>NC_079149.1:135854146-137204442 GCF_945859685.1 Eupeodes corollae
CTATTGAGACAGTCATATTTAATTTTTTCTATCTTCTGTTAAACCAGGGTGGAATATATACTTGTAGATACATTGTACATTTTTCAAAAGCATGATCAAAATCAATGCGTCAAGGAATTGACAACAAAAAGTTTTTGATTGCAACAAAGTTTGCATTAAATTCCATAATAAGCCTAAAAATATCTCGAAAAATAATTCATAATTAAATTTAGATACACTTTAAATCGTTTTGGTACCTCACTAAATTTCAATAGTTATAAGTCTTCATTGTGTTCTACAGAAGGTTTGGTTTTGAAAAATGTGTTTCAGAGTTAATTTTTTATATTTTTTAATACATTTCAAAAAATTGTTGTTATAACCTTATTTGAAAAACTGCTCCGTTGCCAAAAAATCACTTTGAAATGTTTACGCCCTTTTGACGTCAAGAACTGTTGAAACACAAATGAATATTGGTTTTTATTTTGAGGATAGGTGAACACTCAAAAACTAATGATGATTTATCAAACATTTCCTGAATCACTGGAAACATTTAAAACTAGTTCATGAATTCACATCGCCTTTAAAAAACTAATTAAATATAACGTGTTTTTCGAATTTAAAAAGTTTGTGTCTGAAAAATTTTAAGGGATGTAGTGATTTGGACTAAGGGCACCAAAAATCTGCGGCAAGTTATAAGAACTTGTTGACCGCAGTGTATCAATTATTACTTTAAAAATACGAATAATTGGTAATCACCCCTGTTAAGGGAATCAACGTGCGAACTAAAGTGACAGTTGCAACTTTTGCTATAAGCAAATTCAACGAAGGAAAGTTGAATGAATGTCGGTAAAATAACATGCCCTGTAGCACCGACATTTTGTACATTTCTTCTGGTATTACTTAAATGACAGCCTTTGCGCAATTCATACAATTTTTATAATCTGTCATTTAAGATAATTTCGTTCTAGATAAATAAATCTAAAGCGAATTTTCAGTAAAACTAAAATAAAATATTAAAATTTGTCTTTTTGAACATTGTTAAGTTCTAATCCCTAGAAAACAACAAAACACAGAAAAATTATACGTATAAAAGTGCAATAGAGTCAATTTTTAATTATTTTTAAGATCATTAAACGAATAAATGAAATTGTTCAACTTTATTACTTAGATTTTCTTTTTTTCTTTAGTTAATTGAATCATATGACGTTTAAACTGTCAGAAACTGACAGCGTCGATAGGAAAGTTCAGGAATGATAAGGTAGTTTTACGAATCGACAATGTAGTTCATTTGGAGATGAATAATTATACTTGTACTTATAGAAACCATTTTTATTTTGGCGGCACCCAAAGCTCTTGATGTAGGCTTGTGATATTATTACAAAATTAAATCTGTATGAAAATTATTATCATTCACTTTAGATCATACGAATTTACTTTTTGGCCCACCCTTTAAAAAAAAATATTTATCTTTAAGGCTCCCATCTTCAAGAGTTAACAAACATAAACCAATTTTTTTGCAATTTACAACCAACTCGAAGTCTTCATTGAACACGCAAGGACGACATATTTGTTGCGTATATCTTCGCTTTCCACAAATTTAGGTAAATTTTCAGAATTTTATTGATACGCCTTAGGGCTTTTTTATATCTTTTTTTTTTTGTTTTTTATATAAAATTGCTCAAATATTTTATATCACCTTTTTGTTGCGCGTGGGTGATATTATATTTATATCAAGTACCAAGTGTTCATGAAAGCAGGGAATCATCCTGAAGCCTGCTGATACTGATGCTGATGCTGAACCTGAATCAGCAGCAACAAAAGGAACCACATAACCACACATGTAGGTTAGTTAGATTTTCCTAACATATTTATTCTTTTTTGCTACACAACTGATGCGCTTGGAAGAGGGGGGGAAAGGGGGAGGGTTAAGCGCCATCCATCTATGTCATGGAATTTATATTTCATGAATGGATGGGATACAAAGTTGTACAAGGTCATATCTATGGATGCAGTGGGTTTTTGAAAAGAGAATATGGATTTCGGGATGATTTATGTGGTTGCACTGTTGGCAAAGTTGGATAAAAGGTGTACTCTGTACACTGTATATAGGATGCATACATGTTGCCAGGTTGAATAAGAATAATTATTTTAGTTACTATCTCGTACACTGGGCGTTCAGATAGTCACGCACGTTGCATGCCTTAATTGCGCACGTCTGAAATTGCATCGAATAATATGTTTTTTTCAACATCATACCACAGCACCACCACTCCCGGTCCCGATATTCTATGTTACCAGAACATGATGCACCGGGAAGAATTCCATTATATTATTATTGCACGAGATGAATTTCTCTTCCTACTCAGTTCTTGATCTAAACAACAATAACTTATAATATATTACTGTAAATGGAGTTTTTATAAAACGAATCAAATAAATCAATTTAAAAAATAATGAAAATATGAAAACATTTTATTTCATAAATCGATGGGAAAATAATTTTGAAATCTATTATTGGATGTAAAGTTGCACGAAAAGGCTATTTTCAAACAATAAAATGACAGTTTTGTGGCTTCAAAAAATTGCATTACGTGACAAGTATCATTGTATTAATATAGGGTGTTTTTCGATAGCTGTTGCTTATGGTTTGACAGTTGAGAATGTCACATTGTGTTGAAATTTCTGTTTAGTTAGATTTAAAAAGGAATAATAATACATAATTTTTATTGGGAATGTTTGCTACTGATTCTATTTAAGGACACATAACTTTAATAGCTTTTTTTTCTGCTTTTGCAATTTTATCCTGTGTAAATGTTATAGCAAATAAAGCCTGATCAGCATTGCATATAAAATCCACCACACTCTCATGGAAAATGAAATTTTAGTACATCCATGGTTGTGCTGGTGGCGCTGGTGATTTATTTCCATACTCAAATCTACCAGAATAAATTAACTAGTTGCTGCCCAGGTGGCACTTCGGTCGTTTCTCTCCATGAGAGTACTATGTATATTATATAGGGTCCGCCTTCTTACGTTTTTCTTTTCAACTAGTGCTTATTTCTTGAATGTTAACAATAAGCTCATGTCTGATTTGACATATAATTAGTTTTATCCTTCCGCTGAACAAAAAAGGTTTTGTATACGCTTCGACAACGCTGGGAACAGCTCTTTTCAGATGAAGCTCATTTTTAACTTAACGGGTATGTAAAAAACAAAATTGTCGCATATGGAGCACAGAAACCCCGCACGTATACATTGAAAAGCCGCCGCCGATACTCCAAAAAATAATCACTGTTTGGGTTAGATTTTGGTCCAGGGGCATAATTGGGACATTTTTCTTCGAAAATAAGCAAGGAGTGGTCATTACTCATTACAGTCAATGGCGATCGTTATCGGGCCGTGTTGAACGAATTTTTGTTCAGAAGAGGATTTTAGCAACATTTGATTTCAACAGAACGGCGCTACGTGCAACACAGCCAAAGCTACCAAACTACTAAGAATCGCAAACACGCTTCGGCTTCGTCTACGTTACGGTGGGCCTGCTTCGAGGTTGCTTTGAATGACATTTCTATTATTTCATCCCTTCAAAGAGCAAATATTTTGTTTGTTGACATTTTTTTACAGCTGTTGAGCTGTCAGACAAAGCAAATGTTCAGATAATTGTACTAGAGCTTCCGTTTGGAGTCACATTAAATTGTCAATCGAAACGTGAGGTCGAAGCACCATTGTGATAGCATGCATTGAATTCCTATGGTCAGGTAAATCCGAAGCTGAAGCGTGTTTGTGATTCAGCCATTATGGATTTTTTTGCATAGATAACTGTCTTGATTTGTTTTTTCCCATTTTCTGTACAGTAAGATCGCTGTTACGGGTGATTTAAAAGTATACAATTCTTCACGGCGATTCGGATTCTTGACGTTACAGTTCAATCCGCCAAAACTCTAGAATTATTTCTTACCTCTGATCCTTAAAAATATACTGTCAGGTCAGTGTATTATCGCCTCTAGGCACATCAAACCATTGTGTCATATCTGCAAATGTCTCATGCGAAAAAACGTCAATTAAAGTTAAACGCCTAAGAGTACGGTTTGGCAGTATAAGAAAGCCAACTGGCGCGGTCTCAATAAATTCTTCAGGAACTTTAACTTGTCACTATACTTTGTCGATAGTAACGTGGATTCCAGTGCATATATGATAACAAACTTAATACTTTGTGGAATGAGAAATTTTGTCCCGAATAGGATGAAATCTATTAAACCCAAAGAAAACTCAAAAATGTAAGTTTCCGGAATTACAAAGCCAACCCAACTGAGAAAAACCGGAATAAATTCAAACAAGCTAGAAAGACCTGTAACGGACATATACGACGCATTACATTTTTGCATGACCAGAAATTACGGCAAAAAATACTATAATGTCCCAATGGTAGTAAAAATATCTGGTCATTTGTAAAAAATGTGCGTAACACTACGTCTTTGTCGGTTCCGACGCCTGTTTCCAATGACACTCCCTATGTTTATGCTTGATTGATAAAGCCAATTTGCTTGCAGGACAGTTTGCTGTTAATTCGACGCTGCCAGTAAGTAACATGACTCCGCGTGTACTTAAAAGCGTAAACGATTCAATGGATGAACCTTCTTTCGCACTCGTTCAGTTACTTGAGTACTTATAAAAGTTGACATTCACAATCCCGCTAGCCCGGATAGTATCCCCGCTATTGTTTTAAAGAGGTGGTCTTCAACGCTGGCAAAACCACTGCGTAAGCTTTTCCATCTGTCCTATTCTACAGGTCTCTTTCCGAGTGGATGGAAAACTGCATTTGTCCAGCCTGATTAATTTTCATCTTAAAAAATATCTTGAAGAACGGAAGGTTCTTAATGACCGGCAGTATGGATTTCGTTGCAATAGGTCCACTGTTGATCTCATGGTTTATCTCACCGAACAGTGCAGTGTAACAAATCTTTACATCGTCTTGGAGAAAGTAAGATTATTGCGCTCGATATTTCAAAGGCATTTGATAAAGTTTGGCACCAAGCTCTCTTATCGAGAATGCATGCATTTGGTATTGATGAATCCCATTTGGTTGGGTTAGAAATTACCTTTCGGACCGTTCAATTCAAGTAGTATTGGACGGGTGTACCCCAGAGCTCCGTTTTGTCTTCGAAACTCTTCCATATATTTGTAAATGATCTTTTGCCTGAAACTTCTAACCCACTAAATTGTTTCGCTTTTATATTCGTTTTTAGATTCTCATCCTTTTTCTTCGGGCGTTGGCTACCAAGGGCAGCGTATGATAAGGTCATAAAAAAACAAGTCCTAGGTATGTGCATTACGAACCACTTTTTCTGGAGTGATCACATATTTGACATCGAAAAAAATGCTGCTAAGTGTTTAGGTTTTCTCCGAAGATGGAAGAAGTTTTTTCCTCCTTCTGATCTGGCTTTAATCTATAAAGCTTATAGTCATCCGAAGCTCGAGTACGATTCCCATATCTGGGCAGGTGCTCCAATAACACACTTGAGCTTCTTGGAGAGAATTAAAAAAAGAGCTCTAAAATTGATAGGTGACCGTTTTTTAACTGAAACTTTTGTACCTCTTGAGCACCGCCATATGGTTTCATGTCTGTCATTATTTTATCGCTATTTTCATACAAAATGTTCTCGTGAAATAGTCAGTTGCATTCCTCCCCTCAAGCAATTTAACCGTAATACCCATTCTTTTTTTGTAGTACCCGTGGCATGATGGGTAGTGCGTTGGACTGTCATACCAGAGGTCTTGGGTTCGATCCCTGACTATGCCATCTAAAGTCTTTTCACGGGTACTGACTCTTGCGGGGAATTGACAAATTCTCCAAGAGTAACTCTTGTCATCAAAAAGTGCTTTCTCAAATTAGCCGTTCTTACTTAAGGTGGCGCTACATTCCGGGGCGGACCTGGGCCTCAACCAACAAGCGTCTCCAGCCAGCTCGGTCCCTCTCCAGTTTCGCACGCCAAGTTGGTTGAGGTTCTCTCCCACCTGCGTGCGCCACCTGAGTCGCGGTCTTCCTCTACTGCGCCGTCCCTCGGGATTGGATTCGAAGACCTTCCGGGCTGGAGCGTTGATGTCCATCCGCTCCACATGACCTAGCCATCTAAGCCGTTGGACTTTAATTCTGCTAACTAGGTCAGTGTTGCTGTACAGCCCGTACAGTTCGTCGTTATATCTTCTCCTCCATTCTCCATCTATGCGTACGGGACCAAAAATCACCCGAAGAATTTTTCTCTCGAAGCATCCTAAGACGCTCTCATCTTTCTTTGACAGGGTCCAGGCCTCAGCACCATAAATGAGAACCGGGATGATGAGTGTCTTATAGATGGTGATTTTACATGCTCGAGAGAGGACTTTACTTCTCAATTGCCTTCTAAGTCCAAAGAAGCAGCGATTTGCAAGAGTTATTCTTCGTTTGATTTCAGCGCTGGTGTCGTTGTCTGCATTAATAGCGGTGCCTAGGTAGATAAAGTCCTTAACTGCCTCAAAGTTATAGCTGTCCATGGTGACGTTTTGTCCAAGACGTCGTCGTTCAGTGTCCTTTTTTGATGACAGCATATACTTGGTCTTGCCCTAATTGACCACTAAACCCATCTTCTTCACTTCCGTCGCAATGATAATGATGTTCAAATGGTAGACGTGCATTCAAGAGGACACAAGCGTCCACAGGTTTTTCTCAAAACCCACCTCTGTCTATCAACTCCTACTCTCAACTCCCCGCGGTGAACATCGGGTGCCTAGTACCTCAACTGGAGACTGGGTTCCAACCCCAGTGGAAAGTTGTGGGGGACAGCAAACGAGAGAGGGGGGAGAGGTGTTTCCACTAAGGCACCTCTCATTATCCAGGCGGCAGCGGACGAATTCTCGAGATAGAATCAACGGTGGCGTCTAGAGTTCCAGTAAGGTTGAACTACTTAGTGAACACCTTATAGGGCTTCTTCGACATATTCGGAGCCCAGGCCTGTAAGGAGCGGTTTATCCGGCTCCCCTTCCTTGGAGTTATACTAAGGATCTGGCCCTCCAGGTTGGGGGTTGTGCCGTCGGGGTGACTTCCTGGCCACGTAAAAATACCTTCAGTTTCGAAGCACAAACAAGCCTCGGATACGGACGGATTCACTGTTGACAACCCACGCAAACGAAATAAGGACAACGAACTTCGGATATGTACGTGGAATGTTGGGTCCCTTAACAGACCACGTGCAGCCGAACAATTAAAAAAAAAAATTAGCCGTTCGGATTTGGCATATATACTGTAGGTCCCCTCCATTTCTGACAACATTACTCGCACACAGGAATGGTTGAGAGTTGTAAGTCAATAGGCCCTAGTTCTCAAGGGGTTGTTGCGCCACCCAATTTATTTATTTATTACCCGTTCTTTTAGGAATGCCTTGTTTACCCTTGAGCCCAATTTCAGCCATACTGCAACATACAGAGATTCTTTTTTTAGTCACACTACACGAATGTGGAATGTTTTACCAGACTCAAAAGCAATTTGCTATCGTTTTTCTTCTAATTGGAGTAATTTGCAAGAAAAAGTAATTGACCCCCTTTTACTCACCTTAAATTTGTTGCACAGATTAAGAATTAAATTACTTCTTGGGGAATGTAGAGATTGTATATAGATAAAGATTTCCACTGAAATTCATGCCTCTTCGGAATTTTTTTGATGAAAGGCTTTTTTCGTCAGTTGATAAGTTTATACATAGTTACTTTGATAGTGTGAATCTTTCAGGTTCTGATTTCACAGCGCTAGTCAACCAAAATCATGTGATAAGCGATTCCCTTTTAATATGCTTAACTGCCTTCGTTCCGTTTGCAGTATCACTTGTCACTTAATAAAAAAAATATCAAACCTGGTGTAGTTTTTATTACGATCATAAATTGTGTAAATTGATGCCCCTTCTGTTTTTCCCTTTCCGAAAATCTAACGTATTATTTGATTTATTCAAATAAATCATTTTTTCCCTCTCACTATCTCGTATAGTCACTTTAAAATTTTGCGGTAGAAAAAACGCATTTAAAAACTTATTTAAAAATCACACTTATCCCCCATCAGACATTTTTGCGGAAGTGTCTATCAAAGTGGTCATAGTTTGAGTTTCCCTGATGCGAATTTAGTTCATCTCCTGAATGAGAACCATAAATCTCATTCAGTCACAGAATTGTAGATATGCACAAACATATTACATACATAGTTTTTGATGAGTCAATTTTGATTCATATACCAATAGGTACACTTTACATAGCAAATGTGTAAGAGCTCAATTCTAGATTTTACTACAGAGGCTTATGAACTCAGACTTCCTATGCTTTGCTATTATTATACATAAATTATTATTATTATTTCTGCAATGCACAATAAATGCAATATATGTCAGAAAGATAACTCATAAGCGTTTTGTAATATCTCCTAACTCATAAATATGATTGAATGGAATGATGTGTCAGTCAAAATTGTGCTCTGATCATTTTGTAATATGTTTTGAAGAGTGTTTTTTTAGGTTCGACGTAAGAAAGTGCAGACGACTTGATAAGGACTAGATTATGACATACCTCTTGAAATTTTACGGCAACCCCGTTCTATACATAAAATTACTATATATATTTTATTTATAGGGCAACAATCCTTAAATCAAAACCATATCTGTCGATTTGTATAATAATTAATAATTTTCTTGATGCAATCCCACATTTTTCTACAATCCAAAGCCACCCTCTGATTGTTTTTGCGGCTTAGTCAACTATAGGCGAGTGCTATGACGACGACCTATACGCTATACCTGACTATCTATCGATGTTCATCAATCCGATACACTTTTTATGGATTAGAAATATTTCTTGGCGCGGCCGGCGGCGGCTGGTGGCGCGGCGTATGCATCATAGACGAATAGACGCGGTATGTGACGTGACAGAGAGTGTGTAAATGTAGTGCATTTCTTGAATTGCAACCATATTCAGAGTAACTTGCGTAAATGATTTTAATTAAATACAAGTTAGCCACGGCTGCGCGACTTAAATGGTAGATTACGTAAACTATAACTATATATATTATCTGCAAACCGACCGGACCGCACTACTGCCACACCGACCGACACGACGACGACGACAACTGTCTTTCTTTACGAGGCTTTAGTCCAGTTCGATGAGCTACTAATAGTATCTATAGAAGATGTTCGTTGTTAGTCCAATTAGTCAGAGTGTTAAGACCAGAGGAACAAAATTCTAACATCAGCCATCTGATTGTGGACTTGTGTGGACAAAATGTACTGTTGTCGTCATGTGACGCGTCTTCATGGTCGTACGTCGACGCACGGGCAGGTTCCTCTATTAATATTAAGATTTTATTACTGATTAGAATAGAAGTTTTATATATTTATGGAATTCTTTTTAGCTTGGAAGTATGATGGCTTTTTAACAGTAACAGTCTTGAATGAAAAAGTATTCGAGTAATATCTTATAGCAACTCGTTTATGACTAAAATAAGGAAATAGAGCCGTGTAATTTGAATTTAGCTAGCTTTACTTTAAGTCAATTGTAAAAGTACATTTTTTGTACACCTGCAATATAAATATTTAAAAAAAATGGCTATATTTACAACTTTAATCCCATGGAAAGTTAGTTTAATCGTCCATTTTGCCGAATTGAAAGTTTTTAATTTTCTCGACGTTTCAAGGTCTCTAGAAAATGAATCCATCGTTTTTAGAGAGTTTTCGTTTCGTGCGAACATACCTTTTTCGTTTTCCATAACTTTTAATATAAACATTTGTAAAAAGACCTTTAATGAAATTAAACTGATAACGAAATACATTTCAATTAACTAGTGTTCTTTTCACTTTATGACATTTGTAACATAGTTTTTAGTAATACCCGTGGCGTGATGGTTAGTGCATAGGACTTTCATGCCAAAAGTCTTCTGTTTAATCTCTGCCTATGCCATATAAAGTTTTTTTTCACTGGTACTGCCTCTTGCGAGAAATTTACAAATCTGGCAAGAGTAATTTTGTCATGAAAAGTGCTTTCCGCAATTAGCAGTTCGGACTAGGTGCTTAGGTTATAGTGGCTGTCCAAGATGGAAACGGACACACTTAGGCCAATTTAATGGCCCATTGTGATACCACATGAATCTTGAGGTTTCCTCCTAAGCTCAATGGAACCAGTAAGAGTCCCTTACGAAACGTGAGAGGCTGATTATACCGATATGATTTAGATCGTTTAGATCGTTAAAGAAGAATTCTCCTAGGTAATTCATGCGTTTTCGAGCTAGAGCATGGCATGTGCAGAGAAGATGAAGAACCGTTTCTTCCTCTTCCTCGTCCATACAGCTTCTGCAAAAGTCATTTGAGAATACGCCTAGTCTCGTGGCGTGCTTTCCTATTAGACCGTGTCTGGTTATGACACCTATTATCGAGCTTATATGCGATCTGCTTAGAGAGAGCAAGCACCTTGAACGTTTTAAATCCAGTGTTGGCCAGATGTTTTTTGTGGCTGGACACGTGGTGATGTTGTTCCCCCTATTGCCTGCCCTCCTCGCAGCGTCTTGCATTAGCAACAGTTTACAAGTATCGAATGGTAGTAATTGCCAAACGTGGTAGGATGGGCTGTACTGGACTAGGTGCTAATTCTATTTGATTTTACGACTTGAATATCTTTTATCAGTTTTACTAACATTTTATGTTAATATTACTTTTTATTACTTTTTTACGGTAGAGATTACCGTTTTTGAGAAAAAATTTAAGGGAATATTTAAAAAAGCCAGCATGAGAGGTCAAAAAAGTAGGCATTTTGGAGATTTTTTATTTTCAGAAATACTTCAATACATAAACAATGACGTTTATTAATTTTTTTTGGAAGTGTCCAAGCATGGACAAATAGTCTGGTCGAATTTGTTCCCTAAAATCAAGAAGATATTCAAGAAAAAGAACGACAATGACCTTTCGAGTCTGAAACTACAAAGAACCGAAGAGAACAGAGACGTACTCAGTACTCAGGACAGCGCAAATAGATCCAGAAGAAGCCATCTTTGACGATGACTTTTACACGACCAATTTTCAGGTCGGTGGGAATTTAGGTAACTTCGAATGTCTAAATTGACCAGACTTAAATATCTCCTGTAATAGTAAAATATAAAACATTTCTAACATCTCCAAATAATATTCAAAAATTTCGGTTAATGAGTTCAGCCATCTTAAATAATGAGTTATTAAGATAAACGAAAAACGTGTTTAAAGTAGCAAGTTAGGAATAATTGTGCAATATTTTTAATATTTAAATTAAAAAAACTGATTACTTAAAGGATCTTCCAGTCCTTAACATTTTGGTACAACTTTTTTGAGGTTCATTTTATTTAAACTAAAAACTTAAAACTATTTTTGGAAATTTTGAAAGTCATCTAACTCTCGATAGTTTTCGAAGAAAAAGAAGTTAAAACAAATTGTTGGTTGTATACCTTAAATGAGGAGTCTGCTTTTTTATTAAATAAAATTTCAAGGCCAAATTTTGAAATGGCACATATGAAAAGTTCTATCCTCTTTTTTATTCAATTTATTTTGAAAATATTTACAATATAGAAAAAACATTGTTCAACACTAGCTCAGGAATTATGTCGGAATTCCTCTATTTAAAACCCCACTTTTCAAAACAAAAAAACTCGAAAATTCAAACTTATAAAATCCTAATTGTTAAAAATCTTGATGAATTATAGTCACGCCCACCAATCAAACTTAATAACTAACTATGTTGGTTACATATTTTTATTACTTTTTAAATTAAAAACAAAAAATTAAAAAGAAAAATGATTTGAATGCAAAAGTGGGATCATAAGAAATGAGATTATATTAAGAAAAAAAAACAGGATTGTAAGAAAAGAGATTTAAAAAATGCTGAAGTTGAAACATGTGAAGCTTCTCGGGATTTTAGAAAATAGGGATTTTATGAATCGAGATTTTAAAAAGCGGGATATTGATAAAAATCCATTAGCACACTCAAAAGTCATATTTTTAAGAGTTTTTGTGATAATTTCTTATGCTTCTGAAATTTATTTAAATTTGTTTATTGAATTGTTGAAGAAAATATGAATACGTAGCTGATGAATTAGACTTCATAAGAAATACATAATCAATTTAATATAACTGCTGGTTTTCAAATGTATCTCTCATGAAGTTAGGTCATCATAATCATTTATTGATGATGATGTTCGTGTATAACAAATGAGCAATGTTGTTAAACATCAAATGAACTAAATAGAATGGAAAATTTCATACATGATCTACAGTACTCAAGTCGATAGCTGCGTAACGAACTTGAGAATACAAAAAACTCATATCTATTATAACAGCAACATTACCACTATTGAACTATAAATTCATTCAGATTCATATTCAAGGCAAAATATAAAGATACTTCTTTTTTGAAAGAAATAAAACTATATGAATGGACTGATTTACAAGAAATATAGATTTAGTAGAGATCAAAAGTTCAACAAGCAGTTTCCAATTATAAACAGGTACAGTTTTCTCGATTAAGAAAGATAAAATCAACTGAAAGTAGAAAACAATGGAATTCTCTATGAAAAATCAATTTAAATTTAATTTATCTTGTGATAAATATGAGAAGAAATATCTCATTTTAATGGTCACACTTTTCAGTATTTTGGTTTGAAAACGTAAGCATTATTTGCACTTTAGTGAAAAAGTAAGACACAAATGTAAGTACAGTAAAACCCAAATAAATGCCTTATCTTAAATTCTTCGCTTTGATAGGCACTTATACGGGTACTGCGCGCGTAGTGACAAAAACCTGCTTAAGATAACCATAAGTACTTATCACTATGTTTATATAAAAACAAATTCAAAAAAATTAAGAAAATTGATAACAAAAACCATTTGGGCAAAATTATTTCTAACAAATCTCCACCATTGTAGTAAACGGTGATTTTTTAAGAGCTTGAGAACTTTTTTAAAAAAAAAAAACGCATAAAATTTGCAAAATCTCATCGATTCTTTATTTGAAACGTTAGATTGGTCCATGACATTTACTTTTTGAAGATAATTTCATTTAAATGTTGACCGCGGCTGCGTCTTAGGTGGTCCATTCGGAAAGTCCAATTTTAGGTAACTTTTTCGAGCATTTCGGCCGGAATAGCCCGAATTTCTTCGGAAATGTTGTCTTCAAAAGCTGGAATAGTTGCTGGCTTATTTGTGTAGACTTTAGACTTGACGTAGCCCCACAAAAAATAGTCTAAAGGCGTCAAATCGCATGATCTTGGTGGCCAACTTACCGGTCCATTCCTCGAGATGAATTGTTCTCCGAAGTTTTCCCTCAAAATGGCCATAGAATCGCTAGCTGTGTGGCATGTAGCGCCATCTTGTTGAAACCACATGTCAACAAAGTTCAGTTCTTCCATTTTTGCCAACAAAAAGTTTGTTAGCATTGAACGATAAGAATCGCCATTCACCGTAACGTTTCGTCCAACAGCATCTTTGAAAAAATACGGTCCAATGATTCCACCAGCGTACAAACCACACCAAACAGTGCATTTTTCGGGATGCATGGGCAGTTCTTGAACGGCTTCTGGTTGCTCTTCACTCCAAATGCTGCAATTTTGCTTATTTACGTAGCCATTCAACCAGAAATGAGCCTCATCGCTGAACAAAATTTGTCGATAAAATAGCGGATTTTCTGCCAACTTTTCTAGGGCCCATTCACTGAAAATTCGACGTTGTGGCAGATCATTCGGCTTCAGTTCTTGCACGAGTTGTATTTTATACGGTTTTACACCAAGATCTTTGCGTAAAATCTTTCATGTGGTCGAATAACACAAACCCAATTGCTGCGAACGGCGACGAATCGACATTTCACGGTCTTCAGCAACACTCTCAGAAACAGACCCAATATTCTCTTCTGTACGCACTGTACGCATTCGTGTGGTTGATTTAATGTCCAATAAAGTAAACTGAGTGCGAAACTTGGTCACAATCGCATTAATTGTTTGCTCACTTGGTCGATTATGTAGACCATAAATCGGACGTAAAGCGCGAAACACATTTCGAACCGAACACTGATATTGGTAATAAAATTCAATGATTTGCAAGCGTTGCTCGTTAGTAAGTCTATTCATGATGAAATGTCAAAGCAAACTGAGCATCTTTCTCTTTGACACCTTGTCTGAAATCCCGCGTGATCTGTCAAATACTAATGCATGAAAATCCTAACCTCAAAAAAATCACCCTTTATATTAATATTATTATATTTGAATTTAAAAAATTACTGACAAACTGCACCAACAGTAGAGGAATCAGTCTACTTAACATCGCTTGGAAAATGTGAACGTCTTAAGCCTTGTCAGTGTAGTTTTAGACCAGGAAAGTCTACAGTCGATCAAATATTCACATTATGGCAGATTCAGGATCAAACAAACACATTAAATCGACACCATCATCTTTTCACCTCCATGAACGAGCTGGTTGTTCATGGAGGGGACATGGCTCTACATGTCTTATTTGGCATCCCAGCCTAATTCGTCCGTTTTTCCAGGATGCCCATGGAGAATTCACGCTGCTCCATAAAGGTTGAAAACAACTTAACAGAACCTTTCGATGTCAAAAGAGGTTTTAGACGTGCTTGAAAGAATAGTACCATACCTACAGAGTTCCCACGTCAACACTGTAGGCACCACATTTAAAAAGTATTTCCAATTACTAGCACATGCTGATGACATTGATATAATCGGAAGAACTCAGCGTGCGACTGCAAAAATGGGTTTAACGGTTAACGAGAGCAAAAGGAAGTACACGCTGTCATCAAGAAAGGACCTACAACTCCGACACGTCTCGGTCAAAACGTCACCATCGACAGACGTAATTTTGAGGTAGTTAAGGACTGCGTCTACGGTCCCGTATGCATAGAAGGTAAACGATGAATTCTACGGGCTGTGCAGCAACGTAGACTTAGCCAGAAGGACAAAAGTCCAACGTCTGAGATGATTTGTATACGGTTAGGCACTTATTCGATATGCACTTATCCGGGTTTTACTCTATGTAATTTTATCAATTTAATAGTCGCCGTCGTCTTTGGGTTGGCTCGCCGAACTGTCTGGCAATTTATACAATTTCCATACAACTCTATTGCCTCTAGCTCATTTTTTGATATCAACAAAACCAGAAATATAAACAAAAGACATCAAAAAACCGGCAACCGATCTTGTTCCAAGTAAGTCCGAAAATTTTGTGATTAAAGCAACAAACAAAAAGGAAAAAAAAAAGAAATGATATTTACTTAAAGATAGAAAAATGTTTCTGCTATAATCAGCGAATTAAATACAAGAATTCGATATCAATGCTCTGTGGAGCCGCGAAGAAAATTGAAACAAAATTTGTCATGATAAGTTTTAGTTTTTTAGTTTGGTTGTCGCAGCTGCAAGGCAGCAGTCGTGAATTAAGTTAAAACCAAAAACAAAACAAAGAATCGTGCTTTTAACATTAATTATTATTAATTTAGTAAATATCGATCTGATAACTATCGAATCGATTTGAAACACTTGACTTGAGCTACTAAAATAAAATCGCGCGTGCCAAAATGTCGACATACACACCCCTCTTGGGGTCAGATAGCGAAAGTGAATGCAATTACGATGAATATTTCGCAACTGGAAAGATAAATCGTAATCGAAATAATATGCAACAAAAAGTCAGAAAACATTGGCATTATAAAGTTGTAGCTCAAAACTCCATTAACATAAAATGGCCAGCGGCAGCTGTCAAAAGTTCATCATATTCATCTGCAATCGAGATGGCAAGGAAGAAGTGGTGTCATAAGTCGACGGAATATCATCAAAAATCGTCACTGTCATTTTCTGGCAGTATTAGAAAAAGTGAAAGTCATGGGTAAGTGATGAAATTTTATTAAAAATCAGCATGACAATTATTAAATCTAACTTTAATCATCTATTGTTATGAAAATGTTGTTCGAAAAGATTGTATATTAAATTGCAAGTTTATAAAATTCTGGATAAAACTCGTGAAGTGGAAGTGCAACAAAAACGCCCCTAAATAAGCAATGATAAATTATTTCGTATGTTATGAAACTGAGTAAGAAAAGACAAACGTCATTCTCTAAAATTAGATGATTTCTGTAATGATACTAGACTTTGAAAAAATAAAAGAAATTATTGCCTATTGTTCGAACTTTTTGAAGAAAACCAATTTGAAACTGAAGAAGAAGCAACATTACATATTGGTTCTTCATTTCTTGTATCTTGTATTATTGATGATATCAAAATTCTTTTTTCCTTAGTTTTTGTTTTATCTGATGTTATTCAATGTTTTCTATAAAATAAAACAATAACACTAAATGATATCATATCTTTATGCATTCATTATTCATGAACATATAAGTTATAAAAATCAGTAGATTATTGTAAGTTATTTTATCCTTGTTTTTGTTTGTCTTTGGAAAAGATTGAGTATTTCATAGAAACAATTGGTTGGCAATTTTCCAACAAAAATAAGATAAAAATAGTACACCTCTAAAATATGTTTTGCCTTTCCACAACAACAAAGGATAATAATGATAGAAAGAAAATATGTAGGTCGAATGTACTCTTAATAAAAACAAGATATTTCCACTGTGGTATAAGATAAGGACCATTCAGTTTGTATAATGAGAAGATACATTATTTGAATTGTAAGATAAAATTTGTTTATTAGCAACATTTGTGGCAATGTTGTTAGTAATATATTTTTTTAAATGATTTTAAGATATTGTGTTTTCAGAGAATAGAGTGATTCATAAGAAAAAAAGTATAATAAAATGAAGTAATGAATTATTTATTTTTTAATTGAAGAAAACAATTAAATCTTTAAGATTTTGAAAGATAAATCATCAGAATTGAGTCAACTTTTTTAATTATTGTGCTTAATGCATGACAAACAAAGCTGGCCGGTCATTATATTAAATAGGGTATATAAACGCTTTCGTTTGGCATACACGATTATTTTCTCAGTATTTTTATAATGATGTTTGGAAGCTTTCTACGCTATGCTTATAGTTCAAAAAGTAGGATACAATGCAACCCGGATAAGTAAGGAAATTTCACCAATCAATTTACGAATGTGTGCGAATGCATTGGCTGTTCCTTTAAAATTATTTTTAATCGTTTACTTGCAAATGGCGAGTTTCTAAATACTTGGAAAGGTTCAACAATCACACCTATTTACAAATCAGTGGTAGGCAAGATGTTTCAAACTATCGTCCAATTTATAAAATTGCTAAGATTCCCAAATTTTTTGAAAAGTTAGTCTATGACAAATTAACTTCTTTCCTTAAAACAATGATTTCACCATACCAACATGGTTTTGTAGCTGGTAGATCCACTGCAACTAACCTCACTATTTTTAGTAATTTAGTCGTGAATGCACTTCAGTAAGTTTATCAGTATGATGTTGTCTATACTGACTGTTGTAAGACTTGTGACAGAATCAATTACTCAAACTTTTTAAAATGGCTAAATTCATACTAATAACATTATTTATGCACCGGTTTATCATACGTTGGGTGTTCCGCAAGGAAGCCATCTTGGTCCTCTTCTTTTTTTGTTGTTTATAAACGACATTACTGATATGTTTTTAAATTCAAAGTGCTTGATGTACGCAGATGGTCTTAAGTTATTTCGTTGTATAAAATCTGAACAGGATTGTTTTCTTCTGCAAAACAAGATAGTCTGGGAGATAATTTGTTTGCTTTTTCGTTGGAATTTCCTTCAATTCAAAACTAATCGTATCTATTGCGTTAATGGATATGACCCCCATTATATTTAAAATTATTTATTTTTTGTACATCAAAACAACATTTGTATTTTACTTCTTTAAACTTTGTTACTAAAAGTACTACTTTTAACTGAGGACTGGACCAAGAAAATAATATGAATCGAAAATTCAGCCTTTTCCAAAAACGCAGTACAAATTCATCAACTTTTCGCCAACTGCAATCCAGGGGGGGTCATATGAGCTATAAAGCTTATACATTTAAGTTGTATAAGTAAAGATTTTACAATAGATTTATTAGTAATTTAACGACGTTCACCAAAAAGCGGTTTGCTGTCAAAAACAACTAAAATTTTTGTTTTCACTCAATTTAGAATTTGAAAAAACTTAAGTAATGCTTTAAATTATTTTCATGAAAATTGTATCTAAGAAAAACAGCAAATATTCAGGGTCTTAAGAAGAAACTTTGAATAACAGATCACCAATTTTATATTAAGTTGCCTTTAAATTCCTTAAACTAGCCTTCGATTTTATTATTCAATTTTTTTGACACACAAAAAATAGAGAACATTGAAGTGATTTTTACTTGCGACATATAGGAAATATATGGTATATTTTGCATAAGTAAACAATTTCAGCTTTTAATCAAATATGACATTACGACTGTAGAGAAGTCGAAAAAAGTGGGTACCCCGTTTCCGTCCGTCTGTCAGTCTTTCAGGTTCCTATAGTCCAAACAACTGTGTTGATTGAAATTAAGGTTTTCTGCCGATTAGCGTAAGGCGTTTTTTTTTATTTTTATTAATAAGAAAAATAACAGCAGCCCCGATACAAATTTCTTGGTTAAAACTTGTGATTTTTCTAAAACATTGGCTTCTTTCTACAAGAAAAACATATTTTGGCATTACTCCAGAAGAGTACCCCCTAAAAACCTTTATTTTTGTTTTTAAATTTTCTCAAGAACTAATGGACTTATTTAAATTATCTTCTCCTTCTATGCAAGTTCTTGTTGATGATCAAATGATCAAATTGATGATGATGTTGTATGATCAAACATTTTTTTTTTATTTTAAGAAAAATATTAATTTTGTTTCACTAAATTAAGATGTAAAATGTACATGTATTTATATTTATAAGCTCTTTATTTAGTGCTTACCAAAACTATTTTTAAGACAAAATTTGAAATTTAAAATGATTTTCAAACAAAAATTAGTTAATCTAAATTTTTTGAAAAATAAAATGGCATTTAAATTTTTGAGGAAAACTTATTTTGCAGGTATATTTTTAAATCTTAAAATATAGGAAATATTTTTAAACAGATTTTTTGGAAGAAATTAGAAAGTTCTAGTGACCTAGTCGTGTATTTTATTAATTTCAAAATTAGTTTTCTGTTGAATACAAAAGATCTTAAAAGATTTAAAAAAAATTAATAAATCAAGTTTTGAAGTGAATTTGCTTTGTATGTTCTAGAACTGAGATTAAACACGAATTTCAATAATATAAATGTCCCAAAAACAGCAAAATTGAAACTTCTGTTAAACTTATTGTTAATTGAAAAACATTATAAACGTTTCATACCTATTGATATAAAAGCTTTGAATCACTTGAGATTTGAAGTGAAAAGAGGTTCTGAAACGTGTAATTTGTGAGTGCTACAGAAACTTTTCTTCCCTACTTATTTATTTACCATAATTTCTTTCAATTTAATTTTTTAGTTGAATTATGTACATAGATGCAAATATTTACTTAAATTGAAGAACCAAACATTTTTCTCTTTAAAATGTTTAAGTTTTGTTGACTCCTTTAAGATCATAATACGAGTAAGCAGACTGATAGCGACAGTAATAATAGACTCCCGAAAATAGAGTTCGAAAAACTTTTTCAAAAAAGCCTGGCATTTCTTCATATCAGATCCTCTCTCACTTTCTAGATTTTCGAATTTTTTAGCGTTCTTAGCATAAATATAAATGGATACAAAAGACGTATATTTTATTTTTGGAAAAAAACCTACGTTTCAAAACAATTTCTTACATTTCTGCGTGAAATGTAGCAAAAACCCTCTAAACTTTGTGTTTTAGCTGTTTCTATGGCATATTTAGAAAACTTTTGGAATCTGGGAATTATTTTATATGTAGGGAGTCGTACACAATAAATAGTTAGACCATACTTTGCTGGACAACATTGTTCTAAAATAATTTGATAACTAAAATTATCATTTTAGCAATTAAAATGTGTAAAGGTTAGGTTAATATACTCGTACGCATTATGTTATTTAGATTTTGTTAGCCATGTCTAATCTTGAATATTGTAATGTAATTTGGAATCCTTCATATTTTCTTCATTCATTTAAAATCGAAAATATCCAAAAACGATTTACGAAAGTTATATGAAAACTTCAATGGGACATAGATCTTCCTACCTATAAAACGAGGTGTAAACTACTCGGTATTTTGGCTCTTAACATTCGTGGAAAGTATAAATAGGTTATGTTTATTCGTGACATAGTAGCAGATTACATTGATTGTTCACAAATTTTAGCTCTAATTGGGATTAATGTTCCTGCGAGGTTGCTTCGAAACCAACCGTTTTTTAATTTTCCATGTCATAGAACTGTGTATGCTTCCAATGAACCAATATCCAGGTGCTTAAGAGAAACAAATACTTTTTGGAACATTATTGATTTTAATGTTAGTATAGATATTTATTTAAATCAAATTTATTGGTAATTCTGAATAACTTTGCTGGTGGTAATGTTTGAAATTTTAAATTGTATGTATTATATTATCTAGTAATCACTAAAGTACATAACTTTGTTTAATGAATAAACTAAACTAAACTTTAATGTCATGTTTTAATGAGCTCTAATGCTGGTTAGGTAGTTATACAAAAATACGCTTAATTTTATATAGACATTTCTTCAATTAGGCACTTATTTATATACAACAATTTATTTATTTTTGGGTTATATTAAAATAGGATCCATCATTTTAGTTAATATAATAAGATTATTAAAGTTGTACTTTAACGCTTATCTAACTCAGACAGCTCTTTAAGAAAAGAAGTTTTTTGTTTTAAAGCAGATTTTTAATGAGTTCTTAGAAGAATTTGTTTAAAATAAGAGCCGTTAAAATAATACAAATTAAATCGCAGCCTAGAAATTTCGGTTATCAAAAATGAAAGATAACTATGTGAGTTAGCCACTTTTTCGAAAAAGTAGTTATTGGAAAACGCTTTATCTCATTCAAGTCTTTCCTAAAAAAAAACATTTGATTAATAAATTTGAAAAAACGGTTAGCATAATAAGCAAACAAAATATGTTTTTGCTTAATTAAGCTTAAAAGATTTTCGTCTTGAAAACGATGTTTTTTATTTTGTTTACTAATTCCTGAAATGTTTAATTTTTCTCTAAATACATTAAAAATTTGAAACTTGGAAACAGTATAAATATTTATACAAATAGAATTGAGAAAATGGAACTTTTGCAGTGGTTTCTTAAAAGCTTTCTGTTTATTTTGCTAATAACGTTGAGAATGCTTGAAATGAGTCTTATATCAAAAATATCGTAAAAATCCAACAAAGCTTTTTCACGGCTTAGTAGTTTTCAAGGATTGTGCGATGCTTTTTCCTATATTTATTTTACAAAGTCTGTTAAAAGGGTTGTTAAGAGCACTACCATCAAATGTTATGTTTTTTATTTTCTTCTTAATAATTTTAACAGATGTATTTTATATGTGTATGTTTAAAAATTGCTAGATCAAAACAGTAAAAAAAAATACGGAAATAGACACACAATATTTTCAAAAAATGTTCAAGCTAGTTAATACTTTTAAAGATATGTATAATGTATATGCATGAACAGAATTTTTACAGTGGTTTTAGTACTGAACTTTTCTTTCTTATGATAATTACCTAAGTTTATGTTTTGTAAAGTCTTCAGTATTGACAATCAAATGACTTTCTTAAAATTTTACTCAAGCTCTTGCATTTTGTACGAGTATCATGTACTCCTCTTGTAAAGTGCAATACCGACTTAGGCCTTATACGTCCACAAACTTGTAATTTTTGATAATAAATTTGAAAACAGTATATAAGTAAATTGAAGATTAAGTTAACCTTAACTGCCAATGAGCAGATAATATAGTCAAATACTTTTCATTTAAAAATTGTCGAATTTATGAAATCTAGTTAAAATTTTGGAACGGTATTGATCACTTTTTTTCAGTGTTTAGTTTCTAATAAAATATGTAAACGTATGTATTCGTAAGATATTTTCAAATGACTTCAAAAGATGTCAACAATTTAAGAAATATGCCGTCGTCTAAAAGACCGCAAAAACAAAATTATTACTATGACATTTCAGTAGGGAAGATTGTTGATACTTTTGAAGAGCATGTATCTAGAGAATTTTTGCAGTGTTTTTTAACTTACTCCTTTTGTGAAGAGCAATAGCTACTTAAGACTTATAATCTGGAAACTTGTAACTTGGACTGGGTGCCCAACAAACTTCTCCAACTAGCTCGGTCCATTGCTAGATGTCCCCAGTTTCGCGCTCCAAGTTGGTTGAGGTCACTTTCCACTTGTGCGCGGCACCTGATCCGCGGTCTTCCTCTACTGCGCTGTCTTGTGGGTGTGAATTCGAAGTCTTTTCGGGCCGGAGCATTGGGTCACCATGCGCTCTACGTGACCCAGCCATCTTAGTCGTTCTACTTTTACCCTTCTGGCTAAGTATACGTCGATGTACAGCCCGTAAAGCTCGCCGTTTCCTCCACTCCCCTTCGATGCATACGGGACCGTAGATCACACGAAGAACTTTTCTCTCGAACGAACCCAAGGTTCTTTCATCCGCTTTTGTCATAGTCCATGCTTCTGGACCGTATAGCAGAACGGGAATGATAAGGGTCTTATATAGCAACACTTTGGTCCCTCGAGAGAGTACCTTACCATACTCAATTGCTTACTTAGTCCAAAGAAACAGCGCTTAGCAAGAGTTATTCTGCGTTTGATCTCTGCGCTGGTGTTGTTTTCTGCGTTTACAACGGAGCCTAGGTAGACGAAGTCCTTGACTACCTCAAAGTTACGTCTGTCGATGGTGACGTTTTGACCAAGACGTCGGTGTTGTATGTCCTTTCTTAACGACAGCATGTACTTTGTTTTGCCCGCTGAGTTCTTTCGATTATGTCAATGTCAATGGAACTGAGGTTCCATTCATCGGGCATGCTTTCTTAGGAACATATCTTACAGATAAGTTGGTGTATGCTCCTAACCAAATTATCTCCAGCTGCTTTAAAGCCGGCGTTCAAGCCATCCACTCCAGAGGTTTTATTAGACTACAGCTTAGATCTGGCAATCTTTACTTCGTCTAAGTCGGGTGGACGGGATTGTTGGTTTTCGTCGTCTATGTTGAATGGATCTTCCTGTCTGACAGCGGAAGTCCAAGTCGATGTTAGCTCCTCGGAAAGTTCGTACATCCATGATGTCATAGTCAATTCTACTCTGAAAATTGCTGTCAATATAGCTTAAGACTTTCCATCAAAAAATTGCCTCTTTCATAGTTAGCAGATTTTGTCCTAAAAAAATTGTATTGTCAGATGGTTGGCTTGTTCAATTTTGCGTGTTCCTTAAACATTAGGCCAGTTTATGTTTCTAGCAGGAGAAGCACACTTAGCACACCTAGCAATTAAATTAGCTTTATTTCTAATGTTAAATTGACTATATTGTATCCGGTCTCTTTTCATGTTTAAATGAAAACTAATAATTGACAAGGATAGAACAACTCATAAGATATAAATTATTAACCTTCTTCACACATATTTTTTAATTTAATGATCAGTTAAAGCTATTATTGGTTTTCATCATTGAAATTCAAGCGTTTAAATTAAATGTGTTTTGTTTATTGTTTTTGGTATCAAAATAAACCTTATAAGTAACACAATTCTCTTACTTAAGGAAATACTTAATTAAGCCAAGTACTTGAATTTAAGTTTTCAAATAATGACATTGCTCTCACTGAACAGCGAATTTTTGATCAACTCCAACCTAAAATGTTTTTTAAATTTAGGGACATTTTTTCAATGACAGATATTGTCCTTAACCGGCCTGTCAAAAAAATCCAATGATTGGTTTTGGCTTCAATTATGACAACCAATAAAAGCTATAACTTGCCCTTATTCTCCACGCTTATAAGATTCCCTTAAAAAAATACAAAATCAAACAGAACTAAAATTAAATTTTTCCAGAAAATAAAATTCCCCACACAACACAACGAATTTCCCCCCATTTTTCTTGAGTGCGATCCACAATCTCATATTTCACTCAAATTCTAAAAACATCTCAAGTGGGGCACAGTCTGTCGAGTGGAGTGTCGATGCCGAATTGCCGAAGCCCGAAAGACGTAACGCAAACGATAACCTCTCTCCCTCTCAAATGAGTCCCTTGTTTTGTTATTGTTGTTGGTTTTATTGTTCAACGGTGTTTGTTTGTTTACATTTTTCCTTGCCTTTCTTAAGTACCACTCCAACGGCACTCTCTTGAGTTTATTCTTCCTCCGTTTTATGCTTTTTTTATGCATTATTTTGTGTGGAATTGGGATGAAAATTGTGGGATATTCTGCGCACTAAAAGAGTTCGCTCGCTTCGGACCGGAGCGGAGAGTGCGCTTTTGCTTTGATTTTTGTTTCTGTGGAACGAGAAGAGCCCACGAGCTAAAGCAGCAGCCAAGCTGCCGACAACCGACAACGACAACAACCAAGACCAACAGCAACAACGAAAACGAGAACGAGCGGAGCGGCGGCGGCGGCGATGACAAGCGAACCGAACCGCTAGCGCTAAGCAAAGGCAAAAGCAACTTGTTCAGACTTCGGAAATCTTTTACTCAACAGTTAGGTTTCAACTCGGTTATGTGAATTGTGTGGTACGCTCCGCGCTCGCATCAACGTCAACTTTCGTCGCATCAAAAACGACAAGTGAACTCGACTTCGGATTTCGGTACCGGAATAATTAAAAAAACAACAAATTTATTACAAACCTATCTAAGAATTCAGTAATTTTTGAATTTTGCATTAAAAGAAAAAGATGCAATTTTGAACTGAAGAAAAGTTCGTTAAAAATGCAATAACAGTAAGTTAAAGAAAAAAAATAAATTTGACGCCAACGCATCGAGGGAATTTGTATTCCTTCAATTCAAGTCGCATCATTAGTCTAACCGTCACGTGCATTTTTATGTTTTGTGAGTTTTGTTTTGTTTTTTAAATTTAATTTGAAGTTTCGCCAATAATTCGTAACCGGAATACGAAATTATTACCAAAAGGAGAAATCAGTGTTAATAAATAAATAAAAAAAATAATCACCGTTAAGCGAAGTGAAACAATGAAAATAATGATTACAAACAACAACAACAACAAAATATACAACCATTGAAGGCAAACCAAAGCAAAGCAAAGTAAAATATAGTGAAGGCGGTATCGACTTCAACGTCGAATCATTGTTATTTTAAATTTGTCGAATCGAAGCAATTAAAAGGTGCAGTGCCGTGCCGTGCAACAAAGAAACAAATAAAATCTTACCTATCTAAGAAAAATGTGCTAAAAGTGCTGACAGTGATTTGAAGTGATTATCTGTAGATATTATTTTCCCTCCTCCTTCTTCTAATACGCTTTTACCACTACCGCCACCACCCGCCGGTATTGTTTTTGTCTTAAGGCATTCATAGCAAAGTTGTAGCTTCTATAAAAGTATTAAGACGTAAACAAAGTGGAGCTAGCGTGTAAACAGTTTCACTTGAGCGAGTGCGAGTATCGCGGCTGGATTACGCGCTCCCCAACCCATTGCTCCCTTCCCAAAAATAGTGCAGCAGCCTTTTTTTTTGGTGTTGCTCGAATTGGATTATTTTCCACTTTAATCGTTTTCACTTTGGTTTTCGTGGATTGTGACGTTCAAAACATCTCATTTCTGTTTTATTGTACATCATCATCATCATCATTACCATCATCATCATTTTATATGTAGTCTTCTTATATTTTGTTTTGTGTTCACCATGGCTTTGTATCTCTCTCTGGGGGCTGATAGGTCATTACCACTTGGTTGAGTTGAGTTGAAGCTCATCGTCGACGTTCGTCGTCGTCGTGGTCGTCATTGTGGCGTGCATACTACTCACTTCACTCCACAGTTCACATGGCATGCAGATTATTATTTTTATTTTTCTTTCTTGAGGAAGCAGGAAAGCATACCTACATAACTACTCCCATAAGACCCAGACCTTACCAACCTACTACAGATACCTATGTACATACCTCTGATGGGCTGTGAGCTCTGAGCTGTGGGCTATTTTTATCGCCCTGTCTGTCTCACTGAACAAGCGGATTTATGAATTGATTATCTTTAATTCTTGATTTTTTTTTAAAGACGTCAAACGACAGAAAGACAGTTCAGTGATACTGTTGAACTTTGCTTTCCGGTGGTAAACTGTAAAAATATATTCCATTTAATACAAAAGGTAGGTAGGTATTACGGTTACCTACAACTTAAATGCGTTACATTTTGTTAGGTTGGTTTTGTTTTAGGGTCATTAGCTATCTATGTTTTATATACCTAACTTATATTATGTGGATTTTCGAAGCGTAAATTTTCTTATTGTTTAAAAGAATTTGAATAAGTACCAACCTAGGTATGGAAACCTACCACCTAGGTCTCTATCAAGACATAAAGGTAAATTGAGTTTTTGGTAGATAGATAAGTGTTTAAATTTTCTAGATCTACAACTTTTACTTAGCCTTGAATCAGATCAACTAACAATTTATAAAGTTACGTATGTACCTTCATATACCTACAAAAGCTGGTTTCTTTTTTTAAACAAAATTAATAAAGATAATTTATTAAGGCACCAACCTACCTTTGATGTACTTAGGTATTACCTACATACCTATGTACGAGTATATGACTTCAAGGTCTGCTGTGTTCTTTGATTGTTATAGTTTTATATGAAAAGATTATAGGTTCTTATAGACTTTTTAGACACTTCGGGAGGTTTAATTGAGCTTTGGTTGTATTTGATATTTCATAGGCTTAGCATAAGATTTTTTATCACAGGTTTGCTAAGGTTTCAAGATGTGGGTGCTAAAGGTTATACCTTCTGATATATGTAAATAAAATAAATTAAATTAGGTGGCGCAACAGTCCGTTGAGAACTAACCCTAGTGACTTACAACTCTCAACCATTCCTGTGTGCGAATACTGTTGTCAGGGATGGAGGGGACCTACAGTTTTAAGCCGAATCCGAACAGCTTATTTGAGAAAACACTTTTCATGTCAAGAAATACTCTTGAAGAATTTTGTCAATCCCTTTGCATGACATAGGCAGGGATCAAACCCAAGACCTCTGGCATGACTGTTCAACGCACTTACCGACATGGTGCCAAGGGTACTTTTGATATAAATTAAATAATTTTTTAAACTTATAAGGTGTACTAAGTTTGGAGCTATCAGTAGTAAAATTTTCCTCCGAATTTTTCTTATAGACTAAATTTGGAAGTACCTACAATTTTTGACTTTTCTTTGTAAGTTCAAATCTAACGTTTTTTGAAGAGTCAAGGTCTCCAAAACGTGAATTCTTGATATGTATGTTTATGTAAACAAATTTTATGGTAAACAAAATTAAGTTTTATTTTTGTTTGTACACAAACCACAAAATTTTAAGTTTTTGAAATATCCCTCTTTGGAAATGTAAAAAAAGTACATAATACTTTTTTTTTAGGGTTTTAAAGGTGAAAGGCAACGTAGTTCTTAAAAAGTTCGTGATTTTACAAAGTACAAGTCTTAATCGTCTAGATACAGTTTAAATCATTTCAGTAGCTTTCTTAGTTTTCGTGAATTCCCATCAGTTTTGGGTATTTATTTGAATCTCTCTGAAGTTTTGAAAAACCTTGAATGCAATTCCTGTGTGGTTTTAAATAATTCAATTTAAATGTAATTGTTGGTGCTCATCACAAATCTAAACTCCCATTTAAGCTTTATTTACTGAGACTCAGAAATGGCCGTTTTCAACATTAGTTTTGTATTTTCTTAGTATGATTTAAAAACTTGAAGATTATGAATTCGTTAGAAGACAATAAATGCTTGACCGTCCTGTGAGGGTTTATGTATGGAAGGGGAGGACTCGAAACTAATAAGGATTTTTTATTTAAATAAATAAGATAATGGAAATTTTTAAAGATTTATTGACAAACAAACTATTTCATTAATTAACAGAACCCTTAAAAGCCTTAAATAATGTTATATTATTTTTCCTTAGAAAAGGTTTTACCTCAAGAACCTAAAATTATTTATTGATTTTGAGGTCGATTTCGAACTAAGTTCTCTTAAAACCTAAGAAAATTTATAATTGTATTGCCATCTGCAAAATCCCGTTGACTAACCAATGTTTTCGAAGATGGAACAAATAACCTGGGAAATTTTATTTTCGAAAGCCCCCAATAATAACCACTACCACCCCCACTCCCTCCATTTTATCATACACGTGTTTTCTAATGTTCATTTATTGTTCATCAATTTTCGTCTCAATTTTCAAGTCAGCTTTTTAATTTTTCAGATGTCATTTACTTTAAACTTGAAACTTTCCTTGTCTATCTTTTATTCACACAAGTACAAAAAAGTACCTACACAAGTTACAAGTCCATCATTAATTATGTTTTGTATTCTTAAAAAGTTCTTATTCATTTTTAAATAATATCGGGATTCTTTAACACAAAATTTTACGTAAAATGGTGCACTTAATAAATAAATCACAGGATTATGAAGTTTAGTTGCCAGTTAAATGGAAAAATATGAACAGCTGATATTTTGACATAAGCAAACTTGACTTGACACTAGAAGAGATTTTTCTTGACTTTCATTCCAATAAAATGTTCTTAATTGGAAGGCAAATCAGATACTAAAAACTTGCCATACCTTCAAGTACGTTACGTTCGTCTAAGCCTGCTCATTTCTTAGACTTAAAATATGCAGAAACCTCATTGTCTTCACATTTGTCGGAATATCTGCAGTTACATACAAAATTAATGTTCGAAACTCTAGATTAGGCAGGTTAAGACAACATAAGAGACTATGTAGACAAATAGTTACTTTTTCAAGTTTTATAAACTTCAAACTCGCGGAACTTTACTTCACAAACTTCTACCTTTAATTGATCGTACAAAAACAACAAAAAACATAATTGTCTACAAAACACTCCTCAGTCCATCTTGATTTTTATTTTTTTATTTAAAGAAATTTTCTTTTCTAATTTTGCAAGGAACTCTTTTACATAAAACATCAAATAGAATTGTGCAGAAAATGAATTAATTTTAGAGTAGTAAAGTTCAGCATTTAGTTGAATGAAAAATTATGATTAGCTGTCATTTTGACATAAGTATAATTGACTGAATAGTAATTGAGATTTTGTTTGACTTACTTTCCAGTCAACTTTCATTGCCACGATCAAAGTGACCAGAAAAAGCCAAGGGAAAACCTAATTTTTCCTATACACATAAGTAAAACTTCTACTTTAGACTGATCGTGCTACCAAAAACACAATTGTCTACAAAACACTTCACCTCAGACAAGCTACAAATCCAACTTGTAGTATGTATTTTAAAGAAATGCTACTTCTTCCTTTTTCAATTTTATAAGGAACCGTTTTACATAAAACATCAATTATTAGAATTGTGCAGAAAATAAATTAATTTCAGAGTAATAAAGTTCAGTTAAATGAAAAATTATGATTAGCTGTCATTTTGACATAAGTATAATTCACTTGATAGTTAGGGAGATTTTTCTTCACTTAATTTCCAGTCAACTTTCCAATAAATGTTCCTTAATTAGCAGCTATCCAATCTGATATTAATGACTTGCTTTGCCTTCAAGTCTTTTCGTCGTCGGAAGCTGTCTATTGCTTTATAGTTTATCCAAGACTCAAAACATGGAAAAACCTAAATTTGTTGATATTTCTCTAAAATTTTCTGTTACGTACAAAATTAATGTTCAGAACTCAAGAACATCTAAATAAGTTGCAACTGCAGAATCGTATAAATGTAAAAAGTTGTTTATTTATGCAAAAATTATTTTTTTATGAGACGCCTTCTTATAGATTTTCCAGTCAATTAGTGTACTCGAAAGACCCAACCTCATTTTTCATATCATCAAAATTGTCTTAACTCGAATTCGGCTTAATAAAAATTAATAGATTACAACTATGAATTTAAATATTCCACCTACTTCCATTACTGTCTTACTCCAATTTTTCCCTCCAAAGCAATTAATTGTCATTCCTGTAATGAATGATAAACGATACTTGGCACAATTAAATGCATTGAAGAAGATTTTATATTTAGGTGAACTAAATTTTAATTTAACTATAAATAGGTACAACAGTAAGTATAGTTTTCACTTAGGGAAATGAAATGCATTAATTTCAACATTTAAAAAACGACAAGAACGAAAAAATAGAAATTAGGGCGAACATGATGATTGGAGAGCGCAAAATCTCAAAATCTGCAAAAGTTTTATTCTATTTTCATGTTCATCCTTTTAGTGACCTATTTTCACATTCATTTTAACATTTTTTTTTACATAATATCAACTTGCTCAGCTTCGCTTTTGGATAAAGAGCAATAATATCGCTAACCATAGCCCATAATACAGAACTTTACAAATTCGTTCTTATGGATTTTCGTAAGGTCTTTTTTTCACGACTTCTTTTCGGTTCGTTTATTGCTTTAAGATTACTTCTTTTATTCTTGCTGACTTCAGCTTATACATACCCTTCGTCGTTGTGGAAGTCGTGTGAGAAAAAGAAACGGTGTTCTTTTTAGTGTGATAGAATTTCGAAGAAGTTAATCAATTATTAGAAGACATTTTGAAAAGCTTATAAAGTTTATAAATACTTACATATGTATTTTGTAATTATAGTTTATTTTGATAATCGTACAAAATTGACATTTAAAAAACTGATTTTAATTGTATTTAAACTGATTTTAAGTGTATTCGAAATTGATATCACTTTCAGAAACGTAGTTATTCTATCTGTTTTCTGAAAACTAGAACAGTTATAGATTATTGTAACATTCGATAGGTTCAGACGACCTAATCTAAGTTTCTAGCATCTGATTGGCCAGCTGTCAAAAATTACCTTCAAATGAAGGCAACTTTATTGGAAAGTTGACTGAAAAGTAAGTCAAGAAAAATCTCCCTAACTATTAAGTCAAGTTTACTTACTTTACTGACATTTCAAATTAAAAGATCAGTTCCCTGAAATTAGGTTTGTTTGCTTTTTTACGATTACTGTTTAGACGTGTTCAGATGCTAAATAAAAGTATCTGAATATGTTAAAACAGTGATTTAAAAAAAAAAGCAAACAAACCTTTTTTCACGGAACAGATCTCTTAATTTAAAACTCTAAATCTGAACACGTCTAATCAGTAATAAATCGTGAATAAAAAACATGTACAAACTGGGGGAACAGATCCATCTATAATTTCAAATGTCAAAAACTCAGAATCAGAATTCATCTTAACTTTTTTTAAAAAATGTTTAAAATGTTAGGCCTGTTTATTTTACAGTTGAAATTGTATAGCGATGGATGCTGAATTAAAATAATGGATTTACTTACTTACTTACAAGGTGGCGCTACAGTCCAGGGCGGACCTGGGCCTCAACCAACATGCGTCTCCAGCCAGCTCGGTCCCTAGCTAGCTGTCTCCAGTTTCGCACGCCAAGTTGGTTGAGGTCCTCTCCCATCTGGGTGCGCCACCTGAGTCGCGGTCTTCCTCTACTGCGCCGTCCCTCGGGATTGGATTCGAAGACTTTCCGGGCTGGAGCGTTGATGTCCATCCGCTCTACATGTCCTAGCCATCTAAGCCGTTGGACTTTAATTCTGCTAACTAGGTCAGTGTCGCTGTACAGCTGTACAGTTCGTCGTTATATCTTCTCCTCCATTCTCTATCTATGCGTACGGGACCAACAATCACCCGAAGAGTCAAGTTTACTTACGTCAAAATTACAGCTGATCATGTTTTTTTCACTCAAATGAATGCTGAACTTTACTAGGCTGTTATTTATTTATTTTGTTCACAATTACATTTAATGTTTGAAGAAAATAGATTTCCTTGTTAAATTGGAAAAGGAATAGAAAAATATTTCTTCACAATACAAAATAAAACTTGTGACTTTTGAAGGCAGAGTATAGTGATGTGAAGTCCCAAATTTGAAATTATTGACATCTGAAAAAAAAAACTCATTGTATTGGTCTAAGTTTACGTCCAAGGAATGCAGTTGCCTTCAAATTAATATCCTTGTCTTGTCTCAACACTCTTATTCTTATGATATTATCAAATCTATCAGTAGAAAAGTTTTCGTAAATGTCTTACAATTTTTATAACAATTAGTAAACTCAAATGACACAAGAGACTTCATATAAATTAGGCAAAATAAAACCAAGCCAATTAGTTATTTTCTCTAGACGTCATTAGCTTCAAATATTAAGCTAACCTTTGACTCAAATAAAAAGTACTAAAACATTATTGTCTACAAAAATACTCATGCCACAAGCTCAAGTTCATTATAGAAGTGCTTATTCCTTTTCCAATTTGAGAACTAATATTTTCATAAAAAAACTCGGCTGAAATTATGCAAATGAATAAATCAAAGAACTTCTAGTCTCGAAAGAATAAAATATGATCACCTCATATAGTGAAACAAGTACGTTTTTATTGACTTAGTTAGTTAGCTGACCACCCAAATACTTAAAACATATGTTGTCTGAAACTGACATTTTTGTTAAAAGTTGACAATTCCGTCAAAATTTTAAACAAAATGACAAATCCAGTATCCCTTTACTTGTCAAATATGAATTTCTGTTTTCATTTCGACATATTTGTGCGTAGGACATTACCAATTTTTTGACAGCTGGGTTATCTGATGCGAAAAACGTATGTCTTTTGAATCTGCCATTTTGTTTCAAAAAAATTCTAAAGGTATCCTACAATTTCTGGTACATGTGGCTAACTGACATAAAAGCTGATTCAATATAAGCTTAAGTTTGAAGGAACTCCATTTGATGACTATCTCAATTAAGTTCTGCACCCACCAGAAATTGAACGCCAAGAAGTCTCACAAAACACTATAAAATATTGGCTTAGAAAACTGTTTGATATTTAAAAAAAAGTTTTTTGTCACCTAAAAAATAAAACACCCTTTAAACGAGTAAATTCAACTGAAAACATTAAATAATGATCGTTGGTTTTTATCTTCCTTTTTTCCTTCGAAATCGTTTTACTAAACCGAATTGAAATTAGGGGTGGTTATTTTTTATTTGTAGGTGTATCCATTTTGGGTATCAATGCACAAAATGAGTTCAAAAAATAATCAACTAGTTGCTGATTAAATTTTCAAAACAAAAATCACAAAAAAAAAACTTGTTGAACTTTTCCAGTGGTCCTCGGTACATATACCTTCAAAACCGTTTCATGACATCAAAAATGTATACAGAATTGTGTTTTTTTAACCAGAAAATCTCCTCTTTCTCTCTGTTTTCCTACAGTTCACCTCAAAAAAGAGAAACAAAACTAAAATAATTTCTTATTTCGGTTTCTAAACTTAAAAATTCCCAGCACGTACTATTTCGGGTGAATTTTGTAGTAGGTAAGTGCCTAACCTACCTCGAACATCAGAAATGTTTTTTTTTCTATACCGTTGCCGTATTTGGACAGTAGCCATAAACTCATTAGAAGCAAATTGAATATCGTTTCGGAATACATTTCACTTTTTATAAAAATGTTGGTTATCTTGCAACTTTTTCCAAATCGGCTTCTAATTGCACGTAATAAAATAAAATCGAAAACAAAACCAAAATTTAGACATCAACAATGGAAAGTAATGAAATTATTTGTTTCTCTTTTTTCATTTGGTTTGTTTTCTTTAATTTTATTTGCTTTGAAAAATGGTTTTTAGATCCAAAATGAGGGATGGTGGAAAATGAAATAAAGATTTTCGTTTTCGCAAATTTTATTGCTTTCGAACAACATTACTTTCCTTGCATACCAAAATAACGAATGGTATTGAATTTTGTTTATTTAAGTTTGAATTTTGTTTACCTATGTTGTTTTTGTGCCTCGTTTTTAATCTAGATGTTATTTTTGAAAATCAACCTAATTGAGCATTGTGAGATGTAAATAGCACGTCCAATACCTCAAAGTGTAGGCGATTTTCTTAAGGAGACCATAAGTCGGTCATTTTATATCTTTTTTATGTATAATACGAACATTTAGAAAAACAAGGAAAATTGTTTGTAAATTATGGAAACCATTAATCACCTTTTAATTAGCTAGTTTGTGTTTCCACTAAAACTTCTTAAGATTCAAAACTGTCTTATTCTATCATTTTTCTTTCGCAACAAGATTTTTCGAATCTATTCAAAACCAAAAGCAAGCATTTTATAAAATGAGAAATTCTATTTATATGCTGAGAAAACTCTTTAAAAATGCATCGTTAAAATAATTTCTTTTTTGAAACAAATACCAATAAATATATATTTTCCAAATAGCACGCCTCATAAAAACACCATAAATACCAACCGACCGTCTAGTATTTTATTTTGTTGTTGTCTGATCTTAGCCGAAAATTGATAGGCCATAAGTTCAGTGTGTTAACACATCTTTCAAAACTCCTCAACCATTTACCCTAGAGAGAGAATAAGAAAAACAAATACAAAATAAATGAATACCTACCAAAATTTTGAAGAAATAAAATCTATTTTCAGAGTCTCAAAGTTGAAAAATAATATTACGTTCGTTCGAAACGTAAATATGATGTGACCTTCTCAAAAATAAATAAAATAAAATCAAAATAATTAAAAAAAAGTGACAAAATAAAATCCCAAACTTGATGATAATTATTTGTTACTCAACTCAAGAAAATTATATTAAAAATTCAAATTTTGAATTTAATTTTAAAGTGATTTTCAATTAACAACAAATAAATAAAAAGATAAAAAGTGAAAATGTTAAAAATTCAAATGCTTGAGCAGATTGTTACCCGCGATAATGTGGATAGCGACGACAAGGATAATGCAAGCAATAAATCAACATCATCGTCACCTTTACACCAGCATCATAGTCAGCATCATCATCAACAGCACCCGGTTGTTCAGCGTCAAGCATCCGGAAGTGTAAAATCCGCAAGTCAAGGATCATCTCCTGCCGGGTATGTGTCATTTAATGTGTCTGATGTGTCCCTCTTATAATGTCTTTATACCTATCTATATATGTCTTTAATGTATTTTAATTAAAGCAAAGGTTTTTATCTTTTTCTTTTTAATTATTTTATAATATTAACTCGATTATTTTACTGCACACGTGTGTGGATTGGATATAATGAAAACACATTCATATGAGGACGGAGCTAGAGCTTCCAACATAAGGTGCTTAAAAAGAAAAACTTTGATTGATGAGTTTTGTGAGTTTATTTCATCCATCCAGTTTATATAGATGGATGACCGCGACCGCGACCGGGACCAAGACCACATCCAAGAAGAAAAGTTTTCCTTTTTAATGAAGAATTTGCCATGATTTTTTTTAAATTCGTATTTTATGTGGATCTGAAAGTAATTAGCGAATATGTACGAGTTCGATTTGAATGGTTACCAACTGTGGTAATCTTAAGATGGTTTAGAAAAAGAATTGAGTTTTTTTTTTGAAAATCCTTACTCTTTAAAAAAATATCGTTGTCCTTTATAAGGATCTTTAGTGTGCTTAACAAATACAGTCGACTCTACCCCTATTCACTTACTTCTCAACTCAATTTTTCACGGTTTATTTTAGGGCTTTTTCACAAAAATTTACGAATAATTGTTAAATTCTTTTAAATTGAATATGTAATTTTCTATCTCCAAAAAATAGCTATAACATTTAAATTGGACACTGAACACATTTATACATTTTTGAATATTGAACATACCTTAAAAATGATATTTTATTCATTCCATTCCTTTCTAAATGTGACACATTTAAGGTGTTTCATAAGTTTGGATTATTGAAACCAATCATTGGAATTATTTTTTGACAGGTTGGTTATTGCGTTTATTGAACATTTTTGAAATTAATCATTCTGCGTTAGAATAAATTATTGAAAGCAAAATTGACCTGTACGTAAACAACACAAATTAAAAGTCTTAATTGCATCGATTTTTCCGAATTGTTAAATCAAAAACTGGCTGTTTTTTGAAAACAATTTCATCAATAAAAAATTAAAAATTAACTAAAATTTAAATTTCGGTATAAATATAATAACTGATAAATAAATAGGAAATTGAAAATCAATTAAATGAATTAAAGTTTTGGTATAAATATAATATTTTTTAAACATCCATCCTACACTTCATATTGAAACCATTCTCAACAAGTTTAAAAGCTGAATAGATCAATACATTTTTAAAGTTTGAACACACTAAAAAAATGACATATTCTGTTTCATTCCATTCCCATCGTTAAAATCCTCTCAAATGTCACAATTATGGGGCCAATTATAAGGGGATGGTTACAGCTTTCAATAAAATCCACAAATAAAATGTTTGTTTTATATTTTTGGATATGTAATATTTTTCGTCGAAAGATAAATGCAAAATGGCATTTTCGCTGATACAAATCAAAAAGAAAAGAAAGAAAAAAAGCTTGAGGCTCATGATTATTTGAACATCTAATTTAATGACATAAATTTGCAGAAGCAATCATCAGTAAAACATTTTAAATTCATCATGTTTCAATTTTTATTAATAGCTATAACTGATCCTTATTGACACAATTATCTCTCAATAGACAAAATATTTTCTTCCCCAACAGCACCTACAAAATACTTTTTAAATTTCAGTTAATTTCCATCGTTCCAATGCTTTCAACTGTCACAATAAAAATCATGTTGTTTGTTGTTATAAGGTTTTTTTTTTTTTAATTTAAAGGTCCCAGTTATAGCTGTCATTGGTTTAGCGATCAATTTCTGTCATTGGAAAAAATATTCCTGATTGAAATAAAACATTCTAGGTTAGAGATGATTCATGAAAGCAAAACTGACAGTTGGGTATAGAAAGAAAAAGGAACGCATTAAGTCTAAGTAAACCGATTTTGTTATGAATTATATAATCAAAAATCTGCTTTTCATTTTAAGGGATTTCATTATTGTAAAAATAAAATTAACCTAAGGAACCAGTTATCATTGGTTTCCGTCATTTATATTTTTCTGACAGGTCTGTTATTGCTTTCATTGGAAATTTTCGTCATTGAAAAACATTGATTGAAATCCTCTGGAATTGGAATTGTATAAAATTAAAAGACAAATCAGTGTAACGTTTTTTTTTTGACAAAATAAAACCCGCTCTTCAAGAAGATACACTTTCTTCACGAAAATAGAAAACAAAATTCTTTGAGTGATCAAATACATCAGTATTAAGTTTGCGTTTCTACACAAACACAGTAAAATATACATTTATCTGGCCTTAGCTTTAAAACTCTCATTTTGTTTTCATCATTGACACTAATCATTATAATTTTTTGACAAGTCGATTATTGAACATTCTGTTATTGAAAAAATGGTCTAGAGCTGATGATTGAAAACTAAACTGATTAGTGTGCATACAATGAAAATGGAACGTTTTTGTTCTAAAACACCCACTGTTCATTTAAAGGCATTAAATTATTGAACTAAGAGGCTCAAGCCAGTTGTATCTATCATTGGTTTTCATCATTGACATTTGTTTAACAGGTCGGTTAAGGCTATCATTAAAAATTCCTGTCATTTAACAACACGTAAATATTGAATTTCAGCGGAAAGTCATTGACAGAAATCTATCATTTGAGTTGCAAAAAATTGAAAGACAAGTAAGATGCAACTAAACTTGTTCTGATTAGATTTTAGAAAATAAACAGCCAGTCAGTAAGGCTCTATAGCGCCAAACAGTAATTTTTAATGCACCAAACTGTGATTCATTGATGGATTAACGATTGTCTTTTCTTATTGACGAATCCATTTAACCAGAAATGGTAAAACACCGTAAAATTGACGTAGTGTTCTTTGAACGTCACTAACAGATTTGTTTTTTTGTTTTCAAAATGAATTGACTTAATTTGGAATCATGATGTTGGAGTCACATGATTTGCATTAAACTGCCAAACCTTTCTTAAAAAAAATGTAAGGTTGACATTCTTAGCTGTAACATCATAAAACATATCCATTAAAACATATCGTACAGATAGAAAATTCTTGTGTCACAAATTTTCTGTATTTTATTGTTTCAAATAAGCGAGTGGGAATTTTAAAAAGCGTACATCTCAGGACTTCTGTATAGGAACAGTTCAAAGCCTAAGTTAAGATTTTAGTCCTATTCTTTTTCATTTCTAACACTTTGTTCACTAATATTTTCTTAAAAGTTTAAATTTTCCAAGGTGGCAACCATACACATTTTTCAGAAGTTCTATAACATCACAAAGTGATCAATGGAAAGTGAAGCAGAGTAGTTTAGAAAAAATGAAATAAATTGTTCATACACATACCTTACCTTGGCTGTCTCGAGTCGAGTCGAGTCGAGTCTGCCAAGAAGAAAAAGAAAATAAACTCTTCTTAATTACACACCTTCTGTATGGTGTGAGCGGATAGACGAAGTTTATAACAGCTACCATTAAATGGAAAGTGCTCAAGGGGAAATATTTATGACGACCACTTGTGTTTTCTCTACCGATTTATATTATGTAGCTTGTGGCATGTAGCTACTAGATATTTTTGTAGGTGCAGTTCTGTTGGATACTTAATTATCATCTGCACACTAACTTTGAAACGAAAGTGATTCGTTTCGGAATTTTCATCCAAGACAAAAACACAAAAAAAAAAAGGTAATCATAACAAGATTAGGGTCAAAGTTGAAGACATTTAAATCTTTTCAAAATAAACACAAAATTACTAAACTGGCAACATTTGTATCTATAAATATTTTTCTACATAATGACTTAATTTTTTGAACAAATTACTTCTTTTGTCAAGTTCAAAGTTATTCTGCTGAATAGGTCAGAATATTCACAAGACATTTGGTGGAAGAGAATTATGGATTATTATTCATTCATATGGGTGTAGATATTTACATACATTATTTATTTGAAATAATTTATTCAAAAGCCATCACTGTTAACTGCCACTGGGTTAAATCGGAGGACATTACTCCGGCTGTTAACCAACAAAAGACCAAAAAGTAGGGCAGGTTCTTTCTTAGTTCTGCGAGACCAATATTTTATTTGTTTTTATATTTCTTAAATTGGGTGCTATTTTTTAAGCTATATGAGAAGTTTTTATGAATTGAGAACACTGGAAAGAATATAATTATTGATTTTTTAATGTTTTATTTGGTTAGCTTAGAATCGGTTCTAATCTTTTTTTTATCTTGAGTAAGTTCTTTGTATTCTCTTTTTGTTGATTGAAACATTTATATGGTAATATATTAGTTTTTATGTATTTCTGCATTGTTTGCCTTCTTTTGTAAAAGATTACAAAATCTTAAATAACGACTTGAATTGTTTTTAACAAACATATTACCATTAATAATTAATTAATTTTCAATCAGTTATGTGAAGAGCGAAGATTATGGGTGTGATTTATAAATAGCATCTAACGAAGTCCAGAGTGTAATAAATCCGGATTCCGTTCTTCGCTCCAAATTCAATGATCAAAATTAAAACACATTGAAAAGCAAATTGTCTAATGGAATTTTCTTATAGAAATTTGGCTTGATAAGCTATCTAGACAAATTTTATAGACAATCTCAACAATAAAGAAGTTGCAATGATAGTTTTACAGAAATACGATGACTTAGAGAACATGAAAAATAGAACTGATTTTTTTTTCATAACTTCGATTTTCATTCAGGAAACTAATCAACTTTCAGTACTCGGTATGTTTATGACAGATCACCTCTTATGGAATGATCACATATAAGATATTGCCAAAAATGTTGCTAGGGGCTTAAGATTTCTTCGATGGTGCACCCCATCTGATCTGGCTGTAATTTACAAAGCCTTCATTTGTCCAAAACAAAACTTTAGGTGCCCCTAAAACAAATTGCAAGTATTTTGGACAGGATCCAAAAAAGAGCTTTGAAAATGATGGTCGATAGAACTATAAACGAAACAATTAAGTCACTCGAACACCGCCGCAATGTTTCATGCCTTTCGTTGTTCTACCGATATTTTTATAAACAGAGTAAAATTAGCCAGTTACATTACCCCCCCCCCCCTCCCCCAAAAAAATTCAGCCGTAATACTCTTACTTCTAGGAAAACACATCAGTTTAACCTTGAGCTCAATTTCGGACGAACTTTCTAGTGTAGAAAAATCCTTTTTTTTCCGCACATCGAGAATGTGGAAAGCTTTACGCAGCTCTGTTTTTCCTATCATTTTGATATTATAAACTTTAAGACCAATGTGCATCGGTATCTCCTCTTTAATCCTTCCCTATTCTTCTAAAGCTCGCACTAGGTTTAAACTTTAAACATGTTAAGGTTATTAATGACCCCCTTGAGTGCCCGTTAGTTATAAAAAAAGTTAATACAATTTTTCATTCTTACAGGAAATTTTTTTTACTGAGTCCTAAAGTCTGTCAGATAAACTGGTCCGTGTTTAGTACTCAAATCGGTAGCAACTTCTTCAGTCTATCTCTCCATGAATGCCACTTGAATCAACGAAACTGATAATCTTGATTGTCCTGGAATGTGCATCAGCAACTGCCGTATGTGTCGCCAAAAATGCCCCAAGATGTCTAGGTTTTTTGAGGCGATCCAAGAATTTTTTCTCTCTACGATCTACAAAGCCTTCACATTCCCAGAACTTGAATATAATTTCCATCTCTGGGTTGCTGCTCCAGTATTAAGAGAATAGCTTTTAAAATGATTGGTGACATTAACATCATCAACTTGATTACGTCACTCGAACATCGTCGTAAAGTTTCTTGTCTTTACTGTTATTTTAACAGACTATGCTCTAGTGAAATAGCCAGTTGCATTCCTGACCTTAAGTAATTTAAGCGCAATATACCCGCGCTTCTACGAATGCTCATCAGTTTACCCTTGATCCCAACTTTGGCCGAGATTAATTTTTTAGCCGTACTACGCGAATCTGGAATAGCTTTCCAATATTCAGAATCAATGACTCTTCCTATCCAATCCTTCTATCTTTTCCTAATTCTCACACAGTGTCTTTGGCATATTAAAGGTATACAAAAACCTTTTAGTGGATGGTAAATTTATAAAAATAAACAAGGTCCGAGTCTTGACAATTTGAAACTAAATGTTAGTTAGGATTCGTTGCTAAGCAACTCCTCAAAACAAACTAATAGTAATGCAACACTTTTAAGTATTCGAATCACTAGCAAGTGATTTCTTCACGGGAGTACTTAGGTTCATTTCCGTAAAATCAAATATAAGTTGGAATTTGGTATTTTCTGGTATTTTTTGACTGTTGTTTTTTAAGAACTTATTTTTGACAATTTTTAAAGTTTCATTAAACTAACAATTGGCATGAATTCGTAATTTCAATTCTGTTATTGTTTTATTTAAAAAAATAGGTGAAAATAGTCAAGGTTTGCAAAAGAATCTATTTTAAATTCAATTTTAACTTTTGCAATCAATAGCTACAAAATAATGCAAGGACTTTCAATGAAAATTCTTAATTGATTGCGTTCAATAGATTGCTACAAATGATTGCAATCTATTGGAAGTGAAGTGATTGATGATTGAAAAAACTTGAAGTACCAATCTCTTAGTGAATCCAATGAATATAGTCTGCGTTCGAAAAAGATTGCATTATTTTATCAGTGTGACCTGAAGTGTCAATGTCAAAGTGAATTCAATGAGTACAGTTTTTAAATTTAATTCATTAAAAATTCCATTCGTTTACAAATTTGGAATTGAGATTTTTTCACTAAACATGGAAACAATATCTAAAGATCGAATTTTACTGCTTTTTTATCTTTTTGTACTTCTAACTAATATATGAAGCTATTGTAATTGATCCCATTTGTCGAATTGAAAATTTTGACGTTTCTCGACGTTTCAAGATCCCTAGAGTCGAAATAAATGATTCTGTGCGTACGTTCGTTCGTGTGTTTTTCGCGACATTTTTTTTGTCGTCCATAGGTCAAAAACCAGTTGAGATATCGACTTTCAATAAATTTTGTTGTACAAATAATAATGCAGAAAAATAACAATATGAACAAAAATTTTGGTTAACCAATAACGCTAGAGACTTAAATTAAATTTTATGTTATAAATTGTAACGTAATACCAATCAAATATATTTTTGTAAAAATTCCAATTAACTTTTTTTTTTAATATATCAACAAAACTGAAACAAAATATTTGTTAACTCGAAAATTCTGATTTTAACACCAAAATAATTTTGTGCAACGAAAATAACGTTTTGAACATCGAATATACATTTTTTTTTACAAGAAATTAAAAACCTAAAAAAAAAAATTAACAAAAGTTGGTAAAAATTGATTTTCGACTCAAATATCTTTTCAAATCTTTGAAATATTGGCTTCAAACCAATTTTATGTTTTAAAAAATATTGTTGCCAATATTCAGTCAAATTTTGAAAAAAATATCAAATTTACAGTTTTTTTACAAGAAATTAAAAACAAAAATAAAATAACAAAAGTGGTTAAAAATTTATTTCTGGCTCAAATATCTTTTTTGAGATATTGGCTTTAAACTAATTTTATATTTTAAAAACTATTGTTGTCAACATTTAGTCAAATTTTGAGAAAAATCAAAGTGACAGTTTTTTTTTACAAAAAATAAAAAACAAAATAAAATAACAAAAGTTGTTAAAAAATCATTTTCGACTCAACTATCTTTTCAAAAATTAGAGATATTGGCTTCAAACCAATTTTAACTTAAAAAAAATATTGTTTTCAACATTGGGAAAAATTTTGAGAAAAATCTAATCATCAGTTTTTTTAAATAAAAACCTAAAAAATTAACAAATGTTGTTAAAAATTGATTTTCCACTTAAATATCTTTTCAAAACATTGAAATATTTTCTTTTAACTAATTTAATTTAAAAAAAAAAATTGTTTTCAAGATTCAGTAAAATTTTGAAAATAATTGAACCGAAAGTTTAAAAAAAAATAACGAAAGTTGTTAAAAATTGATTTTCGATTTAAATATTTTTTTTTTTAAATTTGAGATATTGGCTTTAAACTTGTTTTATCTCACATAAAATATTGTTATCGAAGTTCAGTTCTATAAGAATCCAACTGTACGTTTTTTTCATAAGAAAATAAAACCTACAGAAAATAGTATGCAAATTTGGTAAAAAATTATGTTCGCTTCTCGATATCTTTCAAATTAATTTCATTCATCCAATTTTTATTTTTTTATGTAAGAAATAAAAACCTTTAAGAAATGCTGCTAAAGTTGTTAAAAAAGGGTTTTCGTCTAAAAATCTCGTTAACAAGACTAGATTTTAAAATAAAACTATTTCATTATATTCAAAATATTGTTTTTTTTTTTTTTAATTTTAACACAAAACCCTAAAAACTTTTAAGTAAGACAAATCGACAGACGGGATGGGAAGTTATCAGTGTGGGTCGCATCTCAGCCTCTTTTTCCAAAAGGTTTTTCAATTTCTATGTTTTTAATAGATTTTAGTAATGATAAAAACAAAACTGTTTTTTTTCACTTTCACTTTTCAAAACAACCTTAATAGTTCACATTCGTTTAAATGTTTAAACACTCAAGAAGCTTGATTTCATGCTTCCTGACTTAGATATGTTATTTTACTGCTTTTGGAATTTAACCAAATTAATAAAAACTATGCCAATAAGCCACATAAATAACAATGTATAAAATCCCATTTAAGGTACTTTTATTTTCATCTTATAAATTCTTTCTTAATTTATACCTTCTATACTCTTCACCCACCTTTCGTTTTAAATGTTTTAAATAACTTAAATTACTATTTAAATAGCTTTAAGCAAAACTATAGTAGCTTAAAAAGTCCATAGATAATACCCACCTACATTTATAACCTAGTTTAAACAAATTTAAATGGACTTTTTAATGGTATTTCGTCTTAAGAAGTCTTTAGATGTTTATTATTATAACACCTAAGAAAAGATAAAGAGAGAGGGAGAGGCAGAGAGAGAGAGGGAGAGATGAACAGAAACGAAGACATTGATTTAATTAAGTCTACCGTACGTACAGTCGACTTTATATAAACTTTAAAGCTAACTCATTTAACACCCACTCCAGGTAAAGTGCTATGTAGAGATATAAAATCAAAGCACAGCACCTGAGACTGGCTGAGACTTCTTATATAGAGATGTTAATTCTATCCATCTGATGATGCCTCTATCATCGTTGTCGTCGTCGTCGTCGTTCAGTTGTTGAGGGCTTTGAAAGAGTTGGAATAAAGATTGGCATCAGCAGTCGAAACGTTTGGTTCGTTCGTCATCGTCATCGTCTTCGTCTTCATCTCTATCCAAGCAAGCTCACAACTTAATTCGATTCTTCGTCATTCATTGATGCTCACGTTTCCAGTGTCACCGTCTTCTCATCACACACCATCAAAACTTCAGGAAGAGATGGATCAACCATCAGCTCAGCAGCCCAGAAGCAGTTCAGTAGCCTAGCACCACCACCTTAAGAGCTCGCTAGGGCGGGCGGTGTGTCTGCTTCAATGGAGGAAATAAATGCAAAGTCAAAAATTTGTCATGCTGAGTTCTGGGTACTTCTTAGGCTCACGATGGCGATGGATGGATGGATGGATGGTGAGATTAAGTGATGGTGTTAGGTAATAATTTACTTTAACTTTTTTTCAAATATTTCTTTTTATTTTAAATACATTTTTTGCTTCATGGAGCGCAAATAATAACAGCGTCGTCGGCAGAGACGGCTACGACTACGACGACCGACGAACAAGCGGTCACATGAAAGACGTAAACGCACCAAATAAAAATTGTAGAGGAACTAAATCTTAGCACCTGAAAGCAGTTCAAGTCTTTTTCCCATAAACACTTTGAATTTCGTAAACAGTACTTATGTCAGGGTGCCTTACTTTTTCTGTTGTTGTTGTTTTTGTTTGGAATACAAAATACAGGTGTGTCCCGATTCCAATTCCAAGTCGACTTTGAGTGTGAACATAAACAAAAATTATTGCAAAAAGAATGGAAATGAGAATAACATTAATAATAGATTTTATTGCTGCCATTATTTTAGTATTTTTTTAAATATATTTTTCTAAGCCATGCAAAAGTCGTTTAAATACATATAAACCGGTGTTTTGTTTAAGGTTTCTTTGTTTATGTTTTTTTTTGTATATCTTTATAATGTATGTTAATAGATTGTGTCTATGGTTTTATGTAAAAGAACGACCTAGAGGGTTTAAACTGTTTTCGGAAGTTTGGATTTTAACTTAAAGGCATTTAGAGAAACTTTGAGTTTAGCATGAATCATGCATATTTATGGTTTTAACGAATAGAAATCCCATCATACATAACTGAAATACCTGCAGACATGGAATATCATTTACCTAGGTACGAAAAATCGACATTTTCGAAACTATACACTTTATAGACTGCTAAATTTTTGAAACGGGTACCCTTAAGAAAAATCGAAAACTGGAGTTATTTAAGTTTACCTGAAAAGCTTTTTGGAAGAATTTAACGTTGAAAAGTTATACGCCAGAAATCGGAATTTTTTGATAATTTTGAATTGTTTTCAACATTTCTTTATAATGATTTTCTAAAGTCTGTATCACTTGTCACAAACTTTGAGAAATTTTGTAAAAATATGCACAGTTTTATATCAATTTTGATTTTAAACTGATATCAATTTCGAAATTTTATATCTTTGGTTATTCAGGAACCGCTTCTTTCACTATTTTTCAACTTGTGTCAAACTCGGCTGTTGATTAATTTAAGAGTTGATAAAAAAAAAACTCAAAGTTGAAAGTCAAGTTGAGAACGGCTTTCAACTCAGGAGATGCAATTTGAAAGTTGATGTGCTTAAAATTTTTGAAATATCCCTTGAGAAATGTATGAAATATTTGAATTATTGTTATACTAAGTGATTTTATTTTTGTCTAAGCTCAAAAATTATTGTTATTGCTTAATTAAATGTGCTTAATAAAAGGTTTTAAGGCACACATTCGCGTAGTACGGCTAAAGAAAGAATCTGTGTACTCCATAGCACGGCCGAAATTGGGAGAGGAAACTGATGGGCATTCCTAGAAACTGTTGATGGGTTTTAGCTGTAACTCATTTGTCTCAAGTGTTTTAAGCGTTTTCGAATAATTAGGGTAACGTCGATTTTTAACTTCTCTTCCCCCACCCCTCACAAAAAACCGAAGAGGTTATAACACAATTTGTGAATTTGGTACGTAAAAGATCGATTCCGGCCTTTTTCTTTAGAGGAATGATGCACCATCTTGCATTAACCACAGGTCGTTAAAATTTATTTCTATAAACCGCTAAAAAAATCGACCAAAAACATGCTGAAGCTTTTAAGAAAATATCGAAAGAAAAATGTACAAAGCTGTAAAAGTTCTTGTAGATCTTAAAACTTTACACAATAGTTTGAAAATTTTGTTCTATCTTCAAGTTCGATTTAAAAAAATCTAAAAATGTCTTATCTCGTCATTTTTACGTCTTAATTTTGATAGTTTCTTTTTTTGTTGTCCATATCTTAAGAGTTCATGTCATACATTTTCTAAATGTTATAACTTCTCAGATGACCATAAAATTAGTGAAGTCGTCAAAAAACAAACAAACCTCAATTATTTATTCCTTAAATGAGCTTATGGTATTTCATTATCTACACATGTGCATTTTTATTTTACAACTTAATGAAGTTGTACTTACAAACGTACCTACTTACTGACTGCTGTACCCAATAAGCTCACTTTATATATAGTTAAGTGCATTTATGTATAGATAGACTCCCTCCCTCCTTGCTTCATCATGATTTATAAAGAGTTAAAAATTTTGCAAGTTCAGTTGTTAACAATTTATCAGAAAGGTGCCATAAGTTTTGACATTCTATGACAGTTATTTGATATTAAAAGCCGGAAATGGTAAAGACTACAACTTCGTTTTTTGAAAATGTGAAATATTAAGAAAAGAGACAAAAACAAGCACACTACATTACCATCAGACAAGCCCGCAATTAGTCAGGTACACCATGGAACTATGATGTTTTGAGATGCGGGTTTGTAGACCAACGTTTAACAACATTGGAAACCAGTTTTTTTTGTTTTCCTTTGCTCAAGACATCGACATAAAAAAAACTATAAGACATGTTTTTTTTTTATTTGTTTAAATAAATAAATAATTGCGCCTTAAGCCAAGATTGTACTCTGCACATGCTTATCTAAGTTTCAGGTTCAAACTTCGAGCCAAGTCTTAAGCGTATACCTATTGCAATGCTTTTATAACTACTTATAATTCTTATCTTCTAATCTAAGCCATCAGTGGCGTGTTACACTTTGGCTAGATTAATTAATTAAATAAACATTTAGGTTTAAAAATTCATTGCACGAAGCTTAAGAATAACACATATGTAAGTGGCTTGAGGTGAACATTTTCTCACAATAAATAAAATCACATCATGTCACTAAAGTCTTGAGTTGGGCAATCAAAGTTATAACTTGAATAATATTTTTTAATGCACCTAATTCAAGATTTGATTTCTATTTTTTCTTTTTATAACTTTTTTTTTCTAAATGTCAGCTAAGCTGGTTGAAAGCTATAAGTCTAAAATCTTATCTAAAAGTTAACACCTCATTCGAGTTGTGGAGAGATAATAAGAGAATAGTGTTGATGATAATAATAATTAATTAGATTAATATTAAGCATTAACGGAAATAATATTTAATTTTGCATTTGAAAGGTCAGCTAGTGTACGGATTGAAATCAAGTTTTTATTGTTTTGATACGGGACGTGATTTTGATTAGTTTTGTATGTTAATGGATTTGAAGTCTTTTTATTTTGCATTTTAGCTGGTAATAAAATAATATATTAGATGAAGATTGGTTTATTGCCAAGGACACAAAACAAATGCAAAAGAAGTTAAAATTGGATGAGAATGATTTGTTTTTATTTCTTAAGAACATATTGGATAGAAAAGAAATTTAACTGGGATTTCTCTTCATTTCATTTCTATTGTCACATCTGTCTCTGAGGTGTAACTACTGCTACCCAGTTTCTAGAAAAGTGTACAATTGTAGCTTGCAATTTTTTGTAAAAACTTAAACTCCATTTCGGTAGTTCTTTTATTTAGGTCACAGCAATCTCAATACTAAGAATTAAGAAAAAAAAATCGGAAAAACTAAGAACTTTTTAAGAATGCTCCCATCAAATCGGGAAAGAATAACTTCCTGAAAATATAGCTTGGATTCGATCTAACTTTTAAGCAACTTAACTTATCCGAAAGTTATAGTAAAAACGATATTTTATACTTAAATATTGCTCTAGATTGACGTTTTTTCTCCACATAAGTCAGATTCTTTTGGTTGTTTGAAAAAACACATGCAATAAAATTGTATCAAATTTTGTTCTTTACAAACCATTTGATACAATTTCGATCATTTATTCCTATTTGGCAAGAATTATCGTACCTTGTTTTTCAGTAAGGACTTGACTACTTTCCATTTAATTGTGCACACACCCTTTCACTGTGTCAATTGTCATTGCCAATTTGTTAAGTAAATTCAATATTTCCATCATGTTTAAAGAACAAGAACGAGAAACGTCCTCAAATTATAAAAATTCGGAGTCTTTAAGAGCGTTTATTCTTATTTTCCGTTATTGTTCTCACCCTAGCAGCGGGCAATATCAATTGTATTGAAAAAAATTGATACTACATATTTGTTAAATAATGTTTCCGTGTCAGTTTTGGGTTTTTCGAAGTGTCGGAAATATTGCTGCCGCTTAGGCGTCCATAACAAACAATCCAAATGAGTCAATTTTTCGGCGTTCTCACGAATTAAGAATCGCTCAAACCACATTATATAGTGTTTGCATAAAAATAAACCATTAAAAGCAACGTAGGTTTTCTGATTTAGCAAGTTGTCAAATCGTTATTGGAAAACCCCTTAAAACCTCAACATTATAAATTCAGAAAACTTTTACTGCCAAAAATCCTTAATACCGGAAATCCTAAATATTCCAAAAAAACAAAATTCCTTGAAGACCAGAATCTGGAAAGTTAAAATTCACGGATATCAAAAATACAGAAAACCCAAGAAGTTGAAATTTCATTTTTTAGATTCCGAACTCTCAACTTTCTAAATAACAATCGAGTGGTCCAAAAATTATATAAAATATAGAATTTGGGTTTTATAGACTTCGATTATTGAGATTTCTACCCCAGCCCCTTGGCATACTTACTTACTTACTTAAGGTGGCGCTACACTCCTGTGTGAACTAGGGCCTCATCCAACAGACTTCTCCATCTAGCTAGGGACCGAGCTCCAGTTTCGCGCTCCAAGTTGGGTGAGGTTACCTTCCACTTGTGCGCGCCACCTGATCCGCGGTCTTCCTCTACTGCGCTGTCCTGTCGGTGCGGATTCGAAGACTTTCCGGGCCGGAGCATTGGTTTCCATGCGCTCTACGTGACCCAGCCATCTTAGTCGTTGGACTTTTACCCTTCTGGTTAAGTCAACGTAGCTGTACAGCCCGTACAGCTCGTCGTTCCATCTTCTCCTCCACTCCCCTCCGATGCATACGAGACCGTAGATCACACAAAGAACTTTTCTCTCTAAACGACCCAAGGTGCTTTCATCCGCTTTTGTCATGGTCCATGCTTCTGCACCGTATAGCAGGACGGGGATGATAATGGCTGAAACACATACACGCTTCAGCTTCGGCTTCGCCTGACGTTTACGAGTTCAGCCATAGGAATTCAATGCATGCTATCACAATGGAACTTCGACCTCACGTTTCGTTTGACAATCGTAAGGAAAAGAACGTACTGTAACGTAATGTGACTCCAAACGGAAGCTCTAGTTCAATTATCTAAACATTTGCTTTGTCTGACAGCTCATCAGCTGTAAAAAAATGTCAACAAACAAAATATTTGCTCTTTGGAGGGATGAAATTATAGAAATGTCATTCAAAGCAACCTCGAAGCAGGCCTAACGTAACGCAGACGAAGCCGAAGCTGAAGCGTGTATGTGTTTCAGCCATAAGGGTCTTAGCATCACTTTGGTCCCTCGAGAGAGGACTTTACCACTCAATTGCTTTCTTAGTCCAAAGAAACAGCGGTTAGCAAAAGTTATTCTGCGTTTGATCTCAGCGCTGGTGTTGTTTTCTGCGTTTACAGCGGAGCCTAGGTAGACGAAGTCCTTGACTACCTAAAAGTTACGTCTGTCGATTGTGACGTTTTGAGCCCCTTGGCATACTTTAAGCTTAAACCTAGGAATTTTTGGTTTGTTTATTTGCATAAGCTTTATATCATCAAGTATTATTTTTAAAACAAATAATTCTTTTTGAACACCTCTTAGTCTTCAACTTAATATACTTTGCAATTTCTTTTACCTCATACAGTTCTATCCTAATACTTGAATTCCATCAGTTATACCCGTCAATTTACTCTGAGCCTGAATTTTCGATGTATTGTTAAGCTTAGCGGAAGAGATTCGTTGTCAACCGCACAATAAGAATGTGGCATACAGTGTAGTTTATATTTTTAAGACTTTACAAGTAATGTGCCTTGGTGTCTTCTTTTAAAAACTTCCTTATTTTCCTAAAGCTTGTAAGGTGCTTGGAAATTAAACGCGACCTTTTAAAGCTTTCGTGAAATACATATTAAAAAAAATAAACAACAATTATTGTATATACAAAATTGGAGGTGCCTTGTAGTTTTGAAAGTGCTTTAAAGTTTTAAAGGTGCCTTGAAGTTTAAGCAAGTCCTGTTCTATTATTTTCTTATCAAAAATATTTTAACAAGATCGACAAGGTTAAAAAATAACAATTTTTTCCTTGAATAAAATACTCATTGCCAATGATTTTATTTATTTATGTCTTTCCTGATAAGTACTTAAACAAAAGTTCAACTCACCTTTTCCACCTTCCTTCTCTTATCCCCTTATAACCTTTAGCTCAAAACTTGCCCAAACTATCCCTTAGTTTTTAAGGATTCTCATATTTTGAATGTTTATTGAAACAATTTTACCTTTATCTTTATGAAACCTAAATTTCCATTGAAATCTACTATAAGGGAAATCCAATGTTAGAGTAAAGTCCTTCCGTCCCGTCCTATCAAATCCCCAGGGAACATACAATCTAGTTTTTTGTATCTTTTGTTGAAAACTCAGAGTGCCAACAATCATTTCATACATACATATCCCAACGTATACAATGTAAGTGTTCCCCCCAGCTTCAAGTTACAAAATATTCCTGAATTGTCACCGATTAGAAACATGGATCTAGCACATTCCACTTCCCAAGGGTTAAATGAATTTTATTCAAATTAATACATTTTTATACATACATATTTAAGATAAACATACATTTACATGTGTACAAGTATATTATAATTTTTGTTTCATATTCATAGCAACGAGCAACGAGCCCCCCTAAGGATTCCCTTTATTTTCCTTAATGACCTTTCACCTTAATGCATGAAATTAATGAGAATGCTGAGTGTACCTTATACTTAAAAATATTAACACGAACGACCTGATTCAAAAAGTTTGCCCCTTTAAATTCCCTGTTTTTGTTTTTTTCTCTCGTTTTGAGCAAATATTTTGATGCCTGATGCATACATGTAGGCTTAGCTTTAGAGGTTTAGGGTTATGTTACACTTTTATGAAATTCTGACTTCTCCATTCTCTATCTTTGCCTTCCTTTAAAAAACAAAAAATGGAAAACCCCTTTTTTTAGTTTCAACTTTTATGTGCTGTGTTGTATTGTGTGTGAATTGGGAATGTGGGAGAGTAAGGTGTTTCAATATTTGATACAATATTTATTTAGACTTGAACGAAAAAGCTACTTGTGTAGTCGTAGTCCTTGTCCGTCGTGCTATATGACTGTGCCATACGACTGAACAATACTAAAGCTGAAGCTGGAAAATTGTTATGATGGCGAATATAGTAATTTCTGCTGAAGGAGGGCAAATTGTTTGAATTGCACAGCTGTACACAGATTGCGGGTTTGTTATAGGTTGGGGGGGTGAGGACGGAATTTCATCGCTCCAAAGAATCTCCCACTCATATATAACGTCCGTCCGTCGTTGAACCGAAAAATAAACAGAAATAACAACAACCGGCGCGCAGATCGAAAGGAGCTAGTACAGTGGGGAGTGGAAAAAATATTAAAAAATGTTGTCAAAAATGTATATTTGATATAATTGGTCTTATTCAATTCGAATTGGTAGTTCTTTAACATTATTGAATTTGAATTCAAGTTAAATTGAAGCTGGTTAAAAATGTTCATATGTTAAAAACCATGAAAAACATTTAGCTAAAAATTTTAAGTGATACAACTAATTCACTATTAATAAATGACAATTATTAATTCACAAAAATATAAAAATAAAAAAAACTACTTTTAAACTTCTTTTTGAAATGTTGCCATTAATGAAAAAACTTAAAATTACCACAATTAATTTGAATTCTTAAGAAAATACATTTAAACCTATTTTATTGAAGTACTTTGCTAAGTTGACACACACGTTGAAAAAAGACACAAATAACATGGATAAAATACGCTGCAAACTTAAAATTGGCACAACTATTTCACGACTTACGAATGCTAAACAATAAACCACTTCGGAATTTTACGACAAAAATCTTTAAACTCATTTTACAGGACGTGCATAATGAACAAAATAACATAGAAAACATTGCACGACTAACTTGAAACGGCTAAAAATAATTCATAATTTATTCACAGCAAATTATAAACCACTAACATTTTTTAATCAAGAACTTTTAATCCTTTTTCTGGGCAGTGCTTTGTTAAGTTGAAAAAAAGATTTAAATAACATAGAAAACATTGTACTACAAAATTAAAGTTATTACATTAATTTACAATAAATCAACAGAAAATAATGAGCCACTGACATTTTTAAAAAAAATTCCTTTAAACCTGTTTTCTGGAAGGTGCTTTGCTTAGCTACACCAATAAATAAACCCAAACAAATCAAATAATAATTTTCTGAGAAATGCTTTAGTTAAGCTGACATTTATGTAGTAAAAAAAAATAACATAGAAAACATTGCAAGATAGACTAAAAGCTTTTACAAATAATTCACTTCATTTGAAGGTAAATTATTAGCTAAGTTAAGTATTTAAGATAAACAAGTTTTCTAAAGAGAAATTTTCGAAGTTGACACAAAGTTAGCAAAACAACAGCAAAATGTCACGATGACTTTGAAAGTGAAAAATATTATTCAAGACTAATTAGTGGCAACTTATAGCTACAAAATTACTCAAGAAAAGATCAATGGAACAAAAATAGATTTTGAAAACATATAATGCCAAAATCGAAATAGTTAAAATTAGTGAATTTAAAACTATTCACTTATTGCTTTTCGATCGGAGAATGTGTTTTTTTAAATTGATAAAGTCACTTCTATTAATGATTAAAGTAAGCAAAAAAACATATAAAATATTGCACGATGATTTTAAACCGTATCCAACTTATATTCCCGTTTCGTTAATCATAAACTGATATGTTACTAGGGAAAACATCCTTAAATACTCTTTTTTGGGGGATAGAAAAGCCAAAAAAAACATAGAAAACATAGAACTATAAAATCAATATCAAATCCCGAATCGAAATTTTGTCCCTATTTTCGTCCCCAAAATTCAGGTTCTCTAAGGTTTAAAGAAATTCAAAAGAGGATCACTTTCTGTTAAAATTTTGCTCCTCATTTCAACCTAAGAGTAGCAATTATCGGACAAAATACGATGTTTAGGATCAAATGAGGTCGACAGCAAAAAGCCTCAAATTAACCTTTTTCTTTGTTCAATTACTCTCTCTTTCTTTCTCTTTCTTTAAGACTAGTTAATTAGACCTATTAGACCTTTCGCTTTCTATCTTATTTTCTGTTTTCTTTCTTTCTTTGTATCTTTCTCTTTCCTACTTGCATTTGTTCTTTCTCTCTCACTTTCTTTCATTTTATATATTAGGAACATTTTTAAATAATAATGTACATTATTTTAATTTTGTTTATACCTTTAACAAAGAAGTTTTTATTAACATTATTGATTAATTTAAAAGTAATAATTCTTCGTCGAAATCGTCTTCTTCGTCCTTGTTGTCAACGTTTTCGTTGGCGTCGTCATTGTTGTCCTCGTGGTTGGTTTCGTAGATTGAACCAGCTCCGTCCTTACCATTTTCACTGTCAATAGCTCTATCCTTGTCATTTCCAACATCATTGTTGTCATTGTCATCATCTTCAATAGTGACATCAAAAAAAATGCAAGTAAACGACCTGGTATGCTTATTAAGTATGAAAAAAGGACGATTTATATGTTCTATGTTGATAAATCTTCATTTATTACGAAATGAGGTTCACAAACTATGCGTAGAAAACGGAAAGAATTCTAAAGATTCATATAGGACGATGTAAAATCATTTCAGATGATATGAGTTTAATTTTTCTGTCTGTAGGAGCAAATGAGAAGAAAAGATCCTTTTAAGGCCAACATTTCGACTCGGGATCTAATAACTTACTAACAATCTACTCCTTCGCTTTTCAATCGGAGAATATTGTTTTGGTAAGTATTGAAGGTTAAACTGGAGAAAAAAGTATTTTGCTAAGCTGACACCAAATAAGCGAGCAGAAAGAAACATAGAAAACATTGAACAATTATTTCGAAATTGATACAACTAATTATTGGCACATTATAAATTAGTAAATTATTGCAGACAAATATATCTAATCATGTTTTTAGGGGAAAGATATAGGCAAGAAAAACATAGAACGACAAAATGAGAACTGTCGAAACTAATTAACAAGTCAACCCAGCAAATTCTCCACTTATTTGCCTTTTGATACCTGAATCGACTTTCAATTGAATTTTTTGATATTTAGAAAGAGAATGAAAAATATGTAAATCTTTTTTCCACAGCACTGTACATAGCCTCTAAGCTACAACAACGGCATCATACTTGCACTCGAGTAAGTGTCGGTGTGTATCATTATTATTTAACACAGGAAAAGTGCACATTGGCATGCGAGCCAAGACACTTTAGAATGTGGAACGTGGTTTATGAACGAAAACTGCGCAAACAAACAATAAAAACACAACGACGAGGGCCGGCGAGTATAGTAGTTTTCTTTTGGGGGCTGGCAATTCTGTGCCACTAGGTCGATTGCACTTTTTGCAACTTAAAAGAAAAACAACAACAACATCATTTGGCAAACTCCAATAATTGGGTTGTGCTGTAGGTATTGCAGAGCGTTTCGTTTGTCTGTCTTTCAAATGAAACAAACGAAACTGCCGGCCACACACAACTCAGCCCGGCGCAAAAATTATTCCGGTTAACAATAATTACGAGCCGCAAATAATAATACACTGCAGATTGCAGAGCAGAACTACAACCATGGGATTGGGATTGGGAATTTCAAAGTGAAAGGGGGTACAATACTGTGTTTGGCAGACCAATTGGCGGTCGATGGCGATAGGAAAGCCATATGCACGAAAAGCACGACAACGACGACGCGACGCGACGGAAGCTAAAGTTGACCCACCAGCCGCCATTGCTCGTTAATTGAATGGAAACATTTCCGTTTGTTGTTTTTTGTGGCCAAGTTGAAAGGTTGATGTTGCGATGTAAATTCTACAATGTTCCAATGTCCACACAACAAGCCCTGCACTTTCTGTCTCTGATGGTGTCAGGTCTAACCAACCGTCTATAACCATTGAGCAAGGTATTTAAACCGCACCATGTTTTGATGTCCGGACGATGTGGAACTATCTCTAAGGTTGCGGGTGCACACTGAGCGTGCACATTTTAAAATACTGAGGTTTTCCTGGATGCAGTATCACAATTTACCAAACAACAATATACTTATGTACATTTTTGTACAACTTAATTTTTGTTCCCTTATCGCACATCGAATGCGACTTGGAAACTATTATAATTTTAAAGAGGAAAGAACTCATAAACAAGGGCAGTAAGTTGACTTGTCGTAATGCTTCAGTTCGATTTTATGGACTTTTTTGTCATTTGATTTATTTTTAAATTCAATTTTTTCAATGCACCGCGACAACAACGACGACGACGAAGACGACGACGAATCGACTGTGGGTTTATCAGTTGTTGAAAAATAAAAAAAAAAAGAATTTTATAATTTATAATGAGTTCCGATAAGGCGACAATTGGTCTGATTGTTTTTAACTTGCTGCTTCCCAACATGTGTGTGGGCTCTCTAGCATACATCTAATGTAATCTAAGTCTAATGAAAATAAACTTTATAATGTTTTATTCTTATTGAATTTAATATATTTTTCTAATCAATAAATAAATAAATAGAAAAAACGAATGAGTTTTAGTTTCAAGGCAGAAATTAATGAGACTGGTCAACAAGGTTTTGTAACTGTCGATAAAATTTTACTTTCCCTAAGGCTTTGATGACTGTTTTTCAATCTGAATTCAAAACAATATATCAACTCATGTTTCAAAAATATAAACTTTTAAAATTCGAAACAAAAACATTTTTAAGAGGTATATAGCTTTAAGTTGGCAACACTATTTAACTGACAACCATTTTATTAGCTGTCAAGGAATTGGTTTTTAATTTGGTTTGATATTTCATGGATTGAAACTATTCTTTCTTTTGAATAGTTCTGCAGGTAAAGTGGTTTATGCCCCCCTGATTTTATTTCAATTGTAAAAGTTGACTTAAGTGTACTTAATTTCAAAATATGTACTTATAAAATTAAAAGGAAAAATAGTTTAAGTCAAAAAGAATTTAACCTAGCAGAAAATGCTGCTTTGGAAAAGTATCCTAAGTGAACTTAAATCAAAACTTTAAGTGTACTTAAAAGTTCCAACTTAGATAAAACATGGTTTAAAAATTCATTTTTTAAATATGATGTTTCTAGATAGATGAGACAAACATTACTCGTAGCGTGATTGTTATTGCGTAGGACTGTCATGCCAGAGGTCTTGGGTTCAATCCCTGCCTTTGCCATCTTAAGTTCTTTTCACGGGTACTGACTCTTCGAGGAATTGACAAATTTTCAAAGACTAGTTCTTGCCATGAAAAGTGCTTTCTCAAATTAGCACAAAGAGAAACATAAACCTAATTTTTCGCTTTGTTTAAATATTACAAACGTATTTTGGCATATGTGGACTTAAGCCGTTTTGCTTTTTGCGCACACAGAATTTAAGGTCATTTGAAGTGACTTATTGGTATTTTTTGAATGTGTTGATTTTTCGATGATTAATGTAAGTATCAAAACTTCAAAGATTCATTAGGATGGAATTCCGAAAATGTTCAAAACTTTTGCGTTTGTTAACAAGCTTTCAAATCTTAATTTGCACATGAACAAAAAGATAAAGAAACCTTTGTTATAACTGCTATTGTGATTCTTACAACAAAAGATAAGGTTTCTTTAATATTTTTTTTTCTAAACCAGGTGTCGCAAGTTTTAACCTACTCTGTTCTCTGTTAACTAGTTGAGCTAACAAAGTTTACATTTATAATTTGTAAGCCGAAAAACCTTTCCATATGTTTACTAAAACTCCGCGTTCACAAAAATAATTTGCAGATTATATCATACACCCATGAGCAAGATCTTTATTCATTTTTATTTTTTTGGTTTTGTTTAACAAATCATTTAAGTCAGATAACAGAGCTCACAAGTATTTTTGTTTTCTTTTTTTTTCTATTTTATTTATGACTAAAGTATACACAAATTTAAAAGAAAATAATAAAACATACGTTGCATGTGTTTATTTCGTGTTTTTCTAAACTTTGCCTGATGACTGATGTATATTATCTCTTCATTGAGCCAATGAGTGACTGACTGATGATGGTGGAACGTAAATTGTCAATTAATCCGTCATCGTCAAAATGAATTTGAACTTCCAACTTTGGATGAAAAAATTGGTCAATGCAATAACCTTAACGCAATTTAACTACACTGAAGAAAATTGTATATAGTTTTAAAAAATTCATAAAAAAAATGGCAAACAAGAATGTACTTTTATTATATGCTCACTTTATGAAGTAAAAATGAGAGCTGACAAGCTTTAAAGCCTTATTTTTTGTTTTTTGAATTCGCATAAGAAATTGTAATTAGTCTCCATCTCAGTCTCAATCTCTGACTCCATTTCAGTATCAATCTCAATTTCATCCTCAGTCTCCTTCAAAGTGTCAGTCTTAGTTTCAGTCTCAGCCGCACTTTCAGTTTCAGTCGTAGTTTTCAGTTTCAGTTTTATTTTTAGTCTCTGTCTTAGTTTCAGCCTCAGTCTTAGTATCAGTGTCCAACTCCGTCTCAGTTTCAGTCTCAACCTAAGTCTCAGGTTCAGTCTTAATCTCAATCTCATCCTCAGTCTCCTTCAAAGTGTCAGTCTTAGTTTCAGTCTCAGCCGCACTTTCAGTTTCAGTAGTAGTTAAGTTTCAGTTTTATTTTTATTTTCAGTCTTAGTTTCAGCCTCAGTCTCAGTCTCCGTCTCTGTCTCAATCACAGTCGCAATCTCAGCGTCAGTCTCAGTCTCAATCTCATCCTCAGTCATATTCAAAGTCTCAGTCTTAGTCTTAGCCTCAGTTACACTTTTAGTTTAAATCGCTGTCTAAGTCTCAATCGCAATCTCAATCTCATCTTTAGTCTCATTCAAAGTCTCAGTGGTAGCGGCAGCTTCAGATGCAATTTTAGTATCGGCCTTAGTCTTGTTTATAGTCTCAGGTTTAATCTGCCTCTGTCTCAGTCTTAGTTTCTGTCTCAGCGGCAGTTTCAGTTTTACTTTTAGTCTCAGTTTTAGTTTCAGTCTCGTCTACACTTTTACTTTGAGTCGAAGTCACATTTTCAATCTTATCCACAGTCTCAGTCTCACTCTCAGTACCAATCTCAGTCTCATTCGCAGTAGCAGTTTCAGTCTTAGTCTCAGTCACAGCATCAGTCTCAATTTCATCCTCAGTCTTATTCAAAGTCTCAGTTTCAGTCTTAATTTCAATATCATTCTCAGTCTTATTCAAAGTCTCAGTCATAGTCTCAGTCTCAATTTTAATCTCATCTTCAGTCTCATTCAAAGTCTCAGCCTTAGTTTCAGTCTCAATCTCATCCTCATCCTCAGTCTCATTCAAAGTCTCAGGCTTAGTTTCAGTCGTGGTCTCAGTCAGTCCCAATCTCAGTCTCAGTCTCAATCTCATCCTCAGTCTCATTCAAAGTCTCAGTCTAAGTCTTAATCTTACAACTACACTTTTTTAAAACTTCATAAAGTGCATCAAATTGAAATGACTGCATTCTTGTGTGCATAAGATCTTCTCAGTGTAACTAAGTCCGCAATAAACGTCAAGAGAGAATTAATTAAAAGACTATTGGACTCTTGTTTATGTCAACTTTTTCTATGTATATAGCGAAAATTCGGACGTGTATCTTTTTCTTAATTACACTGCCTTTGCGTCTTTTTATATGTAACTGACTTACTATATGCTTGATATCTATTTGGAATCCAGATTTGGCAAAGCCGCACCATCATCGGCATCACCATATCACCGTCAACTGAATATACTGTCACTTCGACTTCGACTACGAATGGTATTCAAATTCAAGTGCCCAAATTTAGAATTCAATGAAACTCCAATTGCAGTCCGTTTGACAGAAATGAAAATGAAAATGGAAGTTTTCGCTTTGGTCTTTCGTGGTGGTGTGGTGCATGAATGACTAACCCTATACTCTGGATGGAGGATAGTACGAGTAGTAATCTATAGTAAGTCTTATGGCCATGGTTATGGTAAAAGTTATAATCAAAAGTGACAACGTCGCTCGACGAGACGCACGAAGCTCGACGCTTTTCAACCAAAAACCTCCTAATTTGGAACATAAATAAAACGCTCGCTATGCGCTATGCTGTGTGAGCGCTAATATGTGATTTAAATTAATAAAAATCTTTAAGGCCTTTGGTGTGATGAATGTGTGCTTTATACACGCATTGCATTTTAAGTAGCAACAAAATAAACAATGTTAGAGTGAACTTTGTTTCAAAATTTCCTTTTGAAACACACAAAAATAAAAGGCATCATCCTCCCCAACTGAATAATATCACAGTAAAATACGTGCAGGGGAGATTTCAATGGTATCTTATTGTTGTTGTAGTTTTTCTTCTTATTTCCTTCTTTTTTTGGGTCATAATTTTTACTTGGAAAATGCTGTTTTTGCTTAAAAGTTGAAGTAAACATCCTCCTACGGGATAGGATCTGGTCTTTTTGTGTTCTCTTGTGTAGTTTTATTTGGTGACCTAGTTTAAGTTTTGACAAAGAGGATATCCGCGCGTTGAAAGGAACATTTACAAAGTTTTATGGTTCTTTTGGGTGATGAAGGTTTTGTCTTTTCTCCTTTACTTTTTTTTTGGAGGGGTTGGAGGTTTTGAAATAAGAAAACAGTATACACAGCTCAATTAGAAACTTCAACATGAAATTTTTTGGAAGAAACTTGTTTGAGATTTTTATTGTTTTATGTAATAAAGTAACTTATTTTTGTTGTTTGTTGAATGTTTGAAACTGATTTCAGGAACTCAAAAAGCTGAAAGGATGAAAGAGTAGGTTTATCATTTTTTTTTACAAGTTAAAGAAGTCTCATGCATAGCTCCTTAAGCTTGGGATTAGATGTGTTTTTGGTTATAAACGTTCTACGCATAGATAACATCAAGGAAGGCTCTCTGAAAAGCATAATGGCAAATTTTGTTTACAATAATGTGTCCTCTATTTCTTCAACAATTCTACGCTGTTTCGTATGTAAACTTGTTAGAAAAATAGATTCTGCTATCAAAAAAACTAAAATACTTTGTTTCTCTTATTTCTTCAAATAAATACGCTGTTGCGTATGTAAACATTTTAGGTAATGCTCCAGAAATAAATTCTGTTATCAAAAAAACTAAAATACTATGTATTCAATATTTTTTGATTTGTTCTTTGCTGTTTCGTATGCAAATTTATCAGTTAACACTCCTGAAAATGATTTTTCTATTAAGAAAACTGAAAAACTTTACATCAGGAATGATGGGTTCTTGGTTTTAAACGTTATATGGCAAGATTCATTGTAAGTTGCTCTTGAAGGAACTGGGGCAGACTTTGTTCAAAGAAATGTTACACCTATTTCTTCAACTATCCTACCCTGTTTCGTATGTAAATCTTCTAGTTAATACTCCTGAATTAAATCCTACTATTCAAAAACTTAAATACAATGTGTCCCCTATTTCTTCTATAGTAGGCTGTTTCGTATGTTAATTTGATAGTTATTACTCTTCGATGTTTCTTCCATCAAGAAATTTAAAAAAGCTCCTTACCTTGATAATAAACATGTTTACTGTGATAAACGTTACACAATAGATATCACCAAGGAAGTTTCTCTGGAAAGGTCAGGAACAAACTTGGTTTACAGAAATGTAACCCCTGTTTCTTCAAAAGTTCTAGTTAATACTCCAATAATAAATTCTACTATAAAAAAAAATAAAATTTTACCCATCTTCTATTTTTTTAAACTGTTCTACACTGTTTCGTATGTAAATCCTGAACTAAATTTTCTATTATCAAAAAATCGTCTAATTTGAGATTTAGGTCAAGTGTAAAAAGATTGTAGAAGAGTCAACTTGGGTTTTATGCATGTGCATTTCTTAATTAAAAAATAAAGTCCTTGAATTCCGTTTAAACTACTCGTTTAGTTATTGTTCGCAAGTTTATTTCCTTCCAAGTTAATCTCTATTTGTTTGAATACTAACAGTAACAGCTCTACTTTTTTATCACTTAATAATTCCTTGCTCTTTCCTTCTTGTTTTTTTTTTTTAAAGAATAAACATACCTGCTTCGGAAAGCACATAATTCTATAGGTACTGCGTTTTTACTTAAAACCCACTTCCTTAGAAATCATCTTCCTTTTTCTCGAAGAAGAAAGGAACACAGCGAGCATCAAGAAAAAAATATTCATTTCCTGTGTTCTTCTAAAAGATGAACATCCCAGATATATATTACCCTTTCTATTATATAAAGATGAAGATGAAGAAGGGTAAAATATGGCCTTAATGCTCAAGCTTTAGAAGAGTAGAAAAGTAAACACATGAACACATCATAACGTGGATGCATAATAATAATATGTGAAGATAGATGGCATAGCTTTTCCTCCTTCTTCCCGTTTTCGACGTCGTCGTCGTTGGTTCGTCCTTTTCGACCCCTCTTGTGTCTACAATATTAATGTAGGATATATCTATATAAATCCAACCAAATGAATTCTTTAGTGTGAGACTAAGAACATTTTAAGGACAACTGATGCTTTTAAAAACGAGGATGATAGGTACGTGATTTTCACGAACAACTTTCAAGATATCCGTGGTTTTATTCCCTTAACCCTTTTTCTGTTGTTGGTACACTTTTTCGTATGTTGCTTCGGCAACGTGGCGTATAATTTTTTTCTTTTCAACACAAAGTTCCGTTTTTATTTCCACTCTTTCCTGATAAAGTGTACTGCCTCTGCTATACGGAAGACGAAGAACTACCCTTTCAATGTTGGAGGTAGGTAATGTGCTGTGCATTCACTTCGAGTACTTCTCTTATTTGTTTGTACCTATGCATCCTTGGAAGGTATAGTCGGTTCGGAATATCCTTGATTCGTTTTCGTTCATTTTGTCGTGTACTTTCTCGATGACATACAACAATAAAATGCAACGATGACGACGCACGGTCGGTCGGTAAGGACGACCGACTCGACAATTCTAACGCCAACGCTTAGGCCAAGGGAGGAAGAGTTTAAGTTTATATTTTCCTTAGAAAGCACGTTCGTTTCATACGGATTCGGGTACAATTTTGTATTCGCATCGTCGTCGTCGTAGTCGTGGACAAAGTTATAATGTACTTCCCGAGCAAGCTACTTATCCTTCTGCCATGCCTTTCGGTTCGTTCCGAAAGGATAAAATTTTGTTGAATTCAATTAAATTCCATTTTGCATCGTATAACAAGTGGATATTCGTATACCTTTATACCTACTTGTATCTAGAACGTTTCCTTTTGAGAAAAGTTTCAAGTAGGTATATAGACATGTAGTAGGTATACATATGCACTCTACCTTACCTATCATCAAGAGGAAGCAAGATTTTCAAAAGTCTACAGACTTTATTGAGTTTTAGAGAATTGAAAAAAAAAACTGTAAATATCTTTTAGTTGAAATATATTTATTTGTCTCTTTTAGAAGATGAAGAAATATATGCATTCCTATGAAAACCTATCTAACTTTTTTAGGAAGTCTTGAAAGAGTAAATTTTTGTTTCCTTAAACAATATTAATGTCTTTTTTTGAGAATTCTTCTTGGAATGTTATTTAGATACTATTTTTCAGTTCGGTACATTTTATCATATTTACATCCACATTTTTGTGGAAAATTAGCGACTACTTTCCATCTGTGAAAAGAGATTTATGTTACAAGGTTGACGTGATACAAATAGTTCTTCTGGGAAAAGCAAATCTAGTTAGAATCGAATCTTCTTAAAAATTCAAACAACTCTTGAAAATGATAGGAGTTTTTATACAAAAGAGCCTCAGATTTATGCAACTATCTTAGTACTTAACGGAGCCCGGTTTGACTACAACTAAATGTATTTCGCTTTAAACCCTCTGATTTCAAACAGTTTTTAATTTAACTATTTTTGAATACGAAAATCACCTTAAACAGACAACAAGACAACTTTTAAGAGGCTAGATAAGATATACAACATTGAAAGTAATCCGAAAAAATGGTTGAATAGATATTTTACTGTGTTCTTTTCGATTAGAAATGGAAATCATGCACTGTGATCGTTTTGAAATCACTCATAGAATTTTTTGAGAAACAAAGATAATTGAACAATTGTTTGGTTTTCTATTTTTCTGACGGAAATTCATTTTTCTAAACAGCTGATTTTGTTATGTCAAAAAATTAATCTAATTGTTTCATTAATTTATGTTTTAATTGCAATTTTCAAGTGGATTGCAATTTGGAATTTTGACTCAGTGACATAAATATTCGTCCTCTCAAAAATATTCCAATTATTGGTTTTAATTTTAGAAAATTTTTTTTATAAATTTAAACCTGATCACCAGACAACATTCGAATGTTATTTTTAGTGTAAGAATAAAGCTGAAAAATTGTAGGATTTTGTAACCAAAGCAATGAGTAAGAAGACGTTCAATTTTCGTTGTATTCACACATATCAGTTTTGGTTTCAATGATCAACTTTAACCCCAAATGAATGATTTCACTCAGGATATTCTTTCTTCAATAGTACAATTGTTCAATGATAGCTAAAAAATTCCAATGATTGATTTCAGTGATGTAAACTGACCACTAACAGGCCCTCAAAGTGTGACAATGAAATTGAAATGAAACTTCACTGTCAATTTTGGGTGTGTTCAAAGATATGTGCTCAAATGTATAAATAAATTCAGCACTTAAAATTAAGGGAATTTTTTTAAAACAAAATAAATATAAGAGGAAAACAACATTGTTTTTCAAATAAGCAGAGTGTAGTTATCCTAAACAATTTGGGCGAACAGATTTAAAACATTTGAGATACAGTTCTAAATTTATTCTTAGCTGGAAATTTCATTTGAACGGACTGCTTGTAAGCGGTTTCGACGTTTATGAACATATATGTATGTCCTTAAGTGTGAATTCTGTCGTTTTACTTAAATTGTGTGTACAAGTTTCGATACTTTTATTTTTTGTATCACAACAATTTTATATTTTTAAAATTTGCTGACGCGCGGAGCTTAAATTATGCCCTTGATTTCTATATGACTGGAAGTTCAATATGTGTTCTAACCATCTTCCAGAATTTTGTTTAAATATAAAATTTTCGAATTTTGTTAAGAGTTCTTATCTACTTTTAACTTATTAGTTTTAAAATTCTAATTTAAATTTCTACGTGTTTAAAAAATACTTGTTTCTTAGTTCATAATCTTTTTTAATTGACATATGTTTATTTTTTTCGAAATTCCTGGGACAACGATTTTTTTCGGCGGTCTCCATGTGCAGAGCAAAATGAAAACGAAAACAACAGCAGGAAAATATTTGTGAAGAGTTCTGTCAGCTGTCAAAAACAATTGACAAGTTCTGACAGTCAGCTGCTGGTAACCTGCTGGAAAAGAATTCTATTTATAAACATTTTGTTGAGCAGTGAATAGTTTTTTCATTTCTGCAGCTATATTAGTCCAGAGGCTCTCAACGGCTAAATTATTTTTGTGAAGTCTATGCTCCAACTTCCAAATATATTCACTGGGTCAATCAAAAATAAATAAAAGTCAAAACACCGAAAGTAACAAGTAAACAATTTTTTTTTCAATAAAAAAAATTAAACGTCAAAATTTCGCAAGCAATTAATATGTCGGACAATAAAATTCAGAACAAAAAGAGTGGGGAATTGTTCTTCGTTCAGCAGCGTACTGAAAATCAAAAAGCACAGCGAAATTTTTCGTTTATGATTTTTGCATGTCATTTTTGTATGGGAATTTTCGTTTCGCATCAGCAGCGTACTAGGCTTTAATTCAAATTTTCTCCCGATGTTTTCTTATTCCTAAAAAGATTTAATTAATTTTAATTTTTTGGTCATCGATTTTGTTAACCAATTTGTAACTTTTTGTTGTCTTTTTGTTGTTAAAGTTTTATATTTTTAGTTTAATTGTGTTTAATTTTTACAAAAAATAACATTGTTTCATTGTTTAAAAGAAGATTTTCTTAATATTTTCGATATTTATCAGTTATTTTTCCGACATTCTATTTTAACGGTTTTGGTGTTTACAATTTTGGATTTTCGGATTGGATTGAGAATCGTTGTTATTCTAAACAATTCCTTTCTACTGGAATTTTTTCCTTATAGAAATATGTCATTAGAATTGTGAACAATTTGAAGCACAAATCAGGAAACGATTAATTTAATTTTTGAAAAAATAGAATTAGTTGTTTAGGAAAATCAAAAAATAATTATAAACAAAAACTCTTTGAGTGATTTCAAGTCAATTATTTGACTTTTTAATCAAAACGAAACACAGTGAAATATCAATTCAAACATTTTTCCGGATTGATTTTAATAATAGCTATAACTGGACCCTGATATTCTATTTCCATCTTTCAAAAATAAAGAACTATTCAACAGATTACGAGTAAATAAAAAATATCTGTTTTTATTACATTAATAAAATCATTTATTCAGGATGTCCAATAGTAAATGGGCCAAACTAAATATATAGTAAAATGTCAGAAAAATTAAAAAATTTGATAACATTCTTCTTCGTAAATGTTTTATTTTTTTACTTAAATTCTTTATTTGACATTAATTTATTGAACTTCTTACGGTTTTATTTTTGTAAACATAACTTTTTATATTTGTTTTTAAGAAAAATAGTTTTTAGCATTTTAAAAATGGGTGAACATTTTGGTTAACCCTAAATATCTTATGAACCCAAACCACTAGAGACTTGAATTAAATTGTATATAATATATTGTAATGTGATACCAAACAAGTATATTTAAAAAAAAAGACAATCAACGATTTTTTTATAAATAAAATAAAACTGAAAAATAAAATTTTTCAAAATTGAATAAAAAATGATTTTACCTCCAAAACAATTTTGTGTAACGAAAAAAAAAACCTTTTAAACATCTGACAAAATTTTGAGAAAAATCGAACTGACAGTTTTTATACAAAAAATAAAAACTTAAAAGAGAATTTAAAAAAAGTTGGTAAAATTTGATTTTCGACTCAAATATCCTTTCAAAATTTTGAGATTAAAATTTAACTTATAAGAAATATTTCTTTCAAAATTCGGACAAATTTTTAAGAAAAATCGAATTGACAGTTTTTTCTAACAAAAAAAACATTACTAAAATAGCTTTTCAAAAATTAAATATATAAAAATATTGTTTTCGATATTCAGTAGTTTTTTTTATAAAAATCCAACAGTCCGTTTTTCCGTAAAAAAATAAAATCTACAAGAAATGGTACGCAAATTCAGAATAATTCAACTGACAACTTCTTTAACCCAACACGAAAACCTAAAAAATGGATGGAAGTTATCAGTGTGGGTCGCATCCCAGCCTCTTTTTCAAATTCTAATCACAACCATTCAAACACCTTAACATTTTTTTGAAGACATAAAATGCTTCATATTTCTATAAAAGTTAATGTCTGAGAAGAAAAATAAATCGTTGGCAGCCAAGACAACCTCTTCTTTTTTGTTCTAAGAATTCAAAAATTCTGTTGGCTTTGTTACGGGTTGCTTTTAAATGATAAAAAAGGAATAATACAACGACTTCTATTTTTCAAATTTCAGTATACAATTCTTGGAAACTAGGAATTCCACAACTGGTCAATGTATGCTTGCCTCGATATTCCATGCAAAAAGTCGTAGAACATAATTTCACGGAAATGAATCTCTATTAGAATATTGCAATTCGAAACAAAATGTAAATGCCACAAATCTGCTAAGACACTTGATTGTAACAAGCTTTGAAATATAAGTAAGTAAGTTATGGTTACACCGTGAAAATTCTAATTCCAAAGTGGAGGGGAGGGGGTGATGATATCTCAGCAAATAATGCATGTAAAAAGTTTGTTTTTGGAATTTTATCTAATATGTATGAATCTGGTCCGTATTACATCAACAGCGTCGATTTGATAAACTCCTAATTTTCTTTATAATGAATTTGTAGTTTATTCTTTTGATTTTTCTAAAAAATGTGACCTCAAAAAGGTTAAGAATTTATCAAACTGCGAACATTTAAATTCAACGCTAAAATCAGGTCTGTATTCTTCAGAAAAGATGAAGCTAAGACATCAGAACTTTTCGAGCAATTCTCTGAATCCTTGAGTTCTTCCTTCAAATGTGAACTCACGTAACCTTTTTAATATTTTTTAGAACATCTTAATAATAACTACATTCAATGACATCGAGCTCAATACAGCATCTTGTCCTCTCTGACCCATAAACACTTCAAAAACAAATTAATTTATAAAAACGCATTAAAATAAAATCTTAAAATATCTTTTTAATTCGTTGTTGATGTTCTGTGCGTTACTCTGTAATGCAATTCGTGTACAACAAAATTTATAGTTTCGTCTTTCAAAATGCAATTTGAATATTTTTGATTCAAAATATTTTGTTCGTATCTTATGAAAACATATTCCACGCATCGCATCATCGAAAATATCTTATAAATGCATATTTCGAGGAATGTTTTAGAAACATTAACAAAATCCAAATAGGCCGTACTTGCAAGCACTTAAGTACTTTATACACACACCAAAGACCAAACTGACTTTGTAATGTTCAACTCTGGTGTATATTTTTATTGTAGATCGTTGTTTTGTTTGTTGATTTTATCTGAAGTGGATTGACCTAGAAATAAATAATGTATATTTGTATCTTTAATATGAAATTGTTTCCGTCGCCGCGACGTGCCTCGCGTCGGTCGGTCGAAAACTCGAGACTCAATTTGGTCGTCTCTATTTCTCTAGTGTCTCATTAAAAGCACAATTCAATGTTCAAACATTTTATTCATGTTCATTTTTTCATTTTTGTACGTCCATTAATTGTGACAAGTGTTATTTTTGGTTTGCTATAAGAAGGCAAATTTTAATACAAAATACAAGCACTTCAAGTTTCTAAATAGACAAAGTATGAAGCTGTTTATGGTTGGCTTTGGTTTTTTTTGTTTAATGGGATAATAAGTTGAATTTATTGTTTAAGTGAGTTAAGAAACAATTTGACAAATAGACGTTTAGGTCAAGTTATTTTTTTATTTCAACTTAAAAGTTATTGAATAATGAGCTAATTTTTGTTTATTTTTTCTTTATCTTTTCAGGTATGTCTCAATTTGTAATATGTTTACTTTTTTTCTTTAAAATGATGAATAACTAAAATACTTGAAAAGTAAGTTTTTTCTTATTTTATGAACTTAACCTAAATTGATATTAAGTTGAAAGTGTGCAAAATATACATTTTCATATATTTTAAACCTTAAGCATTTTAAAAAAATCCTAAACCCACATAATTAAATTTAACTTAAACATCATCAAAATTCCAAAAACATTTTTTGTTACATGCTACTAAAATAATTGTGTATCTAATCAATCAAAATCACAGACGTTGTAATATTTTTCTTTTGTTCTCCTTATAAAACACCCAAAAGACAAGATTTTCCAAATCAAAAAGATATTGTAAATAAGATAACATATTGTATTCTATTGTTTGACTGATGTAGCACATATTTTTATATACTTGAAAAAGAAAACAACACACATGTATATCGCAATAAAAATTGATTGATTGCCTTTTCCACGACAATTGGGTTTGCCGGAAATCAATCAAATCAATTGATTTTGAGACCAACACAAAAAATAAAACATATATAATAATAACCTAGTTTAATTTTGAGAGAGGGAAATAACACACGTAACACAGATTGTGGACCTAAAAAAGAAGTTTTACAAAGAAAACAGTGAGGTGAAAATATAGCCCGGGGAAGTACCTAATTCATTTTGGAAACAGGGCTAGTTTTACTGTAAGACTCGTTTTGAAGCAATTCAATAATTTGGCGGTTCATATATCGCCATTCTCTAGATCTTTCCAAACCTTATGTCTTTTAAGCGTTTTAATAATAAGGGAATGCTAAATCTCTTTTCTTACTAGCGATACATCTGAACACGTTCAAAAAGTTACTGGTTTTTAAAAAAAATCATTGCAAACACACCTAAATCTGTGAAATGGAACCGTTGATAATAAATTCAGTATATTTCGTAATTTTCTATATATTTTAAATACTAATTCCAATTAACTAGAAACTGTGTTTCTGAAAACGTCCAAAAAGTGACATATTGCAAAAAAAATACGCAGCAAACAGAACTGCTGATTTTAAATGAAAGTTAAAATTAAGCAATTTACTAAATATTCCAAAATTTGATTTTTCTTTTTCGTTTCGCTTACAAGTACAGTATTTATATTCTTTTATTAAAAACGTTGCATCTAATAAATAAATTTAGAGACGCAACAGTTCATTGAGAATTAGGGCCTAGTGACTTACAACTCTTAAACATTTCTGTGTGCGAGTAATGTTGTCAGTGATGCAGGGAACCTAAAATTTTAAGTCGAATAGCGAATTTAAAAAAGCACTTTTTACAATAAGAATTACTTTGGAGTAATTGGTAATTCCTCGCAAGAAGCAGTACACGTGAAAAAACTTAAACAAACGGGGATTGAACCCAAGACATCTGGCAAGGAAGTCCTACGCAGTAACCATCAAGTCACGGGTACTACAATGTAATACGTTTAAAAAATAAGAGCTTAGGAAAAAAAATCATCAAAACGGAACTCAATCTGTAGAACGGAACTGTTAGTAAAAAATATCAGTTGATATCTATCAAATTATTAGATTTTCCAAAACTTAAAATCTTATTTCGTTTTACTAACAAGAGAAAAAGTGCATCTAGGAAAACAAAGAAACCTAAATCTGGACAGTGAAGTGTTAAATATTATTTACTAATTTAGTATATGTTTCAAAGTTTGAACTCTTTTTTTTCATTTAGCTAAGAAGTAGAATATTAATTTCCTTCTATTACAAACTATACCTTATTACACGTCTAAAAAGTGACAGTTTCCGAAAAAAGTCTAATCAAACAAACCTAAATCTTTGTTCTCCGGAATTATTAATTTGAAATGTCAGTAATTCAGAATTCATTTAGATTTAGTGAATTACTAAAAGTTAAACTAAACCTTTTCTAATTCTAAAATTTCTTTAGCATTTTTCTCAATTGTTTAATATTTTTTACCTTGTATTTAGATGAATTAAATGGTTATGAAAATAAAACATTTGGCGAGTGTTTGTGTAGTTTAATGTTGGTGGTATTATAAGCATTCAAAGACGAAAATTATCATCACGAAGATGGAATGTCACAGCAGTAGTGTAGGTGTCGATTCCCAGCCAGTGCTGCCTAAAAACCTCTCCGAGTAATTCACAAATCCTCAAAGAGTATGTTTTGTCATGAACAAGTTTCTTTCATTTAAGCCCATTTCTAAGGCCTCCTCAATTTCGTCAAACAACTCCCACAATGGCAGTAGGATTTTTAAGACTTATTTCAAAACTGTCATTTGAAGGATTAATTAAAAATTCTGGAACGATATTAAATTAAACGTTAAGTTAACATTTTGAATCCTTTAATTACACACTATAAGTTGATGTTTTCGTTGAATATAATTTATTTTAATTTCTTCCAAAAAATAATAAGCAAAGTGTTGTGGGTAGGCACATTAAAATTAAAACAATTTCAACGAAATAACATGTAATTAAAATGTTTCCATCAAAAATTTAACAATTAACACAACCAATTATTTACAATTCTCTCCTCAAATTTGTCAATACCTTGCCTATAAAATATCAAGCTACCTGACAGTTACACAAATACACCTGTTGTTGTTGTAGTTAAATATTAATTTATTTTCCACTCTCCCAACACAGCCCCAACAATAACAAAAACAAAAACAACAACTGTCATTAAACAACAATTTTCCATCAAAATGATTACCTGCCATTTTCCATAGCTTTTAACCAGACAAAACCGCATAACTATACTAAACCACAAAACATATTTTATTGCGTAACCAAACCATCATCAATGCCAATGAACATTGCTTTTTCTGGTTGTAATTTTAAAATGTTATAACAACCGTCATGTTATTGTGTTTCTGTCAAAAGCTATGTACATATATGCTATGCACATAGGAAAGGAAGGTAGTTGAAGTTTTATGGATGATTTTGCATTATAAATTACAACAAAAAAGAAAACCACAAAACTTTTTTAAATACAAATTGCTCATACATTTGGAAAAAAGGTTAAATTTAAAAATTCCCATGCTGAAGTTGATTGCTGATGGTTATAATATGCCTATGCCTATGCCTACTCGTTTATTTGACCTTTCTCCTGTTTTCCGGAAAAAAGGGTACAGGTAGGTGAAATTAATGGAATCCTGTGGGTTGCCAGCGTGCCGGAAGTTAACATTTCACATTTCCTCTATAAAATAAAACTCAGTAATTTGCAACACTAGTCTACTACTGAATGCAGCCATTTATTAGAATTCAGTTGTTGAGTGAATGGTGCCATCTGTCATAACGCAAGCTTTTATTTACCTTACTCAAAATTCCACACTGGATTCTTTTAATTTTCCACATTAGCTTCTACTGAATGCTGTCATTTATTTGCGTTCAGTTCTATTTAAAATGTATCGTCCTAAAATTGAGTAAGTGCTGTCATCTGTCAAAACAATTAATTAACCTCATTGTTACTGTTGCACCTCTTAATGTTCCACATTAGAATTTACTGAATGTTTTCATTTATTTGAGTTCAGTTCTATTTATTGTATTACATCTTAAAATTGAGTGAATGCTGTCATCTGTCAAAGAAAGAGTTTTTATTAAGCTTCTTTAAAATTCTAAGGCGGTGTTTATATTGGAACGGTTTAATTTTTCTCTGGTGAATGTTGTCATTTTTTTAAGTTCAGTTCTATTTGAGATATCACATTTTGAAACTAAGTGAATCGTGCCATCTGTCAAAGCAAGAGTTTTGACAGTTTTGAATTTTCTTCAAAGTTCAAAAGTGTGTTCAAATTGACAATTTTTGTAAATTGATGTTTTAACAGTTTATCTCTAGATATCCCCTCCCCCTCCAATATTGTAAAAAGAGACAGTAACGCCGCAAATTTTTATAATAAGTGGAAGCGAGATAAAATAATGAAACGTCAAAATGAGAAATGTGTCAAACTCTACTGACAGAGCTTTAAATATTTATCTGTCATTATTTGAAAATTTCTAAAAATATTTTCATGGCAACACTTCCTGTGTTTTTAATCCGAATGCTGATCCCTATCTCTTTTTCCCTCTAAATCCATTACTTCGAAACCACCGTCCACCACAGTCACACGCCTCATCATATGTGCGTCAATTCCACTCAAAAAACATTTAAATGCAAAACCTAATCAACCGTTATGGGCACTTGTCACTCTATCTGTCTATCCTGACGACCGTTAAAATTCAATTAGACCTTAAAAGTATATAATATGTGTTAGGTCCTTTGAAATGTTAAGGACTTGCCGCGCCACCTTTATTGCTGGCTGTCCTCAATGACCATATCGTCCGTATAGGCTGACTATAGGTAAGGTATAGTACAATGAAGATAATTTCCGGTTTGGGTTACTTGATGGGCATCGCATAATAGGCACAAAACAAGCATTAAAGCAAAAGTGTTTTTTTTTGTTTTGAATGAGTGTCGTATTGAATTGATATCCTTTAACCCCTTCCCATATACCTACCTACTCAGATACTTATTATAGCCTGCGTATAATGGTGATGAAGTTGACGAGTTTCGTAAAGTAGTCGGAATAGGAACCCCGGGGTGTCATAAACACATGTTTGCGAGCATTCAACTAAAGTGGTTTGGGAATTCTTTTCTCCATAGGTATAGAATTAAAGATCTCCCTAAGCTGGTTTTGAGTCTATATCATATATGAGAGAGTTTTCGAGAACAAGACGTCTAAGGCAATAAATTTGCATCTCTTAAGGATAATAAACGGAAGTAGGCGTGTTCATCGCATACTATATGCTAGCTGTCATCAATGCAAATTGCGCAATAACATCCTGCAAAGTAGGTACCTATTTCCTTTTGTGCAAAAACTCAGAAACTGGTAGTTACAACAATCTTTAGGTAGGTTCGAGTATCTTAGATACATCTTGGCAAAAAAAAAGTAAAATAAAGTGTTGCAACATTTTGTAAAGAATAAGAAACTTAATACCAGCAATTTACAAGATACGAATATACCCACGGGTAGATATTTCGTATATTTCATATTTGAAATGCGACACGAAATGAGTTTTTGTATCTAAATGTAGGTATAGTTATGTAGGCTTCGTATCTACCTTTATATATATAATTTTCTTGTTCATGTTTTTTTTTTTATTATTTATTGAATTGGATTATTTTTAAAGGAAAATTCAAAAAAACGAGACGAGACTCTGTAAAATTGTGTACACAAGTTGGAGTGATGGTCGATCGTTTTATATTTATTTTGTTTTCTTTTATTTTTGAATTTTTATTTTGTTTGAGAGGAAATTGCTTTGTGAATGAAATGTTTTATTTGTAGCCTCAGGGATAAATAATTGATTGTGATGGAGATGATTGAGTATATCGTCGTCGGCGTAGTCAGTTTGATTGTAAAGGAATTAAAATTCAAAATAAAGAATGATGAGATGAAATTTAATAAACAAATCGATTGATCGAGTGAGTATAGGAATGTTTAAAACCTTCATGATGGTAATGATGATGATGTGAAAGATGCATCTTGCTTTGGGTGTCAAGGTTTTATTTGAGGTACATTGGTTTTATTTTTGTTAGCATTCATATTAAAAAAAGATGTATAGGCATAGTAATAATTGCAAAAGCTTGAATGATCAATAACGTAGGTCAACATGAAATTTGTGCATAAGATGTAAATATGCAACTTTGATAGGTTTATTGATACTTATTTAAGGCTATTGTAGCCTGGAGAGAATTTAGTCGTCTCAACCGTTTTGAATGAATTCTGGTAATCTTGAAACTATGTAAGCTAAGAAAAAACAAATCAAGAATATTAGTAGGGTTAGAATACTCTATACATTAGGTACGTTTTTGCTTACATGTTAAGAATGTTTGCGATTTTGAAAACATAAAATGCTCGAAGTAGTTATTGGTCAATTGAACTTTTAAAGTGTATTGAGTAAATATAAGATGCAATCAAATTATATACGTAGAAAATAAAGTTACTCCAAGCTTTAATTTTGTTCAGTACAAAATACTTCTTGTAAAGTAAAATGGCCTTACTTTGGTAAAGCTGAATGTAAGTGGAAAGATTGTGAAACATACCTCTACAAGCTTAAAACTGCCCTTGAAGTACTCTTATATTGGGCTGCCAAAAATTTAAGGGTTTGCAAGGGGATTCTGGTACTTACATTTTTGCTTGAAAACTGTTGAACAAATAAAAAGATTATGACAGCTTTGTTCTTACTGTTGACAGATTTAGAAAAGTACAGTTGTTCAAAAAATTTAATATCATTTCAGGATGGAGATTTTTAAATTTAATGTGTGTAATTTGTGGAATTGAAAATCTTGACATTTCCCGACGTTTCAAGGTCTTTTTATGCGTGCAAACGTGTGTTAATGATATCATTTTTGTCGTCTATATCTCAAGAACAAGTAGAGATATCGACTAAATAAATTTTGTTCAACAGATAATAACATCGAAAGATGCAGAAAAGACTTCCAAAAGAATTGAGTGTGTGGTTTTTTACTAAAGTAATTTAGAAAAAAATGAAAAATTTTGTATGTTCCCAAATATCTTAGGAGCTAAGAACGCTTGAGACTTCAATGGTATTTTTCATACGTGATACCAAAGTCGTTTTGAAAAAACAGAAACACACAGTTTTTTTAAAAATATTAAATCCAAAATTATTTATGCATCAAAGAATTACGTTTTGAGTTCTTGTTAAATATAACAAATCTAAGTGACAGTTTTTTTTAAATAAAATCTCCAAAAAGTTGCCAACAACTCATTTTCGAAATTTAAAAAACTGAATATGCAGCAGCTCGGCGATTTTAAAAAAAAGTGGTATGTAGTGCTAACTTGACACCGTGAGTCCAGGCATAAAACAAGGATATTCGAAAATGTAACTATGCAATTAATTGTAGCTTTTTGGTTTAAAATTAGAATATAGGCATTATCATTATTTATTTCCTAGAGTCGGAATCTATAGAAGGCCTTTTGGTTTTGCTGAAAGAATACAGCTTTGGCTTAAAATTTTAAATTCTTTCAAGGGGGGCACTAGGGAGGGAAAATATTTTTTTTAACTTTCTTTAGGAAGTTATTGTAATGTCCGATTTGGCAAATTGAAAATTTTGACAATTCTCATATCGATTTAAATAGCTTTTCAAAAACTTGAAATTTGGGCTTCATTCTAATTTATCTTAAAAGAAATATTGTTTTCAACATTCTGAAAAATGTTGAGAAAAATCGAATTGACAGTATTTTACAAAAAATAAAAACCAAAAAAAAATATATAAAAGTTGGTAAAAATTGATTTTCGTTTCAAATATATTTTCAAAAAATTGTAGATATTGGCTTTAAACACTTTTATCTTTCAAAAAATATTGTTGGTAACATTCAGTAAAATTTTGAAAAAAAATCGAATGGACAGTTTTTGTACAAAAAAATTAAAAACCTAAAAAAATTTAACAAAAGTTAGTAAAAATTGATTTTCGACTCAAATATCTTTTCAAAAATTTAAAATATTGGTTTCAAACTAATTTTATCTTATAAAAAATATTGTTTTCAACATTCGATAGAATTTTGAAAAAAATCGAACTGACAGTTTTTTTTTACAAAAAATAACACTCTAAAAAAAACAATACTAAAACTTGGTAAAAATTTACTTTCGACTCAAATAGCTTTTCAAAAATTAAAAATATTGGCTTCAACCTCATTTTATTTCACAGAAAATATTGTTTTCGATATTCAGTAATTTTTGTATAAAAGTCTAACAGTCCGTTTTTTCATAAAAAATAACATCTACGACAAAAATAAGGGGGCTAGGTCAAAACAGTTTTTCGGGTCTAACACCCCCATTTTTGTTTGTTTTTCAAACAAAAAACGTTGGAATAATGCGGAAGAAACCAAAAAAAACTTTCCAAAATAGGAAAATCAAACAAAGGGGGACTAACTTTACACACTCACGAAAGGAATGAAGGCTTTGACTTCAAAGTTATTTCATTCTATGCGAAATTGAAAACTGAAAATTTTAACTTCGAAAGAACTAAAACCAACAAATACAACAATAAACTGATCAAAAATGGTTTTCGACTAAAGTATTTTGAGAACAAAGAATTATATATATTCGCTTAAAATGTTTTTATCTTAAACAAAATGTTATCATTCATATTTTGTTAAAGTTTTTGAAGAATCGAGAGACGGTCACGGATCTGAAGTTATCAGGGTAGGTGCTTTTTTTATAAAAAAACAAAGTTTCGAAATGTTACCGTCACTGAAACACCTCCATTTCTTAAAACACAGTTTGTTTTCATTTTGTTTAATAACTCAGCATAAGTTTATACTTCGACAAAATGATTTGAGAACTATCAATACAATCTTTAAAATGTTATTTAAATAGTTTGTGGCAACGGCTTAGTCACTGATAAAGCTTCGGTTCCCATCGATCACCGAAATAAGGCATCAGTGAGCGCGTTTAGTAGACAGATGGGGAACCGTCTCGAAACCTATTGCGTGGTGTAGTCTTAGTCGCTGAAGGTGCTGTGTCTCTACTCTGTACATTTGTGTGCTGAGTAGGATGTAATGTATTGTAATGTAATATTTTGCGTTCGTAAATTTGTTCTTAAGTTATAAAAGTCCAACATAAATTTTTCTATCAAGATAGAAGTAGAAAAAAAAGACTTAAGACTTTTTTGATTATGTTCATAACATTTTCTGAAGTGCTCTTAAAAATCTTTAAAATTACTTCATATGATAATCATGAATATCAGACAAAGTTTCGCTAAGTGAACAATTACTAGGTCTTTTCATTTACCATAATTTTTAGAATGATACTTCGTCCTTTAAGAACTCATTTGAAAGGTTCCTATTAGTTTCAGTCAATATTTTCTAATCTATGGAAACAGTGCTTCTACTATAAACACAACAAAAGCATATTGTACAGGAGTGTTGAGAATTACCGTAAAACAAAAGCTAATATCGATTTCCAGAATGATGAGTTTAGAGTTGAATTATATTTTCACTTATATTTCAACAAATTAATACCTTTGGGGATCACAAGTTTAAAACAAAAGCTTTTTCTTTCGACATTACGCTTCAAATTGAAAGAACCAAAAATAGTGTTCTTCTATTAACAAAGTCATTTTCAAGATTTGAAGAAAATTGCAGTGCTTTCAATAATGTTCCAAAAAGTCACAATTGACAAAACATGAAAATATCGAAATTTTGATTGATTTCTTTGACATCTAGAAGCTTAAGTTGAGTCAGTACATTACCAATTTTTCCTTGAAATTCGAAAGAACTTGCAAAAATTGTGCATATATTTTTACATTCTATATTTAAGTTGTCAGAAGAAGTAAAATATTACAGCAAAATGAGTAAATACCTTATAATTGCACATCAAAGTTAGACTTTCTCATGAACGATTAAATTTTGTAATTTTTATTAATTAATTGTTAGAACATTTTCTAAATATTTAACAATTTTTAGCATTTTCAAAAATTTCAATCTTTTTCAAAATCTTAGTGAGATTCTTATAAGTTGTTATTAAGAAAGGAGCAAATGAACACGACTGAGCAATGACAGTTCGTGGAAAAAAGAACGAATCAAACAAACCTTATTCAGGGTTTCTATTAATTTGAATTGTGCACATTTAGAAGTGATATGGATTAACTAATAACTAATATTTTAAGTAGCTATTTTGTGGTTAATAACTTTGGTTAAATATTAAGAGATATTAACATGATTTGCTTATATCATTTTCAATTAGCAAACTCATCGTAATAACTTAGTATATAACTCATTAAAATGGCTTCGAAATTTTATAAAATCGTTTAAAATTTTGCGACAATACTTTTAAGTTCCCCCAAGTCGAATGTGTCATAAATTAATTTATTCACAAAATTTGTACATATCTACATATTTCTAAACCTATTCATATTTGCTTTAAACAAAAATTAGCTTAAACTTAATTTAACATGACAATGACCTCACCTGGCTTTTATTTTTAAGGTCATCATTTTCACATCAACCAAAAACAACTAAAAAATATCTCTCTCACACCATTTAAGTCAATTGGGTGCAAGTTTTTGTATTTCTTTTTTTTTTTTAATTTGAAAGCAAATCAAAAAAGAAATCTTTGAATCATGGTTAATCAAGCCACCACCATTTAAGTTTATATAATTTTTTAAACTAGTGGCCACTTTGGGACTATGGGATTTCGTATATTGAAAAAGACTACGCAAAAATACCTTATTACTTGATACCCAAAAGAGTATTTAAGAGCACAAATTAGCGAATAGCGATATAACGTCGACAGTATATAGCGAATTTGTAGGCTCTCTGTCAATTTAAATTACCTGCGGTAAGTTGCACAACAGTCGAGAGTTTTGTGCTCTATGCGAACGATATTAAATTAAACGCCATGCCACACAAATCTATGACGGGTAATTTCAATAATTTAATTGGGGTTGCGTTTTACGTTTCGTCTTAATTTGGAAATATTATAAATTTTTGCATTTATATTTCTGCACCTTACTTTTGCTTTGACTAAACTGATATAGAGTACTTTATATAGTAATGGTTTTTATGGTTGCCAATTGCGAAAACAAATATTGCCAAAATAGCATTGAAGTCATAGATTGACAAATAATTGCAATTTTGAATGTGTTTCAAAATTACTTGCCAAGTATTGGACTTTAAGGTGAACCTGACTTAAAAAATACATCCTCATCTTGAAGTGTTTTGGTCATAAGAAAATGTTTTTTTAAGGTTTGAAATGATCTGTTTAATATTTTGACCGAAAACTGGTCCGTTACTTTGAACTATGCATTTAGTTTAGTTTCCAGGATGGAGTAAGACACCCTTAAGCTAGTTTATTGACCCGTTGTGATACCACATAAATTTCGAGCCTTTCTTCTGAGCTCAAAGAAACCCTGTTTCAGTCTCTTACGAAACGCAAAATACTGATTATGTAAATATGCTTGAGATCGTTTGGATGGTTATAAAGGGTTTTTCAATAAGGGCGGGTAGATGTTGAAATGAAATGGAATGAATGGAATGGAATGGTGGAGCCCAGCACCGTCCTGCTGGAACCACATGTCGACTGGATCCATATGATTCAATTTGGGCCATAAGAAATTAGTTACCATCGTTACGTAGTGCTCGCTGTTGACGGTGACCTCATTACTAACGTCGTTTTCAAAAATGTACAGACCAATTACGCCTCCGCCGCCGGCCCAAAATTCACACCAAACGATAACTTTTTGGGGATGCGTTATCACCCCCAAACCTCGTGTGAGTTGGTGTCATCTCATATACGGCAAGACAGCTATTCATCCAAAAATGCACCTCAGCCAAAATTTGTGTCCTCTTCCAAACGATTTGAAGCCCAGTCAGCGAAAAAACGGCCGGTCATGTCTCTTATCATGAACTTTAAGCTCCTGGTTCAGATCAAATTTGGCCCCAAAACTTTGAAGATTCGACTGTGAAGGTCCAAAAGGTCTATCGTAAAATGAGGGCAATGTGCGCAACTTTTGCGTTAACGAACATTCATTTTGCTAATAAAGTTTTATTATTTGATCGGGCTGTTCAATCGTTTAAATTTCCATGATGATTTGGCATAAACAACTTAATAATAAACAAAAGATTTGAGAGATGTCACCAAAGAAAAATGGCTGCTACGTGGCGCCAAATTCTACCCGCGCCAATCAAAAACCCCTTTTAGAAGAATTCTCCTAGGTAGGACCTGCGGTTTTGAACTAGAGAAAGGCATGTACAGAGGAGGTAGCTTCTGTTGTGCCATCTCTAATCATCAGAGTCCATAGAAATTTTATAGCGGCCTGACTATCTAAAAAAAAGGATATCACTTTTTCTTTTTGTCAGGACAATACTTCTTTTATCGCCAAAAGTTCCGCCTGGAACACGCTAACACGCGGAATGAGAGACTTAATTGTAGTCGTTCAAAGTAAACCCCTCCACCAAATCCTTCACTTTTTTTTGTTCCATCTTTATAAAAGCGGATTCACTCGTCTCAAGAATGCCTTATTCTCCCAAAAAGATCTGGAAGATTTAGAAATCTGGAAGTTTCTATGCGGTAAACAAACGTTTACTTCAATAAATCAATTGTGGCACGATTTGTGTGAAATGTTGCGTAACGCCATCTTGTTGAAACCACAGTTATCGTACAAATCATGGTTGTTCGTCAATATAGTGGTGACATTGTCATTTGACAGCTGACAAAATGGCTACCAGTTAAAGAAGTGTTGCCAAATCAAAGTTCTATAACTCTAAGAAAAACAATCCTTAGTTCTTTTCCAAAGAAGAATTGTAATGTTTAGGGTATTTCGAGAGTTCAACCAAATACGCTTTTAACAGCTCAAGTTTCAAGCTTTAAAGAAGTGTTTTTTTTTCCAGAAGTTACGAAATTGGCAACCGTGTTTATATAATTTACTGCAGCTCACTCTTTCTATACGATTTATTTTGAAACGGCCAATTATGCCACCTTAAGAGGACGCTCAACCAAACATTCATCTTTTTTTCATATTTACTAAATCAGTTCGTATACATTTTTATAAATAATTTTTATTTCTCTTCGTGTAATTAAATTAATCAAAAAGTTGGTGAATACTACACGCTTCGTTGCTCCTACTGCGCTGCGCTTTACTGTGTTGTGTAGCTACGGTGTAGGGTACTGCCTGGACGCAGATCACAATAAAACAAGAAATGTAAAGTCAAACATAATAGGTTGGGGTTTCTGCTAAGGATCGGGCTTGAGGGGTTGTTGCTTTGGAATTTGGATTTCATTGAGCGTAAAAATTTCATAAAAATATGTTCATGAAAATCGGATAATGGCCACTTTTGCTTATTGGAGTAGGAGTTGGAGGCAGATACGATATAGCCTGGCTAAAGGTATAAACAACAACGGGCATATAACTTAGCTACCGTATATTTTATGTGGCTTATCTGAATTATTGTATCGCGATAACGGTAAGCGAGATCTTGTTTGTTTTGGGTTTTCTTTCTTTTTTGTTTCTTTTATTTATGTTTGCTTTTGCAGTTTGCACGTGTGCATTGCAACGGTTTACTTGTTATCCCGCGTCGCCATATTTACTTTCATTTTGGGTTTTGAAGTTGGATTGTTATCATTACCAAAAGTAAAGCAGTATAATTACTCGTAAGTGAGATAAAAACGTTAAGATATCAAATTGGTGTATAAAGTTATTGCTACCGAAAATGGATATTTTGTATTTTATTTTTTGGAGCAGATACCAACCTTAATTGAGTTCAAATTTTATTTCCACTTAAATTTATGACAGTTGGTTCAACGAAAATATCAATTTTGTTGGTTTAAATCAACAGAAAATGGAATCAGATCAAGCTCTACATTTCTTTTAAAAGCAGATAGCAACAGAAATACTGGAATCTGATGGTAGGAATAGATTTGAATATTGAATTGAAGTGGTTGACCCTCTTAAATCTAGATGTCCATGTCAAGCAGCAAAAATTAAGTATTTCCGTAAAATATGAAATTTTTGAGAATCAAAACCCATGCGGACAACCATTTTTTTTTTCAGATATATGTTTTTCTTTTACACTTAAAGGATTGACTGGTTTTGAAATATTTAAAATTTAAAGAAAATTGAAATTTGAAAGAGTGATGTCTAATTAACTGCCGAAAAAATACAGTGATTTTTGTGTTTTTGGTAAAAAGCGATTGCAGTTTTCTAAGTTCGAGTTTTTTATTACAAGAAAGTTGAAAATTTTGCAGATATGTATGTTTCAAACCACTGTTAAAGAAAGACCTTTTAATGTGAACAGTGTATCTTTTGCACTGGTAATCTATAACCGAAAAATCTAATGCATTAAGTTTCTGTATTAAATTATCTAATCTCTACTCGATTTTTTTGAAATATTTCGAAACATAGATTTTGGTCATAAACTCACTTTATTTTACTTGATATAAAAAAGTATGTTTGAGAAAAACACAGTTAAAGTTGGAAGTCTTATCGCGCAATTCACAGATCATAAACCATAAAATAGGCATTTTTAATAAATCGTAAACAAATTTTCAGAGAATATTTATGAATTGTTGTACTTTGAAAATTACGTCGAAAACGAAACGAAAAATTGTTCTTTTTTGGAGAACTGTGACTACGTGTGATCCCTTAAACAAAAATATTGGAAGATCATTTAAATAATTTTAATTTAAATACTTTGGCGGACACTTTGTGGCGGAGTTAAAACATGTCAATACCAAAAATGTTTAAGCTTGAACTCGTTTTTAAGTAATTCAATTTTTCTCTAAAATAATTCTGAAGTTAACTGACACATTCTTGATAAAATAATTTGTAAGTTACTCGACAATCAATTTTCTAGCTTTTAAAATGGTTTTGAGTTTTAAACATTTCGATACAAGTTTGTTTTTCAAAAAAAAAATCCTCTAAGATAAGTTAGCGGACAAATACAAACATTTTTAATTTTAAAAATCTAAGCACTTTTAAATGATAATTTGTTACACTTTGAAATTTAGAAATAGAATGAATTTTGTTGTAAAAAGCAAAAGTTATACCAGAAAAGAAAAAAATTGAACATTTCTCATTGGCCTCAAATTTTTGAATATCAAAATGGTAAAAAGGAATATATTTTGATAAAAATATTTCACATTCTTGATGTGCGGCTAGAAAAAAACCCTCTATATTAACTTTACAGTGCGTTCAAAATTAAGCTCAAGACTAAAATGCGTAGACATTCCTGGAGCTACGAGTTATTTGGAAGATTTGATTAGGGGAGGTTTTAAATGCACTTATATTAGATTATCTATAAAATAGCGATAACATACCGGAAGACTGTCAAAATTACAACGGTGTTCAAGCATTATGCTGGGACTTACTTGTCTCTTTTTCAAATATTCACAATGTTCTAGGTATAAGTAAAAGTGACTTAACTGTTCTTAACCAATTAAATAGCTGTGTTTTCAACAATTCGGTAAAAAAAGACCTCAGATTACCCTAATAATAAATAAATTGGGTAACGCAACTTGGGCCCAGCGACTTACAACATTCAACTATTCCTGTGTGCGAGTACTGTTGTCAGGTATGAAAAGGACCTCAAACCGAATCCGAACGGCTAATTCGAGAAAGCACTTTTCATGACAAAAATAATTCTTGGAGAATTCGTCAATTTCTCACAAGAGGCAGTACACGTGAAAAAAATTAGATTGCATAGGTACAGATCGAAGCCAAGACCTCTGGCATGACATGATTGTACAGGAGTCGCCTATCCACGGTTCGTCGTCTGACGTGGTAGATTAGCGGAACTGCCAATCTATCCTGTATCAGAACGCCTCTAAGGCGCTCAATCGTACACTCTCTAAATACTCGTCGTTCGGATAGAATGCCCCGAAAATTAAATTGTTGGTCGAAGACATAGCTCTTGCAATGTGACCTCGAACGAGTTTTATTACGAAATTGTCAATTCTGTTGATTCGAGCCCCATTGTATAGGACCTCGTTGGAATAGTAATTCATGTAGGAAGATTCCGGTACAGCGTCGTAAACACTGCCGTTTGAACACCCAAAACTTCTCGATCTGGGAAAGGGTAACATTGAACCATACACGACAACCATAAACGATCATCTGCCGTATGAGGGCCATGTAGCAAATTACCTTCACTCTGGGGTCAAGCCGACTGGTATAAAACAGCCGTTTCGTCAGAGCGAAGGCTCCTCTGGCCCTGGTCAAGCATTTTTATGTCTGTCGAAATATAAATACTGATCTAACCAGATACCGAGGTACTTCACTACACTTTTGCCCGCTAATGGCTGCCCGTGAATATTAACGACGACCATCTTGCGCCAATTTTTGCACGTATCCGTCGTGGCCCTAGCCAACAGAGTCCGGAACAGAATCATCTCCGACTTCTGGACATTTATTTTCAGTTTCCAGTCGTCGAAATATCGCTGAATCTTGTCGAAATCACGCTGCAAGAGAATTCTAATAACAGTCCAACACACTAACTATCATGCCACGGGTACTACCCTAAATGGCTTTCTGTAATTTTAACACCAGTGCACTTTTTCAAACGTCGCACATTTTAATAACTTTACCATTTTCAAAATGGGCTACTCAAAACTGAGCCCCCAAAAAAAAAAAAGGTCCACAAAATAAAAAATATAGGTTTCAAAAAAGCACAGAAATAAAAATTATAAGAAATTTCTTAACTATTTTGATGTGATTTTGTTTTTTTGAGGCCTCATAACATTTTTGTAGTGCATAAATTCGCTTAAATGAAATAAGCCCCCAACATTAATTTGAGGGCTTAATTTTATCTTGTATTTCCAGGAAGTTTAAAAAAAAAAATAAGTGTTTGAATATTTCAGAAAATAATATTTGCGATGTTGTTTTCTAAGAGTTTGAGAAATTATAATAAATCTTATCTTAGATCAAGACAGAATCTATTTTTGAAGGTTAAGACAACTGCAAAAAATGTCATTTGTTGGAAGGAAATTGTACATTACAATATCCGAGTATTTATTTTAAAGTTTTAGGGCATTATTTTGTTTTTAAAAATGTTTTCCAATACGAAACAAATTGGAGTCTTCTATCAATTACTTTTGGTAGCTTTTTTCGTGGAAAAATTTGATAATGAAAAAAGCCTCAATTTCGTTGAGAACATGAATCGATCTATTTTGTATAACATTCCCCGAAAGCGCGTCTGTTAATTGAGGGAATATCTGCCTCTTATAACGAAGAACGCCTTTTCCTATTATCCACATAAGGTGCATCTCCATCAACAAGTAGTTACTAAATAAAAACAAAATAGTTTACCTAAAATTAGCATAATAATTCATCAAGAGACATTGCGCCTTCTTTAAGTATAAAATACATAATAATAATCGTGTTTGCCTTCCTGTGGTTGGTTTTCAAAAATGAAAAAACTTCTTTTAAACCATAAATCAAATTGTGATAGTGTTTAATATTTACTTAAATTTTACACAACAAAGGTGTACACACAATTAAATCCTCCATCGAACAACAAAAAGAAAAACAGCTGTCATCGATAAATTCTTATTATACTAAAAGTAATAATTGTTAATTGAAATTCATAGATTGATTGAAATATTGAAACGTCTCTGTACCGCTGTTGAATTTATAATTTTCAATCTTTCCGTTCCTATCGAAGGTATTCGAATGTCCCTGTATAGCTGGTGTATGTAAACCTAAGCCCAATATTCATATTCTCAAGTGACAACATTGCAATAAAGGTACATAAACAAAACAACAACAAAATTCTACTTCTTCAAAAGGATTCACTGATTAATTATTCAAGGGAATCAAATATCGTCAAACACTTCACTTTTCTACATTGGTTAGGTACCTCCGATACCCGTAGAAATAAAAGATACAAAGTTGGAATATCATTAAAATGAAAAGAAAAAATTATAAATTTATTTATTTATGCACATCTCACGTGAGGATTGACAAATTGAAGTGTAGCCGCCCAGTCTGGCATTGTGCTATAAAGCTGAAGCTGACTTGGTGTGGTGCGGTGTGGCATGTTCTTTGGGTATAGGTAGAAGTTCGTGAACATAGCTTTAGAGAAAAAAAACTATATGAAATCTCAGGTTCTATTCCTATAGTGGCTCTGGTTCAGGTTCTGGGCTCATTTGCATACCTATAGTATCGAATTTCCATGCATGTTATTGTCTGATCCCAGGACGAAGACACAACCAACTATGAAGTACAGTGATTATGAGTTGCTTTTTGATGCAACCCCAAGGCCCAAGCCCACATCCGATTTCGATTCTGATTCCGATTCCGATCGTACAAAAGGATGTTCCTGTGTTCTCATCTTTTTGTAACACTCTTAGGCGTGTGCATTGTTTTTGAGGACCGTTGTGAATCGCAGACAATTGATTGAACATTTTGAAAAATGATTTCGGTACAAACGTGACGAATTCAACGCGTACCCATTTCAAGAGCGGTAAAATGTGTAACAACGCAACCTATACTGTCTCTGTGTACTTTTACTATGCGTCGTCCTCGTGTGACATGTCATGTAATGTAGGCTTGTCAGTGCATCCCTCCTTTGTGTAAACGTTGCGCGTTGTAGTCGAGTCGGTACAAGACTAATTTCAAAAACGTTCTGCAGTAATCCATCAAAAATGAAATATTGTTGTGCAAGATGCATGCTTCGGGCATATCAGGGCCCCGGTCACCTCCTTTTTACAAGGCAATTCCTATAACAATCGCAATGTTGCATGCCACTATAATGTATAACTCGGTTTTTATTTTCCAGTTCTATAGTTTTGGGTGGTATAAAATAAGAGACTACAGTCGTTTGTCTTGTCTGGATGAACTTTTGTATTTGTTGGTGTTTTATGTCAAATTGGCGGTAGTGGCACATGTCAAAGTTTTGTAAATTTCTGTCCTGTATTCAACTTCAAAACGTTCAACCCCTTTACATACTCATGTCTTCTGTGTCTTCTATATGACAAATAGGTATTTATATTCCTTACTTAGAATTTAAGGTAAGTCGCTTATTACAAGGCGAGATATGAGTTCTATTCAAAGCAATTTGTTATGGAAGAAATTTTGTGATTCCAAGGCTATATAGTTAAGCATTGAACGCGTGCCAACAGTTTTAATTGCAAGTGATGGATATCAGATTTTGTAGTAGTTTCAGGGCACCTGGAGTGTTGTTTTTCTAGAACTAACAATACTCTACTTTCTTGTGGGACTTGTTTTGGCAGTGGATTTTTGGTTCTCTCGAAAATAAGTTGAGTGTATTTAGGAAAGGTATAAACTTTTGCAATTAATTTACTTCCTTATTAAAAGAAGAGGAAAAAGTTGTTTTCGGTTTCTGTAATTTTGTTTCTTTTTCATTATTTTTGTTGATGAGGAAATCGTTGGAACAAACTGATTGTGGAAATCTCTTGCAACACAAATTAAAACAAAAATACACACACCAAAAAACTATAGCCTTGGGAACGTTAAAGAGAATAACTTTATCTGTTATAAAAGTATGACATAAGTATAAGGAGTAGGTGTGGAATCCTGTAGTGACTTTGTTATATACTCGTAGTTTGTTGTTCAAGGAGTTTTCAATATAAATGCGGAAAAAATACATTGGTTTTTTATTTTCCTCTATGGTTTTGAGTATATTAAAGTTGATTTATGTTGGTTTTCAAATTCCTAATTGACAACTTAATTGGTTTAGGTGGAATAATTTATAGTTGAACATACTTGTTTATGTAACTTTTAGCCTTGAAATTGAGTATGAACTGTTGTAGTTTAATTTGTATAATTTATGATTTCGAAATTGGTGTTTTGACAAATAATTATGGTATGAAAAAAGTGTAAGAATAATATAAGTTGATTTATTTATTATATATTCCCATTAGTATAAATATAAGTTTCAATAACTGTTGTTCCATTTATCACTTCGATCAAATGAAGTTTTTGAACTTTTTTTTTTTTGCTTGATATTTTTGCTGATTACTAAAAAACACATTATATGAAGTGACTCACACTAAAAACTTCCCATTCGTTTCTGTACGTCGAAAACTTTTACAAAATGTTAATAACAACATTCTATAGAAAAAAGATTGTCAGTTTATCAGTTTTTAGATGTTTTTGTAGGTTTCCGTATTTTGTACAAAAAAGTTCTCAATTGGATTTCTCTTAAAAATAGCTAATTGAAAAGTTCTTGTGATATTTCAGTCTACAACAAATTTTTGATAGATTTTTTGAAGGTTTTAATTTTTAAGGACATTACTTTATGTTAAACCAAACATTTTGTATGGAATAAAATAAATCAAAACCTTAATTTATTCTCAAGACATTCGAGTTGGAAAAAAAATCAATTTTATTAAACATTTTAGCAAATGTTAGAAATAATAACGCAAAATTTTAAACAACCTATTGTTAAGGAAATAATAATTTACTAAGCGATTTAAAACATTTTAAACCATTCTTTTCGTTTTGCTAACTAATTGTCTTTTAATAAAAAAAACGGATGTCTAAACAGTTCCTGAAAATAAACAAAGCAAATTAGAAATAAGAATAATTGTACAGAGGTTGCTAAAAGTTAAATTAACCATTTCGTAGTTTTATTAGCTAAATCTCCTTAAAAAATTTACTTAATCGTTTAAAATTTTGAGCCAATGTTTTATTAGGTACGGCTACAGAATTTCGTCCGATTGCCATTCTTCCGTTTCTATCGAAGGTGTTTGAAAAAATTATTCATCAACCTGTAAATTACCTGTCAGCCTTTCTTTGTGTCACTGATGAAATATGAATGGCAATGGACAGTGATCATGTTACATTGCTAACACTGTTAGATTATTCAAAGGCTTTTGGTACTATTAACCACTAAAAACTTTTTGGTTTCTTAAGAGTCCTGTAAGCTTGGTCTTTCGTATTTCAGTGGAAGGCAACAATACGTGATGGCCAATGGATATTCGTCCATATTTCTCAATGTAAGTGGAGTGCCACAGGGATCTATCCTTGGACCAATCCTCTTCTCACTTTACATAAATGAGTTACCACAAGTTGCTAAACATTGTTTAATGCATCTGTATGCTGTTAAGTCGACCTTTTGGGGCTAAAAATTATGCCTTAGCTTTAATGTGGTCAAAAAAGAATGATCTCCGCCTTAACGCTGTCAAATTCACATCCCTCCCCATCTATCGGAAAAACTTTGACCTATCGGGTTTAAACCTGTCGAAAAACTTGACGAAAAAACCATTGAATGTGTTAGCATTGCTAGAAACCTAGGAGTAATATTCAATCGCACTATCATTTGGGATGATCACCTTATTAGTGGCATTGGTGAAGTCTATGGAAGTCTCCGCCTTCTTCAAGTCACTAGAAATTTAATCCCTATCAAAACTAAACTACTACTTGTTAAGGCCGTTATACTACCAATTGTGCTGTATGGGTGTGAAATCGTTTGTAAACTAGACTGTGTGATTAACCGCTGATTGAATGTTGCTTATAACAATATTGCCCACTATATTTATAATGTACGTTGTTATTATCACATATCCATTTTTGCGGTACGGACTTCTGGTTGTAGCCTAGACAGCTTAATAAACTTTCGCACCCAAACTCAACAACCTGGTTATCTATACGGTTAGCTGAATTTCCCTCTATAAGACTCATGTCCTTCCTTGTAAGCGGTTTTTGAAATAAATATAAATGTTTTATTGAAAGAACAAATTAGTTTGAAGCCAATATTTTAAATTATTGCCAAGATATTTGAGTCTAAAAATCATTTAATTTGTAGGTTTTTGATTGACTGATTGAGTTTCCTGTGTTTCGAAATTGGGCTCATAATTATAACTTTGACAGCGTTTTTCTGTCATGGACAGTAAAGACTTTAATACTTTGAAAACTCCAAATTCTCTTCTGTTATCAGTATCCATGGGTAGCACTTGAATCGAGGAGACTTTACAGATTTAAGTTTTAGTTATCATCCAGAACCAGCTCTTATGATCACATATTCAACTTTGCTAAAAAAAGTTGCCGATGCAGAAAACCGTTTCCTTTGTTGGTCTTGTTTCAATATTTTAAGTTTTAATTAAGTTTTAATTTTAAATTATTATTATTAGATTATAATAAATGCCCTAATAACCAGCTTGAGTCCCTTGGATAAAATTCGAAAGGGAACGTAGAATACCATTCTCTAAAGTAAAAATTAGTATTTCTTGATCGCTGATGCAATTGTATAAATATTTTTACTGAAAGTTCTTCAATAAAAAAGTCAGTCGCATTCTTCCCATCAAAGAACTCAACCACAGTTTCCATAATTTTAGGGACGCCCTTCAGTTTAATCTCCAGTTTTATTTCAGACGTCTTTTTTACCATTGATATTCTTTTTTTAACAGCACAACACGAATGTGGAAAACTTCACACCACCCACTACAATATCCAACGAAAACCAATATTCATCGATATCTCATTTTTAACCCGAACCAATACATTAGTCTAATTTGACGTATTCTGTTTCATAATTATAAGGGTATCTTAACTCCTTTGAAAAGGCCAGCGAAAACCTTTGCGTTTTCCGAAGGTGCAAGATATTTTTCACTTCTTTTGATTAGGCTATAATTTCCAAAACTTTCATTGGCTCAAACTTGATAGTAACTCCACTATGGGCGAAACTGCCGTAATGTTTTTTGTTTTTCTCTTTTCTACCGATGGTTTTACAAACAATGTCTTAGAATAAGCCAGTTGCGCCAAAAACCACTACCCCCCCCCCCCCCCCCAATCTTAAACCTACACATTAATACACGCACTTCCAGAGATGCTTACGTATAGAACTTCTTTTTTAAACGCACGTCAAGAATGTGGAATGCCATATCTCCACATTCTTAAAATGTTTAAACTTTAAACATTTTGAGGGTAGATATAACGCAGTTAGCGTCTGCAAATTATTAAATAATTACTTATTAGATATGAGAAAAGATGGAATCTTTGGTTTAAGGAAAAAGGTTATGTTGATAACAAAGTGTTTTTAAGATCAACGAGACTTGTTCCAAAAACTGATTGCTCAATTTATTTCAATTTATCAGTATTTTAATAAAAGAAATATGCATTAATATTAGAGTCAAGTATGCTCGTATATTACAAAACTAGAAAGAAATTTCTAACTGATAAAAAGTCCCTTTTTTAAAGCCTCAACAAATTTAAGCAATTCTATTTTAAATTTTACAATAATCCTAGAAAGTTTCTATCTTACACTTTGTTGCAATTCTTCTCGTAGAGATGATGTTTGGATTTTATAAGGTAGATACTCGTTTAGACTCGTGGGAAAAACACCATCTTTTGCAACAGTCTATATTGACAAGGCCATATACTCGTGGATACACTCCCTCAGAAGAAGAAAATACACCCAGGCAACATTTCATTTTATGCAAACTATCATCATTCATATTTTATTTTTTATATGTTTTGAATAAATATTCACTGAGAACTGCACATTGCACTTGAATCAAATCTGAAGCTTGGATCTTTTATAACGATGATGATGATGATGATGATGATGACGAGTATAACGACTGACGAAGTCTTCTATGTACGATATTGTAACTTGAGCTATGTTTGCATATTTTCCATTTTGCAAATAAACAAAAATCATTCCAATTCCACAAAATGCTGAGTGGCAAATATTTACTATGAGAACCAATGTATCATATTCGCATCTTATGTATGATGCTGCTGATTCTGTTGACGATGATGTTGATGGCATAGATTTTCTGAAACAACAACAACAACAACCCGATAAACAACAACAATATCACACAAAAACATTCGGTGTGTAAATTGTGATGTGGTTTTTCAAAACGTAATTCCACACAAATATGACATTTTATTGTTTTCAGCATGAATGACCTGGATGAAGTCATCACTTTCGACTTCCCTCTCTGTACATCTAAATGAAACAAAAAAAGGATTTCGACAGGAGGCGAGTCCTCACAGTCTCTGTCTTCTCATATCCTTCCTTCCTGCCTGTGTACCATAGCAACAACATATAATACAAAACGGAAGTAGAACAATGAGTTTCGTTTGGGCTTTGGGGACTGAAGTGGAGCAAAGTAGAAATTAGTAAGAAAAAAATGGAAGAAACGGAAATGAGGGTTTTCAGAGCAGTCTTGTTGTTTGGATTCAAGGATTCAAATTAGACAACAGAAGAAGTCTTGCTTCATTGTATAGCCTTTAACTATTCTCAGCCTCGTTCAAAACTATAAAAGTGCTCGTGTATAGTGAAAGATTGACACAGTTTCTGATATGCTCGAAATTGATAACAATATTGTCTTCTTCAAAAACACAAACCTGATGGGGGTTTTGAATGGCAATTTGGTATTTTACTTGTACGAGAGAAATTAAAACTATCATACCACCAGAAGGTGCATTCTCCTTGTTGCACAGTTCCTATCCTCACTAAGAAAAGGATCCTTTTGTTTCAAAACTATTGTATCTTTCATTGGCTGTATTGTTTCCTGCCATCATCAAGAAGATAAATTGCCTTGTGCGTTCGTTGAAGCAAAACATGGTGAACAATTTGTATTTTAGGTGAAATTGTTCCTCAGTACCTTTCCTTCCTGAACCTATACTCTATAACGTCTATACCTCATGTTTACCTGCGTATATCTATACTCGAATTAATGGTTCAAGGAGCTGTGTCCTTATCGATATCTTTTTCTGATGATGAGGCACAAGAAATAAGGATTGTGGCACCATCTGTTGTTCGAATTGGAATTGAGTTGTTTTTCTTATGTTGGGCTAATGATCCGTAACTTATGAGTTTGTGTCTTAGACTTCGAATTCGACTATACGAATATGAGGTATTATAAGGTCTTTGGAAGGTTTTCAGGTATATCGTATATTTTTAGGTAAGTGTGAAGAAGAGTAATGAAACCACGAAGCACGCGTGTGTAAGAAATGGATCACCTTGGTATCTTTTGTAAGACACTAAAATGTATACCTATTCCTTTTCGGATCATTGAAGCGAGGCATGAAAGTAATTTTTATATTCTTGTGGCAATTTGCTTGAAATTTATATTTCAGAGTTGATCGATGTGGTATTCAGTTCCAGTTGGTTGTCTTTTTTATTTCTTATTTTATTTATTATTATTTTTATGTTTTTTGTTTTTGTTTTTTTTTTTTTTTTGAAAGGCTTCGTTCGTTTTTGTGTGTCGCCAGAGAAATGTCATCAGGTGATAAGATATGAACCAACAGTTGTTGCTCAATATGAAAAGAAAAATAATTATATTTTGAAATAATGTTAAATCGATTAAGATAGTGGGAAAAGTGTTAACAGACATATCATAGCATGTGGAGGAATTTTGTAGTGTATCGAAGGTTTTTAATAGTTTTGGAAATCATTTTACGCAGGGAACGAATTTATATGGAATTCATGATATATTACTTTAAGAGGTGTTAATTAGTTTTTTATTTTGTTACAACATTTTTAATTAATGAGATAAATGTCAATTCAATAGTCAATACACCAAATATAGAAGTGCAGTTTAATTTTGAATGAAGAAACATTCCTGCTCTCCTAAAAGTCAGCAGTTACTTCCAATAGAATGACATGAGCAACAAAGCAATATTGCCAAAAGTTGTGTTGTTGAAACATTGTCATACATTTTTCTTTCAAACAATTTTCGTTTGCCTAATTTCCATTTCCGTCAACGACCAAAAGAAAAACAAACAAAGTGTGGGAAAATATACCAAAAAATCACAAATTTTACAAGAAAAATTAGGAAAAACTGTTTTCTTCCAAAAAAAAAACAGTCTTAATTTCGTATGTCACAATTATAAGTAGCCTTTTAATTGCGTGAATTTCAAAAACTAGATTTCTTTTTGCCCCCGTGAAACTGTTCGAAACTTGGAGAGCAGAAAAGTTACTGAATTATTTCCTGTTTTAATTAAATTCTTTATTGAGTACGTGCGAAGAAAAAAGCTCAGAATATCAACTACTGGCTCCACGACTTTTTTGTAAGCCTCCATAGGGTTTCTAAAAATTTAAATATTATTCTGAGATAGAAACATTATATGGTTGAATTTCTAAGCGCCCCTACTTTTATCTATTTTAATATCTTCTTTGATTGTGCTTCAAATCTTTTGAAAATATTCATACATACTCTCAATATGTACCAAATATGCCAACAAAGTTTCATCAATAAATGTTTGGTAGTTTTCTATAAAAAACGTCATAAAAATCTGCTAATTATTGACGTGTAACACGATACTCCTCTCTTAAGAAATAGAGTAGGAGACAGAACGGACCCCTGAGGCACTCCATTCTCTTTCTTCGTCGAATTAAAAACGAAGAGGTATTCAAGTTAATTGTCTTTATTTATTGAGCTTGCAATAGAACAAGAGTGTCATTGAAGACTCAAGACTCAATTGAAACTCAAGATTTCAAAATGTAATGTTTTTGTGGTTCATCGGATATAAACGATACCTGTGGCCTCAGCTTGTATAAACTTATTAAGAGGTAAAGTTTCTACTTCAAAGGAACCTCATCGATACCTTTTTGGCTCTGAGGGGTTTGAAGTCCTTAAAATTTTCTTAGACCTAGGATAATTATACACAGTATTCCAAATTGCTCAAAAAGTTAAATAAGAACTTTGGTAAAACTCTGCAAGAGTTCACACGAGAAATAAATATTCAATCTAACAAACTTATTCAAATTTGTTGCACTTTTGTGACCTTTTTTATGCAACTTAACTTCAAAGCCAATTTAGAGCCTCATGTCAAATGTGGTTTCTATTTTTTTGTTCGATAAACGTGTCGCTCTTCGAACCCAAATACGTTTGAAATATTCCTAGAAAATAAACAACTTTGCAAAAGAAACTTTTTTTGTTTCATTCAACTCAACCAAACACTCATTGATTTCTCCACATAGTATTATGGCTAGAAAAAACTACGGAAAACTTTCATCTCTCAAAAACATAGGTTTTTCTTTGGAGTGCCTTTCCTTTATATTCGATAAAAAGAAAATAGAAAAGCCAAAGTTCCTCGGAAAGGAAAGAAAAACTTTTCATCCGTCTTAGATCGTTTACCTAAATAAATCAATTTTCAATTTTCTTACACTTCAGAAACCGATTTATGTCGGGGGCTTTAAAAACGAAAGACTTCGAATCAATTTTGAAACATTTACAAAACCCTTTAATAGTTTAAATAAAGAAGAAGATGAATGTTAAATATTAAACTGCATCCCAAAGTCAAAGGTATAGAAGACATCTGCCACCAAGATGACGACAGAAATCACGAAAAAGAAACTAAAGTCGAAAATGAACCCTTTAATATTCTCCGGTCGGTCGGCACGGGATTCAAAGCCAGCGTTACCGTAACCATAAAACGAACGAGCTATGATCCAAAATTAATTGAAACTCATGCCAGATAGTGAAGTGACAATGATTTGAATCCTTTCAACATTTCAACTCTCTATGGTGACGAAATGTCCCTTAAATAAAGCAACAACAAAAAAGAAGATTGATGATGATAGGTGAGGTTTGCCGTTCCGACTTTAGATACATGTTCGGTTGGCATTTGTGGAGTCATAAGCTAGAGGTGCGAATAAGCAACAAACTCCACTAATTGTGGAATGGAAAAGGCTTAAATGGGAAAATTTTCCATTTATAACGCCATCGCCAGAAGCAATGGCAACAACAACAGGAGCACCCGGTGGCAATAGCAAGAAATCGATTAACAGAAAGGCATAGATACTCTACATAGTTCGCCTGTTGTTAGGTTGTTCTTGTTGTTGGATGAGATACTTCTATAAGGCTGCTCTATTTGTGGGTAGGTCTGGTTTCAACTTTTTCTAGTACACACAGAGAAATGTCCTGACTCTGGGGGTGGTTTTTTTAATTTGTTTTCATTTCTGTTTGATTTTTTTTCTATTTCAAAAAAGAAATGTCTGGGTTGTTTTGTTAGGAAATTGAAGCCGTTTTGTTGTCTGTCTGAGTTCTGAGAGTATAGAAAAAGGATTGGAAATGCAAAATACAAAATGCAAAAGGCAGAAGACAAGTCATTGAACTTGAATAGTTTTTCAATATGTATCTACAAAAAAGGCTTCTATCCCTTCATTTCTATGAAATGTGGTATAAATTGTAGATAGGTTTTTGGTGTACTTTGGGTAAGTGAAATAAATGTCGAAACTTTTGTTATTTGCTAACCAGATTCATTCTAAATTCAATTTGGAACCTTAAAATCAATTAATCAAAAGCAAATCCTATACCTCGAAGCATTGACTTATTTTTCTTTTTTCTTTTGCAGAAGGGATAAATAAGTCAATATAATGTTGATAAATATAGGAACATGCTGTTTAAATGCAGAAGGATTTCCAATGATTTCACTTATTTACAACATTTTGAATGTAAAAGGTCATTAATAAGAACATCATGAACCATCTGTTAATTCAAATTGATTTAATACCGCACAAGAGTTTATTAAGTCCACCTACACACTTGGCATACTCTTATGCTGGGGCTGTTTTGTATAGATGATGCTTTGCTCAGCTCAGCTCATGCAATTAAGTTGACAAACATTCTACAGCTCCAATGTGTACAGCAATTAACATTCAGATATAAATTTATACACGTTTTTATGGACATTGGGGCTTATAAGAGAACACGAGGAGGAGGAGATTTTTGTTTGCTTTTAATTATGCTAATTTCTTGGGTGCAGTTTTCGCCAAATGATGCTAAGTACATTTGTTATTGTCAATGTACAGTATTTGCCAACAAGCTTATATATATTTGCTAAATATTTAACAATATGTATTTTGGCTTAAAAAAATCTTTCCATCAATTGTTCTGTTGGACCAAATTTGTGGGTTTTTTAATTGACTCGACTTTTTCTTCTAAAGAACAGACGATTGTCAGATTTCTCAGTATTGACAGATCTGTCAATGGCAGAATTGTCATAAATCACTTACAACATTAAATTTTGATTGTGACAATATTAGCAGAAACGTCATCTGACAGTAGATAAAAATGTAAAATTCCCTGTGCGTGAATAAACGCACCATCTGAAAATAGAATTGTAAGTCTTTAGCGTAAAATTTGCCATCCGTGTGAAATTTTGTGTTTAAAGTGTTTTGTCTTTTTTAAACTTAAATTAGCAGCTCTCTCCAATCTTCTGTATTCAGCTTTAAGATTGGTTAAGCTATTTCTACTATGAATACATTCTGACACTATCGTGGTGAATAAAATTAAATTACATTAAAAGTGATGTGTCAAGCTGATATTTTTTTGTTAATATTTGACATTTCTTTCAATAAAAAGATGACACTTATTTGGTTAGATTATATTTCTATGATTTTGGAGAATTTTGTGCATTCAAATTGACAGAACCGGAGAATGAAATACAAACTATGATACAATTCCGACACTAGCGTGGTGAATAAAATGAATTCACATTGAAAGAGATGTGTCAGGCTGATAGTTGTTAAAATTTGACATTTCTATAAACAAAAAGATGACACTTATTTGGTTAGTTTATATTTCTTTGATTTTGAGAATTTTGTTCAGTCAGATTGACAGAACCGGAGAATGAAATACAAACAGAATTCACTTCTTATTTTCACCTATCAATAAAATTACCTATTTTTTTTATTATCTTTCAATTGTTGCGAGATCGAATCATAAAAGTTCTACTCTGAAAGTTTTGACAATAAAAACGATAAATTAGTATGCGAAATTCTCTAAAATCTTAGAAGAATATAAACAGGACACATTTTGTATTGAAATGTATCTGTGTATTGTCGCCTACGTGGTAGCAATTGTCATTGCCTGATCGAACCCCGTTTTTTCATGGTCCGCTAATTGTCTGTGCTAACCTTTAGTCCATAAGTCAATGATTGCCAAATTTTGACACTAGCGTGGTTAATAAAATGAATAAAGGAATACATTAAATATTGGTTAATTTTTTTTGACTACGAGTAAATTTTGACGTTTAGTTAAGTTAAGTTTAGTAACGCTTTCAGTAAATAATTTAAAATACAAAAAACAACAAAAGTTAACCACATGTCTCCAAATTTAGCCTGCTGAACAGCACGGTAAATGGTAACCTATTGAATTCACCACACTTGTGTCAAAATATAACTAAATCGTAAAATTGAACTAACATTAAAAACTAATCTTTTTTTAAAATTGAGAACAAATGGTACTAGTTTTTGAATTCTGACCAAAGCTTTGTTGTAAAAATCCTTTTTAACGAAATTGACATTTTAAAAAAATCCAAGTTTAATCCCACCTCAAAATAAACTTCAACAATTTATCGTTTTTAATTTCCGTACATAAGATACATACTTTATTATAATTCAAAAACCTTCGGTATTGCGAGCGTCTTTTCCTTTTCATAATTGACACTTAAAGACATGAGTTTTAATACCTTTTATCGATGGTAAGTTTAAATTAAAATTTTAAATGGAAATAAAACTTATATGAGAAACTCTTTTAATCCTTTAATATCCACGGGTCTTTATGTCATTAAGGGGTTTTGAAAAATTAAACCCAGGTAAGCGTTTAAACTTATCCAAATCAATTTCAATTCAAAATTAAATTACCCGCACGGGTTAGTTCTCATTTAAATATTAAGGCACATAAAATTAATCCTTAACTTATATGTACATATATAATATCTATTAAAAATACATTCTTTTATAGTTCATTAAGATTTTAAGAACCAGCTTAAACAGCACTTAAAATAATCTTAAAACTACTTTACAAAAGACTCTACACACAAAATGTGCAATAACAATACCAACTCTAACTCCAACTCCAACATGAGCAAAGTTTAACTTTCTGTCACATATTTTTAAATATAGCCTGTTCAGGCATTTACACAGCACTTTAGGACCTCATTTGAGGCTTCCCTTTTAAAAACTCATATAAAATAAGTTTTTAACTCCTTACTTGATGGAAATTTGGTTTCATTATTCAGGATAGGTTTTCATATACCTACTCGTATAGGTATTCCTAAACTATTCCCCTAAATGACTATGCCTATAATTCTATAGGCCTTTATACAAAACGTAAGTGCTATCAAATTTCTATAAACTTTACTCGCCGTGTCCTTTTTGCCAGTTTAAATTATAATCGTTGTTTTTTCCTATTTAATTTTATGTGATAAGATGTGCGTTAAAATGGCTTAGGTTATACATTGCTGTGTTTTGAGGTAGGTTATCTTGAACTTGTATACAATGTTTTAGGTAGGCCTACAGTCATATGATACCTTTTTGCCTTACGACGCGACGTCTATGTATGAAGTATATAAAATATTAATGGATGCGCTTAAAAGTTTTCCTTTAGCGTAATCGTTTTAATAAAGTTCAAATTTTTATGTTTCATAAATTAGATACTTAATTAAATTAGGCGTGTTAAAAGGTTCATGATGCGGGCATCGAAACAACAAAAATCACACAAAATACAAGGTTGTTTTTGAAGTAATAAAATAAATCACTGGAATAGAACGAACGAAAAGATTCGCAATATTATTTTGCAAGTAAAGTGTTTTAGGTAAGGTAAAAACAATAACAAAAAATAAAAATTAAGAAACTTGTTTAAAACTTTTGAGTTTTAACAAAGAAGTCGATATTTTTCTTTGTTGGGTGGTTGTGGTTTACGTGCGAAGATATTAATTATATTCTATTTTTAAAATATGGTTGAACTTTGTCTTATATAAGCACGTGGAATCTCTCGTCGTCTTCATATTACAGTGATGTGAAGGATGAGTATGATACAACATTTTGGAAATTGTGTAAAGCTTTACTTAGAAAACGCATTTTTGTTTTATGGATACAAAGTATAACTTAAAACTTAAGTTTAAAGGTTTTTAAGTTTCTTAGGATCTCTTATTTCAATAGAGCACATTTCTAGCTTAAAAAGAATAGTGAAAAATGTAATTGGGGTTGATCATTGATCTAAAACATTCGGTGTCAAATGTTTGTAACTAATGACTAGAAAGTCCAAATGTAATAATATTGCTAAGGTTTCCGAAGAAAATTAAGCTTGAAAGTGAAAGTTCGAAAGTGAAAAATACTTAACCAAAAATAGCCCCAATTAAAGAATTGTGTCAAATCAAAAATGTTATAAAATCTTTAGTCATAGTTCTAAAAAGTGAGAATGAAGACATAAGAATGGCCCAGTTAAAAATTTGCAACCCATTTGATTTATTTGACTTCTAAATTAAGAGTGTAAACATCTCAAACTTTAATATACATCTTTTAGAACTTACTCAAAACTAACGCCCTGCTATAGAAATTTTTCAAAACTAATTGTAGGGCAAAATTTATTTAAAAAGGGTTTAGCCTTTCAGACATCTTCTTATATTTTTATTTTATTTGTTTGGAATTTAAACCAAATTTTTTTAGAAGCTTTTCTTAAAGCCTTTTTAATACATGTTTTTCTGTTGAGCTTATTTTGAAGACACTCAATAGTATAGGCATTACAGACCAATATTTCCTTTGATTTTCCGTAAATTAAGGCTATTTCCAAAAATATGATCCAAGTATACAACAATATGTCCGAAAACAAATTATTTGACTATTAAAATAAGCTCCACATCTTTATGGCTTTGGGAAATCAATAACACTTGTCAAACATTTGTTGTTCCTGGTTTTGATGGCCTTTATTTGTTTCCATCAGACGTTTGAGATATTATTTTTTACTTTTTTTCGAAAAGAAACGGACTATTTGAGGCTCCCTATTATCAGGCAGTTGTTTTTTTTTTGTCAATAAAAATCCAGCTGGTTTTCCAAATCTATAATTTCAATTTTCAGTTAAAATATTTGTGGTTTTCTTTTATTATATTTTCGAAAAATCCTAAGATGTTATAAGATTTCACGTATCTTACATAAATCTTAAACAAAAGCTTTATAATTTATGCTAAAATTTATTTTAACACAAAAAAGCCAAAACGAACAGGGCTTCAAAACCAAGTTTTTGAAATATATTGCAAAAATGTAAAATAATGTTGAAAACGAATTAGTTAAAGTCGGGGTTCCGATTCTAAATCTGCTACAAAACGTATTTTTCAAAGCTTCATAAAGAGTCCAATAGAGATTTCTAACTAAAACCAGAAACTAAGTAGGATAACAAAAGGATTTAAATTATATCTAGAAGAAGAAGATCTGTGTTTATCATACCACTTATTGCAAATATATTTTGAGATTTAACTACGCCTTAAGAACCCTATTTTGGGTTGTCTTTAGCATTTTAAAGGTTAACATTTTAAAAACCTGATGTTATAGAAAAAATTTAAGGTGAAATCCGAACTCACGTCTGAATCACTTTTTCCTTGTGTGACAGAAAAAACAGAAATTTTTTGGATACATTTTCGTTAATTTGTCATGAAAAAACAAAAAAGAACGCTTGGCAATATTGATTTGACAGTTAAATCAACATCTGCCTCAAAAATCGTTTAAATAAAATCAAAATTAAAAAAAAAAATATAAAATTCTTTGAAAAATTTGGCAGAAAGGTAACATTCTTTAAAAATTGTTTTTTTTTTTCGCAAAGTTCTACCCTTGAAATTCTCTTAATAAACTTCTGATACTGTTTTAAAAACACTGTATTGAAAAATTCTATATGTACAAAATACTGTATTTTCAACATTTCTGTCAGTCAAAATGTTGTACTTTACTTCAATTCACAAAGAAAAATACTTCATTTCCAGTATATTTACAAAAGATTGCAAAACTTTATTTTGACCAACCAAAATTTTAACTAACAGTATTTGTAGGATACAGATTTCCGAATACAGTATTATATTTATGGTCCATACAGTAATCCCAACGCAAAATTACTCCTAAGATTTTATAATATTCATAATTAAGTATGAGCTATAGGTTGGGGTTGAAATACTGTGTGAGTCATAATACTGTACTGTACAGTCATAAACACTATGAGCTTAAAGTAATGCAGATCAAAATTCTGTATTCCAAAATTCTGGTTATTTAAATTACTCAAAATGCTGTAAAGGATCTGAAAAAGGTTTTTTTCTTTTTAAGACTATTTATAATATTTTGAATTACAGACATTTGAAAACGGAACATTTTTGAGAATAAAATACAAATTATGTATGTACAGTAAAAGCAATTTTTCGACATTTTAAGCCTGCATTTCTTGTAACCCTCAATAGCCGTTAGTTCTTAAGTCCCTTTTGTAATGAACATTTCGATATTTTGTCTTTTTGATTTTCGATGGTGTTTTTGTAAACATTTGCTTTGCTTTTTAAAAATTATATTTAAAGTGATGGCTCTTTTTCTATAGACAGTTAAAATTAAGAGGCAGTATTTAATAGTATACAAAATTTTCAAATACAGTGTTATTTATACAGAGTTTTAATTTACAGTGTTTTGAAATACAGAATTTATAAAAATTCATTTCCATTTAGGATTTTGACTATACAGTGTTCTGAGAAGCAGGATTTCGATCTGCTCTCGTAAAAGCTAGCTTCGGACTACAATGAACAAAATGAAAACAAATACCAGTTCCCTATATATGATTGTGATGTTTTTATACATTTTTATAATTTTATTATACAACACGGAAACCCCATACAAATTTCACAAATCAAGTTTTATCAATTCAAATTTGTAAAGCAGATGTTAAAATTGTTTATCTGCTTGATGTTTGTTATGTAATTAAATGGACGTGCGCCTTTCTGACGTCCTTGATTTATTTTTAAATTATTAATTTTAAAACGGACTATCTCATCCGTCATAACAAGTTCAACTGTAGCCTTTTTCATATCTCACCTGCTTTGCATTTTTCCTATTGCAGGTTTGATGGTAGGTTTGTTTTAGATGCAGAAACAAAAGTTTTAATCTCACAATGATACAATAATAAATCAAATTTCAAATGATGAATTGCTTATGTCATCCGAATGTGTGTTGTTCTCCATCGGATTTGCCCAATGTCCAATGTCCCATCCCTTGGCTTGACGTATGCTATTTCCATAAAGAGACTCGCACTTAGGTGTATATATTGTTTTGGAACGACGATATTTAAATTCAGACGCACATTTGTTGGTCATTTATCTTGATGGCATTTAACAAAATAATCCACCCAAACGGTCAGTTCCATTCACATTTTTAAATCGTAAATCCCTCAAAATGATTGAAGGGTTAAAGAAATAAAAACACAAAAACAACTGCTAATGCTTTATAACACCTTCCCCCAACAGACATCGAAATCACAATCACACAAAACATATTCTCTCGCTACGAATTAAAAAATGGTAATCTATTGAAACAACATGGAAATTTATCAATTGAAAGTCGTCATTTGAATGCATCATAAAAATGTTCAACGAGACAGACATCAGGGACTTTGAAGCCCCTTCTTTTGTGAATAGAAAATTTAAATAAGAAATCGCTTAATCAACGACTTTGTGTACAAACATTTATCCGATTGCATGGTTTCACGGCTGTTCATTTTTAGCAAAGCAGGAAGGGATGCGATAAATTTCTTTAAAAAATCTGCGTACAAATTTCACAGGCGTTACCGGCCGCCGCGTCGGGGTTTTTAGCTGAACTCAAACTAAATGCAAAAAAGGACATTATATTAACAACGTAGATAAATTGCCTCTATTATCGGTTCGGTTATGTTCCGTTCCCTAAAGACGACGATAGATGTAAGCAATCGGATATACAAAGGGGATGACATTAATCTTAAATCGCAACCAACTGATTTAGTGTCGATATGATGTTGATGTTTGATGTCCCGAAGTCCTGATGTTTGCTATAATCGAGGTGTGAAATTTTCGCAGTTTGATTCTGATGGATTGATTGCGAGAAGAAAGTCTTAAATCATGTTTATATTTCTTTGTGATGGACATCAATTTGCAGATGATAAACATCCCTCTGTCTTTGTTTTTGTTGGACTTACGCAGTGGGCTTTGTGAAAGAAGGGGGTTTAAATGTATATTTTTCATATAATCCTTGGTACAAAGAAGAACACAGGAGCCAGACATATGTATATAGCGAAGAACTCAAGTATCAAACATAAAGTGCGTTAAACTCCTACCCAAACAAAGACGGTACCCTCTTTTTTTGTATGTATGGATCTCTCTTCTAGGAGCAAGCTCCCATCATCAACAGCATCAGAAGCTCCTTTGCACTTATGACTTCCATCATCCTCGTCGTCGTGGCCTAAAATGCCTGCATCACAGTATAGAAGTATCTACATATATCTACCCACAAGTATTTAAGGAAAACATGATAAACATTTCATTTTAATGCATACGAGGAGAATGAAATAGGAGAAAAAGTCTATACTTCTACTGCAGTCCTTTCTCCAACAACATCACCACACCACCCACCCTAAGCATTTCAGTACTCGTGCTCAATGCTCATATCATTCTGAAAGTTAAGGATAATTAAAAAGGGAATTTTAAATTGTTTCCGTCGCCCTTCTGTGCAAGCTTTTCACATACATACACACATACTCGACTCGTACATATTATAATGTGCTTCTCTGACTGATTCTTATATTTATAGTACTTATGAGAACGCATATACAGAACATAGTGTATACTCGGTTGCTTCCAGACGCATCGTCATCGTGTCGCAAGGATCATAGAAATGCATATATGTATGTGGAGGTATGGAAAAAGCATACGAAAGTTTCATTATTCCTTGTACATGATGCATTCGAGTATTTTTTACAAAAAGGTGACCAGGTTTCGGGTTTTCTTAAGTAATTAAAATTTCCATTAGACCCTCCTTATGTTACAAGTCTCGAGTCCTGTACGAATTTTAAAATAATACAAAATGAAGGCGATTGAGTATAAGGCCGAGCTAGAGTTGAAAATGCTGACTAAACAAAATTCAGTTTTCGTTCGATTGAAAAAATAACGATTGAGAACTTGTGTTTTTCAACCAAGCTAAAAATGTTAAAATCAACTTAATGAACCTGGTACAAATAACCAATTTACTTAATTAAACGAAATAAGTAAAGCTTACCAATCTTCCCGGTTATGATTTTTGTTAATGCGTTCTTATGTTTAAGACACTCCTTGAGTTAATTGATCAAACACTCTACTCTTATTAACAGCATTAGTAATGTAGCAAAACTTATGTTTTTGATCAAAGAAATTAAAATAAGCTTGAATTATTGGGTTATAAACGATCGCTGTAAAAGTCTCTAGTACTTGTCCAGTATTAAATATAATTTGTTTTTGTTTGAAAAATATCGATTCAAAACGTACGTTTTTTAAAAACGAAAAAGATAAAAGTGTTAAAATTGATTGAATGAACTTAAAAAAGTTAAGAAATTGACTCGGTAATGGTTTCTGTTCAACAGTTAAGAAATGTTTAGGTGAAATATCCAGGCAATCTGTTGTTATTGACAACCGGGTTTTTCATTCAAAAAACAAAAGTACCAAATCACTTGGTTGTTTTTTTTTTCTAAGTATATCACCCTGCCTGGTATAACTCGCACAGAGAAAGGGTTGAGAGTTGTAAGTCAGTTCTCTTCAACTATATCGACTGTAAATTTTAAATTATATCAAACAATTTGTAAAGCTTAAATATCTCCTTAAAACTGACGAGTTTAAAGTTAAAAAAAAACGAGTACAATTTTCTTATCAGACTAACTCTGTTCTTTTTTTATAAAGTAAGATCTATTGAAATCTCCGTAAAAAACAAACGAATAAGTTGCATAAATTTTATCTGACTAACCCCGATCTTTTTTAACAGAATCCAGTCTGCTTAAATCTCATGAGTTTTTTTGTTGTTAAAAACCAATTCTTTTATAATAATTGTAAGGCAGTTAAAGTTTGATGAGTTTCCTGTTAAAAAGAAACGAGTAAAATTCCGTTAAAATTAATGAAATGACTCAGTTCTTTTTAAATGTTTTTATTTAAAAAGAAACGAGTAAAAATTCGCAAATTTTAACAGACTAACTCAGTTCTTTATCATTCACAGACTTAAATCTCTTCAATTCTCATGAGTTTTCTGTTAAGAAAGAACGAGTAGATATCTGTTTTCTCTAATGAAATAACTTAGTTCTTTTTTAATAGAGTAAAGTTTCCTAGAACGTCGTGAGTTTTCTATCAAAAACAAACGATAGAATTTTATTGATTTTAACAGAATTTCCAGTTTGAAATAAACGACTAGAATTCGGTTTGTTTTAACATAGTACTTTAGTTCCTTTTTATAACAGGGTTATGTCTGTCAAAAAAAAAAAAAAAAAAAAAAAAACAATAATAGAAAAAGTCAGTTTCATTTTACAGATTCAAGTTTTGATTAAATGTCGTGAGTTTTCTGTCAACAACAAATACGTAAAATACGAGTTTTTGTCTCCAACAGCGTAAGATTTCATATAAACTCATGAACTTTGCATTGAAAATAAACGAAATCAAATTAGTCATTCTTACTGCCATCAGTGTTTTGTTTTGTCTGTTGAAATCTCATAAGTTTTCCTTTAAGATTAATTTTTAGTTGTTCTTTTTAAAAGACTTTTTTTTAAGTAAGATATCATGATTATTCTGTTCAAAACAAGCGAGTAAAATTTCGTTAGTTTGAATAAAGTAACTTAATTTTTTCACACAGTCTGTTCGCTGCAATCAAACAAGTTTTCTACTAAAATTAAACGGTTAAAGACTTTAAACTTTACCAATCCATTAAGTTGATTTTAAAATAAACGAATAAATCAAACGACTTTTCTGTTTTCAATTAAAGCTGTTGATTTTAATATATTTCAGGTCTTTTTTCTACAGCGTTTGAAGTCAAACGAATAAAGTCGTTTAGTTTTAGCAAAACACTAGAATTTATTTGGTTCTTTTTTAACAGAGCAAATCAAACTGAGTTTCTGTAAAGATCAAACCATTAAGTTGGTTGATTTTGACAGTTATTTTTTAACAGAGTAAGTCTTCTAAAATAAAAATTTAACATTCTTCACGCTCAACTCAAAAACCCTGCTCTTATCGTAAGGTGTTTATAATGCTCATAATAATCAATTATATTAATACGTCTACTATCTGTTTGTACTTTGGAGTCCATTAAATTTTATTTTTTTAAATTATTTGAAATATGGTCATCACAATAATAAACAACATAATTTTTCATATGGGGGCTGGGGGCACACCAACAAAATAAATGTATCTATCTATGCTTAATGCTGTGAGCCGCAATTTATATTACATTAGGGAGACCTTTTTTTGAGGAGGGGGGGGGGGTAGAAAATTCTCAATAGGTTTTATCGTACAAATATACATACATACGATGTACTCAAAGTAGGCATCCTTAATGTGCATAAGGGAATCAAAGAGTTATGTACATTACAACACGCAAACATAGGCCAGACACTAGGCATTCAGATGTAATTGCAGTACATTGGCGCAGTTGTATTTTTATATATGAATTATACTTTTCTTTTTATCAAATCCAAACTTAAGTGAAAAATAAAATGCACCACTGAATCGCATGTAATTCAAAAAATATATGTAACAGAAATTATCGTAAAGAAAAGTCAAACATGTATTTTTATTTGCAGATTTTGGCACACGAATTTATTATTACGAATTAATTTTATTACGAATTTAAATTTATATTTAATTCGATTTATTTTTCTTTAATTGTTTACCACTAAAATTTAACTGACCAAGAAACGTGTCAGAATGCCAATAGGCTCCCGCCACAATTGAGTCCTGAAACATTTGTTTGCACAAAAAGTCAAAACCGAAACACACTGATTCACATTTATTCTGTGAAGATAAAGTGAAACCAAGATTACACTGACACTTTCCATCAGGAGATATGAGATATCCGTTTTCACATTCATTGGAATTCATTGGGATACATTCGTTAGAGTCTGACAGTGAGAAACCCGGGTTACAAGAGCATTTTCCTAGAGATGTGCAGACTCCATTTTGACATCCACCAGGGCAACCTGTTTTAAGCTGATTTGCCCTCAACATTGAAGAATCTTCATCTCCATCTTCATTACGGAAACAGATTCCAGGAGCTATACAGGCTCCATTTTGGCACCCATCTGAACAAACAGGTTTGCATTCGTTATCATTGGACATTGAGAAACCTACAGAACAACAACACTTTCCAGGGGCTATGCAAACTCCATTTTCACATCCATTGAGACATACTGGTTCGCATTCATTGGATTCGGAGATTGTGTAACCCGAATTGCAGCAACACTTGTCGGGGGCTATGCAGAATCCGTTCTGACACTCGGTGTTACATACTGGTTCACATTTATTCCTTGTGGACGACATTATGTAGCCTTTATTGCAGGAACACTTTCCAGGGAATTCGCAAACCCCATTTGGACATCCGTCTTCACAAATTGGCACACATTTATCACTAGTTTTGGACTTTGAGTAACCTGCTTTACATAAACAACTTCCAGAGTCCGTACAAACCCCATTTTCACATCCCTTGGGACAGAGTGGTTCACACTCATTATCCTCAGACATCGAATATCCCTCATTACATGAACACTCTCCAGGACCCACACAAACTCCATTTTGACAGCCTTCCGGGCAGAATGATTCGCATTCATTCGACCCCTCTTTCGACATCAGGTAACCAGGTTTGCAGGAACATTTTCCAGGCGCAATACAATCTCCATTTTGACAGCCATTGGCACAAACTGGAATGCATCCACCATTTTCTCCCCTCTGGGTATAGCCCGTTCCACAGAAACAAAAGTTCGGAATCATACAGAAACCGCTTTCACACCCGTCCTTGCAAAGTGGCTCACATTTATTCGATTCTGACAGATAAAAACCTTCAAAGCAAGAACAACGCCCAGGAGATAAACAAATTCCATTTTGACATTTAGCACTACAATTCACACTCAATTCTTCACATCCAGAATTAGTGTCATTTTTGTCTTTGTATCGAAAACATTTGCATTCGTTTTTTTGACTGTCGAAGAAACCGTTTGGGCAGTTCACGTTTGGTGGAAAACAGCTGTAAAAAAATACATACGATTAATAGGGACACAGTATTGAAAAGCGCAGCTCTAAACATACTAAAGATAAAATAGTCCATCGTTAAAAGGGTTCGCTAGGATATTTCCAACGGGGCAGCTACATTTAAATTCACTTTTTCCATTGACAAACGATAGATCGCAATTTGCTCGAGGTGGCTTTAGTCCTTCCACAAAACTAATGCTCAAAATACCAATAAAACACAAATAAATCTTTAAGGCCATTATTAAAACAACAGCAATCGAAATATCAACTTCCACGCACTTTGTTCCAGGCCAACAAATCTTTACGTACTGGAGACTACACTGGAATTTGATAACGTCTTTGAGAGCATATTTCTGAAATCTTCACCCCATCTGGATTGATAACAGATTTTTTGGCATATATTCTAAAAATTCATTCAAACACATGATAAGGTCATGAGTTCCTAAGATTGAGGCTTTTATGTACAGTAATCTACGGATATCTGAAATCCGTGATTTTCAAAGAATTATTATTGACGATCGACCAGTTTTGAGTTCATTGCAAGTACAAGGCTTTCCACTAAGGTGTTTCATATTGATATTAAAAAGAAACAGTATTTGGTTAAAGAAATCAGTAGATTGTTTATTTCATCGTAAAGACGAAGTTATGCCATTAACACAATTAGATATCAAGAATAATATCAGCCAAATAACCGTAAGGAAGCAGGTGCTTAACGACGAGCGAAAAGTCTTTTAGTTTTTCAAATGCAAAATTATGCTCATTTTTGCAGTAAATTCTATTTTAGCAATTTGAATGCGTTTGAATCGTGTATCTTTCCATTTTTAATAATGGCGTACATTTTCTTGTGATTAAAAAACCAGCAATCGTTGTTTTGAAATACAATAGAAAATCATTTTTGAACTAGAAATTATTTTCATTAATTGTGTCGAAGAAAAATCTTTTAGAATAAACTTTTTTCTTTATTCATTTGGAATCCAATACGCATTTGATTACAATACTTGTCAAATGTCAAAAGATGACAGCTGTGAAAATATCCACTTATTTAAAATAAAGGCTGTTTTTGCTAGAAGATATTTGAGTGGTAAATTATGTCTTCCTCAGCACATATATAAAATATTTAGCGATATTTTTTCTCTATATTTATAATAGAAATTTCAATAACAAAGACTTTTTAGTTTTACACTTGTCTTAAATATTTTTAGAACTTATTGTTCTATCAATTATTAGTTTTGCCAGAGTAAAGAGAAAATTTAGATGTTTCTTACTTTTAAACGAAAACGTAAGGTTTGACATTTTCTTAAACATTGTTTATTCAATTTAAAAACTCACTAACAAATCTCGTTAACAACTAAAATCAAACATTTCGTCACTTAACAATCTCCAAAGTTACTGCTTCACACTTATTGGCTGCGGACATGGAGTAACCTTCATTACAAGCACACTCCCCAGGCTCCCTGCAAACTCCATTTCTACATCCCTTGGGACACACTGGTTCACACATATTTTTCGTTTCGGACAGCGAATAACCAATATTGCAACAACATCTGTCAGGAGCTATGCAAACTCCATTTTGACATCCACCAAGACAGATTGGTTCACAAACATATTTCTCTGACATCGAATAGCCCGCGTTACATGAACACACTCCAGGCCCTATACAAACTCCATTTTGACATCCCTCTGGACATGATGGCTTACATTCATTCGAATAAGACAACTTTGAATAACCCGCATTGCATAAACACACTCCTGGAGCTGTACACACCCCATTTTCACATCCACCTGGACAGAATGGAGCACATTCATTAATTCCAACTGGGACGTAACCAGCCTTGCACGAACACCAATTCGGAAGCATACAGAAGCCATTCTTACAACCTTCTCTGCAAACTGGTTCACACTTATTCGATTTTGACAGAGAGTAACCTTCAGAACAGGAACAACGTCCCGGAGCTATGCAAATTCCATTCTCACATCCCTGACTGCATTTGTCACTAAGCTTTTCACATTCATCTTTCTCGTGGTTTTTGTATCGAAAACATTTACATTTGTTTGAAGAATTGTCAAAATATCCATTTCGACATTTGGAGTCCACTGGAAAACAGCTTTTTTTTAAATAATGAATAAGACATTAAATGAAACAACAATTTCGGAATGAAAAATTAACTTACTAAAATTCAAATGGTCTTCCTTCATATGGATTCACTAGAATCTCTCTTGCTTCAGGACATCTGCATTTTTGTTCCCTTTTGCCATCCGTTGAAAATGAAATATTGCAATCAGCTTTCCTGGGTTGGTTAAGTCCTTCCACACAATTTATGACCAAAAGCCCCATAAATCCCAAATAAATTTTGTAAATCATATTCCAGAATTAATCCAAACCAGCTGCCGAGTGTCGTCTCTGTTTGGCCTCGATTGAGTTAATATATTCCATTGGACCTCGTCGTCGGTCATCGAATCGTGGATATAGTTTTTGTTTACAAAAACTTTGCAATAATTCCAAAGAGATAAGAAAATTCGTTTTGTTTGTTTTTGTACAAAATAGTCTAAATTTTTGTCTTCAAAGTAGATAAGGCTCAATTATTATCAATTTAATTTTGGATGAGCAAAAATTGCAAATCTAAGATTCAGTTCCTTCTATTTTGTTCCAATATTACAGTGTCTTACCTGTATTTGAACTTTTGGAAATAAGAAACGATTTTTAACAGATATACATATATCAGGAGGTGGTAGCAATAGTTTAAGAAACTAGAAGGAATTTTTATAAAAAGTTTCGATGGTAGTTGTTTATATAAGTAGATTGATATTTTTTTTTTTAATAGATATTTACAATATAAAAATACACAGCTTGCTCAGAGATTTGATATTTAAAGTGTCCCATCCTGGATAAGGATAGAAAATAATAGATAAAAAATTACTTTACATATTCTGCCATCCGCTAACATAGCTATTTCACAGGCTTATATTTCGGGGAAGTCAGCAACGTATGTTATATATAGTAATGGACCCAACACCGATCCATGTGGTTTTACAGACGTTATATTTTTTAATATATATATATATATATACATATGTTATTTAAATTAATTTGAAATGTTGTATGTCCGAGAAAACTTTGTATAATTTGTATAAGATAAAAGGGGACCTTGGGTTTTAACAGGAAACAGGTGCTTAGCTTTTATAGAAAAGAAAACAACAGGATTCACTAGCCGCCCTGGAGCCTTGCAAGGATAAGGAGGGAAATACCGTAGTCGAGGCTAAAAATCTGAAGAGATTATTTTAACCAGCTGCTTAATGGTGATGAAGTCAACGATTCCGCCAGCGAGCAGCCACGTCAAATCCATTTGGTTGAGGATCTAGAGTTCCACCCACCCGACCAGAGTGAGATCAAACTAACCATCACCAGGCTGAAGTCAAATAAAGCGGCCGGTGATGACGGCCTGCAGGCGGAGCTTTTTTTTCAAGTATGCTTGAGCAGATCTGGTAAGGAGCATGCACCAGTTAGTTACTAAAATTTGGTCGGAAGACATCATGCCCGACGAATGGAACCTAACCATCATCTGTACGATCCATAAAAAAGGTGACAGAATTCTCTGCGTGAACTACAGAGGCCTTTTAAACATTGCGTACAAGACCTTGTCCCGCTTATTATGTAAACGCCTGAAGTCATTTATTGACGAACTAATTGGCCCTTACCAGTGTGGCTTCAGGCCTGGAAAATCTACCATCGACCAAACTTTCACTGTACGCCAAATCCTGCAAAAGACCCAAGAATATAACATGGAAACACGCCATCTTTTCATCGATTTTAAAGCAGCTTATGACAGTATAGACAGGAACGAACCGTGCCATGTTGAGTTTTGGTATCCCTACCAAACTTATACCACTTATCAGCATGAGGCTGAAAAATGCTCATTGCTGCGTCAAAATTGGAAGAGACTCGATCGAAACTTTCGAAACCACCAGAGGACTTCGACAAGGCGATGCGCTGTCATGTAGCTGCTTCAATATTGTGGTGCCCAACACCCACGCCAATACAAGTGGCACCATCGTTCAAAAATCGACACAATATCTTGGATATGCAGATGACATCGACATTATGGGAAGAACCAAACGAGCAGTGACGGGTGCTTTCTCTAATGTCGAGTCTGAGGCGAAGGAAATGGGGGTTGATATTAAGGAGGACAAAACGAAGTATTCACGTCGATTCACACCGTAGACTTGGTCAAAATGTGACAATTGACAGGTACAACTTCGAGGTGGTAAACGAATTTGTTTATCTGGGCCCTGCTGTTAATTCTGCAAATGATATCAGCGCGGAGATCAAACGCAGAATTACCCTTGCTAGTCGCTGTTTCTTTGGCCTAAGTATAAGCAGTTGAGGAGTAAGGCCCTATCGCGAAGTACAAAACTTTAATCATCCCAGTCTTGCTGTATGGTGCAGAAGCATGGACCCTCTCCCATTCGTATGAAGGATCTCTTGGTATCTTCGAGAGGAAGGATCTCTTGGTATCTTCGAGAAGAAGGTTCTGCGTACGATTTATGGTCCGGTTTGTGTCGACAGGCAAAGTAACATCTGGCGGAGAAAATTTAATCTGGAGTTATACGAGCTGTACAGCGACTTGCCACTGGTTCAAAAACAGCGTGTACAACGCTTAAGATGGCTAAGGCATATCGAGCGAATGAACATCGAAGCTCCAGCCCGTAAGGTATTCAACGCCGAGCCTGAGGGTACATCAACTTGGTATTCGAAACTGGAGGCAGCAAGCTAGTGATCGAGTAAGCTGGTGAAAGTTATTTCTTTAGGCCTAGGAGCACAATGAGCTGCAGCGCAAACAAAATAAAGTAAAGACCTTTCGTTTACGAAAAATACCGTCATGCCGCATATACTGTCAACAGCCTTTTCAACATGCAAAAGGACAAGACCAATGGACTGTTTTGCAGTAATGTTTTCTTTAATATGGTTACATATTCTAATCACTTGATGGGTTTTACTATGAGCTTGCCTTAATCCAAATTGTTGGATCGGAATGACTTTTGAGGTCTTAAGAAAATCGACAAGTTTTATTTTTATAACTTTTTCTAATATTATGGTAAGGTTACTAAGTAGACTTATTGGGCGATAGGTCTTTGGATTGATAGGTGGTTTCCGGGCTTGAAAAGCGGTATAATTTTGGCTTTTTTCTATTTAGTTGGAAAATATTGTAACTTTAAGCATGCGTTAACAAAAGAGTTTATAAAAAATTGTCCAACGATTTGTAGTTCTTTAAAAAAACGAGTTTTTGAGACTGTCAATTCTCGGTGCTTTATTGTTACGCATATTTTGAATTATTCCCAAGATATCTGCATTCGAAACTATTGGTAATTTTGATAGAGTGTTGTTTTCTGAGCTTACGTCGTCAATCACCTGAATGTTGAAATTTCTTTGGAATAAATTTTGCTAAAACTTCTGCATTTTTTTGTTAGTTATGACGAAGGAATCATTATGTTCTAAGTAAGGAATAAATTCGATTTTATTTTTTAGTACCATTGCTATTTTGGAAAACGTATTGTTGTTGTTCATAATTTGACAGTTCGGTAAGGTTGAGAAATTCATGGCGAATTATTTAACGCAACATCCAAACTTCAAAATTGTGAGAATTTACTTCATTTCGGTCATTTTACGGCATTTAGTAATAAAGCTCATAGCTAGTTATCAAGCTCTTAAAAAACACCCCATATGTTTAATTCATGTAAAGAAACTCGATGATATATAAAAATATGTTTTATCAAATTTTCATGCAAGAATTCCAATTTGAAATGTTGACTCTACTCTTCTGGCCTGGCATACCCTTATATGGAAGTTCAAAAACCTCTCGAGTGCTTCTGGTGTAATATAATCCTTATTCTTTTCCATTTTCATACGAGAACCTCCCAGGACTTTTTTGTCTGTTTGGTAACATCCATAATATTTATATACCTTACACCTTTTTTTAATCCTTGATCTTCGAGTATGCTTCAAGTACTCTAATAATAATTTTTGAGTACCTTTTTTTTGCTATAATTTACACCAAAAAAAAAAGAATCTCTTGCTCTTTAACAACGACCGACGCCGATGTACAAAAAAATCATAGATAAATTGTCATTTTTTAAGGGGATTATATTCATAAGCAGCAAAGCACCCCATCATCAATTCAGTATACTGTAGACTGATGGTGTTAAACAAGGGTGACATTTTTAGCAGCGACGTTAAAAAACACAATGTGGATGGGTAATCAAAAGGAGTTAATCAACTAATTGCAGGAAATATGTAAATATATTATATTTTTTTTCTTGCCTCATAAATAGGTAGGTTCTTTTTATTTTTTTTTTGTTAAATCAGTTGAGTTCAGAATTTATTAAACTTTTTTTTATGAATTTTTATTGTTTATTTTTACCTTTTAGAGAGCAATATTTATGCATTTTATACCTGGTTTAAATAACGTTGATGATGCATAAGCATAACACAATATTTTTTTCAATCGAGTACAAAAATATGATAAAAAATGAACAAAATTAAGTTTTTTGTTCAAGCAGCATTTATGATGCATTGGCCTTATTGAATGAAAAGAGCATGACTGTAAGGTTGAACCTATATGCTAATTTTTATACATAGCAATACCAACGGCAAAACGGCATGGGTTTTTAAAGTGCTTCTACCCATTCTTACAGGAAGCACCAAGAATCCCATGACAAACAATGTTAAAATTATATGTTCACGTTTAGTAAGCTTACTAGTTCTTGTTACTGCGACGACATCCTTGAATTCAATCTGTCAAAATCAAACAATTTACATTAGTTCGGAAATGACCTGGAAGACGGCGTTCCCCTTCGTTATGCTATTCATTCTGACATTTCATCCTTTATCCCACTCCCACTCATTACACAAACAAATATGAAGCCTTTTCCTATTTTTTTCTAACTATCAAGTTGGAAAGAGATACAACTATGAGACGTCAAAAGTAGTTTAATATAAACCCCGTCTAAGGCTAGTTTATTAAATTAACTCACTTAGAAGAAAAAAAAAATGATCACTAGGTAAAACAAAAACCTGCCGAGGGTACCAGCCACGAACCGAAGTCTGTAAGGACGATCAAGGGAACGTCGTATTAAAACCGCAGTCTGTGTTGAGAATATGGAAAGACCACTTCTCCAGATTATATAATGGCTATTACGAATCGAATTCCGCTGTAAGGGAGATAGAACCACTCAACCTCGGCGACGCAGATCAACAATTCCGCCTACCCGACCTTGACGAAGTGAAGATAGCTATATCTAAACTTGAGTCAAACAAAGCTGCTGGAGCTGACGGAATCGCTGCCGAACTATTCAAAGCAGCAGGCGATGACTTGGTACGGAGCATGCACCAACTCATCTGCAAAATATGGTCGGAAGAAAGCATGCCCGATGAGTGGAATCTCAGCATAGTTTGCCCAATACACAAGAGAGGAGACCCTCTAATTACGCCAACTACAGAGGCATCAGTCTTCTGAACATTGCATATAATATCTATCCTTTTTGCCGTATTATGTAAACGACTGAAGCCGTTCGTTGAAAACCTGAGCAGACCTGAAAGTCCACCAGTGACCAAATTACGGCAGATCTTGGAAGCAACCTAGGAACTTCAATTCGATACCCACCATCTCTTTATCTATTTTAAATCCACATTTGACAGCATCTAGTTTTGGCATGCCTGTCAAACTGATCCGTTTGTCCAGAATGACGATGGAGAATTCACGCTCCTCTATCAAGACCAGAATGCATTTGATGCAAAAAACGATTAGAGAAAGCGATACATTGTCATGCGATTTCTTCAACATCGTTCTAGAAAGACTTATGCAATCACAATCTTCCTAAAGTCCATCCAATTACTCGGATACGCCGATGGTTTTGACATTATTTGAAGATCGAAACGTCATGTCAGTGGAGCGTTTTTGACCTTTGCGACGGAAGCTTAGATGGCTGAGCCTTCAAAAAAGGACATTGAACAACGACGTCTTGGACAAAACGTCACCACAGTTGATAGCTATTACTTTGAGGTAGTTAAGGACTTTGTCTACCTAGGCAACACTGGCCAACCGGCACACCAGCGCTGAAATCAAACGAAGAATAACTCTTGCCAATGGCTGCTTTTTTAGACTAAGTATGGAGTAGTAAAGTCCTCTCCCGAGCATCTAAAATCACCAAGACACTCATCATCCCAGTTCTCATCTAAGTCGCTAAGGTGCCTTAGGATGCTTCGATAGATTTCTTTGTATTATTTATTGTCCCATCTGCATAGGTGGAAAGTGGAAGAGAAGATACAACGACAAACTGTATAGCCACACTGAACTGGTTACAAAAAAATGTCGAGCGAATGGACATCAAACTGCCCGGAAAATTTTCGAATCTAATCCCCAGGGACAGCGCAGTAGAGAAAGCCCGCTACTCTGGTGGCGCACGCTGGTGGGAGAGGACCTCAACTAACTTGGAGTGCGAAATTGGAGACAGTTAGGTACAGACCGAGCTGGCTGGAGTCACATGTTGGGTCCGCCCCGGAATGTAGCATCACCTTAACTAAGTAACTAAAAAGAGAAAATGTCTTATGCCCGCTGTCATTTAAAAGTTCTTGTTATTATTTTCGAAAAAAAAAAGAATTTAAATCATTTACTAAAAAAATTGAGAGTGGATACAAAATTTAATTCCCTTACCCAAATCTTGACTTTAAATTTAAGCCAACACATATTAATTACCATTTAACATTTTACTTATAAGCAATTTTCTAAATAATTATTTAAATAGTTTTCCTTTTATTAAACACCATGCATCCGAACACGTCTAAGCTATGACAATTTATAAAAGAAACAAACAAACCTAAGTCTGTGTAACTTTCAAGTTAATTTAAAATGTCAGAAACGCAGAAGTCATATGATACTTAAATCACTTAAAACTGATAAAATCATCTTTTTGCTAAAATGACACCTGAAATGGCACATACATAGCCTTGTCAAAAAATAATTATTTTATTCAATTATTGTATTAAAAAAAAAAGAGAATCGATTTCCAAAACGATAACAATTTTTTGATGGGTAGGAAATATGAATTCCTTTTTTAACATATCCTCTGGATCCTGGTCATTAAAAAAAAGACCAAAGGAACAAACATCAAAGAGCAAAATGTCACCAAAAAAAAGGTTCTGTCACTTTTAAACCACTACCTACAGCATCACTACACAGAGGCTACACAGGTTACAGGTGTTTTTCAAGATAGCGCTTCTGTATGAAGATGATGACGAGGACGACAACGATTTAAATGACAGTTTGGCAGGTGACAGTGAGTTTTGAGGTAAGTTACTTACTGACAGGTAGCATATTCCTATACCTACTTAGCGATTGTCATCATGATGGGTGGCGCCAATCAAAAGTCAAGCATCTTCTTATATTTCAGTAGGATTTGATTTTCTTAATTTTCAGTAGAATACATATAAAGAGTATACGCATCATCAAACATGATCTAATTTTTTAATCTTATATCTACCTACGTTTTGTATCAGTTATCAATTCATTGATGCATAAATCATTTCATATAAAATTAATATTCTATTCTTACTGAATTCAAACTAGATTTTAATTCAAGTTTACGAACACTCCACCTAAAAAACAACAACAAGAACATCAACAAAAATAAGACTCAACTCAAACTACCCTTCAAACAAAACACAACCAAAACGAAACGACAACGAGTTAGTGAGTTGAGTACTATTTTGTAGTGAGGTGTACGTGGTTGCCATATACAAAGGAATGTCTATAAAAATGTGTTCAAAACATCATGATATTCAGAATTTTAAAACTTAAAAATTAGTTTAGTTAAGTTTAGTTTCATTGACTTCATAAATATATACAAATTTACATTTCAGTGTTTTGAAATAACTAATTCTTTTATGGTTTGGCCGAAGACCGTCTACCAGAGTGACATTTGAATTTTATTTGTACATTTTCAAAAATAAAAAGCTTAAAACATTAAATTATTATTGTTATAATTTTCTTTTCTTTAAATACATCTATCATTGCTATTTAGAAATTGTTTTGCTTAATTTGGTTTCTGTAACGAAAAGCTTTCTTAATATACCCAACAAGAGGGTCCCAACCGCTTTCTCCATTCAAAATTTTGATTACTTCGTCTAGACCAATAGAATCCACTGCAAAGAAACGCCTTCGAAATTCCTTGAGTATTATACAGATTCCCACAAAATGGAAAACATCTTCGCGCACTTTCAAATGGCATAGAACGCACAATAATGGTAGTTCTGGTCGATGCGGAATATAATAAATAGCATACTGATTTGTTCTGTTCTGTTTTGTGCCAAGAAATACGTGTTTGTATTTAAAAAATGATTCAGCTTGCTGTAGTAGGTTTTGTATTGCGACGACTCTGCTTCCATAAATCATATTTCCAAACTTTCCTTAGCAAATCTTTGAATTTTAACTTCATAGCTTCATTATTATCGATAGTTGATACTGTTAAATCTGCTGAAGATTCGTTGGCCAATTTGTTCTACTCAGTACCGCAAGTTCCCCCAGAATTCTTCTTCTTCCATCGCCATAACTCTTGTCACATAATCGAAATGTATTTTTAGCGTATCCAAAAATTGCGGTGCTTTTATTTACTGTTACTGTTTCTAAGTAATTTGGTGAACTACCAGGCAGCTTGAAGGTATTCCGTATAAAAAAACGAAGAAATTTGTCCACAGTACCAAAGGGAATATATTCCCAAACTAGGGCTCCGTAGAAAAGAATTGATAATGCAGCTGTACGAAAGATTTGATAATTTGCTCCAAGTGATATGTTTTTCCTTTCCATACAACTTCTCCACACAGAATACATAGCTCGTTTAGCTTCAGATAGTTTGTATTGAAGATGCTTATTTAGATTTAGATTAGAAGCAATTAAAACTTCTAGGTACTTGTACTCTTTCACAATCTCTATTTGTTTCTCCTCAAACTCCTCGCAAACCTGCCGCCTCCCCTTCTCATAATCATAATTTTCGACTTGTCAAGATTAACCGATAAATTCCAGGTTTTATAGTAGCGTTCGAGTCGGTTTATCATTAGCTGCATACCGTTAAAGTCTCCGATAGGAAGAGTAAATCATCTACAAACATTAAGCCAGGGATGTTTTTTCCACTCATAACAATTCCCCGTTTTACACTATCGATAATGTCGCTTATGTACAAAACAAAAAATAGAGTACTAAGAACACAACCTTGTTAAAGGCCCATTGATGTTTCAAACTCGTCTGAGAGGAATTTACCATCCCATACCCTTGCAACATTTTCTTTGTAGATTGCTCTGATGACAAATATCATTTTTGTAGAGATTCCGTATCCATAGAGTTTGTAGAAAAGTGCTTCTCTGGGAATTGATTCGAAAACTGACCGGAAATCTACAAAAAAGGCATACCGCTTTTTCCCTCTCTTTTTATAGATGTCGCCAATATTTACTTAAGAAAAAATTTGGTCTATCGTTGAATAGTTTTTCCTGAAACTTAAAAATTATTTACGATCAAGATCTTCGGGAATTCGAAAGAATCCAGTAAATTAAAATCCAAAATACCGAAATTCCGTAATCCCAAAATCCCAAAGTGCATAAATGTCAATAAATCTGAATGATGTTTAATTATTTTTAACTTTACTCAAAAAACGTTATCCTTTGGTAATGAGTAAAATACTACATAATTCAATTTAAAAAAGTGTATCTAAACAAGTCTAAAGAGAGACAGTTCGTAAGCAAAAAACAAAACAAACAAATCTAAAACTGAAATGTCAGAAACTCAAGTCCGAAAGTTTAAGCATCCAATATCCATTCTATGATTTTATCTTTAATTAAATGTTTCAAATTAGAAAATGTATCATTTTAACTATCGTCATTACTTTCCTGACTTGAAAAATGCTTAAATTCAATGACTTGAGATAGATGGCAGCCCTAAATTAAAAATACTGTGGCAACCATTTGCCATAAGTAATGTTCATGTGTCGTGCTTGTTTCATACCTAGAACCAACTCAACTTCTATCAACTATCTTAGAACGATCCAACATCGAACATCCCTTCAAGTAGATCATTTTTTTCGAGATCGAGTTGAATGCAAAGGCACTCACTCAATTTGAAAATTAGTTTAGTTTGATTACTTATTCCGTCGCGAAGGGATGTGTATGGAATATTGTGTCCGTTTGAATAGAAAAGTCTTTAAGTGCGATCATTTCTCAAAATAGTGAAACAAACAAAATTATTTTCGTAGAAAATTCAATTTCACATAAATAACTTGGGGAAAATGTGTACAGAGTAAAGAAAAATAAAAACATACATAAAAATAATATTTTTGGTCTTATTTGTGGAAATAAAAGTGGTCAAGTGTTTCAAAGAAAGAAAATTGAAAATAAATCAAATCTTGCTACCTGCAACTATTTCAAGGATATTTTGTTTTTGTGTTCTCTTTGGAAAATTCTGAGGATACTTGATAATTTTGGATATTACCTACAAACCCGAAAACCTACCTAACTATTGACATTTACGGCTTTAGCCATAATAAAGAAAAACAACAACAACAACAAAATTGATATAATGAAGTACCTCAACGGTGGTGGGCACCGGGAATCTTACACCCTGGTTGCCCGAAAGAGGTATATCAAAAAACTACTGTATGTACCTAACCTTCACCTATACTTACCTAAAATAAATATTATCCTTTGGGATAACTTTCTGTTTCTTGTTATTTAAATTTAATTTTTTTAAATTGTGTTTGAATTAAAATTTAATTTTTTTAAATTGTGTTTGAATTAATTTAAGTGTGCACATACCCTATAACCTTGGCTTGTTTAATAATCTGACATTTCATTTGAGTTTTGTTTGACGTGTTCTGTAAAACTTCCACTTGTCAACTAAAACGCACCTTGACATTAAGACAGGGTGGTCATAAAACCAATAGAAATAAATCAAAGGCAGAATTATGAAAACAGTCTAAACCTTAATACGTTATGTCGTCAAAGTTTGTATTTAAAGGAAAGAATTTTATATTTTTCGGGATTTATTTTAATTGTATGAAGTTTAAAAATTAAATAAATTGGAAATGAATATGAGAAGAATTCGAAGCCAATAGGTTGCAAATTATGACACTTTTCATAAAAATGCGTCTCCGTTTGTGTTTCTGTGTTCTCTTCTGAGATTTTCTCATTTGAATAACTTGTGTAACTGACAGCACGTCCGGTGTTAATTCCCAACTTTAATAATTATTGCAATTGAAGTGTAATTCGTTGAGTTTCGTTGACATTTTGCACGATCAATACCAGTAGTCGGTTCCTATTCTAATTGTTTTTATGTCAAATAAATATTTCTTAAGTGTCATTTTTACAAACTGTTGGAATTAAGTAAAATCATTTGGGATCGATAATTGTTAGAAATTTTGGATCTGTCAAACAACCAGTATGAAAAATGAAGTTATTATCTTTTAATCTTTAAATTGAAAAATTAATAGCCAAGGAACTATTTTCGTCATGTTTACAAAAGATTTCATCATCAAATCATTACAATCTTGAGCTTTAGGAATAGGACATTAGTTAGAAAAAGAACGAAGTTAAGTTGCTTAGTCCTTTATTGAATTTGTCAGCTTTAAACAAATATTTAATAAAAAAAGCAAGGATTTTGAATCATTTCCGTTATTAATTAAATCAATACAATGCAATCTTGTTAATATGACAAGTCAGTCAAATTTAATCTCAATAAGATGTACAATTTGTCTTATTATGACTTTTTCAACTTGGCTTTGTAGGGTACTTAATCGAATTTTTTTTAATGTTTGAGACACAAGCTTATGTTTCCTTACGCTACTATGGTTTTGATTCTTCGATGTAGATCAATGTAGAATAATAGAAAATACACTTATATTTTATGAAATGTCAAAAGAATGAATGTATTCAGGAAGAAAGAAAATCTTAGTGGGAAGTTGTATGGGCTCGTTCTTGAGCATGTTCTGTTATATTTTCTAATTGGGTGTTTCAATTTTTTCAATCCTAAATATTATGTTACCTGCTTTCGAAATATTATATTTTCTCTCTTTATATTCCCCCCTTCCCTTCTCCCCCTTGTCTAAAAAAATTGACAAAAAATGTGAATTTTCCCTCAGCCTGTGATACCTAGGATTAAACGTCAATCTGTCCAATAAGCTGTGAAAATATGTCACTTACCTAGTTCATTGCATTTCATTATTATCTTCTCAAATAAGACCAGAAGAAGTCTGTTCCCACTTTTTATTTAGTTAGTTTTATTTTATCATTAACATTGCAGGCATATATCAATTGATTCAAATCTTATGCCACCCAAGATCTTTTACCTATAAATTTTCCCATAAGAAGGTACATATTCCCGACCTTATTAGATTAGATATATGCAAACAGCTAATTAACCAACTGAACTTCCTTCCAAAGGTATTCTCCTACTTGTCGGAAGTTCTTAACTTATCCACCAACCATCCTAAAAAATCAACATAACAAAGGTTAGAAGACAAAACAATCTACAACTTTATATCCATCTGTTTGACTTTTTCCATCGTCAGTTGTTTTAATTATCATTTCGTTGTACTCTCTTTTAGCGATTCTAGGTATTTCAAATGTACATAATTATGTAAATTTAATCCAATTCGCCGGCACTGGGACTCTGGAACACCACCCACTATACCTACTACCTTTTTTTCTCTGTAGCATTCCCATAATTGTTGTGCGTTTAATTTAATTACCTCATCCATTCCAAGTAGCACCTTCCAGTCATCATCGTCTCACCGTGTAAATTCACCATAGCACTATCATCGCATCACCGTAACACCACGAGCCGCCGCCGCCGCGGCCGCACCGACCGCCACGAAACCAATTGAGCGAACAGTGGATCAAATGTAAACATGTTTCCTTCTTAAGGTATCGCTCACATGTGTTACTTTGTGTTTCTGTTTTTTTTTCAATTTTTCTTGTGTCTTGTTGTTGCTGCTTTTTGCTACCTTGGGTTCATGCAGGCAGACCGACCGCGTGTAAAACCACAAAGCGCAACCAAATCAGCGGGAGTAAAAAATAAATCGAGAATATAGCAAAAACTACCTTGTGGTGCATTTGCAATTCAAACGCTTCGTCCGTCGGAGCACGCTCTGAATCTGATTAGATATTCCATTGGCGGCGGCGATGGTGATAGTCAAGCTGGTTTTAAAATCGGCATCTCATCCGCCCCCAACAGAATGTTTCAAAAGAAGTCCAAACATTAACCACCACCACCACCACCATCATCGAGACCTCGTCCTCGACATCGACATCGTCGCGTCGCCGTTGTCAACAACGTCAATGCTGGCTTTCGTGAGGTCTTTACCAAGAACAGAATTTTCAATCAAATGGCTAATATTAGCGTAGGAGTCCACCTTACCTTGCAAATTGGCGACATGCTATTGTTTCTTTTTTGGTTTGTTGGTTGCTTGGTTGGTTTGTTGTATGACAAAGTGCAAACGTATGATTATAGAGGCAATTAATCAGTTGCTTCATTTGTCAATACAATTCCATTTATGGTGTGTGTCCACTGTCCCAGTGCATATGTCATTTGAAAATTTGACAGATGTGGTAAAGACCATGGTGTATCTATTATTTGAAAAGAGAGTAGAGGTACTTTAGGTAGGAATGCGTGTACCTTGATTATGTGCAGTTATATTTTCGAAAAATATGTTGCTGCTGTTCAACTCCCAACGCCTCCACAAATTTGACTCGTGCTCTGGTGAACTGAATGTTTTCGAAGTAAATACATTTTCTCCGAATCAGTAAAACTTTTGACATTTCTCAGAATCAAAAGAAACTCAGTTCGTTGAAATTTCCACGAATTTTCAAATAGAAAATTCATTCATTTTGTTGGTGACGTTTTGAAAATTACATATCAACATATGTATGTATCGGACGATATTCATATTGTTTTTTTTTTGTCTTTTGAACTTATTTTGACATTTCTCCATTTTATCGAGCAAAAGTTTTTCTCTCATTCTTATATCTCTTTTTAAGAAACACAAGACGTCAAAATGTATCGCTTCAAAAGAGTTAAATGTGCACACATCCTTATTAACTCATTATTTATATATGTCATTAGTCAAGAATCTGTCATCATAACCATAATGAATCCGTTTTTAATAACATAAATGCAGATGTAGGCAATAAATTATGGTCATTGAAGTTTCTTGTATTGTGATAATTTTTGAAACTCATTATTCATATGATCCCATCAAAAAATAACAAATGTCAATTTGAAAAGGATATTATCGGATAATTTACACGTCGATGGTAAGAAATGGTAAGGATTCAATGAAATTGTACATTTAACAACACAATTTACTAAGAGCTTTGAATTTTACTATTTTTTGAATATTTATCAATGGATATTGCAAAAATTGTAATCATTTGAATGTTAAAAAATAATAATTCCGTTTTATTAAAAACAGAGCATTCGAACACGTCTAAATATCATTTTTTTCTCTAATGGAAAATACGTTGAACTTTAAATCGTAAAAATTGAAAGTCCACGTGTTGGCTGCCAGGTGCCGATACTCCATGTTTCAATAAGTCTTAATTTGAAGCAGCAATTTTAATTAAAATCAGACCATCTTAAGAGTGACAGTTTGTAAAAAAAACAGATCTATTAATTTGAAATTTTAGAAACTCATATATGTATTTTCTTTCGTGAAAAATAAAACAAAGCAAACAGAACTCTTAATTTGAGGTGTCAGAAAACCTGAAGTCATAAAAAGACATACATTTTAAGTAACACTTTGTAAAGAAAATCAAAGCAAACAAATCTAGGACTTAAAACGTCAAAAACCCAAAAGCCCTATACCTTAATTTAAAGTTTTCATTTTTATTAACAACGGAGTTTTTGAAAACGTCCAAACACTGACACTTCGAGAAAATAAAACAAAGCAAACAGATCTATCCATTTAAAATGCCATAACCTCATACCAAGTAGCTATTTTTATTTAAAATGACGCATCTGAACAAGTCTAATCAGTGACACTTCGTAAAAAAAAAGAACAAAACAAACCGGCTATTAATTAGAAAGGTCAGAAACTCATGAATCCTAAATTTAATTTTGAAACAGCCAAAATAACAGTAAAAAAGCAAACAGTACTATTTATTTGAAATGTCATAAACTCAAACCAATTAGCAATTTTTATTTAAAATCGAGCATCTGAACAAGTCTAAAACTTAACAGTTCATAAAAAAAGCAAAACAATTTATTGAGAGATCTGAACTTTACACGATAGAATGTTTTTTTTTTAAATATTTGCCAATTTACTAGCTATTCAAAAATCTTTATCCTTTTCCCTTATAATAAAAATGGAGCAACTGATCAGGTTTAAACAGTGACATTTAATGAAAAAAGATAAAATCAAACAGACCTAAAAATCTGAAATGTCAGAATCTTATTAATCCTAGATCTAAATTTTAAGTAGCTATTTTGTATTAAAAACATAACACTTTAACACACCTAAAAAGTTTAAAAAAAAACAAACAAACCTATTAATTTGAAATGTCATAAACTTAGACCAATTAGCTATTTTTAATTTAAATCGAGCATCTGGACAGATCTAAAACATAATAGTTCATAAGAAAACAAAACAATTTATTGTTTTTTTAAAATTTGCCAATTTACTGGCCTTTCAAAAATCTGGATCCTAATCCCTTTTAATAAAAACGGAGCATCTGATTAAGTTTAAATATTGACATTTAATGAAAAAATATCAAAGCAAACAGACCTAAAAATTTGAAATGTCAGAATCTTATAAATCCTAGATCTAAATTTGAAGTATAGCCATTTTGTATTAAAAAAAAACACCTGAACACGCCTAAAAATTAAAAAAAAAAAAACAAACAGATCTATTAATTTGAAATGTCAAAAACGCAGACCTTTACACGGAAGTAGCCATTTTGTAATTTTGACTTTAGTTGAATGTTACGTGATAGTAAGATGCTCAAATCACTTCAATTATTCAATAAGTGGTTTAAAATTGTGTTCTAATAGTTAAGACTAATTTATGAATAAGTGTGCCAAAAGATTTTCAATTGAATTTTTGTTCATAGACAAACCTTGACTACTTTTATGATAAATCAAGTCCCCTCATAGATTCAATTCGAATTTAAAGGAACTACAAATTATCATATTTAACCGATCTATCTCAATAACCACAGGGAAATGCATGAATTAATTTCTTCAATTGCGGTTTTCAAACATAGGAAACAGCACAAGTTCAAGGTACCTTCCCAACTCGGCCATGCGCACACGACCATTGTGCAAAAATAAAATTAAACCAAATCACAAACAAAACAATGAATTGCGAATTTTTTGTTTATCGGATCTTTTACTCAAAGGTAAATGTTTATTTCGCGACTGAAGTATTATGTTGGACCTCGATCATTTTCAAGAGCATGGCACTCGAAAATAAATATTTGACATTGCATCTTTCCTGTAAATATAGGTACGAGATATTCAACCCCATTTTTGCGAAATTCCAAAAAATCAAAAAACTCATGTTATGTAATGCATCAGAGGTAATTAAAATTAAAACTCCGATTGCATTCAAACAATGTCAAAAACAAGCTCTTATTTGACACACCAAAAGAGAGTATTCATACGAGTAGAAGAAGTTTTGTTTATTCAAAGGGGTTGCGAAAAAATTAAAAACCAACATTCAACCCTAAGCCTAAACCACATTCAAAAGATACGAAGTGTAGGCATTTACAATATGAAGCTATACAAACCGAAAGGCTGCAATACTTTTTCATCAACAATTTTACTGTATTTGCCATCAAAGATCAAAAAATGAATGCTCTGAATTAAATGTCATAATCCCAGGAATCATATCACCATCACTAAATTTAAAAAAAGGGTGAATTCTTCATTCTTACATAAAGGGTACACCTTCGCAATAAAATTATATCCCTATGTATCTGTTCATAAAAACCAACAACAACTGAAAATGACAAGAAAAATATTTGCCCAGAAATAGGTAGGTACCTTATACCTAAAGGGTTGAAAAAGCAATTTTCAAAACAAAAAAAAAAAGTTAAGTATCGTAAATCATGACATACACAGAAAACAATCCGAGACGGAAGTGATGTTCACACACGGAACTCAGGAACACAGAGGTGCACCGAAAATCCCAGGTGCTGAAAGTATATAAATCCCAAATTTTCAGAAGATAGTAAATTTTCTTCCAATTTAGATCCTCGAATGGATGGATCCCTGTATTCGAGAGTATACCAATTCAATGTGGTGAGACGCGAAACTATAAATCATTTTACGATGAGTCGACCTAAATCAAAATCATAGATGAAACTAGGTTTAAAAAAATAAGGACGGAACTGGCTCTTTAGTGCGTTTGTCCTGTCCAGTATTTTCATTTTCCGATTTTCGGACAATGGATGAGAAAAAATTATTTTGCAGTTAGGATTTGTCACGCGCCTTTAGGGAATTCAAAAAAAAACAACAAAACAATTTCAATTCATATGCATATCAAAAAAAGGACGACACAAAAATGCGTGCCTGGCCTTCCTATAGGTAGTTACACAAAAAGTAAAAACCGATCAACCTTGGTTCACCCCAAGAATGCAAATCACTTTTTTATCCTATAGATATCCTCCTCTCCTGTAGACACATTTATCTTATAGGACGTCAGAGAGCTATAAGTGGTGCAACATAATTTTAAGTCAAACACAAGGGTCCTGGGGTTGCTTTTAAAATATACAAGCTCACTCACATAAGTGGGAATAAATGTTCCGATAATTTATGCCCTTTCTTTCTCTACAACAATAGAAAAACAATTTTTGCAAAATTTTGCCAAAGATATAATAATTACGTATCTATATCTCTACCTCTACCAAAACCTTTCTGTCTGTCTTTTGTCTAGTATGCAAAGAAATTAAATTGATAGTCCTTTTTTCAGTTCGTTGTCCTTTAATTGATGTCATAAAATTTTACGAGCCCTTGTACAACTTTATATTCGAATTTTTATTTAATTTTATAGCTTTTTTAGGCAAATCGATTCCCAGGTGTTTTACATCATTCCAATTCCAATTCTATCAAATGTGCAAAATGAAATAAACCCAAAGCTATTAGCACACTCCTCTTTTAAGATTTCTTTTTGTTTAAATATTTCTTTTTGTTTAAATCATTGGCGTGTGTTTTAAATAAATATTTTTGATTCGAAAATAGCCGTTCATTTATCAAATTGGAGAAGAGTGTTTACATGATTGAAAATTACAATAATTTATAAACCCAGACCCCCAGACCTTTGCCTGCCACAGCAGAAATCTCAAGCCCACCCGACTTCTGTTAACTTCTGTGGTTTTAGTTTACAGAAACGTTCGTTGGTCGTTGGCTCATGAATTAATTTAAATTTAATTTTTCTTTCATATTATTTGATCGAACTCTGGCCTCAATTTTGATTTGTTTGTTACTTTTATGAAATTGTTGAAATACGAACGGAAGTACGTAGTAATTATGATTAACTGAAAATATTCGCAAATGTATGCAAACAAAAATTAATAATAATTAAAAATCAGTTATCCGTGGGAAAAAAGTTCCTAATAATTGAACCGAAAATATATTTTTTGTAAACAAAATAAAAATCATGAAGTTATGGAAGATCGGGAGAAAGTTCTTCGACGTCATCAGCTAAAATTATATCTAATAAAAGACTATAGCGCTCTGTTTTTTGGTTTTCAAAATTAATTTCTAATTATTGTTAATTTTCATAACAGAGTGATGGCTGTCGAATATTGAATTGATCAGAAAGAGATGATTATACATTAAAATGTAAATGTTTTTTATTAAGATTTATCAAGTGATTATATAGATGAGTATAATTAAAATTCAAATTTAAGGTGCATATATATACTCAGACATATGTTTTTTATTAATTTGATGTTTATTGTTAAGTTTAATTGATGTTAAATTTGATATAATTAATGTTATGGGGAAAACAAGAGATATGAAGTCTTTGATTGGTGAAGCATTTAAACAAAACGTTTATTCTAGGTTTTGTTTATATTGTTTTACTTATCTTCAAGACAAACTTCATCTACTTATCTTAAATGATTTTATTAGAAAATTATAGTTTAAGGCAGCAGCACAGTTTTAAGTTACAAAAGTACTTCATGTTCATCAACAAAAAGAATTATACGCCTATCGTAAATGTCAAATATCAGTTGATATTGATATTTGAAAGTTGATAGTTGATAGGTGATAGTTGATAGTTGATAGTTGATAGTTGATAGTTGAGAGTTGATAGTTGATAGTTGATAGTTGATAGTTGATAGTTGATAGTTGATAGTTGATAGTTGATAGTTGATAGTTGATAGTTGATAGTTGATAGTTGATAGTTGATAGTTGATAGTTGATAGTTGATAGTTGATAGTTGATAGTTGATAGTTGATAGTTGATAGTTGATAGTTGATAGTTGATAGTTGATAGTTGATAGTTGATAGTTGATAGTTGATAGTTGATAGTTGATAGTTGATAGTTGATAGTTGATAGTTGATAGTTGATAGTTGATAGTTGATAGGTGATAGTTGATAGTTGATAGTTGATAGTTTATAATTGATAGTTGGTAATTAATAATTGATAGTTGATAGTTGATAGTTGAGAGTTGAGAGTTGAGAGTTGATAGTATCTGTTCAACTAGTTGATAGTTGATAATTGATAGTTGATAGTTGATAGTTGATAGTTGATAGTTGATAGTTGATAGTTGATAGTTGATAGTTGATAGTTGATAGTTGATAGTTGATAGTTGATAGTTGATAGTTGATAGTTGATAGTTGATAGTTGATAGTTGATAGTTGATAGTTGATAGTTGATAGTTAATAGTTGATAGTTGATAGTTGATAGTTGATAGTTGATAGTTGAGAGTTGATAGTTGATAGTTGATAGTTGATAGTTGATAGTTGATAGTTGATAGTTGATAGTTGATAGTTGATAGTTGATAGTTGATAGTTGATAGTTGATAGTTGATAGTTGATAGTTGATAGTTGATAGTTGATAGTTGATAGTTGATAGGTGATAGTTGATAGTTGATAGTTGATAGTTTATAATTGATAGTTGGTAATTAATAATTGATAGTTGATAGTTGATAGTTGAGAGTTGAGAGTTGATAGTATCTGTTCAACTAGTTGATAGTTGATAATTGATAGTTGATAGTTGATAGTTGATAGTTGATAGTTGATAGTTGATAGTTGATAGTTGATAGTTGATAGTTGATAGTTGATAGTTGATAGTTGATAGTTGATAGTTGATAGTTGATAGTTGATAGTTGATAGTTGATAGTTGATAGTTGATAGTTGATAGTTGATAGTTGATAGGTGATAGTTGATAGTTGATAGTTGATAGTTTATAATTGATAGTTGGTAATTAATAATTGATAGTTGATAGTTGAGAGTTGATAGTATCTGTTCAACTAGTTGATAGTTGATAGTTGATAGTTGATAGTTGATAATTGATAGTTGATAGTTGATAGTTGATAGCTGATAGTTGATAAATATTAAAATTACTATTTATTTTTAATTTATTGCAATTGAGGGGTGTGTTTTTTGCTTTTTTGTTTTGAGTTGAACAAGAGTTTTAGTCGGTGTTAAAAAACAGGAATAGACAGTTGGAATAGAGTTAAGTATATATTGAAATTTTTAAATTATTGTAGAAGGTGACAATCGAACAAATTACTATTTTTTTAACATTTACTTGAATAATTTTTTCTTTTCGTAGTCATAATCAGATATGGAATTATGTTGCATAACATAATTTGGTAACTTGGCAGAAAAGCTGCCAAAAAACTAGTGTCATATTAATTACATGTGATTGTAATTTTTTCTGTTTTAAAATCTGCTTAATTTATGCTTAGCAAGCAAAGTTTATTGCGAAAGAACATCTGAAATATTGTACACTTTCACTTAAACAATGACAGTAGACATGTTTTTAAAGCGAACATTTTTCACAAGTGTGTACAAACGTTAACGCACATTCCACGTTTCACAAGTGTGGATAAACCTTAACGTACATTGCACGTCATTCATTAAACTTTTGGCTAACTTACATCTGCTTTAGAAATGTTTATAAATTCAGATTTGAGATCCAACAAAAGCAGAACAATTGTAAAAAATATGTTCACAAAAGTCATAATTGACATTAGCGTCATTAAAGAATTTAGAATCTCTTTTTGTCTGGCTTGTTCAAACAATATTGGATTGATACTTAAAATTGCCCTCATGCAGGTCTGATTACATTCTACAGAATCGGTTTCATTAATGCAAAAAAACAGCAGAGAAAGACGATTGTAAAAAAGCAGATTTTCAAAGCTTATGAAAACAATCAATAGCATCATGAGTATTGATGATTTTTTACTGATGTCCAGAATTCAACAATTTGAATACTAACATTGACCAAAAATAATAGGCTAATAATTCAAATCATCATATTTTACTTATGTTGAAAAAAAGCAAAGTATCCACGAACACATCCCTAGATAATAAAAACCTAAAAACTTTCACATAAAACAAATTTTTCTGAAAGTCAATATAGTTTTATGATATTGTAAACATTAAAAAATATCTTCAGTACTTCGATGTTGTTAAAAGCAATCATCGTAATAATAATAATAGGGATCATTGAAAATGTCTATCATTGAAAAATGTGTCCTGATTGAAATCCACATTAAAATTTAAAAAAAAATAACTGTCATATCAAATTGCTTACCTCAGAAAAAATTCTTCGAGTGAATTCCAAAACACAAGTAAAATATCATTCAAACACTTATTTCGGATTGATTTCAATGATAGCTATAATTTGTACCTTACTGTGTACACTTTTGGTTCGCTGTGAAAAATGATCTAAATTGATGTATTTACCAGTTTAATCGTTTTTGTAAAGTTCTTTAAAATGTTTTTGACAGTATTAAGTTATAAATGTAACTTTTCTCAAAATGCTGAGAACATCATCAATATTTTGAAAAAGCTCTGAGATTTTGTGATTTAAATATTTTTATTTATATTTTTGTGGTTAATGTTTGACTTATGAGTCCGTTGTTTTGCACTTTAACCCTTGTTTAACCATTGATTAACTAATTCATATTTCATTGACTGAATGAAAAAACTGCACTAAATGAATAAAAACATTTCATATTTAAAGTTTTAACTTTATTTTTGAAGAAGTCTTCGATTGAATTAATTTTGTTTCTATGTTTCCGTTGGTAGCTTTAATTTGTCTTCATTATGGATATAAATCTTCCGTTTAATTAGAAGACAATTTTTGAAATCTTTACTCTCATATTCTTATTTTTCTCATAACTTTATGAATTTACAAATTGTATATAAATTCTACTTTTCTATTACTACAAAACCCGGAATTGTATATTATAATTAAATCTTCGTGGAAAGAAGAAAAAATTCAAGAAAAAAAAAACCTTTTAGCATAAATTCTTTTTAAAAGTGCAGCAGAAATAAAAACTAATACACAGCCTCCACAAAAATGGTCATACCTTACCCGTCTCATTAGAATATCACAATTCACAATTAAAAGCAGGCGTAAACGAAGGCGGAAACTGCGGATATAAAAAAACCTACATTTAAGTGTTCATTTAAATCTACGTATAAATTCATTTACAAACAATGAACTTAAATTTCCTTTTTTTTACTATAATTTTATTATTAGGCATGTGAATATAATACAGTGGTGGCGGTGGTGTCGGCGTCACTGTCAGAGGCTATCTCAAATCTCCTTTTTTTAAAATAAATTTTCATTTTACAAAAACTATACAAGAACAAAAACATCAAAAAAGGGAGATGGTGCTGGATAAGGTTGAACTACATCACCATCGTCCTCATCTAACTTCTTTTAAAAAAGGGACTCATTTTAGGTTTTTCTCGGGTTTTGTTTGAATATTTCTTCTCTTTAATTTTATATTATAATTCATGCATACACGTATCTAGGTAGAATATATACATATGTATTTACATTTAAAATATTAAAAAATAAGGGAAAGATTAAAAGATTTGATATAATTTATTCATTTTCAATTGTTTCCGAATTGTTATTGCATTTTGTCAAGAACTTTTTGAGCCACATATGTACACGCGCATAAATCTTTTATTTCAAAAAAAATTGTAATTTTTATAAATTCAGTGAATTACAAAATTTATGTATATCCACACGTCTCGTTATCGTCATATAGACAGAACAGAAGTACGGAAACGTGTTAATTTATGCTTTTTCGCCGAAAATATAATAAAAATTGACAACCAATTCACATCATGGCGTCAATGTGAATATTTAAATGTCAAATATCTCTCTCACTTTGCTTTTTGGGGGAAGTGTAATTCCGCTTTAAAATTCAGTCAGTGTCCCAAAACGAAAGAGGAAGAGAGATTGGGAGAGTGAGTGTAAGAAAGGAACACAAAGCATCCACACGCATTTACAAACAAAAAAGTTAACCAAATAAGTTAAGGCTATAATTCATCAGATACAAAAACAATGATTGATTTTTTGACACATAAAATGGTTACACAAAACAAAAAACAATGAGAAAATTCATTTCGAAGTGTGTTGAATGACAATGAGAAAGGATTTGTTTTGACAGAATCTAAAAGAAAAGAGAGACAAATCACTTTAGGAAGACAGAGATACACAGAGACAGTGATGATGACAACTCAAACCTATAAGAAAGGATCTGCCTTAAAAGGGATTTCGATTTAATTTCATATACGCACACAGCCGGTGTAGAACACCTACGATACGTCCTGGTCCTACATACGATGAATATCTAATTTCTTGAATTAAGCCAATTAGGCAATGTCACTCTTAGAATGAATACGGCCTTCAGGTTCAGTTTAGACATTTTTCCTTTATATGGGTATGGACAATACGATTTGTTAAACAATTGATTTGCTTCATAAAATTAGGAGCTTCATTTTTCAAAATAATATAGACAATTATTTCTTGGAAGAAAAACAGTCATGCGTTTGTCGAATGAATGAAAGATGGTAGGTTCCTTTATAAAATGAATTTTCAATTTATTCACTGTCCCTGTGGATGTAGCTTCTTACATCTCGGTTGATGTGATTTAGGGCATCCTGAGTTTGGCATGTCTTTGAAATTCTTTTTTTTTTTCTTTATTAAATTTATTTGATCTCTAACATTTTTCTTCATGATAAGAGGTTGGTACCTACATTAAAATTAGTATGCGGGTGGCATAATTTAAATACAGGGTCGTTATAGGTTTCTTTTTGACAACGCTGAGTGAAATAGTATTGACGTAAGTTAATTTAAATAAACACACCTTTTAGGTGAATGAAAAATTGTTTAAAAAAGGAATCGTTTATTTAAAGAGACCTTAATAACAATATTACAAATGGATTGAAGTTTAATAAAAGTTAACTTTGCCTTTAAAAGAGGGATGAAGATTCTGAAATTGAATATTAATTTCATTACTTAGAAACAAACAAAAAATTTAAAACCATTTAGGAAAATGAAAAAGCAATATTAAATAATTAAAAAAGATGATTTTTATATTGGTAACGATTCTACCATTTTATTAGAATTAAAGTCACAACTGTTGTTAGTTAGCTAAATCCCATTAACTGAATTTTGAGTGTCTGACTTTTCAAACAAGTTAAATTTAGTTCTGTTTGCTTTGTTTTTTTATTTCACAGCGAACTGTCACTTCTAAGATGTGTTCGCGTACATCGTTTTGAATAAAAATGAGGATTTGAACTTTGATAATTAGTGAAATGCGAAGCCCTTTACACTTGTCATTATAAACCTAATTCAAAATCTTATTGACATGTTCCGGAAAATGTACATGCTTAGGACATTTAAACACGAAATTTACCATAAGAGAAAATTTGTTTTCCTCGGTGAATAGGAAGTGGAATGCACATTTTGTGAAGCAACAATAATTTTCTTGTTTGCAAATAATCAAGTCGGAAGTTTTTATGGTTCATACTTCCTACACCCACAAAATTCTTAGTTTATAAACAGACCTTTCAAATTAAGACATCAAACTTCAAAGTGTTTCCTTATTTGTTTTTCTTTTCTGTGAAAAAGTTACAAACAAATCACACAAAAAAAGCAAACATTGAAGGGAAAATTTCTGTCATCTTCTTCCTGTTTACAGCAATTTATTTTCCTCTTTTCCGATTCACGCATACGTCGCAAATGCCAAACAAGGCAAATGTCACATAACAACAACAATTGATTCTCATTCTATTGAGAAAATTCTATTTCCGATTAATCATCAGATCAGAAAGAGGCAATGCGAAAAACAAAAACAATGAGGAAGTACAAATGACCTACAATTTATACTTTACTCTGATTTATTTTTTTTTCTCTTCCTGCATAAAGTGTTCAATTATCCGACGAACAGATCAATGGCCGATCGCATCGTAGAGAATCAATCAATTCACTTGTAACCGCAATTTGCAATTATTTTTATTTTATCTTGTTTTTCAAATAGAAAAAAGAAATAATATATCTTAAGGGTTCGTTGCAGCAACACGGAATTGAAAATTGATCTTTTATGTGATCTTGATGTTCTACTTTGTTGCTTTCAAGAATCTTAATACAAATTTAATTACTGAATGCAAAATTTAAGGAATTCTGACTTTATAACAATTAAGGTGTGAAAATTCAATTTCTTTGATGAATGAAGTTAGCGAACAGAACTTGTTGAATATTCAATTTCTTTTGTGAATGAAGCTAGCGAACAGAATTTCTGAAAAAAACTTCATGAACATTGAAGAAATCGAACAGAACTTCTTGAAAATTCCATTTCTTTGGTATTTTAAAGTAGTCGAACAGAACTTGTCAATAAAGGAGCAGTTCGGTAAAGCACAACATAATGATCAAGTAATCTCGAAGCATTTTCTCCATGTTTTGACAGTCATGCATATTGACATAAAATAAACACTCTAATGGAACTTTAGACAACAGGTTATTTCAATTTCCTCAGAAGATCATTTGTGATTGCTGTGACATGACGTAGAAGTCATTTTTTATCTCCTGCACTCTCCATGCTGCAATTCAAGTAACTTTTTTACTTGTCACATTGATTTTGTAACACAAGCTTGCGAATTGGAGTGAATTATTTATTATTAAAAATAAAGAACAGCACCAACAACCAGTCAAGAGTGAAGTAACAAAATAATAATAATAGACGGGATACATGAGAAAAGCCCAGAGTTCCAAGTACCTTACCTTCTTGGTATGTGGTCCAGTCTTGGCTATCGGGGGACAGGAACATGTACCCAAAGTGGCATTTATTTGCCTGAGAAAATTTTAGACGAGAGGAACACAAAAAAAAAACATATGTGGGAAGCAGGAATTCTGTTGAACAAGGGGCTTGAAATATGCGCACAAACCTTAGGAGTTAGGACATTAAATCACTTGAGATATATAGACGACTGACTGTGTTTCTGTTGTCGTCCCCGTCCATGCGGTGGCATAGCTTATTAGTGGGCAGGTATTTCGGTCAACAACACTGCATGTGATTTGAGACAATAGACCACCTTACATTGTTCATTGGAATCTTGATGGAATTGTTTTAGAACTTGCCTTTTTTTCCAAGTAAAATTTTACATAGATAAAGACGATTGTTATGAGTGCATAGATTGTCTAGAGGAGATCTTGTAGAGTCTTAAAGCTCACATTGCTTGAATTTGTACAAATTGAATATCTGTTAACATGAGATGAAATATAATAATGGACCATCTGGCAGCGCAGTAGAATTTTATCAAATAGAGTTTTGAAATTTTGAATTACAAATTCACAACTTTAACAAAGGCATTTATAAGAATTATAATTTATGACGTAAAAATCTGAATTAAATGGTATTCTTTGTCCATTTGAACACGTCTAAAAAGTGACAGTTCCTCAAAATAAGAAAACAAACCAGAATGTGAGAAACAGGTCTATCCATTTGAAATGTTAGAAACTGAATTTAAAGTTACCAGTTCGTGATTTTTATTTTAGTAAAATGTTAAGAAATAAATGAAATTCAAAAAACGTACATATTTTTAAAATTTAAACTTACTGTGATGTCTTTAATGGTTCAAAAGTTTCCGTCATTACATTTTAATTCTACTTCGAACTCATAAGACACGTCCAGGAATTCAATGTCATATCCATGATCATTACTTTGTCAAGTGGGCAAGTTCCATCTTTCGGAACTTTTAAATCACATTTTGGAAATATTTATAAAGACAAGCTTACAATTTGAATCTACATGTGAACACGTCTTAAAAGTGACAGTTTGTGAAGAAAAAAACGAACAAACCTAAGGAACCGACCTAAGTGAACACGTCTTAAAAGTGACAGGTTGTGAACAAAAAAATCAAACAAACCTTAATCTAAACAACCGACCTATAAAATGTCAAAAAGCTCAGAAGTACCGAAAATGAACACGTGTGTATTTCTAGTAATTGGACTTGATGAGACTTTTCTAAAAGTATTAAAAGAAAAACTTCCAATGAAGCTGCTTAAGTAATTGACAAAAGAATATTACGTTTTTCATAAAAGCAAACAGGTTCGTTTTGCTCAATTAACTGTGAATAATCTATAAATCGTAAAGAACTTCTCCGCCAACAAAAACTTCAAAGACTTTATTATGTCATCCATTCTTCATGCTACAATTTTCTGTCTAATTTATATCCTTGCTAATCAACTTTTCTTCCCCGCATTTTGCAAATAAAAACACAAGAAAAACCCAGAAAAAAAATTTTAAAATTTACCTTCAAAAAATACAACAAAATCACTCAAATTATTCCCATGATTCTTGTGAAAAAAAAACTTTAAATTTATGTGCAAATAAAAAAACAAAATAAAATTCAAATACTCCCAATCTAATCCACATCACGTTTATGGTTGATTTATATTCAAAAGATACAATATCTTGTATCTATCACTTTTTCTTCTAATTTCGTTTCGGTAATAAAAATGTTTCTTATTCATTAATTTTGGTTAAATTACAATCTTCTATATTTTCTTCGCCTTGACCATTTTTCTATAGAAAAACAAGTTTTATTTTTATTTTAAATTTCTTTCAACACTTACACACATATAAATGAAAAAGGATCTCTATGCGCAATGCGTCTATGGCCTTTCTACCTAGCAGCGATGACATTTAATCCCTTTTAAGACGTTCAGAAAACTAGTTTCGTTTTTCTTTGTTCTTTCTTCAAGTAATGATGGAAAACCAGTAGAAATTAGATTTCCACTTTCACGAATCATTTCCCTTTCTAAGGGAAAAATAATACAAAATCGGTCCATCGTAAGACCACGAAGACGGCAAACGGCGATAAGGACGTCGTCGTCGCACCACAAAACAAGGCTAGCCTTAACCATCATGGTCGTCGTCGTCATTAGTGGTAGAAACTTCAAACTCCATTAATCAAATTGTTATAAGATGCATCTCTTCAAGGAACAATAGACGTTTCTTTTTCGTTTGGTGGAAATTATTACCGCGAGTTTAGTTACCGCGGCGTTATTTGATTTTATATGGTGTAATGACAAGAACCATTTGCAAACTGCTATACAACAAAAAAGGACTTACAAGGATACGTAATTCTTCTTTTTATTTTAATAAAATAAAAAGGGTTGATGAAGTAAAATTTTCTCACGAATTGTTATTTCGCGTTGACTTCTTATAAGACTTACAACGAGTCCGGGTAAGATCTTGTACATAGGTATATAAGACTTGAGATGATGATGATGGGCGGCCACGGCGGCGCTATTATTTGTTCCTAGGACGACGACAAACGCAAATGAATAATAGGATGTTGTATGCGAACACAATGCAAAATGGATTTTCTTATACACTTTTTATTATATTTGTATAAATGAAGTGTCCTGAACAAATTGTGTGTGTGTTTTTTCCTTTTTTAGTTAAATTTCTTTTATGGGGTAGGTAAGGTCTTGAGTCTTCACGTATTGTTCGTGAGCGTGAATATTTACCTAATTACACATGGTTCTCTATTTTTTCACATTCCTCCCTGCTGAGAAGACGACGCGAATTTTTTAACGTTCAATTCTATTTTTTGTGTCCTTTATTAACTTTCAAACTCAGGACATTACAGGAAAACAAATTTCATTTATCAGTTTGAATAAATCAAATAATATGTGTATACCCTTTAATTATAGGCCCATATATTGTTGCAAAGTCGATGACATTATTAATTTGCCTATAAGTTACCTACTCCTTTTTTTATCAGCTACTTATCAGCAGGACATGCATTTTGTTCATTCTGCACGCTATGGAGAGGTTTACATGGGTTATGCATATTCATGTCCCATGTCCTGTATCATATTCGGTTCATGGAAATTCGGTAGGTGACGAAAAAAGGAAAAAAGAAAAGATTTTTATCGTGAATACAACAAAAAAAATTAAACTAGTTTTCCCCTAAAATTTTTCATTTCCCATTCGCTTTGTGAAAAATTTCACAGTCCAAAGGTTGTAGTTAATTGTGTATTGACAGCCTAATGGGATTATTTATTTAAATTTATCTTTTTTTTGTTGAGAGGGTAACATTGTTTTTTTTCTATGATTTTTTGTTTGTATCTAGAATACTGGAGTAGATTTTGTCTTTACGACTTCTTCGAATCACAACGTTTTCTAAGATATTAAAATATTAAACTTAAGTTAAAATGACAAAATAATTCTAATTACTTTTAGTAATTTGCTGAATCTTTGTGACTTCTGAGTTTCTGACATTTCAAATGATTGGGTCTGTTTTGCAGAATTAGGTTTGTTTGATTTGTAATTTTTTTTTCTCGAACTGTCACTTGTTAGACATGTTCAAGTGCACCATTTCTAATAAAAGAAAATTAATATCTTACTTTTGGGAAAAGACTTAAAATGTGGGTAAAATTTTTAAAATTAATTATCTTCTATCTTCAAAAGTAGTTAGAAACATTACAAAAACAAGGATGCGACCCACTCTTGCCTGTCTGTCGATATTTTAAAAGATACTTGAAATTTATGTTTTATCAGTTTTTATAGGTTTTCATTGTCAGTTGTGTTTTCTAAAAATGTAACTATATTTTAAAAAATTAGCAACTACAAAATTTAAGTCTTCGCTTTCGTTTTGCTCACTACTTAATTGTAAATTCCTTTTTTTAAACGGGCATCCAAACATGTCTAACCAAACAGTGACAGTTCGTTAAAATGAACAAAGAAACCTGTAGGCTGGACCATTCCATCCATTGCTAATTGACAGATGCCATACGAATTTATCAAATTGCCAAAACTTTAAATAGCCATTTCCTGATTTTAACTGAATCCAAATGCAAAGAAAGAATACAAGATGTTAAGATCGTTTAAAATTGGTAGGTTTTCGTTTTTTTTAATAAAACAAACTGTCAATTGGATTTTTCTAAAAATGTTACTATATGTTAAAAACAATGGCGCAAAATTTAAAACAAACCTAACGACTACAAAATTTAAAACCTTTCCTTTCATTTTGCTAAGTAATTATTTGCTAATTTATTTTTGTTTTAAACGGGCATCCAAACATGTCTAAACAAACAGTGACAGTTCGTTAAAATGAACAAAGAAAACAAACTTAAACGGACCTATTAATTGCTATTCACAACTGTAGGCTTGTCCATTCCATCCACTGCTTATTGACAGATGCCATAAGAATTTATCAAATTGATAAAAGTTTAAGTAACCATTCCATTATTTAACTTTATGAAAATGTTAAGAAAGAGAGCAATATATTAAAGTCTTTTCAAATTAGCTTAATCATTTTTTACTAAATCCCAAAAAAGGACTTTTATATTTTACTAACTCGTTTAAAATTTAGCGCCAATGATTTTTTAAAGTGAAAAATAGTAAAATAAAAATAGTAAAAAACAAAATATTAAAATATTTGTGATTGTTGCCAAGCCCTTTGATTCTAAACTTAATGTTTTCAAATTTAAGAAGTATTTTGTTTGGGTTTTTACTTTTTGAAAAATAATTAGATTATTAGGCGGTAGGGGGTATACATTTTTGTTCTTTACTTTCTTACTTACTTACATTACTTTGTCAGTTTTAACCTTGAATTTTTGTTTCGAATTTACACCAATTTGGTATCACTTTGTTTCGAATTTACACCAATTTGGTATCACTTACAAACAAATGACAACTATCGTGAAATGTCAAAATGTTCAATTTGACAAATCGCATTGATTACAATAACTTTTTATGCAAAGTCATTGTTAGCGTAATGATATTTAAAATAAGAAACATTTTGCCCTCAAGCTCATCCATAGCCTTAAGGTGTTATTTGAACTTTCAACCTACACAAAACAAACAAACCCTACACAAAATGTCATTTCCTGGGAACAACTAATAAAATTCTTCCAATTGTTTAGTTTTCGTGATTCAATTTTCAATTTTTATTGCTTTTTTGTTGCTCCTTCGATTTTGTCATCAACTACACTAAAACTAATATCACACAATGACAAAGATTGAGTCCTTTTTCTGATGTAAGGAAAAAAACGCCTTTCCTTTTTCACGCCCACGCACTTTGTTATACACTTCTTAATTGCTTCTCTTTATTTTTGTCCGTCCAATCTTCCTTAAAGTGCTTGTTCCCTCCCATGTAAGGAATGGTAACAGTATACTAGAGATAGTCCTTTGCTTGCGATGTTGTATCTTATTGTCGAGGTGTTGATGTTTATATTGATCCTAGAGAGTGGAGTGTTTGATATAGCCAGTGGCATAAGTAGAAGTAGAAGGAGCAGTTGTTGGCAGATGATGACACAATCCCCGTCGTCGTCTTCGTATCCTGGCGAAGGATATTTATTCAGTGTTGTGTGCAATATGTCATCGCGGCATAAAGAAGATAAGCCGCGGTGCCTCTACCATCGTCATTGGTATAGGTATACTTTCTAGATACGAGTATGGTGTCCTATGTTCAGTTCAAAATAAACAAAAATGTATAAAACTAAAAAAAGAAGAAAAAACACAAGATATGGAAGTGGAGTGGAAGCTGTTGCGATGATGGGAATGAATCATTCTTCCCAGGAGTATACTTACTCACATTGACAAGACAGACTATTAATTTTCTTGATTTCTTTCTGCGTTAAGGGTCCTTTTTTTCCTTTTCAAAATACGACGAGTATAACCTCGAAACACAACAACGGAAACATAAATTCCTATCCTTGACGTCGATTAAGAGAACGCATAACAACGACAAATCCTGATCCCAATCCCGACCATGAGTCCCGGTACAAATTGTTTTGTTTACAAGCCGCGGATGCAGAACCAAATGAAACAAGCGAAAAAGTAAATCAAACTCTATAAATCGGAATTGCTTGCAGTAAATAGTGCCCTATCGTCAAAAGACCCTTGATTCCTTATTCTTATTCTTATTCTTATTCTTATACCTTACCTTTTCGTTGCCAGCCAAGTTGCCATTCTTCACTTACTTTAGGTAAGGCCTTGCATAAAATTCAGTTCATTCAAAATGCGAGAAAGAGGAAATCAAAGGGCATACTTCCTCTGTTCGAGTACCGTGAATGATGGAACACCACCAAGTCGCTGTCAGTTGATGCTATTGTATAATAGCGTGCACTAAATGCTGTACACTTCACATACCTTTTTATACCTCTTCTCTCAATACCGTCTTCACCTTTAGAAACCACCTTTAACTGTGGTTTCTTGGTTCTTTAATTGAGTCTTTGATTGATATAGAGGGTTCTTGATAGCCTCTGGTTAGTTTTTGAGAAGGAATATAGTTAGCCTCTTATTTTATAGTGAAACATTACTTCCCATTGAGTTCTGTAATCGAGTGTAAAATTATAATGGTTTGCTTTTATTTTCTTCCAGACGACAACATGCCTGGGCAACACAGAAAGGAGGTGGCAGTGTGACACATAGCCCAGAAAGATTGCGTGGAACAACACACGATCTGTTTGAGATTTTGGAAAGAGTGCAGTGTTCGCGACTAGACGATCAGAGATGTCCTTTGCCGGCGTATTTTTCTCAGGTATGTTTGATTTTTATAAATTTTAAATTCACCTAAAAAGAAACAATACCAAAACTCCTCCATTCATCTACGACGACGACGGAAGGATATTTATGGTACATTTTATGGAATGTTGTTTCATTGAACCTTGAAAGGAATTTCATGTCATAGAACGATTGAATCACGTACAGATGTTTGATGTCAAGTCAAGTCTCGGTGATGTATACGAGGGTGACGTTTTATTATATGTCTATTTCTACCTCTCTCTCTTTTTGACATCCCTTCATATCCATCTACGAGTATAAGAGCATGAATAAAGCACTGTCAGAGTAACACATAACATAAAGTCAGGAGAGGATAGGACCTTTTGACATTTGGTGTGGTTATTTATATGTATCCATAAAATCTCGAAACAAACGCGTGCCACACCAGGAATTAGTTAACTCAATGCGGATAGTTTATCCTGATTTGTGGGATGCTTTTTCGAATTTTCAAATTACACGAAGTCAATGCATGAAATAGACACATTTCACGGTCAATTGAATTTGACTAAATCGAACGACATGCTGTCATAATTTTGCCTATTGTAATTCATATTACGTTATAAAAGAAAGAAAGAACTTTTTAAAATGTATGTACGTTACTTACGTAGAGCCGTAGAGTGAATAAATGTTTAAATCACAACTTTCATTGGGAAATTGTTGTACCTATGCAATTGTTATTTAAATCGATACTTTCTATTGCGATTAAATTTCGATGGATTATCCAAGAAAGTGAATTGCAAATTACGTAATTGTTTTATTTATACTAATGAGTACGTTTAGAAAGTGATTATAGCGGTGTTTTAATTGTCGTATATTTGCAATCTAGAGAAATAAAATCGTTTAGATTACAAAGTTGGAAGAATATAAAAGAAATCTTCATTTTCACTTTTTAAATAGAAGAATTGGGAGTCAGTAAAAGTAAAAGATAAAACAAACTTTTAATAAATTTAAAGTTGTTGCAAATTACTGAACAAATCGAAATTTCAGACTTTCGTTAGAGAAAGAATTACCAATTCATTTGATTTCCTTAAAATTATATAAGTTCTTACTTTAAATCAAAAGCCTGTGCGAGAATATAACCGTTAAAATTCAAAATAACTTTGACCGAATAATTTATACCAGTTTCAAACTACCCTCTGGTGGAAATTTAATAAACTATCCATTTGGTTTATGCAAACACTAAACACAGTGTGTTGTTGTAATTGGTGAATGGTGACATAAGTGTGGGCATTAATTTTGGTTGTTGTCTCTGCTACGTAACGTAAAGTGAAATTTTTTAAAAATGGCGTCTTAAGGTTGACAGATTGGGAAATATTATTTTAAATTATTGTTTAAGAAGTCCGCTAGGTGGCTTTCTTAATTTGTCGTTATATTTTATATTTTGTTACTTTTTAATTGTTTTCTTGCCGTCTAGTTTCCTAGTTTTTCAACTTATTTCCTTTTCTGTCTCCGTGACAATACTTGCGTTACGTTATTTTTATTTCCTAAAATTAATTTTTGTACTGAAATTTCTTACACTTTCTTGTAATATTTGAGTTGCTTAATTTAAAACAATTTATGTTTAAGGGCTTAGTATTTGCAATCATCAATTTTATACATTTTTTTTCTAAAATTGTGAAGGTTCAGACGATTTAGAGGAACTGAAGGTAGGGCGAGTCTCTCATGTTGGAAAGAAAAATCTCCTTCACTTTAAGGTCAATTCTACTAATGTCAAAATGACAGTCGCCCATGTTTTCTCATTCAACTGAAAGCTGAGCTTCTCTGAACTCTTTGATTTATTGATTAAGTGCAAAATTTGGTTTAAACTTTTGCGTACATATAAGGCCTGTTTCTTCACAATACAAAACACAACTTGTAACGGATTTGTAACTTTTGAAAGGAGTTTTATTTTTGTAGATTATAATGTAGTTGGTACTTTCTGCTAGTAAGGGACAAACAAGTAAAGTTTCGAGTTTGAAATTGATGCCATCTGACAAATTGAATACATAGCTGCTTTGGTCTTATTTTTAATTGAGAATTCAAATGAAGTCCCTTATGTTGTATGAACCTGGCCATTATAATCCTTTGCTTATGGTGAACCTGAACAGTGAACATGGCCAAACAGCGACAGTTAGCTGAAAAAAATTAAAACCGAACAAAATTTAATTTTGCGAACATACCCAATAATTTTAAATGTCAGAAACTCAAATGTTAAACGAATTTAGCAAACAATTAGTAAAGTACCTTACAGTTTTATCAGTTTCAGCATAAAACACCATGTTAAGAGAAAGATGCTTAAATTAATATTAATAAAGTCGTATTTTACTTTTATATCTAAATAAAATGTCTGTGTAAAATCTTCATCATTTACATTTTTTAAAGAGTACAAAAGTTATCTTATGTCTTATTTTATTAAAAGCATGCGTTTAGACGAAAATAAGCTTAATTTTGACAGCTTAATATTTATCAAGCATACAAACTATTTAAAAAATGATCTGTTTAAGTTTTTAAGATCCCAAAAAATCTGCAATTAATTTTATGAGTAAAATCTGACTGTCAAAAAAGTAACCTCACGTAAACGTTAGCAAATGTCATCGAAAGTGAATCACCCTGTGTATGCCAAAAACTACAGTGTTAAAAAGTTCGAATCAACGCTCATCATTCGATAAAATTTGATTAAATTTGTTCATCAGCCTTATCATCATTCATCAAGTATATAGTGCGACATTTCATATAATTTAGAAACGTGTACATACATATATAGAAACCACACCCGCCTAATGATTTATGATACTTGAGACTTGAGAGTTTGACAATGTCAATAGCATGAAGGCAGCCCCCATACTTTATCTATCACCATACTATCGCTTGACTGACAGCAAAATTGCTATTTCTCTTATCAAACATTTCACCGTTTTGTTGTTATATCTATTTTTGTCGGATGCATTTGATATTCATTTGAAACACAACTCAAAACTCAAAGTACTTATGATTTATGGCGGCAAGCTGCCAATTTTACAATATTTATCCAAAACAATGTTTATTCAAAGAAAAAAATTATAAGTCAACACGAAGTTTGTCAAGCCTATCGATTGACAGTTGTTAGCGTTGTCGTCTTTGTCGTCGTTGACAGTGCAATTACCGCAACCACACACACACACAACACACGTGCCACTAATTGACCTTGGTTGCACTATAAACAGGACAAGCTAAGTCATCATCATCATCACCGAAAAAGTTGAATAAATAAATTTTGACAGGGGGAGCTATTTTTGAATCGTATTTTTATCCTCAGGAGGGTCTTCTTGTACGAGTTCAAAATGTATTATGTACATATATTATATTTAGTTCTTTTGACATCGTAAATTTGCCTCTCGATTCTATATGACAGTTCCAATGACAACAACGACGACGACTACGATGGAGGCAAACTGATGCACCCAACCCAGTTATATGAAGCCCACAAACGTTTGCCGACCATAATGTGTACGTATTTCTGGAACAAGCGGAAAGATCTAATCCATCGACAGACATAGCATATCACACAGAATTCTGGAGAGACATTCAGACAGACACACCTCCAGATGCATTACACCGGGACAAGCTAAAGACAATTTGAATTTGAGAAGAGGGAACCATATCGACTACAACGACGACGATGACGCCAATGTAGGATGCGTTCAAAGGGTATGCAATACATTGCACAGGCACATTGGTTCTGGGATCTGCAACGAGTCTCACAACGATACCGATGCAAGTGTCTATTATCTAAGTAATTGGCTTTGAGTGCGATGGACCCTTACACAAGATGAAATTGATAGTTCGTCCTCATTGCCTCGACCCCGCTCACACAAAATGACTATCTAAAGGCGTTTAAACTTAATGTGTGTTGGGGTTAACATATGGAAAGTGTGATGTTTGGGGTTTTGAATTGTCATGTCGGTCGTTGTATTTGATTACATTATCTGGAGCGGTGAATAATCAAGTGCCAAAACATAATGGTGGTATCTATCTATAGCACGGAGAGTATGTCAGGTCAGTTCAGTTGTATCTTGTACAATGATATGATTTGAAAAGGTAGTTTAGTATATTATAGGCCCCAAGAAAAGGAAGACAAAATTAAGTTTAGGAAATTGAATTTCCCAACACACTCAAAAGTAAGTGTATATTGAAAACTTGGGAATTAACATATGACAGTTTGATAAAAACATCAACAATTTAGTTGTCCTTGTCTAGCAAATGCTTTTGAGAATAATTCAGAGTTTTCAGAACTTGGGAATAAGACATCTTTAGTTTTGTTTTAGATAAGAGGCAGCATTTATATTTGTTTACCTTAAGATGCATCGAAACGAGATAGTATTCTCAAGAATTTGAACATGCCTAATATTTTTGACAGGTGCCAAAAGTAAACTTATGCAACACAAACATGGTCGATTTAACAGTTTTAAAACAACGAAGACGGTGAACTTGTTTGATGATTAATTTTTTCTTTGAAACAAGTGTAAGTGAGATGAAATAGTGAAATGTCAAAATGACCTACGTCACAAGAGTCAAATGGGAACAACGTTAATTATCAAACACGCCTTTTTAAACGCGCCTAATGAATTAAGTGTCATGCAATGAGGTCTTAGATCTGTTTATTTTCTGAAATAAGATTTCTTGCTAATGGATTCTGACAGTCCATTGTGAGGTTATAACACATACACTATTTGGTGCCAAAGTCTTAAAATATGGTTTCTTCTTACTTGATTTAATTTATACAATTTATTTAGTGATAATGATAAAACTGTCAAAAATTGTCAGATGCCTAAAATAGACATCAAACGTCATTGTCTGATGAAAATGTTTGACAATGACGTTTTTGGCAATTTTTGCGAACAAAATTCTAAGTTCACAATTTTTTAAGTGTCAGATTTTAAAATATTAAAATTTTTTAAAGGGGTACCAAAATCTAAACACCCTCATCATGTGCTTGACGTGAAAAAAGACAAGTTATAACTTTAATTACGGGAAAAATTAACAAATTATAATATTTAAACAATTTATTTATAATATATTTTATAAATTAACTGAAATTTGGCAAATATTTTAGATAGATTTAAGCCAAGTAATGCAAAACAAATATGGTCGATTTGACAGTTATTTAATGCCAAAGAAATTGAACTCTTCGAAGTCGACTTGTTTTGACGTTAAAAAATTCTATTCTTGAAAAGAGAAAGACAAGTAAAGTGAGACAAACATTTTTTTTTGTTGTATAAGTGGAAGACACATACAATTTTGAAATGTCAAAACCAATTACCTCACAAGATAACAAGCCTTGTTGTCAAACATTTTGTAAACGAGCCCTTTAGATAAAGTGACATTTATTAATGTCGGTTTACTTTTCAGAAACAAGATTTATTATTTATGAATTATGACATTTAATTGTAAAAGTTTATTTAAGAAAATAACAATGAACAAATAGTTTCCAATTCACACAGTTATCCAGGTTTTGTCCTAAATCGTTGAAATTTCACTATCAGATTTTGTGTATATATGACAATTAAAAACTTATCAACAGTTGAAGGATGTCTTATACAACATTTGAAATTCTCAAGAGTCACTGATATAATTACAGACAATGACGTTTCTCAAACAAAATTGAAAGTTCACACGATTGTATGACATTTGTCACTTGTTAACTGTCAGATTTGACATAATGTTAAGATTTTACAAAAGTATGTTGCCAAAATCTGAAGGTATCCATTTCAAGCCTTCTCTGGAATTATTATAAATTCAGTACAAGAAAAATCAACACAAATTAACAACAAATTAAAAATTCATTATGTTTTCATATTAACTTAACGGTAATAAAAACGTGTCACTCTTGACCTTTTTACATTCTTGAGCTTAAGTTCCATCCTCCACCTTCTCTAAGGGCAATTATTTTATTTACAGCTTTAACAGCACTTTTGCCCATTTAACTTCTTCGTCTCTGCTAATATTCTTCCTCATTTTGATGAAAACATTTCTTTAATTTAAACACACAAAACAAAACAGTCCTCCAGACTTTTGTCTTTCGTTGTTATGGCTTCCATTTGAAAAGGTTATATTATAGTTAAACAGTAAAAATGTACTTCTTTCACGGCCATTCCACTTAGACGTGAGATTTTTAAGCAGATTTTTAAAGAAGAGCAGGTGCTGTGCTGTGATGATGACGATGATGATGATGGTTCAAGCTTGAAGCTTGAAGGTGTTTTTGAATGCCTTTTTGTGTTGAACACGCAGTCAGTGAACAATTCGTCATTTGGTTGATGTTCATGATGATGATGTTGATAATGGCTTAAGCGAGGTGGAGATGATGATTAAAGCAACCGGAAAATGCAAATGGTTGAATTTTATTTCTTGAAGAGAACCAAACGAACAAATGCTTTGCCACATCGCAACTTTTCCAACTTAAAAAGAACGATGGTTCCGACGAGATACGATTGTTCACCAGTAACTAATGTGTGTGGTTTTTGGAAAAGAAGAAGCAAACAAAAGAACTAATCCACCAAATGGGGCTTATACGATGGTTAAGACGACTTTAGTGCATGTTACATGCATTAACATTTGAATTCAGACACTTTTTTTAAATTGCTTCCTGTGTCTACCTTCATACCTAAACCTAACCTACACCTGATGCCAAGGTTTGAGGGGGTATAATTCCTTCTCTTGCTAATTAGAATTCTCCTTTCATTTTACTGCGCCATTGTATGATAACGAGCATATTTTTATAGGAACCTTCCCTACGTACATTTTTATACCCCCACCGTATGAACTGAATCCGAACACATACAACAGTCACTATGTGTTTTATCCTTTTAGCCAGACCTTTGGAAATACGTGTTATTGCTCCTAATTAAACAAATGTCTTTTTAAAAATGCAGTTCCATTCCAACTAATTGCTGAACGTACTATTTTCTTAACTCTCGACATAGAGGAGGCTTTTATTTGGTTAAAAACAGCAGAGAGAGTCTAAAAATAAAATAAACCAAAGTCAATATTTAAAAATTTATTAACACAAATCATAGAGAAAAAGGAGAAAACTTTTATATTTGTTTTTGAAGATACGAGTAGAAGAGTCCTTGAGAGTTGCTGAGCCACCCAACCCACCATCACCAGCCCCTCACCAGCCATCGTCTGCCTTGAAATATGATGGCCTCCTATTGTAACCGAGTTTTTCTTTTCTGATGTTTTATTTTTTCTTTCTGATGCACTCTTCATAGCTTTATGCTTACTCCTCGCTCCTTTGGATCCTTCAGCTCCTTCGTTGATTTCCTGCTTGGAAAAGTAGTATTCATTTCGTGTCGTTGAAGAGGAGAAAAGTTATAAATTTATGTGCCATTACCTAGGCCACAGTAGCTCCTTTGCCCGGGAATAATTTGTTTCTTTCTCCTGCCTTCGACTGCCTGCACCTTTCCTTTGGAGAACCTACTATGATGATGTAGCTTTTGATGTTGAGTTTTTTAGCGCGCTGGCTCTGGCTTTAGCTTTGGCTTTGGCTTTTTTGTGTTGACGTTTCTTCTTGTTCATTTTTCCTTGTAATGAACATGCATAGAAATAGAAAAATCATCTACGATGGAAAACTTGATTATTTTTTCTCTCCATTTTACTACTACTATTGTTGTTGTTGTTGTGGTATCCTTTTACTATTCTACTATCCTTTTTTTGAAGGTTTTTACAACTTCCTTTCCGCACTATCATCAGCTGATGATGAAGGCGATGGTATACGGTATAAGGCCGGTCGGTAGTATAGTAGAAAAGTTATAACGCTTGGTTCAGTGGCCTGAATGCATGGCGTGCTATAGGAAAATGACGACGAGTAAGAGTCGTTTAGTTCACACGAAACAACTTGAATTATGATATCCTTGTTGGAGGTACCTTGTTGCTGCCGTTACTGCTACTGATGCTGCTTCTGCTACTTCTGGCTTGTTAGATTGCTTGTTACTAGGTGCTCTTTTACTCCTTTATTCACATATTATCACATATCTATACTTGTACATATATATTTCAGGGTGTATGACTCATAAATCCTTTGTATAGTAGCTTGTAGCCTCCTTGTCTCGTATTGAAATAAAGTTAACATATAGAAGGATGTGTCTCGTTAGGAGCAATTTTCACAACATATCCGGAGATGTTTTCTACTTTAGAGTTTTGCTTTCTTTTTGTCATATATATATACATACGTGGTATAGAAATCCAGGACACACTATCACTAAATGCAGCATAAAACAAAAATCTGAATATTCATGAGATGCAGCATTCCATCATACCACAAGCATATAACAGTAGATGCATAGGTATATTAAAAAATCTCACTTTTATGCGGTGCGGTGATTGTGGTTTTCATTGAATTTCATTGTTTCGCGTTGATTCGCTTCTTTTTTTATCAGATGTGCTCTTTTTTGAATGAAGTACCTCTTTATGTACATATTTTTGTCCAAGGAGGTACCTACATACGTATATGCATCGCACTTTTGTAATTTATTTGAATTTTGCAATCACTTTTAGTGCGAATTTATATAAATTCTTGGTTTGGATTCCACTTTTTTTTCATTGTTAAGTTGATATTTATCACTGTTTCGCATTAAAATGTGATAATATATGACTTCATAAATAAATCCCACCAATGAACCGATTCATTTTTGCTGTAACTTTACTTTTAGAATGAAAACAATGCAATGGTGCACTTAGGCGTATACGCACTATTTTTATATTAAAAATAACAAAGTTGCATTCATAATTTACATATTCTGATTTGTTTTCTCGGACTTTGAAATGAATATCTGAAGAAATAATATTCATATCATTTCCACTTTATTGTTTACTCTAACTCACAACTAGATGGCGCTGTCTTGATGTGTAAGAAACGCAACTGTTGGAGTGTAGGTTAAATAATCAAAACAAACACAAAGAACTAATTAAACAAATAAAAAAATAGAACCTTAGCACTTCTTCTAGAATTTCGTGTTCATTTTTTGTTGTGAAAATTGCCTAAATGCTAAAGTAGGCCATTTTAAAAGTTCGTTCAAAGAATATTAATGTTTGCATTTTGAAATTGGTCTATTTTTTATTTATGGTCCAAAAAAAGATTTTTATAGATACTAAATTGTATTCTCTTTGAAATAATTCCAACAAAGATGAACTTCCAAAAACACTCCTCAATAAGTTCCTTAAATTTAAAATTAGGATAAGAGCTAAGTTGTGTTAATTTTTAGAACCTAAGAATTACAATTTTTGAAGCTTAAGTAATATTTTCCCTTCCGAGACAAAGAAAAAGTCAGTTTTGTATGTGTCCTTGTTATTATTTTTCATTTTGTCTAAAAAATGTCACTTTATTTAAGAAGGGTTGGAAAAAAACGAGTAAAGCACTTGACTCTATAAATTTTGTTTGAAAAGTCGTAGATGTACATTTTGAAGCTCATTTAAGTTTACACGTAAAAGACTTTCACACTTTTATACGTTTCACTGACGATAGTACTCTTAGCTTTTCATATTCGTTTTGAGACTCACATCCCTCTTCTTCGAAAGTGGAACTGCAACGACAAAATGTGATAAGCTCATTAAATTCCGACCTTAGCAGCATTGTTCAATAAATAATAAATAAATTGGGTACCGCGCAACAGTCTGTTTGAGAACTAGGGCCTAGTGACTTACAACTCTCAACCATTCCTGTATGCGAGTAATGCGGTCAGGAGTGGATGGAACCTACAGTTTTTTATGCCGAATCCGAAAGGCTAATTTGAGAAAGCACTTTTCATGACAAGAGTTACTTACTTACTTACTTAAGGTGGCGCTACAGTCCTGTGCGAACTAGGGCCTCACCCAACAAACTTCTCCATCTAGCTCGGTCCCTAGCTAGATGTCTCCAGTTTCGCGCTCCAAGTTGGGTGAGGTCACCTTCCACTTGTGCGCGCCACCTGATCCGCGGTCTTCCTCTACTGCGCTGTCCTGTGGGTGTGGATTCGAAGACTTTCCGGGCCGGAGCATTGGTTTCCATGCGCTCTACAAGACCCAGCCATCTTAGTCGTTGGGCTTTTACACTTCTGGCTAAGTCTACGTCGCTGTACAGCCCGTACAGCTCGTCGTTCCATCTTCTCCTCCACTCCCCTTCGATGCATACGGGACCGTAGATCACACGAAGAACTTTTCTCTCGAAGCGACCCAAGGTGCTTTCATCCGCTTTTGTCATAGTCCATGCTTCTGCACCGAATAGCAGGACGGGGATGATAAGGGTCTTATATAGCAACACTTTGGTCCCTTTGACAAGAGTCACTCTTGAAGAATTTGTCAATTCCTCGCAAGAGGTAGTACCAGTGAAAAAAACTTTAGGTGGCATAGGCAGGGATCGAGACCAAGACCTCTCGCATTAACCATCATGCCACAGGTATTACTACTAGCATTGTTTAATGAGCATTAAAAAACCGCGTGGAATTTAAAGCTTCGAAAACCCAATGCTGTCTTGTATCGTTAAAGCGAGATATACCCCTATTGCCATTATCCATGGATGGCACTTGCATCAATGAGACTGAACACCTCGATATTTTTGGCATGTGTGTCACCAACCACCTCTTGTGGAACGATCACATTCACGATGTCGCCAAAAATGCCGCAAAGTGTTTGGGTTTCCTTAGGCGATGCAAGAAATATTTCACCCCCTCTGATCTGGCTTTTATCTACAAGACTTATATACCTCCAAAGCTTGAGTATAACTCCCATCTCTAGGCTGGTGCTCCTGCAACTTACTTAAGCCTCTTAGATAGTATTGAACGTAGAGCATTTAAATTTATAGACGATAGTAGCATCAAAAGTTCATTTACTTTGCTTGAACATCTTCGTAAGGTCTCTTGTATGACCTTTTTTACCGTCATTTTAACGGTTTATGCTCTATTGAAATAGCCATGCTGCATTTCTCCCCTTAAACAGTGCAACCGTAATAATACTCGTGCTTCTAGGAATGCTCATCAGTATACCCTCAAGCCCAACTTCGGCCGTACTGTCAAATACAGAGATTTGTTCTTCAGCCGTACTACGCGAATGTGGAATGCCTTAACACACACTGTTTTTTCTAATCATTGCAATATTCAGGAATTCAAAAAAAATGTGCACCGAAATCTCCTTTCAAACCCTCTCTCCACTTCCAAGTGCTCACACTGGTGTCTGGATAAAAAGGGTAGTAATATCCCCTTGAGTGTGTGCTTATTATAAAAAATTTAAAAAAAACTAAGGTTTCAATATTTGGGACTTTTTCCATGGTATCCCAAATATCTACCTTTCAATTTTGTATATTACTTTTTTGAAGAGAATATCTATTTTGTTTTTCCCAAAAAAAAGCAATTTTCTGTAAATTTTGTGGTATCAATTTGTTTATTCCTAAAATTCTGCTCTTCCAAAAATATCACTAGTTTTTAAAATGTTCCTCTTGAAAATCGTTGTTTTTTTTCTCAATTAAATTAAATCACTTAAAATAAACATTTAAATATATTTAATGTGATTTTTTAAATAATTTATATTGATTTTTGGTAAAATAGCGAGTTTTTAATTTTATTTTTCCAAAATATATTAAAAAGGTTTTAAAATTAATAGTCGCAAGTTGAAAATTATTTGAATTATAAGTCCGACCAACTTAAAAAAAAAACAGTATTCAAATAAACGCGTTTGAAGTTCTGTAAATGTATTTTAATAATTTGAAAAAGTTATTAGGTTTTCTTTTGAGACACCATTTTAAATTAAAATAAAAACATTTTTTCAAAAATGTTCAATACTCAAATTTTCAATTTTATAGGTATATTGATTAAAAACTACCCTCAATTGAATATTGTAGATATTTCTCTCACACTACCTTTTTATTCTTCTCAGCAGTCAGCAATATCAACCCTGTTCATTTCACTTCTCTACGGCTACGTTACGTTATTCTCACTGCAAAGTCTCTTTTGCAGACGTATTTGACATTTCTCACCATTCTCTCGTTTTACTCTCTCCAAATGGTTTGTTTTTGTTGATTTCTCTCAATTTATTTATACACATTTATACACACATTGAAATTAATGCATTTTTCTTATGATTGTATTTGTGTTGCTTCTGCAGAACTTCTCTCCATTTCCACTCCATGTCAAACTCAAAGTCTTCACTTCTCGGCGATGATGGTTGTATTTCTGTTTTCTCGTTTTCAATTCGCATTCGCTAGAAAGAAGTTGTCTCGTAAACACAACGATAGCAGTTTTCGCTTCTAACGTTCGGCCTCAATAAAAAATAAAAATAAAAATATAAGATACAAAGATACACACTGCCTTAACTCCCATCATCAAACTTTGAGGGGGTTTTCTCTTTAAATTTATAGATTTCTACCATTTGTGTCTTTTTAACGCCACTCGCTCCAGAGCACCACTACCACCGGTTCGCGGGTTGAAAATAACTTTTGTATATTTTAAGTGAATTTTGAAACATTTCATTTTGGAACTTTATCTTTAAAGTGAAGAAAGAAAAAGATTCTCCCAAAAAAATATCTTTTGTGAAAGGATTTTAAAAAACGACTCACGAAACACTTGCCCTGCTTTGACAGTGCAATAAAACGAATTGGCAGCAGAGCAGCAGCAGAGAACTGGCAAAACTTGTTATTTAAGGTTTGAATGGATTTTTGTTGCAACTTTTCTCAATTTCGTGGATACGAAAACGACCACGACGACGATTCGAATACAAACCATCCAAGTCGATAGTCGAGTTGAGTGTCGATTCGATTCGAGTCGACCATCATCATCAACGACAACAACAACAACAAAAACAAAAACGACGAATTTTATTTTTTTGATTTTTTCTGTTTTGTGTTTTTTGGACGACGAACAAAACGGCTCCGTGAGTTCGCTTTTGCTAACCCGTTTCGAGAGCCTTCCAGCCAGCCACGAAGAGTTAGTGGATCGCTCACTCAAATCGCTCTTCGTCGTCGTCGCCGCACCACCACCGAACTACATATCGATGAGGATCCAGAAAAATTGTACCAACCAAACGACGACGTGACGTGTGTTGCACTGCACTTAGTACCTATATAGCTAAAAAGAACTCTCTACCTACCTTTACCTACTACCTACCTGTGCCAACTTTACCCAAGACCAAGAGTATTGCAATTGCAAGTTGTGTTTTCAGATACATCAAGGCATAGGTACCTCTATCTATACCTGGTTTTATAGATTTTGCAAAACGAATTTTACCTTTTCTTGTGTCGGTCGTCGTAGTCGTCGTCGTGAATCGTGATTTAACCGCCTACGCTGACACACATAATCGAATGTGGTTTTTGTTGTTTTTGTGAATTCAAAAATATAAGAAAACTTCTTAAATACCCTTTTCTTCGTTCCCTTGTTGCCCATAATAATATTTAAACTCAAGACGGATTTTTGTGCTAAGAAAAAATAACTCTTTTTAAAAAAAAAGTTATTATTCTGGATTGAATTTAAACGAAAAATATAAAAAATAAGTATTAAAGTCTTAAAAGGAGACTAAAATCAGCCAACGACGGTGGCATTTATTAGCGAAGGCGCTGAACGGCGGTGGGTTCGTCAGGCCGTAATGGGGGTACTAAGGTGGCGCGATCTACCTGGATCGCGATCTTCACTTGGGAATAACAATAATAACAACAATAATAATAGAAATGAGGTAAGTGCATCTAACTTAGCTGACTAAGTCGAAGTTTATAGGTTTTTAATTTGTATAGATAGGTACAATATTTTATGAAATAAAAGGAAAGGTAGCATAAGTGAAAGGTGTTTCTTTTAGAGGTATAGAACTTTTTATATTCCAATAAAAAAACAAAACAAAAATCAATCTTTTGACGAAAATTTTGAGCTTTCAAACTTTATGATGTTTAATATTTAAAAATAATTTCTGACAGTTGGACTCCGCTCATAAATGTCCAATTTTCCTTATTTTCTATATAGTGTGGCGAATATTGTCAAATGATTATCAATCGTTGCGGGTTTATCAGCATAGGCCAGAGATTTTCATTCTGCGAGAAAAAAAGTAGTCAAAAGTTGACAATTTTGGAGGTAGATTTGGTCACTAAAGGCTTGGATCCACAAAAAATAGTTGAACACAATGTTTTGACATTTTGTACCGTCTTATTAGTTCCTGGTTATTTTAGGCATTTTTAAAGGGTCATGTTTTAAAAATTTGACAGTTTTAAGATTCCTTCAAAAAAGTATTGTCTTATTTTTATGACAAAAAAAAAGGACTTTATTTGGTTGACTAGTGTAACTTACCTTGTGGGCTTTGGATTTAAAGCAAAATGAACCTATGACACCTTCGGTACTTAAAGAGTGTTTTTTTTCGAAAATCCGCTCATAACAAAATCTTTCAGGTCAGTTTACTCATGTCCATGGTTTACTAATGAAATTAAAAATTAGCGATCGTGTACTGAGAAAAAGAGTAACCTGCAGAACAAACGAGACTCCAAGACTGGATCCTTCGCAGGATAAACATAAATTGTGAAAAAATCTAAAAGATTTTGGAGTAGGCAAACAAGTAAACCGACAAACCATCAACGTTGATTGTCATGAGTTAAATACAGTGTTTGCTCCTGCTTCTTCCTCAAATTCTGGTGAAGCACCATACAACTGTGACCACTTTAACAGTGATAATTCTTTGACCATTCTTCGAGATCAATCAGCCGAGTATCTTTTTCTGGTAACTCTTTCTCCATGCCTTACTTTAGCTTCACAGCTGTTGATGATGCAGATGTTTTAGAAAGCGTTTTGTCAATAAAATCTTACTCTACTAGTTTTGATGAGATAAACTTTTGTTAAAATAATTTTACCTCATATCTTAAAGCGCATAACACACTTATTTAATACCATTTTTGTGACAGGTGTTTTTCCTTCGTGCAAAAATAATACCAGTTCCCAAAAATCAAACCGATTTCAGACTCATTGCCATTTTATTGTTTCTCTCCAAAATTCTTGAAAAAGTGATGAGTTTCCAAATACGTAGATTTCTTCAAGATGATGAATTACTCTGTGATAATCAGTCCGGTTTTTGTCCGAAACAGCTTTAAAAAATGTTACAGAAGACATTAGCCAAGCGGTAGGCAATGACAAAATAGCTCTCCTTATCTTGATTGATTTCTCTAAAGCGTTTGAACCACAATGTTCTGTGTAGTAAGCTTCGAAGTCAATTTAATTATTCCTTGTCATCTAAAATCTTGTAACCTCGTATTAAGAGGGAAGATGTCAGGCAGTTGCTATTAATAACTCCGTATTCCACTGAGTTTAGGTGTTCCACAGGGCTCAATACTTGGTCCGCTATTCTTCTATTTTTGGACTCAACAAATATGAACACGTGTCCTCTTTTGCCAAATCTAGAAATCCGGTTCTCGTATCTATGTATTCGACATACGTTTTTGAGCATCATTGCTGAAGATACATTGTTTGATAAAATAAAATATTGTCTATAATTTTGGAAAATTTGAAAAATATTTTTCGATGATTTGTAAATGTAGTTCGAGTGTAAAACTTTGCATTGATTAATATTCCAGATGTTTTAGCTTCATATTTGCTGTCTATGGTTTGACAGTTGAGATTCTCAAACTGTGTGGCACAAAAATGTTTGCAAATAGTAAAAATTTACTTCGAAAATCTGTTGGCGACGTTTAAAGGGCACCACATATTTTTTTTGTAATAATTTAGTTGCAACTTTATTTCCAAAAGCGATCTTGTAAATTGGTGCCTTTGTTTATGAGAAATACCGCCTATCGAGTATACCTCTTAATGACCTCTTGTAAGTAATTTTTTTATGTATAGAAGTCAGCAATTCTTCAAGAGTAAGGTAGTCAATACTCAGAAGTAGTGAAATATTGGACTGATTGATGGATGATTATAATAATAAAGCACTGATTCGATCAATATTTCTATCTTGTATTATAATTTAAGGTTCTTAATCCCTAGAAATAAAACCATATTTCATAGACCATAAGTGATACACATGACTTATTCGTCAATTCAACGTAAGTTATCTTTCTAGGGTAAGAAAGAACACTACCCATATATTGAAAATAAGTCAAACACACTTCATAAGTATCGAAAGTTAAATACCTCTAAAAAAACACCCTTTACATAAATACCTTCGTACCTATCCTTTTTAATGGGAATATTAGTTAACTAGGTTTCTTGGGCAACTTATAGTAAAACTACACCCAGAGGAAATATGTCATTTCCTACTATTTTTCTGGACATTTGACTACCTTCTTATCGTCAACCTATTTCGTCTACTCTATCCCTTTACCATTCCTAGAAATTCATCGTTCGAAAAAGTATTGTTTTCGACCATTTCCATAAACGCTAGACTCTCCACCTAACCCAAACTTGAGATGAAACTTTCCCACCCTATTTTGTCTAATGTTACCCAATAGTCAGCTTTTTTATTTTTCTCTTTACCTAGACTCAAAGCTTACTTTGTCGGTCTCTTTCAATTTGATTTTATAAAGACACATTTATGCTCCTTAAGTCACTTAATTTATGGCTAACATTTTTTGTTTTCTAATCTTCAAGCGTCATCTTAACTAGTTTTGTTATAACCCTAACTTTTCATCAACAAGACAATTTGTTCCTCTGCAACAACTATCTATAGATACAAAGATTGTATATATTTACTTTAATATATGTCAACTTATATCCAAAGGGGAGCCTTTAACTTTGCTAATTAATCAAAACCATTATGGCTGCAATATTACCTATCTCCTCTTATAAAAAAATAAAAATAAAAATTGAAACCAAAAAAAATGTATATAAACAAAAAGTGTGATCGTACCTGACTGATAAGACGGTGAGAATCGACAACCGGCCAAAAACAACAAAGACACTATGAAAACGTGAGGCATCCCTTCTCTCCTCTGCTCTTCTATGTTATATTTTCACTCTATAGTCTATAGGATATCTTATCTATGTCATAACAACACACCCTTTGTTTTGTTTTGTTTATTTGCTGCTGGAAAGGAGATGTACCCGCACACTTCTTTTCCCCTTTTTTTGGTTTTTCATCATCATCACAACCAAAAAGAAAAAAAATTGTAACAAAGGCACGTCACTTAGTCTATCCTTTGAGGGAACATCAAAATAAGATACCTACTCCAACAAGAAATAACTCAAAAAATATTTTCTATGAAACATTTTGCGGATAAAACATACCTCTCTACATAACTTTACACAGGGTGTCCTACAACAGTCCTAACCACAGAAGAAAATCCTGGGTTACTGAGGTCATTTTAAGTTGAATGATTACGAAAAAGTCGAACAACAAGTCATTTTAAGTCCAATGAATTCAAACAAATCTAACTACAATTACTTGTAATTGAAACCACCACACACATTTTCAATTACTTTTAAATGAAGTTGAATAATTTCAATTCCTAACTACATGTAATTGAAAAGGGTCAATTTCAATTTAATTACATAAAAGTAATTAAAAACATGAATTACGATGAAAATGAAAATAAGTAATGATTACTTTTTTCTGTAATCATTACATTATGACTGAAAAATCAATGGGAACTCGGAAACACCCTGTATATTATTATATTGTTTATAAATTGTTATCTTTTGACTATGTACATTTATGTGTGATGTTGTGTATGAAGAACTCTGACCGTGGTTTTGTAAGAATTACAAAAACATGACGTCACAGAAAAAAGAAATCTTCTGATAAGAGATAATAGCTCCCTAATATATATACAAAAAAGAAATAGAAGGAAAATATTCAATTAAATAATGACAAGAGGAAAAATAAATAAAACTACAATTTATACGAGAGGATATTATTATTGACTCTACATTTAGGAATCAACTGACTAATGTACAAAAAGGCGCATAATATTGGCCTTTTTGTTTTTGGAGTTGTTTTTGAGTTTTTCTTTTTCTTGGTTTCTCGATTTTGTGACTTTGATAAGAGACCTCATTTGTTTTGGAATGTACACATTTTTGTTTTTGTTTTTAGGGTGACAAATATCATCAAAGATAAATAACTTACAAAACGAAAACACGACAATATGTGAAATGTTCGCAACGTGACTGAGACTACAATCTCCCCCCCCCAACAAGCCCTAACCCAAGCCCGATCCCTGAGTATCTGAAGTTAAAGATAAATTCAAAAAAAAAATCAACTTATTTTTGTTTAAAAAAAAATTCTGCGAAACGTAAAATCCATCAGGAAGGGTTTATAGATATTTATTTAGCAGATGCTGGGTTCAGTATCAACTCAACACCTATAAAATAAAGAAGCGCTGTAAATTTTAAGTATACGTAGTCTTAAAAAAGATGTCAACTTTATTTTGTTTTTAAAGTTGTTTTTAGGCTTAAAGTAGGGTGCCTAAGTAAATAAATCTGAGACATTTACCTTATCTTAAGAATATAATTAAACATGAAAAAAATAAAGATAAAACAATTTTATGGTTAGCATATTTAAATTTAAAAATACATCAACAAAACAAAAATGGTCTCGTTTTGGGTGGAAAACAATAAAAAAAAAACAACAAACAAAAAATGATTAAAATGTTTAAATGAGCATAAAATAAATTCACATTATCAGCACAAAAAAATATAAATAACTTTTGCAAAATTAAATGCTTCGAAGTTTGACAAAATATTTGTCAGTTTTGGCAAAGTTTGATAAAAAAAGACGATGTATGTTTATTTGTGGTTTAGTTTCCGTTTCTCTTTTAAATTTATTGCTTCAATATATCAAAATAAGTGTGGTTAAATATCATTTTAGACAAAACAAAGTAAAATTTAAAAAAGTTTATCAAATTCAGTTTATTATCATTAAAACAACCAAACAACATTATCATTACTTCGGTTATCAAAGTTTGCATGTTTTTAACACTCTGGATATAAAAACTCACGTTTTGAAAAATTAAGTGCCACGTTGTCCGAAAAAGAAACCACGCTACAAAAAAACCCAAAGATTCTGTGGCAAATGTGGTTTCATAGCATTTTCAGTCTTTTGACAGAATGTAATCTTAAATTAAAAGATTGCAATATTTCAATTCAGTCGAGGAATGAAACTTCAAATTTTGTTATCGCCAATTATTAGATTCTTAAAGACATGCTATCATATTTTTCCTATTTTCAATTAATTGCATCATTTGGAGCCTTATGCATTCAATCGAAGTCTTTGCATCCTTAAAAAATTAAAACTTTGCAATCATTTGAATCCAAAAATAATGAACTCATTATAATAATTCATTTAAAGTCTTTGCATTCTCAATCACCAGTCTTTTGACTCAAAAAAGGATTGAAATCATTTGAATGCAATCAATTGATCATTTGCAGCTTTTGTACTCTTTTGCAATCTGCGATCATCTCTCGTATTGAGAGATTTTTCGTTAAATTACAAGAATTTAAATGAATGCTACCACTGCAAATAGTCAGTTGATTGCATTCAAATGATTTCAATCCTTTTTGAGTCAAATGATTATTGATTGAAAACTTTGAAGAAGTTGAGAATGCAAAGACTTCAAATGAATGCACTGAATTTCAAAAGAACAAATTAAGCATCAAATGAATGCAATCAGTTGATTAGAAGAAATAATTAATAACAATTTAAATTAATGTTAAAAATGTAAGTTACTTTCTTAAAGTTAATTGTCCGAAGAAGAAACCACGCTAAAAAAAAAAGCAAAGATTCTTGTGGCAAATGTGGTTTTATAGCAATCTTAGGCTTACAAAAGAATGCATTCAAATGATTGCAAACCTTTTTGAGTCAAATGATTCTTGATTTAAAAGAACACACTAAGCATCAAATGAATGTAATCAGTTGATCAGAAGGAAAAATGCATAGCAATTTAATTTAATGTTTCAAATGATTGAAGATAAAAAATGTAACTTACTTTCTTAAAGTTAATTGTCCGAAAAAGAAACCACGTTACAAAAAAAACCAAAGATTCTGTGGCTAATGTGGTTTTTTAGAGATCACAGGCTTACAAAACAATGCAATCTTAAATTTAGAGATTGCAATCATTAAATTCAGTTGAAGAATGACACTTCAAATTTTATTATCACCAATCATAAGATTCTAAAAAGGATGCTTTCATATTTTTCCTTCACTTAATTGACTGCATTCGTTGGAGGCCTTATGTATTCATTCGATGTCTTCGCATCCTCAAATTATGAAAACTTTGGAATCATTTGAATCCAAAAAAAACGAACTCATTCTCTTCGATCATTTGAATTCATTGCATTCTTAATCACCACTCATTTGATTCAAAAAAAAAGATTGAAATAATCTGAATGCAATCAATTGATCTTTTGTAGTAGTTGCAGACTTTGGATTCTTTTGCTTAGTTAGATTACAAGAATTTAAATGAATGGCAAATGCTCAGTTGATTGCATTCAAACGATTGCAATCCTTTTTAAATCAAATGATTATTGATTGAAAACTTGAAAAATTTGAGAATGCAAAGACTTCAAATGCAATCATTGCATACGAGAAATAACAATAATTTAAATGAACGCTTCCACTATAAATGGTCAGTTGATTGCATTCAAATGATTGCAATCCTTTTTGAGTCAAATGATTCTTGATTTAAAAGAACACATTAAGCATCAAATGAATTTAATCAATTGATTGGAAGACAAAATTTATAGCAATCTTTAATGAAGATAACAAAATTTGAAGTTCCATTCTCAAAGTGAATTCAATGATTCCAAATATAAATTCAATTAAAATGTATACAAATTTCCTTCATACAAAGTTGCAGTCTTTTACAACCTAGAGAGAGAGCGAGCCATATACAACTGTTGTAACTTGAATGGGATTTTATCTCCAAACCTAGTGGGCATGATTATTCTTCAAGTCTCTTAAATTTGTTCAAAGGCTTTGCCTTCAATTTTCAATGTCGATTCACTTAAGTTTAAACTTACTTAAAGCTCGACTATCTTATATGGATTTTTTCTCCAAGAATCAGTCGTGATAAAGTATCCAATCTGCATTACCTGCTATGGACCACCTTTTAAACGATCTCTTTCACTGACCAAAAAGTCATACATTGTAACTTTTGGCTACCATAAAAAGATAAAATTAAATCATTAAAAACAAACTAAAAATCACTAAAGCTCAAGGCTTATCTTAAATTTACGTATATTACCAATTTCAAAACAGATTCGTTTCTGTTTTAAATTTTACTTCAATCATTTTCGCTTTAGAGTCACGTTTTACATTCATTAAAAAGTAAACGCTGTTGTATCCATTTAAATAGTTGACACATAGTGTATGTAGTCAGATACCATAAAATAGAAATGCAATCAGTATACAAATGTTTGTTTCTTATTTTTAATTAATGTGTCTCAATCTATTTAAAATAAAAATGAGAACAACAAATGAATACATATCACATAAAATGTGGCTTAACATATTATAAATGTTGTTAGGTTTATACAATTGGTATAAAGATAGCTGCACGCTATTATACTTTGATAATAATGGGGACAGGTTTTTGAGGGTGGTTATGGTATTTTTTTTTGTTGTAAATTATTACGAATCTCACTTGAAACAATAACATATGTCCGCATTCTTAGAAAACAAAAACTGAATCCAAAGAATTCCTGGATTTATTATACATCATTCTTGTTTCATCATAAAGATAAGTAAAATTAAATATTTACTTATGTGGTATGTTGACTCGTCACGAACTTTTGTACATAAAATCTTACACGTAAATCAAAAAATTAATATGTTTACCTTCCGCGAAAAGTTAAGTACATAGTTACAACGAAACAATTTTAAGCTCTGGGAAAAACTTGTAGTTTTGTGTTTTGTGAATTTTGGAATCTTCACTTCTTTTCAAAAATATTTATGCCAAAAGAAAAACATAGAAACATTTTACTAAAACGACACACTGAGGCGTATACGTACTTTTTTTGTTATTGATTGAATTCTTTAACAAGATTGTTTCACTTAGGGTTTCCTTTTTAAGTGGCCGTGTGATTCCAACGTTAGTTACAAAATTTAAAATTTGGGAAAAAATCGTTGTCTATGAAAATATGTGTTTCCAACAGGATTACAACCTCAAGTATACAACAAAGCTAACAAAACTCTATATAAAAATTAACAAAATTGATGTTTTAAATGACATTTTTAGCAAAAAAAAATGAGACCTCAATGCGGACGTTTTCTTTGAGCCCAATTTCAAAGTGAAGAAATATGAGCATTCCAAAAACACAATTTTTTAAAAAATTGTCATAAAATCTAACCTCAGCCTCGAAACCTAGTTGACTTTTCGAATCAACAGATTTTTGCCCAAATGTTCCTATTTTTTGGAAACTCTTTTTTACGGATACTTTCTCTTGCAAGAAATTGACAAATTTTCCAACATTTAGCTGTTCAGATTCGGCTTATGACTGTAGGTCCCCTCCATCCCTGACAACATTTACTCGAACACGGGAATAGTTAAGAGTTATAAGTCACTAGGCCCTACTTAACGGACTGTTGCGCCACTTAATTTATTTATTTTTTATTATGAAATTTGAAGTATCAAAATCTTGCTAGTTTGTAAAACTCACAAGAAGTCCTACAAATATAACATTAAGGCCCTTAAATCGATTAAAAAAAATAAAGTGTTAAAATCAAGGTTAGGCCCAATTTAATTCAAAACAGAAGCCAACAGTTGTTCTACTTTAGTACATCGATTCCCTCCCCCCCTTCCGTATCATTGAAAACTTTGTTTATGTTTTCATAGAAATTTTATCAACATCTTTTTTTTAATTTTCACTGACAACAACTTTTGACGAAAAACCATAAAAATATTGTTTTTTTTTATTGAAAAATTTCAAAATAAAACATGAAAATATTCTCTGACAATGAACTTAAGGGATCGTAAAATATATTTTTACGATCATGTTATACTCATATTTGAACTTTTGAACAGTTTTGAAAACAGATTAAGAACTTCATCAAAGTGTCATAAAAATAAAAGAATGTTCTTAAGCCTAATAAAGTCTTATGACTTTTCAAATAACAACAATGCCAACATTTTGTTTTTCAACATGATGATTGATCTCTACCGCCGCGTTTGTCAGTGATCTTCTTCGACAGTGATATCTTTGATATTGCTCTATTTAACGCCTTCAAAAATATCTCGTTTTTGTTTACTTTATTGATGTTCTTTTATGAGGGTACCCAATATTTTAATTTTATTATTTGAAGCCATCCATGTTTTTTCTTTTTATATAGGAAAATATACAATTCACGATCGTAAGGTAATAAGATCAATAGCAAAAGAACCGAACCGAACCGATCTTTCCAGCTTTGATTTGATTTTCATTTATAGAAGAAAACAAAATTATATTAAAATTTTGTAGCCCTCATATGGATGAGATTGCGAGTGCCTTGAGCATCATATCAGAATCCGATGAGAGGATTTTCTCCTGCGCGTTCCGCCGATCAACAACAAACCAGACGTTTATACCAACGTATTGTTTATATGACTTTCAAAGTGGAGTACAATCGAAGCTATTTCCATCTCAATCCTACACACAAAAAATGTACATAAGTTCATATTAAAAGGCGTACAAAGGCGTTCAATATGATGATCATCATCATCCTCTATACACCTCTGTAAGGCATTAAGTTTTCTTATTCTTACTCAATGTTATCAGTTCTATATAAAAGCTACAGAATAACATAGGAAACGATCATTAACGCGATCTATTTTAAGAAGATTATTTGTCGGTTAAAATTATCATCTTAAGAATTTTAAAATGAACATCCCCAAAAGGTGTTCCATTTATATAATATTATAAACATATAAAGAAACCTACTCGATGTCATAACTAACCGGCATATGCATAGAAGCATAGACATAAAATAGAGTTCTTATGTGATGAAAGAGTTGTCAGATTGTCGAGAACTGTCAAGAAGAAAAATAAAATATAAAAAACATGAAAATGTTTTTGAAGATGATTTTATTTTAAAAACAGGATTTTTCTTCAAACAAGCTTTCTCAAATCAGGTATACATATGGACTTGAAGGCATGTTTTTCTTGAGTCTCAAAGTCTACCTATATAGAAACTGCACTTTAAATTACAAGTTATAACAGTAACTAATTATGTATTATTTTTTGTTTTACCTTAATAAGTTGAAGTAACTAGAAAAAACAGTGTGTGAGAATAGAATAAACTTCTTTTTCACGCACTTTAAAAAAATGTATGTATCTGGCAGGGTCGGAGTTGAAGAAGGAGAAAGTCAAATGTCAAAACAAAACGTCATATAATCTATTTTGAACTAGGAGTTACACTACAGTGTTTCTAATTTGTTTAAAAAACATATTTCCGATGTCAAACCATTTTTAAAATTTCTATTCCCTTTAATTGAAAATGGAGCGTCTGAACACGCCTATGCAGTGACAGTTCGTGACATAAGAACAAAACAAACAAGCCTATTTTTGCAGAACGGACCAAAAGTGAATTTTAAATGTCAAAATTTAGAAGTCATATGAATTAGCCAAACCACTGGTAGCTATTTTGTAAATTTAACTGAAGAAAATATTAAAAGAACGATCTACTCGTCTTTTTTGAAACTGGCATTTGTTCAGTTTTTCTTGAGTTGAAGCACTTATGACATAGAATAAACTTTTTTTCTTTGTAATTTTCCATCTGCCAAATCGAAAAAAGCAATATTTATCGAATTTGACATTGACATACGAAATATATCATTAAGATTTATATGTCATTAAGATTTATTTGACGTATGCTTCAGTTTTACAAAGCTGTCATCTGTTGGTGAAGTTATTTCTATTTTCTCGTCACTCATTGTGTTTGTTGTTTTTATTTCAACTTTCGTAATTCTGTTTGAATTTGAAGTTTTGTTCTACGAGAAAGAAAAACACTAATGAGAAGCAAATTATGATCTTGACAGGTGTCAAAATCACTGACTAAAAAATCGCATTCCCAACAGTTCTGAGATGTTCTCGGATACCCGGAGGGCTCTGGAATCTCAACGAAATGTCATTCTGAACTCACCTAATATATTTTGTATTCTTTTAGTTAAAGGAGTGAATTTCTTCCTATCTACGGCCCTGTCATCCATAGATAGTCTCAAAAATAAGCAAGTATGTAGGTAATTTTAGATTTTATTACTTTTAAATTTTCTAATAACATGAGACACACACAACACTCAGAATAGAAAATTCACAAACATGTTTCAGGTCTGTTAGATGTTGAGTTTAATTGCATAAATCAATTTTGTATCTGTAACACAAATAGCCCGCCATCTACCCGCCGCCTTGAGTTTTATTTTATTTCTCCAATGCATATCCATTGCTTTATGGTGTAGCCTGCCAGAAAGCAGCACCCAGGCAAAAGCATAACAGGAGTAGCTCTAGCTATGTCCAATAAATTTTCCATTTAAAAAATTTTCCCAGGCGCAATGTTTATAGATATTGTAGTTTAACTGTACACGGTGGTGGTGGCGTGGCAATCGGTAGGAGTGTAGTCTTTTGCTGCAACGCAGCGCAACAAAGCAACAGTGGCAGCAAGCAGCAACATTTGGCGCGGTCATTGCGCTAATTGTGCAATTTTAGAATTCGATGTGTGAATTTTTTTCAGTATTTGTTTATTTTGAATTTTTTTTCTTGCAGCCATTTCTCATCATTTAATTATTATTTTTCACTTTGACACTTCATTTGAGTATGTTTGTCCACAAAAAACACACAAAAAAAAACACTATGTTATATGGCATAGTTGCCGTTATGTACATGTATTTTAAACAGAATTTTGTAATTGAAGTTTCAATGGCCCGTATTAGATGTTTGTTTATTTGAACATGGTGGACATAAATAATAATACAACACAAATGTATTTTTGCAATTAGTTAAATTGAATTTTTGCTTTTTGTGATATTTTCCCATCAAATAATAAAAATGTAATTACATATAATTTGTTTAGTTTGTAATTTTTTGTTGCTATTTTCTTTCATCAATATTTTACCTGTCATATTTTTAATGGAAACATTTTTTGTTAATTGATTTATATGGATACAGTTATTTTGTAAAATATTTTAAATGTTATAATGTGGTTTAAAACTGAATTTGGAGATGGAAGTGGTGGATTATGCAAAACATTGAATTGAAAAACACCAAATGTCACTCCAAAAACCCTCCTTTAATGTATTTATCTGGAACAGAAATGTTTATTTTGTAACTTTATGTATTCAAATTCAACGCATTCTATTTAGATGGATTTTATACGTTGTAGTATTAATTTTTAACTAACAGTTATTTGACGACTTTTAAGGCTAAAAATTGTACATACTTTTCCTACATTTAAGAAATAGTCATTTACTATCAGTTGTTTGTATCATTAAAATCATTAAAATATCCATTTCCTATGTTTAGGTTTGTTTTGTTTTTTTTTTTTTTTGTTTTTATTTTGTTCAAGAACTGTCAGATGTACCCTTGATAATATACTCAATCCTTCTGACATTTCAAATCAATAGAACGGTTCCTCAGGTTTAGGTTTGTTTGTTTTCTTTTTTATTTTGTTCAAGAACTGTCAGATGTAGACTTGTTAATATACTCAATCCATATGTCTTCTTAGTTTCTGACTGAAATTTCAAACTAATTGATACATTTTTGACATTTAGGTTTGTTTGTTTTTTTCGTTATTTTCAAGAACTGTCAGTTTGAAGACCTGTTTACATGCTTATTTAAAATAAATTGATCCTTTCTCAAGGTTGAGGTTTGTTTGTGTTGTCCTTTTTTTCAAGAGTTGTCATCTTTTAGGCTTGTTCATTTTTCGTTATTTTCAATAACTGTCAGTTTGAAGACCTGTTCACATGCTTAATCCATATGATTTCTTGGTTTCTCAATTTATTTCTCGAGTTTGAGGTTTGTTTGTGTTGTTCTTTTTTCAAGAGATGTCATTTTTTAGGCTTGTTCATATGTTCAATCCATATGATTTCTTGGACTCTGACTTTTCAAACTAAAAGATAGGTTTGTTTGTTGACTTGTTCACATGCAATGTTGTGATTAGAGTGGAACTCGTATTTCGTTATTAAAAAAGGATTTAAATTTGATGAAAGCTTTTAAACTACTAAATACATATAAAAATTCGAACTTGTGAATAATTGGCATGGCAATAAAGACAAAACCAAGAACATGCTAATAAATTCAGTTAAATTTTGTTGTAAGTGTAACTAAAGTAATTTTTTCTTGAAAAATGTAAAATTATAAATTTACGACGAACATGTATGACCTCCTATAAAAATCCAAAACAAACAAAGCTAGAATATAATAAGTAGCTATAAAATAAACAAAATAAATAAAGAAGCGTGAAATCGAACACTTACAACTCCGTTTCTCTTTTTTTTTTAAATATTGTGCAATAAACTTTTCTTCTTCTGATTTTATTTTTTTTGAAGGTATATTTCAACTCAAAAATTAACGAGTCACTTAAGCGTGAAAGCAAAAATAAGATCGTGCAGTTGCTTTAATAACCTACTATAGCTTCATATACATATGTATAGCTTCACCCACTGTCTCACGGAAATAAATGTATTTTCTTTTTTTATTTTATTTAATTTTTTTTTTCTCCACGCTCAGATTACCATACCATTCGTCTTTTTAAATTACAAACAAAATTGTAAAAAGAAAAACGTTGCCTCACGATCAAATCCATTTCGTGGGATTGTTTGATATTCATTTTTTATACCTATTTATAATGTCCCTAATTTTTTGTTGATGGAGAACCTTGATGAGGGCGTAAAATATGTTTATCTAGGTTTATTTTATTAGTAAAGAATTCAAAGCAAATTAATAATGACAACGATTGACGGCGACGACGACGACGACGCCTTAAAGTGCCGACATTTCGAATTTCGCAATCGATTCACATTTTCAAAAACAAAAAAAAACTAAAAAACAGATGGCCTCACTTAAGTGATCTTGAAGTGACAAATTATGTTCTTGTTTTTTAGGTCTAAACCTTCATTTAAAGAATCTTCACCTCCTCCGTAAAAAAAAACTTCGACACAAAATTAACTTAAAAAAAAGACGGATGTTAGTTTCCTTTTGAAATTAATAAAATATTGCAACCTAAGGAAAAGAAAAGGATTTACATCGCGCCGGCGACATATCGCTACCATCATCAAGGTTCCGTGTGAGGCTCTTCATTCGTTCTTCACTTGAAGTCATATAGCTTATAGCTTAGCTACCTACGTGCATATATATTTACAAGCATATCCGACTGAAGTGGAAGTGCCATGGCTGTCCCTGTCACTTTTGCAGGGCAAAGAGGCGTATAATGAATTATTCATCATCATCATCAGAGAATGGAGAACACAAAATTATTATTATTAAAAAAAACCCAATTAAAAGAAACATATACCCCATGTAGCACTGAATAAAATTTTGTATTGTTTCATATTCGTCGTCGTCGTCGTCGTTATAGCTCCTCAACTCGTCATCGTCATACCTTTAGGTTGGCTTTGCATGCGATGCCTTTGGCTTGAGTAAATCGCAGTAAAGGCTTAAAAATAAAACAAATAAAAAGCGCATATTAAAGTTCCAGTAGCTGATGGGATCTGGGATGTATTTAGATATTCATGCACTGCACATAGTTATAGTTAACATTAAAAAAAATATAAATAAATTATTAAAAGAAAAGAAAATATTATGATCCATCATTCCTCTCATCTTCTATATACTCGGATACTCGGGAAATGCGAGGGGCTTATGCATGGATAATTTGCGCAAAATTGCCTGAGATGACGCATTGCATATATGAAGACTTAAACAAAAGAAGATCCAACTAGAAAAATAAAAACCTTCACATAAGTAGGAAATCGTTGAATGTCACCACTGATGTTGGTTACGGATTTGAATAGTTGACTATTTTCTTCAACAAAACGAACAGAGACAAATTTTGAATCAAAATGGCATTCGAAAAATAGATTCACATGACAAAATGACAGGAAACCATGTTTATAGGTCCCTAAATTTAAGGCTCCGATGATATGAATCACTCAGCAAAATGCTTCTAAATTAAAAACGCCAGTGAAAAATCTTAACAATCTTAGAAAACGTTTTGATTATACCTAAAAACACCAAGAGTAACTCATCTGGTCTCAGCTACAAATATGACGCAGAATTTGATTCAGTAAATTATCTGAATCATCCCACAATCTTACTCATATAGAGGGACTTTAAAAGAGAATCAACTTTTCAACTTATTCATCTCTAAAACAGACAATAAATTGAGGGTGTGGATGCATGAGGTTATAGGCATTTTGCAAGTTAACAATTTTCTAAATAATTAACGTTGTAAAATGTTTACTCCCTTATACTAAAAACCTTCGCATTTGAACACGTCTAATCAATGATAGTTCATGAAAAACAAACAAACCCAAATCTAAAGCTAAACTGACCTATTGATTTGAAATGTCAGAAACACAACAGTCACATGAACTTAACAAATACCTAAAAGTTAGAGATGACATTTTGATATTTTAACTTAATTAAAATGTAAGGGAATAGTAATTTACTCAAATTAGCAAAATCATCCTCAATAATATACAAATTTGTGACTGTGTGACATAAGTTTTTATTAATAAAAGAAAATGGCGTAAACATTTCAACAGCTTGATTTTTTTTAAAGTATTAAACAATTCACTAGTCTTTCCAAATTATCTGCTGAGAATAAAAAACTTATGCAATGCATGTCCTTTTCTTAAAAGTGAGTGAATTTGAACGTCTAATCAGTGACAGCTCATGAAAAAGAAAACAAATTTAAATCTGATGAATGCACCTATTAGTTTGAAATGTCAGAAATTTAAGGGTCATGTGAATAACGAAAATTATTTAAAAAAAAAAACATTTTGTGATTTTTACTAAATAAATTATTAGAAAATGATAATATACCAAAATTAACAAAATTGTCTTTAAATGTGTGTATTTTGTAGCTATGCGACATAAGGTTTTTATTTGTTGGTTGTCAAACTAAAAAAAACAAAGGAAACAAACTTGAACCCGATGAAAACTCACCTGTTTATTTGAAATGTCAGAAATTTAAGAGTCATGCGAATTAAGAAAATTATTAAAAGTAGTAACTTTTTGATTTTAACTACATTGTATTCTTATTGTTTTGGTTGAAAATTTAAAAAAAATGGCAGAAATTCATTATTTTAGCTCTAAGACATTTTTTAAACATTTTTTACTTCACTAGATGTTCTTATTGAACACGTCAAACCAATGACAATTAGTAGAAAAAAAAAAACAAAAATCAAACAATCTTAAATGTTCTAAACAGACCTATTAAGTTGAACTGTCAGAAAATGGGAAGTGTAATGTCAATTTACAAAAATTTAAAGTAGCCATCTTGTATTTAATTAAATGCCTTTACTTCTTAAAAATTCCAATTTTATTGCATTATAAATTATTGGTATGAACTTTTGGTTGAAAATTTAAAAAAAATGGCGGAAATTTATCATTTAAGCTGTTAGACGCTTTTTAAACATTTATTAATTCACTGGATGTTATAATTGAACACGTTTAACCAATGACAGTTAGTAGAAAAAAAAACAAGCATCAAACAAACTTAAATGTTCTGAACAGACCTATTCATTTGAACTGTCAGAAAATAAGAAGTGTGATGTCAAATTACATAAAATTAAAGTAGCCATCTTGTATTTCATAAAATGGTTGAAAATATTGCTGCTTCTATATGTCTGCCTTCACTTCTTAATAATTCCAATTTGATTGCATTATAAATTATTGGTATGAACTTTGACAGATGTTTTAAGTAAAAGTAAAATTTCCAACCAATAAACGAACAGAATTATTGATGTAAAAGAAATTTTATGGCGAGTTCATTAACACCTAAATGTCTAGATGATATCACTTCTAAACAAAAAAGTGAAACTTAACTGACTAAACAATGATCAATAAAATTACTTGAAATCCAATCCATTGATGTTGTTGATGATCTTGATCCAAAAGTTGTGTTCACATTAATGAAAGCACCAAAAGAAATTCCAAAAAAAAAATAAAGAAACAAAAAACCGAAAGTGAAAACTCTCATAAAATAGCCTAAAGCGCTTAAGAAAGAATTTCTCTGGTTCAATTTGTTTAATGGGGTACATTTGTTGTTTTCTTCATGACTCTTGATTTATGAAATATAGTATGTGAAACCACTAACAACAATGACAGCACTTTAATATCTATACGCACTAAAACCTGTTAAAACAATAACAAAAAATAACAATAATTAATAGTAATTGACAGAAAAGTAAAAGTTTTATTGTGTTCGATTAGAAATACACTATAAATCATTAAATACCTTTTTGTTAAAGTTGCAATGGCAACAATTTCTTTGCATAAACCTGGTGCAATGTCTGCTAATGAACTTTGAGTTATTTGTTGTTATTATAAAATAATTCAGCAATGCGTGAAAAATATGCGGATGGTATAGAAAATTTAAATAAATTCCAAAAACAGAGATGATGTCAAAACTTTTTAATTTAAAATATTTTCTACACTTTTGCCGAATTTTAATGATCTCTAGAAGTCGTCAGAATCCAAAATGACTGCCTTTTGCCATTGACCTAGATTTCAAGCTAAAAAGACACAGAATAATTTCTTCGTGAGGGAGAAAATATTTTTTAACATAATAATCGAGCAATGTCTTCTTCGTCATCATCATCTTCATCACGGTTGTCATCATCATCACACCTGGTGTTGAGGCTGCTTCTTCAACTTTGGAGGCGGGAGAGTTCTTTTTTGTTTAGCACTCTGTGACTGTCGATGTAGAAACCTACTTTTTGGAAAAGTTTTCCCTCGTTTTGCTAATTAACGAAGCAGTAGCAGATATTATACGCGTGCTTGAATCGCATGTTAAGATACAGTTTTCAAGAGGTTTTTGCTCCCTCGCTGAACACCAAATACACCAAAACAACAACAGCAAAAATACCATTAATTTTCTCTTCTGATGTCTACCTTAACTTTTTGTATTTATTCGCATAAATATGCGTATTGTTTTAATGAATTTATAATAAATGGTTTAGGTATGCCAAATTTCTATTATTAACTATTCTAGCATACCATCGTCGTTGCTGTCAAAATTGCTGTTGTTGTTTAATGTTTAGTTCGGTTTGGATTAAGAACTTGTTCATTTAATTCAAAACTAATTTTGGATGGTGATGGAGAAAAAAAACATTAATTTTAGGGTCTTTTTTCGGTGAAATCTCACCTTGGAAAATTTGAAGATTGGTATTGAAATGATTGGGTTTAGTAAATTACAAAAAAAACGCGAACATCTTGAAGACATCTGTCAAAATTGGACTTTCCCAATATTTTATAGAAACGAACACATTTTTAAAACAATGCCTGGAAAATTTTAAACAACCTTATTTTATGAGCTTCACGTTTGACGTTTGTGCAATTCTATTTTATCAAAAACGATACATCTAAACACGTCTTAAATGTGACAGTTTGTGAAAACAACATACGAAACAAACCTAAAAATGGAAATCGGACTGATAACGATTTACTAACAATTGGAAGTCATTTTGGTAAGTTACTAATCTTAAATGATGATTTTCCTAATTTTAAATGATCTTAACGTCTTATGATCCCTAAAGATGTAATTTCACATGACGTTTGAGTATCTGACATTTCAAATTAAAAGGTCCGTTCGCTACATTTATCTTTGATTGCTTTGTATTTTTTTTCTCTTCATGAACTGTCATTGTTTAGACATGTTCTGTTTGTTTTAAAAGTCATAAAAAAACTAAAATTATAAAATAGCTGGTAAATGGATACATTTTGAGAAAATTGATAACTAATTGCAAAACCCTTAACAATAGGCTGATTAAAATCTTACGCTCGTTACTTTCATCTATGCCATTCAATAATGATAAATAACTATTTTGCAAGAAGAATCAACCTTGAATATATATTTTTATTTTATTTTGAATAATAAATATATAGATTCAGCTTAAAGTTTGACACATCAGGCATTTAAACAATCTTGAACTCTGATGACATCGCCCTCAACAAGCTTGATAACAATTTGTCATTTTATTAAAATGTGAAACCTAGACACAAGGTTTTTGCTTATAGGCCTGTTAGATTTCAACAATAACTCGTTTTTTAGTTTTGTCTCTCAATCTGTTTGATTGTCTGGTTAGGCTTGTATAAATTTTGTTGTATAAATGAAGAGCTATCAATAAAATCCAAGTTATAAACTTGAAATCTAAAGTATGCTGCTCATCATTATGTGTTCATTTAACTGGATAAGAACACGTTTGTTTTTTTTAAACAAATTCAAAATAAAATCTATTGCAAAATTTGTATTAAAGTGACAAAAAAAACATACATTTTCCGCATATTATAATCTCAAGGTGTTTTAATGGATATGTGCTATAAAAGAGTCACAATAACTTGAAACCCAAATTGAGAAATCAAATGAAACACATTTTTTAGGGTTCCCTTTGTGTCTTATGAAGAATTACATAAATATAAATTAGTCCATAAATATTTATTGACATTCCCAGCCGCATGTGCATATTGACACTCCCTTTCTTCGAAATGCTTTTCAGTTTGGCCCCACAGTTGACATTTCAGTTCGCCTTAAAGATATAGTTAAATGTCACCGAAATCAACTCTTATGGCTGAATCACAAACACGCTTCAGCTTCGGCTTCGTCTGCGTTACGGTGGGTCTGCTTCGGGGTTGCTTTGAATGACATTTCTATTATTTCATCACTCCAAAGAGCAAATATTTTGTTTATTGACATTTTCTTACAGCTGATGAGCTGTCAGACAAAGCAAATGTTCGATAATTGAACTAGAGCTTCCGTTTGGAGTCACATTACGTTACATTACGTTCTTTTCCTTACGATTGTCAAACGAAACGTGAGGTCGAAGCTTCATTGTGATAGCATGCATTGAATTCCTATGGCTGAACTCGTAAACGTCAGGCGAAGCCGAAGCTGAAGCGTGTTTGTGTTTCAGCCATTATGCACTCAAAAGTGAACGAACCAATCCGCATAATCCCCATTCATAATGGAATTCAGGTGTGATTCGTTTAGTTTCGTTGAAATTGTACATGCGTGATTCCATTCACTCGGCGCTTATAGAATTTGACAGTTCAAAGAGAAGAAAAAGATAATAGGGAAATGCAAAGGATTTTGAATCAATTAATTGAATCAGACGGAATTCTTGATCTTTATTTGATTTCAAATACCTAAACTATTATTATTATTTTGAAAGGTCAATTTCATTATGCTTCGTTTACATCATCTATTGTTCGAGAAATGTCATTCATAATATTTTTTTTAATAAAAACTTACTCAACGAAAAATCGCAAGTTAACGAATTCAGTAAGATGTCAAAATCATTACTTTTTTATTACAAGGAAAAAGGCAGGACACCACCAAGTTTGTTGTTTACTTAACGATGAACAATTAATATTTCGTTCATTTACGATTTCATGTTTTTTTCCTCGTGAAATGTCATCATATTTCTATGCATTTTGTTCATTCCAAATAAGAACCAATTGCAATTAATAATGTTGGATAATGCACACAATAAAAATAAAAAGTAATACAGGAATAATTCCAAATTCCCTAAAGACCCTTCCTAATGATGGTTTTTCTTCGTCATCCCTCTGACACTATAAATGACAATACTCTAATGCAGAAATGCGATAGATGTGACTTTATTATACGTCATTTGCGATTAAAGTAGATAAGATATATCAGTCGTAAAGTCTCTGGATTTGTAATAATAATTGAACTGCAAGTGAAGTAGCGCAATTGTATGCTCGAAGTAGAAGGACTCCATATCATCCATAGTGGTTTACATTTATTATTCCAACATTTTCATTATTATTATTTTTTCATCATGTTGTTTTATTGTTGTTAAGGATAGGTAAAGGCATACCTAACTCTAACTAAGCTATAGATATTGTTCTTAACATATTATGCAGGTACCTATAACAACAAGTACCTACCTTAGAGTTTCTATTGTCTAACCGAGTCGAAGTGGAGTGCTTTCAGACAAATTAAATTTTTATTCCATTCTATGTGTAGCTGAGGCATGGTCTGGTGACACTTTTATGTTGGAAGATTCATGTTGGTGCCACGGTGTCTATGTCTTTTTTATTAATAAGGAAATAATTTATCAGTGGTTGTTTTATAAGCAGCGGTGGTGTCCACTGCATAAATTATTGTTTATTATTCAAGAAGTGAGGTTTTGAGCTACATAAACATAACATACACATGGCTTGGTTATAACGTTGTGATGGTTTTTATTGCTCAAGGCGGTTGGCTTACAGTACCTTATACGAAGAACAAAGTGTGTGTTCTAAAAGTGTTATCGAATGGAAGAAAAAGCTTCCAACTTACTTAACCTATAGGTAGACGATATACCTATGTACGTACAACAAGTTCAAGTAACTTTCCTGACTTAAGTACAACATACATCACACAATGGGTATAGCATAGCTTGAGCACACTGCATGTATAAATTAACATAATAGTTAAGTAATAATATATACATCATGTAGTTAGATACATAGAATGTAACGACACAATAAGAATGTTGTATAAACATACTTAAAATCTTAGCCACATGTGGTGTTTTTATTTCGTGGTTTGTGGGGAAAACTTATGTTGATAAAAAATGTAGAAGCATATAAAATATAAGTCTTGACTATAAAGAGAACTCATTACATTCTATTTGACGACAAAATAAAGAGGTCAGTTTTATTATTTTTATTTCAACTTTTTATAACAACAAAAAAAAAACTATAAGTGCACAGTAAAAAACTATTAAATGTTTGTAAAAAAAAGAGAAGGGAAATGAAGGTACACAATTTACATGCATATCGGTCACAGCTAACTTTTAAGTGCTTCTAAGGTAGAAACTTGTGGTACTTATTTTCTGCTCATAGTTGATTTAGACATTTCTGAAAGTAATTTTGTGGTTGTTGTTTTTGGAACGTAGTTATTTAGTCTTATATTTTAACAATAACAGATCAAGCTGTTGAGCTTCTGTTTGATGTTTCATGTGGTTAAAGCTTTATACACAAGTTTGTATTTATCATTTCTTTTGCTAACAAGAATTTGTTTGTAATGCTTTTTAATACTAGTTAAAACTTTCAACTATTTTTAAGAAATACTTTTTTAGAAATCCATAAACAAAATTCTTGATTTGTGTTTTTGTAGTTGATTATTCGGTAGAAATCATTGGTAATGACCTTTGATGTAGCAATAACAAGTTGGAACATCAAAAACCTTCACTTTCATAATTATCATGATTAATACTTTACCAGAATCACAACATTTTGCATTATCGTATATTTTGATGTATTTGCAACTTTTCAATGCAATTCTAGTTTGTTTTTATTAAAAATTGTCTATAATAAGAGATTTTTGAAAACCATTGACCTATGTTCACCTTGAACCAATCTTGTTTAACTTAAAGCTAGAAATAACTTAACAAATGATTATTGGAAACACTTGAGCATAAAGTCACCTTTTCTGTAGGGTGGTTTAAGCAGTTTTAACTATCAAATCAGAAAAAGGACGTTTTATTAGTTAGCAGTTTTTAAAATGGTAATCATTTTTTTCTTCAATTCTGCTAACAAGTGAAATCGCGCCCTTAGAATGAAAGCAATAAAGTCTTCAAGAAATTGTAGTTTTGATTAATGTCGATGGTATTTCTCACAAATTTCTCAAAAAATCAATAATTTCCAACGATTATGCAAGGAATACAATCAAAATTACTCAAACCACAATTTCTTGAAGACTTTTTGCTCGTTTTCCACAGGTTGCAATTTTTGAGTTAGGTCACTTTCATTCTAAGAATGCGAAATAATCCCACCAATTACATACAAGTAGGCTACGGAATTAATCAACTATCAGTTTTGACATTTAAACCGTAGTAAAAATGTCAAAAAATCACTTCGAAATTATTCGCAACTCATTCATCTAGTTTTGTATTCAGCATGAAAAAATTCCCTTTTTAATAGAAACGTTGCATCTTAACAAGTCTAAAAAGTTCAAAATATTTGTTAAAAGAAAACAAAACCTACAAACTCAAATCTAAGTCTTTAAGCTAGACAGAAGCTGACAGAACTTAACAAATGATTCTATGAATCAGCTTTATTAACGAAAATGCTTTAGAACTGTGTATAAAGTATGTAATAGTATCAGAGCATTAAACTTTATTTTCTGTTTAATGGTTAGAAAATCTTGAACTATTATGTCAGAAAAAGACAGTTTTTTTTTAATATAAAGGAATTTACTAAATTTTCCGAAATTCCAATACATTTTTTTCGAAAAGTAACATAATCACTCCGACTAAAGACAAATAAACTGCAGAAGAATCAACATCCAATTTTAACATTTGTACCATTTGGCAAAAAATCACTCCGAAATTTTTATTTTTAGCAACTCATTCCTCGATTTCAGTAAAAGGTTTGACAAATTCCCTTCACTAAAAAAATCAAAACAAACAAACCCAAATCTAAGTCTCATGGGACTTTCCATGTGTAAAATAAATCAATTGTTTTTTATCTATTTCTTTAAAAAACACAATGTTTCCCTATCTTGATTTAAGATCAGATCTGCTATTTAATAAAAACTGTTTAGCTGAAAATTTGACAGCTTTAAAAATCAGATTTTGAAGGAAATCTAAATTTACCCATGGACACCCCATTAATTTGAAATGTCAGAAACTTAAATGTCAAAAGTAGCCATTGCTCGGATTTAATTTGAACTAAAAACTTAAGGACCGCAAGATGCAAAATTCGCCTAAAAGAGGTAAAAATCAATTTTTGAAGGAAATCTAAATTTACAAATGGACACCCCATTAATTTGAAATGTCAGAAACTTAAATGTCAAAAGTAGCCATTCCTCGGATTTAATTTGAAATAAAAACTTAAAGACAGCAAGATACAAAAATCCCCTAAAAGAGGTAAAAATCATCTCTTGAACTTTATAACCCTCTTAAAATGGCTTCAACTTTTACCAAATTCTTTAAATACATTGTTTTTCTTCGAAAGTACATCATTTAAAAAGTTTGTTATCTTTTTTTTACACATTTGCTCAAAAAATATCTTACAATATTTTTATGAAACTGCATTAGTCTGTAGGTAAATAAGCTTTTAAAGGTTGTAAAACCTCATTTTCAATTAATCACGCTCAAGTGATTTTCAAATATTTTATTCTCAATTGAACATTTATGTTCTCTCAAAAGAAACCACGTACGAGCAATAGTAATTTAGCTTGATAAGAATATACTTTCAGGCTATGAGTACTTTGTACATAGCTTCTTCGAATAGCAAATGACTTTTAAACATGACTACAACCAAAAAAAAAACAACTACCCATGAGTTGTTAATATGCGGTAGTCAAAAGTCACTTAAGTATTTCCCGCTGAAAGCTGAATCATGCCATCAGGCTACATGGAAAATAGGTTACTTTTTGAATTCATCATCATCTTCATCATTTTCATCGTAAGCATACAAAAAGAAAAACACATGCGACAAACATACCTAACTTTTAAGTCTATTCGCCCGAATAAATCTCTTCCTGCAAATCAGCATAAGAAAATACTGCATTTCCTCTTTAACGGAGCCACTATATAGTATAGGTATGTGTATGGAAGAGAATGGAGGCGCTTTTATTTCTGATATAATCATCATCATTATGATCAACAACACGTCACCATCACCATTACCATACACCGCACACCACACACCGCATCATCACATCGTGGCGCGATTTTAATCTCCCAGGCCAAAGCAAGCAATATCAACATCAGCAACCAACTCCATCTACCAGCAAACAACATAAAGCTAGGTTATGCATTGTGTGATGACCCAAAAAGAGGTTTCTTTAACTGCTGCAGATCTCTTTCTCTTCAGCTTTCTTGCATTTCTTATATTCTTCGTCGTCGTATCTCATCGTCGTAATCGTATTTGCAGTTGATTTTGTTTCGTTTTTCGTTTACTTTTTTTCCTTATTCCTCAATTCTCATTGACTTTTTGTTTGGTCCCTCGACCCGGCTTCTCGCTTTTCGCTTCACCACATCTTCGAAAGCAATTTTCTTTTTCTTGCAGTTTTATATCTTTTATCTTTAAAATAAACTCTCTGGTTGGTTTGGCCGAAAAAGAAAGGAGGGAAATTGATTGCGACCGCAGCGCTGTTGGCTGCGTGGCGCGTGGACAACTCAACTCATCCCATCCAAGGGTGTCATATAAATTGATATAACCCATCTTTTGTATTATTGTGTCTTAAAAATTAATTTTGAAATGCAATTTTTTTATAGCTGTTTGAATAATAGCAACAAAAATGCAATAGCAATCTCAAGAATCGAGGCTCCAAAGTAATCAGCATAAATTTCAATTGTTTGCTATAGAAAAGTCTCATCAGTTAGTTAGTAGAGTTGTTATGGCGATATGGTGGATGCAATATAAGCTCTTTTATTAGCAGAAGCTTGATATATGCAGAAAACAAAATCATATAACAGTCAAAGCATTGAAGTAAAAAGCTAATCAAGAAAAAAAAATGGAACGTGATGTGTGCAAGATTAGGTCGACATACCGCAAACAATCGGAACATCAAACGAAACATTGATTCATCCATCTAGGTAGGTTGGTTTACTATGGTACATGTCTAGCATCAGAGAGACAACGACAACGTTGATGACAGCGGCAACGACGACGACTTCAAACTCACCGATACGATGCTGGGACTTCGACGACTACGACTACGACGACAACGCCGATATGGAGGCAGGTTTAACAAGCACCGTCAGATGTAGCTTTTTAGTTTTGATGTGGTAAATACGTTTGTATATTCCTGTTCCACTTTTGCGGAGCTCTGGAGCGGTATTTATACTGCACATTACATATTGCATCAACCTGCCAGTTGCATTGTTAAAAAAAATAATATATAAATCGATGAAATACTATACCTACACTATAAATATGTATATCTAAAGTCTGCGAAGTCTGGGAATGGGTAATTTTATCTTTGTCATTGAATAAATCTGCGCCAAATGACGAACATTTAAAAGACACTCTCCTGGCATTAAAAGTTCCAGTGTTGTTATTTAAAAAAAAAAAAAACTTCTTTTTAAATGTCAAATAATGTTGAAAATGTCATTTCATCAGCAGCCATTTTTGTTTATAAACTGTCAAAGTCCAATTGTCAGTTTTTGTAAATAAACAAACAGATCTATTATGATTTTGGATACGTTTAATTTTTGTGTTTACTTCTCTATAGAATGATACACTTTTCCAAGATCTTCATTTATTTCTTAAGGCAATTTTACACTAGAAATTGATTCTGAAAATAAATTTGGTGATATACAAATAGACAAATAAGTCTGTAAGTCATATTTTCTTTTGACGCTAATAAATAGTTCAAAACTATTTAAAGGAAATGTAAATATTCAACTGTCAATTGTGGTACATAAACAAACCGATCTCAGAACTCACTTAAAGCAGTATTACACCATCGATGAATTTTGACACATAAATACGTCTACATACAAGTATTTGACATTTTTGATTTAGACACATAAGTTTGGCTATTATACTTATCGTGACCCTTAAATCAATTTTAAAACTATGTTGAACGATATTTCTTTAGAAACTGTCAGTTGAACCATTAATGAAATTAATTGATTTTAAAAAATTTCACAAACTCACTTAAGGTAATTTTAAACTAGGGAATGAATCCTACAGTAAATACTTAAAAAAAAGTATTTTGACAGTTTAGGGACAAATTACATAATTGTTATTATAGATTTTTTTATTTAAAATCTTATTTGACAGTAGTGTTTGGAGCACAAGTCTCAGGAGCACAATTTTAAATAACTTATTTTTTAAGGCCTAGCAATTTATAAGAAACTCCAAAGTTTAAATCTTTTTCAACTAAAAAAAAAGTGAATGTGAACACGTCTGAAAAATGACAGTTTGTGAAAAATGAAACCAAATCAAACAAACCTATTTATTTGAAATGTCAGAATTTAGTAAATCATAAAGAGATAGTAAGATTACAAAACGGTTTAAAATCAACTTCTTAGCTTTAAACTGAATACTGAAACGGCTTCAATATTTTGTATTACTTAGGTAAGAGTGTAATTTTAACATCTCTGTTATTTTGAAGAGCTGTCAAGACAAATGAAATATATTTTTTGTCATCTCTCATGTAACCATTAATATACCTGCCTTGATGTTGATTTGCTTTTTTTTAACTTTTATTTCTTCTTCGTCCATCCAACTATGCTCTATAGCTTCCTCCTTTCGCCGTCGTTGTCGTTGTCGTAGTCTTTCACTCATATTTTTCCATGACATTAATGAAAAATTATGACATAAAAAAAAGAAGATGACAAAATGATCAACTCCCCTTTTCGGTTATGAAGCAGCGTAACACAGAGATTTCCGTCAGATTCAGAACTTTTGCAAAAAATGCACTTATATTTGCATTGCAACACCTCCACTCCCACCCAAACCTCTCCCACCATCACTCTTAGATTTTTTTATTTTTTTGATTTTCTAAAACTATTGAGCTCAGCTCTTGGATGCCCTTGTTGCCTGCCTGCCTGGCAGCTTGCCTGCCATAAGCCTTCTTCTCAACTTACATAGCATGATGGAGGAGTTATGCAATATTAACATTTTATTTTATTTTTATATTTTTTCTGCTAGCATGCGGATTGCCTTCGCTCTGGTGAATGTATCTTTGCTCTGTTCTATGTTTTGTTTATATGGTTTGGAGTCTTTTTGGTTTTATAAAAAAGTTCAAAGCGCATATAAGAACTTGCTTTAATATGGATGAAATGAGTTTTGTGAATAGGGTGCGGTGTATACCTACCTACATTTTTTTTTCAGGATATGAAATTATACATATACATTTTTGTTTAAGAGGAGTCGAAAGGATTTTGTTCCTGTTTTCATTTTTCCTCCTAAAAGACCTGTTAAAAAGATTTTCAAGAGGTTTAACGTATATTAGGCTAATTGAATTGAATTTGAGTGTTATTTAGGTTATGGAGGAAGAATTTGTTGTTAGGAACATTTTTACCCTTATGCACTCTATACTAGAGTCAAGACATACCCCCTAATAGTCTTTTTATAAAGGTTGTTATTTTAGAGGCAAAGAACTTTAAAATAGATTAAAACAAAGATGACTTTTCTTAAATTAACATGAAAGTTACTACACCTCGCTAGGACTTAGTCTAAACTAAACGTCCATTTTTCGATTACTTTTTCCAAAATATATGACAATTACGTGGTGAATTTTTACCTCCAAGTGTTCTTTTCCTCACAGAAAATAGTCAAGCGGCGTTAGTCGCACTATCTTGAACGCCACTTGACAGATCCACAACGTGAACGCAATGCGATTAGCATACGTTTCCTTCAAGAAATCAATTGTGGCACAAGTTATGTGACATGTTACCCAGCGTCATCGAACAGAACCATGATTTTAAAATTAAATTTACATAATTTGTTCATGCATCAGTCAATTCATGTTGAAATGTCAAACCGAACTTAAAATAAAACTTAAAATAAATCACTTGACAGCTGACAAAAAAATGGCCACCGGTTTATAGTGTTACCAAGTTAAAGTTGCGTTAGTCAATTCATGTTGAAATGTCAAACCAACTTACAAATAAATCTCTTGTCAGTTTACAAACAAAATGGCCGCCAGTTAAAATAGTGTAATTCCAACTTAAAGTTCTGCACCTCTGAAAAGCAAACGTCACTTCGTTATGTTCGTTTTAAAGTTTTGGAGTATGAACTTAGGATTTCAAGAACTTCGTAATTATCGAACTTTCAACACTTCTTGATAAAAACCTAAAATTCTCCTTAGAGATATTCGATGAAAAAAGAAAAACACATATCATAATTAATCATTACTTCATCAAGTCAAAACCTCGGAAAATTTATTAAGTGAGGTTTGGAATATGCCCGTTTGTCACGCTATAACTAAGGTACTTATTCCTTTATACAGACAGGGGCAGCCATTGTTGTCTTAAATACATATAACCTTACCTAAAGTGCTATACAGTGAGTATGGTATTATTGCATGTGTCCGTTTCCGTTTTAAATTTTTTACCTCGTATTTTTCTTTTGTTTTCTTTCGATTTGTATCTCCTTTGACAGTATATCCCTTTTTCTTTTGTCTTGTCTTCTTTTTTTTGTATACGTGGTCTACAATACTGTCGCCTGGCTTCAACGACGACGTCATATGCGGCGCAATAGTCTTACCTTTTGGGCTATCCTATCCTGATGTTAACAGTCGTCGTGGTCACATAGTCGTCGATTCAAAATAATGCCAAAAAAGATACCAAAACGCTGATAGAGTAAGCGCCTTTTCCATTGCACTTTGAAGCAAGCAGGTAACGACAACGAGTAGGTATTTTTAACGCGATGCATTTTTAGTTTCCCTTTCCCAAGTGAGTCGCGCCGCGTCGATTTATTGGGATTTAAAATTTATGATACGATTCGAAAAGTGCGTATTCTGGTCACGAACATAAAATATCCCTCATACTGACAATCGACTGGCTATTGTTGTGTCAGACACTGGGTACGTTCGTATTTACAAAGTTGCCATTATTTTACCTTCAAATGGAAAAGTCAAGCATATTTTTTCCCTTATCGATGTTCTTTTTTATAGTGTTGTTGTTTTTCAAGTCACATTTTCACTATCATCAAATATGTATAAAATTGTCATTTATTTCTTTATGTACAAAGTGTAGAAGGTGCCTAAACTAAGCACACATAACATTTTATTAAAACAAATATTTATTGGGAAACTTTCGTCGGACAAGATGTCAGGGCAGGCAAGAAACAAAAGAGATAATGTGAGAATCATGCGATGCTCTAGTTAAGAAATTGTTTTGTTAGAAAAATGTTTACTAAACGCCATTTTTGATGATGGTGTCTTTGCCCTGAACATCACGCTCAACACGCTACTGTGGCTGTCATTTCAATTTCATAGACGATCATCTATCGCCTTAAGCTTGTAGCCTCCCCCTCGTCGTGCGTCGTGGCCTCTATCATCTTGTAAATTTATTTCTTTTCGAATTCAGAGTCGCACATATTTTAATTATCTCTCTGCATCTGTTTTTTGAATTTTGTGACCTATTAAAACAAAATAAAGTTGAAGATTGAAAAGACCGTTTCACAATTTGTGATATTGATTATAAATGACAAAAATTTGAATTGAAACTTACATAAATTTGAAGGGGCTGCTGAGGTTGATCCAAAACCAAACAATCATAAGAAGAAAATTGCAATCATAATACTACGGATTCAAGTTGGAGGTATGCCTTGCTGCCTTCAAAGTGTGCTACTCTATGCGGAGCAAGTGAAAGCCGTTTAACTGGTCGAGGCCGAACAACAACCAACACCGACGTTATGGTCTTGCTGTACCATTCGTACAGCAAGTTTTTATTTAATTTTATTTTTCTTGCTTTTTGTTATTAGTTTATTTATTTCTTCAGTTGTTTTTAGACTTACCTTAAAGTATAACAACTTATTCGTAAGGTGATGTCATTGTTCTTTTCTTCTTTTTTTTTAACGCGTCTTGAGTCAAGCTCCCGTGAAGTATAACTTTAGTCTTCTAAATGAATCATTTTTTTTTTTTTTGAATCTTACATTGAATATTTTATTAATAGCAATTTGAAAATTATGCAAAAAAGGCATCAAATTAATTATATTTTGTTTCTGTTATTTTCAAAATGCGAATGGAACGAAAAATTAGAACGATTTAATTTTTTTGATTAATAGTCCAAGAGGTCAATGGTTCTCTATACAATTTACAACCTATAAGGAGGATGTGGTATAATTTAATTTTTATATTTTACGAGGTTCTCAAAATGATTCTTTAATGATTATTCAAATTATGTAAGATTTTTAAAACGGGGTTTTAAAGGGCGCGCTTTGAACAAACAATGTGCCTGGAGTCATTAACAATGATGGTTTTTTCTGTTTTAAGTTCAGAACTTTTGAACACTCAAATTTTGTTTTGAAATCCGTTTGAGCTTTCGGAGACTAGCATTTGTGATTGTTTTAAGAACCTTAAATCAAAATGAAAACTTGAGTTGATTTTGAAACTACAAAATTTGTAAACTTGTTTGAAAAAATCAAGCTTTTGAAAATATTAAGAAATCTAAAATAAAATTTCTTATAATTGATGAATAAAATTTTTTTGAATTTCTTTGAACGAAAACCCTGCCTTGCCGACATTTCAATTTGACAGGTTTGGAACTTGTTATATTCTCTTTGACTTTTAAATACTCAGAAACTATACTCAAACAAAGCTACAACTATAAAGCTCTAAACACACTGAGCAGAAAAAAAAACACAATTTTTACTTTGACAGTTCAGGTTCGTATCTGAATAACATAGAACAAAACGCCTCAAGAAGTTCAACTAAGAATTCTTCAAAATATTTTATAATTGACGTTTTGTCCCGCATATTTTGAAAAATCGACCTAAATAAAATTGGTAAGAATCTCAAACAAGTTTCTGATACTTCTAATTTGGCGTTTTTTTAGTTCAGAGCTGAGCAGAGTCTGAGCGAACAGAGTAGAGTAGAGTGGAGTTCTGAGCAGAGTATGTTTAGAGCTCTCTGATTTAATTATGAAACAACTTGAGCACTAAACTGTAATGAATTGAAATGTCGTCTGTTTGAAAGCGTTCAAAATTTACTTTAATCAAATTAATTATGAAAACAGTCATAGCGTTGCGTTGGTTCATTTGAAGCCTGAAATAAATTTGATTAGTTTTTTTTCTAAATTATCTTTCGTTCTGCACTTGAGCGACCGCTTCTTCCACCATTTTTATTGTTTTGACGATGATTTTTTTTTAATTTCCCGGCTTTCAAATATCAAATTGTTTGTTTTAACAGAGCGCGCTCTGAATATGTTCAGAACTAAAAAAAGAAACACGAATTTGAAGCTCTGAACGATCAGAGCTCAAAAAGAAACACAATTATTTTTTTGACAGTTCGAGCTCTGCTCTGAACTAAAAAAGAAAAACTCCAATTGTTGAATGCGTTCATCAGATTAAGGTTTATTTGTTTTATTTTTCATGAACTGTCACTGGTGAAAATTGTTTAAATTTAATAATAAATCAATAATAATAAATCAAGTTTTTGAAAATAATAAGAAGTCCAAAATTCATTATTCTTATCATTGATGAATAAAATATGTATTGACATCATTTATCACAAAATGTAGCTTCTTCGAGCGAAAACCCTGCTTTACCGACATGTCTTTTTGACAGGTTTGCAACTTCTTATATTCTTTTTTAAATTTAAATACTCAGAAATTGTATTCTGAATTAAACAAAGCTACAACTATTAAGCTCTGAACACACTGAGTAGAAAAAGAAACACAATTTTAAGTTTGACAGTTCAGGTTCTGTTCTTAAGAAGTCCAACTGAGAATTCTTGACAATCGTTTTGCCCCGCATAATTTGAAAAATTGATCTAAATAAAATTGCTCAGAATGTTTCTGATATTTCTTATTATTGGATGCGTTCATCAGATTAAGGTTTGTTTTTTTTTTTTTTTTCATGAACTGTCACTGGTGAAAATTGTTTAAATGTACCGTTTTTATGAAAGCGATCAAAAATAAAATAGTGCACAGAACAATTTGCTGAGCTGATAAAAGTTCTGAGTGTATGACATCTTAAAAAAATGGTTCCGTTTCCTAGATTTAGGTTTGTTTGCATTGTATTTTTTTCATTAACTGTCACTTTTTGAACGTCTTCAGGTACACTGCTGACTAAATGATTAAAATTTTGCAAAAAAGATAGTAAATTGCTAAATATATAAACAATAAAATAAAAGCATAGCCAATTTTTCTGAAGTGAAACTCAAAAAATAAAACAAATTCAATCCAAAGGGAAGCTCTATTATTAATTCTTAAATTAATTATGTTTAAAAAAAAGAGTACCGCTAATTTTTTAGATTGTATATCCATCTAGCTTAAAGATTTATACAATAAGTTAATTTACATTCTTAATAATACTGAATCCATGTCTTTTTTTCACTGAGCTGTGTTTTGCTTATTTTTCTATCTCAATCAATTTTAATTTGTTTAAAATCCTATAAAACAAAACAACAATTCTATTAAACAAAATTCATCCATAATTTAATGGACACCGCTTCTTCTTCAAAAACAGACAAAAATCAAGCCAAATCATCTAAATCATAAAATAATAATAAAAAAATAAAAGTTTATTAAGTTTGACAAATTTGCCCTCCACATGAGAATGAGAATGAAATACCGTTTATTAAATTAAAGCAAAAATCCATTCAATTCATCATCTCTGTACCTCCAATTTAAAAAAGAACGAACACACGACCAGAGTATACCGTAAAGTCCGTAGTCCGTAGACCGTAATAGAACACCTTTTCCACACTTTCAAAACTTAAATACCCTCTCTGACAAGTTTCAGTGAAAAACAAATTTATCATCGGCAGCGGTGGCGCTGGCGATGGTGAATTGGTGATGCCAACTTTTTCCCATATTCGTCTCATGCTCAATAAATTATTTTATTTGCGCCCCATTCTATACGACGACGCGGGGTTAGAAAACTTTATTTATTAAAAGTTTGTACGTATTATATTTTTCCCTCTCTCTATTTGATTTTTCAATATCGAGAATGATTTTTGCAATTTGGTTTTTGTTTACTCACCAATTGATTTGATATCATGGCCTATGCATGATCGTTGTGTATAGATGGCGTCGTAGTCGTCGGGGAGAATTTGACGTCTGAATAGAGAGAAGTTGTTAATTTCGTGAAATAATCATGATGTCATCTGTGTAATGTCATCATTTGTGTACCTTTTGCAAGTTTTTCAGTACGAATACAAAATGACAGCATTCAAATAGAAGCACGTTCTTAATAATTCAGGTGCTTGATTCTCAGAGTTAAGGTCATCTTTAAGTGATGACATTGTCGTGTCCTCATCAATTTATTTCAATTAAATGTCACTGATTGAGATGGAATTTATATTTGCAATATAAAAATTGTGTACTCTTTAAGCCTAGTACATACTTGTGAACCATCTCGTGAACCTATACAAATTTCAGTTATTGGTTCACCCGTGAACTTGCTCGTGAAGCTGAGTGGAGAACAAAGTGGAGAGTTTTCGTTCACGGGCAATTCACGTGCAAAATGTACGGGAACTGTTGGTGAAGCTTTGACATTTGGTTTGTTCATGTTCACAACGTGTACTCACAAGTGTGTACCAGTGAGCAATGTCAAAAATTCACTTTCTCCACTGGCGAACGTTCACTTCACGAGGAAGTATGTACTAGGCTTTAAATGTACACAGATACTCAACGATTTATTTAAAGAACTCATGCGTTCAAAATGTATCTTTCGCTTTTTCCTTGAACAAATGAACTAAAAAGAAAAAATAAAACTAGAATAAGAAAGGATTGATGTGAATGGAAACATTTTTCAGGAAATAATTTTATATTTAGGTCCCGTCTTCATCGTCATCGTCATAGTCGTTCTTCAACAATGGATGTTAGAAAAGCTCTACAAATAAAACAGAACCAACTCAAAAAAAAAATATGAACCATTCAGAAAAGTACAGAAATGGACGAATGAACTAAGTACACATTATTTAGAAGGAAGAAGCACAGAAAAGCAAACAAGAAAAAGAAACACCCTTCAGCAACAAAAATGAGGAAAAAAAGAATCTCAAAAAAACTTCTTTAAAAAACTACGATAAAATGTGAAAAGTTGTGAAGAAATTTGAGATCTTATTTTGTGTGTTTCGTTTGGAGCACTTATGTAGGTACGTTTGGGGCAGGAAGGTACTCCGAGTCTTATATTATTCTTGCACTATAAAAATGTATGTCTGATGTATCTTGTGGATTCCTTATTCGTAATCTGATTATATACACGTTTTTCTTATATTTTTGTGTTTCTCTCTTCCTAAGAAAAAGAAAATGGAATTTTTAGTTTAAAAGCAAAAACGGGAAGAACAAGACGATCTGAAAACTTAATTTTCTTCATTTAATTTTCAAGTCACACAGCAATGCGGAAAGAAACAACAACTGTCCTTGAAGCAACCAAATAAATAAAACCTATACAACTCCTCTTTTAGTATAAGGATTCGTCCTCGGACTCCGAACCCGACTTGGACCTACCTTCAGGATTTTTCTTTCGAAACAAGGAAGAGAAAAACCAAAGTTAAATTAATCTCCTCATTTGCTGCAGCGCAAAATGAAAACCCAACCACCATCTGTGTGTTTTTCTCTCCGATGATGGTGTCTTAATCCTTATCCCGCCATAAAATCGATTCGAAGAAGGACTAAGTCCTTTGGTTTTTTCCTCTGATGGTTTTCCAAAAGAAAGGCAGAACTAAACAAAAAACCCACAAATTTTGTCGCATGTCTTGAGACACTTAATTAACACAGGCAAAATTCAAGTAGCCGTATAAAGGACTATAACTCAATCTTCCAAGTCTAAACAACTCCTACGCCATTCGCAAGAAATATGCGTTTGGGTGTATAGTTGCGGCGCCTTCCAAGATTAATTTGTCTGTTTTTTTTTCTTTGCTTTGGTGTTGTTTATGTCTTCGAGAGTTTGTTTTTTCGCTTTTGTTATGGAGAAATCATAGTACAAGGCTTTCCAAGGCTTTACGGTTTCTATATACCTTTATTTAAAAAGATCAAAATCCAACGCCAGATATTGCACAACTCGAAGAACTGATTAATAACGTGTTTAGAATAAATTAAATAATAAATACAAAATAAGTTTGTTGTGTTTACTCAACAAATTGCTTTTTGAATAAATTAATTCATAAATAAAGCTATATTCACACTTTTATACGAACCAAGGACAATTTTAAAACTTATTTTTGTTTTATGTACAACTTTTGAGTTTGTTAAATAGAAACTGATTATTTTTTGAATGAATGAGTTTAATTTAAATTTGAAGTTTTCTAACTAACAAGTTGGGTTTGTTTTTACCTTAAGGAAACATTTAAGTCAAATCTTTTATTTTATTGTTTATTTTGTATTTGTTTAAATTCTTACAAACAAATATAAATATTTGAATAAATCCATATTCAATTTCTGCAAACATATTTTTTTATTTATAGCCAAAACCATATCAAGTTTTAAAACTTTAAAATATAAAAATATATTTACGGAATTTAAAAATGTTTCAGTTACTGAACTTTGCAAAAACATGAAAACCTGTTTCTATTGTTTTGCTAAAACCTTTTTTTTTTAATATTATGGTCTTATTTTTAGAATTTAGTTAAAATTTATTGAATTTTCTAGTTTCTTGATCGGAAGTCTAAAATGACAGAAATTGTCTAAATCGTCAAAAGCATTAAGAAATGTACTCCAAGTGTTTTAGTACCTTCTTTGGCAGCACTGTTGTATAATTCCATAATAAATAAATCATTAGTAAAAACACAAAACAATTTTTTTTAAATAAGTTTTTATAAAATTTCACATCTGTCAGATTAATAGCATTTGTCAATGAAACTTAAAAAATGTAATTTATTTTTTGTTCAATTTGGCAGCACTGTTTTTAAAGGTCTCTGTTTGCTGTCTAATTTTAGACTATAGAATTCGTCACAAAAAATAAAAATAAATCGTTTGAGTTTGTTATTTTAAATTTGGCAACACTGTTTTCTGACAGCTGTCAGATTAATATCCTTCTGTATAGATGCCACCAAAAACATATTGTTTCAAATGAGAATTATGGAAATGTACAACTTATTAATTGTTTTAAGGTCCGTTTTAGTATAGTATCGATATTGAACCCACGTTAATTCAATAAACTTGGTGGAATAAATTACGGATGAATGACAAATGATTTTGATGTGCGATCTCCAAATTTATTAATTTCTTGCACAAAGAATTCTCCAAAAGAATCTTCTGGCGTAAACAGTTTGTTGATTTGTTCTCAAAATTAACAGAAATAAGTTGGTTATAAACTTTAAATTTTATTAATGTTGGCATCACTGTTTTCTGACAGCTGTCAGATTCATATCCTTCTGTAAAGATGTATAGAAAAACATATTTTTTTAAATTAGAACTATGCAAATGTAGATTACGGATGAATGACAAATGATTTTGATGTGTGATCTTCAAATGTATTAATTTCTTTCACAAAAAATCCTTCAAAAGTGTCTTCTTGCGAAAACTGAAACTGAAAAATAGTTGGTACTAACCTTTAAGTTTGTTTTTATTAAATTTGGCAGTACTGTATTCAAATTCGTATTCTGCTTTATAAAAATATATTATTCGTTCAAAATATTTTCCTGCCAATTGTAACTTTGACAGAGTACAACTTTGGTTTAAGGTTCGTTTAACAAAACCTGATGTCTTCGATTGGGATGAACTGACAGTTGTTTTTGATGCGTGACCTTCAAAATACAATGAAACCACCAAAAGTCTGTTCTCGACTTAATCGTATATTAATATATTCCCATAGTTTACTCTTATCACTGAAAAAGTTAATCGTACAGTTTTAATCTGTATTTATTAAAGTTGGCAGCACTGTTTATTGACAGAGAAACATAACAAACGTCAAAAACATGATTTGTGAATTATAATTAACCGCTGTACAATCTATTTGTTTTTTTTAGGGTCTGTTTAAATTTTGTGAGTAAGATAAGAATTAACTGACAGATGTTTACTTTATTCAAGTGTCATTCCTTTAGGTTCTTACACAAAGAATCCTTCAAAAGTGCCCTCTTGAGAAAATCTTATGCTGATTTATTCTCATAGTTAACTCTCATCTTTGAAAAACTAGGTCATAAAGTTATGAACATCAAACTACTATGTATATATATTTTTTTATGAGCGTTACACAAAAATATGTATGTAAACATGATTTTATTAAAAAATGGCTTACCTTCAAAATCAAGTGATATGACCTTTGCATAAAAATGTCATTTTATTTGATAAAATATGAATTTGTTTCAAAAAAAATTAGATCTGTCATTAGCATAAGCCGACTTTATTGATACGATAAATTTGTATGCGTAAATTGATTTCAAAACCTTAAGTCACCACCTCAAAAACATCATTAATTTAAAGCTTATTTTAAATTTCAAGACTTTGTAAGATAAATTTTTGAAAATTTCCATTTTAAACCAGTTGAATAATTATTACACAAATAATTATTAAAACATACAAAGTCATAAAATTAATATAAGAGAGTATTTTGAATTCAGTTTTAATTAAAAAACAAGTCCCGAATTTAATATTTATATACACATTTGTATTTCTGTGTATATCTATGTATTGTGCAGTGTATGTCCCGTTCTGGATGATGTCTTAAGGGTATATATACATTTATATAAAAATACATATTTCATTTTAATTTGATTCAATTGGAGTTGGTATAAAGTCTTTGTTCATATATATGGAAGGAAACAGATGCACAAACCAAAATGATGAGTCATTTTTCTGGTTCTGGAATAAATGGTCAGAAAAACAAAAATAAGTTGATCATAAAATGAAAAAAAGGTAAAATCAAACAGGACTCACATAAAAGAGTACATCCAGAGACAGATAACTTCCCTTCGGGTGCGGCGACAACTGCCGGCGTCGTCGACGATGACCGATGTCATTTAACAAGCACAGTATAATTGAGTTTCCTGTGTCACACGACGACATTCACATTTTTACCCAACTTCTATATGTGTTCACAGAAATGAGGAGGATTTGTGCTAGTGGCCATCTCTCTAATTGGACATCATTTCCCACCTTTTCTTTTCATTTTTATTTCCTGATTAGAGAGAAGGAAGAGGAAGTGAGGAAAATAATTAAAGAAACGAATGATTCATTGTCCTCCTTATCGTCGTACGTGTAAACCCAGAATTTTATACATACACACACACAAAAAAAAAGGGAGGAAATAGAAACTTTTTCTCTAACTTGAGTTTAATTAAGGATAAAAATGCAGTTCGTTGGATGTTGCCAGTTGGTCCTGATAAAGCTTCTAGCTTGAAAATAACACTTAAGAATTGTAACTGTTACACACCCTCTATACACACAACAACGAGGTTATCCTGATTTTCCTTTTTAATAGTTTCCATTCTAGTTAGCAGGAAAAGTGGGAGTATGATGGAAAGGAACACTGTTGCTCTCATTACGCAGTGTTTGAGTCGTAAACTTCCGGTTGTGTCTGTAACTATAGCAAAATGTGTGTGTGAAGTAAATATATATACATATAACTCAGAGATGGGATCAAAATGGGTGTGTGTGTTGTGCATCTTTGCACGTAGAAGTCGTTTGACACATCACGCAATAAAAGCCAAAGGAACAGAAGAAAGGACATCTCGAGGACGGCAATCAAGAAAATGATTGCTACAATTAGAGTGTCTCAAGCACATATCCTATTCCTTCACATAACTTATATTATATATGCATATGTTTTGATCCTAATCCAAGGAGAACTCAGATGGTGGTGTTTTCATGTACCTATACCACCTGCTTCCTACCTACTTGATGCAATCTCCTTTCTCTCTTGTTTTTTAAGCCAACTGTTCGCAGAGGGTCCTTTGTATTCAATATGCTGCTGCTTCTGCTTCTACTTCTGCTTTTGATTCTACTTCTCATTCCGCGTGTTCAAGTGCTCAAGTGGCTCCTTGAAGGGATGAATAAAATAAGAACCCACATGTATGTATGTGGAATGGCAATCCTCCTGCAGAAACGGCATTCATAAATCCAATGCACATGATACATTGCTGCAGGTACAAAAACACCCTTAGACTTTGTGTGTTCGTTTCCGTCTGTTATCGTTATGTACTGGTATCGTTTTGCAGCGAGTATTTATATATTCACCTGTATTATATATGAGAAATTTGTTTTTACGAAAAATCAATTTCGTCCTGGAAGTATGGCAACTTATGTTCCCTTTTGCCTCCTTGCCATGCCACCACGACTCTTCAATTGCTGCTCATCCTTCTTTAACTAAAGCTGAATAAAATAACAAAATAAAAGAAGCTACAAACATATAAAGTCCTAGAGACAGGTAGGTACCTATATGAAGGCTATATGAAGGAGATTTATTGCTTCATGTCCTTTTTTGCATATCGCTTAGTGCGGTTGGGTTTAGGGCTTTAGCCAACTCAACTCAATCCAGCTCAGCTCAACTTGACTCTCGACTCGACTTGATGTTGGAAGCCAGGATAAACTCTTTTTTTTATCCGTCGTTGTCCTTCCATGAAATAATAATAAACTCCGTTGAATCCTGAACTGTCATAAAATTTGTTGTCTGTTTTCAGCTTGCTTTTGATTTATAGATTATGTCAAACATGACATTTACTTAATGTTTACCATCATCATGACAGTAACCCATTTCTTTTTCTTATTTTTCATTGCAGGTATGTTCAGTTCTTCGTCAAAACGAGTACGACTCTGTGCATCAGGAACACAGAAACTTTAAAAACAAAAACACAAAGGTAACATGTTGTACTATAAGAGTCGACTTTACACAAACACATATGTAAAAAGATGAGCTATAGTAGAGCAAATAACAATTTCTATAAAGATATGTAAAATCCTTTAGAAATATCCAAAGGCGAATGACATATGACATCCGTTTTCATTTTCTTGTATTTAATGTTCACATGGATGGGAAAAAAAGTTGTTGCTTCTGCTTCTGCTTTAAAAACAAAAACAACAAAAACAACAACAACAAAATTATTTAAACGGAAGTAGCAAACATGAGTTGGACATTTTTAGAGTTGTTGCAATTGCAGTTGTAGATACATAGAAGGTTGCATATAAATATGAGTATAACTTGTAAAGTTAAGTTCGATGGAAAAATAAATGTTTTTGAAACTGCAACATATGCGCCTGACCTCTTTATGAGGTAATTTTATTTTTTAACAAGCTTTTTATGTAAGTTGGGTGGTATTTTAAAAATGGCACAGTTACTTACAACTTACTGGCAACTTACTCACAATTTCAACTCGAGGTTTCATGTGCAATTATAAATATTTTATTCTTCTAAACCAGCACCACAAATGTTTCCTAGACTTAGAGAACAAGTTGGCATAGAATTTAAATTGGTATTATAACATGCAAGGCACATATTATGAGGAAAAAGAAACAGATAGTAATTTCTGTTTTAGAATTCCTCACCCGGGCGCCATTTTTTACATTCTTGTTTAATGTTTACTGGAATTGTAACTTTTAAACCACATTTGGTGTTTTTTTAATAAAGGTGTGCTTATAGGCATATTTTTTAAGTCTACAACACATTTTCCTTGGCTTTAATTGCTTCTTTTTATTGTAAAAATATAAGTGCAACTTTTGTTAAGACCGCCTAAAACTCAAATCGGTATTTCATAATCAACTAAAAAGACATCTAAACAGTTCTTAGCTTTCTTTTTAAGCATACAAAAACGGTAATTTCCATTTTAGAATTCCTTACCCGGGCGCCATTTTTATTTTTCACTCGAATTACTACTTTTTTATCGGCACTTGGCTTTATTTTATAGCCTTTAATTTCTTTCTATAAATTGTTAGAAATTTTGTACAATTTAGCTTGCTTTTTAATAAAGAGCTTAAGCCTTCTTAGAATTTAAATTCATATTTAATTTATTGTAAGTAGATTAGATTAGATTAGCTTTGGTTTTTATTTTGGTAACGTTAATTACAATTTGTATAAAGTTTACAAACAAAAAACAAAAAGCATAGATTTACTGCCGTCTGCCTAGGTTAGGTTAGGTTATAGTGGCTGTCCAAGATGGAAACGGACACACTTAGGCCACTTTAATGGCCCATTGTGATACCACATGAATCTTGAGGCTTCCTCCTAAGCTCAATATAACCAGTTTGAATCCCTTACGAAACGTGATAGGCTGCTTATACCGATATGATTAAGATCGTTTAGATCGTTAAAAAAGAATTCTCCTAGGTAATTCTTGCGTTTTCGGGCCAGAGCAGGGCATGTGCAGAGAAAATGAAGAACCGTTTCTTCCTCGTCCATACAGCTTCTGCAAAAGTCATTTAAGAATGCGCCTAGTCTCGTGGCGTGCTTTCCTATTAGACAGTGTCGGGTTATGACACTTATTATCGAGCTTATATGCGATCTGCTTAAAGAGAGCGAGTTCATCTGCCTTACAGTTACCTGGAATGTATCTATGGCCCGGCACCCAGCAAAGGTGAACATTAAACTGTTGTGCCATCTCTATTAGAGACGATCGACAGTTATGGACTGTTATAGAGTTTGTAGAGACAGAATCCAGAGATTTGATAGCGGCCTGGCTATCAGAGAAAATATGGATATCAGATGTTGATATTACGTTTTCTTTGAGCTAAGGCAAGACTTCTTTTATCGCCAAAAGTTCCGCCTGGAACACGCTACAATGGTTGGGAAGGTGGAATGAGAGACTTAATTTCAGTCGTTTAGAGTACACACCTCCACCAACCCCTTCTTTTGTTTTTCACCCATCTGTGTAAAAATGGATTGACTCATCCTCCAAGAATGTCTTGATTTTGCATCAGTATTTCGCTACCAAAAGCATTCCTTCTTATTTCTTTAAGAACTGGACATCTTCCAACCTCTAAAAATTCGCTTATTATAGTATCGTTGAAGTTTCTCAACTGTTTCGTATTGTTTCGTTCCCCAAGTTTGTGCCACATAAAACATGACTGACTCAGATACCGCTTTAAGTATCTTGAACTTGCTGCTATTTGCTATATTTTTGTTAGAAAAACATCTTTTCCAAGTTGTACTAATTGCACCTTTAGCCTTAACTAGTTTCTCTCTTAGATGAATTTTCATGCTCAAATTTTTCGTTAAGTGAACTCAAAGGTATTTGAATTCTTTGACAACTTCAATGACATCTCCATTATAAAACCATATTGCTTTCACTGAATTGGGGCCTCCTCCTCGTTTAAAAATCAAAATTTTGGACTTATTAAGATTTACCATCAAACTCTAAAGCTGAAAATATTGATACAGGCGGTTTATCTTTAACTGCAACGATTCAGGTGATGATGCCAAACGAACAATTTGTCCGGTGAAGTCTATGCCACCTAGTAAAAGGTCTGTGAGATCTGCAATAAAGAAGGGGAACAGAATCGGACTCAATGTACAGCCTTGTCTGACTCCCGATTGTGTTTTAAACCCTCTCGACAACTTTTCTCCATTCCATACCTTAGCAATTGTATTCGGGAGAGTTATAGATTCTGAATAACTCTTCCGAACTTCCATGACATTCCGTTACTATACAGCTTGTACATAAGCGCATGTCTACCGATCATATCAAATGCAGATTTAAAGTCAACGAAAAGCGTATATAGCTTCTTGTCCTTATTGGGGACTGTTTCTGCGATACTTTTAAGGGTAAAAATGTGGTCAACTGTCGAATAAGCTGTCCTAAAGCCTGCTTGAAACTCCTTTAAGAGCTTGTTGTCTTCTATCCATTCATTAAAACGTTTTTGCAACCCCAGCTTGAATGTTTTATAAGAAGCATTTAGAAAGGATATTCCTCTATAATTAGACGACTCGGCCAAGCTCCCTTTCTTATGAATCGGGAAAATGATGGACTAATTGAATTCTAGTGGTATCATTCCTGTTTCCATGACATTGTTATAAATAGCTGTCAGTCGATTGATTAGCTCTGCTTTCCATACTTTCTGCTGGAATGACATTCGGTCCTCATGCTTTCTTTCCTTCTTGGTGTCTTATTGCAGCATAAAGAGTTTCATTTTTAAAACCAAGAGTATTGAAAAACAAGTTTCTCTTCTGTTGTATTCATCCAACTCTGAAAGTGATATTCCAGCTGATCAGAACCTATACTAAAATGGATTGAAGTTTTTTTGCGTTCAGCTGCTTTGCCAGGTTCCTTTCCGATAATTTCTGTGGCTTTTTACAGTCTACATCAAACCATGGCTCTATGAAGCTTTTCCGGGATTTGTTGGAAGCTACAAATAGATACGACTCCTTGATTATTTTATCCAGCTTGGATAGATCACAATTTCTTTGACTCAGCAGTGAGATATCAAGCCTTGCTTGATATTTCATCTAGTTTGTCGGTTTCCATTTCAGTTTCGGTAGGGAAATCAGTCCGAACGTTATGATCATTGGAAAGTGGTCTGAATACGTTACAGCTTCTATTTTCATGTCAATCATATGCTCATTCCATTCGTTGCCTACGAGACAATCACACTCGATAGTCTATTACAGAGCTTCCTTGACCACTGACAAAAGTTATTTCTATTCTAAGTATTAACAAGAAAAAAAACACATCTAGATAGTTGTGAGCTTTCTGTTGAAACATAAAAATAAAAATGTTCATACTAATAATCCCCACCCGGGCGCCATTTTTCAAATTTAGTTTTAATTTTCACTCAAATCACGACATTTTCAATCATAATTGTTGTTGTTCAAATAGGTAATTTTATAACCATATTATTCTAAACTAGCGACAAATTTTTACTAGCTTTAATCTCGTTCTTTCTGCTAATAGAAGTTGTTTGCGGTTTAGGTAGCTTTTGAAAAAAAAAACTCAAGTTGGTAGAGAAATATGAATTGATACTATACCATACACAATACACTTATTATAAATAACAGAAAACATGGCGTCCTCACCTTTCAATTGAAGCAAAAATAGTAAGTTTCATACTAAAATTCCTTACCCGGGCGCCATTTTTCATATTAATTTTAATTTTAAATACTCGAAAATACGACTTTTTCAATAATAATTGACATTCAATAGCTTAACTTATAGCTATTTTTCAGAAAATTAACCTGATTTATTGTATTTTTATAGTTTTTTTTAAGTTATGAATTTGCATTTCAGAAAGGTCCTTTTAAAAGCTATGTTTTGTGAATTTAGTAAAAATACAAAAAAGAATTATTTGAAATCAATTTTTCTTCTGCAATAAAATCAAAGTGTTAACATATTCAATTTTTACATTTTTTCAAGGTTTTGTAAATGTAGGTATGTTTGTTTCACATTTCTTAGGAAAGATCTAATTACACAACCTTACAACAACTTTGGGTTAATTTGATGCAAAAAAAAATAAAAAACAAAAAGGCAGTTCCTTTTGTTTGTTATTGGGGCTTCCTATTTAGAGAAATAAAGAGACATTTCCCGTGGAAATTTCCTATAGCCATCCTATAATTGTATCCTTCTTTTCTTACCCCTGTGGGTTCGATTGAGAATCTTTTCTTTTATTTCTGGTTCTCTACCCCCATTACCCTTCATAAAAATGGATATCGGATTTCTTTTTGCTGAATGCACATGGGAAATTATTTTTTATAACAAATACACCATTGGCACTACTGCCGCCGTTGCCGCCGCGCGCCGTCGGTCGGTCGGTCCTCCTTCAATTTTGCTGGCGGAATTGATTCCTTGTGTACCATCATCATTTTCTCCCCCAGTCGCTCGGTGTTCCTTTCCCACAGAACAACACGAGCATAGAAATAAAGGTACCTATGTTATACTCTGTGTGTTCTTGCCTTGAAGGCAAGTTCCGGAATTGATATTACTTTTATTTTTTCTTAAAGAAATCAGCACAAATATATAGTAGCACTTACTACCGGATAAAGACATTAGCCTCTTTTTGCCTTCAAAGGCAAAGTTAAAGGCAAAGGCAGTCCCACAGTCAGCAAAGATGGGAATGGTGATTGTGGTGTGGGATGTTCGGTTGTGGGTTTCTCAGAACTGGGATCGGGATATCGAGCTATTGGGATGTCGAGCTGTTGGGATGTGGGATGTCCTCTCCAAATGTGAATGTGGCCAAATTGAAATTCTGTGTACCTATATAAATGTGGTTTCCTTCGGTTTTGTTTGTTTGTTGCTTTATCAATTCATCCTTGTCGTTTTCCAACATTCAATATGGATAGCTGTGCTACTTAGTTGACAAAAGCAAACAAACAATAATATCTACAACAAAAATCCCTTCGTTTTTGTGTGAGTGTGTGAGGCTTTTACAAATGCTTCCTGTCATTGTCGTTAAAACCACAATCACACTCGAAAAACAGATTTGTGTTCAGCTATTCAACACATCATCCCACACTCTGATCTGTAAGAGGAGCATACCCCAAGGTAAAGTGCCTTAGACCTTCTCTCGTATACATTTGGAAATTACATCTGCTGAAGCAACTACATGAATGTATATTGAGTAATTTATTTTGCAAATATTTATAATTTTTCCTTCTTTATGCCGTTATGCAATTGACGGATCTAATGTCAATTGGCAAAAGCCATCAAAATCTATCATTTGCCTCAATCCAGTCCATGGGGTGTAATTATCTCGTCGTGATTGATATGTATAGAGATTTGTATCTTATATTCGATCTCAAAAGTCGATTGCTGTTTGGAAATGGAAATGTCCTTCTCCGCATCCATCGCTATTCAATAATATACTTCAATAATAACTTAAGCACCATTTCTACAACAGTAGCGTCTGAAGTACATTACACAGCGATGTACCTCTATAAGTCATTCAAATAGTCGCGTCGTTCGTCTGACGGCTGCTGCTCAATTAGGCGCAAATTGATTGAGACTTTGATTGGATTACGATGTGTTTCTTCATGGCTATAAGTGCGGCAATGCGAAATAACTTTAATGTGGATTAAAGTGAAAGTAATGATTTTGGTAGTAGCAGTAGCGACTTAGCGTTCCTAAATATATAATCCGATTAAAAAAGAACGATAGCGATTTGGTTAAGGCGATTAGAATATTATAGGGCTTGATTGTTGTTTTTGTTGTTGCTGTTAGATGCGATGTCTTTAGCTTTTGGTGGAAATTTCATCGACATCGATGACGCCACCAACGAAAAAAAAGAGTAAAAATAAGTTCAAAAGTTAAATAAATGAGAAAACTTTCCCTATAAATGTTCAAAGCTGCATTATAAGCACTTTGAAAACATTCTTCTTCCGATGAAGAAATAATCCGAATTATATTTTCGGTTTATTTTATGCAAACATAAGTTTTTGTCGTTTTAGGAATAAAAAAAGTTAAAAGCAAAAACTGTGTCGACATCAATACAGAAAATAATCCTAAGTCTTGAAATAAATAAATAGGCCTTAGAGTTGTGCCGACGATGCATTATCTAAGATCTTACTATTTTATTTTTTTTTTTTTTTCAGTTGTTCCAAGAAAAATCATCGCATGTTACTATTAACAAAGCGATCTAATTAAAGAAACTAAGCACATAGTACGCAAATGTCAGATTGACAGGTGGAAAATAAGCGGACACAATCAGAAAGCAATTAAATTAGTTTATCTGACTTGACAATCAAACCAATGGAATATGTTATGGAGGTTTTATTTCGGAGAAAAGTCTTACAGGGAATATTCCTATTGTGTAAGGGTTTTCTTAAAAACTGCTGACTAAGACATATTATTTGACACTTGACGTCAATATGTCTACCTAACCTATACAACACATGTTGAAATAACAAAGGTTTGTTTGTAAATTTGAAACACTTTTGACAGTAACATCAAAATACAGAAACTGACAGCTTATTTGTGTTTATTTATTCTGACACCATTCATTAGTACACCAGAAATTCAAAGTTAACAAAAATTCACAAAATCTTAATGGTTTAGTTAAATGTTAGTCATTTGCTTTCATTTAGCATCTTTCTATATCCTAAAGTGTGTCTAAACTTAAAATAGTAAGATGACTACTTTCAATTTGACTTTCTTATTTCTGACAGTTCAATTTAAACATTCCCCATTCCCCAGATCTAGACTTGTTTGTTTAGTTTTTTCTTTTGACAAACTCAGTTTTAAGGCGTGTTCAGATGCATCGTACTATGTTCTAGTTTAAAAACGTCCTTCATATAAAGTTCTTGTTTCATAAATTGATTCCTTCTACAAATTTCACAATATCTAATTCACATTAGTTCTATATAAATTCATAAACAAATACCTATGTACAATTTATTTATTAATATTCTATTGAATTAAAAATGTACCGCAATCAGTTATAACCGTCTATTGTGAATAAAATCAATAGAACATAGTTGTAAGAGAGTTCATTTGTGTAAACTTAGGATCGTTAGTCACGTACTGAAAAATGGAACAAAAAACTTTATGGATTTTTAACGTCCATTTGACGCCGCGACGTGTATTCTGTTTATTATGTGTATTTAAATTGAACGAATGAATTAATATTGTTATTGCATGCAAGTTATGTAAATCGAGAGTACAAATAGAAATAAGAATCAGTTTGACACTTAAAGTAGAATTGATAAAGAACAAAAATAGATGCTATATATTTTGTGAAAATTCTTACAAATCATTTTATAAAAGAAACTCAAATCAGCACATCATTTACACACTAAATTTCATTCATTTGACAGTTTATAAATTATTGCTTCAAATATGGCGCTCAAGAAAATGTCACTTTTTGACATAACCAAAAATCCAGCAATGATGTCTCCGCCATCAGAGGAGTACACATTTTATTGAGTGCAACATATGTTTGTAACGTAACGTAAGAATGGGGATGACATTCCAAAAACAAATGGGAGAATGCAAATGAAAGACTGTATTCAAAATATTAAACGTCACTGGGGTGTTATATCAAAAGTGGCACACACAAATTCGAAGTGATGAAGGAAAAGTGCAGAAGACTTCTCTCTGCTGGGTAATTACATATGTACAAACGCACATACAGACGTACGCTACGCAGTCAAAACGTCTGTCTGCTTGCATTCTAAAAATATCTACAAAAAAAGAACTAAGCAGAAAAAAGGATCTACTTCGACGATGACAGCTCGACGCGAAGGCTTTTGCCAGCGCGTATAGTACAGAGTACAGTTACATGCCACATGAACTCTCCCATGTCATTAACCGTACAAAAAGTCTTACTCTAGATAGACACATATTTTTGTTTCTTTCTTCGCGTCACCCTCTCTCCCATATAGAGATTCCCTACTTCATCTGTCAAAGGTAAACCCCACTTGTGCAACAGCAACACGGGTGTTGATGGTGTCTCGTTCGTTAGGTCAAAGAGGTCTGTTCATAAAAACATTGTATATATACAACTTCTAGTTCTCATATTGTTAAAGTCTCTAAAGGTATGTTCACATCGTATATACCGCGCTATAAGTGCACATTATTTTCGCCATTAGGTCATAAAGAATTATGGAGAGAAGAAAAAACAAATAGTAGTTGATTGTAGATTGTGTGGCAGTGTCTAATTCTAGTTGTTTGCAATTTTTCTTAATTATAAAAATAATAAATGTTGATGTGGAGGAGATTTTGCAACAACATAACAATATCAACATCATGAAAAGTAGTAGAAGAAAAAGAAGAAGAGGGGGAGAATAGGAAAAAAAGGTGCAAATTATAATTTAATGAGCGCACATTTTCCGAACAATTTACCATTCTATTCGTGCACCAGCAGTGTTAAAAAAAAGTATACACTATATTCTGTACAGAGTGCTGTGGCAATGCAACACTTTTCAACACAATTCCACATGCAAAATAAAATTATCTATTTGTAGCTCAAGTACTCAAGAATTCTGTTGTGAATAATGTGCAAATATAGGAACAAAGTTGCAATAGAAATATGAAAGCAGGAAATGAAATTCTACTTTTTTTCTAAAAGTGTTCTACTTATTTGAGTTTATTTAAAAAAAAGGACATGCAAAAGGCTTCTGAAAGGCTCTTGGGGAATGAATTGTTAAATTAGAGTCTGCAGTAAATGTGCATCATTTATAATCATCATCAATTATACATTTTATTCGGGGTTATTGTTTGTTTCAAAGTTCTTTTAAAAAAAATACACTTTTGGCGTAGTGATAAATTATCTAAAATATTCTACTTTTCTGAAGTGTCAACTGTCAAATGCACATGTCATTTTGTTAAACTGTAATATTTAAGATTGTGTTTTTATCCAAAACACATTTGTTTTGTAGTATCATTTTTAGAGATATCAAAACAACGGTACATTTTTAACATGCATTATTTGCACAATTTTTGACACTTTTACTACCAAGTGGTCAGTCCATAGCTGCAACTATAAGACGTCAAAATCCTTTAATTGTACATTTTGTTAGGGGTTATTACATTTTTCATAGCTATTTTTAATATTTCCCCTATCTGGGTGATAAACAATTTTCCTAATTGTTCTACTTTTCTGAAGTGTCAACTGTCAACTGTCAAATGCATATGTCATTTTGTTAAACTCTAATATTAAAGTTTGTGTTTTTATCGAAAACAAATTTGTTGGAAAAGAAGTACGTATGTATATGCCTCAGTGAGATATCGAAACAACGGTATATTTTTAACATCCATTATTTGCAAAGTTTTTGACAGTTTGTACATGAGTACAACTATAAGACGTCAAAATTCTTTGATTATACATTTTGTTAGGGGTTATTACTTCTTTTCATATCTATTTTTATTAATTCCCTTATTTGGGTGATAAACAATTTTCCTAATTGTTCTACTTTTTCGGAGTGTTAACTGTCAAATGCATTTGTACTTATGTTGAACTTTAATATTTAATAATTTTTTTTTTTTTGAAAAAAGTACGTGCATATACGCCTTAGTGCACTTTTATTACGTATTATCATTATTAGATATATCAAAATAACGATATACTATTTTCACAGTTTTTGTCAGTTTATTGTGACTTTGACACTTTTGGGGTGAATCATTTTGAAATTTCATCATTTTATCTCACTCAATTGTTTAAAAAATCTAAAAATTTCCAATCTCCTGTCACTTTTTAAGACATCAAAAACTCTAATTTGTTAATTGTGAATATGTCTTTAAAAATTTTGACATTTTATTGGGAATATGTTTTTTATTTACTTTGACATTTCATTATTTTTTTTCTCGCTCCCACTAGAAACGTCTGCCGTAACTAACAGTAATTACTATGAAACGTCAAAAAATTGTGCATTGTGAACACTGTCTTATACTTAACTATAACCACGTGTGTGTGGGAGCTTATTTTAGTTTGACACTTAGGTGCAAGTGTGAAAATTCAATAAAAGTAACCATAACAAAAGAAATCTGTCAAAGAACTCGAACACTGAAATAATTAATTAGATGATGAAAATTAGATCAATTAAACAGAGCTGAGAATGGATTAGCAATCTAATTACAATTTAGGTTTACCCAGGAGGCTTTAAAAACAAGAAACAATGTTCATATCCCATAATACTTTCAACACCTTCAGCTAATGCCAAAAATCTTACAAAACCAAAGTTTTAGCAAACACCTGAGAAATTGAAACTTTGTTTTCAGATTCCTGTGAGTTTCGAGGCCTTTGAAATTTTCAAGTGAATTGCATACCCCCTAAAAAAGCTATAAAATCATCTGTCACAAACAAAAATTTTCCATAATTTTGTTTTATATTTTTTTGATAGTTTCATATCATACCTATAGTTTTTTTTTGACACTATGTATATAAAAATATTTATAAAAAACAAAATTAATAACAAAATTCCTATCTCAAAACTGGTTATATACATACATAAATGTACATATAAATAACTGTCAACGATAAATTGTATTTTGCTTAGACTTCACAAAATGCCTGCCGGACTTATGTCAACAAACTTTTCATATAAATAAATAAGCTACGTATTTATACGAGAAGTCATTAGGAAGGCAGCCTTTAGTATTATATTTGTACATAAGTATGACAGCCAGACGCGAGTTTTGATAAATATTATTTTTTGATTGTTTAGGTGCTAATCGAATGCAATGTCGATTTTCATTTTGCGGCCTCCGCGTTTGAGTTGTGACAATTTTTTTTGTTTTTTTTTTTTTTGTTAACAATAGCAACGTTGATTACGAAGCATTAATCTATTTTGCGACACACCAATCTAAATAAAAGATAAATTTGACTCAAAATAAGAACAGCAACAAAAAATAAAGGTTCTTTCATAAAAGTTAATGAAGGTTGACACATATACGTATAATGTACATTTATGAGCTGTGCATATCTCTACATCTATCCACGTTGAGGGACCACATAACGAATGTAAATTATTAGCTTCTCCATGGGGCATTGTGCCCCTATCGCACTGAGCTTTGAATAATACAAAAAAATAATCCTTTTTGTATCCTTCATTGAAAAAAAATGTAAATGGAACGAATGCGTAGATAAGTTCATTGTGAATTGTCCCTAAATATAAAAGTTATTCACATTCTTTAAATTTAAAGAAGTTAAGAAGAGACTTAACGAGTCACGGATTAAAGCCTGCAAACGTCATCAAAACTATTTAAATCTCAACCCACCCACGAGCGACAATTGTGATTTGCACTTATTCTTACGACATGAAATGTCATTTTTAAGGTTTGTTTAAATGAAATTACTTCACAACAACAGCAGCCATTTTTGTGTTGTTCGTATTTCCGTTTCATTAATGTTAAATGGATGCATTCAGTAATTGTTATTTTCAATTGGGATGTTCAGTCACCATTCTTTTTTATAGTGTAATCTGGCTGTAATGTGTCAGTTAACGTCATTTCTGTTTTTTATGACAGTAAAATGATTTGTTTTTTTTCACAAACAGTACTAATGAAAGTGACAGGTCAACAAATTAGATCATTATACCCTAAACAAAAGGGGGAAAGTAAATCGAATGGAAAAAGTTCGATTTCAAGGTCTGACTATTTGAATTTGCCTTTTGTTAAAGTGACACTCCCATCCGTTATTTTGGTGTGCTTTGATTATGGCTTTTATTCAATTTTCTTACAAAATTTTTCCGATTACTTCTTTGTCTGTCTTTAGGCATACATACATATTGAATGATGATTATTGATTTCTACCTGGATTGCGTCATTGCATTGATGACGCTACATGTAAATTCAAAGTAGAGATCACAATAATGAGAAAAAAGAAACGTGTTTTTTTAATTCCCTCTTTTTATTTTATAATGATTTTTCACCGCCCATTTCTTGCAGTCACACTTTTTGCTTTGTTATTATGTTGGTTAGTTTTTTTATTTTAATTAATTTTCTTTTTTTTGCAATTTGATAAATGCTGTCGTAAATTAATTATGCATTGATTGTTATTTTTGTTTCTTTCTGCTGCCATAGAAGTTGCAAAAAGTTTGTTTATTTTTCCAATTGTTATGGTTTCAAAATGAGGTCGCCTACTGAGAGTTGTGTATCTTTGTATAGAAAAACACGCACTCGCAATGGAGTGTTTGTTTACATCGAACAAAAAGCCAATAAAATAATGTAATCAAAATAAGTTGTATTTTATTAATCCAAACAAACTTAAAAATATTCACTTGAATGTTTATATAAAGAATGTTTTTCCTAAGATGTTTAGATATTCAAATCTCAAATGGCTTCAAAATTGACAGAATTTGCAGCTATTTGTATATGAACTGTAGAGTTTTTAATATTTTTATTTCAAACAAATTATTAAAGCTTTAATATCTACGGATCAAAAGTGTAAACCCATTCGTTTCGTTGGTTTATCAACCGTTCAACCATGGTTTCTGATTTAACCCTGAACAATGGTTGATAATGTATAGCCTTTAGTATTGTTATTTCATGTAAATTGTTAGAGCTTTAAACCCCGTAGACAAACATTTAAACCCCAAGTATTTTAGCGGTTTATCAAGCGTTCAACCAGGGTTCAACCATCTCAACTATGGTTGAACATTATAATTTTTCACTAAAATGTGGGTTAAAATTATGATCCGCAGATCAAATTTTGCTAAATCTTTTTCCGGTGTTTGCATCAATATCACTAGATTAGGGTCATACAAAGAAACACTGAATTGCCTCCTAAGAGCTAAGAAACAGCAGTGATAAGAAAGATTAATTGCTATCGTGGAGGCTCACTTTTCAGTTCTTTGTAATTTTTTCCCACTTTTATTATAAGCTTGGATCAAATCTCTTATTCAATTTATCAATATACAAAATACGAGTCGTGAAAAAATAAACCTTCTCAAAACTACCTCTGATTAAGTACTTATTCAAGTCACGAAATGGCCAGAAGCTAGGCAAAACAGATTCAATCAGTGCCTAAACCAACGTTCCAAACTTTTTGCTGCCCATTTAATTTACAAATCCCACGGTGCGGTCCCATGTGCCAACCCAAATGATTTTCATTCTCTACAAACCTATTAATCTCGATTTCGATGTCCCAATCCCACTTTTATAAAACATTAAGCACTATGATTCATATAAAATGGCGTTCACTTTTAAATTAATAATAATATCAAATTGTTACGCCATTACAATTTTGTCTACAACTTACCCTACCCACGCACTGTTTATACACATGGCATGATATATGTAAAGAGTACATATTCATTATTTCCTCTAATATTCTTAATAAATATTCCACTTTAATTTTATTTAAAAAAAAAAATACAACAAAAGACCATTTTAATTAAATTCATATCTCGCTTCTTGTGTTTGTTGTACAAAAAGATTAACCCTTAAGGTCTATCCACAATAAAGTATGATGACAAAAACGCGGTAAAGAAAATTCAAATTGTTCAAATATTTACTGTTTTACCAGATACAACAACTGTTTCTCTACCTATGTTCTTAGTTTATATCCTATATGGACTATTAGCAAATAAGTGTTGATAATACAAATAGATAAATTAGTTGTCTTCACTTCATTACGATAAAGTCTTAAAGTGTGAACATATTTTCAAAGTCGCGTGTAGACACATTCGATGCTGCTTTTTGTTGCCTCTTTGTAAGTGAATGATAAGCTGTGTGTTTTTCTTTCATTAAAAATGTAGTCATTTCACGATTAAATTAAACCCAACTATAAGTTCATAGATAGTTTAATTATAATTGCTTTTTAAAGTGTCATTATGACGTTTAAGAAGTCTGTTGATTCATTTACAATATGGCTATAAAAAGCTTCTTTGCTATCCATCATTTTTATAATCGGTTTACGATTTGTTTGGTAAGTAATAAGGAGTCGATTAATTTTAAAATAACAGATAACAAAACAATTATATACAAACACGTGATTATCTCTCTTCTACATCCAAATTGACGTTCATCTGTCAGTTTTTTGACAACTGTCTTATTGATGTTTGTCTGTCAGTGCATTGGCAAATGTCAGTGTTTTCACTTGTTTTAACTTCAAACTTCATAAAAAATTGCAGTGCAACTACATGTGTGACTATCAAACATGTGACAAGCACTTATCAAACAGACTAAGATTATGTCAACATGACATTACATCAAATTGACAGAAAATATCTATCACAATATGTAGTATATTTCTTTAAACTTCTTTATTTCTTCTGTGATATGAAGATGAATATGGAAAGTGAAAAAAAAGAAAAATCATGAAAAGAAGCCGTGATATTCAATCTTGTTCAACGGACATTAAAGTATGTAGGTTTAGTGTATGATGGTCGCTGAAGCTCAACTTTCTTTTTCAAGCTCTTTCACACTTAAAAGAGATTTTCTTCCAACGAAGAAGAAAAGAAAAATATGGACGTTAGCATGTTGGCATCTGTGTTTGCAACAAATTTAATTGCAAACAACACAAATACTGGTATTGTTAGAGATACGTGTTTAAAAGGAAAGTGCATCGTATCGGGGCTTGAGGTTTTTCTACAAATAATAACTCACTTAATTCCGGTTCTTTTTATTTCTTTTTTTGCCGACATCACATCTAATCGATGAGTAATTGGCATTTTTTGTACATGGTGTTTAATTTCCTCTGCTAGCCATGTTCGTATCTTGTTGTGTATATGGTGTTTTGAAAACCTTCATTTCTGAGTAAGCCAAGGTAATTTTAGAAGTGGCCACCAGCAGTCAGCGCCATCGCTATTATTTTGTTTTAATGTCTGTCAGTGGGTCGACTCAGAAATTAGCTTTTGTTTTCCATCATTGTTTACACCATTGATTTGTATGTGATTAATTTTCTTTTCAACCATCAAAGTTGGTATTTTTGTTTTGCGTTCTTCGTAGCGTACCTGATGTTGAAGTTGAAGTGGGTCTTAATGCAAGAAAACACACAAAATGTATAACCACAAGACAAATTGTTATTTCTTAAAACCAAATATATAAAAATCAAATTAAGCTTTGAAATGCATGAAGTGATAAAGAAAAACACAAGCCCACGTTTCTTTAATTTCGTTTTTCTGTTGATTGCCACATGAAGATAAATATTTAATTTGAAGTGTGTAGCGGAGTGTTTCAAAGGTGGCAGCACTGTTGCTTGGGAGGAAAAACTATATTATTATGATGGGAACTCCTTAGTTCTGTTTGTATTCAAATTGCTTTTGAACAATTATTATATTGAAAACAAATGCAAGGCGAGCTTTTGTTGTTAAAAATGTCTATAAAAATATACCTTTGGATTTATATTAAATTTATGGGGTGCCAGAAGTTGAATTTAAATTTTTTTTGTCTTCTATTGTTCCTTTGGTTTTCAAATCATGCACAAATGTAATTATCATATCTGCCTACCTATCTACCCACTTTGGAGTTCAACGAAATGATAGATATTATTTTGATCATTAAAGTGCGTAGCCATTTATTGCGTGTAGCCCATTAAAGAAATAAGAAATATTTCTTTTAAATTGATATAACTGGCGACAAACTTGTAATTCTAACACGAATGCGACAAGGAATGAATAAAAACAAGAAACAATTATGTTGATTGTCCATCATATAACCTAAGATTTAGTTTATTCAACAAAAAAAAAACTTGCATCGTGTAAACACTGTGTGAACCATCAACAGTTAAAACGTCATATGGCTTTATAGTTCTGTCATTCTTTCTTTCAAAACATTTTATCACGTATTTTAGACTCGTATTAATTCTGAACAGTTATTATTAGATATTGTTATGCAACATTTCCTAATTTTGAAGCTTTTTATTAGCAAGTGTTTCGTTAAGATTTTTCTTCAAAACATAAAACGAAATTAATTTAATTGAATAAAAAAACATCGATCAAAATGTCAAAAACTTAAAATTTACAGCTGAATTCAGTTTAAATAATTTTTGCTTGACTAAACTTGCGATTAAAACTAATTTTCAAAGCCTTACATGATTTATTTCTTTTTAATTTTGTTACTATCACTTCCTCCAACACTTTTAAATGATTCAAGAAATTAAGTGAAGCGTACACTGAACTGTCAAAAATCAAAAAGAATATAATAATTAATAAAACGGCCTATTGCAATATTTAAAATGAAATGAGCTATTAAGAAAATAAATTTGTAAACTTTAGAAGGTGTTCACATTGGATTCTTTTAAAAGCAAATGATTTTGACGTTTCATAGTCATTACTTCCCACTTGTTATAAAGAGGCAGGATATTGACGAAGGCAATTTTTAGTGAGTGGGATCGAGATTAAGTTACGAAATGTCAAAAAAACGATTGGTGTATTTTATTTGACAGTCTGACTCATTTAAAATAAAATAACTGTTTAATAAAACTATAAACTTCAAATCAAATAATTAAAATCTTAAAACCATATTTTCAAATTTTTAGTCATTTTTTTAATAAATTTTGTTTTCTTTTTTTTGCAGGTATGTATTTTCTGTATACACCTAACTTAATGACTGAAATCAAAATCTGTCATGTTTTTTTAAACATAAGTCATTGTAAGTATAATTTGTACTTTTTTATTTGTTGTTCATTTGGGCCTCAACATAAGCACTTTATAGCTGAGTTAAAGTTCAAGGTTCGTTCATTCCCATGAGCTAAGCTATATTTTTTCCAAAATAAAGCTTTTTATACCCAAGAGGAAGGTCAACAAAGAAATAAATATATATCTCTACGCGCTGCCATTCATGAAATAATGTATGAAGTATACCATTAAATCACGATTTAATTGAAGTGATTTTTGTTGTTACTCGTATAAATGACAGAAGAAAAAAAAGAAACTAGATACAAGAGTACATAGACTCACATCAAAAGTTGATTTGTATGTACTATTACAACATGAGTAATATGCACATAAAGCATTTAAAAAATAAAAAAAATAGAAACAGAAACAGATTTACAACTGACATTTGCTTTATAGTCGGGATTTACAGAATAGGCCATTAAAACAGAAAAATCAGTTTCTTTTATGACCAATCGATCATATGACTTTGAATTTCTGTCAAAAAAACAACAAAATTAATATATATTTCCTGTTATCTGTCATTATTTTTCAGCGAGATAAAATGTGAAACGCCAAAATGAGTGGTGTGAACTAAGCCTAATGTAACAACTGTCATTGAATACTTATGGCTAGATCATAATACTATCATCCTATAATCTGAACACTTCTAAACAGTGAAAATTAGTAAAAGAAAAAACAAAACAAGCCTAAATCTGCTAATTTGAAATGTCAGAAATTTAAACACTACTTCACCGACTATAAGGTACGTTGCCATTTCATTTGTTTAAGCTACCTCTGACAACCCACCATGAGATTCAACGCCAAAATTGCTAAAATGGGTGTCTCCTCCCGCCTCAGTATTTATTTCCCATACTATACAAGTTCCATAAAGATTTAGCAACATTTAAAATTGAAAACTGGTTTATTTTTCGATCATGGCGCGGCGGTTGCAATGGCGATGAATGACGCCAGCAGCGGTGAGCTGTGACTACCAAATGTCGATAACGAAGTCGACTGCTTCAAAAGAAACAACATTAGACACTTCCAAAGACAAAGATTTATAGAAGAATAAGCAGAACTAATAAACTCCAAAAAGCTACCATGATTTTTAAGACTGTTTAGAATGTTTATTAGCATCGTCGTCGTCGATGCCAATGATTGTAAGAAGACAAAAAATTGCACGACTTCTTCATGAATTAAGTTGGTCACGAAGTGGCTCAAATGTCACCATAGTATGTCGATATTAAGTTTGAATCGATCGCAAAGACTTTGTTCTTTTAAACAATTTACATTCATTAAAGTATCATGTTTTGATATTTAGAATGCTTTCTTGTTGCAAGGTTTTTATAAGAACAAATTTAGATCGTTTACGGTCTAAATAACTTCTAACTTAGTCTTGTGTCATCATCATTAACCATACAAACATATGTATTCAAACAATATGGGCCAATGTCAATTGTATAGAATTACAAGTTACTGTTACTGTTTTGCAAAAGTCATATTATGTAAAATGGCACTTAAACAAGTTGGTCTTGATTTGGAAGATTGATGAATAATAATAAAGTTATCGAGTAACCTACTTGAAAGTCTTGTTTCTCTGTGTTTTTAAGTTTTTTTTTTTTAATAAAGAGCGTAATTTACCAGCAACTATCCCCGTAATTATATTAAGAGCCCTTAAGGCTGCGTGGTAAAGTGTTCTAGATTACATACATCTCCCTCTCTCTTTCTCTCTCTCTCTTTCTTCTTCCACCGATGAATGATGTCATTTTAATTTCTATGGAACTTGACACGTTGGGCTGTGTTTATGTTGTGTTAATGTTTTGTGTTTGCATTTTGTGGTTGTTATGACTATGAGTGACGAACACACCACACACACACCCCATTCATTAGTCAAACAATTTTGTTTTGAAAGTTTGATAGACTTGACGGACAGTCTCGTGCAGAAGACAAAGGCACATGGAAAATGATATAAAAGGTGGATGTCAACATTAAAAATGTTCTTTTAGAGCTGTGAATTGTATTTTTTATTTGACATTTGCTTTAAGTGACATATGATCCAATAAATGTATTATTGTTGCTGCGTGTAAATTCATGTGCCATACCAGATATTTCTTATGTCTGCCAGTTCTCTTATGTATGTGCGAAAAGTAAACGAACAGAACTAAACAATTAACTTCGAAATTTACAATTTCGTTTTCATTTTGAGTTTTTGTGAGAAGATTTAACACATTTTGAAAATACCAAATAACTCGAGTTATTGTTGCTGTCATTTATTTACCTCTAGAAAGTCTGACAGTTTTGTTCACATGTTCAGATATTGCCAGAAAACTTTTTTAGCATACGAAGAAACGATTGGCATCACTAAAAAATGTCAATGTTTTATTTGTGACAATGCCAAAACGTCATTCCAATTAGAAAATTTATTTTTGAAACACGTTTGCTAATATTGAAAACAAAAATATTATTTCTATAAACAGAACTTGGAAAAGATTCAGAAACCCATAACAACACATTACCTAGTAACCTTTCAGTATGCAAAGCTCATAAGGCATAACATAAAATTAGTAGCGTGTGTACGTCCATTGAACACCCAGAATTTTCCAATTAGCGTGTCAACATCTATAAAAGGTAGGGCAAGTGTATAGACCGTACATAAAAGTCACGCAAGTTCTTTGGTGGCATCAACCAACAAAAGCAACACAATTTCTATATCTACATCTATTGTAATAGATAAAATTCATGTCGGCACTGACCACAGTTTTCTGTTTTGGTTTAGGTATCCAAAAAACCCTATGTTTATAGGGCCAATCCCAAGGGTGTTTTAATAACTCTGGTGACACCTTAAAACAGAAAAAATTATAAACCAACTATCCATAAATAAATACACATCTCTATATTTTGATTAAATGGTCTTTCAAGGGCACACATTAAGTTATTAAAAACCTTATATCTTCAACATCTATTTTATTCAAGTAAACCTATACGAGTAAAGATACCAAAGGTAGGTTTTATAATGTTATTGAAAACCTGACCGACCAACCCTCTTTATGAGAGTTATAAAAAATAATTCATTTGCATTATTTGTTAGCAAAGAAAAAACGCCCCTATATCAAATCGACAATCGATTAAATAATATTGTATTGAAAACAAGAATAAAACTTTACGTACGGGTAATATATCAATTTTGTAACGTATCTAACCCACGAACAAGGGAAGTTATATACTATTTGCCTCTGTTTCAAAACTTGCTATAATGGAATACATTAGCCTCCTTATTTGCTGAGTGTTTCTATTGTAATCGAAGGAAATCAGAATATTGGATTGACTCAAGTTATTCGATTGTTGTTAACATTTCTAATGACAGAAGGCCCCCATTTATACCCCATATATTCATTCTCTCTCTCTCCTCGTATCTTACGTATCTCTATCTTTCTCTCTCGTACCCTAGTTTTCTAGCTTAAGTCCTTGAGGATTTTAGGGTAATTAACGAGGAATGCTAATGGTATTTTCATCTAACATTATGTCTATTATCTATACGTATACTCGTATTAACACTGTGTTTGACATAAACTTAACACCCTGTGTGCTATAGGGAGAAAATTTTCGAAATGGTTTTTCGGTGTTGAATCTATAAAATGTGGGACAGGAATGTAGTAAATTCATTTGAATTGAGTCTCATTCAAAGGAGAAGTTCTAATTCAATTATTATGTCATCATGTGGAGTCTTAATCGAGGATTTGTTGCCGAAAGCACGTTTAAGAACAATTTCTTCTTATTAACTTTGGATTATGTATATACTTTATTGAGATGCTTTGGGGCTGTTGAGATATTTCTGTCTTTAAGGGGTTGATGACAAGAATTCTCCCTGACCAATAAAATACGATGATGTATTTAATTATTATTTCTTCTATTCTAAAATATCCATTAACGAATTAGTGATAAATTTGACGTACAGGTTCAATTGACGTTTAATAGTGACATTTAACATGTTCAGAAAAATGACAGATCTTTCAAAAGTGTTTCCTTCAAAATGTCTGACAAAAGTTTGTATTCATTTTCGAAGTGAATCTCTCCTCTTCTTCTCTTCTTCCCTTAAATCGCAAAACGTAATGCCGCCATATTTCTTTTTTAATAAAATTACTCAAGCATAAGTCGAAATCCATTAAAAAAAAATGCAAAATGTGGAAAATTAAACCAAAATTAAGAACATAGTTATTGTCATAAAAAGGAAACAAATATGGTTCTAGTAATTTTTGTGTACATTCTTTTCCATTAAAGTTGTTGTGCTTAGTGACAGTGAATAGTTCATCAAAGTGATCATGATGACAGATCTTAATCGTGATCCATCAAAAACCATTTCGGTAGTAACAATAAAAGTTCCTCATTACAAACTTATAAAACCAATTAACATTTATATGTTCTCATATATATCTGACAATCTGACACTGGCACCATAAATGTCTAAAGACTGTCATATTAAAGTGCTTTTGGCCAAATATAGATTTGAACATCGAAGCAATTTTAATTTTACACCACCTGCACACTTATATCTCCACACAAATTAACTCCGTAATCAATATTTATTAATTTTATGTAATTTATACAAAACGAAAATGGTTAACACCTTTTTCAAAAAAGAAAAAAATTTAAACCAAAAAAACTAACCATACAAGTCTGTCAAAAAAAAAAAGATAGTCAAGGTTAATGCTTTTTTTTCTTCACTCAATTAAAGTGTATCGTTTCACATCTGTCTGTCATGTGTCATCTCTTAAAAGCAACAACAGCTGACATTTTGAGATATTCTTTTCCGTTGGTAAGTTAGTCATATCCTCTTTTTTTCAATATTATTTATTGGTTATATCTTTCACAATATCATGTATCGATTCCAATTGAAGATACCGCTAAAAGGGAAGCCATCGAAATAATAAAAAAAAAAACATAAAAGAATAATAATTATTACCCTCGTGCCAGTGTCAGTGTCAGTGGTGCCAGTCACTTAAAATTCATTCACCTGCGGGGTTGTATATATAGTTTCTTTTGGGCTTGGGTATATAAGAATCATGTTATTAGGTCTGGGATCACACCTGTATTTATTTATTTTTTGTTCGTATAACTTTTATGATGGACAGTTGTTGTGCTGGCTGTTGAATAGGTAAACCGACAAAATACAGATGCCCCAACTTAATTAAAAAAGAAAGTCATATATAAAAATAAATAATTACCGGATATAATCACAAATTCTGAGAGAAACTCATAGTCAAACAGTTCTAAGAGGTTTTCACTTTTTATTTATAATCTGAAAGGAAGACATTTGTGTTTCCTATTTTTGAGGAATTTTGACATTTAATCTCTTTATATCGCTTCCACTCATTCAAAAAAATTTAAGATACTTGCCACACTTTCTTATCTCTTTTTAACTACTATAAACTGGAAGCAAAATCAAATGATGAAATGTCAAAATAAGTCTGCTCAAATGAGGTAAATGTGAACAGCGCCAAATATGTTATTGAATAGTTCTGTTTGTTTATTTTACTTCACAGAATTGCCCATTAAAACCATTCTAAATTCTGTCGAAAGCTATTAGATAAACAAAATACAATAGAACTGGATACTTTCCTTCCCGATTTTGTATAACTGTCAAATCTATGACATTCTTCTTCTGATTTCCAAAGTGCTTAATCTGACAGATTTTGAAAATTCTCATTCGTTAGAAATAAAAGATGTTAAATAATGACGTAATTCGGTTTCATATTTGTGGGAAAATAAATTATGCAAAAACCACCTGTCATCTGTCAAAACTACCGTCATTTCACATTTAAAACAATGTTATCAATTTAAAAAGCTACATCTCTAGGTTTGATGCAGTTTTATTTTATTTTGCCTTTGAAATATATAAAAACTTTCATTAGTTCATATTTATTTGAATCTTCAATGACACACAGCATACAATTTTAGGCCTCCATCATCTTTACATTATTATACTTTTAAAAAGTTCTCTCTATTATATTTCTTTCATCATGCAACGAATTAATGTTCTCAATTTATTAATAATTGCCACATCAACATAAATCATGATCATTTGACTCATAACTTTTCATCACCGCCACCAACTTAACAGCCTTGTAGAGCGAGTCTATTTTCGATTAAAAAATGCACTTACATAAATCCTAAGTAAATATGAGCTTTTTAATTCTTTTTTTTTTTTTGAAAATGGAGAATTTAAATTCTACCACAATAATGGAACTACTTCTAGAATTATTCTTCCATTTTATTTTGTCTGAAGAGGAGGGGTTGGAGAAAGACAATTATTTAGGTTGAATACGATTTAGGAGCGAATGAACGTTCAACATCTGCTCCTTTGTCAATATCTCCTTCTATGTTTTTCTTTTTTGGAAATATGATTAATGAATCGAACGAACCTAGAATTTTTGTTCTGTAAGCTTCTTCTTAGCCAAGTGTCAATTTATTTCAGTTTCGTTCAGTTGAACTTAAATGACAGGATGAAAGAACAACATTTTTAACATTAGAAATTATGAGATTAGACTACATTGCAGTGTTTTTCCATTGGCATTCCATTTGGGCAATAACTTCTCGCTCATGTGTAAACGTAGCAGCAATAGCTAACTAGTACACATTTACACAAGTCAACTCCAACTTGTGGTGCAATCAACTATGTACGACGAGGTATATATATAAAAAAGAAAGTCTTAAAGCCGCATGCTGCGCTAAAATTAGCCAATTCCCGGTTTCTTCTTCTCAGACATCGCATCAGTAGTGCAGTGTGATTTTCCAAAGAATTTTCTTCGTTATTTTTAGAAAAAAAAGAGACATTACAACAAATAAAAAATCAGCCACAAACTAACGGCGCGGCGACAATTTTTTAAATGCTGCCTCGCTCCTAGAAGCGCAGAAACGCACCACTATGCGCATTTCCATCAACAGCAGTGTAAACCTACAATCAGAATGTGGTATTTTGAGGTTTTATCGATGCCTGCCTGTGGCAGTGTGGCATCTGAACCGATGATGATTTTTTTCAATTAAACTCAAGGAGGAAGACATTTGAGAATTGCCGTCGTAATATTATATGTAGTATGAATATAGCCTTAACTCTTTTAACTATTTTAATTGCTAAACGCGTGCTGCACTATTATGACATTTTATGCGCGCATTGCTGAGACTGTGTCTCTGAAGCGTTGGAGTTAATTTGATTGTTTATCTGTGCGTCAGTTGTTGCTAGTTTTATATTTTTCTTTTTCATTAAAATCAAAAGAATAAAATGATATTAATAACAGAAAAGTGTCAGAATCTTGTTAAGCTACTTAATGACCACTTAGATAAAATCTGGATTCTTTGTAGTGTAATGTATCATCTAACGTTACGTTTTGACGTTTTGCTCTTGAGTGGGAATGTTATTTTCTTTCTGTTTATAGAAGGTGGACACCTTTTATGACAGATTAATTGAACTGTTTGCTACCATTCACTTTGAACGTTCAAATAATCTAAAATGAATCACGAAATCTTTTATGCATCAGTCTTAATATGGAAACTGGTTGTATGGCTCAAAATGTGTGTTGGGTTAATAGACAGATGGAAGCAAGTTTCTAAAAATGGATTATTTTGGATTTTATTTATTTTTTTAATTCAAGTTGTGATGCGTGTTCGAGCATCAGAATGTATCAGTAAAAGGGTATAACTTGAATCAATTAAAAAATACTAAACTAAAGCGTTGCTACTGTTATGACGTTCTCAAAGAAGAAATGCTACACGGGCTTAACCAAATTTTTAATTAAAACATTTCTTAGAGCCTTACTTATTTTGGTTTTTGTTTTGTAGAAAATATTTACTTAAGACATTTCGTTAGTAGGTAGATTTTTATCGCAAAAATTACACAGATCTAGGGTAGAATGTCAGAATAGAGATTTTCAGATATAAATAATGACTTAACGTAACGCCAAATCACAAATCTGGTAAAGTATTGCGAAAATGTCAAAATTAAAAGTGACAGCTGAACAGAAAACGAGTATTGATATCTTTTTTTTTCTTAAGTTAAACACGTCAACTTTTATCCTTCTTTAAAAGTTTATTCTACTTAAGAAAGTTAAACAACACGTGTAAACCTACCTTTGCTTAGAATAATTCGGGAAAAGGTTAAAATGATGTGGAAATAAAAAAAATACCATAATGTTTTCTTAACTATTTAACCTACTAACCCCAAATACACACTTTGCTTAAGAAATAAAAAAGAAAAAACAACTCGAATAGTTTGTGTCTTCATAAAACTCAATGGCAAAACTTCACAAAATTACCATTACTCTTCTACTAAGCCTAAAGTATTGCAAACAAACCTGGAAAGAGGATTTTCTTGCCATTCCCATTGGATCGTATTACCTATACCATCTATGTACATATTTGGTGAATGATTAATGGTCCCCAAGCAAGCTTTTGCCAGAGACCGGAAGGTTAAACTACTTCAATTGGTTTATTCTCGCTTAGCTTGTTTTTAGTGCCATCTATAGTTATGTAGTGGTATGTGCAGTAGTCCGCAAAAATAAGACGTATATTCTCACATTTTGAAAAGAATTAACATTACGTTCCCACCAAACTTCCTGATGCATGCGCGGTGTAATTTTTTTTTAAAAAGAAGCACTTTGATAAGACTTCAAGATATATAAGAATGTTGTGTTCCCTTTTTAAAATTGACTTAATGTTTCATGTGGTAAAAAGTTCTTCTTTCTTTTATTTTTAAAACCTTATTTACCTTTATTACCTTTTCTATGCGAGAGAACAGAATTTATTTTATTTTCTTCATCATTAAAAGTTATGGTCTAGTGGACAATTCTCACCGAATACTCTTCTGTCAAATAAGAATTACAAGAAAAAATAAACACTGTTACCTATAGTTTAGTGAACCATCATCATCAAATGCGTTGCTGGCTATTATTATCTTCCTTTGCCCTTCACAAACTTCTTCTTTGTCCTCATAATTTCTCAAAAAAATTAAACTCAAAGTTGTAGCATGTAAACCTAACCAAGGTATAGATGTGCTCTGTCGTGAAAGACTGTCATGAATAATGTTTTCTGCATGAACTCTTCTTCCTCCCACAACTTAAATAGGTATCTTTTTTTGTATGTCTTTCACTATACTCGTACCTTAACTAGTCGTCTTGAACAGAGCGCTCATCATTCTTTATAATATTGTATACAAATATATTTGTGCCCGGATAGCACCTTGGATATATTTAGTCGAGCATAAACTATATATATATACACGGAACACTCAAGGCAAAAGGGCTCCATTCCATCATAATCTTGTGTGTTGCAATTCGAGACGAACACAACACTATACATCATATTGTAGTTGGGTGATGTGGTTTTCGAAACAACTTGCTCTGAACTGTCACATGCGGTGGCGCTGCTCTCGGTTTTATCAAACGGCAATCAACTGACATGTCAGTTAATTAGAATGTTTGTCTTCTTTTATACCGTCATATTATACATAAGTATGATGATGATGAAGATGATGGTACCTAGTACCTTTCAGAAACTTCCTGTTGAAGTTTTCAAACTCACTCAAATGTGACTCCCTCCTAGAATAAATGGCCGACAAACTATGTACAAATCTACGCCTCGTCGCCGGCCGTACCTAAGAACGCAACGCCAGGAAATTTGAGAAGACGCTAGCTGTTTCGTTTTCTTTTTCTTTATAGACATTTAACTTTTTTTTTTGTTCCTTATAATGTTCCAGGGTTTTAGGTTTCATAATATTATTTTTTGACTCGTTGAGCAATTTGTCTGTCGTCTTTTTCATATTTTACTATATATTAAAATGCAATATGGCCAATGTCTAAACATATAGGTATATAACAAAAGCTTTCATGCTGCTATCAACTTTGATTAATTGCTTATCGATAAATATTTAATATGTTTTACCGCAATGGGGTCGAAATTTCATGCATATACATATACGCAGTATAAGGGAAAAACTTTGCAATATTTAAACTTAGGGGGAAATCAACCCCTCGTACAAAAAAAAAAAAAACTTTGAAACTCATAATAATCTATTCTTTGGCTAATAGTTGATGGTAGGAGAATAATAGCAGGGTTCTAGGAAAATTGAGGAGGGCTCCATGTACTGTTTACGGAAGTAAAGGTTTTTAAAACAACATCAAGCTCCATAAGCTGTCGATCAATATGGCCCTCGGATTACATTATAAGATTTAATTCTTGAGTGTAAGGTGGGCTTTAACTTATTCTTTTTCGTTGCATAAATTATAGATTCCTATCTTAGCCATTGATTGTACTTAAAGTTACAGTAAAAGTATCCACGCAACATTGTTTTTTTTTTGAATACATAATAATTTGACGGATAGATTAAGTTTGTAACAGATTAGGCATGTTCAGATTTCGGAGTTATTCTCTAATGGAAAACTTGTTCTGAATGGAAAAAAGTTCTTAGATACACAACATTTGCTGCGGGGTTTTTCAGGTCTCTGAGAAATCATATTTCTAAACATGGCTTTTTATAAAAGTCATTATGACGTTTGAATAAATTCGATTATTTGGGCAATTTGCATTAACTTTTTCCAATTAAAAATTTGAAAGTAGTTCATTTGCCAAAAGGTAAACATAATTCTAAAACCTCAAAGCAACCAAAATCAAAAAGATTAGTTAAGCATTAATGCAAACATTTGCAAGGCGTTTATTTGAATTACTTAAATAGTTCCGTTCCTGCACTAAACATTTTGCTGAACTGTTTCATTAAACTGTCATTTTTATGTCATAGATGTCAAAACTTCTTAATTCATTTTAAACACATTATCAATACAATATGACATGTATTTCATGTCGTTAATGACAAAAAGGGAGGAAGTAAAAATCACCCTCCACCATACAATTGGTATTCTCAACAAAACCTCTTAAAATGCAAATTTGTTCTCACAATTTCCTAAAGAACTTCCGAAGTAGGTGGAATTAATTGAGGCATCTCGTAAAGAGTAGCTTTAACTTTTATTAAATAAAAACGACCTTTAAGACCTTAAATGGTAATATTGTCGTATTTGCTTACCTGCTTTGGCATCTTATTATTTTTTTTTTCTTCAGAAAAAATACCATTTCGAACTCTTCTTCAAGAAAAAATGAAAGTTTATCAATAAATAAGCCCTAAGATGTGAGTTCATCTTATTAATATCCGACTTCGAGTATATTAGAATCCAACTCTGGACCGGAATCAATACCAAATTGAAGCTGATTTATATTCAAAGCCAAGGCATTCATTCAAAGTAATTCATTGATAGGCCAATGTCCAAAATCTTTGAAATATATCAAAAAGAATCGATGAAGTGAGAGGAAACTTTTACTTTATTCCGAAATAAAAAAGAAACACAACACAAAATCTCGTGAGTAGACAGAAAAGAAAAATGGAACAAAATTTACATATGAATACAATTTAAGTCTCTCCATACTTGTCAAAAAGAACACACATTGTAAAGAAAGTGAAATTTTCACTTTTACAAAGTTTATTAAGTTAAAGTCAAGTTAAATTTCCAAGCTCATTTTATTCAAGGGAATATTAAACAATGCATTTTTCTTCTCAAAAATTAATTTAGATTTTAATTATTGTAATTTTTGGAACAATTGTTTTCTTTTTGGGGCGATTTTGGAACATTTCGTATTCATTTCCTCAGAGAACTTTTTTTCCCAACCATGTTTGATTTTCAGAAAAAAATAACAAATAATTGTATTTAAAACAAAAGATCATTATCAGTAATAAAATCTGTTAATTCATGTTTTAGTGTTGTTTTTAAAAACCAAGTGGTCTAAATCCGCAAATTACTGCTTGGTTTTAATGACATTTACTACCTGTTGTGTTATGAACCTTAGCATGGGAAACGTCACGGCATGTCAAGTATTTTAGGTTCCATGTACATGTAACTTGTAATTTCTGTTAAACATGGTGGAAAATGTATTTTTGACAAATCTTACATGACATCTGTCTTATCCGCCCTGATTGTGGGTTCAACTTTTCAACCATGAAGCTCAACTTATCCGGCTTGCTTAAGCCTATTCTTTCGGTGGTGTGGTAACTTAACTTAAAATTCACTCTGAATTAATTGAACTGATTGACATTTTGAAACTGACCACTTTAAACTGTCTTTTTCTACCACAGTTTGAAAAAGTTATTGCAAAAAAAATGTAATTACAATTAATTGTAATTAAAATATAGTTAAAATCTTTCAATTACTTTAAAAAGTAATTGATTAAATTAATTTGATAATTACATGTAATTTAAAGCGTCAAAAGCTTGTTTTTATAATTTTTGTTAAATAATTGTAAGTTAAGTTTTTTTTAAAACTTTTTAAAATTCAATTTAATTACATGAATGTAATAGAATACAAAATCAGCGCTTAAAAATAATTTTTTTGGTGTGAATTTTTTGAACTATGTAAAAAGGTTTGATATATTTGTGCTTTTTGAAACACATGTATTAGATGATGAAAATGATAAATTTAATGTTATATTTAAGAATTATGAATTAAGTTGGATTCCAGCAGTAAAGTCAAACGAGTTTTGGAGAGCAAGTGGTGGAGGATTATTGGGATATCGCAAGCATCTTGATGTTGTTTCTACGAATTTTTTAAAAGTTGAAGAAATGGAAGTATTGGAGCTAATAATAAATGGTTCGGTGGTCCACATTATACCCATTTTTCTGAATTGTTCCCACTGGATGCGAGATTATGACAGACAAACAAAGAGATTATATCTTACAAACGCTAGGCTCAATGGATGTACTTCTGATTGGAGATTTTATTTCTAGAGTAGGTCAGTCGCAAAATAGCTTTATTAGTGGAACTGCGTCAACAATCTTTAACCACTATCGCAGATATAAGGATAAAATAAGTGATGCGAAAGGCGCTAAAATATTGGAAATTGCCGATTCTCTGGACGCAAGGATGCTGAACGGATGCTGCAATGGCGATCAAAATGGCGACTATACATTTATTCCGGGAACATCGTTCTCAGTAATAGACTATTGCTTTGTGTCCGGCAAATGTAATACAATTGTTAGTGATTTTAGGATAGCTGAACAGACTTTTTCGGACCACATGCTTTTGGAAGTGTCCTGCATAGTCTCCGGTACCGAAGATACAACCATCACAAAACAACTGAGGCTGCTTCCCAAGCTGAGATGAAAAGATAGATTTCTTAACATTTATCGTAATAATTTAAATTCGGAACTTGCATCAGATATGTTGCATAACCGAATTACAAAAATTACAATTAAAGGACCTGACTCAAATGTAAAGGTTTATAATATTTTTAGGCATTGATGGTTTGACGATGAGTGTCTAAAAGCAAGAAAAAAACTTTCGCTTTCTTAAAGCTGTTGAGGAAATTCAACACATATTTTTTCAAAATAATATATGCAGATGCCAATACTCTGTTTTGAAAAAAGAAAAAGTCTAGAGCATCAAAACATTAACGTTTTAAATACTACAAAGTCATCCTCAGAATTTTGGAAAGCCGCCAAATCTATCAACGGAAGAACCAATTTAATTGCTGCATCACTGAAAGCGTCTGAAATCCGTATTTATTTCGCGAAATTACTCAACGCGCCGCAATTTGCACTGCTTCCACAGTACGCAGCTCCGTATTTCAAAGATTCTCGAACAGTGAGCTAAAAAATGTAATTGAAAATGCCAAAACAGGTAAGGCTCCGGGTGAAGACCGAATTCCAGTAGAGTTTTTTAAGAACTGTTCCATAGAGTTCTTATCCGTATTGACAGAAGACTTCAACTGGATTTTTGAGAGCGCAGACGTCCCTGAAAGCTTCAAGATTTCAATAATATACCCCTTACACAAAAAAGGGTCTTACGATGTACCGGAAAATTATGGGGACTTTTCTTTCTTGAATTCTTCTGTAAAGCTTTTCAGTACTCTAATTTTTAATAGACTTACACATTGTACCGAAGAAAAGAAAATTCTTAATCCATTTCAAGCAGGTTTTATAAAGAGCTATTCGACTATAGACCAAGTATTCAGTTTGATAAACATTGCAGAGGACTTCAAAAGAAGGAAACAAAAACTTTACGTCTTTTTTGTGGATTTTCGGACGCGCTTTTTTATAAGCTTTATAAGCTTGGAGTATCAAGTAAAGTCATTAGCCTTGTCAGAGCGATGTATGAAAATAATGTGGCCTACGTATGGGATGGGAGTATATATCTGAAGAGTTTTTAACAGAAGTTAAGGAGGAAGGAAGGAGTTAAACAAGGCTGTGTGTTGAGTACACTACTATTTGTTTTGTGTATTAATGATATCTTGGAGGAGGGTGGAGAAGGAATCCAGTTCGGAAGTACTCGGATACCAGGACTGATATTTGCGATGATATTGGTTTTATCTGAATCGGTGGAAGGAATGCAGCGTATTGTGAACAGACTGGAGGCAAAATGTGAAAATTGGAATCTGTCAGTTAATTTTATGATATTTCGGGGCGGAGGAGGAAGATATTCAAATAATGAAAAGTGGATGTACAAAGGTGAATATGTTGCAATTGTTCGAGAGTGCAAATACTTAGGGGCTTTAATAACATCTAACCTCAACATAAAAATGCATTTTGAATCTAAGCTAGCGGAATCGAAAAGAGCAGTTTCTTCTGTGTGGAAACGTTGCATCGATAATAAAGGTGTAGAACATAGTTCAAATTTTGTATGCGAAAGCAGCTTCTATAATGCTTTTTGGCGCGCAAGTTTGGGAATATTGCCAATACGAGGAGGTGGAAAGGTTCCTCAGGTATCGAATTTTTACCCGGTATAAGCCCTTCAGATCTAAAAGACAATTTTAGAGGAATAAGAAGAAAAGTTAAGCCATGTCGCGTATAGAAGTTTTATAGAGGAAGCTCAATCTTCGCAACATAGAATAATTTACAGTCAACTAAATTTAGACCTTCAAGAACGAACCTACCTTCTCAACTGTTTCCCCATAAGTATGATAAATGTTATATTTAAAGATAGAGGCGAACTATTAAATTTAAATTACATTACTAATTGAAAACAAAATGAATGACTAAAAATATTATTCATTGCTCTTTTTAATAATCATCACACAAAACACAAAAATGTAATTAAATATTCTTTTCGTAAATTACATTTTGAGCAATTATAATTTTTAAGAAATTACTGAAATGCTTAGTTCTTTTATGAATATTTAATTTTATCAACATAAACATTATTTTATTTTATTCGTTAAAATATTGAATACAAATATTTAACTTCAAGAATTTGAACAAGCCCATTACAATTTGTAATTACATTACATTCCATTGTTCTAATTTCAATTACAAGTAGTTGTATATTTTTTAATTACAGTTAAAAGTAATAAAAATGTAAATTTTTTCAATTACAATTACAAGTAATTCAAATTTATATTTTTTAATTACATTTAGTTGTAATTGCAATTTAAAATAAAGTTCAATTACAATTAGTTGTAAGTTAAATTTATTATGAAAAGTAGTCATAGAATCGAACTCTAAATTCTACATAGGTTAAGAAGGAGTAAAGGAGTTTTGTAACATTTGTACATTCCCAACTTCCATATTTGAATATATTATTGACAATTTGAAAAAATAAAATCTAAAAAAAAATAAAAGACACTCAAGTTTCTGTAAATGTTAACAATAAGCTTCATGAATTATTCTTAAAATAGTTTCTTTTCCTTTTATTTTTGTACATTTTTCAAGAATCGGTATACATTATACCTTTTTATGCTAACCCTTATATCTCTTTAAACATCCACATAGAGAAAATGCAATCAAACTAGATGGCCTGTCTTTCTCTCCTATCTGAAGTTGTTAAATTTAGATTTTCAGACTTTTGGCAAGGCTCCAACAAAATTTCTTGATTTCTTGGATTGTCAGGAATGCTCCTGGCTTTCTATGAATTTATTTTGGAAACAAAATTTAAAAAAAAGAAACAAAAAAGAACCTTTAAGAAAAGATAGATATTGTTTTTTAGTATTATGAGTTTTGCAGAGAGATGGGTTAAAAAAAAGCAAAAGAACTTCAAATGTTGATGATGGTTCAAGTCATGTTTTATGTATCCAACTTTACTATAAAAGCGCATAAAAGTATCTATGTGTATATCAAGTTTGTATTTGATACCATGCCTCAACATTATCATCATCAACACAAAATTCTTTTAGATCTTAATTGAGACCATTATATTTTCTCTATGCTGAACGTCTAGGTACCTACCATACTATAGGATAAGCACAGGACGATAAAGCATAAGAAGAAGAACATAAATAAAGAATAGATAGGTAGAACAATGCCAGATAGTTTTGCAACTTTCGCAAGACCAATCTAACAAAAGGAGAAAGGATTTTGCTTTTTTGTTTGTATCTAAAAAAGAAGAATTCTTTTTCTTTATAATGGATACGGTTGCATTTTGAGTGACAACAGTTTGTTTTTGGCAATGGATTCCCCAATCCCAATCCCAATCCCCATCCCAAACCTTTTGAGTCCTTATTCCCATTTTGTCTATATCTAGGAGTATTTTGTGTTTGGGATGGTGAATGGTGCTCTGTGCACAACATGCGGGATTGACAAGTCGGAAAACATCCTTAAACAGCTGCTTTTTGGTATAGTTCTTCTGGAATTTAGATTACTTCATCTCGCTGTCATACTCTCGCTGTACTGGTATTCTGATTCCGTCTAAGCACATCTTTTTACCTTGATGTCTCGAGCTTGAGCATTTGTGTTTTTGTGTGCTTTATCATACCTAGATTGGTAACATTTCAATGGTTTCTTTGCGGCACGTTACTCATCATTGCCACCCTCATTGTGCTCTTTCTATACGAGGTTTATTTATTTATGTGTGGCAATGTTCCATCCAAAACCACCCCATTAAAAATATAAGGGTTGGAATCAAAACAATTGCGTATAAGTATACGGAGAGGCCGGTGCTGTGGCGCGGCGCGGCGCTACGTACCAATAGATAGAAGGATGGTTGGAGATAGATATTCAAGAACATGCTCGAAACGTATGTAGGTATATGAACATGGAATTCCGTCGTGCGTGCGTCGTCGTCGTCGATGAGTCATTCTTTTCCTCACTTGAACGCAACCCTTACCGCACCAACCCCTAACCCTAACCCTAAATATATTCGATTTTCTACTGCTGCTGCTGCTGGTATAGAAATTGAAACTCTCCTAAACCTAAAACCACATAGAAAATAGCGGGTGAATGCGGTAAGGCGGATGATGATGATGATTTTGATCTCTAATGGAATTGCCACATGGTGCCATTATAAGGTTGCCTTGATTAAACCGTCACTAGTGGGAGATTTGAGCAAGATAAATGGTACAAATTTTAAGCCACTCACTCTAACTCCTGTTTTTTTGTATATGTTCGAGGTGAATCACCCTTTTATTGGGCACTTTATATGCAGTTAGAGTTTGTACAATATCATTTAAGGAGTGGATTAGCTAAATTATATTATCGCATTATAGAAGTTGTGTTGAGCTCTGTTTTGTCTGTTTCATTCATTAAAATTCAAACAGAGTCGTGGTTGTTTTGTATAATTATTATCGCAAGACAACAGCCCTTTTAATCTTTAATTAATTAAAAAACAAACGAACACCACTTTTGTCAATTATTTTGAAAGTAGATGTCGAGTTTTATTCAAATGTTGACAGCGAAAAACACCCTGTTTTTTAATTCAATTTTTTCATTATCATGAAAGCAATATGTCAACTAGTTTTCAGATATGGTATAGCGGTAACATTTTTACTTTTGACTTATAGGAACTTTATGGGCAGTATTGCATTCGTAAAAAAGTTAGAACTCGAGATTTTAAACAAACATGACAAAACGCAAAAAGCTGATCCGGTGATGATAGGCTCGTTTCACACTACACAGTTTTGACCGTACGGCTAAAAACCAGAAGGCATAAACCGGATCAATGGCTAATTACACATTATACGGTTTTAACCGTACGGTAAAACACGATATATGAAGAGTTCCTGTGCTTAGTATACTTTTTCACAGTGTCTTGAAGTGGTTGCTCGAACTCTGCCGCACGAATAAAATCGTATGATGTGAAAACATCCATTTTGCCACGAACGCCACTAAGCTTATCACACCGTCCGGCTGCCGTATATTTTAGTGACCGTATAATATGAAAGCGTATATGCTCTTCTTCGCACCTCAAAATGTCTCCGTCCGGTTTTTTGCCTAATATGAAACCGTATATGCTCTTCTTCGCGCCTTTAACAAAATGTCACCGTCCGGTTTTTTGTCGTACGGTCAAAACCGTGTAGTGTGAAACGAGCCATAATTTTTATCTGTGTCCTTGACTCTACGGGCTAAACCATTGAATCGATTGAATTCAAACTTTAAAGTTAAAGTTTTAAAGTTGGGCGATTTTTTGGTAGAAAAACGTTAATTCGAATTTTCTCAAAAACAGATTGATAGATTTGTATGAAATGTTCCCTGCATTTGTTTCTTAACTTGGCTTCTTCAATACAAGAAAACAAAGTTTAGTATTGCTCTAGAAGTGTACCACCTATAGAACCGTTATTTTGTTTTAAACTTTTTTCACGAACTAATGAACAGATTTCAATAAAAAAGAATCTCAACACGCCATTCATTTGAATAGTGTTTGATGATGTAAAAAAGGTTTCTTCTTCCAAAATTCATTATGTCAAAAACGGTGTTACATTTTTTAACTGAATTCAAATATAAAACGTATATTTATAAATTAAGCTTTAATGATTATTTTAGAAGATAAACTTACCGCAAGTATATTTTTGAATCTTTAAATTAAGGCACTATTTTTAAACAGACCCTTTGGATGCAGAAGCAAGTTCGTGCTATCAAATTGTGAATTTTATTTTATTAAAGATTTGGTATATGAATCCCAATAAATCAAACAACCCTGAAAGGTAATTTATCGTTAAAGTTCTTTTACAAGCCATTAATCGATTTAGTTTACATGCTCACATTTTTGTCTCCATTATTACAAACTTGTGTCATCGGAAGGCGCCATTTTTGTGCTGTCAGTTGACAAACTTTTTGGATTTCCGGCTTTTTCAAAAATACTTACGAAGAAATATATGAACATTTTGTTTTTGAATTTACTTCTGAAAAGACAGACAGCACGATTTTAAGGATATTCCTTACAGGAATAAAAAAATTGCTACTTAATCATTCCGAAAGGATGACCTCAAGTCTAAAGAAAAAGCCTCCGTTTGTTTTAAATCTATAGCAGTTCCTCACCAATTATTCTAATGCACCGTCAAACATTTCCGAAACCTAATAATTTTGTTTAAATGGTGATTTGAGTTAATAACCCAAGAAGTCTGACTAATTAATTAGAAACCCTTATAAAACTTACATGCATTCCTTGAAGTGAAAATCGAAAAAGACAATCTACCGCTTTTCTTCTTTATTACTTAAATATTGCTTAGATAATCTTATTTTCTTTTCATTAACATACGTAAATATGTACATAACACACTGTAAACCGTTTATAATTATTATCAATTCGACCTTAATGCAATTCAAATGAGCATTTAAGATGTTCGGTCTTCGTTAATGAGATTGAGAGGGCTTACGATGAACAAATATTTTAATCTATTAGAAGTAATTTAGAGGGTGATAAAATTTTATGCTACAATTTTTAGGGGAAATTTTAAATATTTCTTTATTAATTTGTTCTCTTTTTCTTATGTAAAATTGATGATATTTGAATTTTGTTTAAAGTGACATTGAGTGCAATTGACCAATTCAGAATGTAGCACGACACATTTAGCTTTCTATTCGTATACTTTGTGGTACATAGTGTTTCCAAGAGGTAAAAGATTGGATGTCAATTGATACTTGAAATTATAAACAATAGTACCTATCTCTTTGAAGGGTTACTTGTACTTATACTCCTTAACCTAACCTTTTTGAACTAAAAACACCTACTTCAAAATATGTTAAAATTTACGAAGTCGATAGTACAGTGTTGTTAAAATAAAATACAACGCTGCCTTCTTTAAATTGTATAGGTTATACTTTTCAATACATTTAAACTGTCAAAATTTTGTCTTAGAGGTCTTATAAATGCTCACGTCTTTTTCATTAGTTATAAAGATTCAAAGGGATAATCTCTGTTTCAATATCTGCATTAATTTTAACCTCCACAATTGTCTAGCGTTTATTTTGAGAAATTTTTTGTTCAAAACTCTTGTCTTTGTACCTTCAACAGGCTCAGGAATACACTGCGAAATATGTGAGACATTCAAAAATTGTATGAGAATAAAATATGTAAGACTTCACTTACTTATCGAATCTTCCAACTCCAAGGTAGTAGGCTCTCAGCATAATAACACTAGGTCCATTATAATTTTATGAAAGACAAAAATGTAATAAGTAAACAAGGTTCTAAAACCTGTAATATGTCAGAGGCACAATGTGAGCAAAGTAGGTGTCAGTGAATGTTGTTTTTATCTTATTTTCTAAACATTTCAATAAAAGGAAATGAAAGATGAAGCGTGGTAAGGAAGTGCACATTCGTGAAGTACGGCTAAAGAACAAATATCTGTACTTAACAATACCGCCGAAATGAAAACTGATTGAAGGTGTCAAATTTATTTCTTTACATGTTTCATAACCTGAAAAATATCTAAAACCCGAAGACTTTGATTTAAAGGAACGTTTTTAAACACCAATGTAAATATTGTTAACATGACCTTTGTTGATTTGTTTTGTCTATTTTACTTGACTTACATTTGCCTGTTCTGTGGTGCTCAAAATAAAAAGAGACATACTCGTACATTGTAAAAAAAAATACTCAATGTCCATTTATAAATAAAATATTTACCTACATTTGAATTATAATAAAATCGATATTCCATAAATGCATTTATAGCACTATATTCATACTTCACACTAATAACCTCAAAAGAACCCCATTCACAAACATGATGTATGACTTGACTATGCCATGACATATGCCTTATGCTATGAATAGTATCCAATAAATGGTATTTCTATTGTCCCTGCTTTGGTCTTATAAGCTTAACAACTCAACGTTGAAAATATACTTAAAGGCGAAACTTTGTGGTTGCTTATATATTTTCGTTAAAAGTTCTTTTTCTTCATAAACAATTTATAGTTTATGATAGTTGATGGCTGGGGATAGTTGTGGTCGTGTACTCGTTGGTACCGCCTATACCAAATGGCTATTTGCATATCGGCGTCTCGGTATCATTTCATCGTGGTGTAGAAAACCGAAAAGGATAGGAGCGGTAATGTAAAATTATACTTTAAGTTGATTGATGGTTTCTCAAAAAAAAAAAACATACCTATCTGTCCCACTTACAATGTGGGAAGTGGATTGATTTTAAAATATCTTTTTTGTTTCACTTTAAATTTTCTTTCAAATTTAACGTTTTTTGTTTTTCTTTTCAGAATCGTAACGATGAACGCATTCACAATCCACACTCATCCCATGAGCATCACATGAACGGTTTGCAACATTCCGGCTCACGATCCACCCTCCGACACTCGATGAGCACGCAATCCACATCAACCCCAGCGTCGCCTCAGCTAAGTGGCATCCAACAGAACAATCTCGCAAATAATCAATTCTGTCAGTCACGCTCATCGGTTTCATCACAATCGTCGATTGTATCGACGATACCAGCCTCACAGCGTCTGCTGGAAGATGCTCTAAGCAAGCCCAGTCCATACCCGATGATCATATTGCCTGCCAATGGGGGTTACTGGATGGATGGCACAGATCATGAGTGTGCTTTTGACTCACGTGGCAATCCGGTATTGCCACAAGCCACTTGGATGGCCAAATTCGAGACCGATGATACGGCCAAGTGTTATCGACGCTTCTACGTTGCTCGAGATCACTCGAACTTGGTGGCACACGACGAGCAAATGGGCCCAGTTCTGTTGTCGATCAAAAACGAGAATGTTGCTAACCAAGAACACGTTCGTATTCTTCTGCGACTTCAAACGGGAACCATGCATGAGATAATTCCACTCTCATGCCTCAGCCCAAATCCCAGCCCATTCAAAATGGCTCGACTACTTAATGCGCAAATCAATGTGGACAACTTTATGCCAGTTGTTTGTTCGAAAGCCTCGCAGCTGATCTCCAACTATGACGAACACGTTCTAGTGTCGAGCTTTAAGTTCGGTGTTCTCTACCAAAGATACGGTCAAACCACTGAGGAGGAGCTCTTCTGCAACACTAATTCCTCGCCTGCTTTCGAGGAATTCCTCGATATCCTTGGCCAGAGAATCAAATTGAAAGATCACAAGGGCTATCGCGGAGGATTGGATATACAAAATGGTCACACCGGAGAAATTGCCATCTTTGATAATTTCAAAGAGCGCGAAATTATGTTCCACGTCTCAACGCTACTGCCATTCACCGAGGGTGATCCACAGCAGTTGCAGAGAAAACGACACATTGGAAACGATATTGTGGCTATAGTATTCCAAGAGTCCAATACACCCTTCTCCCCGGACATGATTGCAAGTCACTTCTTGCACGCCTTCATTGTGGTCCAACCACTCGAACCGAACTCCCCAAACACTCGATATAAGGTCAGTGTGACAGCCCGTGACGATGTTCCATTCTTCGGACCGACACTACCCAGCCCGGCGGTCTTCCGGAAGGGTCAAGAATTTAAAGAATTCATACTCACAAAACTCATAAACGCAGAAAATGCCTGTTATAAGGCTGAAAAATTCGCCCAACTCGAGTTGCGTACGAGAGCCTCGCTGCTGAAGAACTTAGTTGACGAGCTCAAAGAGAAGACTAGGGAGTTTCTAGGATCGGACATGTCAACGGGATGTGCTGCCAGTCCCACACCAGAAACAACCCCCAAACCAGACACTGCAAGTGCTGGCAGCAGATTCATGGATACCGTCAAAAAGGCGTTAATCATGAAAGTCCGCTCGCCAAGCATAGACACAAGCAACATCACGACGACGAACTCCGGTGAGAAATTCTGCGTCAATACAAAAACAAAAAAGGACAACACTCTGACCGAGACTCCTAATCTCAATGTAAGTTTTATAATTTTTTTTAAAGATTTTCAATTCATTTTTACTAATTATTGTTTTTTTTTTTAAATAGACATGCAGTCGAACAGGTTCGAAATCCTCTTCAAAGTCAAAATCATCGAATGATTCGACTTCATCCTCGCCGGATATAACATCACGTGGACCGCTAAGCAGCGGTGGAATAACGACAGTTAGTAATAACAACAACAACAACTCTGGAAATGTCTCGAAAGACCTACAAAACGGAAACGCCAACGGACTGGCCACTATGTCCGAGACAAGTGATGATTCCAGTTTGAATAGTGTTGATCTTGATCCGATAATGGGTCATATGGATGGAGGGGCCGCTTATATTGACAGTGATACTGGACTTGAATCGATGTCATCGGCAGATGCAACGACTAAAGCTTGTTCCATCTGTTTGGATGGCTCACAAGGTGTGATGGGAAGTTCGCCAAGCAACGAATCCGTAGTGGTTATTGATAATCTAACGCAGGAAGTTACTCGATTGAAATGCGATAAGCTTGACTTACTTCGACAGAATGTGGTAAGTTTAATTTTTTTAAATCAATCTTTAAAAAAACATTTCTAAGAAGAACATTTTTCTTTCTTCCAGACGTGTCAAAGGGACATTAAACGATTACGAGAACGGGAACTCTCGCTACAGGGTGATCTTGCTGCAGCTGGTAAGGAAATTCTCCGGTTGCGAGATCTTCTAAAAGAATACATGCCAGAAGCTGCCACAGCACCGCTTTCGATCTCACCAATGTAAGCTCAAGCTGCTCCAGCTCCCGCTGTTGCTGTTTGCGCCAATCAAACACAAGTCGAAGTCCAAAGTCTAGATGTTAGCGTTGTAAATAGACAAACATACATATATATATAAAAATTAACTTGCACTATTAGACAAGTATAAAATTCATTACCTTTTGCAAGAAATACACCAAATATATATTATAAGAGCAAAAATCATTAAAAACAGAACTCCCCAAAAAGGGATCCTTGTTCATCCCATCTCTCCACAAAAAACAAAAGAAAAATCAACTCAATCATAAAATGAGCTTAAATCTCGAAATTTTTATAATTTTCAAAGCTGTCAATTATTCAAAAAAAAAAGAAAAACGCTTAAAAACTTTTTTCAGTTATTTTTGTTTTACGTTTTTTAAAAATTTGCAACATCCTTTTTTTTTGAATGTGTAATTTGTGACACATTAAAAATGTTTATGATAGAAAATTTTGTATTTGAACATTTCGATGTTAATCCTTATGTGTATATAGATAATATATATATATATAAATATTTATATTGGTTTTTACATAGATACTTTATGAATATGCAAAATTTCTAAAAACAAATTCAAATATTCAAACAAAATGAATTTGAAAAAAATCGTTGCTAGTGTAAAAATAGATTGAAAGTGAAGTTTTTATTTTGTTACTTTTTGGAAAATATTTATTGTGAAGAGAATTATTATCTTTTTGTTTTAATTTTAAGTTGTGTACATTTTGAATTTAATTTTTCTAACTTATAAGTGAAAATATATTTAAAAACAAAAAATCACACATTATTTTGTGCAATACGCCCAATTTTTACGTTTTTTACATTTTCTATTGTTTTTACAAGCAAATCGAAAATCTTATGGGCACATACCCACATAAATAGAATTAATTAAAACGAATAAAAATTAAAAATAATTATTTTACAGTATAATAATATATATGTAGGTATTTTTAAGCAGTGGTTGTTGGAACATTTGAACAACCTTCTGCTGAAACCAATGCAAACAAAAATATACATCACATTTTAACACCAAATTTTGTAATGGTGTTCTACTCTACATTTATGTATGGCATCCACATTATATACATATATTATTTTTATAAACAAACTTTAAGAAAAAAAAATGCAAAATATGTGTTGACTCAGAAACGAATAAAATGAATTAATATAAAAATGATACCAAAGTTAACATTCCTTTCAGAGTATAAAAATAAATACCTAACAGAATAAAACATTTATTTAAAAAAATCTGATATGAACTAATAATTTAACTCCCTCTCCTTTTTTTATTATTAATTCTTTTTATTATTATGCATAAAAAACTTAATAATAATAAAATAAAATGTAACCTGATGGGTAAAGAAAAACGAAGGACATTATTATTATTATTGTTATTTTAAAAAAGGATGCATTTTGTTTAAGTTCTCTTTCTGTAGTTTCAACAATAAAATTAAAAAAAAAGAAAAGAAAAGAAACAAAAACTTGTACATTATAAATATAAACAACAAATTAACTATACTATAAAATTATTATTATTATTATTATGATTATTAAAGCTATGTAAGAATTCAATGACATGGAGATATATATTATTAATAAGAGCATACGAGTATATGAAATATATGAAATAGTTCTATATTATGAAAAATTAATAAATTAAAAATTTGTTGATCAAAAAAAATAATCTATGGTTTTTTATTTGAAACAGTTTTTTTGTTTAGAATGAATAATATTATAGTAGTTCTTAGACTAATGTATCTTCTTTATACCTTTATAAAATTAACATACGCCTCTTTTCCTAAATTGTCTCATATTTGTTGTAATTTTTCAAATTGAAAATGTGTACATTTCTAAACGTTTTAAGTTAATTAGAAACTTAATCTTCATACTTTCGTACTTTTGAGTTACCTGTTACCGTCTTCCATATCTCAAGAACCAGCAAAGATAGAGATTTTAAACCAATTTTGTTTTACAGACAATTAATACAATTCAACTTACATTTGTTTAAATACAAAAATACTGAACAAATGTTTTTAAATTTAAACATTTTTTGAAAAAATACGATATTACCTCCCTCCATAGTAATTGTTTGTAAGGAAAAATAATGTTTTTGACATTTGGTATTATTTTATAGCATCAGGTTTTTGGATATTATTAATTTAAATTAGAAAAAGCAACGTATATGTCTTTTTGAGACTTTCTTAAGTCAAGAAGTTTTTAACAGAAGAAAACAAAACGGTTTGAAAGTAAGTTTAAATTAATTAATGGGAAGGTTCAGATGACATAAGGGACTTGAAAGTTAGGCAAGTTTTAGGGCCCTATTATGACTCGCGAGTCGAACGATTTGGCGAATTGCCTAAGCCGTGGTATTATGAAAGGCGAACTTCGACGTTCGCTTTTGAAAACAATATTTCCAACTTTAAGAAGTGAAATATGTAACGTCATGACTCGGTGAAACGTCAAAGACTGAAAATTATTGTTGATGATATATTGTTTACAATTTGGAAAAAAGTAAAATAAATAAAACAAAATATGATAAGCAGTGTTGATTTATTTTTTGAAGATGAAGATGAAAACGAAAGAGCGGAGAAAGTATTGGTGTGTAGATTACGAAGAAGTTTAAGGGACAACTCCAACCCACTTCAACTTCCAGATAATTTGTAAGAATAATAAGCATGCATTTGGTTATATTTTAAACATCATTACACCAGGATTTAAAACTACTCAAAGTTCTGGAATTCCACCATGTATAAAACTTGCATGTGCGTTGCGTTTTCTCGGCAGTGGAAGCTTCCAAAATGGTGTGGGAAGTGACTTTGAGCTGGGTCTCGCGCAATCTACAGTTTCAGTAGTTCTAAGTGAAGTGCTTGATTTACTTGAAGTGAAAATTTGTCCTGTGTGGATAAAGGCAGACATGTCTCCCTCTGAAAAACAAGAAGCAAGAAATTACTTTTTTGAAAGGGCCAGATTACCCGGAATAGTGGGCTGTGTAGATGGGACTCACATTGGAATAATCGCTCCTGTTCAGCTACAACATCAATTTTTAAACAGAAAAGATTTTATAGTTTGAATGTTAGTGGTGGTTAGTTAGATACATAGAGATTGATTCTTATTATTTCACTCAAACTTTTTTCATTTCAAGGCCTGTGACAATAATGGAATTATAAGATTTATTGATTCCAGATATCCAGGTTCAACACATGACTCTTTTGTGTGGAATCATAGTGAATTAAAGGATCTTTTGGAAAGCTGGTGGTTGAATGGAGAGCGGTCAAGATATCTAGGTGTGAATATATTCCATTCGTAGGTAAAGAAGTAAATGGGATATTTTTAAGAACAATTTTTTTTTTTTTAAATACTAGGCTTGGTTTTTTTTTGAAGATCCGAAAGATCCTATCCCTTTCGCATTTTCGGGGTTTGTCTCCATAATTTCAACGAGCTTTGAAATTTGGTTGGAGTTGGTTCTTTTTATGCTAGGTATACAAATAAAATTCTATATTATTTTTGCAATTGTTAAGCATTCATTAATTTTAAGCATTCATTACCTTTTTCTATTTCCAGTGCAACTCATTTTACTTTATTTTCCAAAATTATTCTCAAAACAAAATAAAACAAACAAACAACCACCGATTTCAAATTTAACAGTAAATTTCTTCAAGTCACGAAGAATTACAGTTCGACCGATTCTGACAGATAAAAGCGTACATTCGCTAGTGTTAATAGAGCGAGATTTCAATTCGCTATTTTTTTGACATTTTAGGCGAATGTCAACTAGGCGATTCGCAAACGGTAATACCAAATAGTCACATTTATTAAATTTTTCTTGCGACTCGCGAGTCATAATAGGGCCCTTAAGTATGTGATTGGACAGCTGCCAAAAAATGACTATCCAATTAAGGCAACTTTAATGGAAAGTTGACTGGAAAGTTAGTCAAGAAAAATCTCGCTACCTATCAAGTCAAGTCTCCTTCTATCAAAATGACAGTTGATAATTTTTTTTTTGATTCAACTGAAAGCTCAACTTTATTACTCTATGGTTTATTTATTTTCTTACTTACTTAAGGTGGCGCTTCAGTCCGGGGCGGACCTGGGCCTCAACCAACATGCGTCTCCAGCCAGCTCGGTCCCTAGCTAGCTATGGAATATATGAAATAGTTCTATATTATAAAAAATTAATAAATTAAAAATTTGTTGATCAAAAAAATAGTCTATGGTTTTTTATTAACTTCCCATAGGAAGTTTATTGTAATGGGTCCGATTTGTCAAATTGAAAACTTTGACATTTCTTCACGTTTCAAGGACTCTAGAGTCGAAATAAAAGATTTTTAGAAAGATGTCTGTGCGTGCGTGTGTACGTCCGTACGTTCGCGATGTTTTTTTTCGTCCTCCATAGCTCAAGAACCAAAAGAGATATCGATTTCAAATAAATGTTGTTATATAGATAATAAGGCAGAAAGATGGAGAAAGAACTCTCGAGACAATTGCGTGGGTGGTTTTTTTACCATAGCAGTTTGAAAAAAAGGTCAAAATTTTGGTTAACCCTCAATATTTTACGAACCAAAATCGCTAGAGACTTGAATTAAATTTCATATAATATATTGTAACGTGATACCAAACAGGTATATTTTTTGAAAAAAAAATCAATATAACGGTTTGTTTTATAAATCAATAAAACTGAAAAAAAAATTTGTCACCCCCAAAATTTTACGACTGAAATATGATTTTATCTCTAAAACAATTTTGTGCAACGAAGAATAATGTTTTTGACATCTGATAAAATTTTGAGAAAAATCTAATTGACAGTTTTTTTTACAAAAAATAAAAACCTAAAAAAAATGTATAAAAGTTTGTAAAAATTAATTTTCGACTCAAATATCTTTTCAAAACTTTGAGATATTGGCTTTAATTCACTTTTATCTTTCAAAACATCTTGTTGTCAACATTCAGTTAAAGTTTGAAAAAAATCGATTTGACAGTTTTTGTACAAAAAATTAAAAACCGAAAAAAAAATTAACAAAAGTTCGTAAAAAATGATTTTCGACTCAAATATCTTTTGAAAACTTTGAGATAATAGGTTCTAACTAATTTTTTCTTATAAGAAATATTGTTTTCAACATTAGGACAAATTTAAAGAAAAATCGAATTGACAGTTTTTTTACAAAAAATAAAAATCCAAAAAAAAAGAATACTAAAACTTGGTAAAAATTTACTTTCGGCTCAAATAGCTTTTCAAAAATTAAAAATATTGGCTTCAAACTTATTTTATTTCAGATAAAATATTGTTTTCAATTTTTATATAAATATCCAACAGTCCGTTTTTTCATAAAAAATAAAATCTACAAAAAATAGTGCTCAAATTTGGTAAAAATACATATAGACAAACTTTTAAGCAAGACAAATCGACAGACGGGATGGGAAGTTATCAGTGTGGGTCGCATCCCAGCCTCTTTTTTTTACAAGTTTGTGCCTACTTCTTATCGTCAATCGAAAATTGTCAGATTAGTGGAATATACACTTTTTAGCATATAAATACCTTACCATACCTTAATCTTACGCGCTCGAGAATTTCAGGTGATCAATTTTTTTTTTTACTAATCTGATCCTTTATCCTTGACGCGCGGCCACATATACAAGGCTAATACTTGGTGGAGGTATTCAATTGGGTACTAGGTACCTCCCTGTATATTAATCTGCCGCGCTGTAGTAAATCCCAAAATCCCTTCTTGGGCTCCCCTACCATTAGCAGCTTTTTATGAGTTTTGTCCGGTAAATCTTTCATCTGAAATATTTTTGTTCGCACGGAGTTCTAAACGAGATTGTGAATATTACCTGGAATAAAATTTTACATCGAATCAGAAAAAATATTTTGAACAAGCGTCGAGTCTTGGATAGAGTTAAATAGGTCTTAAAGGGAAATTGTACAGAAGATAAAAAGTAAAATGAAATATTTCCAGTTTGAATATATTTTAGGTACAAATCTTAATAAGGCTTTGGGTTGCACGAACTTGGTCCTATATGCAAATAGTCTGTTTAAAGTACCTATATAAGATTTAAAAAAATACCTGTTAAATAAGTCTGTCTTCAAAGATATATGTAAATGCCATTTGACTTGTCAAAAAAAACCGTGCGATTCATCGCAAGACACAAGTCATCTTAGGACAAATCATCCCGGAATTGAAAAATACTTGTAAGCATACTTAACGAAAACAATTGTTTGTGTATTCAACTAGTTCGTTTAAAGCTTTTTCCTTCGGATAGCTTTATTTAAGTTTAATATTAGAAGAACCAGGATGGAAAGTAAATTATCTGAAGATAAGAAAGAGAAAGAACATGTAATGTTTAAATTGTAAAGCGATTGCCTATTGGTTGTGTAGTTAGGCAGGTGTCTAAAACGAATTATGATGATAATAAAGGAATATTATTAGTAGGTAGAAGGAACTTACTACAATCCAATCACATTCCTTCTTTCCTACAAGTTTTCAGCGCAAACATGGAGTTATTACTTTCAGTTTATTTTTCGTTAAAGTTTAAAAGAAACATTTTCATGTGTTGTTTGCAGTCAGGCTCTTATGTGTTTTGGATTTAAGTTATGAAGTGACACGTAAGCAATAGTTATAGAGGTTGTACGTAACACCTATACAGGTATAATGTGTATACATACGTTGAAAAAGTGATTCTAATAGAAAATACTCTTATGTAGGTAGGTAGAAATGGCGATCTCAAGGCAACCTAGCCTGAGATCCAATTAGCGCTGTAGTGCGCCGTTTTGATACAAAAATCGTTTGAACTTTGATTGAAAGGGATAGATTTATAGAGAAGCTTCATAGCGATTATGTTAGAGCCATTTTGTCGCATTGAGAAAAAAGATTATGTCTCTAATCTTTGTCTCAAATAGCTCATCAAGTTCTTGAAAGAATGCTTTTCCAAAGTATTTCATTCTAGTGGTTGCTAAAGCAGGACATTTGCAGAGGAAATTTATTATCGTTTCACTTTCTCTTTGGTCACTAAAGCTACGGCAAAAGGTGTTGTAAGAGATACCCAACTTCTCTGCATGAACTTCTATGGGCCAATGTCCGGTACAAACCGCAACAATCCTGGCTATGTCTTGCCTTGGCCTGCATAGAAGATCGTTTGTACGGGTTTTATTATAGGTGGGCCATATCTTCCTAGATATAATGCAGCTGGGTAAATTGATCCACCTTCGGTTTGATTCAGTTTGGTAGATAGAAATGATTTTACCCTTCATAGGACCAAGAGGAATGTTAACCATTTCCGCAATTGAGCTATGAAGGGCCGATCCTTGCCTGGCTAGCTCGTCAGCCCGTTCATTTTCCACGATACCACTATGGCCCGGAACACAGATCAGGGTAACACCGAGGTTAATATTCAGGCTCGCAAGCTCATCGCGACATTGCTGGACCAATTTAGATGAGGATATGGCCGATTTAATGGCTTTGACAGCTGCCTGACTGTCTGTAAAGATAGCCGCATTTCGGTTTTGGTTTGGGTTTTGTTTAATTATCTTACATGCCTCCCTTATTGCCAGCAGTTCAGCCTGAAAAACGCTAGCAAAGTTAGGAAGCCTAAAGGATTTGGCTACATTTAGGGACTCAGAAAAGATCCCAGAACCAACTCCGCACTCCATCTTTGAGCCGTCAGTAAAGATGGTTGTGTTGACACGATGTCATAGGATTTGATCTGGTGAGATGGGAGGGGTTTACATATAATACAGTTTAAATAATTTAACAAAAAAAAACTATTTTAATATTCAACATTTTACCTGGAAAACAAGTTTGTCTTCAAAAATGTAGATGCCATTTTATAATTCAAAAAACCCTTGATTTTTCAATTTTGTTTTTGAAAATCGTTAAAGCGTTTTTTAAAAATAATTTTGTATTTATACAATTTTTCAGTTTTGTTCTAAAAATATTTTTGGTATGCAGTTGTTTAGTGATTGTAAATATACGCTCTAAATTTGAATTTCGTAAAAAAATGTTTTTTGAGAGATATTCAATATATTTTAAAAAATAAAAAAATTCACTTTTAATAATCAAATATTGTTAAAACAATATAAGATCTTGTTCAAAAAAAATCATTGAAATCGGTTCATAAGTTGCTGAGAAAATTAAAAAACTAAATAACGGTTCTATGAGCGGTACCTTTCCTGAGCAATACAAAAATATGCTTTTCTTATTAAAAGAAGCCAAGTTGAAAAATAAAATTTTAGAGAAAATTAAAAAGAAAATCTATCGATTTGTTTTTAAGAAAATTCGAATTATCGTTTTTTGAACAAAAAATTGCATGGGGGCCACTGTTAGTCTTAAAAAAAATGAAAAAAAAAACGCCTAACGCGAATCTGCTCAAAACCTTAACTTCCTAGTTTGAACTCAATCAACCCAATGGTTTAGGCTGTAGGAGTGTGGACAGACAGACAAAACATACCGGACGGAATCGCGTCACCCACTTTTTTCGACTTCTCTACCATCGTAACGTCATGTTTGGTTAAAATCTCGAGTTCGAAATTTTGCACGAATGCAAAACTCCTATGTGTCGCAAGTTAAAAAAAAGTCGTTTTTTTTTAAATATTGTAGTGACTAATAAATTATTTATTTTAATAATTTTAATTTTATGCTTAATTACTAAATACGATAAATAATCATTTCCTACAGGTTACATAAACATAAGCACCTACATACATACAAATATGTTTTAATTTTGTGCTGTAATAGCAGTAATTAATTTATACTGTTTTGGTTTTAGTTTTTTTTTTTTATTTAATTGAATATTTAAATTAATTCAAATAATAAACTCTAAAAGAAACATTTATTCTTAAACTTAGACCAGACTTAGTTTGAGTATCCAATGCAAATTCGCATAATCCAAACTTTATATAAAAACCATTTTAAATATCAAAAGTCTTATTTCAATTCCTATTTTGAAATCTTTCCAAACGAAATAAATAACATTAAACATTTCGTAAGCAATCACATATTCAAATTCTTTTAAATCTTAAATGCCAGAATGGTCTAAGTAAAGGAATAGGGTTAATTTCAAAGATACAAAGTGTCTGCTTCATTTTGTTGTTTTTTTTTTCAGAAAAATTGTTTTGTGACTAAATTCAACAAGATTTAAATTGGAAGTGAAAATCGGTTGAAGGAAAAAGTTTTGTTTTTCTAGTATGTGCTGCCAGAGAGAAAGCACGTAAGATTATTCAAATATCCTCGTCTGTTTCCAGGTTGTCCGCGCCTCCATTCGGACAAGGTTAATCCTTTGGAGATCAAATACGTCTGCATTAGAAGAGCTATCGCGACAAAGAAGTTCATAATGAGGGCATAGATCGCCATTATGAAGGCTAAGCTTGTTCTGCAAAAAAAAACAGAAGTTGAAGTTATTTAACAAATTTTAAGACAGACTTATATGACTTGACGTACTCATAATCATCAAAAACATCGTTACAATCATCAGGAAGTAGCACTGGTACTCCCATTATCTTAAACACCAGAATAGGATGGCAGACAGCGGTAGTCGCAAGGTTGGCTCCAAACGTGAGAGCACAACTGGCTGTCAATAGGCCAGTGAAGTAGTACCGATGATTCTTGTCCCCAATGCAACAATCCAGCCAGTAACTGTGATGGTCATGGCGTTCAACGCATGCCTGACAAGTTGTGCAATGGAAAGTTCGCGGTTGGACGTACTTGTGACAGATTTGGCAGACGTTAGGATGATGATGGTCACCCTCATCCGACTCGCTATGGTCGATCAGCAACGAAGTTTGTTCCTCGGTTATGTCTGGGAGTTCATCTTCCGAAACAATACCCACTGGAACATGGTTCAAACTGGCCCGGGACTTTGCCTTGTAGAAAGAGAACATTGAGACCGATGCCAGCAGCACCAGAATGAAGTTCTCTTCCGGCAGCAATTCCATCATTGGCACTGTGAACTCAAACAAAATGATCAAATAGAAAACCGACCAGAAGGTCCACATGGCGAAGAACCTAGTCCTCGGCACGGCACGTCGCAAATAGTAGTAGCAGTAGCCAAGGAGCAATGTTGTTGCGATGCACATTATGAGTGCGGTGTCTGAGTTTATTGCGGCAATTCCTATCACCAGTGGAATGACCAGCATTGGGATTATTGCATCCAACGATATTTGTTTGGCTCCTCCCTGCCATGGCACTCGCAGGCGGTCCTGAAATGTAAGCAACATTCCGACGCGGTGTTTGGGATCGACTTTCTTGCAGCAAATTAATCTTTCAAGAAAAAACAAAAACGCAAGCTAGAGAATATCAATCAAGGTGTCGACTGTCGGTCGTCTTCGCTCACCTATCGAATACTTGATCAAAGTCAGTGCAATTGCAGCAACATTCTAGGATGTGATAGCGCTCGTCGTGTCTGTTGAAATATTCGCAGCAGCAAAGAGGATCGTTGTCGTCGCCAATGCTAATCGTGTCGGATTGATCAGCTGCAGCTTTGCTGATGTTGATTTCTACGTGCTGATTATCCATTTTGGGAGTAGCATGGAATATACAGAATAGGAAAGTTACTTTTCAACACTTCTACCAGAGTCCGAATTGAATTTTTTCTCATGCATTATTCAATAATTGGAGGAAAAAAAGTAAAAAAGAAAAAACAAAATATGCAATTCTTCGATTACCACTGCAGCAAAGAATAAAACATGACAGAAAAAATATTGCTGCAGACGAAAAAGCAAATGTCAGTTGGATGGAGTTTGACAGAGGGTGTTTTGACAGATACGAACTAAAGGCTACTCTACACATGATTAGTAGGTGCTGGTGACTACTGCAACTTTAGAATCAATATCTCATTGAGTAAACTGCTTTGGGGCCAATTGTTCCTCATATTTTACATTTTCTATTGTTTGTTCTAAACAGATTATATTCTTAAGCCCTCTAAAATAATTATGAAATACACCTGATCATCGAACTGTCATTTTTGATATTCTGAAGAGCTTCTTAATTGATTTGTGGGTGTTTCAAAATTAAAACACAAAACATCACTTGTTAAAGAGCCATTTATAGCTATAATTGAATTTTCATAATTGAAACTTATAGTTGGTATTTTTGTAATTTAGTTGGTTTTTCTGAAATCTCAGAGATGTCCATGTTCTCAGAAATATAAACAACATTTCTAATACAATTTATTATCACTTTTGCTGTCATAAATCTGAGAACCGAATTTTTATTATCCAATTTCTCAAGAATTTTCTATCGGCCAATTCAAAGAGGATGAAAGGAAATTCAAAGCTAATTTGATGGCTGTTTTAGAATTTATTTATTTTGTTTATAGTGGATTGTGCTAATATTTCACTCTCGTGCTCTGTCGATCCGTCTGAAAAAATGCTTAGAAATATAAAATGGCAAATTCGTTTCACACAAGAGAATCAGCTGTTTAGGAAAATGAGTTAACGTTCGGTAAATAATAAATTAGGTAGCGCATCGGTCCGTTGAGAAAAAAAGATTTATTTGTAGCTTAAAATAACTTTATAATTAGACTATTCTTCGAAAACAATTTATTTTTGTATTTTTCTGACGGGAATTGACAGATTTCTGACAAAAAAAATTATCGCTGTCAAAAAATTAAAATGATTGGTTTCAATAATAGAAGTTTTACTTTTTTCAGCGTTTGATAAATTAATTGAAGAGTTCTGATCACTCGACGTGCTCAGGATCTGTTGAAAACTAATGATAGCTAAAAATTGATCAGTGTGCTCGTGTGATAGGCGACGTCATAAAAATACAAAATTGAATAGTATTTTGGAATTAAAAGATATGTGTAGGGTGACCCAAATAAACGGAAATTGTTTTTTTTCATATATTTTTTTACCTATCCATTCCTATCAAAAAACTTTTCTTCACACATTCTTACTAATTTTTAATTTTCCATTAAAAATTTGCCATTCTTTTCTGTTTAAAAAAAAAATAGTACATCGAGTATAAATTATAAGCCTTCTTTATATTTTTATTGGACATTTCTCTTTATTTCCAAAATTTCTCTTGAAAGCCCATCGGTGGAAGTCCATACAATTTTTGACTGAAATCGTTTATCAGTTTTTATTAATTCTTCAAATTGCCTTAAGCCTCCTCCGACACCAAAGTAATAAGTTTTTGCTGCTAGCAAAATTATTCCATCTTCACTTAATTTAGCATCTAAAGTGTCTAACAGCTTTTGTTGATTATCTGGATTATAAATTGTTTCAGAAGTTAGAATTATATCAAACTTTTCGTCATCTTTTGTCAATTCGGTATATTTCAACCAATCTCCTGAATAAAATTTGATTTTTTCTGAATCGATAGTTTCATCGTCAGGGAGATTTAAACATAAATTCGGAATAGTTATTTTCTCTAACACATCTTCATTCTGAAAAAGAAACAAAATAATTGAAATTAGTAAGAGTAACACCATTAAAATTCTAAAATCTTTTACATAATCTTGAAAGTGAACCAATGCTCCACAATTATGGGCATAGATTCCTAAAACTCCAGATCCACAGCCTAAGTCAAGAACTTTCTTACTTTGAAGTTTATCTTGAGGGAAATTTTCTGAGAGATATGCAATTAGGTCTTCAGTACACTCCCAGATTTTAGCTCCACCTGTTGATTTAAATATGAACGTATAAGTTGCAACCAATGCATTTTTAATTCATAAAATCTACCTTCATATACTCCAGGTATAAGATCTGAATGACATTCTTCTGCTTTTGTAATATCTTTAGTTGTTTGGTTGTCGAAAAATTGCAAAATATCACCAGATTTAATATAAGTCAAAGTTACGTCTCCGGCGACAACTTCCATTGAATTAGCTTTGTAAAGGTCTAAATTTTCCAAAATATTCGAAGATGGTTTTATTTCCTTGGATTCATAACACTCCACATCAGATTCCTTGTCAGTTCTTTATTTAAAAATATTGTTTAAATCAGAAATTATTTTAAAAAATATGAAAAACGCTTTAATTCCGCACTTTGACATACGTAGTTAAATTTGCTGTAATTTTGAAAATAAACTAATAAGATACTTACTGTTTTTTGACAACATCCTGTTTGTCGTCTTTAAAAATACTTTCCTCCTCTTCCGACGGGTTATCAACTTTAAAATCAAATTTGAACATAATGAAATTTTTGTGTCACCCTGTGTTTATATTTTAAACTAGAACCACTTTGGCTAAAATTTGATTGACAGTTTTCCAAGGAAACTCGAAGCTTTTTCCCTTTAAAATAAGATTTTATACTAATAATCAGGCAATTATCTTCTTTAATTAATAATGAATTTCTTATTTTAAATATAAATGCCGCAAAATTATTTACAGAATATTTATCACCACACGCTTCTTTCTTTTTCTATCTGTCAACTGTCACCTGTCACAACATTGTCCCATTTCCAATCTACTCCACTTCTTAAGAATGGCATTGCCATAAAATACCAATAATCCATAAAAAGCCGAATTGTCAAATTGACAGCAGCAGCAGCACCAAACCATCTTTTTACCATCGAAGAAAACGTTTTAACTCAATTTGGAACCATTTCTTCGTTTAAAAAAAGAATTAATAAGAATCTAAGCTATAAATAAGGAATAAAATGGGTGATCAATATCCAGAGGTAAGTAGATAAGAAGTTTTAAAACGGTTCTCTAGAATTATTTGTTTTTTGTAGCCTCCCAGGCCACCTATGATGGGTCCGCCGTCTATGATGATGCATCCACCTGGAATGGGGCCACCAGGAATGCCTCCATCAATTGGTCCTCCACCTGGTTTAAGACCTCCACCTGGAATGGGCCCACCACCCGGTATGGGTCCTCCACCTGGACTGGGACCACCGCCCGGATTGGGACCTCCTCCTGGAATGGGTCCTCCTCCCGGAATGGGACCACCTCCTGGAATGGGGCCACCACCCGGTATGGGTCCACCTCAAGGTATGGGTCCACCACCTGGAATGGGTCCGCCACCTGGAATGGGACCGCCACCTGGAATGGGTCCTCCACCAGGAATGGTTGCACCACCTGCAAGGGGACCATCTTCAGGCAATTTTCAACCTCCTCCAAAAAACTGGACACCGCCAGCTCAGCAACCACCCCAGCAGCAGGCACCTCCATCTAATCCGCCCCAACAGACGCAACCACAACAACAGCAGCAACAACAACAACAACCAGCTCAACAACAGTCCCCTCCCCAACAAGAGCAATCTTCACAACAACGAGGAACTTCCCCAAATGACGAAGACAATGAAGCAAACGACTCACTTCCACCTTTGATGACAGTTCCTGTCGATAAGCCCGATGAAGACGAGGAAAAAAAGATTACCGAAGTCATCCTGCCCAAAGTTCTGGAAGATGTGCTCGCTCTGAAAGATCAGCGTGCCGCTCAGTTCGATGTGAACGTCGATGATCTTATGTCTCATGCTAGTGCCGAAGACGATAGGCCTACGATTCCAAGTGGGGTAATCAGTACAGATTATGCCGATGCCGATGGAGATTCCGATGACGAAGCTGAAACCCAGCTCAATGGGATTGGCGAAAAAGGAGGGAAGCAAAGCAAAGCCGAGAAGAACAAAAAGAAGAAGCGAAGAAAGAAGCAAAATCGTAAGCTTCGGCAGCAAGTTATCGCACAGACCAAGGACGCTCCAGAAGAAAAAGAGCCAGAAGAAAAGGAACCAAAAAAGGAAGAAGAATCCGAACGGAAAAAAAGCAGTCGTAAAGAAAAGGTCGTCGTCGATGAAGACGTTACAGTAGAATATATTCCAGAAAAGATCACAATTGCAGACTTGGCTCCAATGTATCGCCAATTCTACAGAGTTTTTGAGATATTTAAGCTCGAGAACAAACCCAAACCTGTTGACAAAGACAAAGTTGCTGAAAATGAAGCAGCCGAAGCCAAAAAGAAAGCCGATAAGTTGGAATTGGATGACGATGATGATGACCTTGAAGACGTAAGACAACAAAACGAATAAATATCTCAAGAACTAATAATTAAATATCCCTCTCTTTCTCCTCACAGGATCTTAAGGACGACAAAGAGAGACTCTCGAAAAGGAAGCTTAAGAAACTTACTCGCTTAAGTGTCGCCGAACTGAAGCAATTGGTCAATCGTCCTGACGTCGTTGAAATGCATGACGTAACCGCTCGAGATCCCAAGCTTCTGGTTCAATTGAAAGCCCACAGAAACACGGTGCAAGTTCCACGCCACTGGTGTTTCAAGCGGAAGTATTTGCAAGGAAAGCGGGGTATTGAAAAGCCAGCTTTCGATTTGCCAGCATTTATCAAGAAAACCGGTATCATGGAAATGAGGGAATCTCTCCAAGAGAAGGACGACGCTAAGTCTCTGAAGTCCAAGATGCGTGAAAGGGTTCGTCCGAAAATGGGAAAAATCGATATCGATTACCAGAAACTACACGATGCCTTCTTCAAGTGGCAAACCAAACCACGTATGACCATTCACGGAGATCTCTACTACGAGGGCAAGGAGTTTGAGACCCGATTAAAAGAAAAGAAGCCTGGTGATTTATCCGAAGAGCTTCGCATTGCTTTGGGTATGCCTGTTGGTCCCAATTCCCATAAAATTCCTCCACCATGGCTGATTGCCCAGCAGCGTTATGGACCGCCACCAAGTTACCCCAATCTGAAAATTCCCGGTCTAAATGCTCCCATTCCTGAAGGGACATCTTTTGGTTATCATGCAGGAGGATGGGGTAAGCCTCCCGTCGATGAGAATGGTAAACCTCTATATGGTGATGTTTTCGGGACAAATATGATGGATATTGATGTAAGTTTCGGTTTTCTTGAAAACATCTTGAAAATTTAAACAATGATATAACATTTCAGAGTGGAATCGATGAAGGAGACATTGAACGCAACCAATGGGGAGAACTGGAATCTGAGTCTGAAGAATCTTCTGAAGAGGAAGAGGAGGAAGGCGAGGACATGGCTAATCAACCTGATGAAAGTGGACTTGTCACACCAGCAGAGGGCTTGGTTACTCCCTCGGGCTTGACTAGCGTGCCCGCCGGCATGGAAACCCCAGAGAACATAGAGCTGCGTAAAAAGAAGATTGAACAAGAAATGGAAGAGTAGGGTTTCTCCACCTCCTTAATCAAAACAAAGTCTCTAATATCTCTTTTTTTTGTAGCAATGAAACACCAGTCCTTTATCAAGTTTTGCCTGAGAAACGCAACGAACGTCTTGGTCAGTCTATGATGGCTTCAACGCATGTGTACGACATAAGCGGTGTCAGCAAAGCAGCAACAACTCGAACAGCCCCAGAACGTGAGGGAACTGTCGAATTGGCATTGGATCCGTCGGAATTGGATTTGGATAATGATGCAATGGCTCAGCGCTATGAGCAACAAATGCGTGAACAACAAAGTCATTTGCAGAAAGAGGATTTGTCTGACATGTTGGCGGAACACGTTGCTAGGCAGAAATCCAAGCGCAAGCGTCAACAAGCCGACACAACCAAGACCACTAAGAAATATAAAGAATTTAAATTTTAAACTACTTTCTGCTTTTTTGAGAATAGTCACAAAATTTCAATAATAAAAATAATAACGAGGTATTTAAAAAACTCTGGGATTAACAAATAAAGTTGTTTTTATTTTTCCTGATGGTTTCTGACCTAAATAACGGTCAACATTTCAAAATACGTATGTTTACGCTTGTACCTAGAAACCAAACACTTGTTCCGGATTTTATGGTTGCCATAAGAACTCCTTCGATAAAAGTTTGTTTGTTTTTTTTCTTTGTTGAGTTTTCATTTCTTTGAAAACATTTTTAAGAATTTTGAAATAACAAAAATACGAAAACAATTAGGGAATTCTTTTAAACATGGTTTGGACCATTTCAAGACCTGAGAGCAAAGGTTTAAACAAAGACACAAGATGGGATCGCATTCGAAAGAAACACACAAACAATTTGAATATGAAAAGTTCTTTGGTTAAGAAGTTCGTCGAAATGGATTTTGTCGGTCGAAATAACACAAAACTTTTGAATGGAGAGATTGAGTTGAAGAATAATTTGAATCCACACCTAGTCATGGACTTGCGACATGAAATGGTAAGAGTGTAAACACTTTCCTTTTGAGAGTCATCCTTTTAAACTGAAAACAAAAATAGTTCCAGAAGAAGCCGAATAGATCGTCAATGAATGTGAAGAAATACAAAGCAAACACAGACAAGTGCATAATGCACAATTTAGAAGTCGAGGAGCGATACATCCTTAATGAACTCTCCAAATTTAGAGCTCAGTTGGAAAAGAAGCGACAACAGTATAAAATAAAACCGGTAACTTTGGATAGCGATAGTGATCACTTTAGGCTAAACAACGTTGGAATTCTTAAAAGTCTTGAGAACACAACGAGGCATATTGAGGATTTCTATCGGGCTCCCCAGGATGCAATGGAGCAATTCGAAAGTCTTGTAAGTCATGTAGAAATGGATAACCAAAAGTTACCAAGTGAAGAGGAGAGTTTGTTGGATTCCGCAACTAAACAGCAAACGGAGAATGGAGACTTGCATTGTGTTCGATTTGAAGACAAGGTTGAAATAGTAAAATATAGTAGAGAAGCTTCAACTTGTTCGAATACCAGCAATGGCATCGATTCTGTTATTTCTGATTTGGCTGAAGAGGCTCTCAATGAAATCGAGATGGAAAATGCAATTGAAGACGATGATGGGAGAACATTTCAAATAGAAGGATCTGCGCTCAGAAATAATCTAATTGATCCTTTGATTGTGACTAAAATGCTTCCCAAAGAAGAGCTTCAAATAATTGAGAATGATGATGCAACAAATTCCACCGAAGAAACTGAAGAAAGTGTTACAAATGAACAAAATGCTATTATTGAGAATTTGTTCCAAGCGAGGTCACATTCAAATGGAGTTGTTCTAAGAAATTATTTCCTGAAATGGATCCACTACACCACCATTCAGAGAATTGAGAGGCAGAATATGTCAAGTCGAAATGATAGGATTCATAAGATAAATAATTTTCTGGATCACATTCGACGAGAGAAAAAGAACCAGGTTACTACATCGAAGGTAACGAAGTCATCAAATCCAGAAAATAAAATACAATCGATTAACATCTCGAAAAAATACCAATCAAAGTAAGTTTTTATACCAAACTAAAACTTTAAAAGGATTAAAACTGCTTTTGTTATGTTTTAGGATAAAAATCCAACAGGACATTATAGACTTACAAAAGATGAAGCTAGAACGTCAGGAGCGACTTATAACCGAGCTCAAATTGAATAAACTCTCCGATGAAGCCAAGGAAGCTCGTCAGGAGATAAAAGCAGAGCTGAAAAATGCACTCAGGACGGGTGATTCTAAGGCTCGAGCTAAGGCTAAATGTTTACAGATCATGGGTAACTTAAGAGATGAAGAGGACGATGAATTCACGAGGCTCCAGGGTAGAGCAATGTTACAGCCGAAGTTCTTGTCAAATATGCAGGAACGTGCACTTGTTAGGAGTGTGAAACATGAGCAAGCTCGACAGCGTCGCTTACATCAAGAGGCTGAACGAGAAGCTGCAAAAATGGCACTTGAAGAAGCAAAGGTAAGTCGAACGAAAACATGTTAACTATCAGAAGTTCAATATAAAAGGTATTTTTGTTTGAATAAAAAAGCGACAAGAAGATGAAGAAGCAAAACGGATGCGAATGGAGGCCCTAAAGGAAAAACGTAGAAGAGAAAAAATGGCCAAGGTTCTAAAAGAACGTGAACACCAGCGAGCCATTGAGAACAACAAAAAAGCCCAACAATTCTGTCGCCATTATCTTCTTCGTCGTATAGGAATGGAAGGTTTTAAAAGGCTTCTCCAGAGGAAAATACTCAACCAGAAGAAATCTGATACCTTCAGAAAACAATTACTAAAGAAAAATACTTTTAAAGCTTGGAAAAATCTTTATTTGACCATAGTCCAGCGGAAAAACTTTATGGCTAATGAATTGCATGACAAGATTATCACTCGGACAGTATTTCATGCTTGGGTGAGATATTTGAATGAGGAAAGGAGTAAATTCTTAGTGGCAGTTGATTGGTATGAATTGAAGTTAAACCAAACCATTATTACACAATGGTTGGGTTTTACAAAGCTGCAGAAGATGGTGGAGGACGTGAAAATGAAGCAAGCTGAACTTCACTATGAATGGTGAGCTAAATTTTTGTGAGGTACTTTGACTTTTTAAAAATGTATTTGTCATATTTTGAAAGGCACCTCAAATGGAAGGTGGTAGATCGTTGGCAGCAACTGCCACAAATTCTCAAACTGGAGAAAGAAACAAATGAACGTCGACAGAGGTGGAGGATGAAGATCTGGGAGTTACTTCCTGATTACACACCAAATAAGGATTTTTAAAGTTTGATTCAATTATTTTGTTCTTTTACATTTTTGTACTTAATTGAAATAAAATAATTTAGGACACTTGTCCACACGGTTCACATTGCCCATTTTTAGTTTCCAACATACTTACCGTTATCTAAAGTAGAATTCTCTTTTAACTCAGTTTAAAATAATATAAATATTTATGATTGATTTAATAATTTATTTGTTTCAGCGCTTTGCAGATAAATGCCATTAAAAATAAAAGAAAAATAAAAGCCAATAAAAAAAGAGAAAACGACGCTCAGTTGTTTCGCATATTCTTATATATTAAGTCGAACTATGGATGTGCAATAATCTCTCTAAGCAGCTGCTTCCTTGGATTTCTTGCCCTTCTTTCCGGTTGCAGCTGCGGCGGCCTCAACATCAATTGGAGCTGGTTTAACAAATGGAATCTCATCTTGGTACTTTTCGGGCATGAATTTTTTCAACACCTCAGGCACTTTTATGCCAGTTTCGGTTTGATGTGTCTCCAAAATAGCACAGATGACACGAGTGGCAGCGCACATGGTGGCATTTAACATGTGCACATAATCGACGGCAGCATTCATCTTTTTTGTCTGACCGTAACGCACGAGGAGTCGCCTTGCTTGGTAGTCCAGGCAGTTTGAGCAGGAGACCAGCTCACGGAATGCACCACTGCCGCCGAACCATGCTTCCAAGTCGAGCTTCTTTGAGGCGGCATGGTTGAGGGCTCCCGAAACAATGTTAACTACCCGATATGGTATGCCTAAAGATTGACAGAACTGTTCCGCGTTGCCGATCATCTCGTCCATCATTTCCCAGGATTTGTTATCGTGCGGCGAGGTCAGCACGAACTGTTCTACCTTCTCGAACTGATGCACACGGAATATTCCACGAGTATCACGTCCGTGAGATCCTACCTCTTGACGGAAGCAGGTTGAGAGCCCGGCGTATTTGATGGGCAGTGAAGCCTCTGGGAGCCATTCATCACGGTGATATGCGGCGATAGGTTGTTCGGAGGTGGCAATTAGGTATTTTTCATCGACACCGGCTTCCTCGGCCTTCTCACTGCCCTTTCCCACAACCTTGTACAATTCCTCGTCGAATTGCGAAAGTTGTGCAACTTCTTGCATCACTTCTTTGCGCATGAAGAATGGAGTATACAGAGGTGTGTAGTCTTTCTTATACAGACTGTGGAGTGCATGCTGGATGAGGGCCTGTTCCAGGAACACGGCAGGACCAGTTAGGAAATAACCACGTCCACCGGAAACGACGGATCCCTTCTCAGCGTTCATACCATCAATCATGACAATGAGATCCACATGGGAGTATTTTCCCCGCACTGTGCAATCCCCAAATGTCCTCTCGACTTTGTTCTTCTCTTCGTCGTCGCTGACGGGAACACTCTCGTGCAAGTGATTGCCTACCTCACGCAGAGCTGAGTTCCGAGTTGCTTCGGCCTGTTGCAGGAGCTTCTCATTCTCAGCCATATCTTCGTCAATTAGAACACGAACTTTCTACAAATTCAAGAATGCAAATTCATGAATTGAAGTGAATGGAAAAATATGAGGTCTTATAATTGCTTACCTTAATTTGGTTGACGGTGAGACTCTTGAGAATGTCGGCAGTGAGTTCGGTAAGGTCTTTCTTCAAATTTTCAGGAACTGGCTCCTTATCATCGCCCACTGGTTCCTTCTTCTTCATTTTCTCGCCGATTTCTTTGCTGCAGACATTTTTAACTTTGTTTAAGTTGTCCGCACGATGTCTTCTCTGTCTCCATTCGGTGTCCTGAGCAATCACGGTCTCAACTAGAGCTACATCCTTGAATCGTTTCGATTGATTCTCACGAATTTTATCGGGATTGCCTCCTTTGTCACTGCGGAAGAGATCTAAATCCAAAACCATGTTTATTGATTCGTAGAAAATTCGGTTCCTTTAAAAGATTTTAGCCCAACAACGTGGCCGTGGAGCAGTTTTGTCTTGAAAAAGTGATGTGCTTTGCTTGTGCTATTGCTGACGCAAGGCTGACAAACGGTGATGAATGATGACAAAACAGAGAAAGAAAAAAAAACAAAAAAGAAGAGAACAAAATGTCAGTTTTTTGAGATAGTAATCGCATGATATTTGGGGTGTTCAATGAACTGACATCTCAGTTTCCGAAAGGTTGTTGAAAAAGTTTGTCTATATTTACTGCATTCACGAGCCATGTCCAACTTTTCACTAATTTTTTAAAATAAATCTGTTGCTGGAGTTGCAGCCTTAAACCAACACCACATCCAAAAAATAAGCTCCGATTATGGTACCAACGTCTAAGCTGCATGTAAGTGTCAATTTTATGAAATGGCGATACGTCAATAGCTTGAGGGTTGTCTTCGCTCCATATAACGAAGCCATTTAACCAGACTTGTGCTTTATCATTGTAAGATGGAGAAAATAGTCTATGAACTTCGCGAACAGATATCTGCCGTTGCCCTAGCGTTAAACGATAAATGATGAATTACTTAACCTTGCTGACTAGAAATGTCAACAAAATTTGAAACTTCTCATGCAGCACCCACACAGCACAGGAACCCTACATAAGGTATCAGTGGTGGTGATACATAACTGATGTCCAATGGAAACGTTGTTTTTAAAATCGTGATAGCCTCCAAATATCATTTCAGTTTGCCCAAAATTTCTACAAAAGTCACTCCAAATTCTAAATTGCCACTGACAATAGTGCTTCAGTGTGAGAAATCCTATTAATTTTGGACAGACGAGGTATCAATGGACACTCCTATTTCTCAGCACGTTTTGTTCTGATTATTTTATTTTACGTCATCTCTTTGTGCTTGTCATCTCTTCCTGTGTTCTTCTTTGTTCTGCAACTAAATTCCTTTTTCTATATATTCAATTTTTTGATTCTATATTTCGTGGACATACAAAATTTTCGGCGACAAAATCTCAACTAAACACACTTTAGCCAGCCACAAGGGTTTTAAAAATTAATAAATAAAAACCCTTTCTATAGGATTATGAGCACAATTGATTTTGAGATTGAGGAAATAAAAAAACTGTGCGAAAATGTCGTCGAAAACTCAAAAATAATTACCTGCACAGCGGTACTCGTCCGAGTGGATATCATCCAAACCAATAGTCGCCAATTGAGTGCATGCCTGCGATTTCCCGAAAACTATCCGAACTCACCGATTCTTGTTGAGATCAAAAGTCGAACACTCTCTGGAAAATTTCTTGACGCCTTGGCCAATTTAGCTGAGAAGAAAGCAAAGGAGATTCTAGGCAAGACCCAAGTGATTCATGTGCTTAAGTTCATTGAACAGTATTTGAAGGAGAATCCACTTTGTGTGGCTTATGATGAGATTTTAAATTTGAAAAAGTCTCTGGGAAGTAATGCGAACGAGTTGCTGAAGTTGAAACAGAAGACGTCAAGTGTTCATTTGGTAGTCAAGGGTGGATATTACTTCTACAAAGTCAAGGCAGACGTTCCAATCGAATATCCGAAACAATGTGTCGTGCTACGAGATGCAGAGACAAATTTGCCAGCGGTTCTCCTAAGGTATCTTAATGGGCAGTCTAAGGAGATTGCTCGGCAATGTGTCGAGCCACCTCTTAGAGTTACGAAAGACAAAAGTGCGCAGCCCTTTCAGCCGGTGCCGAGTCTTTACAAAGCATTGCAGTTTTGTATTGATGCTACACGGGATTTCTACGAGGAACAATGTCCCATTTGCGACCAGGCTGTCCTTCCGAAGGATTCCACTGATGTGATTACAGATGACACCAGTGACATGCACTGTGAGCGAGTCTATTGTGGGCACTTATTTCACCAGGGTTGTCTCAAAAAATATCTACAAGAACCACCGTTTCCGAAGGGTGGGAAAAATTGTCCAGCCAAGAAAAGACATCCACGCTCCGATAACAGTTACTCTACTAACTTGAAGGCTACCCTCAACAATGAAGATCTGACGTGTGGCATTCGACTGGCTCATGACCGTTGGGTGCTCAATGTGAAAGTAGCCGAAACAAGATGGGCTCAGAAACAAGCCAGAGTAAGGGAGTTGGAGGAAGTTGCTGATTTTTTGCAATAGAAATTAATAATTGTCATGTGTAATAAACGATATTTGAGTAAAATAAAATAATTTTTGAATAAATTTTCCATTCTTGCATTTTTAACAAATTGATTTGATTTTCTATAATTTGTCATGTCAGGAACATAATATAGGTATTGCTTATTGCTTTTAAATGCTTACAATTGACATTGATATGATGACTAATGAAAAGACAAAAACGGGAAACAATGCATTTTACAAGAAGAGACTAGCCGTTTAAAGGTGTAGTATTTGTAGGTACAATTAAAAGTCAATAAATAATCAACAGTGAATCATACCCCATAATTGGCCATATAATCATATTTATTAATAGATACATATTTATGTAGTATTTAAAACTGAAAAAAAGTTATGGCAACTCAACTGTGTTGTCCTATAAAATTCCCACTGCTTACATTTTCAATACATCTGTACATTGTTTTCTCCAGAAAATACAATCGCAATCGACTTCAAATTACTTACGTGATTTATTTATCCACGTCTTCTAACAAGAAGATAATCACTAATCAGCCACCAGATTTTTTAGTTTGGCTGAGAAAATATTTCTTTGAAAAGCTTTTATGATGTGCACCTTAATGTAATTGTGCTTCGAATTGGATTTAACATTTCAAAAGGTCTTCAAATAACAGTATCTAAAAGAGTAGAGTTTTATAATAAAAAAGTTGAATATTTCGAAAATATTTTTCCAGGTTGAATATTTTCGGGTGAAATTCGAAATAATTCTGAATACGAAATTCATGCGGAATTTTTTACAGTTCAACTTTAAAGTACAAAATTGTACTTCATAAATTAAGATTAATTTGAAAGGAAATAATTTTTAGTTTTGCATTGAGCTTTAAACCGTTAAGTACCCGTGGCATGATGGTTAGTGCGTTGGACTGTCATGCAAGGGGTCTTGGGTTCAATCCCTGCCTGTGCCACCTTAATTTAAAAAAAATAATTTTCGCGGGTACTGCCTCTTGCGAGGAATTGACAAATCCTTCAAGAGTAATTCTTGTCATGAAAAAGTGCTTTCTCAAACTAGCCGTTCGGATTCAACCTAAAATTGTAGGTCCCTTCCATTCCTGGCAACATTACTCGTACACAGGAATGGTTGAGAGTTGTAAGCCACTAGGCCCTGGTTCAAAACGGACTGTTGCGCCACCCCATTTGATTTTGATTGAGCTTTAAACTTTTGTACTAAAATAACGGTTTTTGATATAATCATGTTTTGAAAAAACCTTATTTATTTCTTAGAAACTGATGACTAGCTAGTGTTACATGTGCAAGAGTTTGAAGATTAGATCAGATCTTTCTCTATCGAGGATTTCACGAAAGTTAATATTTTCTCGTGTCATTTTCGAATTATTTCAACTGAATGAACAAATATTTCTCTTGTTAAATTAAAATCTTATCCACTTTTTTTTTCTTAGACATTTTATGAGGAATAGATCATGAAATAGAGATGACTGAGGTCGATTCCTTAATTTTATTTTGGCTTTATTGTCTTGTTCTTTTGCACAGGTTAACATTTGATTTTGTGTCTCAAAAGTAGTATAGGTAACAAAATATAAGTCGGACCATTTGAAGGAAAATTAAAAAAAGAACTTTTAACAAATGAGGAGCAGAAAACTTTTGAAAATATTACTGGAAGTACTCAACCAAACTCTTTTATGACTTTGAGTAAAAAACTGAAATGAAAGGCAATAGGGCAGTTTATAAGGAAGGGATTTAGGATAGGTTAGGAGCGCGGAGGATTCAAAGACCACCACATAAGGTTAGGCCAGAACTAGGATGGGATAAGAGGGTATGGGAGTTGGGATAGAATATCCACTGCGAAGGCGATGTCATGCTCGCTATGCTCGTCTAAGCTCGCCGGATGAGGAGGGGATCTTGGAGACTTAAGTCTCCTCCATACGGAGAAAGACCCTGTTTTTTCATAATATAAGTGCGCACCGGGTACATATTCTGAGAAGCATAAATATTAGTTTTTGTTTAATTTCAAATTTAAATATTTTATGTAACCGTTTTCTGCTCTTTTCAAATTGTTTTGTAATCAATCGTTATGTTTTTAAGGTAAATTTGTATATGTTTAATTTAATTTTTATTAATAAAAGGAAATGGGTAAATGTAAATCCTTATACAGATCGAAAATTTTGTTGCGTTTTCTTTTTAGTGTTTTGTTGTAAATCGAACCTCAAGATGAGGTGCTGATTGGCAATTTTCAAGAAGTATGGACTATAGGATTTAAACTTCAGCTTCATACAATTGAGGGGAGTTCGAAAGTAAAGGCCAGTCGGACTCCAGGTTAGGTGGTTGGGTGAGTACAGCCATGCTGCAACAACAGCCGCAGCGTTCCCGAGGTGTGCCAGGTCCGGCGTGAACGTCGTGTCATCTGGTGATAGTGTGTCCGGTCGAATGAATGTGAATGTCGTGGTGCCTGGCGGCGGTTTGTAGGTTGTCCTTTGTTTGATATTCTTTGCGTGTAGTGCTAGTTCCTAAGTCATGCTTTGGCTATCGTGTGTATGTGGGTTTGAGTGTTGGTTCTCTTAGGGTTATGTGTATGACTGTATGTTTTGTCTTGGGGTCGTTTAAGTTTTTTTTATGGCATGAAATTTTAGTTTTGGAAAGAGGTGAGGTCCATCTACGAGGGTCGCGAACATGCCATCGCCTTCGTAGTGGACATTCTATCCCATCTTAGTTCTGGCCTACCCTGGGTGGTCATTGAATCCTCCGCGCTCCTAACCCATCCTAAATCCCTTCCTTATTAACTACCCTGTTGCCTCTCATTTCAAAACAAACAAATGAACTGCCTCGAAAATCCTAGCCAAACTAGAATTATATATGTATACGTACTATGGAATACTGTACTCCATAGATTTTTTTTACAACTATAAAACTTGTTCATTCATTGATGCCGTTTAAAAGTTACAGTATATTTTGGCTAAAAAGTGTTATTTTCTTCACCCGTGGAGTGAGGATATTGTGTAGGACTATGATGCTATAGGTCTTGGGTTCGATCCCCGACCGAGCCATCTAAATTTTTTTTTTCACGGGTACTGCCTCTTTTGAGGAAGTGAAAAATCATGATTACTCTTGAAGGAGTTCTCAATTCCTTGAAGAATTATTCTTGTCATGAAAAGTGCATTCCCAAATTAGCCCTTCGGATTCAGCATAAAAACTGTAGGTCTCCTCCTTCCCCGAAATGAATCGCACATAGGAATGATTGAGGGTTGTAAGTTATTATAAGCTATAGTTATCGACAGACTGTTGCGACACTTAATTTAATAAATTTATTTTTACTTAATTTCTTTTCGAACAAATTCGAAAAAAGTGTTAAATTGTCAATTGTATTGATAGTTTGTAAATAACGTAAATAACGCTTAACGCTGTTAAGCGAGACAGCGCTTTTAAATCCAAATAATTCAAATTGTTTATGCGAGCTTTGATAACAGATTGTTGCTTTAATCACAACAAAACCAAAATAGTATTTTTATTTTGTTCGCTATGCCATTTTGAATGACTTCAATTTTCTATTTATTTTAAATTCTCTGCTTTTTTTTCAAAAGTGAAATATTTTCGATTTCTAAGAAATACATCCTGGCCAATAGTATGGAGAACTTGTAAATGTATGATATCAAAGGAAACACTTCCCCAGTAAAACAAAAAGAAAATCTCCTTTTAAAATTTTGTTTTTGTTTTTTAAATACGGTTAACTAATATTTAATTTAGTATAAATTAATATTTATGCATTCAAATATAATATTAATAATTCTTACACATTCGTTGATAGTTGTTTTGTTATTTGTTTTATTTTTTGTTTGCTGCTAACAGCAGAATGACATTTCACAATTATTATTACAATTTATCTTTGCAGTGCTTTATCATAATTTATGTACTTAAAAATGTCAATATTTAATATTAATTTTACTTGAAATTGAACATGCTTGTTTTTATCTATACTACTTTACAACAACTGACTTACAATTTTGTTCTTTTCCTAAAAGAAGTTCAATATTTTGGTTTCTATGCACTTCATTTTCTTTTACCGAATAAGATTTACATTATAATTAATTTTGTTTATCAAATACCTAAACTCTTTTTGAGATCTTAAATTAAAAAAGAAAAGAAAATTAAACAACAACAATATCATTCCACTATAAGCAGGTAAAAATGATAAATTTATAGAGATAATAAAAGTTAAATTAAAAGTTTTATAGAATCGTGCGTCTCTTTTTGTTATAATATAAATTATTTTAATTATTATAATGCAATAAGCATACACTGAACACGCTTAAAAAATAGTGTTTCTTTTAACAAAACATAATATGTATGTAATAATAAATATAAAGTAAAACTTTAAATAACTGTTTCATACTCGTATTTATAATAATTATTAGACTATCTAATAGAATGAAATTTTTTTATCTGTGAACAATATTGATACAATCTAGAGGACTTTCGTTGATGCAAACACACTCTTTCCTATCACTTTCATAAAATCTCTTATTTTGAAAAATATAAATATATATATATGTATGTTTATAATAATATGATAATTGCATAAATGAATGTTTCCAGTCGAACTGAGATTATTCGAAAAACCGATTTGGTTTAGGGAGTGTTGATTCTTTTTTTGGAAGGAAATAAAAAGTTCTGCTGGCCATGAGTTTTTTTCTTTCTTTCATTTCTATTTACATTTGGAATACTTATTTGCTGTACATTTGAAGAACGTACAATTTTCTGACCATTTTGTTCTTTGCTTATTGAAATTATTATTCGAAAAATAATAAAATTAATCTACAGCGAGTGAGAAATATCTGCGAATGGGATCAAAGTTCGACTGAGAACATTTTTTCCTCAATATACCTGATGGAATAATATCCAGCACTAGAAATAATATTTTATTATGGTTATTTGGTGCTATGTATTTAAATTAAGTAAAACTATTTATGTTTGTTTTGTTTTTAAGACTAAGGCATTCCTGGTAGGCCACTTAAGCTCTGGTGCTGGTGAATGAGATTTACGCGACACATTTGTTGCTCCAGGCGCTGTATGGTAGCGGTAAGATGAGAATTTTCCACGTAAAGTTCTTTGACGAGAACATCAGCATTGGCTAAACGTTGTGTCTGCTCAGTCATTATCATACCCTGTGTTTCGATTCGATTTCGAAGGTCTGACAATTCAGCGTGTTGCTGTTGCCATGTTTCTAAATATCAACAAATTAAATTAAAAAAAATGCATGCCAATTTGATTTTAAGGTATTAACTAATTAATTGTCTTACGTTGCATCAAAGATTCCGTATACTGGTGTTGTTGCTTAATAACATTTTGTAAGTGTCTATTTTTAAGCTCAAGATGATTGACTCTTTGAATAAGAGATGGATGTGCCGCCGCCCGCTAGACAGAAAGATTTGCAAATTAAATATTTGATGTATCAAAGTGCGAGTGTAAAACTTACAGCATATGCCTTCTCGAGTACAGGTTTTGCTTCCTGTAGCTGTTGAAGTTCCATAACTAAACCATCACGTTTAAGCGACAAGTCTTTTATTTGATCTTTTAGTTGAATTTCAAAGTATTTCAAACGTTTTAGTTCCTCCTTCATTATATTCGGACTTGAACAGCTGCTTGAAGCATTGCCTGTTGATTTTTGAATACTATGTGTTGAGGCAACACTATGCGATTCAAAACTCTTGCCTGATGCTGTTGACGAAGAATCTTCACAATCTTTTGTAGTATCTTCTGTTACTACTTTTGAATTGTTTGGTTTTTGGATGGGCGATATGTTTTTATGTTCATCAGCAACAGCCACAGCAGAAGATTGCACAACCGAGTTAGATTGAGTGGTACTGAAAACGGTTGTTTCAGATGTTGACAAATTATTTAATCTAAAAGAATACATTTAACATATATGACAAACAAAAAACAGGACAAACAAATAGTAAATCAATGTTATATTTTTATTTGTTTAGATTAGTAGGGGGGTTGTTCAATACAATAATGTGTTTTCTCCTTTTTCAAAATATTCTTTAAAACAATCAATACTTCTCTCTACGTAGTTAGACAAATTTTGGAAGCATTTTTATTCAATTCCCATGAGAGATCTCTAAAATATGATTTTGGAAGGCATGAACATTCATAGAAAATTGTTGCCCACACATTTTATTTTTTAATAGTATGCTCACATTTAAGGGCTTTTAGTTGCCCTTAATATACCAAAGACAGTTGGATTTGAATTTTTAAATATTGTAAAGAATGTAGTGAAATTTCCACATTCGCGTAATACAGCTATGGAACGATTTTCTGTGAATAAGAGTGCCACCGAAGTTGGAAAATACTGATGGTTATTCCTGGAGGAGCGTGTATTACAGATGAAGTATGGATAAATACTACTGGCTTTTACACTAAAGCTTAATTTTTTTGATAAAATAACCACAAATGAGGATGAGAAAACAGACACTACTACAATAGTCTTCAAGCGACACAAATTAATCAACGATGTTATTATCGATTTTATTGATTTTGGTTGAATACTGTCTAAGAGACCCAAGTAAGATACCTAAGAACCAACTGATAGATGGGAGTTATATTCAAGTTTTGGGCGCATATATGTTTAATAGAAATAAGTCAGCTCAGAAGGAGAGACAAATTTTTTGAATCGCCTTAGTAAAACCTAAACAATTTGCCGTATTTTTGGCTACATCGCGTATTTGTACCGAGATGTTTGGGGATACACATGCCGAGAATTCTTAGGAGTTCAGTTTCCATTCTTTGCAAGTGAGACTCATGGAAAGTGGCTAAGGTAACCAACATTGAGTGAAGCATTAAATTTTAAACGATTTCTAAGACTAGTAGATTAGAAGTTTCAAACGAGAAAAGAGTGTCGGAGCCCTGAGGTACTAGCATATATTTTATGATTTTCAGTCTTAAACCCATTTAAATGATTGAATTTTAAATATCCAGCACAACAATAGGACAGTTGAAGGAGAAAAATTCCTCATTTTTTTACTAACGATCAAACATTTGAAAGTCCTTGGATTCCAAATCAGGAGTGTAAGGTAAAAAACCCATCAAATCAATGTTCTAGTTTTTTAAAAATTCAGGAGTTTCAACTGCTCATTACGAATGGACCGTTATTGTTTATACAATATCGATTACTTTTTAGTTTCAGGCTCAAATTTGTTCTTGCTTTTTGAAAAAGTGCCAAAATTATGTGAGACTCAACGGAAAAATCCTTTTTCACATATAAGTTTTCATACAATTTTCAAGTCCCCTTCATCTTCGTATGTCACAACACCATTGTTTCTAAATTTGAATAGAAGACAAACATTCTAAATTGTTGTTTCCAAAATATATAAACATTAAATACCCGTTAAGTTGTAGAACGGCAATTCTAAAAAAGATTTAATATAAAGCCCAACCTCTGTAGTCTATATCTATACTTGGTTCATTGTTTTTCTTTTTTTGATCCCAAATCTTGATTCGATAGACAGCTTTTGTTTTGAGGTCAACAAGTAATAAGGCTTCGACTCTAAGCGGTCGTATTATTGATATAATAAAAATACGGGAAACATTGCTTCCCCTTTTCTATGTTGGACCCAATATTTATTATTTTATTTTAAGTTGATATATTACATGTAAGCCATCATTCACATTATAAATAACATGAATATCGATCAGTGTCGACTTTATTTTTAATTCTTGTATTCATATCAAGCAATTTTAAAGAAAACAATTTGATTTTCGTTTTGAGATTTGAAATTTTGATTCATGATCCTCTTGTGAATTTTATAGTCAAGCAAAACTGAGGTTCATCCTAAGAAAAAACAATCGTTTTAAAATAGCCCATAGAGTTGTCCAATTTAAAAAGCAATAGAAAACAATAGAATACCTCGATTCGAAATCATGAAAAGAGGAATTTATAGTGAAGCGGGTTTAACCCAAATTTCAACATTCCACTTCGAGCATTGAATAGAAAATAAAACAGACAACCAAATTTATATTATAGCTATGTGCACAAGAAACATTTACAAATAATTTTTATTTCTCTCCGCATCGTAAAGTATATGTTTCGCTTTTCGTTAAAAATTTAAACCTACAAAAATAAAATAAAACATTTGATTCATATAAATATACATTTCGGAACAAAACACATTTTAAAATAAATCTTACAACGATTTAAAAAATTATAAAAACAAGACACAAATAAATTTAAAAAAAAATGTAAACTCACCTAGATCGCTGTGTTGTGGGTGTCTTTTGTAGATTCTTCTTCTTATACTGTGTTATGGGAGACTGAATTGTACTTTGATGCCAGAGATAACTAATTGGCGAACTCGCTGGACTTTCCAAGTCTGACATTTCTCCTCCAGATTGCATTTCAGTTGCACCAGTTAGAATTTCCACACTCTCGCCCAGCTTCATTTTAAGATCCTCGATTTCACCATGAAGCGATGCAATTTCTTTCGCTTTCTCTTCAAAGATTTGCCTTGTATTTTCGCGCAACTGTTCGGCTTCGGCTTCCAAGTCAGCATATTGCTGTTCGAGGACATCTTTTTCTTCGATCGGTGACAAACGACCGTCTTTACTGAATTGCTCCTCATATTCGCGTACTTTTTCCACCAGCTCGGTAAACTTGACATCGCTTTCTTTTTGTTCGTCTTCATAGATTTTTCGTTCTTTTTCGAAGAGTTGACGTTCCTCGGAGAGTTTGTCCTGCCAATAGTCTTCACAGTCTTCGTAGGCTTTTTGCATTTGTTCAAGACTTGCTTCGAGCTCTTTACAGCGCACTTCCAATGCATCTTTTTCCTTTTTCAAGGTTGAAGCATCAAGATCTGAATCTTCATTTGATCCAGTCGAGGCGATGGCTGCTAGATCACTTTCCAGCTGAGATATTTTAGCTTTCAGAATGGCAATTTCCTGATCAGCATCAAGAGTGGAATTTTTGCTATCCTGTGAGAAACCCGACGAAGTACTCGGCGTAGAGGTCACGTTCAATGGGCTATTCAGTTCGGAGTTAAGTGCTATCCAATCTCCGCTCGTATCACTCTCACTGTTGGCCTCAGCATTACACCTACGGAATTTACCCAGACGCGGACTTTCCTCAGTTATTCTGGTCTTACTTGGAGAATCACCCCTCCTCTTTACAGCTGCCGAAGCATGTTCAGGATCATCTTCGGTACTCACTGGGACCGTCACTTTTTGAGATTTAGTCTTAGTCTTTACTCGTGATATTTCAAAGTTTAATCCTTCAACTTCGGCAACCAATTCGTCATTCTTATCTCGTAAATTAGCGTTTTCTATTTGTAAGCTGGTGATCTTCTCAATCAGTTCCAACATCTCCTCGGTGTCTTTTTCATTTTTAGATCCTTCGTCATTGCGACTTCTCTCCTCCGATTCGACCATTTCCTTATTTAGCTGGATATTAGCCTCAAGCAGACTAGTAACCTGTTTTTGCAGAACTGTTTGCTCATTCTCTAAGGCGTTGTTTTCTTTTCGAAGCGAATCCGATTCCGCTTTAAGCTTTGCTTCTTCTTGTTCCAGCATCTTAATTCGGGCTTCCAGGCGAGCTGTCAAATTAGACCAATTCTCTCGGTCATTTGCCATACGAGTTGTTAAGTCACGTACAACTTCTGCATGTCGTTGTTCTAATAGTCGTATCTAAAAAATAATAATAAAACAATTAGATTTTGCTTTTGTTTTGTTTTTTTCTTTCTAAATTTACCTCTTTTTTAGTTGTGTCTTCTAGATTTGCGTGTCTTTCGTCTATTTCTTGAGCCAATAGAATAACTCTTCGATTTGCGTCTTTGTTGTCAGCATGCATTTTTTTGTTCTCTTCGGTCAGTTGAATGTATGATTGTTTTAATGTGGAAAGTTCTGCTGATTGCAAAGCTAGAGATGCTTTCAGTAGGGTGGTTTGTGCTTCACCACACAAACCACGAAGTTCTTCTTCTAAGACTTTTGACAGTTGTACTACATTCACCTCATCTTCGTCGAAACCAAGACTCAATAGAAGTCCCTTGGGGCTGCTGATACCAGCTCGTTCCCACATTTCAATTATACTATGGGTAGGGACTGTCTCTAATTGTGCTGGAACATCTATATAATTTTTATTAAAAATTTGAAATACGATTTTTTTTTCAATATGGTTTAAGTACACAATAATACACACAGCTAAAAAACAAAAAGAACACAATCTGCTTAAAGAGATTTAAGGAAAAGACCAACGGATTAATATTGGATAGGAAGGTCAGTGGTGGTGACATTTCATGGAAGAGATTTCTTAACTATTATTTGGAGACAGTTATTTATGAATTAAAAAAAGAAATTAAAGGACTTTAGCTAAAAGACTTACAGTAGCATTAAAGTGAAATCAAAAACTTAGCTTAAAGTTGATTAAAATGGTTTTGAAAAGGAATTCAATAGACAACAATAACAAAAACAAAAAAAAATGATTATCATTGAATCATAACTTCAATTTCAAATATGTCTCTTTATAAATGACCACCACTGTTGTTGATTTATAAACGAAACAAGCACGATCTAAAAGACGATATTAATATATTTGTGTATGATTTTGTGAATGATAAGAGAGATTAAAAAAAATAACAGGATCTATGCGAAAAGCCATCACCAACGGGTGTTCCTCCTGAGGGACACCTACTCGTACATTTACACAGTGCAGTTGCGAGCTTAAATTATTTTTGTTTTTCAAAATATCATAACGGTGCGATAGATGAAACTAAATACAAAACAATTACAAAATTAACAAAACAAAAAAATACGAAGAAGGAAAATATACGCAATTATCTGCAAAAAGAAACAATAAAAGAACAAAACAAACCTTTCATATTAAATTGTTTATCATCGTTAAAGGCACGAGAAAATTTAATTGAATTACTGTCCACTGACGTGTTGAGGTGGGTTGGATAATGCCCAATAAATTCAAATAAATTATTAATTTGCCATGTTGGTGGTGATGATGGTGAAATTTCGATATTAGGATAATTTGCTGGCGCAAATGTGTTATCGCCACAACTAATGAGACTTATGAATTCACTAAATGCAATCACCGGCACCGCCTCGGTTTTGTTATGTTTGTTATGTTTTTTAAATACTTCTTCGGCAACTTTTTTGGCCACAGTACTCACAAGTCCGACACGTTCGCATACAATTTGCAGTTGACCACAAGTAAAGTAATATGTGCCAATTTCACTTCCGTATTCTTTCCAAATGTCAAGGATTTTATTTGTGAGATTTTCGAAATCTAAATTTCCTATTAGTAGTATAGTAAATGTATATCATGATGATGGATTTGTTTTAGTTTGTTAAATTTAAGAAAAAAAAAAGACAAAAAGAAGAATCGAAGGGAAATGTTTTTCTCTTTGTTATCCTATCATCTCAAAAGTGCAGCTTTTAATTTGAACTTTCGGTATTATTAGATACAAGCTCTTGTGTGTCGCAGAATGTATGTTAAAGTGCTCTCAAGTTTTAAAAAATGCAATAAATTTTCAAATACTTACCTAAGGATTCAACGCTGCTGGTGTTTATTTTATTGGCTGTCTTTGATGCTCTGGCGGCTTTTGTTTTCTCCAGAATCGCTTCTCTAACTCGTTGATTTTTCTGGGCTGGAAGTGAAGCACATCGCTTAAGCTTAGCTCCTCCGCTTAATGGCCGTCTTCTGTGTGATGAGAGTATGTCACTTTGAGATGATGATCTTTGAACCTTAAAAGTAAATATATATTTTTAAAAAGTTTTTTTTTTTTTAAGTAATATCTTACAATACTGTTGTTACAGTCGGCCGTTTCTCTGTCCTGATCGTCTGATTCTGACGGCGAAGAATCTGATCCATTGAACTGGGGTCTGGAACGACGACCGTACTTTTTCGCACCTACAACAAATTTTGGTGAGACTTCACGGTCGGACGATTCGTTTGTACTGTCTGGTAGAAGCTTGTCTTCAGGCTCATTACTAAATACGAGCGTGTGCTCTGGAAAGATAAAATAAATATTTTTCAATTAATTATTAACCACCAAAGATGTGCTTATTATATTTATATATTTTGAGAGTAGAATAAAATCTTACCGAATAACCATATTATTTCATCAATAGCTGATTGATGACAGTTTTTATAGAAAAACTGAGTACCCATTTTAATTTGGTATTTTTCGATCTTTACTTGATCAATGATAATTTAAAACTGACTTAACACCGAAGAAAGTATTCGATTTAAATAGTGAAATATTGTTGTTTCAAGATCTTAAATTGAAAGGACAATTTTATTATCCTTTTCCAGGAATTTATGAATACCTGCTTAAAAAAGGTTAGGTACACATCTTTGTTAATGAAAATCAAAACATTGATCTAATCGGTATGCAAATTACCTGAATTTTAAAGGGATAAACATTTTGTTGAGCGCTTAATGTTGTGATATTGTGATCAAGTAATTTAGTTATGACTCAGATTTTTATGATTTTGTTATTTGATATTTTTTGACGTAAGGATAATTAATATTTTATGAATAAAATGAAGAAGTGTGATAATTGAAAAACAAACCAAAGAGAGACTTAGTAACTCGAAAACAATTATATGAAAAGGTTATTATTTAAGATTCAAATTTTGTATTGTGTTATTAACATTTGTGTGTCTGAATTCATATTTGTGAAGATCAATTGTCAGGTACGTTGCTTTTTCGCAGCTTTTAAAAGGCATACATTTTTATTAAGAGTATTTGGAAAATATAATGATGAAATGAAGAACCACTAGGTGGAATCCGCAATAGCTTTTGCTTGAGATTAGTAGCTTATTTTCTTGTCCAACGTATTATCTTAGACTGATAAAATTACAGAAGTTATTTGCAAAACATTAAGTCAACTTTCCTTCGTTTTAAAAACTTTCCATATAACTTAAAAATAATAATACTGCAAAATGATTGACCAACATTTTTTAACGTACACTCCAAGAGACGTATTTAAAATGTTTAAAACACGATTGCTATTATGTTCAGTGCTGCTGTAAGCCAAAAAAAGTCGATAGATGGACCTTATAAATTCTCTAGATATGCTTAAATTTTGAAAAGGTCGCTAGAAAAATAATTTAAGGAACAAATATCACAAAAACATCGTATCTGTTAGAGTGAGACGATGCTATGCTAGGTGGAGAGAGAACTTTACTTGCATTCAAAGGATATGGGGCAGTATGTAATGTGAAGCCGTGATATAGAGACGAGGAGAACAAACATTTAGAAAACTTCGCTTAACCATTAAATTTAACTTTGCATTAAATTCTTTATTTTCATTATAAGATTAACTATACCTAAGAATAAATATTTTCTTTACATAAAATGATGTGTTGTTATATTTCATTTTAAATTCCGCCGCCGCCACTTACATGTTTTTCTAAATAAAAATCTTTCGTCTCTATATACACATATATAATACAAAAAAGTTTGTCGCGCCGCCAAAGTTATCACAAGGCGCGAACCAATCAGAATTCGCGTTCTATTTGAATAGTTAAAAAATAAGCTTAAGTGACCAATCACAGCCCAGCTTACAATTCTGTCTGTAAGTATCAAACATGCCGCGAACGAGGAGACATGAGGAGGAGGAAGAAAATTTGAGTGAGGAAGGGGACAGAGCGAACGAGACAATGGTGGAAGGATCGAAACTGGACATTATTTTGGAAAATCTCAAGAAACTTAGTGCATCGGTAGCCGAACTCAAAAGCGAGACAAAACAAAGCCAAGAAGAGATAGAAAGGCTACAGGCCAAAATGAGTACCGCCAACATGGTCAATGCCGTCAACGTTCCGCCAAATGCTAACGATGTCTTGCTAAATACGATTGAGCTCCAACCAGATGCCAGCGAAATCCCTGTAAATGCAATCAAGAACACAACGTCTGCCGCCTTAACCGTGCTGCCGTGTTCACCGCCAATGTCCTGGAGCCATCAACCAGCAACGAGCAACAACTTCGCACCTCCAACAATGAAACTACACGATTTGCCTACGTTCTCGGGTCGGCCCGATGAGTGGCCACTTTTTCTCGCCAACTACGAAGACTCAACAGCTGACTTCAATTACAACAATCGTCAAAATTTGCAAAGATTGCAGAAATGCCTCAACGGGCCAGCCCGAGAAGCAGTAACGTCGATGCTTATCAACAAAGAAAATGTTCCAGAGATAATTGAGGAATTGAAGTTTCGATTTGGTAGGCCAGATATTCTCGTAAGGAATCAACTCCAGAAAATTCAACAGTTCCCAGCCATGAAACAAAATAAAACCGATCAAATTCTCGATTACTCGACACAAGTTCGCAATGTCGTTGCATTGTTGAAAGCATCCAAGAGTGAACATAGCCTTCAAAACTCAATAATTCTAGAAGAATTAGTTGGGAAGCTGCCCGAAGATAAACAATACGAATGGGTTAAACATGCAACAACTCTTACAAAAAATACAACAATCGAAGACTTCTCAAAATGGCTATGTCAACTAGCCAGAGTTGTATGTCTGATGCCACCGCCGCCAAGCCCACCTGCACAAACTTCCAATTCTAGACTGAAACCACAAACTCAACCCCGTCGGATGCTTTACGTGAACAACAATGCCAGTACCACAGGGCAAGAAGGATCATATCCAACATTGACGTTCAAGTGTTACTTGTGTGGAGACAATCATTTCATTTCGAATTGCAGTGCCTACAGTTCTTTAAGTGTAGACGATCGGTGGCAAAAGGTAAAGTCCTTGCATTTGTGCTTTTCTTGTCTGCGTAAAGGTCATAGTACTGCAAACTGCCGAAAGAGAAAAATGTGTGGAATACAAGAGTGTCGAAAATATCATCACACAAGTCTACACGATGAGTCTTCACATTTAAGAAACCACTCCGTCTTCGCTGGCGCCGCTGCCCAGCCATTGCTAAGTTGCCGAACTATAAGCTCCACGAGTCTTCTGTTTAAAGTCTTGCCTGTAACGCTTTTTGGTCCAAATGGAAAAACAGAAGTTTTCGCTATGTTCGATGAGGGATCTGCTTTGACAATCCTGGAGGAAGCAGTCGCTTCTACACTAGGACTAAAAGGAAGATCGCAGCCATTAAAACTACAATGGTATGGACAAAACACCACTACAGAACCGTCAAAAATTATAAGCCTAGAGATTCGGGGTGAAGATGATCCAAATATCTACACCATTTCAAACTGCCGCACAGTGCGCAATGTCAATTTGCCCATGCAGACGTTCAACAAATCGGAGCACAAACATTTGGAGTTTCTTCCATTAAGAAATTATAAAAACGCCCGACCATCTATTCTCATCGGACTGGACAACATTCATCTCGGTACATCTTCTACAGTAGTCTCAGCTGGAGATAAAAAACCTGTGGCTATGAAGACGAAACTTGGCTGGGTCGCATGTGGACCAACCAACAACATTGTGACGTCAACACCAACAGTTCTAATGATTCGACATCAGGACGAATTGCACTGCCTAGTTCAAGAATATTTTGCCGCCGACAATTTTGGAATCAACCCGTCATCTTGTATCCTTGAATCTGAAGACAACCAAACAGCCCGTCGGACGATGGAAACAACAACTTGTCGAATTAATAAACGTTTTCAGACCGGCCTTCTATGGAAGAAGCCGAAACCGACCCTCCCAAACAGTTTTCAAATGGCCATTCAACGTTTATCTGGAATCGAAAACAAAATGAAACATAAGCCCGAATTCGCCCAAAAATATAAAGACGAGATGACCAAATATATCCAAAAGGGATATGCTAGAAAACTTCAGCCAGACGAGATAAATAATTCATCTCAGCCAGTGTGGTATTTACCCCACTTTGCTGTTCAAAGCCCACACAAACCAGATAAAATCAGGATTGTTTTCGATGCCGCTGCCACAGTGAATAATTTAAGCCTTAATTCAGCACTGTTAAAAGGACCCGAACAAGCCAAACCGCTAGTAAATATACTATTTAAATTTCGAGAAGGTATAATAGGAGTAGCTGCTGATATACGCGAAATGTTTTCGCAAATACAAATACGCCCTGAGGATCAACAAGCACAGAGATTCTTGTGGCGAGATGGGGATGAGACACAGCCTATAAATCACTATGTGATGGTGTCCATGATCTTTGGAGCGATTTGCTCGCCATGTGTCGCAGAGTATGTCAAGAATCTGAATGCGCAAGACTTTCAACATGACTATCCAGAGGCCGCTTCAGCCATTATCAACAAGCACTACGTTGACGATTACGTTGCAAGCTTTAATGATGAAAAAGAAGCCATAAGAATTTGTAAAGACGTAGTCCGCATCAACAACGAAGCTAGTTTTGAGCTCAGGAATTTTACATCAAACTCGAAAAAACTTCAAAACGAGATGAACATCAAATCAAGAGAAATGACAAGCACTGTTAATATGGAACGCCAGTCCAAGTCGGAGAAAGTACTGGGGATGTTTTGGAATACTGCCTCGGATACTTTTGAATTTAAGACAAAATTTCATCGCATACCAAAGGAGGTCCTAGAAGGCAGCCGCCCACCAACAAAACGTGAATTGCTTGGTATAGTCATGGCTATATATGATCCATATGGACTGTTAGCAGAGTTCCTCCTATATTTAAAAATACTGGTCAGAGACACTTGGAAAACTAACATTGCCTGGGATGATGAGCTGCCTCCAGAGGCCAACAAACGATGGCAAAAATGGTGGACAGAATTCCAAAACATTCATTCTTTCCACGTCCACCGATGTTATTCATCACATCTACCCACTGCAAGAATTACTGAACTTCACGTTTTCGTGGATGCAAGTCAAGTTGCATTCGCTGCTGCAGCATACTTGCGAATAATCCATGACGATGGAATAGATGTTACCTTTGTTTGTGGTAAAACGCGCGGTGCTCCTCAAAAAATTATGTCCATCCCTCGGCTGGAACTCCAAGCAGGAGTACTTGGAGTACGATTGAGTAAAATTGTAATTCGGAATCACGACATCAAAATTTCTAAGATAACTTTCTGGACCGACTCGAAAACGTTACTATATTGGATTGGATCAACCAAACGAAATTTTAAAGCGTTTGTGGCTCACCGTATCAGTGAAATACTAACTTCATCGGAGGCACACCAATGGCGATGGACACCAACTGAAAAGAACAGCGCAGATGTAGCCACTCGAGCAAACGGTTCGCCAAAATTCGTTCCAAACAGTGTTTGGATCACTGGTCCTGAATTTTTGAAGCAGCCCGAAGAATTATGGCCAGCCAAAATAGTTGAACCGCTTACAACAGTCAGCGATCTCGAAGAAATCAAGCCATTGCTGCTGCTTCAGTCCCCGAATGGTAATTTACTAATAAATTTTAAACTCTTTTCATCCTACCAGAGACTTCAAAGAACGATGGCATATGTCATTCGTGCCACACAAAAATTCCGCTTTGTTGTGCCCATTGAAAAAACCTCCAATTGTTTTCTCACAATTGCCGAACTCAAGAACGCCGAAAACAGTCTCTGTAAAATCGTCCAGAAGGAGCAATATGAAGAAGAAATTAAATTGCTGTCGTCATCGAAGCCGTTGACCAAGAAAAGTTCCATCTACACACTAAATCCGTATCTAGATGAAAGGGGTATATTAAGAATTCAAGGTAGACTCGATGAGGCCCTCTACCTGCCATTCCAAGCCAGACGTCCAATTTTACTGCCACCAAAGCATCCATTGTCAATGCTCATCATGAAATTTTATCATGAGAAGTTACATCATCAAAATTCAGCTGTTGTCCTGAATGAAGTCCGACAAAAATTCTGGATCCCCCACCCCAAGATGCTTCTGAAATTGGTAAGACGAAAATGCCAACGGTGTAAAATCGATAGAGCCGAACCTCAAACGCCAATTATGGGTCAACTGCCAATCGACCGTGTAACTCCTTTCGTCCGCCCATTTGCTTACACTGGCGTTGATCTTTTTGGCCCTCTAAACGTTACAATTGGTCGCCGGAGAGAAAAGAGATGGGGAGTCATCTTTACTTGCCTCACTGTACGTGCTGCGCACCTCGAGCTAGCCGAAAATTTATCCACAGACGCTTTCATCATATGTCTTCGGAATTTTATTAATCGGAGAGGAACACCAGTCAGAATCAGGAGTGATAATGGGACTAACTTTATCGGGGCTCAAAAAGAGTTGAAGAAAGAACAACATTTATTCGATCTGGATCGAATTGAAAGTGAAGCCACCAGTAGAGGGATAGAATGGATTTTTAATTGCCCATTGAACCCAAGTTCCGGAGGCTGTTGGGAGAGATTAATTCGTATCGTCAAACGCCTAATGATGAAGATTCTTTCTAACGAAGCTCCAAGGGTCGAAACACTCAGAAGTGTCCTGATCGAAGCTGAAAATGTGATTAATTCACGCCCACTCACTGACATATCACTTTCCACAGAAGATGAGGAACCGTTGACTCCAAACCATTTCCTTCTGGGGTGTGTCAATTCTACCCAGACACCATATCCGCCTGATGAAAAGGTTTGCCTTAAGAAACAGTGGAAAATTGCTCTTAACCTAAAAGACCGCTTGTGGAGAAGATGGATTGTCGAGTATCTGCCTCAACTCTTGAAAAGACCAAAATGGAACGAAAGGGTACGCCCGCTACAGATCAACGACTTCGTGTTGGTATGCGATCCAAATCAGCCGCGCAGCCTGTGGAGTAAAGGTCGTGTCACAAAAGTGTTCCCAGCCAAGGACGGACAAGTACGATTTGCGGAAGTTCGGACTGCCAATACATGCATTCGTCGACCAGCCTCAAGACTAGCTGTCATAAGCTTGGATGGTGAATCCCAGAGCGATTCACGGGGGGAGGAATGTTAGAGTGAGACGATGCTATGCTAGGTGGAGAGAGAACTTTACTTGCATTCAAAGGATATGGGGCAGTATGTAATGTGAAGCCGTGATATAGAGACGAGGAGAACAAACATTTAGAAAACTTCGCTTAACCATTAAATTTAACTTTGCATTAAATTCTTTATTTTCATTATAAGATTAACTATACCTAAGAATAAATATTTTCTTTACATAAAATGATGTGTTGTTATATTTCATTTTAAATTCCGCCGCCGCCACTTACAGTATCGTAAAAAAACTTATACACAAGTTAACATAAAAAACTTAAAAAAAAAACAAATTCAGTCTCAACTACTTATCATTTCTAAAGGAAAAGTTAAACAGTTTAATTAAAAACTTAAAATACCTATTATAAAAAAAAATGAATTAATCACAGGTAAATATTTAAATTGCTTCTTCATCAATTTCATTGACTTCAATATCTGAAGTATTTTTGAAATTATTGTTTTTAGAACATTTTTAGGGATATCATAATTATGAAATCTTACTTTTGTATTTTTAATTGATTTCGAAAATTTAAACTTTTCATTGACATTTTATTCCGCAACTTTTTTAAACAATCTTCATCACGCTGAAAATACGTTCCACTTCGGCATTTGAATGTGGAAGTGACATTACTTTTTAGCAAGTTGGAATAATTCTTCATAAGTATTGACCCCAGCTGCGTTTTTATAGCGTGAAACTTCTCCCCAAAACTTGAAGTTCTTGCCATTTTACAAAATTAATATTTGTCCATTGATTTAAAAAAAATTTCTAATTTGGCGTCCTCAAACCCTAAATCTTCAAGATCAATGATAGAGCGATCTTTTGCAAAATTCACTGGAAAAGTAGCTAGAATTATTTAGCGACAAAAAATTATTTTAACTTTTGAAAATTCCGCTATATATAGCGACAAAGTCGCTAAAACTGCAACACTGATTATGTTTCAGTCATACTTTGAATGCTGATTAGTAAAGTATACTGCCCACAATACCTTACTAATCAGCATTGTGACTAAAAGCTCAAACCTACTTAACAAGACAAAAATATAAAAAAAGTGTTTTCGATCTTTCAAAAACAATTTCCAATAATAGGAGAATACCACTCTTAGGGTTTGGTTTTTATGATTCTTTTTAAATTCCTTCTTAAATAACTTCTTCTGATTTTTCGTTTTGCCATTTCCACCTACAACCTCTAGAACTCTGGGTGACTTCTTAAAAATTTGGCTCAACTTCTGCACTCTGAAGTTTTCAACGGCTTTAAAGTTGATTGATTCAAAGATCGTAAAGAATATGAAATTCAGTCCCACGTTGAGTTTAGGTATTCTTGGTCTCATTTTTAACCAATTCAGTAAATTTACGAGGAGAGGTGTAAATATTTTCCCTATGAACATGAAGGACAACTCAAATCCAATTTAAAAGATTTGCATTTTTCAATACCTAACGCATTTTTAACGCTCAACAGTAACGCATTTGTTTTATATTGAGATTAATTTTTGTAAACCCTCAAAAGAGAATTTTTCTTTCTTCTTTACAAAATAGCGTTTGCTTCTTCCTTGAGGTCTTCGTTAACAAAAAATAACTTCCTGCGAAACTTTTTTTTTTTTAAATCAGATGCAAAGCTGAATAGGCTTGATATGCAGCTATCTCTTCATATAATTTTTGTATGTTTTCCTTGTAACATTTTTATAAACTTTGATAATATCTCAATGCCAATTATTAATTTTTTTATTAATTCATCTAAGCCGGCACTTTTTTACTTATTGATTTAGTGTAACAAATAGGAGAGAAGAAATACAGGGACGAATTCAAAAAGCATCGTTTCGGGGGAAGATACAAAGTATTGGACAGATTGTAACCATCTCTAATTGTTTTAGACAAAGGCTGCATTTAATTTTGTTTTACTATGCCGCATTTGAGCACAGTCTATGAATGTATCATCTGTTCAACTTTTTGTTTATGCCTAATTATTAAGTGTGACAATGTTTTTATGATAATATCGCACTGAAAAAGGAGCGTATTATGTTAAGTCTACTATTGAAAAATTACAATTTTGTTGCTTAGGCTGTTTCGTTTTAGTTTACATTTTACTACAAATGAAAACCTTTATTTCTTTCTTCTACCCAACTTTTTGTAAGTATGTAGGGGCTTTTTGCAAAAACTTTATCTACATACGCATATTAATAAGATTCTAGACATGCTCTATCTAAAACCTTTGTTTTTTTATTGAGACAGGTCTAACAAGGACTTCCAAGAGTTCACATTCAAATCGTATTGACTCAAAAAATAAATGTTGTCTAGATACATATGTACATAGCTGTCATTTTTTATAGGTGGGTGTAAGTTTCCTGCAAATACAAAATATTTTGAGCTTTTAACTCCCATTAACATTTTCCGTATTTAATAGGCTTTTTGAGAGAAGCGTGATAATTTGTAAATAAAGATTACATAACGTCTCAAGTGAATTTTATAAACAATTTCACAATGGCTTCCAAATTTTCTTGTTTTTATGTAAAACTTCTAAAATCAGATTTAATCTACCTCCATATAACGTCCCAAGATAGTTTCCGTATAAGGTAAAGTGAGTTTATTATTTACGCCTTAAAAACTAAAACGAAGTTTATGGTTTTTTAGCTCATACCTATTCATAAATATAATTTAACTAAAAACTCTTAAATGAAAAAAAAAAGACAAACATTATTTTTCGAGAATTGCATTCCTCTTTTATTATCACGTACTGTTATGCAAGCAAACAAAGTACATACATACATAACAACTCATTAACACCCAAGTCTACTAATCATCATACCCAATTAAAATCCTATTACTAAATATCAAGAGGCCGAGTTATAGTAGGTATACCTTCAACAAACTTAACTTACCCCCAGGTGGCGATGACAATGATCCATCGATTTCTGTGCCAAGAAAGTTCAACAGTGCTTCTTTAAAGTCGCCAAAAGAAATCCGTGACCTTGGATTTTTTATGAGGTTCTTTATAATAACGGAACCACGATCCTGTAACTCGAGCATTTCGCACAACTTGCTCAAGGCGTTTTCGTCTAGTGTGCCACTGTGATTTGTGTCGCAGCTGGTGAACATTTGGAATAGCTTTTGCTCGTACGGATCCGACGATACTTCCATTTTATTCACTCTTTTTTATTTTGTAGTCCCTCACTACACTAGACGCAATGATTTGATATTTCTATCCAACATACAGTCAGTCTTCAGTGTCTTTCATTCAGATTCAATCAGTTAGATTATTATATACTATATACTATATTCGATTTGTTGAGTTTCAGTTTAAGGAAAGGGAGTTCCATGTGAGAAGTAGAAAGCAAAAAAAAACATAAAAGAAAGACAATGGCAGGCAAAAATCAAATCAAATCAAGAGCGAAGAATACGAAATAAACGAAGAAAATAATCCAAAATCCAATGAAATGAGAAACGCAAACGACCAACGCAAATGAACTTTTAAAATTGACGACTTTTTTAATTCCTAGTTTTTGTTTTAGTATAAATTGAACTTGATATTATCTTTATTATCAAATGAATTGAACAAATTAGTAAGGGGTGAAACAGTAAGGCTTTTTTTTAACACAAATATTTATATTTTTTGGGGAATATAAAGTTTTCTCTTCTGTTTTTCTTTTTATATACACTTTTCACGGAATTCCCGATTAGTGGACAGTGCAGTGCAGTGGAGTTAAATTTTCTTTTTTGTACGTCGTCGTGTAGTTGCCATTGACAGTTCAACGAAGGGAAAACAGAATAAAAGTGTTCGGTGGGAGTATGTTGGAACTATTCTAACTTGCAGTGGCGCATTGAAACAAAGCTGAAAAAGGATAGCTATTGATCTCTTTTTGGGAAGACGTCAAAAACTATCGATATCGATAGTTTATTCGATATACTAGAAAACAAAAGGTTACCAGCTTGTCGTATGTCGGATAGGAAAGCTTTTGATTTTTTAGGAAAAATTTGTTGAGGTCGCTGTTAAAAAGTCAATATTGGGCTGATAGCTTTTTTGTTTATTAATTTTGTAATTTTACATTGCACTTAATACTACTAATAAATAAAACGAAGTCAATATTTCGAACTGATTTACTTGAAACTTTGTTTGTAGTGTGTAGTATCAGGAGCGCTCTAGAAAAATATATGTGAAGCATATAACGTTCCAAAATATGGAAGTTCTGTCAAAACCTAATTTTTAGAAAAAACTTCAACAAAATTCAATTTGATTATTTTTATTTTTTTAAGTATGTTAAGTTAAATAAATCAGCGTACAAGCAAAATTTCAAAGGAATATGACACAATGGGGTCATAAATGAAACATTTTGATTTGCAGTATGCTATTTGATGAGCTTAGTTGATAATTGTGTAGAATAATATTTGTGCTTACATTCCTGTCATTGAAAACAATCACTAAATTATTTTAAAAGATTGGTTAGAAGTAATCACTGAAAATGTATATATTTGGAAATAAATTTCTAGATCCGCCAATGCTTGTGGAGCTGTTGAATACTTTTTTGATAGCTGGTGTCACTTTGATCGTCTCCCTTCCTTAAATTACTCTAGATTTTATGGATCTTACCAATAATCAAAATTAAAACTCACTTAAATATTTAAATAGTCTCTTAATTTCGCCATACCCATAAGAGCTTTTAAGCATTATTCACATGAGCACGACCAACGAATGAACGAATATTCGTCGATTTTGACATTTCATTCACTTGAGAGTTTTTAATTCGTTGCGAATGAAGTTTGACTTTGACAACCGAAACCAAAACAAGAATGACTTTTTTAGATTAATTACACGCGATTATTTTATTCGTTGCGAGTGTGGATAATGTGGAACGCGAATGCTGCTTTATTGTGCAGAAACTCTTTTGTCAGGTCAAAAGAATTAATATTTGTTGTGATTGTTGTAGGCAATATTTTATAAAAAAAAATAAGCTTGTATTTGTTTTAATATTTTTTAGGGTTTTTGTTTTTACAAATGTTCAGATTTTGCCTGCTTGCTCTGGCCAAATTTTTTAAAAATTCATTGTAACTGCATCGTCTGAATCCATTTCAAAACATAATTTTGTTCAAATAAATATTTTTGTTTTTAATTATTTGTACACATATTACTAATGTCACTTCAATGTTGTCTATTTTTTGACAGCGAATGCAGTAGATAATGTTATAGAGGCTAATTAGTTAAAGAGGAGTTTATTTCGGCAGTTTTCTAAGCGAATTATTTTCGTTAATGACCAGAGGATAGATCATGATCATTTTCAAGAAGCATTTTAAATTTAATATTGTCCTTTTGTATCTTCAGTGAACTCGTTTTAAGATTTGTAATTGAAGTGACTACAGAATACAACAAGCAGGTAGCAGAAAAAGTCGATTTTCAATTTCCACATTTCTTAGATAGCAAACATTTCAAAAGATCATTTTGAATTCATCCACAAATCTTATAATTGCATTCTGAATTAGACCATAGTGTATATATTCATTTTATTTATTATTTTAATTTAAACTTCAGTTTAAAATAAGTGATCAAAGCTAAAGTAATAAAATACCACACCAAAACATCCGTTTTCAAAAATTCCCATTTCGATCTAAATCAAAAAAGACTCGCTCCTTTCGATGCCAATGGAAAATGAATTGATTATCACTTCCAATCTAGTACAATTTCCGCACAAACAAACACCATCCCTGTTCGTTAGTAATCACCCACCATTTTCATTTTCACACACGTCAAGTCGAAGTGAGGACAAATTTTCCAAGAGTTTAACTTTTGGGTTTGCGGTTGTTTGTATATTTTTATTTTTGTTCCCAAACATCGAATTTTGTGCAAAAAGCTATACAAATAAATTCCATTCGAGACTTTCAAAGGTTAGTTTCCAATTTGACCCAAAGATCAATCCCTATCCCTGGATGCGCTATACAATCGCAATTCAGGGAATCGTGAACACTCATCTCATGGTCAGGCCAGGTGAATCCTCTAGACAAAAAATTTTCAAAAGTTCATCTGTCATTTTTGGCTGATGCCTTCTCGCTATCGCCACTAGAAATAATTAAAAGAAAAACAAAAACATTTTGAATACAATTGAATTGAAAAGGCTTGAATTTTTGTGTTTTTTGTGGTTTCAGTTCTTGGACAAGATGAACTCCTTCATGCGGCGAAACATTACTGCCGAACAAATGCACAGCTTCCTAAAGGACAAACACGCCTGGGAGAACGCCATTGCCATGTACAATGGACCCGATCCCCTCGAGCACTGGTACAATTACATTTGCTGGTACAACAGCAACATCCACGGCGATCCGGAGAACAAATTTCGGGAAACTCTGGAAAGATGCCTCACGCAATACGAGCACAACGAGTACTACAAACAAGACCCGCGAATGGTTAAGTTGTGGATCAAGTACATAGACTTGCAGCCGAATCCGTTACACTTCTTCCAAATTCTCTATCAGCGGGGCATTGGGCGCCAGTGTGCCTGTTTTTACACCAACTGGGCGCATTACTATGACTCGGCGAACGCATTCAAGGAGGCTGAATCCATCTACAATCTGGGGTTCCAGGCAAAGGCCGAACCTTACACGGAATTGGAGGGTGCTCATACGAAGTTCCTTTACTCACTATCACAGCGAATGGTTTACGAGGACAAGAAGCAACTGAATTCCCACACCCAGCAGCACCAGGTACAGCAGCAACAACAGCATCAACAGCACATACCTATTAGCCAGCCGTTAGAAAAGAGAACAGCGGATGTAAACCAGCTGCAACTGCAACAGCAACAACAACAACAGCACCATCAGGAGATGCCTGGACAAGTTCAACATTGCAATCAGCAGATGCATCATCTTCCCCAACAAAGTGTGGGTGCTGCAATTCCACCACAAATGCAACCACAAACTCACACCCAACCGCAAACGCAGACGCCTGTTGCTAGCACAAATTGCCAATATACCGAATTGCAGAGTTCCACAGCAACTGCCATTTCTTCCTCACTGAACTACATATACAATGAGCCACAGGTTGCTGCAGCTGTCTATCCGCAAGAACCAGGTGCTGCCGCCGCTGCTTCCTTTAGTTCGCAAGCGCTTGATATTCCACTTGGAAACGTCAAGCTCCCCGCGCAGTTTGCTACGTATTGCCGCAACAACTACGAAGTCTGGAAACCAGCCCTCTTCCTGGAGGAACCAGAAGACCCCTACAAGCGCTGCCAGTACCAAAAAGCTCTTGTCTATCCAGGAGGCGACGTCGAATTCAGTCCGGAGGAAGTTCGTGCGAAAAAGTGGAAGAGTATGCAACAGAAATCCAGACAGCCGCAACAGCAAGTTGAAATCCAGAAGCCTTCGACGACGACGACTCAAGTAACCACAGACGCCGATATTGAAGACCAAATCGAAGCTTCGACAATCCGTTTTAGCACCCACGAAGAACACGGCGTGACCAAGAGCAAAACAATAAAAATCAAATTCAAAAAGGAAAAACCCACAGCATTGGATTCCTCGTGCAGTTCCACCAATGGCCAACACAACTTCAATTACACCATTGAGAACGCCTATGCAGTAGAGTCAGCCTCGCAGGACGACGGCAGCAATCGTGGAAATGGCTTCCATCCCTATCAAATGCAAACATCCACTCCCAAAGTAAAGAAGCCCAAAAAGCTGAAGAGCGTCAACAAGCATCTAACCGGGAAGTACTTGGCTGCTGCTGCCCACGGGGATAGCAATTCGTCGGACTACCATCCACAGCAATCTCAGTACCAGTACGAAGACGCAAATCTCCTGCTGACCTTTGCCAAAGAAAACACTTCTTCCTCCACCACCCCACAGCAGTTGCAAAATAGGACACCGATAAAAATTCGACAGAAAAACGGCGATTCCGTTCACTATGCGGCCAACGACAACGCCAGTTACTCGTTCAACGAGAGCGCATACATGGACAACTCGAATTGCTCGGTGAGCTCTGCAGTGGGTCGTCTGAACTTCCGCGATTCGCAGCGCGATGATTTCTCCACTTATGCCGAGAACAGTTTCTTCGCATCGGAAAATGACAAGGAGCTGCAGGAACAGCGTCTCGAGAAAGCACTCAGTGTGATCGAGACTCACATGGCCAAGCCGGTTATTGACCCGTTCAACAATGAGCTCTGCAAGGCATTCCTCACCAAACTCAATTTTCCGTCCTACGATGCGGCCGAAAACGTTTGCAAAGTGGTGAGCACGCCATTGCCTAAATTCGCAAACACCAAGATGATAACGCTGGCCGATATTCGCTTCAGCATCGAGAAGGAAGTAGGTCGTGGGTCGTATGGGTCTGTGTACAAGGCGACCGACTGCAAGACCGGAACGGTTGTGGCTCTAAAATACCAGAAGCCTCCCAACATCTGGGAGATATACATCTGCCATCAGGTTCGGAAGAGGATCCGGACGGAGACCGTTCTGCCCGGAGTCATGAACATCTCCTCGGCTGTGATCGCACCAAACGCGAGCATAATCGCCACCGAATTCTCGCCCTACGGATCGCTGCTGGACATAAACAACAAGATCCGGCAGGCCACCAAGAAGGTCATGCACGAGAGTCTGGTAATGCACTTCAGCAGCCAGATCCTGAACATCATCCACTGCTTGCACAAGAGCAAGATCATCCATGCGGACATAAAGCCAGACAACTTCCTGCTAATGCGTGTTCCTAACACAGATCTCCACTATCCTTCGCTGCGTCTGATTGACTTTGGTTGTGCGCTTGACATGACCCTCTTCCCAGAGGGCACCCAGTTCCGGAAGATAATCCAGACGGACGGATTCACCTGCATCGAGATGCAGGAGGGCCGGCCTTGGTCCTATGAGACCGATCTCTTCTGCGTGGCGGGCACCGTTCATGTGATGCTCTTCGGAGAGTACATGCAGATCGCAAAGAAATTCGAAACCTGGGACATCAAACAAAAACTGCCGCGGTATCTGAAAAAACACGTCTGGACGGATTTCTTCGGCAGTATGCTGAACATTAAAAGCCAAGACATTCTACCCAACTTGTTGGACATAAAGATGCGATTCGACGAAGAGGCCATGAAGATGGACTCCGAGCTTCAGTCGCAAATCAGGACGTTATCGAATTTGCTCCATCGCCGATAGTTACGTTACGCGCTTCTTTTTTTAGCATTCATCTCACAGAATAGAGGAGAGAGCAGCAAAAGAAAAGAAAAGCAGAAAAGCAAAGAGAGAAAAAAGTATACTTGTATTCCTTTTTTGTTTTGTTTTAATTTCGCAATTTAAATTTCTTTTTCTCTAGATTTATTATTGTTTAATCTACGCAAATATAATAACATTTTTTGAATTATTATTATTATTATATTGAAGAAAAAAGAAAAGAAAAACACGAAACATAATCCAATTGTACGATATCTATAGTTAAGAACTGATCACGGCTCCCAAGGAGGAGTAAAGTACACTCTTTAGGCGGTGTATATTCTATGTTGTAAGAATAATAATTAAATGAATAATACTAAAATTTGAAAATATATTCATTTCAAAATTTAAATAGAAACAAAAATAATGTGCACACAAACTTCTAAAGTAAACAAAATTAATTAAAAAACAAAAATATTAAAATATTAATTGTAAAGTGAGATGATTCTATATAATAAAAAAAATATAAAGCCAAACAAAAGAATATTTATTTTTTAAATTTCAAATCAAACAGAAAATTAATTTAACAGCTAGGATCTAGGAATCGAGTGAAATTCAATTTGAAAAATCGGCAAATTTCTTTTGTTTCATATTTCAATTGATTTGAAAAGATTCGGACCATTTCAATAGAAGATTTAAAAAATGATATAGTGTTAAGTTCAATTTTGAAATTTTATTTTCAGGTTGATAAGACATTGCCAACAGTTCTAGGAACGAAGTCTCTGAGTAGTAAATTATTTTGAGACCCTACAAGTAGTTTTTATAGCTTCGAATATAAAAAGGAAATAAGCCCCTAAAATGATATAAATGCAAAAGATTGACCTTCTGATTGACTTCCATATTTGTTAATTGTTTATTTAAAAAATATCGGAAGGAGGAATTGGGCAGGTTCAGACAACAATTTGCAATCAACTGCATTCTTTGAAAATACATTTTGACCAAGCCCTTACATTTCCAACTTGGAACTTTACTTCACTAACCTCTACCTTCAGTTCATCGTACAAAAAAAAATCCAAAACATTATTGTCTCCAAGACACTCCTCGGGCAAGCTAACAGTTAATCAAGGTTTGCATTTTGTATTGTAAAGAAATGTTACTTATGTCTTTATCCAATTTGATAAGGAACAGAATATAAATAAATAAATTAGTAATAAAGTTCAGCATTCAGTTGAATAAAAAAGCTTGATCAACTGTCATTTTGAGATAAGATGATTTGACGTGATAGTCAGGGTGATTTTTCTTAACTAACTTTAGAGGCAATTTTTTGGCAGCTGGCCAATCAAATGCTACAAACTTGCCTTACTTACAAGTCACTTATGTCGCCTGCACCTGCCCAATGCCAATTGGATAGGGCAAATTAAAATTTTCATATAAGTCAGTAAAATTTCTTTTGGGAATTTTGTTTTTCTGAATTTAAGTTTTTTAATTAGATTATTTAAGTAAAAAAATATATTTTCACTTTTTCAAATTAATAAAATGTATTAAAATTGTCTTTTCTATATCAGCTATTTAAACAGATTCGTATTTTTAAAGAAGTATTTCCGGTCCACATAAAAGAACAGGGATTCATTTTCTGAACCTATCTTTCAACAAAATTTACTAAATAACAGTAAGAAAAATATATACTGAATTCAATTTATTTAGTCACACTGCTAAAATAGAAATGAGACCTTTCTACGAGCTTAGATTCAAAAAGTTAGAGGGAGTACATTTTTGCCCTCAAACCAAAACATATTAAATTTGTATGGTGATGATGTATGGTTGTACCGAAGCCGCACCTTACTTGATTAGGTCCTATAAAGTCCATGACCTGCGTCGTGTCTGATGGGGTAACTGTTGAATGCCTATAATTTGGCGTAGGTCAGTAGCGCATCTTTCACCCACGACGAAGTGTTTACTTTACTTCAACGCTTGTGGTCGCCGGTAATTATTTATGTATCCCTATATTCATAACTAAGCTAAAATTGTAAATGCGGAGCTCCTAGCTCTTTTTTGTGATAGGTTATGGAGTTTAGAATTCGTTGTACCTGAATTTTATCCGCTAACGAAATCGAAACCGAAAGCCTTAGAGTTTGTATTTAGTATTTAGCTTGATTTAAAAAAATATCGTTTTACGAATATACATATTTATACCTGTTAGCCTGGAAAAAAGATAGAATTTAACGTCTAAATAATTAAATCAGGAAGTTTTATGATTGATATCTACGCAACCAAACCAAGGGTTAATCTTATGAAGAGTGACAAAAGTGCCTAAAAGCACATTATTAGTTAAATATTTAAATCCATTTAAAGGGTGTCAGAGTAAAGGCAGACATAAGTTTTTCACACTGAACTGGTGAATTAATTTCTTAAAAATTCTTTTAATATTTCCTGATTTTTGGTTCTCATAAATAATAATCAAAATTTATACTCAAGGTACAGCAGACCCATGGAAAAATATGGCTTAAAGTATCTTACATACAGCTGTCAACAAAATAATAGCAGCGCTAGTTTTTTCTCATTTCTTTTTATTATATCTTTTTTGCTATTGCTTTTTTCTCTCTCAACTTATGGTTTTTCTGAAACTCTTATTCTAAGCTTTCATTACCACCATCGATCATATCAATATGCACTATATCAATAAAATAACGGCACTTTGTTTAAAAAATTGCAAATTTTGGACACACAAAATAATAGCAGCGTTAATGCAAAAATAGTTAAAATCAATAAAGTAAAGTATATTTCAACTAAAATCGCCAACAAACAGTAAGTATATTCTGCAAATATCATTGTTTGTTATTTTGCATGTTTTTTTTGTTAAATTTATTAAACAGTGGGACGAGAACAATATTGCAGTCAAGAGCTAGGCCAAATGTGGAGCACCGGACAATCCTACAGGGAAATCCAAACAAATTTTAACGTTTCTGCAAACATGATCCATAATTCCATATATTTTGTGGAAAAAGTGGAAACCAGAGGTCAAAAACGCAAATTGTAGGACGGGGACAATAGGCCAATAGTCAAAATGTTAAAGAAAGACCCCTTTAAATCAGCTGTGGATATAAATAAAGAGCTCGAGCTCAATGTGAGCGATGAGACAGTGCTTCGCACTATTCGCACAGCTTATTTGAAGGCATGCCACCCAAGAAAAAAGCTACTCCTCTCCAAACGTCATCTGGTTCAACGCCTTGCTTTTGCAAAAAAGTATGGTGGTTGGACACGAGAGAAGTGGCGGAACGTCTTGTTTTCAGACGAAAGCAAAATCATTCTTTTTGGTGGCACTGGGTCTAGAAATTTTGTTTGGCGCGTCCACCGAACACAGAGTTTCAGCCAAAATACACCGTGAAAACAGTCAAGCTTGGAGGCGGCAAAATAATGGTTTTGGACTGTGTTTCGTACAATGGTGTTGGGCCCATAAAAAAAATTGATGGCGTTATGGATCAACATGCGTATGTCCAAATTTTGGAGGAAGTGATGCTGCCTTACGCTGCAGAACACATGCCTTTCAGATGGGTCTTCCAGCAAGACAATGACCCAAAGCACACAAGCCGTAGTGCGAAATGTGGTTCTCGCGTAAGGATATACAGCTTTTAGATTGGCCAGGGCAATATCCAGACCTGAATTCCATTGAGCATTTGTGGGGGGATGTTAAACGTGGCGTTGGCAAGCACAACCCCAAAATCAGGCATAATTGTGGACGACTGTACAAAGTGTGTGGAGGGGAATACCCATAGAGCCATAGAGCAGTGCAATAAACTGGTGGATTCAATACCAAAAAGATGTGATGATGTTTTGAAAGTGAAGGGTTTTCGTACAAAATATTAATGTATCAAATAAATTATGTAAATTATAAAAATTGATGAAATTATTGAATAAATGTTAATTTTTTGAATATTTTTAAAACTGCTGCTATTATTTTGTGTGTCCAAAATTTGCAATTTTTTAAACAAAGTGCCGTTATTTTATTGATATAATGCATATTGATATGATTGATGGTGATAATGAAAGCTTAGAATAAGAGTTTCAGAAAAACCATAAGTTGAGAGAGAAAAAAGCAAAAGCAAAAAAGATATAATAAAAAGAAATGAGAAAAAACTAACGCTGCTATTATTTTGTTGACAGCTGTACATCGACGATGGTGACAGTAAAACTTACAAAGGGATACTAGTTATGATCTTTAATGAAGGTTTTGAAGGTAATTTGAAAGTAATGTCGGTTATGGGATGCCCTATAGGCCGCGAAGCCCATACTTATGTTGAGAAACGTGATGAAAAGCGAATCTCACGTACTGAGCAGCCGTTAAACAAGCCAGAATGGATGCAAGAGCTGAACAATCTGCTTTGAAAGAGTTTCAAGAAGAAGAGGAAGGAATACTGTTTGGACCAGTTATCGCCGATTGAAAGGTTATCTGATATTTTCATAGTTAAGAGGGCTTGCAACTTTAAACGAATTTTTCTCAAAACTGGTGTTTTTCAAACTTTTCTCCATCTTATTTCAAAAACAAGTTAACCGAATGACTTGAAATTTGATGGGTTGGATTCAGCACATGTAAATGTATAGAATGTACTATCGACAAGCAAAAATTACAAAAATTTCGATTTTTTTTTATAGCAAACGACTTTTTTTTCAAATGTCTCTCAAAAGTCCAATTTTTGGTATATTCAATTGATGATAGTTCATTCCATGCATTTAGGCTCACAGATTAACAAGTTCTTGATATTAGTTTTTTTTCAAATTTTCTAATAAATACAGAAATAAATAAAATTTAAATTGAAGTAAAATAGATCTTGTTTAACTTAGAGTGTCCGTATGGGACCAGTAAGTTAGTTGTAAGTTATGGTTACTCAGGCTAGTTTTATGAATTTTTGTCTAGCTTTAAGATAGGTTTAAGATTGAATTAATAAAAATGAATAGATTTGTTTGTATTTTTATTTTAAAACATATTCATTTCAAGTATTGTACCCAAGAAATCATCATTTCTCCATTTAAAACCCTTATACACTTACTTAGAATTTTCCTAATGTTTTGACGTTGTATTGTACCAACAAAATATCTTCCTTTACTTCTAGTTAACCCTCTATGAATGCGAGAATTTCCCACAAAATGTAACCTTAATTTTTTGACTTATTATTTATTATTTACTTTGTAATTTCTCCATTTAAAAAAACTGCGATTTTTTTTAGTATAACTGCCTGTTTGTTGTTTTGTAAGCTTTGTATGTTTTCGCTTTTTCAAAAATAATTTGGATTATTGATAAATGTTAAGATTTTGTTCCTATAATTTTCGGTTTTTCACATTTTGCAACCTTTTAGAAAAACAATAAAACAAAATGTTGGCACATTTCTTTACTGTTTTCCACTATTTGGTTTTGTAATTTAATTCTTTAATAATAAGGCCCATATTTCGATTGAAAAAAAAAATCATTTATTTGGAAGTTAATCTTGTTGAATAGAGAAATAGTTACACAACTTAGATTCAAATGCCTCCATTTCTATGCGTACAACATTTTTGAGCAGCCACTATTCACCCAATTATTTAATTTAATATATGTATGTACATAAATGAAAAAAAATTGAAATTAATGAAGTTCGTTTCGGTGAAAAGCTGGAATCAGGAAACTCCGTGATTGTTAATAAGTTTAATGAGTATTTTTTTCATTAATTCAATTAGTAACTCAATACCCTGTAGCAACACTCATAATTCAACTTCAAGTGCAATTTATACATATATCGGTGTACCCCAAGGAACTATACTTGGCCCATTACTATTTCTGATATACATTAATGACATTTCTTAAGTTTTCAGAAATTCTAAAATATCTTTGTTTTGAAAGATATCAAACAAGATTTAAATAACCTGTGTAAGTGGCTAAAGTTAAACGAACTTAAAATTAATGTAAACAAGATTAAATGCATGATGATCAATAGTAGTGACAATATAAGTTTATCGATTGAAGGTAGACCCATTGAACAAGTGAAAGAAATGAAATATTTAGGGGTTATACTGGACAATAACCTGAATTTTAATAATCATATGGTTTATTTCCATTAAAATTGGGTTTCTTAAACGCATTCGAAAAAATATAACAACAATTTTATATTTATTAAACCACATTTTGAGTTTTGTTCCACAATTCAATCATGTTCAATGCGTTACTGTTCGCGTTCAAGTTAAAAAACGATCTAGCACCTTAATACTTGACATCAAGCCTGACCTACGTGGGAAAAAGCCAACCGCACTACTTAAGATCGAATTTTGATTTTAGAATTCAGTTTTATAGAGATTCTAGAACTCAAAATATGCTCTTCCATCGTGGACTTAAATTTATTTAATGAATTACCATTCGTAATAAAAAATAAAATGTTTTAAAAAGATTAACGCCCAATTTCTTCACCAAGTTCTAAATTCCCTTTAGAACTCGATCTAGTGAATCTCAGTTTAACATTAAAATATTTGGAACTCGGGCATTTCTTCACTTCTCTAGAACTCGATCTAAAATCATCATCGAGTTCTAAGCGCTTAGAACTTGTTATTTTTAGAACCTAGTTTTAAAATGTTTTTGAAACTTTTAAATCACCCGGCAGAATATTTTGACAGACGTTTCCGTTTTTATATTCTTTAATTCAAAATACAAAATAAATATTTCTGTTGCGCCCATTTTCTTTTCTGGTATGTATGCCTATTTTTATGCATATTATAGTGAATTTTTTGTGCATTTATCAATAAAATTCTTAGATAATATGAACAAGGACAATACGAAAGGAAGAAAACGAGAAAGCGGTAATGATGGTGATTTGCCCGCCAGCAAAAAATACAGAGGCGACAACTGGACTCAAGAGGGCACGAATTTGCTGTGTAATTTGTAGGTAAAATTTCGTCAAAAAGGAATTCTGAACAAAGAGACTAATGGCGCAACTAACGACATCAAAAAAAGGGAGTGGAGCATAATTCGCTCACATTTCAATACAGACCCAAAGGTGCGTTATAATTTCATTTCCTGATCAGTTTTAACGTAGCATTTTCGTTCAGATAAGACACAAAGAGAAGTTCCTGCACTAATTGGAAGGCATAAGAAAATTGTAACGGCATTGCGTCAGTAAACCACTTGTGCAAAACAAATTGCGCTGCAAACTGGTGGGGGACCGGCCAATACACCACCCGTGCTGAAAATTGAAATGACCGGTGAAGTACTTCAATTGAAAAATTATTACGGTCATTTGCTCACAGGGTTATATATTGTCCATACCACCCCTGTTCAAATTCTTGTCGCACAGATGAGTTTTGAAAAATCGTTTGATCGTGAACTGACCCTGCCCAACGTGCGACTAGATTCAAAATCTTTAAATTGGCAGATGAAATGATTTGTACATTAAGCGAGAACCAACCTTTCCGATTTCCAAAATCCTCACTCTAAAACAAATATTGATTAAAAGAATGCACATCAGCACATACACTTTAAAACTCACCAATTCGCCACCCGACGATTGTATTTTCACGTGAGTACAATCAATTGCTCCAATTGTTCGTGGAAATAGCGCAAAATCATAAAAAGCATTTGCCGAAAGAGTGTAGGTGACGTAACAATGCGTTACAAACTTTTGGGAGTATACGATAAACGCTCGTAGGATACGACATCGGCAACAGTTAGTTGCATATTTCCACAAGCCAAGACACGCAGAAAAATCAGCAACTTTTGTTCTTCCAATATATAACGAGTCCTATAGCCAATCAAGTATATATGTACATAATATACTATGAAGTTAACATATACATAATAAATTTATTACAAATTTTACCGTGGTTGCGGATGTTGAAGGTCTTCTGCCACTAGTTGAAGGACTGCTAAGAACGTTTGTTTTGTTAAACGGAAGCGCCGAAAAAAATCAGTGTCGTCCCATGAGTTAATTGTTGCACGTATTGGACGCCGTTCTTCCAGGATATCGTCCATAAAAAGGAAATCAATAAAAAAAAGATCCATTTTCGTAGGATATTCGCTATTTATTGTCTTTTAATATATTTTCCGAAAATGATTCGGTCGTTGAAAAAACGAAATTATAAATAAACCGAGTTTTAAGGCACTAGACCCCCGAATTTGAGGGTCTAATTTTATCGAAGTTCTAACTATAACAAAGTTCTAAATTGAAGTTCTAACGCGTTAGAACTTGGTGAAGAAATGACGTAGAGGTTTAACAGCTAGAACTTTGTCAAGAAATCGGGCGTTAAATAATTACTTTTATCTCATATCAGAGAAACTATTGTATAAAAAAAATAGTTTTCCAATTGTATATGCATACATTACTTTTTTTGTAAAACAAATGTCAATATTTTTATATTTATTGAAATGTAAAAGTAAATTTTTACTAAATAAAATATACATACATGCATTCTTATGAAACACTGAATTGTTTTAACATTCAACTTTATGTGAAACAGTGTAGACATTTCTTTTGAACAGACTGTTTTTCTAAATTAAAATATTGGATAATGTAGTTTTCTGTAAAAGAAATGTCATTTAACAGCTGATGGTCATACTTTGTTTTGCGTCTGAGGGTTTTCTACTTTTATTTTCCTAGTTCGCGTAAATATTTTTAAACAATTTAAAAAAATGAGTGAAGAGGAGCCCCATAAGGTTAAATATTTTTTCCTAAAATTCTATATTGTGTCTCGTCATAAGGGCTTCCCTTTTCATCAATAAAATTGTTGGTTTTAGGACTAATTTGATCCTTTTTTTCGATATCAAAAACACTACAATTCTATTTCATCACCGGCCAATAACAAACTACATTTTTATATTTATAAAATTATGAACAAAATAGCTACTAACACTTATTTCAAATAATTTATATTTGTTATATAATCATCATTTAATCAAATTTTGTTTGCCAACTTAACTTTCAATTTTAACATTTCAGAGTTTAATGGTTTTTGGTCGAGATGTCGGCCAAATCCCATGCTTCCGAAGTTCTTTTCTATATGGAATTTGTGGTGGACTGACAGTAGGTGCTTTAACATTTTTAAAAACCTCTAGAGTTCAATACTCAACGCACATTGGGTTTGGATCGTTTGTAGTTGGAACATTTGGATATTGGTTTGTTTGCAGGTTAGTGGTAACTTCCAATTGATATAAACAGAAACGAATTCAATAAACTGTAAATTTTAGATACCAATGGTCAAAGAAAAAGTTTGAATACCAACAACTTAAAGCAGCCATGAAACAACAAGCTCGCTACGAAGGAACCGATATTGAGAAGAGATTACAAGATGCGTAGCAATTTAATCCTAGTTTCTATAAGGAATACCTAGGTACTTGATGTCGTTTTGTTATAATTAGTAAAAGTCGAAGTTCAAAAGATTTTATAATTAAATAAAATTAAAAAAAGAAACTACTTGAACATTTCAATAGTTTTATTACTTAAACAGGAATTGCGGATATTAGGGCCTAGTTTTTCACAAGCTTCAGGCCTACCAAATTTGTTTATAAACACAGGAGTGTTCTTATACCAAATTTAAAGACGATAAATGTATTTTTCGTGCAGTTTATTTTATCGAAAAAGGATCAAACAATCGAAAATCTATATAATAATACATTCAAGTGGGTATAAATAAAAATACATTTAATTTAATAAGTTCTTCTTAAATTTAGCACCCACAGCCGTGTTCCGCTTTGGCGGAATCCATCGCAAGTAGGCCGAGTCAATAGTCAACTTCGGTTTCTTGAACTGCGGCAACTGTAGATGTTCAATAACTGTCCTCGGCGTGACGCAAATAACATGCTGACCCTTCCAGTACTTGACCATTTTCATTGACTGCAGGGTATAGATGATGTCGTCCTGTGTAATTCCACTCAACTCACTGAGCTCCTTAATACTCTGTGTGGTCGTCCGATTGTCTTTCATTAACTCCAAAAGGGTATACGCCCAGAAGCTCCTATAGCTCAGACGACCCAGATCACTCAGAGGTTTCTCGGGACTGCCAACAACTCCTTCGCGACGTGAGAGTTCGTAGCTAAAAGCGATTAACAGTTTCCCGTAGCCTTTTCTTTGATACGGAGGCAGAATCAATATGCATGCAACATTGTTGCTCTCCGGAGATTCTTTTTCCTTGGAGAAATAACCCACAATGTGAGCACCTTTCTTGTCGATCTCACACAACACATAAAAGTAAAATGGTTCGACGTCATAGTACAAGGTTTTGTGGTCTAAGAAGAGTTTTGCCATCAAGCACAGTGTTTGGCAATAGAGTTTATGGTCTTTTCCGTCGATCTCAAAAATCGAGACAGTCCCTTTGCGGTAGATCTCATTGCCAGGCGGTTGGCGTTGGCTGCACTCTGTGGTGTGGTAGCGATATGTCCTCTCTAGCTTCATGTACTTAAGACAGTACTCGCAGACAAATAACGTCCCAACTTTTCCGTATTCATCTGGATACGGACTGAAATACCACGAATCGATTTCGAATTTCCCAATTCTTAGTTTGTCAATGTACTTTACTTTGGTAATGGCTTCGTGTTCCTTCTCCAGGGCAGCAGTTGTGGGATCCATTTCGGCGTAGGTCTTTTGCACATGGTTGATTTCATCATGTCGTCTCTTCTGGTTCCTAGTCACTTTTCTGTCACTGTTCTCGGCCGATGTTGGATTCTCAAGTGACGCTATCTGTTCCTTGCTTAGCTGCTGTAGGGTTTTTGCACTGTTGTTTGTGTCCATGGGTGTTGATGCCGAGTTTTTTCCTTTGTCGGCTTCGGTGGCATCGGTTATGCGATCACGACGTACCCATTCGTCGAGGCGTCTATTCAAACCGACGTAATGGACATAGAATTCACTATTTGCAAAATCATTCTCGTTACACCTGGATTGGATTATTTGAGCAGGGTAGACGTCGCCATCGGAGCGACGGATCAGATACACGTCGCCTGTGCTTATCTCTTTGTTGGTGGAACTTCTTGTAGTTCTTTCTGTTTGTTTTTCTTGGTTTTTATTCTCGTCGACTGATGTCATTTTTATATCCAACTAATTTTTGTTTATTTTCACAGAGAACACAATTTACAAATTCAACAATTAAAAATCATGCAATGGCGAAATTTGCGTTTTCAAGTTTCGGTTTGTCTTTTTTGTTTTGACTTTTCCGTATCTGAACACACTTGAAGTTCGTTACATTTCGACATAGAAATGAACGTAGTCAGGTTAAAAAAACGATAATGAACGCATTCAACGGCAATAGGTGTCTTTGTGAATTTCATTTAAGGCAGTATGCAAATTGGGCTACCATGTTGGTTAGGTTTTAAATTAAATTAAATTATTTACTGTTTGAATTTCGTTTAAACACTACCTTGTTTAAGGTTCCTTTAAGATGAATATAGTTTTCCATGTCAGAGTTCAATTATTTATTTTTTTTTAAACTTATTTGAAATAATTTAACCTAACAAAAGAAATAAATTCTCAATAAATTGAGGAAGTATTTGTTTTGGAATTAAAGTTACAAATATGTCTGAAAATCGATTTTTTTAAACGTAGTATTTTCTATGACTGAAACCATGTCCAAAACAACGTTTAAAAGCTACAACATTTAAAAGGGAGTATAATATGAATGAATAAACAAAAACACACACCCGTATTTTCTAATTTGTTGGCACCTATTTAATGGACTTGCTTGCGGCTTTTCAATTTCTTGGATGACTGTACTTTTTTCTCTTTCAGAAATTTTAAACTTCAACCCATTCAATTCAAAAAATTAAATTAATATTTTGACGCAATGTACTTAGTTTAGGAAAAATAAAAAAAGAACAAAATGGAAAAATTATTTCGGAATCTTCTTTTTGACAGAAAAATAAGTAATAAGTTTTACAAACGTTTTCCAATATGGCCGTTATTCAAGCTATTTATTTTGACATTTCATCATTCAAAGTTGTCAAACAAGTTTCAAGAAGGAAGAATATAAAATCAAGAGATGTAAAAATGAATCACCTCAAAAAGCCTCTAATATCAAAACAACTATCCTTAACTTATGATTCAATAATTTTGACTAAATGACTTAAAGGTTCGTACATGTTGTAAAATGTTTGATGGTACTTTAAAATCTGTCATACATCAGTGCAGTTCTAACTTTAAAATTCCTCAAAAGAATTTATGTGACCCATCCTTGAGTCATGATTGTATAATTTTGATAAAGTGATTAAAGGTCCCTAGATAAAATATATTTCTATTAATAAAACTCTATCAAACCTTAATTTATTCTTTAAAATTCGATTGGCACCGAAATCAAACGAATCTCTTTGTTTTTTTTTTTGAAATCAAATTTTTAATCTGGCAGTACTATAATGCATCTGGCCTAGCGTTCTGTCAACATTTTTACGCATTTCATTGATTCGCACCGCTTTCGGTTAATGTTTCTGTTTCTCAAGTTTTTATTCCATCCAATTGAACTTCAAAACACGTAAAAACGGCTTCTTTATTTATCACCATCAATTAACAATTCAATTTGTTAATTGTTTGTAATTTGTTTGAAAATAAACAAACCTAACCAAACAATTCCCCGAAATGGAAAACACCGAAGAAATAACTCAACACATCGAATACACTCGTACAGTTGTCCCATCAACTATGCGGAGTCCCTATTGGAAGTTCTTTGGATTTCCCTCGGACAACTCAAATAATGTCCTAACAAAACAGAAAATAATATGCACGCTTTGCAATGCAGTCATTGCGTACAATAAGAACACATCAAACCTAAGGACGCACATAGTAGCGCGTCATCCTGAGCTCCTGATAGAATTGTACAATGAAAAGAACAAGAAGAATAGCGAAGCAGCGGCCACGAGTCTGCTTCAGGACAATAGAACGTCAAGTTCCGAACCGGCAAGCAAGCGTCCAAAGATTCAATACATACTCGGAGGGTCGGAGAGTGAAACCCACGAAGCGAGTACAAGTGAACTTAAGTCCTTCAACGAGGCTATAATTGAAGAGAACGAAGTCATCGAGCACACTGACGACAAAACCACTGACAACAGTGACTTCGATGATTTCTCGGGGTCCATCACACACAACACTGATTATGAATTCGAGGAAATAGAACTGAATCCTCACAAAAGCACTCTACCCATTGTCGACGAAGTTTGTTTGGAGGATAAGATTGTGGAGCTACTAATTACAGATCTCCATCCGCCATCGATTGTTCAAGAAACAGGATTTGAGAAGTTCATATCGAGTATTGATATGCGAGGGGCGGGAATTCCTTCCAGACAACAAGTAAGTGACAATATTTTTGTATTCATTTTCTTATAATTATTTTCTTCCAAAAGATTGACCAAAAAATAAACAAAGCATACGACAAAAGCTATGAAAGGATCCATCGACATCTAATAACTGTCACAAATACAAAACCTTACTCATTGAGTTTGGAATTCTTTCGCAATATTGAAAATAAATCTCTGATGTGTATTTATTTCAATTACTTGGTTCCAATTGAAGCCCGCTTGCAATTAACCGCTTACACCACAATCGAGATTACGCCTAACATCGATCTGGGAAGTGTTTTGAGTGATTTCAACTTAAGCAATTGCTCAGCGGTTATAATCAGTGAGGAGAATGAATTGATTGAACAGTTTTTCTTTTCACTTGGTAAGATTAAAGATTCTCTATCAGAGGTTTGTAGGGAAGATTTTTAATTTGACTCATTAAAGGTGTTCCTATTGTGCCGTGTTTTGAGTCAGTGGTAAATAGTTGTATGATCTCAATATTCGCTCATAACGCAGTGAATAGTGCCTTCAAGAGAACTCTGGAACTGTTCGAGAAACATGATTGTGCATCAATGGTAAGAGATTAAAATTTGAAAAAGTTCATAGATTGAAAGGGTCTCGTTTGTACTTTTTCAGTTGGATAGTATTCCTGAAATCTTCGAAGAGAATCCATGGTCAAAGTTTAATTTCCTGCAATTTGTCCAAGATCATTTGTCAATGGTGGATGAGGAAAACAGTGAAGCAATCGATATATCTAAACAGCTTGTTAGCTTTCTGAGCCCGCTTAAGGTATGTTGAAGTTGTTTGGCTTTATCTTAAGTCTCGTTTAGGAAAATTTGTACCACGAGTCTAAAAATATAGTATCACAAAAGGCTATTATATATTTTGTCTACCATTCGTAATAGAAATCTTCTCCTAAAGAGTTTGTGGAAGAGTCCATTTTATAATTCTATGTGCTTTTCAATCATTTTTCATATTCATCCTTCAGACAACTCTTGAAACAATAGCCGATGAACAGTTGCCTTTGTGTTCGATCATGAAGCCCTTAAGCAGAAAACTTATAGATGAGTATTTGTCTACGTTCTTCTGCGAGACAGACGCCCTTACCGAAGTCAAAAACATTGTAATTGACGAACTAACTCAGAGGTTTCATAACTTGCTTATGCATTTGAGCTTAATATATTAATTATATTTTTAAATATTTATAGAATTTTAAGCAACATGTTCTTATCAGAATCTTCACTTTTCGATGCTCGTTTTCAAAGTGTCACAGTCGAGACTGAAAGCCTTCAAGATATCAAAGAATCGGTGGCACATCGTTTTGAGCATCTTTTAGCAAACAACGTTCCTGAACAGAAACCAATTAAAATGGAACTAAAAGCTCCACCGAGAAAGTCATGTAAGTACCCCCCATTTTTTGAAGTTTTAAATTTCAATGAAAATTGCATTTCCTTTTATTTAAAGCGCTTAAAATGTTCTTCAATCGAGGCGCCAAACAAGAAACCAAACCTGCCCAAAATTGTATGAAACGTTCACTAGAATATGAAATCATGAAGTACACAACCGAGAGTGCAGCCGATTTGGAACAATGTCCAATGAAATGGTGGGAAGATAACGAATTTATGTTTCCAAAACTACGCAAAATATCAGATTATTATTTGTGTGTGCCATGCTGTGCAACAAATTCCTTTAAATCGGCTTTGGTCGATCGAATTGCCATCATAAATCGTAGATTTATGTTAAGAAAAAATGTACTCAATCAGATTTTGTTCTTGCACTTAAACAAAGATATTTTGGAGAAACTAAAAATCGACGATGAGCCGAAGAAGTAATTTATAATAAATAAGTTGTCTGTATAAATGTTGTATGTATGTCGTTTTAAGTGTTTTTCTTTTCTTAAAAATCTGTAATTTTAATGCAAACTTTGAAATACATAATTACAATGGAAACAGTTAAAATTAAGGAAGTTTAAACTTTAAGTTACAAGGGAAAAAGTCGAATGCAAGGCTGCAAGAGAGATAATTGATGGTCTAGGTTCATGTTGCAGAAAAAGTCATGAAAGTATGCCCAAGGAACATAAGCAGCAGAAATTCCAATATTTCAAATTAATTCTTATTCATAAAACGATCAATAATTTTGCTTATTTGTAATTAAATTTTTCATAACTAAAATATTTTTTGTTTCATTGATTTTTATTCAAAAAAATAATCTTATCGATTAGTTTTCCCGTCAGAGCAAACCTTCTCCTATAGTTGTTTATTTGATCTCTTAACACCTCTTTATAGCTTAGATTAATGAAGCCCAAAACACAACAATAAGCTTCAGATAAATGCCGCAAACTTCCATAAGAATTACCCCACTGATTCCACCACTTTATAGGTGATTCTTCTAGACTAGCAAATGCTTCATCACGATATCGTCTCAAATCCATTTCAATGAAATTTTCATTTTGAAAACTTTTTGCAGTTGTATCTTCCAGGCAGTCAACAAAGAACATTTTCAAATCTATAAATTACAAGAAAGTTAAAAATATCATCTCCCCGCATTATCAAAATCATTTCTTACGTGACTTTCTAGAATTCTTTGGTGGTTCCTCTTTTGTGGGTTCACATTTTTGTAGACTACTTCGTTGTTTTCCCATTTGACGGTATTTTTTCTCCAATAAATTCAGACAACTATTTATGTTTTTCAATGATATGAACTTATGAAACCTTGGATCGAGCATAGCTGTTACTGTTAGGAGATTATTTGAACATACACTGGTTTTTTGTTTAGAACCTTTTCAGTTGAAATCATATTAATTGTCTTATTTAAGTTTACCTTCTTTTAAACTCGTCAACAACCATTTCTTTCATTTCGCATACCAAAGGATCGTCAAACTCGCTGTAGACGTAATGTTTTTCGATAATTTTTTGGGCAAATGGCAGGAACAAACTACTCAGTGGTATGTCTTCTTCTCGCAGGGTGTCCAGTGTTATCTAAGATCACAAAAATAAATACAATTGTGTGAAAAATAAATAAACAGCTTATATCAAACCTCAAGTGGGGAAAGTACATCTAAAATTTGTTTAGCTTTAGCTAGGATATATTCCATATCGTCAGGCCAGGAAACACTTTCACAGAAGAACCTCAAAACATGCAGCTTTGATATGGGGAACTCTTCACAAGCTGATGGTATTTCAGTATCCTAAATATCGAAGAGTTTTTGCTCAGAATCCACAAATGTTAAAACGACTTACCTCAGAAGTTAGTTCAGAAGCGTGACGAGTCAGAATATCTACTGCTTCATTAAAAACCGTAACTATGTCTGGTATTTTGAAAACATTCAAAAGGCAGTTATCGATGATATGTGAAAAACAATGCACTATGGGAATGTCTTAAAGAGAAAAACAAAGAAGAGGAATTTTAAAGACACGCCAAAAGGTTTTTTATATTACAAAATATTTGTATTTACCATTGTTTGATAAAAATGTGTTGATTATTTCCTGATTGCTATTAACTATTGCTGCTGAGCAGTTTTGCAAGTTAAATCCATGGAATATCGCCTCGAACGATGTGTAACAATTAAGTTCAATTGTCATGTAAATATTATCACAGAATTGATCCTCAAATTCTTCAGACACATGATTGTAATATATCGAAACCAATTGTTTGCCTTCAATATTCATCCATACATCAAAACTTAGTGAATATGATTTGACTTGGGAATGAACTTTGATGCGGTCTTTCATTTTTTCAAATTTTGTTTTATGCAGGTCTTCAATTAAACTTTCCATCTGAAAATATTCAAAAGTCCCTTATAAAATGTGTTTTATTTATATAAAAGAAATTTGTGATTTTAGCTTGGTTCATTCATAAAATAAAAGTCTTCAGGACCTAAACTGAAGGCAATTGCTTACGGCTTCATTTGAGTCAAAAAAATATTTATCAGTCACTTTTTAAGCCGTTTCAAATTTAAAAAAAAATAGTAAAGGTACCTTGCTAAAAGTTGGCAATATCTGATTGCTCAGAAAGCTCGTAATGAATCCCTTCATTCCAGAGTTATAGATTGCCGAGACATTGAGAAGATCTGTAATAACCACTTTGGTTAGAGCTTCCTCAATGTTATAGCTGACTTGAATGGGATTTATATCGACAGTAATATTTAGGGGAGGAAGTACTTTTTGATTTTCACATGTACTTTTTGGCAAAACCGTTTGATCAACATCAACGGCTGTGGCGGGCAACGTCTGATCAAATATTACATTCGACAATTCTGTAGTTGTTATCGCTGTCGTCGTGGGTTCGTCTTCAGTGTCTTCATAAGTAAGTGGTATGTTTATTGAATCCTCATCAATGAAAGATGAATCACTATAATCCACCTTCATCTGTTTCGTCGCCGGACGACGACTATCAATTGAGTCCTCTATCAAATGTACCGTCTCGGATTTCGCGGGCTTTTTCTGGCTCGTATTGACTTTCCTTGGTGGTACACTTATCCCATGTGTGGTGACAAGTTGGGAAAATATTGTTTTGTGCGTCGACTGAATGTGAGCTCGGATATTTGTGGTGTTATAGTGATTGGTGAGAACGGCTTTGCATAGATTACATATGACTTTGTGTTTTGTTATTATCTCACCACGTTCATCGGCGGGATAACCAAAATACTTCCAAAAGACACTCTTCATTTTGGGCATGTAAATTTTGTTGTATGTCAATTCTTCTCCGTCTTGCTTGTTTTTTCTTTTGCGAGAGTACATTTCTGTTTGGGAATTGATATTGAGAATTTTTACACTTTGAAATTATCCAATATACAACGGTTTTGTTTTATCAATTTAATCGATTAATAGTATTTATCAATAACTAAATTATCGGGTCTATCCATCGACTACTTGTCTTTTTAGGCTGCACACTATCGCTTTTGTGATGGCAGAAATCGAAAATCGTTTGGCATATGGACGAGTATCGATAGACTTAAGTGATGCCAATAAGATTATTAAGATTTTCGATAAAAAATATTTTTTTATATTATGGCATGCACATACTACCTTGAAATACAAATAATTCAACTAAATGTTGAAATTTGTCGGAACATTTTGTAATAAATGTGTTTGTTTGACAACTTCTACGACATAAATAAAAATTGTGTGAAAACAAACTTGAAATACGCAGCAAAAATTCATTGAATTGTCAAATTCATTGACGTTTTGTAAATTATTTATAAACTCTAATAAACAATTTCTGATAGATACAATTTTCCATAGCATTTCGATGAGTAAATTTGTTTGAATGGCATAAATGTTAAGTAATCACTTTAAACGACCAATAATTTGTTTCATCAATGAAAACCGATTATAACTTTAACCGGCCCTTTTACTAATGAAGTTCCAACTTGATAATCTTCCAATGGCATCATTAAAAAAATTACTGATGAAATCAAGAGCAAAAAGAAAAAATGTATTATTTTTTCGTGAAGCTCGAAAAACCTCTATTGAAATGATTTAAATTTGTTGATTTCTGTCATCGGTAAATTATTTACGATTCTCCCTATTTAAATTTTTACTGACAGGAATAACTGCCCCTTAAAAACATCGATACTTATTCTACTTTTAACCCCAGTGTAACTATAGCTTTGTAAATAAACATTTACTTGAAGTTTTTGGAATTAATATATCCAAGAAAAATGTACCCCATGATCCCATAACTGGGACCTTTCTTTTGGGCATTCTGGCAGCACTGTTTAAAAAATCACGTATACGATTCTCGAACATCTGCTGCTATCGAAACAAAAACTTTTTGTTTTTGACATAACGTAGTAAACAGAGAAAAAGAAAAGAAAGTAGTTTATCTAATTTTTAGTTCACTAATTTTTTGAGAATTCCCCAAAAAAGCAAAGAAAAAAAAATATCAAGAATTCTACTTAATTTGTGTTTGTCCTAATTATTCATATCAGCGAAACGCCCACACACACAGTTTTTCTAAAGAGCTCTCGATTAACAAAGCATGAACATTCCCAAAGAAACATTAATTATTAAAAACACCAAAAATGTGTAAACTAAACATTCGTCATTTTTGCAAGGAATGGCGAATCTGGATTCGTCCACTGCTCATTGTAACATATGTGATATTTGCCATAATAGTTGTCCCCCTGCTGATAGTGAATTCATTGAAAGATGGATTCACACGCAAGGATCAGTTGATATTAATTGGGGGATTGTTTGTGCTGTCCGCAGTGCCAATCTCCATTTGGCACATAATTCAACATGTCATTCATTTTACGAAGCCGATTTTACAAAAACACATCATTCGCATTGTCTGGATGGTGCCAATATACGCTTTAAATGCTGTAAGCTCGATTTAAGAATGTCTTTTTGCAATTCTGTTGCCTTTCATGATTTTGGTTTTTCGTATTTTTCGTTTGTACAGTGGCTGGGTTTACTATTCCCCGAACACTCGATCTATGTTGACTCATTACGTGAATGTTATGAAGCCTATGTTATATACAATTTCTTGGTTTACTTGCTCAACTATTTGAATTTGGTAATGGACTTGGAGGCAACGATGGAAATTAAGCCTCAAGTGAGCCACATCTTTCCGTTGTGCTGTATGCGCCCGTGGGAAATGGGCAGGGAATTTATACACAACTGCAAGCACGGCATATTGCAGTACACGGTGGTTAGACCAATAACAACATTTATTTCCGTGTAAGTATTTTATTTCTCTTCTGTTATTTATTTCTTCACTTTTTCTTTACAAAATCTAGGTAAGGTAATTCGATCATCATAAGCAGTTTTGTCTTATTTTTCGAAAAATATTAAATTTCACTGTCAATTTCACGTATTGTTGTTGAGATAAGAGTCTTAAATCAGTGTTTTTTCTTATTGGGTGATAATGATTCGGATGAAGGGCCTCTCAACTGATACATAATCCGATTACGACATATGCTTGTTTGTTATCTGGTTTAAAGAACATTCTCTTTGACTCATTGGAAGTCTAATGGGTTTAGGAAACTTACTTTGCTAGTAATCATAATATTATTTTTGAATGTTGTTGTTAGAGACCACTTTTTTGATAGTAGGTTGAAAACAAAAACAGAAATAGTCACTATCAATAGATTTGTTCATAAAAAGTTCAATGAGATCTCATAACTTAAAAAAACTTGAATGAATCATAGCTGCTGCTTGGGTAATAACTCTGAGCTCAAGAAGCAAAAGCTCTTAAGTCTATTTCAATAGATTTTTAGAAAGTTAATTCTTAACTTCAACATTTTAAGTTAAAATAAAACTCAACTTATTTCATAAAATAATTTAAATTAAAAGTTAGGAAACCTTAAAAATCAACTTAAATTGATCCAGGACGTTTTGTTTTTAAGCACAAAACTTTGCATAGGACACTCGAATCCTTTTATCATTTGATTCGGTTAAAGTGTTATTTTCTTCCAATTAATGTGTCCTTGGTTTCTACCTTCACTCAACGATAAAGCCGAGGTTAAAAGGGTTTGATTATTGCAAAAGTACCACGTCATCAAATTGATTTTACACTTATAACAACCTTAGAAGTGGGGATGAAGGTATTATCTTGTTAGAAAATGCAGGTCATAGGTCTGTTAATGTTTTCAGTTTTGTAAATGACCGTTCCAACAAAAATTCAGCTGTTACCTCTGATTCTTGTTTACCAACACTCCAATTTGATTGTGTCATAGAAGTCCTTGGGCCTTGCCAAAATAGACAATTTCTGAAGTCATGGAAATTAATTATGTTACTATCGAAATCCGTCAAGTTTAAAAAAATTGTACCCAAAAAGCAAACTTGTCTCCATTTATTCGTCTTTCTGTCTAGCCTCAAAATGTTTTTTTTTTATTTGGAGTCTATCACTGTTTGATATGAGCCTTGTATTAGTCGCTGGTATTTTTTCTATATTTGTATAGATCTGCAAAATACACTCATCGCCACTTGAATAGGACATCCTGTACACTCTTTTAACTTTTCTTATAACTCAAAAGCGGAATGTTAAAGTAATCGTATTTTGCCCGTTTTCTTTTTTCAACTCTTCTATGACAAATTTCAAGTTCTGGAAAAAAGCGGTTATATTTTTTTTACTTTATGTTAACTTTCGTCTAAATTAAAGCAATATTTTTGCGCCACTTGAATAGGCTGTGCATTTAGTTTAGTTGTTATCTTTGTCACGCGGAATTGTATTTTTTGTTGATCGATCTATTTTGTAAATTTCGAATATTTAATTTTAAAAAAAACGTAAAATAGGTCGAGGAAAAGTATTGACCGAAGCGGAAAGACAAATCAAAGCATATAAGGACGCTGGCTTATCTATTGCCAAAATAGCTAAAAAAAGTCGAGAGAAGCCGACATATCCAAATTTTTAGGTAATGAGCCTAAATATGGGAAAAACATGAAAGGCGACTTATATTAAGAAAAGCGTCAAATTCACGACTCTTTTGGTAAAAATCAGGGAAAAATGTGGTGTTAAAGCAAGTCTGACAACCATGCGTCGTGTTATTTCGAAAGCTTAACACATAAAAAGACTTAAAATCAAGAAGAAGCCACCCCTGAACCCAGTTCGAAAAGAGCAATGCCTCAGTTTTTGAAGCGCGTTACCTGGACTTTTAGTGACATCGACGAAAAAAAAATTATGTAGAAGGTCCCGATGGATATAGCTACTATTTCCATGACCTCCGCCAAGAAACTCATTATCTGGACCGGCTGCATAGCAGAGTTGGAGGTGTAATGTTTTGGGGAGCTATTTCCTATTATGCCACCTGCAAACTACATTTTGTGTCAACAACAATGAATGCATTGTCTTACAATGGTATATTGAAAGAGGCATTTCCATACTTTCAAACACTTTTTGGACATCTGCCCTGGATTTATCAACATGATAATGCGCCAATACACACAGCTCGGGTAGTTAAATCGTATACACAGAGCCAAAATGTGGAGCTTTTAAGCTGGCCGCCCTTCTATCATAGAAAATGTTTGGGGATGGCTGACACGTCCAGGAAAACAATATTCAAAAATATATCCGAACTAACCCAAGCCATCGAATTGGCCTGGAGTTCGAATTCGCTAAATTATTTGGACAGTTTGTATGCATCCCTTCCAAACAAAATGTGTGAAGTTTTGGAGCAGAAAGGTGGCTCAAAACAATATTAAAACATTTTTGTTTCTTAAATAAAATACTCCAGTTACCCCCAATTAAAGTAATGTTCGTAATAAAAAGAATATTAATACTCTAAAATGTTTGTTTTTATTAAAGTGTCCTATTCAAGTGGTGCGAAATTTGGACCTCGCAGTTTGCCTGTTTTTGATCAATAATTTTTCATTAATACTTAAATCCTAAGCATTAAATCCTTTTTCAGGTGAAATAAAAGCAATTAACTGAAGTTAAGATTTAAAAAAAAAATACGTCTCTAGCATTTTTGGTTTGGGAACTTTGGACGATAGAAAAAAAAACCTAAGGGGTGTCCTATTCATGTGACGAAGTAATTTCTATATCTAAGCTTTCGGGTCCTTAAATCTTAAATAATACATTTGTCCTCCCTCCATCGCTTACAATCTTTTTTCAGAACTGACTTCTTTTTTAAATTAAATTGTAATAATTCTTTGCATTCTCATATAATTTGCGAACTAATGCAACGAAGTATTTGCAATGACGTCATCCTGATAATGCAACTTTGTATGCCTTTTGAAAGTAGTTCATTTATCAAATTCCAACGATCCTTTAAAATTATAGTTCTATTTTTATGGATTTCTTGCTAATCCTCTTTTAGTAAATGTGTGCGGGTATAAAATGTCCAGCAATTAAAGAAAAGGCAAATCTTTAATAATATTTCCCAATAAGACAAGATGTTTCTTCTAATAAGATTTTCGAATCATCTTCACTAAAAAAAAACAATTTTCTTTTGTATTGAAATTAACCCTTAAAATTTTGGAATTAATGAGTTTAATTTTTCTTAGCATATGTGAGCTATGCGGCGTTTATGGAGAAGGTACCTTTGCTGGTGACGTTGCATTCCCTTACATTGTCTTCATTAACAACATTTCACAATTCGTTGCTATGTACTGTTTGGTTCTCTTTTATAAAGCCAATAAGGTGGGTACAAACATAGTTGAAAACAATTTTATAATGAAAACAAAACTCATGTTCTTTCTTTTTTGTTTAATCACTATTTTAGGAGGACTTGAAGCCAATGAAACCAATCCCCAAATTCTTATGTATAAAAGCTGTTGTATTTTTTTCGTTCTTGTAAGTTTCATTTTGTAGGAATTGTGTCTCCTAAATTTAATGTAAATTTTCTAAATTTTTAATCCAGTCAAGGGGTTCTTCTTAATATCATGGTTTACTACGGATTCTTTCAAAAGATTTTCGGAAACTCAAACGACCTGGGAGACACTAAAAATTTGGCGCTTATGTTGCAGGTAAAATGTGTCTTTTCCAATTTTTTGTTTGTAGTTAAACTATTCAAATTTGTTTCTTTTAGAACTTTCTCATTTGTATAGAAATGTTCATAGCAGCTGTGGCACATATTTACAGTTTCCCCCATCATCCGTTCCATTCAAATTCACCACAATATTGGAACAATCCGAGCAATAATTGGTTCACAGCATGTTTGTCTATGATCGATATATCAGACATGCAAGAGGATGTTACCGAGCATATTGGCTATGTGACCGGCTCGATAAGCAGGACTTTCCATGGACGAACCACCTACCAACCGTTATCGCGAGGCCGCCGATCTAGCAGCGAATCGGACTACTTAATGGCAGCGGGAGTTGCTAAGACAGACAGCGATACAGGTAATAGAAAGTCATTTAGTAATCCGATGGTAACCAAAAATCGCTATGGAGCTACAGATAATCTTCTTCAAGCGCCTTCGACATCAGCAGCTCCTCAGGACGCCGCCTCTTCTTCGAAGCATTCATCGAATTTTGCCATTAATATCAATAAGCGAGACGAAATAAAAGAATACTCACCACACTACGGCGCTCCCACTTCCGGTAATTTCCTTCAAGCCCGCAAAAATAATGGCGGTGGTTCAAACACTGACTCGAACACAACCACCCGCAACGACAGCTCCTCAAAAAGCGACTCCTTTTCAATTGTAAACAGTGGCGGTGGCACTATTAAAAAATCCGATAGCAATAACTCTGACTGGCTGAGCACCCCTACCGACGAGATGCTCGGCATTGATGTGCGGGGTGTCGAAAAAGATCGAATCATGTATAATATGGGTAATCCAAAAGCTTGAATAATGTAAATCGCGCTCGCTGCTGTTTTTTGAGGGTACGTGTGGCCATCATCGTGATCGTTTCGTCCCATCGTAGAACTACATCCTTAATTCTATAAATATACTCAGTATAATATTTTGTTTTGTACATTAACTGTGTGGGCTTTATAGTTTGCTGTTTAACAAACCTCTCTCTCATCTTCTTACTTTTCACTATAATATTGCCAAAGACTAACCGAAATATGTACATTGTCGTTGTCGTTATTTATCATTCCCCGATTTGGTCGAACTTGTCGTCATCTAGGTTGTAGAGTATTTGCATTCCTTTCATTTAAGTGCGTTGTTTTAGTTGTTAACACATAACATACGAAATACGATGCCTTAACTTAACGTACTGATGTGTTTTTGTTATCTTCACTTCACTTCATCTCACTCTCGCTACTAATATATTATCGTCCATGTCGCACTAACTTAACTTTTGTTATATATATAGTTTCTCTAGGTTTTGGAATTGACATGACTGTGCGCTGCTGGAGCGCTCTCTTTATATTATGTATACCTTTTTGTCAAATTGTTTAGTTTTTTTTATCTCATGGTGGCTGTACTCGTAACATTACTGGTGTCTGTTTAGAAAACAAAAATTCAAAAAGAACGTACCCTCCTTGTTTCTTCAGACAAAGCAAACAACAATTCTAACAACAATAAATAAAATTTTTCTTTCAGGACATACAAATAAAATATAACGAATTAAGTTTAAAACTAAAAACTAAAAAGAAATGAATAATAAATTATTTAAGACTTATGTGAATTTATTTTGAATCTAAGTTGAATTTTTTATACTTAGCTGAACAAATTATAATGAATGTATTTTATGTGTATCAAATGTATTAGCATTGTTTAATGATCTGAATATTTTTAGGAAAATAAAATGCTATTGTATATAAATTTAAAAATTAATCTAACAGGTTTATTCGTTTGTTGGAAGAAGTTTTGGAAGAGGTTGGTTTACGTTGAAGTGTTTTGAAATTTTCCGGTTTTGGTTAAAATTCCTGCCAGTGTAACATTTAAGTATTTTTTACGGGAATTAAAATGCCCTCCATTATTAATTCTTGTCATGGAGACCAGCACTGTACGTTATCATTCCAATACGAACAAATGTGACAAATCCTCTCTAATGGGATTTAGGAGCCATCATTAAAAAAATAACATAAATTATCTTATGTTTTAGAAATTAAGTTAAATTATTCCAATAAAAATGAGGACTTCTTTGACTTCTATATCTATATGTCAACGAGAAAGTTATTTTCGCTCTTTAAGTTTCCGAAAGAGAATAACTTAGGATAATGATTGGTCATCCAGTTCTAGAAAAGGACATAATAGATGTTTGCTTCAAATTGCAGTTAAACCAAAGTTACTCGTAATTCATCTATCGACGAAAAAAAGAAAAAGTTGTGTAACCTACTCCAAAGTTCCGTTGATTCATACAGCGGTGGATACAAATTTAGCCCACTTGAAGAAGATAAGAAATATCGTTATTTTACTTGTTTTGTTTGTGTTGTAACTTTCAATTTCATGTAGTGATTGACAACCTTATTAAAAATTGAAACACATTTGTTTGCGTTTTGAGAAAACTGCATAAGTTTGTAATTCAAACTATTTTTAGCTGGACATAAATTTAGCACATTTTATTCCCAATACATTTTTTAATTCGTTTAGTTGAACAAAAGTGCACTTTTCGAGGTAATCCGGTATCAACTTATTAAATAAATCAAAATGTACTTAAATATTCATGGCCAAGGGACAATGGTGCTCAGAAGATAAACAAAAAATAATTTTGAAAGACAAGGGAAGGATAGTTTCTGACATATCCAAGCTGTTGGAGTGCTCCATAAAATGGTTTACAACGCGCTTGGAATTTTGAAGAATTCGGAACCATTCAAAACATCGAGCAATTTCCTCGTAAAAGGAAGACCACACCAAAAGAAGACAAAGTAATTTATTGTTTGTCATCCAAGGATTCGTTTCAGAGCTCCAGTGCCACCCGCAACGAACTAAAAGAAAAGTGTGATGTCAACATATAATCATCAAGGACGGTAAGACGCGGATTAAATGAAACAAATTTACGTGGTTGGGTTGCCCAGCGAAAGAAACTCGTTTCAAAAAAAAAAACTTGAAAGCCAGATTAGAGTTTGCAAATTATAACAAACCAAACATTTTTGTCAAAAACGACTTTATATCCGAACTTCGTTCAAACATATAACTTTGCGAACAAAAATTACAAAAAACACCTTATTGTTTCACACAAACAATTAAGTCAAATTAACGAAAAAACAAATTAAACATTAATTATAAACGACTTACACGTGAATGCATTTCGAACGCTTCAGTGGCGCTCATCATCAGCACTAACTCAATTGACCCAAACAATTATTAGTTTTGGTAAATCCAGAGCGAAGAAGAACAAGTACAAGTATTGGTAACCCACTAAGCCCTTTCATTGCTGAAATTTATATGGCAAAGCTTGAAATGAAATTGAAAGCTGAAGGTAGTTTACCAGAAGTTTTTTATCGGTATGTGGATGACTTTTTACAATTTTAAAAGAGTCAGAAAGTGATAATTTTTTAAATCTTTTAAATAATCAATGCGAATCAATAAAATTCACAAGTGAAAAAGAAGTGGATCAAAAACTAGCCTTGGAACTGACAAGAAAGTTGGACAAAATTGATGTGGCAATATACCATAAGCCAACTAGTACAAAAAGAATAATAACTAGTGATTCTTATTGCCCTATTCAACATAAACACGCGTCGTTTCATTCCATGGCACATCGTATTGTCAATCTCCCACTATCTATATTAAATTTTAAAAAATAATATGAGTACATACTTGATGTAGCTATTTTAAATGGTTATTCCAAGACTCTTGTGGATTCCATTATAAATGTTAAATCAACTTTGTTTAAGAAAAATTGTTTGGATTTCAGGAATGAAATGAAAAGAGAATCCTATGTCCCAGAAATAATGAACAAATTTAAAAACCGTTTAAATCAACATAACATTTCACCAGTGTTCTCTACAAAAGATAAAGTTGACCAAGAACAAAAATCGGGAATTTACGCTATTGAATGTGGAGTTTGCAAACGACGTTACATTGGACAAACAAAAAGAAACTTGAATGTAAGATTTAAAGAACATTGCAATTGCATCAAAGAGAAAAAACTTAAACAATCGGCTTTTGCCGATCATGTAATTGCGGAAGGTCATGGTTCTGATGAGAGAGAGCACATCATAACATTACTAAAAAATGTAAACAACTTTAATAGACTTGACGCTTATGAAAGCTATTTTATTGAAAAAGAAAACAACAATTTGAATGTGGATGGAGGAGACATTCAATCACCTTTGTTCTCTCTTCTATAGTTTTTACTTACAAAAAATCTAACTGTTTCTTCTTCGCTCTGGATTTACCAAAACTAATAATTGTTTGGGTCAATTGAGTTAGTGCTTATGATGAACGCCACTGAAGCGTTCGAAATGCATTCACGTGTAATTCGTTTATAATTAATGTTTAATTTGTTTTTTCGTTATTTTGACTTAATTGTTTGTGTGAAACAATAAGGAGTTTTTTTTGTAATTTTTGTTTATAACAAACCATTAAGTTTTTGGAAAAACGTGCTTTGGAGCGACGAATTCAAATTCTGTCGGTTTGTTTCAGATGGCAAAAAGTATGTATGGCGTCCACAGAATATGCAACACAATCCTCGGTATACTATTAAAACGGTCAAATATGGTGGTGGTAATGTTATGGTCTGGGCTGCATTTGCCTGGCACGGTATTGGTAAAAATTGACACAAAAATGGACCAACATGTGTACAAAAGTATCCTGGTACACCATATCAATCGATTCAGAATAAAATCTACCATTTCTATGGAGATTTATGCGTGATAATGACCCTAAGCTCACATAACACTTGTAAAGAATTCTATGGAGATTTATGCATGATAATGACCCTAAGCTCACATCACACTTGTAAAGAATTGTTTGGAGGTCAATAAAATTAACGTTCTAAAGCGGCCAACGCAATCACCCGATCGAAAATTTGTGGAATGATGTGGAACATCAAATAGAAATAAGAAAGCCAAAACATTTGCGAGAATTATGGCAGTTCATTCACATCTTAAACGGTATGGCATTCCAAGATAACGATGTGCCGCTTTGGTTGAAATTTTGCCTAGAGAATCAGAACAGTCGTAAAAAACAAATAATTTCCTACCAAATACAGAATCCTCCCTAATGGTAAGTTACATACATTAAAAGTTATCCATCTAAAACTTAAAGTGTGCTAAACAAATGTCCAGGTTAAAGAAGTTGTTTTAACAAATTTTTCAATTTCTTTTTTACAGGTATAACTTGTACAATGTTCTTTTCGGTAAAAACATATATTTTCCACCATGTTGCATATAAATGAGATAAGCTTGCAGCTTTCAGTCCAAAAAAAAAACTTTAAAATACAAGATTTTTAATTTCATCGAATAAGTGTGCTAAATTCTCTTCCACCACTCTATCATAAAATAATATAACAACTGCTCAGGGGCGCTACTGCAGTATTCGATTTTATTTTAAGGTTGTTTCCGATTCTACTTTGAAATGGAGCTACATACATACATATCTATACAAGTAAAATCGGGGACAGTAATACAATTTGTTTGATTCAAAGAAGAAGATTTAAAACACCTTTTCAAAGAGGGTTTCATGTTTGTACTTAATGTCATATAATGAACCAGCATTTCAAATTGTGGTTGTTTGGTATTTATACTTTTGATGATTGCCCATTCATAAAAAGTTAATTTAATGCAATTAATTTAAAGTCGATCAATCAATTTTTACATTTTTCTTGAAAAAAAAAATAATTCTAATGAATTTAACATTGATTTTCCAATTCAATTATCTTGACTGTAATTTAAAGTGCTTTTCCTCAAGAACTTGAATAAACCCATTCAAAAATTTAAATTACATGTAATTAGGAAGTTCATTGTTTCAAATGTCTTTAATTGTTTCAGGTAACAATAATGAAAAAAGGTCATGTAATTACAGGAAATTCAAATTAATTGGGAAAATTAATATTTCCAAAACTCTGATAAACAGTTGATTGTTCTTACTTTTATAAAAACTGTCCCCAGCTGGAACTCTCAATAATTGTTGCTACAAATTTTTCTCCAATACAAATACAAAATGTCTATTTTACATAAATCGCTGACAGATAGAATACTTTATTAACTTTTTCACTTAATTTAAACACTTAGTTTTAAAAAATATCAATGTAGCTCCAGTTCCAACTCTCCCAATCTCCGCAACTTAATTTCCATTGAAGTTTTGCCAGATAAAATGCCATTCTGTTCTATATAATTCCACAGCGACCCCATAAACAAAGCAAATAAGATTATTCCAAAAAGGATAAACTTCAACAACAGATACAAAGTTTTAAATCCAATTGGGACTGAATAATCAACCAGCGCCAAAAGTAAAAACGTTACGAAAATCGCTATGCTAAAGTACAAAATGCGATCTGTTTTGAGTTTATGCAAACTCGTCTCACAAAGATGCACACACTCTTGAAGCACTTCAATTGTCTTCAGTTCGGATTCCTCAAGTGAGCTTTGCTTTTCGCAGAATTCATTTTTATCATCTACTAATTTATCGCTTGAGCATTGTTTGGAAGTAAGTTTTAATTTAGTCATCACGGCCTCATGATCAGAATAACTTATTTTCATGCCTGGAATACGCTCCGGCAACGGGAGGGAGTATTTGGCAATGTGGGCGTCATAGCTCTCAGCACTTCGTATGAAAATATGATCAATGCGAATGCCATTTGGATTTTTCTCACTTAGCTTCTTTGAGGTGTATGAATTGTGATGACACTCGTTTGTGCCAATATTCTCATCCGGACAGGAGTCGATCATTTTTGATGTGTATAGTAGAACTCTAAGAAAGACATTGAAAGTTTAGATATTCGATTGAGTTTGCTTAACTTACTTGTAAGATATATCTTGAGGTTGTGTGTTTAAGTCTCCAGCTAAAATTTGTAGAATAGAATTGCCTCGAGTTTCTTCAATGAATTGAGCTGTATCAAAGGCCTGAATCACTCGATGAGTCTTGTATTCATCATTTTCAACATCATATTCCGCATGCAACTATGGAACACAAAGAAAACACGTGACATTAATCGAAACAAATCAAGAACCTATCGTCCCTACGTGTGCATTATAAAAATGTATGAGATGTCCATTGACTAGAATTTTGCAAAGTCCAACTCCTTTTCCACCGAACCAATCAGCATGTTGTATTCGGTGAAAGTACCCATTAACTGACCAAGCATGAAACAGAGCACCTATGATGGGATATTTTGAGAGGACACACAATCCAGCTCCCATAACGCCACTAGAAAATGTTCATATCCATATCATCATAAAATTGTCAATATTTCTAAATGAAACTATGCACCAACCTGTAAAAATAATGCGAGAATGGAAGAACAGTCTCGAGATTCTGTTTGATTGAATTGTAATCATTTTGTGACCAGACTTCTTGCAAGCTTACGATGTCGTATTTTCCAGTAGCCAACTCCGAGCTGATGGAATTGATTCGTGTCTCTCGATCATCTGAAATGTATGGAATACCCCTGGTATTTTGATGCTTTAGAAACTGATTGATTTATGAAGGTTATTTTGTTTTTCTCACCATATGTTTAGTGTTAAAATATTTAGTTCCACGGACATCGTCTATTTGTTTGGCCATAAAATGTTATAACAAAAAACAATATAAATAATAATAAAAAGTCAGGTGGTTGCTGGGTGAGTTGTCATTTGTTTTGATACTCGATGAACTTTTGTTGACATAGGGTAAGATTACAAATTCGCCACGAGTAGACAAATAAAATTAAGGACTCGACTACATATGGGACTTTTGCAAAATTCTTAACATGAATACTTTTAAAAAGGGTGTTTTATATCATTGAGAATCGGTGTGTTTTAAAAAGTAAGTTTGTTAGAGGTATTAAGCTTCACATTTATTTATGTGAACGTCCTTATCATGAGGCAGCAAACACTTAAGAACATAAAATGGTTAATAAGATTCAAAGTGATTCTGGTTATCATACACATTTACGGCTTACTTAATTAAGTAAATTAGTTAAATATCAAAGTTTGGACGCAACTTAATTGTTCTATGATATGCACACACTTTCATTTAAGTATTCTTTTCCAGGTAGTTGCAGCCCTCGAAAAAGATACATATTTAAATTATTAATAAATACAAAATACTTCCCCAATTAGTTGTTGGCCTTGGCCAATTTTTATCTTCAGAATTTGTTTTAAAAAATCGCATTTAATGAAATTCTTAATTTGATCACATTTCTAACTAGCCCTCAAAATTTAAACGTGTAGAAAATATCATTTTAATGCACTGGGCTTAAATTTTCCTTGATTACAAAAAATTACCGTATAAACGTAAATTTTAAACTTTTTTCTCCCTAAACAGCTGAAATTACTTTGCGAAAAATAGAATCACATAGTTCACTGCTTTGTGTCTGATTTTATAAATTTTCGAAGGCAGGCATGAAAACGGGGCGACTTTCCATTACCGCATCACGAATTTTCTTCTAAATTTTTACAATTAGGTACGGGTCTCAATAAGGTGAGGAAACACTTTTAAGTCATAGTAAAAAATATATTCTTTTTCGGACTTAGCCCTACTTTTTTAATATTTCATTTTTGAGCCTATATTTTTTAATTGACAACTCGGCGTACTAACAGCTAGGTATTAAACAAAAATATGGAACCCCCCTGCTTGGGATCACTATAGGATTTGGGGATGGGTGCTAGTTTGGGATATGCAAAGTACTTTTTGCATTTGAGCACTAAAATCAAAGGAATTCCCAACAAAAAAAGGAAGTATGGCAACACCGAACTAAAAACAAGGAAGAAATGTCAAAATCAGCCATTTTTGCGTATTTTGTATGTAAAAAAGTGATCTTCAAAAATTAATATAAAATAGAAATAAATGTTTCGTTGCTCTAAGATTGCTATAGTTATTATTTATTTGCACATATCTTTCAAATAAAATAAACTGTGAGTCGAAATTCGTGCTGTGGTAATGGAAAGTTGAGCCATGAAAACTCATGATAACAGCTTCAACTGGCACCGGATTGAATATTGAACCATGAAAAAATAAAACACATTTTAAATTAAACAAGTGACATGAATTCTGAATTTTATTTTAATCTTTTAAGGCAATTAATTTTTACGTTTATTTATTTTTTCTCTCTTCCAAATTATGGTTACCAAGAGAATTCCATAAAACAAACATCTTTAAGGCACCTAAATATTAATGGGTGCGATACAAAAGCGATGAAACTTTGAATTGAATTACTTCAAAAGAATCCGATGCAAGCATCGATAAATGTACGCCTTGTTTCCGAGTTCTAGTGTGGCTAAACCTTAACTGCTACGTTTGGAAATTCCTCTCCTAACCATCGATCAAACAAACCCTCGATTCTCGAAATCAGTTTAGCCAACACTCCGAACATGATTAATCGGCAAATTATGTTAATTGACTTGACTGAAGTGTTCTGAATTCGTTTCGTGTCGTCGTCTTCTGTGCTTCTGTCGTGTGCCTCACAAATTAAATTAAAGAAATTCTCCAAAGTAAACTTTTGCATTTACATTATTTTTTCTCAATCACCTTAAGTAGTAAATTACACATTTCAATATAAACTAGAAATAGAACCACATTAGAGTACTTATACGAGTTTACTTCTCATTATTTAACTTAACTTCTTCCAGGGAGTCGGACGGCGAGAAAAATTTTCAATTGGAAGAAACAGAGAAGCCGTCATCGTGTGATCGACCCTAATAAAAGTTAATCAACCAATCATCACGAAAACGCAGGGAGGGTACGTGTTTTTTCTTTTTCCTATGAATTATATTCTCTCGTAGAGATATTCACAAATTTATTGCTTTTTTGTTTTTCTCTGGAAATTTATTTCAATAATTTTGTTGTTTAAATTTTTGCAGACTGTTCACAGCAACAGCAAAACGATGAGACGGAAATATTTGGGATTATTTTCGGTTCTTTTGGTATTGAACTTTGCTTATTGTCAACAAGAGTTTGTCGATGGATATGAACCCGATTCGGAGGAAATTCTGGTAAGTTTCTAGTAGATAATTATTTTTCTTTTCTGATATTGTTTGTTTAAGGATCATTTTGTAGATTCTTCTTTTGTTAATCTTAACACGAGACTGATAAGCTTATGATGAGTGATAAAAGAGGTTTCGGTACATACTAAGTTTTTAGAGCAAAGTTACTCCTCCTAATGTGTACTTACTTTAAGTAGCTTCGACAGAAAAACGTGGTGATTTTGTATGCATGTACCTAGAATGTGTGTGAGCAATAATAATAACCATCATCTAGGTTTGGGAATACTCTTAATAAGTCTCTTGTAGATGAAGTCATTCATTTTTTTTTTTCATTTTTCTGATAAGCAAACTAAAACCACCCGCATTTTTATGGTGTGAAGAAAATTTATTTCCGATAACTACATTAAAATTGCATAAGCGTTTCCTTCTTCATGAGACGTGAAAAATAAGGGTAGGTGACAGTGGCTGCCGGCAGTTGTTGCGTTGATTTCTTCAGTTTTCCAAAGAAAATAGATGTTGAGAATTTTAACTAAACACATCGGCGGATATAAGAATCAACAATTACTTTCTTATTTATTCAGTTTGGTCTGATTCACTACTTCGACCTAATTTTAGTTGCTATATTAATTAGTAACGGTTGTTCCATTTCTTCTAACAATGATTTCATTTTGCTAATTACTGGCTTCATTAAGTAATTTCTTTTGTAATTTCCTGGACTCAGGCACGTTCCTTGAATCGACAATAGATGGTGTGTCAAACAAAAAATTGGAAATGGCGCTTTTGATGATATTATACTGTGTTCTATTAAGTTTTCAAGCCATTGAGGTTAGATTAAGTTATTTTGAAGTAGTTATGAATAAATAAATTAGGTGGTACAACAGTCCGTAGAGAACGAATCCGAACGGCTAATTTGAGAAAGCACTTTTTCATGACAAGAATTATTTCTGGAGAATTTGCCAATTCATCGCAAGAGGCAGTACCCGTGAAAAGAAACTGTAGGTGGCGCAGGCATGGATTGAACTTAAGACCTGTCGCACGACTGTCCAACGCACTAACCATTATGCCACGGGTACTACAGTTTGAAGTAGTTGCTGGCTTAAAAGTCAAGATGTTATTCCAAATGGATCTAACGACCTTGCTTACTAATAGGGATCATTTTAAAATACATCTCCCAAGTGGATTCTTCATCATTGTGAAAGGGCAGGGCAGAAGTTGCGAAACTCGACCATTCGACTAGTCGTATGTTGAATTTTCAGAATCCTATTTCGCTTGTACTAATACATATTTCGAAAGCTGAAACGTGTAAGTCTTCTAATTGTCTTTCGAAGAAATGGAAAAAAGTAAATGAAAGTAAAGAAAACTACTTACAAATTTAAGTAATTGGTTTGTGCATTGGAAGAATTTTGGTGGTAACAAGGGCCATAGTGGAATGGGGAGAGTGGAACATTCAAAGCCAGTTCTTTCAAAAAAAAAAAGTCCAATTTGGCAAAAGCTTTGTTTCTTGCTGATGTTTTTTAATTGATGTGCTTGGAATAGATTTATCTTTTTTTGTACATAATAGAAACATTCTTGTGACAAATTGACAACACTTTCATTGTTAGCCTCCTGGAAAAATATATCAATGAGACTCATTACAATTTCAATAAAAATTAAATAATTTAATTGAAAAAACCATTGTCAATTGAAATTGTATTGTACGTTGGAGCGACATAAACGTTAGTTTTCTTAGCTTAACGATGCTCTAACGATTCGTATACAAAACTAGTCCGATTAAGATTACAAGACTGTCTTTTCCTTTTTTCTCATGCAGTTCCTGGAAAAATAAGTTCTAGAGCTTTAAGTCAAAAAGCCTACCTATTGCTATAGGCAGTGTCCACTTAGGTCACGACTAGGGAAGCTGATGTGTTATATACCTAGAGAAATGGGATGCTTTGATCGAAATAGTTCTGTTGACAAGCAATCGGTATTCTTTTGTCCGGTTTCTCTATAAAATGATGAACGATTTATTTTATTCTTTCTAAAGTAGTTCCATTTTTGGAAGTTCGTCATCTTGATGGATTATATCATATTCGTAAGAAAACGTCGACAGTTTAGGGCTATTTGTATTTATAGAGACAAACCTATGAGCCAAGAAATTAAACACGCTACAAGAAATGAGGGACTTCGCCTGAAGTATACCCCTAACTCAACTGAACATCTGTTTAAGGTCCATCTAAATCAGCTATACTCAACCTGCGGCCACGAGCTTGGTTTAATAAATTTTTAAAATATCGATTGGCTACAGAAAAACGTGAGAAAATTGTATCCTTTTGAGTTTCCAAAATGAAAGCAACACTAGAACGTACATCAGCGGAAAAGTGGACATCGTGCGTTTTTAAACATATATATATATATATTCTAGATGTCACTCCTTACAAAACCAGGAAAAGTTTGCCCAACTGAAATCATTTTATTCAAATTTTGATTGGAAAATTCATAAACACAGCAGTCCAGGCATAATAAGTCAAGGAAACTATTTTTCAGACATAAATCGTTTTGATGATTAGGTACTTTCATTTTGAATTTAGTACGGTTTCAGTGCTTTTTTTGGAAGCATGTATGTATGGCTGGAATTTCTTCGAAACTAAAACGAAATCTATGTGATGATGTACTCGTGGCATGATGGTTAGTGCGTTGGATTGTCATGCAAGGGGTCTTGGGTTCAATCCCTGCCTGTGCCACCTTAATTTTAAAAAAAAAATAATTTTCATGGGTACTGCCTCTTGCGAGGAATTGACAAATCTTTCAAGAGTAATTCTTGTCATGAAAAAGTGCTTTCTCAAATTAGCCGTTCGGATCCGGCCTTAAATTGTAGGTCCCTTCCATTCCTGACAACAGTACTCCCACACATGAAAGGTTGAGAGTTCTAAGTCACTAGGCCCTGGTTCACAGCGGACTGTTGCGCCACTCAATTTATTTAATTTATTTATGTGATGAAAATAGATAATTTCAAGACGAATGCTAAACAGAATATTTTGTTGTGCCAAGCAAAACCAACGCAGCTACCTGTTTAATATGCCGTGAAAAAGTTATTTTAAAAAAGTATAATATAGGTCGTCATTTTAACACAAAACACAAATCTTTCAACACAAAACTTATCCTCTTTGAACACAATTAAGAAATGAGAAATTTACTTTTTTAAAAAGGTCATTACAACAGCAACAAAATGTGATATCCGTGTCTTTATCTTAAGACTCTGTGGTAACTAAGGCATCTTAGCAAGCACATGAAACCATTCACCTATGAAGAATTTGTCAAAGAATGTTGCCGATATACTATTTGATAAATTTAGCAACAAAAAACAAATATTGTCTGAAATGAAAAATTACAGCTGTCTGATTCAACATGTGTGAGACGTATTGAAGACATTTCCAAATATATTCGTGAAAATTTAATAGAAAACTTAAAGAACTGTATTTTTTTAGCTTGGCTTTCGATTCCCGCACTGATATTTCAGCATTATCTCAATGCTCGATGTTTTTTAGATATTGCACAGCACAGAATTTAATCTTCGAAGAATTTTTCAATTTCCTTCCGATGAAAGGTCAGACCCGGGGAATAGATTATCTTGATACAATTTCAAATTTTCTAGAGCATGGTGACGCTCTTTTGCATACCTCTGTGCGATGGCTTAGTAGGGGAAGGGTTTTTTTCCTTGCGTCATGAAATAATCCTCTTCTTACAACAAAATAAAAAAGTTTACCCAGGATTGCAAGATGATCAATGGTGGTGTCTTTTAGCATTTGTATGAGATATTACATACATGAAAACTAAATATCCTCAATCGAAATTTACAAGGATAAAGTAACATAATTTTACAGATGGCAAGTAAAATATTTGCTTTTGAAAAAAAGCTTAATATTTTTCATGAAGAAATAAGAAGTAAAGAGCTACAAAATTTTCCAACAATGGTAATCAGCCTTATCACAGGCCCCGTCGTAATAGATTCGTAGTACGAACCCCGAATAATTGTATCATTGGTCCCGTCGTACTAAAAAAATTTGCTACGAAATTCGGAGTTCGTAAAAATTGGTATTACTAGCCCCGAATGAATAGGAAGTTTGGCAGTTTTTTTCTACGAACAATTATTTTGATCGGAGTTTTTAAAACGAACAAAAAATTAAGCTTGCTAAGATAAATTAAATAAAAATAAAATATATGAAAAGAATCATGTTAGTTTTACTATTTTTTTAATGTGAAAGTGTTTACCTATGTATGTTTTTTTAAAATTTTTTTTGAAGGGCAAATAAAGTTATCACAAATAAAATTTAATTCGAAAGGCTTTATGAAAAGCTTCAAGAAAAACTTGAAATTGCCCAAGAATTTTTCAAAAATCCCTAAGGAGGAAGTGAATTCGTTTTGGGAAGCAGTAAAAATAGATTTAAATAGCTTAGGCCCACCTTCTAAGGAAACCTCTAGCTGGAAAAAAGTAAATTGAATAAATTAGTCCAAACTTTTTTATAATTTAATTTAATTCTTAAGTGTGGTTAGATTGGAAGGCATAAATCAAGAGGAACATGGTTGAGAACAAAAAAGAATGCAAAGCTACAGGTGGCGAAGCAAATAGAATGCATTTTTTTAGCAGCCTCGAAGAAGGTGTCATAAGAATGAATGAACTTTGACCAGCGCAATAAAAGATCTACAATCTTATATATTCGAAAATTCTTCCGAGCCTTTAGAATCAAATAAACTTTGTGAAAAGAACCAACTTGCCGATGTTTCGATGTTATCAGACGTAGTTGATGTGGGAAATGTTCCACGGCGTCTTCCAACCACTTCGCGTCAATCATATGATTCATCCAGTCTTCGTGTATTTTCTTCATCAACTTTTAAGATAGGTAGAAATGGCGATCTCAAGGCAACCTAGCCTGAGATCCAATTAGCGCTGTAGTGCGCCGTTTTGATACCAAAATCAACTTTTAAAGACAAAAACAAATAAAAATAAGAACAAATCGAAAGATGAAAAACTTTTATTTAATTTTCTTATTTTGACGCATATCAGCTGATTTTAAAACTCTGAAATTAGTATTTCTGTGTGGCAATGCTTTCTTGAATTCGTTCGGGGCTTATGATGTAAATGTATTCGTATTCGTAGCGTAACACAATTTTCGGAGAATCGCTACGAGGGACTCTGTGATAGGGGTGAATAGCTACAAAGGACCTAATCGACTTCTCTGAAGAAAACTGCTCAACAATATCGAATTACTTAACAGCACTGTCAAAAGATTTTGAAAAAAGGTTTCATGCTTGTAGAAAACCCATGGCATCTGGAAACAAGGACTATCTCACAAGCGGCTTCTGTTTTAAATCAAGTTCAAGCAAAGTTTTTTGATGACTTCATCGATTTTAAAAACGATTCAAATCTTGAAGCTCTGTTTAAGAAAAAAGGAGAATATTGGAGCATGGTCCTCGAAAATTATGCAATCGTCAAAAGAAGTTCACAGATTCTGCTGACATTATTTGGATCTACATTTGTTTGCAAATCTTCGTTTTTCAGAATAAAATTATTTTTAACGATAAAAAAATTTCTTCTGGCCCGGGATAAAATTATCAATGTGGCCCATAAAGTTTGAGTATGGCTGATCTAAATATTACTTTTCATACCAAAATGAGTCCATAAGTCGAAGGGGTGGGCACTTTGAATTGTTTGTCGAATTGAAGATGAGCGGTGGTGTTGGAGATCTGAACGGGTTCAGAATAGTTTAGTAGCCAATATCATTATCAACTCGTGTAATAAAACGTTACAAAACCAAAAGAAACTGTTCAGTGTTTCTGGAAGAACAAAAAATTATTTTTATTTTGTATGTTAATCAAATATATTTATATAACCATATATATTTCCAAACCCGTGGCATGATGGTTAGTGCGTTGCACTGTCATGCAAGGGGTCTTGGGTTCAATCCCTGCCTGTGCCACCTTAATTTACAAAAATAATTTCGTGGGTACTGCCTCTTGCGAGGAATTGAAAAATCCTTCAAGAGTAATTCTTGTCATAAAAAAGTGCTTTCTTAAATAAGCCGTTCGGATTCGGCCTAAAATTGTAGGTCTCTTCCATTCCTGACAACAGTACTCGCACACAGGAATGGCTGAGAATTGTAAGTCACTAGGCCCTGGTTCCCAACGGACTGTTGCGCCACCCAATTTATTTATATTTCCAAACAGACTAAGCAAGTACCTCAATCAATTTGATTTCTGATAGAAGGAATTATCATGAGAAATGTTGTCGATTAAAATAGAAACTAGTAACAAAATTCTTAAGAATTTTTCCACATTTAAAAAAAATATGATATAAAATGGCAATACAACAAATCTAAAAAGAGCTCATTTAGTCCTTTCGAAAAATGCCTTACCATTGACACTTCTACTAAAAATTTTGACTTTATACGAAACGGATTTTTATTTTAAGGGTGACGACGATGTTGCTACCGTTGAGAACGTAGATGAAGAAATCGTTTACGAAAGTCCAAAATACGATGCGAGTAAATTCCATTTCGTAGATCATTTTGACGATATTGAAAAATCGGAAAAATCCTGGACTCGTTCTCAAGCCAAGAAAGATGACATTGCTGAAGAAATTGCCAAGTACGATGGTGTCTGGAAGTTTGAATCTCCGCAAAGAATTGTTTGGAAGGATGACATTGGTCTCGTTTTAAAATCCAAAGCCAAACATGCTGCAATCTCATCACCTCTGAAAAAACCCTTCAAGTTTGAAGATAAACCACTTGTAGTTCAATATGAAGTCACAATGCAGGTATGTTTATTTTTCCTTTTGCATACCTTTGTCCAGATCTTACAATTTTAATTTTGACACATTAACAGGAAGGTCAAGAATGCGGAGGTTCATACATAAAGCTTTTATCTTCTGGAAAGAATACTGAAGATCTTAAAAAGGTAAAGAATTAAGGTCATATACACGATTATCATATAACTAAAAACATACCTGCTGCTTTCAAATTTAATTACCTAATTTTTATACAGTTCAATGACAAGACCCCATACACTATCATGTTCGGCCCAGATAAATGTGGAAATGACATCAAATTGCATTTCATTTTCCGTCATGTTAATCCCATTAATGGCTCCATAGAAGAGAAACACTGCCGCAAACCCAAGTAATACAAACAAAAAGAAATGATATTGATTTTTCCATGTCGCCATATAATTGTGGTGTTCGAAATGAATTTGTTTTTAATTTACACAAACTATTGTTACTTTTTTTCGCAGGGAACGTTTAGAAGAACCATTCAAAGATAAATTGCCTCATTTGTATCAACTAATCGTGAAGCCAGACAATACATTCCAAATAAGCGTTGACCATAAAGTTATTAATGAGGGTTCGTTGCTTAACGACTTCAATCCGGCAGTTAATCCACCAAGTGAAATCGATGACCCAACTGACAAAAAACCAGAAGGATGGGATGAACGTGAAAAGGTTTTTGTTTACATGCTTTTGACTTTCACTGAAGTTTTGTACTTATATCGTATTTTTCCTCTTCTAAGATTCCTGATCCAGATGCAGAAAAACCTAGCGATTGGGATGAAGATGCACCACCACAAATTCCCGACCCATCAGCAGCTAAACCCGAGGGTTGGTTGGACGATGAGCCTGAAATGATCCCCGACGCTAATGCGCTCAAACCTGAAGACTGGGATACAGAAATTGATGGTGAATGGGAAGCTCCTCTGGTGGATAACCCTGTGTGTGAGAAGGCTGTCGGATGCGGACCATGGAAAGCACCTCTTGTTCAGAACAAGGAATTCAAAGGCAAATGGCGTGCACCTTTGATAGACAATCCAAACTACCTCGGCAAATGGAAGCCACGTCGCATTCCAAACCCTGATTTCTTCGAAGATCTTAATCCATTTGCAATGACTGCTATTGTAAGTTTTGATTTTTCATTTCTATGACTTTGAATAGGTAATAATGATTCCTTAAAAACAGTCAGCTGTAGGTATTGAGTTGTGGTCAATGTCAAGCGATATTTTGTTTGACAACTTGATCATCACAGATGATATTGAAGTGGCAAAGGACTTCTCTTCAAAAACCTTCGACATCAAGAGGAAATATATTGACAAAGAATCGGTAAGTAAAATTCCAACAAAATACAATTTTTAACATAAAAACACAGAGAAAAGAAATAAAACAAATTTTTTTGCAATAAGAAAACTTTATTCCATCGAATTCTGAAACGAATAAATTACAAACCCGGATGGTGGGCTTTGTATTTCTGTTATCTGGCAATACCATTCGTTTGCTATTTTTACTATCTTACGAAGCGAGTAAAAGAGGTACAGAAATCAAGACACACACACACGTATTCACGACCCCTATAGAAATTGAGCTTTTCACTTGCTTTTATGTTATATTTTTTATTTATTTGTGTAGAAAACGCTAGTTTCTTTTTTGTATAATCTTGTATTTCCTTTATGCACACATTTTCTAGGAGACATTTTTGAACAAAATGATGCAGTATTTGTATGAAAATCCTTGGGTTTGGCAAATAAGTATTGTTCTGCTAGGAACACCGCTAGTATTTTCCTTGTATAGACTCATTAGTGGCTCGAAAAAGGTAAAACTAAAAGGGCTTTCCTTAAGTGCTTTCAGTTTGTTTTTGGTTTTGTATTTAATTGATTTAATTTTCTTTACCAAAAAAAGGACTCTGCAGAAAATAAAAAAACCGATGAAGTTACTCCAGATGACGACAATGAGGAAAAGAAAGATAACCAAACTCATGCTGATAAAGAAAGCAAGAAACCATCTAGTCCCAAAGCTAAGAAGGCTGATTTAGAAGTTAAGAGCACTCCAGACCAAACACCGCCCAACAGTGCGGCTAGTAGTGAAGAAGAAGAACAGGAGGAGCTAGTTGTGGAGAGAGAAGAGGAAGCTGGAAAGCAAAATTCCGAAGCTGCCCAAGAGACTGAAGTAAAGAATACAAAAATCTTTATAAATAGAGAGTGTATTAAAATAATGTGTTAAATTTCATTACAGGAACGAACAACGCCCCCAGCCGCTGAAGGTACTCGAAAGCGTAGGCCACGCAAAGATTAGCAAACTTAATTTCCAGTTGTTTACTTTTTGTTTTCTTATTTTTTTTAAATAAGGCTCTATTTAAATAATATGAATTTCAAAAGAGAAAACAAAACAAACAAACAAAAACCTATTGATAGATATTTATATACATTTAAAATTGATACATTTTGTTTAAGTGGGTTAACGAGCATAAAATGAAAGGGCAAACTATGTTTTATACTATCTAAACGACAGGTCGTCGCTTTTTAGTATATTTACTATACTATATAGACTACTTTATAAGAATGTATTGATTTTATAATTTAATTTCATTTAAATGCAGCAATTTAGTGTTAGTTTCAATTTTGAAGTGTTTTTTCATAGAATGCTACAAACAAATAAAAACAAAATATTAAACAAACAAATAAAACCACCAAATTACAAACAAACAAAAAAAGAAATTTATTTAGAAATGTTTGAGCTGGTGGGTGGGAAATTTACTAAAAGTTGTCTGACGATTAGTTTTCTTTTAACTTAATTTGTGATAAATACTTTGAAACACGAATAAAGCTTTCAAAAAGAACACTACTTATCAATGTGATATTTCATTGGGATTGTGGGAGTGTTGAGGAGGGGTTTTTAAATGTTTTTTTTTTAACAACTTGAAATCGGTCCTATTGTGAGTTTTACATGGAAAAAATTGTTCTTCTACTGCGAGTTTCACCAGAAAGATGATACGTTTTGAATTTCTTTCGAAATTTAACCATTTTCAAGACATCATTTTTTTCAGGCTTCGAAATTTTTGCTGTTTAGTTTTTTTTTTTTTAATTTGAGGCGAGGAAAAAATATTTTAGGTGAAATTCACAATAAAGTTGGATTTCATAACTGGTTGAATCTAAAAATGTAGACAAAACATTAATGTAGCTCTGATTTCTCATAAAGGCAGAGTCTTAAAAGAGACTTGTGCCTGATTGGAGAGATCTTTTTTTCTGTTATGAATTCCCATCCAAAAGTTTGTTGTGTTAAAAGAAAAGAAATCAAAACTTTATATCTTAATTTTAAAAAATATCACAGAACAAGTTTATTTAACTTGTAAGGAATTGGCGTTTTAGAAACGGTCTGCTCATTGAATTTAGTTGCATGAAACTTGGGGCGGAACAACTTTAAATTGCTTATAGCCTCTCATCTAGCAAATGCATCTGTCAAAAGAAACTGCTTAATGTGGAAACCAACTGGAACTTCTGCCAATATTGAATTGTTTCGTTAAGTTTTAAAAACATTACTTGGGGTCTCCATTGAACATTTCAAATGAGAGGACTATTCGATGGAATTCATGATAGGGCTGAATACAATAGAGACCAACATCCAGTCCATGATCCGATCATCGCAGTTTGGATCTTTCGAGCGGATCAAAATTCTGTCATCAAATTTGACGTTTGTGTTGTATGCAGTGGTGAGCGTCAATTTTCCACTTTTTTTTTTAAATTAAAATTTCATTTCGTTTAAATTGTCGTCGAGCGCCTAAATTCATTAATTCAAAGTTATCTTTACTAAGCACAGAACAGCTTCAAAGCTTTCGACCGACATCCTACGAAAATTCATATAGTCTGTACGGTCCTCCCATAGCAAGTTCTTGAGTAGGAACGCCTCCAAATCATGAAGTTCCCTTACTTCGAGAAATGGATTCACCCAAAACCTGTGTTTTCTTTTATCCTCTTGAATAGTTAGCTGTTGTAGTTCCTCCAGCTTCTTAAGCAGCATTCATATTTTAAAGGGTTAATTTGTGTATACTCAAATGCATTTAAGTTTATATAATTTGTTTGAAAGTTAGTTTTGTAAAAAAGACACATTTATCTCAAAAATTTCATGCTTTAAGTGACATTTTAAACAAAGTAAATTTCAAGAAGAAAAGAATTAGAATAAATTGTCATTGATTTTTGCAGTTTTATCTTAGGGTAGTTCATGCCAACGTCAGGTAGAAAATAATACCTTTCTGCTAAGTGGAAATTAAACTCTTCTTCTGAACATTAAATAGTAAAACAAGATGGAATTCCATTTTTAAACATGATTTCCTTCCTGAGCTTACAAGACACAAAGTCCATTCGATCAGTCCAATTTTTCACTACTTTTTCGATTATATCTGGCGGGCTTCAATCGTGTTTTCAAATTTCGTATTCAATGATTTGCTGGCATAAACCAAGCCCTATACAAAATAGTCTCGCGATCAATGGAGGTGGGACGCAGTTAACATGAACATTACCGGAAATAAATTTGTGAACAAATTAGTTTCGTAATTTATGAATTCCCGGAAGCAAAAATTAAATTTTTCCACATAAAATGGCAAAATAAAAACACCCACAAAAATCACGTGCACCGTTTGCCCCCTTTTCACTCATAAACCGCTGAAAATAGAATTTTTACTTGTATTAGGGAAAGTGGCCCCTAGTCAAGATCTATCATTTTAGATACAGCCAGGTCATTTTGGAGCGCTGGTTGAGCCTTCAGAGCGTTTTCTCACATAAAATGGCGAATCCAAATACCCACAAAAATGACGTGCACCGTTTGACCACCGCTCCCTCCTAAACCTATGAAAACAGAATTTTCACTTGGACTAGTAAAATTTGCCCTTAGTCAAGATCGCGATTCCCTGTACCAGCAGTTCCTTTATCTATTCGAAAAAAACTATGATGCCACTAAAGAGTTAACAATGGCCGGAGGCGGCATTTTCAGATGTCAAACAACCTAGACTTGTTGTGAATTTCTTACGAAGGTTTATTTTTGTCCCAGTGGAATCCGAACACATTAGCAATTCAAAATCGCCTAGTGAACTCTCCAAGTCTTAGTTTATCAATGTCTTGAGTTAAATTTTATCAGTTTGATTGTTTTGTTTTATTTCGCGTCAATTGGCTTTTAATTTAAGTGACAAAGTTTATTTTCTTGATTGTTTTAGCGGAAAATGAGAAAATATCAAGTTGACCAACAAATTGGCACATCTCAACCCAGCATTATCTCAGGCGAATAACCTAGCTGTCAAATTATGACAGCTGATGGGTCCTTTGTATATAACTGAATTTTAAGTTCGAGGTTTTTTTGAGTTTTATATACAAGCTGTCATCACAATACTTTGTGTTGTCAATTTGTTCGATTTGCTCATAAATTGTTTTTAATTTGTTTGCGTTTTGCATTATTTTTAAAATAAGACAAATTAATAAACACACAACATTTCAATTGAAATAGAAAATCACAAAACACAAATTACCAAAACTATGCTCATAATTATTGTCTGCAACATTTGCCTAACGTTTAATTAAAAAACCTTCAAAAATGGAGGAACACATCAATCCCACGATTCTTGATAATTTTGAAAACAATTGCGAAAGTGTATGAAGTTTATTTTCTCTTTTACGCCAGGAGGCATTTATTTTAAACTATTTTTATAGATGGATATCAAGAGAACAAACCAACAAGGGGTTCTGAGGGGTGTTGTCGATAGTGGGAATCTACAATTCATGAACATCCATAGCCGAGATCAAGAATTCATAGACCATGTACAAAACATAACATATTCGAGTTAGAATTTATGATAACTTCATTATTTCCTTTCTCTTTTATCAATCAGACTCTCCTTGGGCCGGAGTATATTGGCAATACCATATCAAATAGTTTCATGATTGACCTGATGGACGAGGAACAGCATGATCCTTCTGTCCAGGCATCTGCTGACTGTCCAATAGCATCCTTGGGCTCGAATGAAGCGTTTCCCTCTGAAGCACAACTGCATACAATACTCCAATTTGTCAATAGACAGGGTCACGTCAGGAATCAACCAGGCATAAATATCGTGGTACGTAGAAGTTCCGATTAGGCCAAAGAAATGTTTTCATCTCGATTTTTCTCACTTCAAGGAGAGTTCAAATGATCATCTTATTCATCACAGCGACAAAGACATCATTGAGTCTGAGTTCCTGGCAATACATGGCAACTTGTTGAATGATCAGAATTTCAAACTATTTTGTAGCCAGCAAATCATCCCAATCCAAGAAGGTCTGGGCTCGGATTTAAATGTGCCTCCACTCCAAAGTCTGCCAGCAACATCATCACTTCCCACAACAACTACATGGCTTAAAAAAGAGACCTACAAAGATCCCCCCCAAGAGACACCTGATTTGATGGGTGGACCGTTGGGGGCGACAGCCAAGAAAGTTCTTCCACACAAGAAACGAATTTCCAAGAAGTTAAAAAATCTCGATAAAGATGAGGTTGCCAATTTTGACATGGCTATTAGCCCAGAAAGTCCTCCTCGGATAAATCGATTTGTGGTGAGTGTAGGGATTCCTGTTGGTTAAAAGTAAAATATATTTGGAAAACTATGGTTTAGGTATCCAATGGGTCACATTATGAATGCGAGTTATGCGGGGCTGTTTCTGAAACGCAAGTACAATTCTTCTCCCACCTAAAAGGTCACTACGAACCTAGCAGCATTGTAAAAGAGACTGAGTGCCCAATGCAGAGAATCCCAACCACTTCCATTATTGCCGTTGTGGACGAACCAGTACTCAAAGAAACTGTGAGCGACCTTCCCAATTCTTCTCTTTGGATCGTATTTATTACACTTGTTTGTATTTCTAGGAATCACCATCAACTGCTGTTGTCCAGGATCATCAGGTCTTCAATGAAGTTGAGCTGAACTTTGATAATTTCAACGAAGTAGTCGAGCTAACTGCCCAAGAGCATCACCATCAGCAACACCACGAAAACGCTCCCAGTTCAACTGATATGAAAATTCTAGACTCAAATTCCATCGAAGAGTGCATGGAGTATGTTGTGCAAGCACAAGAACCTACACAAGTTGTGTGTAATGTTCACGAAGAGGTTGAATTCAGCGATACTGAGGACATGTTGGAGGGCATCCGGGGTGTCGTGGATAAGGTTTCGATTGATGATACTTCCAACGATCTTGACATGCATCCAAGGGACATTTCCAAAGAATCTTGGTTCACAAATAATGCATTCAATGGCATTCCGTTCAAAGAAGAAATTATCACCAATGAGGACTTTGAAAGACGTACGGATCTCATGCAAATGGCAACAACCCACGAAACCGCAGACGATCATAAGACGCCTATTAACTCCCCTTCTGAATTTAAAGATGAAGATTTCAATGACAATACTCATGAAGGTGGAAGCTCTGAGCTAAATGATTCCATAAATGTTCAGGAAAATGCAAATGTTAAGCGCAGAGGTCGCCCTCGAAGTACTGCTGTAAAGAAGCCTCCCAAAGTCCCACACACCGACGATGACGATGAAAGCTCACAAGAGTTCCCAGACAACAATAAACGACGGTATATCTGCACAAAGTGCAATCGAGAATTCAACTCCTGCAATGCCCTGAAGTATCACAATCTATCACACACCGGGGAACGGCCTCACCAGTGTGAAGTCTGTGGAAAGTCATTCTACGCGCAAAGTGCCCTAAAATCACACATGCGATTGCACACTGGCGACAAGCCGTACGAATGCGAACAGTGCCATCGTAAATTTAGGCAGTGGAGCGATTTGAAATACCACATCGTCTCTATTCATTCCGATGTCAAGAATTACACCTGTGAGTTCTGCGGCAAGTCCTTCTCGCGGAAATATTCGCTGGTCATACACCGACGGATCCATACGAGTGAACGGAATTACAAGTGCGAGTTCTGTCCGAAGTCGTTCCGGGCAAGTTCATACTTGCAGAATCATCGTAAAATTCACACCGGTAGATATTTTTTTTTTAAACTTTATGTATTTAAAAATATAATGTAATTTTTCAAAGGTGAAAAACCATACACATGCGAAACGTGTGGCAAAAAGTTTCGAGTGGGTGGGGACTTACGAAGGCATTTCAAGACCCATGAGCGTAAAGCACAAACTGATTTAAAAAACACAAACTCAAACCCTAACGTCGAAGTGCCTGTGACTGTGCAATCAAAAAATCCTAATGTAATTTTAATTTTTGTTTTGTTAAATCAAAACATTTCAAAATTGTTAAATTTTGTATATTCGACAGGTAAACAAATTAAATGAAATGGTCGACGATATCAAAAATGATGTTCTCTTGAAAATAGAGTACCAAAAGGAGAGTAAAGATGACTTGTTATTTCTGGATAAGATGGCAAGCAAAATAAATCATCTATTTAAGACTGAAGAAGATTTTGTAAATGAAGATTTAGGGAACTCAGACCTCTCGTTTGCAACTTAGTTTTATTTTAACTACATATATACTGTACATATTTTATTTTAATTTATATATATTAATTAATTTCTGGAAAAATGAGAACCTTACTTAGCTTAATACAACTAAAACATTACTCCTTTAAATTTATCATATATTTAAAATAGCTGCCTGGAAATAGTATATTATTTTTGTTTCTAATTTAAATACAATTCTCTATTATTCGGATCCTGTATCAAAAAAACCAAAGAAAATATTAAATAATTGAATTCAGTTTTATATTCAATATAGTCTCGTTGTTCTCGTGAGCTCAACTAAAACCTATCAACTGTGTATCTAAACCTTTTTATGAATTATTCCTTAATTATTCTGTTAATATTTTGTAATTATTTTCCGTTAAGTTGCAATAAAGTTCAAAATAATTTTGTACAATTAACATTGTATTTTTTACTTAAAAAAGAAATTGAGTATTTAGTCTGTGATCACATTATTACGGCTACTATACAAAAAATCATATTTCCAGGACCAAGCCTAAAGTATTTAATTGTTGCCAAAAATTGTAAATTGGTTTCCAAAAGAATGACTACCTTTTTGGAAAAGAATAGTTTGGACGTATTGAAATGGCAAGAACATCTCTCCAGACTTCGGGTATAATTAATAAAATTGTTGGTGGAGACAATTTGGAAACGATTGTACTTTTACACTGTCATTTAAACCTCGAGTTTGCTCTTTATAATACTTTTGTAATTTGTTATTTGATGACATGGTCTGTTACCTCCTTAAAAAAGATAATACTATCCAAAAAGTATCTTAACAGCATCTGTACAGGCACATAGTCCTGCCAGAGCCAACATGGACTAAAGACTTGTCTGTATTTAGTAACAAGTACTCCCTACTTTTTGTCGCGTTTATGAGATCAGTCTGAATTAAATGGGAAAGGACTATTCAAGAGTTGTTACAATCGTAAACAATAGGTAATCCATCTCAAACATCTATTGTTCCAAATTCCCCAGGAGATTATTTTTAGAAAGTGGCAATGAAAATTTTGAAATTTCGAAAAAGCTGTTTTTCTACTAAATTAGTAATCATTTATAAATAATGTAATTGAAATTTTAAATTATTTGAGTTGCAAAAAGAAAAAAAGACTTACATTTTATTCCCCAATTCTATAGTAAATATGTCGAAAAGAATCAATCTCCAAACGATGTTTGAGTAACCCTTCGTGATATTCAAATTCATTCTTTTTTCCAGCAGTATATAATCTCATATTTGAACAGGAGAAAGGATGAAAAGTAAATTAAATTTTCTGAGAATTTTTCGTTCAAAAAAATTCCCAAGTTTTCTTAGAATTGGGTTGATTGTGACAACAATTTAAATAGGTAGAATCCGGTAGGCACTCATGGACGAAGACTAATTGTCTTGAAAATCTTATTGTAGCATATCAGCCCTTGCCGCAAATTTATTGTAAACGCCAAAATAAATTTTATCGTAAAAGACAAATCAAAAGCTTACTGCTGGTCCTTGAAACAAGTTGTACCCATAGTCAGGATTGGAAATTATTAATTATTCTTAAGTTAAGAAATGGCAATAGCCTTCAAGGCTCTATGTGTTTTAAGCAAATTTTATTAATTAAGTTTTCTTTTTTATTGAAAATGTCGCTTATGATAAAATGGCGGGAAGGGCTCGATATTCCTTCTGTAGATTATACGTAAGCTGGAGAGTGCTTAGACCAGGGCGTCAAACACTTTGGAACGAAGAACTGAATGACAATGGCTATCGATCGTTACTTTTTTATCGTTAATTTTACGGATTATGTACTAGTGAGCTAGCCAGTTACATACCTTCGCTTAAACATTTTAAACGTAATAGTCACGCTGATAGGAATACACATAAGTTTATTCTTGAGCCTTACTTCGACTATATTTTGAAGTATTGACATTTGTTTCTTAGCCGTAAAACGCGATTGTGCAATGCCTCACCACGTTGTCGTCCCCCGTTATTGCAATTTTCAAGAATTCAAGGTCTATGCACATCGACAATTCCTCTCAAAACCTTCCCTTTTTCTTTTTGATACTCATATAAATGTACACAAATCTCAGGGTTTCCTAGCTATAACAAAAAAAAGAAAACGGCCAAAAATTTGTTTAATTCGGGTTGATTTTTAAAATAAATAACCCTTCGAAATAAATTTAAAAAAAAGTTCAAAATATTTTTACAGTGACGACCTCCATTACATAAAAAAAAAATTTTTTCGGAGTAAACCTATTTAAAAAAATCTTTAGAAACCTCATAGTGAATAAAATTTACATCAACATTTTTCACAGCTAAAAAAATGTGCTTTTATTTTTGCACTGCTTTTTGAAAGCTTATTCAATATTTTAAATTTGAATCTTCTGAAAAAACTTGATGTCTAATAAGAATTTAGTTCATTGGAGACTATCGTAAATAAAATTTTCAAGGAATTTATCCCATCTTCATAAATAACGTCAAAATTATCCTTTGGAATTTTTGTATATCGAGAAATTGATTTTTGGGGACCAATGTGTTATATTCAAGCTTACAAAGAGAAAAAGTAAATTACGGCCATTTCCAAATTTTGTTTTTTTTTTTTTTTTGCACGGAAATCAAAATAAAAAAGGCTGGGCTCCATACTTTTGAAGAGCGAAGAGAAAAAATCAAATATAAACTAAATACTAAACTAAACTGATATTTTCGTCGAACTCGAATACACCATCAGCCTTTTTCACCATCCTTCAATCTGGTAACTCTGAATTTCCAAAACAAGAGTTGTTAAAAACAAAAAATTCTGCTCTACTGGCTCATCGACTCCAATTCCTTTTTAATGAATTTCAACAATACAAACGTTGAGATATATCACAAGATTTTTCTGAGGATTTCATCTGAGCTCAAGTCCAAAAACTGAAAATTCACTTTTACGGATTGGTCCAAAACCTCAGAGAATACAACCTTTGCAATCACACATGAAGAAGGTAGCACGATACTTTTTGGATTACTTCCACAAACTGCTGAAGCCTTTGCCAATTTTGCTGCCATTCAAGAGGCTTTAAAAGAAGTAAATATGCAGATTATATGTACAGACAGTCTCTCTACGATCAAAACTCCACCAATCTCAACAACAACATCCGCTTCTTATTGGTAAATTCAAACCAGCACATAAAATAAATGTTGCCCGCTGGACAAGTTGGCATCCGTGGCAATAAGCTCGCGGATAAAGCCGTCAGCATCGCAAGCAAGTCACCTACCTATCTTTATAATACTTACACTAAGAATGACCTTGTGCAGAACATCACAAGAAAACTGACCAGTACCCAAGAAAACGAATGGAAAAGATACAATCACCACCTATATACCCTGCAAACAGCGAAAAATCTAAAATAAAAAGCTTTATCCGACTCCAACTTGGCCATACCTCTGCAACCGACATCCACCACCTCAAAAAGAACATCCTCCCATTTTTTCTACCTGCAAAACTACACCTGGCCTCCAACATAAGCTTTAAAATTGCAACAGAACTAAGCCGATCATAGAGAAAATCATGGAAACGACATTATCCAAACGCTGAGATACCCAAGTTTGTCAAATATAATTAAGATCAATGATATTGGGCAGGTTCAGACAACATAAGGGACTTCATTTGCAGTCAACTGCATTCGTTGAACGTACATTTTGACCAAGTCAACTAGTTAGTTTTTCAAGTGTCATAAACTTCAAACTCAGAACCTTACTTCCCTAACTTCTACCTTCAGTTTACCGTACGAAAACTACCAAAAACATTATTGCATACAAAACAGTCCTCAGGAAAACTACAAGTCCATTACAATTTGCATTTCGAATTGTAAAGAAATATTACTTATTTCTTTTCCAATTTGACGAGGAACCCTTGTACACAAAATATTGAATGAAATTGTGCGTAAAATAAATAAATCGTAGAGGAATTAAGTTCAACTTTCAGTTAATTAAAAAAAACATGATCGATTTTCATTCTGACATAAGTTGACTTGACTTGATAGTTTTCATTGGCGAGTCGAATGAATAAACGTGTGAGTGTGAGAACTTTGTATTACCGTTGGCTAATTGAGAACCGTTGATTCGACTTAAATGTCATACATTTTTCTTACTCCATTGTCGCTATCGAATGTTCGTTGATTTGAGCGTCATTCGTCAATTCGTGTTATTATTTGTCGAACGTTCATATTGTGTGAGAAAAGCTTATGTAAAAGAAATGTCGGAAAATAAACCAATGTAAGGTCATATGTATATTTCACTTTTTTTTATAAAATAACATGAGTCAATGCATTTTTATTCAGCTGCAAAAAAACTAATACAAATTTTGGTTCTTTAAAAAAAACCTAAAGGAATATATGGGACCAATTTGCTACAACCATTAACTCAATTGAACGTTTCCTTTTTGGTACCATGTTTCAAGAAATCACTTAAGATGACTGCAGTTCCATACAAAGGTCGATCTAGGATATCTTGCGTCAACATAACGAATACACTTGCATTGAAAACCACTCAAGGAAAAAAAACTTACTATCATTGCGTTGAAACTGTAATATCCTTTTCTGCTAAGATACTGATGACGCAACTAAATCGGAGCAACGATTCTTATATGGGTTCCGCCAACACATCCTATTACTCCTGGTAACCTGGCGGTTAAAAAAAATTAGTCTCATGCGTTTTGTTTCGCATCGGATGACATGTTGAAACTGATCCAGGTGGGGCTTAATTTGTCTTCAATTGCACACACAACTTTAATAATATAGAAACCGAGGATTGTGACAGGCCTAAATGAAAGTATTTTCCTACTTTGCTTCGCTGCTTTGTTAACTTCCACTAGCAAAAAATCTAAGGGCAGAAGCTAATTTTAGTATAGCAGTAATCCCTGCTGGAGGTGGCCTTCAAACTTGTAACGCTTCCTTATTTAGTCGAAAATATGGTCTAAAACTTAATAACAATTAAAAGAACTTCCAGCACAAAATATTTTGTCGACTTACAAATGATTAGGGAGTTCCAAGACATTAGAGTTGTCTCGAGTATTCTTGCGCAGTCGAAGCGTTCTTACTTTTTTTCTGTAATTTTCGTTTTCTCCAAAAAAACAAATGTACGTTGCTTATCAATTTGGTATATTTTATAATTTTGTTAATTATGAAAATTATCAATTATTGAACACAACTGTTTTTTGAAATTTCATGAGTTGACGTTTATTTATATATGTGTTATTTTTTGTTTGTATGGTAGCACCGAATTTCGAACTCGAATTGCAAAGTTCGCCAACTTGGTATGTCGAATGTGTTAGTTCGCTAATAAAAATAGCTCACTTACTTCGAACGTTCAATTCGCCAACCATAATAGGGGTATAACTTTCCAGTCAAGTTTCCAATAAAGTTGCCTTAATTGGAAGGCAATTTTTTGGCAGCTGGCCAATCAGAAGCTAGAAATTGCCTTATTTCCAAGTCCCTTATGTCGCCTGAACCTGCCCATTCTTTTAGAAATTACTGCATCTTGCGAGGTATTGACAAATTCTCCAAGAGTAATTCTTGTCATGAAAAAGTGCTTTCTCAAAGTAACCGTTCGGATCCCTGCAATTACTCACACACAGGAATGGTTGAGAGTTGTAAGTCACTAGGCCCTATTTCTCTACGGACTGTTGCGCCACCTAATTTATTTTATTTTGTATGTAATTTATTACTTCTTCAATAAATATATAATAATAATAATACAAAATTACGCCTGTTACAATCTGCTACACAAAGAAATTTCATATGTTCAAATAGATTAAATATCAGAATAAAGTGGTCTGAGCACGTCACCTCATCTCAGACCACTGCTAGCTACAAAGTCCTCAAATAGAAATCAATTTAAAAAACCAAATGTTCCATTAACAAATACATTTTTATTGATTTATTTTTTCTCAATTTTATTATTTGTTTTATTTCTTGTTTTTTTTTGTTATCTTTTCAAAATAATCTTATTTTGTATAAAAATTTATAGAATGTAAAATAGAAAAATTATTGTAATGTAAATATATATATATTTATATGCATGTATAATTACTTGTTTATTTCTTTTATTCATAATAATAATAATAATTACCTAATATGTACAAGAGAAAGAAATTATATATTGTTTGCTTTCTGCGTGCAGCTGAACACTTTTTATAGCCCTTCATAAAGAATGAAATTAAAGAGCACTTCCATTTCATCATTCTAAATGAATAAAAGAAATATGGAAGCTTTATTTGCATTTTTAACTTCTTTTTGTTTTGATTTTTAATATGCATTAATTTTATATAAATTAAATAATAAAAAAAAGAAATAGCAAACATAGCAAGTTATTCACCCAAAATGTTACACAAAAAATCATCTGGCCGACTTATACATAGTTAATTGATATTAATTGTTTTTCTTTTATTTTCATTTAAAGTTAACATAATCTATGATATAATTTATATTTTTTTATTTTATTTTTTGTTATAGTCATTTCTTTTTGTTTTCTTTCTTAGATATTTAAATGATAAAATTATTGTACAAGCTAAAACTATTATCTAGTTAAACAAAAAAGAGTACTAAATATGGAAGCCGATTTAATTTTAAACACTTTTTGTTGATGTTTTTTGTTTCTTAAATATTTTTGTTGTGTTTGGAAGAAAATAAGAATTTTTATTTTTGTTCTTGTTTTTTTTTTTAGATCCTAGTTTGCACTGAAACTTGAAACTTCGTGCTTTGCACAAGGTCGTTATAATTTTTGTTTTTCATATACTCGTACAGCTGTGTTAGCTGAAAAACTGATTATACACATTTCGATTTGTTTTATTTTAATTAAATTGAAATATAAAAGAAAAAAAATATTTAAACATAAAATTATAAAAATAAAAAAATATAAAATAAAACTGTTATCACATAAATCGTAAAACAAAATTCAACAATAAACAAAATTAATGAAACGATCTAATCGAAAATAAAAATCATTCTACAACTCTACTGACGACCGAATCACAAATTTCTAAATATTTTGTGGGGAGGGGGTTGTATAAAATATATATATATATTTTATATACGTATAAAATAAAAGGAAGCACAATAATTCCGTTTTGGAAATAATAAGGGAAAGAAATAAGAAAGTATTTACATCTTTGACAAAAATTTGTTTTAATTCGTTTTCATTTTCATTTTCATAATTATTTTATTCAAAAAAGCTTTTTTACCAATTCATGTGCTTCAAACTTAATCATTTCATTTCCTAAGTGTTATTTATAAGAGTAAAGCTTGGAGAGGTTGTTTATTTTGTTTTGTTGTTGTTTTTCTTAGAAACTAACAAATAAAATAAAATTAAAAAAAAAAAACAGAAGCGCAATTGCTCTTCGTCTCGTTGACAATTATATAATAATAATAATATTTTAATATTTATAATAACGATATTGCCTATTTAATGAACTAATATCTCTTATTTAAAAAATAATTTTACAGAAATTTTATGAATTATCATTTAAATTGGCACATTTTACATTGTTTTTGATTTGAGAATCACCTTAAAACTATTTTTTTTTCTTTCTTTCTTTCTTTCATTTATATAATTTACTTGCTAAGTTTAATAAAATTAAATAATTTTTCGTTTTTTATTTATAACTTTCCTTTTTTTCTAAATTTCTTCTGTGTATTTATTTTATATATTTTTTGTTTTGTTTTGTATAAAATATATTTATTTATTTGTATGTATGAATAATTTATACAGACTCCTCTTGCCCAGAAAACTGGATTGCAAATATTGATAATAAAAAAATATCATTTTATGTTTTGTTTGATTTAACATCACGCACAATTCAACATTTTGTGATTGTCTATTTTCTGTTTGTAATTTTTGTTTTGTTTTCATTTTCATTTTCATATTGAAATTTTCAAATACTGTCCAGCAATTATTTATTTACGCAGATCTGTTGGCATATTACCGTCATAGTTGTTGGAGTCGTTGCCACTTTCGGTTTGCATTGATGATGTTTGCATGTCCTCGGAAGAGTCGTGACACTGTTGCATATGACTGGGAGACTCTGGCGAACTGTTTTCGTTGTACCGGATGAGTTTTATTGTAGTAAGACCATCTGCATTACGAATTAATCTGTAAAAAAAAAAATATATATCATAAGTAAATTTAAAGTTTCGAGTTGGGCGCCATTTAAGTTAAGCAAAATAATTGAAAAATAAAAGAAAAAATTAACTTACGGATAACAATCGGAGCTAGATGACTGTGAATAGCTTCTCTTTTCTGAAGACGAATGACCCGATGACACACTTAGATCAGTTGGCTTCATTTCATCGCCATCTTGGCTATTTCCCTCCAATTTAATCGAGTTAAATTGAAGCTTTTCGCTAGGTGTTGTAGGCAGTGCAGGTGAATTGGGCGGCTGTTGGTGTTGTTGCTGTTGTTGTTGTTGTTGGGTGTTTGAAGTGAGGTAATGAAAGGCACCATTGATGGCGTGCATAAATAATGGAGATGTGGGCGGTGGGCCATAAGCTGCTGCTGCAGCTGCAACAGCTGCCGCTGCTGATGATGAGATCGCTGAAGCAGAAGGCAGACTACCAGGTATACCTAGTTGATTGTTGTTGCTTCTTGATGACGGCCTCTGGGGTGATTGCGAGGGTTGTGAAACTGACTGCTGCTGCTGTTGTTGTTGCTGTTGGTGTTGTTGTACCTGTCCTCCCGATTGACCTTGTCCATTCTGGGAAGACATTGGCCAGTTATTTGAACTGCCATTGTTTGCGGGTGTTTGTACATTGCCTGCTGTACTACTGTTTCCTGTTCCAGACGAATTCGCTACTGATTGCCGAAGAAGTGAAATATTTTTGATATTCTTAAGCTCAGTTGGATTTCGAAGAAATCTATAAAAGAAAAATAAATCAATAAATTAAAATCATCTAAAAAGAAATTTTTTTTAACTTACTGGTAGCAATGACGTTCTCCTTGAACTTTTCGCAGAATATTCACTCGATAATAGTATCGGAGTGCTCTGGACATTTTATCGTAGTTCATTGAAAGGTGGTTCTTTTGAATTCCCCACAACTTAGCTAGACCAGCTGGATCCACGATTTTGAATACTCCTGTGTCTCTGCATTTCCATGCGATCAAATCACTGTATTTTTGATTTCTATCGTTCAAAAGCTGTTGTAAGAAATCCCATAAAAGGCGTCCATCTAAATAAAAATAAACAAAAATCCAACTTTAACAAGAATTCTTTTCATTTCAATTTAAAAAAAAACTTACTTGTATTTGGTTCAGAATTTTCAGGGAAAAATTCTCTCTTCACTGGCATATAACTGGGAGTAGTTGGAGCCGATGATGAGCCACCACTACTGGTGCTGCCGGAGGCACTATGCATTTTCTGGTTGGCTTGGCTTTGGGACCAAGTATTCACAAAACTATTCGTAATCTGATGTGTAAGACTTGGCGACATATCCTTGAGAACGGGTGTTGGTGGTGGACTGTTGTTATTATATTGCGCAACGGCTGCAGCTGCAGCAACTGCTGCTGCTGCCCGCGATGCTGCTTTGGATTCTGAAAAAGTCTCATCATCTGAATCCGATTGATTGCTACTCGAACTGGTTGTATTGTTTTGAATGAATACACTGCCGTTGTTCATATTGCTGGTACTGCTGGAGCTGCCATTACTGCTTCCATTTTGATCTTGACCTTGTGGCGGACTGCTAGCTTGCGAGTCAACAGATGGCGGTGGACTCAGGGTAACCGAGTTCGGAGGCATAAAGTGATGCATGTGTGCGTTGTGGAAGGGACTCTCTGGTGGTACAATGGGTGGCCATGTAGGCGTTGGCGGATGACTATGCGGTGACAATGGATAACGGCTGGTGGGTGTAACTGGACTATTGGGCAGGTGCCAGTGCATCATGTGTGATTCGATTATTAGCATTTGCAGAACATTATGCAGCACATCTCCAGCTCCAGGACAACGATGGCCAAAATCGGCTCTTGTCAATAAACAAAGCGCTTTTCCATTCATTTTAAATACCTCATGATCGACCTTTGGTAGATCGAATTCACGCTCACAAAATCTCAAAAACACTGTAACATCCTCTCGACCCCAGAGTCGTGGATCTGAGGGCAGAGATGCCGGCAACTGGGTTTTCAATTCGGCTAACTGACTCGGAGGTGCTGGTGGACACCGCCACATTACATCACTCCAAAGTCCTAGCGGTGGATTCAACGATAGTTGCACTGGTAACATTTTCATTTTGGATTGACACTGAATTCACAGATGATTTCAATTTGGTTTCGAAACCAGTCTTTTATTTTCTCAGATTTGTATTAATATCAAAGAAAATATATCTGGAAGAAAAAAAAAGAAGAAATTTATTAAATTGTTTAAAATTGTGTTGTATTTTTTTAAGAATTATTAAAAGAAAACACTGGACAAAACCTTTTATTGGGCGCCATTTAAAGAATAAACTATACAAAACAAAGGCAAACAAATGATAAGGTTTAAAAATAATACACTTTTTTTTAACTCATCACATCCTGCCTTACTTTATTTGCACTAATTATGAGTTTCCAATTAAATTTCATAACTCGTTAGGTTCTATACATAATGTTAGTTTACTATCAGCTTTATTTATTTCCACAAACTCGTTGAATGGTAGATTTATTACTGATCATTATTTCGATTTGTTTTATTTCCATGAAATCAATTTTGTTTGTAATATGAGGTACATAAAGTAACAAAGGCTACAGAGATAAAACATATCTACTTTTTTTTTACTTTTTTAAAAGTCTTATCTTTTAAAATAATTCATTCTTTAAAAATATTTCATTCTACATAGGCTACAATCTTTCAAACTACTCATATATAACTATAGACGCACGAATTTCATATTTCACGTGCGTAGGTTTAAAAAACTTTCTTTTTCCAAAAAAGAATATTAAACAAAATTTGCATATATCTGTGATTTCAAGAAAAGAGGTACTTTTAACAGATTTGGCAGTTCAAAAAAAGTGATCCTGAACACGTCTTAACTATGACAGTTCGGGTAAAAAAAAGAACAAACCAAGATCACAAAGTATGGAAGCACTCCAGTAGATGTCACATGCGTAGATTTATAAACTTTCTATTTCCAAAAAAGAATATTTAACATATTCATATATATATTCATATATCTGTGATTTCAAGAAAAGAGTTACTCTTAACAGATTTGACAGTTCAAAAAATGTGAATCTAAATACGTCTTAACTATGACAGTTCGGGCAAAAAAATAAGAACAAAACAAACAAACCTATATCACAAAGTATGGAAGCACTCCAGTAGATGTCACATGCGTAGGTTTAAAAAAGAATATTTAATAAAATTTGCATATATCCGCGATTTCATCAAAAGAGTTACTCTAAACAGATTTGACAGTTCAACATAGAAGGATCTGAACACATCTTAACAATGACATTTCGTGCAAAAAGAAACGAACAAAACAAACAAACCTAGATAACAAAGTATAGAAGCACTCATAGTAGATGTCATATGCGTAGGTTTATAAACTTTCTATTTCCTAAAAAGAAAATTTAACAAAATTTGCATATGTATATCTGTGATTTCAAGAAAAGAGTTACTCTTAACAGATTTGACAGTTCAAAAAAGTTGAATTTGAACAAGTCTTAACAATGACATTTTTTGCAAAAAGAAACGAACAAACCTAGATCACAAAGTATAGAAGCACACAGCAGATGTCAAATGTTTAGATTTAAAAACTTTATATTTCCAAAACTGAATACATAATATACACAGATGTAGAAAAGAGTTACTATTAAAAGATTTGACATTTCAAAAAAGTTGAATTTGAACAAGTCTTAACAATGACATTTCTTGCAAAAAGAAACGAACAAAACAAACAAACATAGATAACAAAGTATAGAACCAATCACAGTAGATGTCACATGCGTAGATTTATAAACTTTCTATTTCCAAAAAAGAATATTTAAGAAAATTTGCATTTATCTGTGATTTCATAAAAAAAGTTACTTTTAACAGATTTGACAATTCAAAAAAGTTGAATTTGAACAAGTCTTAACAATGACATTTTTTGCAAAAAGAAACGAACAAACCTAGATCACAAGTATAGAATCATTCACAGCAGATGTCAAATGTGATGATGTAGAAAAGAGTTACTAATAAAAGATTTGGCAGTTTAAAAAAAGTGAATCTGTACTCGTCTTAAGAATGACATTTCTTGCAGAAAGAAACGAACTAAACAAACAAACCTATATCACAAAGTATGAAAGCACTCCAGTAGATGTCACATGCGTAGATTTATAAACTTTCTATTTCCAAAAACGAATATTAAACAAAATTTGTATATATTTGTGATTTCAAGAAAAGAGTTACTCTTAACAGATTTGACAGTTCAAAAAATGTGAATATGAATACGTCTTAACTATGACAGTTCGGGCAAAAAAAAAAGAACAAAACAAACAAACCTAGATCACAAAGTATAGAAGCACACAGCAGATGTCAAATGTTTAGATTTGAAGACTTTATATTTCCAAAAATGAATACAGAATATTTACATAATATGCACAGATGTAGAAAAGAGTTACTATTAAAAGATTTGACATTTCAAAAAAGTTGAATTTGAAAAAGTCTTAACAATGACATTTCTTGCAAAAAGAAACGAACAAAACAAACAAACCTAGATCACAAAGTATAGAAGCACTTACAGCAGGTGTCACATGCGTAGATTTAAAAACTTTCTATTTCCAAAAAAGAATACAAAATATTTGACAGTTCAAAAAAAAATGCATCTGAACCCGTCTTAATAGTGACAGTTCTGCAAAAACAAGACAAACAAACCTAGATCCGGAGAATTGACTTATTTGTTTGAAATGTCAGAAATCGTTAAAAATTTTGCACCAACGTCTCAATAAAGGGTGTTTTTTAAAGAGATCTACGAATTTGACTACACACAAATTATATTATGAAAAAAAACACCCTGTAAAAGAATCTACACGGCTCCCTATTTAATTATAATTGAATATTTCACAGAGAGCAAGAATGAAAAAAAAAACAAGTGTTTAGGTAGAGTAGATACATATTCAAGTTGTATCGCACGACAACATTGGCAAGATCAATTAGCCATAGAGCTAAGCTATAGTCATGACTTAAAGCTGGGCCTGGAGGAATAAAGCCAAGTCAAGCCACACCGACTGCGACTGCAACACCACGTCTCAGTTCGTTGTTGTAACTAACTTGTAGGTAGGTTTTAACTAATAGTCAACTTCAGCAGCACACATCAACTTCATCAAACTAAACTACCGCTCTGGCTGGCTCTGGCATACTTGTCACGAAGCTTAGGAATGCCGGTCACCAGAGATAATAACATTTTTGTTGCTTTATTAAATGCAAACAGTATCCGGCAAATCCAGTTTAAGCGGAAATTCAGATTCTTTTGCCGTCATCATCATCTTGTGTCTTGTGTTTTTCAGTTTCTTTTTCTTTGGTTTTTTATTTTGTCAGTTTCTTCTTATTTTATTTCGTTTTTTTTTTTTTCGTTTTCTCCCTTCACCTGCCTATTCTTGTTTATTATAAAAGTTTATTTTATTTTTTGATTTATAAAAATTCTTTCCTTGCGTAGATATTCACACACTTAGATACAAGATTTTTAAAATAATCAAAACTTTAAGAGCAAACATGACGAATTGGTTAAGTCTATAATTTGGTGTATTTTTGGTTCTTTTTTCTGATGTTTAGTGTAGATTCAGACAAAAGAGATAAACGAAGCAAAAGAAAAATGAAAAAAATATTTAGTAAATAGATAAATACGGAAATCGTAAAAAATTCTAAAGCTATATTTAGATAACAGCGAAGAAGAAAAACAACGCCTGACAGCGAACTGAGTACATATATAAACCCATAGTATTCAACAGACGATGCGGAAGTCCAACGACTCCCGCTTCTGTGTTCATCTCCTGCCGCACGATCTCTCTTTGCTCTGCTCTGCTCTGATCGCACAGCTCTGGCTCTAGCTGGCTCTCTGATCCGACCGACTGACACTGCCAGTTAAAACTGTAGTGTTATTGTTTGGCTGAGAGTATCGCGTCGAGCCGCGCCAAACCGCACGCCGTTGCTGTTTCCTAGTCCTTCTTTATACCCCCCACCATAGTATAAGACCATCAGCTAGTATAGATCAGTTGTTGTAGAAGTTTGCGCGACTACGCCACTTCCCTATGTCAAGCCGAAATAATAACAAAAATATACAAACAAAAATACTAACCAACAGTTTTGTGTCTAAGAAAAGCGATGAACAGAAATCAGCAGCAGCGCAGAAGAAGAAGCAGAAGCATATTCAGATTCAGCTTGGCTAGCCTGTTGTAGGTAGGTATAGCCATATAGAAGCTGCGGAGTATAGGAAGCTATGATCTTCACATCACAAAAGCAAAACAATCACATCAGACGCTCCTATACTTAAAATTTTGGGTTGTTTTGTTGATTGTAAATCTACATATTTTTTGGTTTGGTTATTGGTGCGGTCGCAGCGGCGGAATTGCTAGCGGCTATAGACTTATTTCAGAACGGGCTATGGACCACCACCAAAACTTTTAGCTATTTGTTTGTTTTCCAAAAATTGTTTCACAGGTTATACCCGTGTCGATTTTTTTGGAAGAAATTATGTAACAAAGATCATGAAATATTTGGTTTAATATTAAAATCAAATGAATCATTGAATATTTCAAATATTTTCAAGTTGATTTGGAACGAAAAAAAGAAGACAAACTTTCTCGCATATAACCTTTTTCTTTCACTAAGTCGCTAGCAAAAATAAAGCCACAATAAGATCAAAGCTTAACAAAAAAAAGAGACAATTGTCAGAACTGTCAATAAAATAATAAATGTCTCAAATGCCCCAATCCAGACGATTATATTTGTTTAACAAAATTGCAAGAAACGTCAAATGTTGTTTTGACAACTGCTTTCAACGTCATTACAATAAATCTTCTACGCGTACACAAGATCAAAACCTTGGGACAAAAACCGTCAAACAATTGATCAGATATTTTTTTCATATAAAAATATGTTTAGCAGTGAATTGACAACTGTTGTCATCATAGGACTGACTGGTCTTACAATGCTGTAAAATTTAACAACGCTTGTACTTAGCTTTAGAATGTCATATGAAATTTGACAGCTGGTACAGCTTGTTGAACACTTTATTCATGACACAAGTACACAGAATAGACGATTGTCAGAACTGTCAATGAAATAAAAATTGTCCCAATCCAGACGATTATATTTGTTTGATAAAATTGCCAGAAACGTAGAATACCGTTTTGACAACTGCTTTCAACGTTCTTACAACAAATCTTCTGCGCGTACACAATATCAAAACCAGTTAAACTTTGGGACAAAAACTGTCAAACATGTGATTGGATAATTTTTCATCGAAATGTGGTTAGCAGTGAATTGGCAACTGTTGTCATCATAGGACTGGCACTGATGAAAAATTTAACAACGCCTGTACTTAGCTTTAGAATGTCATATGAAAATTTGACAGTTGGTAGAGCTTTTTAAACACTTTCTTTATGACATAAGTGCATGTTTCATTTCTCGGAGCAAACAGTGCTATTAGGTCTGTTCATGTACTCTAATAAGCTGAACAATAGAATGGCTGCGTTCAATTTTAGACAGATAGAGTATTCGGATACCTTTCTGTTAGTGTTTTACGTGTAAAACAACAGCTGATCAAAAACAGTTGAGATGTCAAAAAAAGGAATCCAAAGCTATGCTGAAAAACAGAATGGCTGCGTTCAATCTCAGATGGACAGGGTATCCGGATACATTTTTGTTAGTGTTTTGCGTGTAAAACAACAGCTGATCAAAAACAGTTGATATGTCAAAAAAGGGATCCAAAGCTATTCAAGAATTTTCGGGGTATGTACTGTACATACATAGGTATCTGACAGAACAGCTGATTCAGCACATGTTTGAATTTCAAGAAACTTCAAAATTGATTTCAGTTTTTGTATTTGTTGGTAAAAAAAAGATACAAAATGTTAGTTGAAGTTGTTTTTGAGGACGTTCTATACATAATAGACGATAAAGAAGCTATTTGCCTCCGAATTTTGGAAGGTAATTATGAACTATTTTTTTAAACTTCAAAATTGACTTATTTTTTGCTAGGTCTTACCTCCAGTCTAGCGTAAAGCATTCTGAAGTTGAAGAAACTCATCCTATTTGAATTTTGACATCGAAGCTTAAATGTTTCTCTGTCATTTGTGAACACCTGAAATTTGTTCTTATTTTTTGTCAGCTATCTCAATACAGCTATCGAAGATATCCTATATCCAATACGAGATTGAACGCAGCCAATCTGTTCAAAGTGTTGATTTAAAGTGTATACTTGACAGTTCTTATAAACAGATTTGAGTAATGTTTACTTTACGAAAAGAACAATAGATGAGTCGGACGCAACAGAAAATGAAACAGAACTTTTATCAGACAAGCTACTATCTTTGACACTTCTTCACCGTCATAGATTTAAATGAGAAAGTCCTTAAAATTTCATTGATTTCCTTGTAATTAAATGTTGAGATAAAATAAATATTATTTAATTAATCATTTAAGTTCGACAAGTTGTTGGTTGAAAAAAAAAACAAGCAGGCTCTCAGGCTATATAAATATAACAGTTCTCAATATTGTAATACATCTTTTTTGCAGCTATAGGCTTCAGTCTATGACTTAAGTCGTAAAAACTCGTTTCCGCATACCGTATAAGGCTTCTTTGGAAGCTGTGTCATTATCTATAACATAAGGAGGCAACAGAGCTAAGATGAGATGAAATGGTACTTTTCTCTAATTCACGATCTTGGCTTAACCGCATGCACAGCACAGCACACACCACTCTAGGTGATCGTCACTCCCCGGGCAACAGGTTGAGACTCTTTGAGAGTATAGTCTTAAAGTTCCCCCGAAAATAATTACATAGCCAAAGCAGTTCCTGGATGCATCCTCTTGCTGTTCTTCCTTAACACCGACACAGCTATAGCTTAGTGCTGCGAAGGCCCAATCCCCGGTTCCCCGGTGTCCGTTAAGATGGTTATACTTGAAATTCACTTCCTGGATCCCAGACGACGAAAATCTCGTTTTCCAGCCACCACCATCCACCGTCACCTAAAAGCAACAACCATCAGCCAACGAGCTCGAGCAATCGATGGATGCGCAACTGGATTCTTTATGTGGTGCTCTTTTACGACTATAAGACGACGACGATCGTCAGCATCATAATCATGATGTTGCCGATTCCGATCGCCTCCTTCTTTGATCATATTGCGGATGCTGCCCCTTTGGTGCTTGCAATGACCTCGTATTTGTTCCTGATCGAGCTCGAGTTCGAGCCCGAGCCCAGCAAGCATAAAAAGCTGGATATCAATGTACTGTTCCCAATGTTATGTTATGTACCTTCCTTCAACGAATCAACGAAGGAAGACTTCTTCTTCCTTCTTTGTGCAGCCCAGCATCATCACGCAGGAGTAGTCGGTATATAGGATGAAACCTTAATCTAGGAGGAAGCAATACACTTAGATTTCTGTACTTTACCACCCCTGCTGCGCATCTGTATTTCAAAACGTGCGAGTAAAGAAACCAGTTTAAGCGGAAACTACACAACATTTTAACTGCGGCAGTGCGGCTATAGCTGTGGCAGAAGCGCGCTGATGTAGCGCAGAGACAGAGACCAGGGAACAGCAGCAGCAGCATCAGAAGTACACAGGAACACAGGAGACGAGACGACAACGGAACGCCGAACGGGTACGACTACGGCTATGATGGCAACGAAGCGGTGGTGGCGGCAAGGCGAGGATCGGAGGCGGTGGCAGTGGCAGCAACAGTGATGGCCAAATTCCATAGCAAAGTCGACTTTTTTCCGTAGTTTTTGTTGTTGTTTTTCTTCTTCTTCCTCTTGGTTTGTTTGTTTACCTTCTCCTCTTCAGCACTCTCCTGCTGGTGTTGCTTACTGTACTGTGTGCCCGCCTAGCAGCCCAGCCAAGTGAATAATAGGTATCGCTATTTATGATGCAGACACAAAACGAAAAAAAGAAGAACTTCGAAAACCATGCAGTGGGTATCTTTCAGAACAACATGTGTAAAAAACGATTCTTTTTATGAGTTTTTTTCCTTCAGTGTGGCTGCCGTTTAGGGAACAGGGAACAGGGAAAGGAACCACTCAAATCTGAGCTGGTACAATGTACATAGAAAAATGAAAGATGATGCGATCGGGGATCGGGGTGGTAAGTGAAAGGAAATAAAAAGAAATAACAACAAAAAAATGCACATGTTGAAACAAGGACAGAGGGTGCGTAGCGGGAGAGTTAGGGAGCGTCTTAACTTGTCTCTTGATTAAACAAAAACTTCAATCTTTTGAATACGATGATGGGAATACGTTGATGGTTAAATTGACCAAAATTCTGAAACCAACTTATGATCACCCATAACAAGAGGGTGACACAAAATTTAACATACTTAGGGCCAGTTTATAGCTGTCATTGGGTTTCATCATTGAAAATTTAGTTTCGCGATTTAAAAGCGTGTAAGAGAGTCAAATTTATTAGATTTGGTTTGAGTTTTTTAGCCAGAACTTTTCTTTTAGGTCATTCTTAATTTTCTAATAATGAAATCGTTTTCAATGAACAGCTGATTGTTGATTTCAACTTTTAGAACATAATCGTTCCACTGGAAACTTTTCATATTGTTTGTGTTCCCATGGGGTTAATTATAGCTATTTTTTTAGCCAAGACTTTTCTTTAAGTTCATTCTTAATTTTCTAATAATAAAACCCGTTTTCAATCAACAGCTGATTGTTGATTTCATTTCATGTTTTAAAACATAATCGTTCCACTGAAAACGTTTCATATTGCTTGTGTTCCCATCTGTCAGTTTTACTTTCAATGATCAATTCTATGGGGTTAATTATAGCTATTTTTTTAGCCAGAACTTTTTTTTAAGTTCATTCTTAATTTTCTAATAATAAAATCATTTTCAATCAACAGCTGATTGTTGATTTCATGTTTTGGAGCATAATCGTTCCACTGGAAACCTGTCATATTGTTTCATACTGTTCCCATCTGTCAGTTTTACTTTCAATGATCAACTCTATGGGGTTAGTTATCATTGGTTTTCATAATTGAAACCAATCATTGGAATTTTGTTGGCTGTTCTTCTGAAAATTTCTTTCTTTGAACAAAAATTCCTGATTGATATCTGTCAAACAAAAAAAAAAGTTTACTAACTGAAATCTGTCATTGGAATTGTGGGAAATTGGAACACAATCAGTGGAACGATTCGTTTCACTTTTAAACATAAAATTATCAGCTGTTCAGGAAAATTAATTTTGGTCTAGAAAATAGAAAACTACTTTTTTGTTCGTAAAAATCAAACTTTTTTTTCCCAAAAAAAAATTCATTGTGTAATTTCCAATCGATCAGCATATAATTTTCATTTATAATCAAAGCTAAACGTAGTCAAAACATTTTCCGGATTGATTTCAATGATAGCTAAACTTAAAATGCTTGATTCGAATCAGGGAATATTTATCCAATGACAGAAATTATCAATAAAACTAATACCCAGACTGTCCAAAAAAATCCAATGATTAGTTTCAGTTATGAACACCAATGATGGCTACAACTGGCACCTTAGGAATGTTTAAAAAACTGGAATCAGCATTTTGAAAACATTTACAAAAACGTCAAATAGTTTTCTGAGCTTCGGATCTGTCAGATATGTACATAGATTAGTTGAATTCAACCTCAAAATTGGAACGACAGAAAAATCAAACAGTCCTTGAGCAAGTTTAGTTTAATTGTCAGAGTTCACACTGGATTGATGTCTCATAAGTTTATCTCTTTCTCTTTCTACCTGATGAACTGTCAAAAAGAGTTAAGAAATTAAAAAACTTGTAAACATAAAAGTGACATCCACGTTTTAGTGACAACTGACATAACAGGTGTAAACCAAAAAAGAAAAGAAATAGGTAAAATGATGACGTTAACTTCACTGTAATTTTTGTTTCTGAACAAGCCTCTTAATATGACAAGATGTGTTCTTAAACGTCATGTACGCTGAACAGAATAGAATAACTGATTTTTTAGAAAAAAACACACCCTGTCAAAAAAAATAAGACACTTAAGATCATCCCTGACACAGGCAACACTTGGATGATATTTGATATTGGAATTTCCAGCAAACTTTTTATATGACGTGAATATCATAAAATCCGATGATGACATCACACACATTTTTTTTCAGGCGACGACTACGACGACGACGATGAGGAACGTGATGTTTGTTGCTAATTTGTGAATAAAGCCAACACACATCACATAAACAAAGGAATTTAAGAAAAAATCCAATAAAAACGGACATAAGGGACGATTTTGTATAAAGAAATCAATAAAACAAAAAATCACTGCAAAAATATCAAAAACTAATAATAATTTTTAGGACAGTTAACGGTGCGATCTTACCCTATTCTCTATCTCTTTCTACTCTACGACTGTCATCATCTAAGATAAAGATAAGTCATTGACCCGAAATATTTATAAGACAAAAATTGCCTATTGCAGAATCTTATTAAAATGATGAACAAAATAAAAAAAAAACATTTGCTATCATTTTGAGAAGAAATTAAATTAAAAAAAAAAAACATAATACATATCAATCGATAAACAAAAAACCAGAAACTTAATTTATTCACTTTTGTCGAGTGGTTTTTTCCCTCGTTTGAATTTTCTGTCGAGATTTTTTATTTTTTCGGTTCCAACTAATTTCTTCGTCGCAGATTTTGGTTTTTTTTTTGTTGTTGGTGTTTCTGACTTAATTATGCTGGAAGTAGGTGGTGCCGTGTCCGAATACCTGTTTCTTGTTATTTTGTTCTTGTTTTATAAGTTTAATTCTCAATCGGACTTTCGTTATTCGGAAAAGAAACAGAACATTATGTAGATGTAGAGACTGAGAGGAACACAAAAATAATAGGTAAAGTTAAGAGGTGTTATTAATCGTTCGATAACCTTTTGCGTTTACGCATTTATGTTGGTCGCTACTTGGCTATGATGTTGTTTTTTTGGTTTACCATCAAAAGATCACGATCATCATCATCATCATCTGAAAACTGAAACATCAAAAGATCACCACCATTGGCAAGTAAAGACGAAACGGCAGTCAAACAGATCTTCGGTAAAGTAGTAGAATGATCTTTTTGTAGGGCGAGGCGGCGGACATTAGTTTTGGTTATTTTTTTTCTTTATTCGTTTGTTCATTTAAGAAAAAGTCATTACCCGAACGATAGGACTCAAAATCAGCCGCAGGGAATCTGTGTTTCTATTTATTTGAGGCCCTGCCCTTAAGCTATTTTAGAATTTAATTTAATAAATAGTCTGAAAAGAAAAAGGTTAACATCAGGTAACAGTAGGTAAGGTAGAGTGTGTGTTATTTATGCGTCATTATGGGCACATCAAACTCCACTACTCGTTTATTTTCCGTTCGCTCAAGAATTTGGACTTTTTTTTTTTTTTTTTTGTGGCTTTTAAGTTTTAAATCTCAGTCAAATTTTTGTATATGTTTTTATTTCCTCAAATAACAATGTTTTATTATAGCTATCAAATTGTTCACTCGAAGTTCACGCGATAATTCAGCTTGAGTTTCGACTATAAAATTCAGATAGCACGTACATAGCAAATGATAAGATAATAATGCTGCTAATACAAGTATAGGTACCTACTATAAGTCTGCAACTCTCTATAGAGCTTTATACCTACCTACCTAAAATCTATCTATTATGTATATCTACGTTATGTACACATAAGTTTTTAGATATAATAAAAAAGGTATTTTAGATTATTTCCTGAAAAACAACACAAATCGAGATTTTTGTTCGCGTATTGTTTTAAATGCTTTCAATTCTATGAAGATAAGTAGGTAGAGTAGGAAACGTAGGTAGGTTTGTTCAATGTTCATAATGTGTATAAATAAAAATGGACTCTTAGAACACAACTCACCTCACGTGGACAGCTTCCTTAGACCAGTCATGTGGGCTTATTATTTTGATATGACAAATAGTAATGTTCTTCCTGAAAAGAAAAGAAGGAAAAGTTATAATATGCTTGTAATGATTTTTGTTTACGTTTTAAATATTGGAGACCTTCAAGATTAAAATAAGTTAAAAAAATCTCTATACACAAAACGGGAAATTTATAGATAAGATGTCATTTGGATTTAATGCAATAACATGCAATCTTGTCCAGTCATTTAAACGTCAAAAGTACATACTACTTTGACAGTTCCATTGATACAAATTATTCTTTTTCAAGCATAGGTTTTGTGTACAGAATGGCGCACAATTCAAAACGGCCATTTTATTGCCAGTAAACTTTAAAATCGTAAAATTCACAAAATAGCTACTTGAACCCTGAGTTATTTCCTATAACTATATGACTTTTGATTTCTGACATTTCAAATAAATAGATCCATTCCTTAGGTTTAGGTTTGTTTGCTATGTTTTTTTTCACAAACTGTCACTGTTTGGACGTGTTCAGGTGCACCGTTTTTAATAGAATAAAAGTTAATATTTCACTAGCTGAGTTACTGAGTTAAAAAGATGATGTTTCTTATTTTAAAATAAGTAATATGACATTTCACACAGTACAAATAACTAAATGTCAACTATGTGACTTCTGATTTCCGGCATTTCAAAAAAATAGATGCGTTCCCCAGATTAAGGTTTTTTCGTATTGTTTTTTTTTTTTTACAAACAGTCATTTATTAGACGTGTTCCAGTTGCACCGTTTATATCAACTGACATAACGAAAAAAGGGTGTAATTTTGAAATAGATAACTATGTAGAAAATTATTGTCTAGTATTTAAATAATCATTAAGTATTAAAAAAATCACAAAATACCTACTACAACCCTGAGTAATTTCCTAAAACTATATGACTTTTGATTTCTAACATTTCAAATAAATAGATCCGTTAATTAGGTTTTGGTTTGTTTGCTAAACAACTGTTTGGTAAAAAAAACTGTCACTGTTTTGACGTGTTCGGGTGCACCGTTTTTAATAGAATAAAAGTTAATATTTTACTAGCTGAGTTACTGAGTTAAAAAGATGATGTTTCTTATTTTAAAATAAGTAATATGACATTTCACACAGTACAAATAACTAAATGTCAACTATGTGACTCCTATTTTCCGACATTTCAAAAAAATAGATGCGTTCCCTAGATTAGGGTTTGTTTGTATTGCTTTTTTTTACAAACAGTCATTTATTAGACGTGTTCCAGTTGCACTGATTGCATTAGCTGAAAAAACGAAAAAAAGAGTATAATTTCGAAATAGATAACTATACGTAGAAAATTATTGTCTAGTATTTAAGTAATCACTAAGTAGTATTAAAAAAATCACAAAATACCTACTTCAACCCTGAGTAATTTCCTAAAACTATATGAGTTTTGATTTCTACCATTTCAAATAAATAGATCCGTTCCTTAGGTTTAGGTTTGTTTAATATGTGTTTTTTCACAAACTTTCACTGTTTGAACGTGTCCAGGTGCACCGATTTTGAATAGAAGAACGTTCATATTTTAATAGTTGAGTTATTGAGTTAAAAAGATGATGTTTCTTATTTTAAAATTAGTAAAATGACATTTCACATAGTACAAATAACTAAATGTCAATTATGTGACTCCTGATTTCCGACATTTCAAAAAAATAGATGCTTTCCCTAGATTAGGGTTTGTTGGTATTGTTTTTTTTTTACAAACTGTCATTTATTAACCGTGTTCCAGTTGCGCCGTTTGTATTAGCTGACAAAACGAAAAAAGGATGTAATTTTGAAATGGATAACAATGTAGAAAATTGTTGTCTAGTATTTAAATAATCATTAAGTATTAAAAAAAATCACAAAATACCTACTTCAACCCTGAATAATTTCCTTAAACTATATGACTTTTGATTTCTGACATTTAGAGTAAATAGAATCCTTCCTCCAGTTTAGGTTTGTTTGATATGTTTTTTGTTTGCACAAACTGTCACTGTTTGGACGTGTTCTGGTGCACCGTTTTTAATAGAAAAAAGTTCATATTTTACTAGCTGAGTTATAAGTTAAAAAGATGATGTTTCTTATTTTAAAATTAGTAATATGACATTTCACACAGTACAAATAACTAAATGTCAACTATATGACTCCTGATTTCCGACATTTCAAAAAAATAGGTGCGTTCCCTAGATTAGGGTTTGTTTGTATTGTTTTCTTTGTACAAATTGTCATTTATTAGACGTGTTCCAGTTGCACTAATAACATTAGCTGAAAAAACGAAAAAAAGAGTATAATTTTGAAATAGATAACTATGTAGAAAATTATTGTCTAGTATTTAAATAATCATTAAGAATTAAAACAATCACAAAAAACCTGAGTAATTTCCTAAAACTATATGACTTTTGATTTCTAACATTTCAAATAAATAGATCCGTTCCTTAGGTTTAGGTTTGTTTGCTATGTTTTTTTTCACAAACTGTCACTGTTTGGACGTGTTCAGGTGCACCGTTTTTAATAGAAAAAGTTCATATTTTACTAGCTGAGTTAGTGAGTTAAAAAGATGATGTTTCTTATTTTAAAATTAGTAATATGACATTTCACACAGTACAAATAACTAAATGTCAACTATATGACTCCTGATTTCCGACTTTTTAAAAAATTAGGTGCGTTCCCTAGATTAGGGTTTGTTTGAATTGTTTGTTTTCGAATATGTAGTCTCTCTTCAGGAACTCCTCATGGGAAATAAAATTCATAACAACATTGGCACGTTTTCATCTTTTTTTTAAGTTTTTCAGGAGAAATACATTTTATAAATATTCTACGAAATTATAACTAAAAAATAAAATGTAAAGTTTAATGTACCCAACACACAAGTTTATCTTCTTTCAACCCTGTGCTATCAATTGGAGTCATCGTAAGTCTAAGCCTATTGAAAGATTAATCAATGTATGAGTCATTTATATCTCCATTTTCTAGTTACATATTCGCAAACCGATCTTATCTCTTCCCGACAATGACGGAGTTATTCAGTAGTTTGTAAATTGATTTCCTATTCGATTAAAATTAAAAATGATTTGACATTTAAAGTTCTGGAAATTACAAACCTCATTGACGTATGTATCGTCAATATCTTTACAATTCGAAATGTCATCGTTCTTTTTTTGGATTTTTTTTTCCATTACTATCTATCTACTTTTCGTTCTTATTCTGATTTTATTAAATAGGCACAAAATATATGTACAAGTACATATATTTATTTGACAATCAGGAAATATTATAGCAAAGCAATTCATATCAAAAGTCATGCAATGATGTGTCAAAAAAAAAAACTTTATCGGAAATACCTTTCTTAATAATTTCTTTCGCCTATTGCCACCACCAAAACACTTCAGCACTTATTTATATTATTTTTATTTTTTTCTGTTATTTTGTATATTTTGCTTCAAACAACACTAACGATTAGATATTTTTAATCAGCAAAAACATGAGTATATTTTGTTTGTTTATCAGTTATATAGCATTCGATTTATTATTTACTCAACATCTGAAATTACTATAGGAAGTAAAACACAATAAAAGCTGTTTCTTTTCTTTTCCAATGAAATCAATTAAGAATCAGGGTTTTTATGTTTACTTAGCTTAACTTCAAATTATTATACAACTTCTAAAATTAACTTTTTACAGTTATAAATGTACATAGAGATACGACCAAATATCAAATCGAACAGTTTTTAGTGTAAAAATCATCAATCAAAAATCTGGGTGGTAATTCAAGTACAAACAATATTTTTGTAATGTAAATAGTAAAAAATAGACATAGGTAAGTTTAAGCTGGATTAAACACAAAATGTCAAATATTTTGTATTTGAAACATTCCAATACTTCAGAAAAGTTTGTAAAGAAAACAAATAAAAAAATTATATTAAACAGCATGTGTCATATGTCAGATTATAATATAGTGAGAGGAAATAATGTAGAAATAAAAAAAAATTCAGATTGTTTTAAAAATATCTGTCTGCTCCATTTCCTCGGTCGTTAAATACGGAAGTATAAATATGTTTTAAAATATAATCAGTTGTCGGCGGCGCAGCAAGAAAACGTTTATTTATTTTTATTATTTCTTCTTTTCTTTAACGTTATTATTTTGTTTTTGTTGTTGTTTAATTTTTTTAATCACTCGGCACAAGCTAAATGTGTCACTTTGTTCTCCTATACACTTCACGCAATTTACACGATGACTCAATACAATAACAAAAATATATTAAGTTCTTATAATGACAATCTATTAATAAATAATAATGATTTATCAATCGTTTAGTTCTAAAAAAATTAGCATACTTACACTACATCTATCTATCTATTTAATTTTTTATGAATAAATTCCTATATCAATTTTCTAAGGAAACAAATAATCATTAAAAAATTCTACGTTCTATTAGCTGTTCTCAGAGGAGAGAAAATAAACTTGTGCATAGAATCAAACATACCCCGCAAAGCCGCATTGCTATTTGCTACCATCTCAACTCAACTCAACTCAATCTTAACGACATGTCTACACTGGGATATTATAATCTTTAGAGCTTTACGAGTAGGAAGTAAACAGATAATCAAGGTAATCAACTTGTTGTATTGTGTCGTTCCTGTTTTCTTATTGTATTTTATTTTATTTATTTATTATTATTTGTCGCAGAATTCTGTGTCTGTTCTGTGTTCTGAGTTCGGAGTTTTTATAGGTTCAGAAAGTAATTTTAACCAACCCCCATCATTTAAGCGAACAGAATTATATTATACTTGACGTGTGTGTATGTTTTTGGTGAGTCTATCTAAATGTGTTTGTGGAATCGAAAATTTATCACCACAAATAAAATGTTGCCTATTTCCTCATGGCGCGCGGTTCGGATTGTCTTAATCGTTTAGGTGGTGTGTAGAACAATAAATTTCCTGCCTGTCAATTCAATTCATATCTAGCAGTCACGTTTGTTTTATTTTTCGTTCTATGACAACAACTAACACTAGCGTCATCCCCCCATCGTCCCCCTACAGGTTCGCCTATTTCAAGATATTATTTTCTTAACCCACCACCACCGCCGGCCGCGCCGAGACATCACTATAGCACCTTTAGTTGGAAATTATTATAATAATTTCCACTTGATTGCGTGATTTCACATTTAAATGATATGGCAAATGTATACCGGGAAAGAATCGCAATGTTTCCGCATTTAATTCGAATTATTTCTAGTTCTACTATAAGTCGTCGATGGCGTTGTCGTTGTTGTTTTCCTAGCTAGATTGCTAGTAGTTATTTCCCTAGAGCTACAGCCCAAAGTTCAGGTCGAGTCGATCGTCGTCGTTGTCGCAGTTCCAGTTGGTCGTTGTTGTGTGTTTGGGTTTCTCCAGCAGTCAGTGGCTGTGGCTATGACTATTGACTATTGGCTGGCTAAGCGCCATCTTATGACAACTGGACAGACAGACTATCTGCTATCTCTGAGAAGCCAAGTCGATTTGTATAAATATAACTCGAACTGAGTGTTTAAGGAAGCGATAGCAAGTAGCCAGTGGTGGTTGCTATAAATTCTTGTACTTTTGTAAGACTGCTGATATTATTATGTATTTAAATAGAGTGGGCTTAATATTTGTTGACATATTATTTACTGTAATTATTTACACTTTGATCGAAGTTCAATTATTATAAATCAGAACTTGAACATATGTAACTATATACATTATAAATGAAAAACGAAAAAGAAATGTTGTTATTGTTCTGATATTTTTACTTCCTCATTCTCAAAGTTGACTTTTTCTTTGCTGATGTTGATTCAATGTTGTTTACATTATTGCCACTGCAGATCTATGTATAAACTTGATAAGCTGTCTTTATCTTGAAGTAAGGCGTTTTCTAGTAGATATAGCAGCTCGCTGCAGTGAAATGGTGTGTTCATTTGGCGAAGGTTCGGCAAGAAAATCATGACACAAAAGAGTTGTTTTCACTGATACTACCTTTTTTGGTAAAGTGACAATTTCAACAAAAGTCGTTTTCTTCTATGAAAATGTAGGTATGTGTTCAGTCAACTTGTTTTCCTGTCAAATACTTACAAATTCTTACAATTCTGAAGAAGATTTAATAAGAATCTGTCAAAATCAAAAATATTTACAAACAGATCTAATTCTAGAAAAATGACAGGTGCAATATTGTCATAACAAAATAAGTATGATTTTCTTTATCAAACATTTCTCAATTTAAATTTTGACATTTTCAACGCAATACCGACATTTTTATATGACCGTTACTTAACTTCTCGTCTTTTAGTGGAAAAAGGAAGCTATCAAAAATGTCAAATAAGTTTTCTTTTCAGCATCGTTGGCAACAATACCCATTGGAGAACATTTGTAATTATATTTATTGTGATTTGGTTAAGGTTTAAAGACCACTGGAACACCAGGGGTAGTGGCTTTGAAGGGAAAATATCAAAGTTTTCTCTTCCTGAAGAAAACAGTGACTCGGCGAGCGACGCGACGAGACGAGACGAAAGCAGCAGAAGCGGGAGTAGAGACGACGACGACGACTATGAGCGACGGCAAAGGCAACGGCGACGACAGACGAAGATAATGTCGATATTCTTATCTTAGTAGGAAATAAACAATTCCATTCGACAATAAAGCAGAGCAAATAATATACTCGTACACTCAAGACTCAAGACAGCTTTTGAGAGAGACGAGAAGTGTTCGTGTTCTGGAAATGTTTACCCTGCATGTAATAGCATAGCCTCTGTGATTTTGTTCCACTTAACTAGCTACTGCTGAAAACAACACGTACGGTACGTCGCTCATCGTCGCTGTAGTCGTCTTAGTCTTAGTCGTCGTCGCTCGATGAACAACGACCAATACCAAACAGATATAAATGCTAGCTGAGGTAGAATCATCTTATTGAGAGGCTCTATACGCTTTGCTACACTCGCACATACTGTAGGAGCGAGTGTCGCGAAGCCATTTTCCGCATATTAACACACCAATGGCGGCAGCGACGACCGAAGACTTCGAATACGACGACGACAACGAAAACGACAGCAGCGCGGCGGCGGTAGCGGTAGCAACGAGAAGCGGATAAGAACATGTCGATCCGAAGTGATTCTTTTCCCTGTAAGTCGTTGCTGCTTTTCATCGTTCATCGTCGTAGTCTTATGGACGTCGTCGTCATTCAATTTCTAAGCGCGGCATTTTTGTTGTATATTCCGTCGAGTCATACCCTCCAACTGATATAAAATGATATTAGAATAAAAATATCCATTTGTTATGTAATTATGCAAGATTCCGCTTAATTTCCGCGGTAGTTAGTAAAAATACGCTCTGTGATTTATAGCATTTCATATACACACTGAGGCACACAGGCATAAACGAAAACGAAAAGAAGACAGTTGTGAGGCTCGCGCTTATAACGAAGATAAGATAATAGAGGCGTTAATAATACCACAATTCAAATTGACGCAAAACAACTTCAGTACTTTTTTTTTCATATCTTAAACTGGATGAATTTGAGCTATAGATGGGCTTCAAGGTATAATTTAAGATTATAAAAGTCACTTTGTTATCGAATCGATATTATAAAATGAGATAATCCATTTGATTACTTTTTCAATTGTATGTAGAAAGTTTCCAAACGAACATACCCTACAAAGAAATTATGTACATGAAACTGTCAACTATAGAACTGTCAAAAACGGCAAAACTTTTTGACAGAAAAAATTTCATTGTTCTTCTTGAATCTTTCGATGCGCACTGTTTTGACATTTCATCATATTTTCTCACTTTCCTAAAATGATTGGCTTCAATTTAGTGCGATGCGAACAGCCTCTTAGATTGCTGGATACAATTTTGACATCCACAAGCTACAAAGTTGGCCCACTTTTTCACTGATATGTGCTATAATTTTATTTAAAGTTTTTAAAATATAAGAAAACAATGGATACAAACTCTTCCTGAACAAAATCAGATGACATTTACGTCATAAGGCGGAGTTAGTACTATGGAGGCTCTCCCTCAAATTTCTTTTCGCCCATCGACATAATATCATAATCCACTTACCGATCTCTTTTTTTTTTTAAAAAGCTACCGTTTTGGGGTTCTTATCTTAGCAACCGCATTATACCAGTTTAAAAAAATTTATCACACAACTGTACATAAATATTTTAAGAATGTCAAACTTAACCGGAAAGTTTTAAGGCAATTAAAAATGTTATCTATCACTTTTTCCTACCTTGATAACATAACAGAGATTGAAAAAATAACGCAGAGATTTGATCCGAATTAGTTCTTAATACTTATTTTTAAATGCAAAAAACAACACGCCCTCTGCTTTCTTTCTATATCTAAATTATGATCAAATAATGTAAAGAAAAAAGACAACAGAAGCAAGAAAAATAAACAGGCGAAAGAAAAAAAGAGATAGGAATATTATTTAATGGGCCTCATGCACTGCTGTCACTTTAATCCTGTGTTCTTTGTTACTATGCTAGATTTGATCTGGATTTGATCACGAGGATGCAAGAAAAAGAAATAATTTCAGTCTTTATTAATACAAAATTTTGTATTATTAACTTAAAGCAACGTTTTGAGTAAAATTTACAAGAGTTTTCTGAACTACTACTTTTCTGTCAACCACATAGTTAAATCCTAATAGATTTTCAACGTCTATAGTGTTATAGGGCCCTTATACAAAATAAAATGCGTCTTATGAAAACAATTAAACAATTTTCTTCATCTTTTCATAAGTATTGTGAGTGTGCTGAAGCTGATAATATTAACAAGGAAAAGTTGTTAAGAAGACGACTCAAACGACTTTTTAAGAGCTGTTCTGTTTTAGGACGCTGCTGTTGTTTCTGTAAGTGTTGTCACATCTAGCATTTTCAAACACGATCCCAACCGGTACTTGAAAGTAAAGTAGAAACATTATGAGAGATCATTTTCTTCCTACAATGTTGACGTGCGGGAGATTGACATAAGGATGCAGCAGACAACAACTGTCCACATACTCGAAAAAAAGAAACACCTTTTTCACTATTGGTGTGGTTTGTTGTTTCCACTTTTGTTCGTTCTTTTAGTTCGGCGTTGTTGATGTTTTGTTGTTATGTTGGACTTAAAAGAACGACTTTTGACGTCAACGATGCTGCATTATCACAATTATTATGAAGGATTGTTGCCATAACTAGGAGTGGAAGTGGCCACAGGCAATACAACTCCTTGTGTGTGCGTTTTTGTTTTCCTTTTTTTCTTTTTGCTAATTTATATTATCTTTATGAATTCGTTTGGTTCTCTTACTATTCAGCGAGAAGCTGAAATGAAAAAAAAAAAATAAAAAAAACAAGATGGAGGAACATCCTTAGGTGTCATCTTCGTGCCAATTTTATAATTTTTCTTCATTATCTCATGGAATGAAACAATCCGCAAAGCAAGGATATGTTTATTTTTTTTTTTATTTTTTTGATCCAACAAAAACTCTTCAATGTGCAATTGTAAGAAATCTCATTTTCTTGCAGGAAATCATATCATCGCCATCATAATAATCATCATCATCGTCACATTGAAGGATTATGCAGTTATCTTTTGTTGTCGCTAATGAGATTTTTTGAGAGCGCTCGCGCCCTCTAGCTAATTTGTTTATAGCTCCTACATTATTTTGTTTCTTATTCTTTTTGTGTGTGACACGGTAGTAGTTGTCATTGTTGATGTCGGTGCACGTATTACCACTCTTTGGGTACAATTATTTATATGATGCTATAATTGGCCAACAATGTTTTTTGGCTTTTGTACAATATCAAGGAAGTACTGACAACATTTTCCAACATAACTAAATAACCGACGGGCAATGCAGATATGTCACAGATTTTATATAATTACGTATGTGTATAAAAAGTACTTTTTTTGTTGTTTGTTTTTAATTTGTCTGGTTTTTGGCGATGTAAAATGTCAATGTTCGCTAACAAATTTGCTGTCTTAGATTTATGTGGAAGATGACACGGGATAATTCTAAAATATTACATTTTACGTAAACAGTTCCAAAACTTTTATTACCTCCATTTTCGTTCTGTCATTTCTCGAAAGTATAAGTTGTCATTTTTGACGTTTGAAGATTTATAAAGAAGATATTTCAATCTCTTATAGAAAAGTTCTGTTCCTTTACTTTTAAACCCAAATTGAGAGGATTTTAAAGATAGAAAAGGTGTATTCTATGATCATACGACTAAGTCAACATTTTTTGACAGCAAAACTCACATTTTTCGTATTAAACTTACACATATGAAGATTGTTTTCTTACAGAGAAATTCTATTTCCTTTCTTTAAAACTAACACTGTTATGAATTTTAATTTTTGTATGTTATCTACAAATGATATTTTTTTTATTAATTTTTGACATTTTCTACACAATGAAATATTTTTGAAAACAAGTGGACTGTCAAAAATTCAGAAAAAGGGTGTATTCCATGTTTATGACAGCAGGCGAATATCTACAAACAAATTCAAGTAATTCAAAACTCTTTTACAGCAAAAGACACATTTACATACTTACAAATAAGTTCTGTTCCCTTACTTTAAAACTAACATTGTACAAAATTTTAAGTTTTAATGTGTTATGACATATTTTTTAAATTAGCTACAGAATTGATTAATGTTTGACTTTTTATCCGAGATGAATGTGGTAAAGTCATCATCCCCGTCCTGCTATACGGTGCAGAAGCATGGACTATGACAAAAGCGGATGAAAGCACCTTGGGTCGGTTCGAGAGAAAAGTTCTTCGTGTGATCTACGGTCCCGTATGCATCGATGTAAGCAAGTAAGAATGTTTTTGAAATCAAGAGAACTTTTTGAAAAAGGTGTGTTCCATAATCCATAGGACATCAACCAAATAAAAACAAATTTGAGTAAATTTTTTGACAGGAAAAGTCACATTGATTACTTTTTTTTTTTTTTGATGCTACTCATTTTGACATTAAGGTGATATTACAAGTGCTTACTTTTCTGGTTCTTTACATTTCAACTAACAACGTTGTGAGGAATTTTAAGTTTTGACGAGTTAAAGAACAGACCTAATTTTTTTCTAAATTGATCTACAAACTCTTAGTGTTTGACATTTTCTTCGAGATGAATCTGGCTTTATTGTGCCTGTTTTATAAAGATGATATTTCGAGTATTGTTCCTTTTCTCTTAAACTTATGTACATTGTGAGAAATTTTTAGGTTATGAAATTGTTTTCGAGATGAAATTTTGTTTAAAAACTGAGAGAACTGTCAAAAATGTTTGAAAAAGATGTGTTCCACGATTATTCCAGCAGGCAAATGTAACAAATGTAAACTTATTTGTTAAGGTCAATATGTTTTTACAGCAAGTCATATTTGTATTTTCAGTGGAGTACAAAGTTTTTTTCCGTTTGACGTTTTCTGCGTCATTTAACCAAACGTCAGTTGTACACCATATTAGACCCACAGAGATAAAAAAAAGAACTGTAGTATCCATCAAAAGTCAACTAAGCGTCAGTTAACGATAAATATTAACAAAAATTACGCATCATTTACTATTGAGTTGTAGTAATTTGACAAAAAATTACTTATCCAAAGTCCATCCCCCATAATCAAGAACTGTTTAAACTAACGTTGTGAGGAATTTTAAGTTCTGGCGAGTTAAAGAACAGACCTAATTTTTTTTCCAAATTGAGCTACGAACTTTTAGTGTTTGACGTTTTCTTCGAGATGAATCTGGCTTTATTGTGCCTGTTTTATAAAGATGATATTTCGATTGCTGTCCATTTTATTTTTAACTTGCATTGTGATTTTAAAGTTGAAATTGTTTTCGAGTTGAAATTTTTTTTTTTTAATTAAGGAACTGTCAAAAATGTTTGAAAAAAATGTGTTCCACGATTATTACAGCAGATTAAAAAATGTAAACTTATTTATTTAAGTCAATATGTTTTCACAGCAAGTCATATTTTTATTCTCAATGGGATACAAAGCTTATTTGCGTTTGACATTTTCTACGTCAACCAAACGTCAGTTGTACACCATATTAGACCCACAGAGATAAAAAAAAGAACTGTAGTATCCATCAAAAGTCAACTAAGCGTCAGTTATCGATAAACATTAACAAAAATTACGCATCATTTACTATCGAGTTGTAGTGATTTGACACAAAAAAAAGTACTTATCCAAAGTCGATCCCCCACAATCATGAGTCTCGATTACTTGCAATAAAATCAAATATGCATTTATTTCGAATTTTGATAAGATTACCAAAATCAAATTAAAACCAAAAGATTTAAATTAAAACAAAAATCATTTAGCACGTTCGTGCAAAGTGTCAATTTTGTTTTGCGGAACTTCCTAAAAACTTATAAAATTTATATACTCGTATATTTGTAATTGTTTATTTGTTTATTGTTATTTTTTTTTCTCTCAATGTTCAAGTACATAATAAAATGTGAAATAGCTGATAAAAAAATAAAAATAGGAACGTCGTTGATTCAATCAATAAAAAAAAGTGTAGCTAGGTGGAAATTGAAATACCAATAACCACACATGTTTAACTTGCAGTTAATTTTATTATTATTATTTACAAATACATATTATTAATAAAATAATAATAATCAGCTCTTGCGTCACTTCCGTAATTAAATACAATTGTGCAAAGTAAGTACTTATATATAATTTTTATATACCTAGGTATGAAAGACAGATACAATTTACAAAACATGGCTCTATTTTTATTGAGGGGACCATAAATTGATCGAATTGATTTACGATATTAGAATCGTTTTTATTTTGTTTATTATCATGTTTATTGTATTATTTGTCAAGTGTGCTATGCACGACTATCGTCTCTGTTTGAGTACTCGAGAGTCTCTCGAGCTTGAGTTCTTGCTCGGGGTTGTTCCTTTCCTATACGGACAGGTATTTCAAGCTCCACTCGGGCAAAACCCATTTTTTCTATAGATATTTTGTATTTCATTCCAAGATAGGTATTTTCTTCATTAGAGAAAAAAAGGCCGTTTGGAATTCTTATGAAATACGAATAGCTTAGGTACTCGAAGAAACACAACACTTACACCTAGGTATACTTTTATTTATACTCGTTTTTATAGAATTTAGGGTTTCTGTTTGGAGGTGCTGCTGGTGCTAGAGCTGCTGCATCATCATCAATTCCTGTTCAATATGCATTACAAAGATGCGATAAAGATCAATGAAAGGTAATATCACCTTTTCCGGTTAAGTCGGATAAATAGGTAACGCTCTCTCACACTTTTTTCAAAATTTTGTTGTTGTTTGTATTGTATGATGCTATAAAGACCGAGCCCACAAAGATCTTTCTACCTGTCCCAAATGTTATTACAAACAAAAATGTCTATAGACAGTGAGTGAGGGGTGCACATTTGTTTCTTTTAGGTGCATTCCCCTACGTGACTTGAATTTTCTTTTTCTGTTGTTGTTTAATCTCAAGAAACATTCTACTGTGTGTATAGCTAAAGACGACGACGAGTATAAAATCTGATGGATGAAGGAATTTTCTTGAGAAAACGATGATTATCCAATGATTATTATTATCGATAAAGGAATAAAAAAAAACAAAAATTATTTGAGATACTCGTACGTTTTGTGATTTTCGTTTTTTAAGACTTTAAATGCACGTTTTATATATAAAATTTATTATTTTCTATCACACTTTAAATATATTACTCGTTCATATGGATTCGGGTAACAACAAGTGGTTCATTGAACTACTGTCATTGGTTGTTGGGATACGTCACTTTTGTTGAATGTCAAACGATTGCACTATTTTGTCGATTACACCACCATCTGATTTCGGACGTTGAAATTGTAATCGATTTTTGTTTTTCTTCTGTTTTTAATTCTTACTTTTTCTTTTTTTGTGAAGTTTATAAAAACATATAAAAATGTAAAAGGTATAAGCAAGTTTTTGGCTACTGGCTTAGTAATTAATGTCATTGCACAGGCGAGGCGGCGGTTTTATGCTGTGATTGACATTTGGAGCGGTAACATAAAACGAAACATGTCGGAATTCAATATCGACATGAGAACATGAGTCGTATTAGAATTGGACAAGAAGAAAAGTTCCGGGACAGTCCAGAGTACATGTGCTATGCGGGGTTATAAAATATGAGAGACTTTTTGTTTCTGCTAAACAGACAAAAAAGTTTGGATCTTGTTATTTGATTAGCTTAGTCGAGGAAAAAGTGATATTTCAAATGAAAATTAATTTGAGAACAGAAGCATACATCGTAGAAGACGCCATATACATATGTAGGTGGAGGCGTTAAAGATATTGATCCTTCATTTTGGAAATATATGTAAACGAAGAATTAGTTCATTCACAGTGGTTTCAGAGGTTCGGGTTCATCGAAATCGAAATGTGCTGATGAGCTTAATTCATGCAACTAACGTTTCAAACTATCGATTCGTTCATTTATACTACTTTGGTTTGCAAACCTTTTTAAAAATTTGACAGTTGGAATAATCATAGATTAAAGATGATTCGACTGAAGAAAAGTTCAATAATTGTAAACGAGAAGATTTGTTTCGATGAGTCTAATCAACAAAGTTGATTTTTTACACTAGAAACATTATTTAAATGACAGTTGATTTTACATCTGACAGGTTATTTGTGTTGAGTAAAATTGATCTTAATTTGCTATAAGAAAACTTGGATTTTTGATCAAAAATGAATATGACCTTTAAAAAATCGTACTAGTTTTTTCTAAAATTGTAATATACTTCACTAAAAAGCAATAAGCTAATTTGCTTTTATTAAAAATCTAGCATCAGAACACGTCTAAAAAGTGACAGTTCGTGACAAAAGAAATCAAAGCAAACAAATCTATAACTCTGGTAAACGGAGCTATTTATTTGAATTGTCAGAAACTTAGAAGTTTTTTGGGTTCTAGAAAGTTAAAGCAGCCATTTTGTTGTTTTGACTTTAATGAAATGTCAAGAGAAACTTATGAACACGAGAAAGAAATATAATGCTTTTTTAAGAAATTCTATATCTTACGTTTTTTCTCTGTCACTTTGAGTTAACAAATGACTATCAATGATCTTTCAGAAATATAAACCGACCTATTATTTATTTGCTGCAAGTGCCTACATCTGTTAAATGAGAAGACTAGATTTTGTTCGAGTGATCACAACTGAATAATTAATAAGTCAATTAGTAAGCAATTTTCTTAATATAAAGTAATTTCTTAGCTTGGAATACATATCAACATTTTGATCGTTTTTAAGAACCGTCCAACAGTGACAGTTCGTTAAAAGATTTAATTTTAAATGTCAAATTCTATATTTTCTTTTTCTTCTCTGTCATTTTGTTCTTAGAAAATTATTAAAAAAAGTTCAAGTAGCCATTTTGTGATTTTGACTTTAGTGAAATGTCAAGAATAAAACTTACTTTAAGAAAATCGTGTAAGCATTTTAACGTTGGTTTAAATAATTTTTAAATTCAATTAGTAAACAATTTCCTTAATATGAAGTAATTTATTAGCTAATACTATCAAAATTTTGATCGTTTTCTAAAAAACTTCGAACAGTGGCAGTCCGTGCTGAGGGAACGGATCTTTTAATTTAAAATGTCAAAAACTCAAAAGTTATATGGATTATTTAGTTAGGGAATTACTAAAAGTTTAAGTAGCCATTTTGTGATTTTGACTTATGAACACGAAATTCTATATTTTCTTTTTCATCTCTGTCATTTTGAGTGAACAAATGACCATCAATGATCTTTCAGAAATATAAACCGACCTATTATTTATCTGCTGCAAGTGCCTACATATGTCAAATGAGAAAACTAGATTTTGTTCTACTGATCACAACTTAATAATGAACATTAGATACTTTTAGAAAATTGTGTAAACAAGTTATTTATCGATGGCTTAAATAATTTAATTCTTAGTAAACAGTTTTCTTAATATGAAATAATTTAGTAGCTAAGCATATTAATATTTTGATCTTTTTTAAGAACCGTGGTAGTCCGCTCTGAGGGAACGGATCTTTTTATTTAAGATATCAAAAACTCAGAAGTTATATGGATTTATGTAGTAAGGAAATTACTAAAAGTTCAAGTAGCCATCTTGTTATTTTGAATTTAGTGAAATGTCAGAGAAACTTATGCACACGAGAAGGAAATAGGATGCTACATAGGTAAGAAATTCTATATTTTCTTTTTCTTTTCAGTCATTTTGACTGACAAAATTATTATCAGTGAACTTTCAGAAACATAATCTGACCTGTCAAATGAGAAAACTAAATTTTGTTTTAACAATAAAATTACTTTACGTTGGCTTAAATCATTTTTAAGGACAGTAAGTAAGGAATTTTCGTCATATGAAGTAATTTATTAGCTTGGAATGTGAACATTTTGATCGTTTTTATGAACCGTCCAACAGTGACAGTTCGTTAAAGGATTTAATTTTAAATGTCAAATTCTTTATTTTCTCTTTCTTCTCTGTCATTTTGACTTACAAAATTATTATCAGTGAACTTTCAGAAACATAATCTGATCTGTCAAATGAGAAAACTAAATTTTTTTTAACAATAAAATTACTTTACGTTGGCTTAAATAGTTTTTAAAGCCAGTTAAGTAGCAATTTTCTTCATATGAAGTAATTTATTAGCTTGGAATATCAACATTTTGATCGTTTTTATGAACCGTCCAACAGTGACAGTTCGTTAAAGGATTTAATTTTAAATGTCAAATTCTATATTTTCTTTTTCTTCTCTGTCATTTTGACTTACAAAATTATTATCAGTGAACTTTCAGAAACATAATCTGACCTGTCAAATGAGAATACTAAATTTTGATATAACAATGAAAAAAACTTTTAGAAAATCGTGTAAGTATGTCATTTAACGTTGGCTTAAATAATTTTTAAAGTCAATTAGTAAGTAATTTTGTTAATATGAAGTAATTTAAAAGCTTGGAATATCAAAATTTTGATCGTTTTTAAGAAAAGTGGCAGTCCGTTCTAAGGGAACGGATCTTTTTATTAAAGATGTCAAAAACTCAAAAGTTATATGGATTATTTAGTTAGGAAATTCTAAAAGTTTAAGTAGCCATTTTGTGATTTTGACTTTAGTAAAATGTCAAGAGAAACTTATTATCAGTTAACTTTTAGAAACACAATCTGACCTGTCAAATGAAAAAACTAATTTTTTTAACAATGAAAATAACTTTTAGAACGTTGGTTCCTGAAAGAATTAATTTTAAATGTCAAAAGTTATATAGATTTATGTAGTTAGGTAAATACTAGAAGTTCAAGTAGCAATTTTGTGATTTTGACTTTATTGAAATGTCAAAAGAGAAAGCTTTTTCAAGGTTAGAAATTCTATATTTTATTTTTTCTTCTCCGTCATTCTGATCTGACTGACAGAAAAAAAAACATTATCAATGATCTTACCGAAATATAATCTGACCCATAATTTATGCATGCAAGTGCCTGCATCTGTCAAATAAGAAAACCAAATTTTGTTACAGTGATGACAACTTAAACAGCAAAGATAAGTATAAGTAGGAACCTCTTAATTCTTGGAAACCTAATAAAATTCTCATCTAAAAGATTAAACCGCATTATAGAACTTTAAGAACTTGAGTGGTCGAACAAAAATTTTGTATCTGTTTGTATTGATTTCATTGATTGAAATAGGATATTTTTGTGTGATTTTGTGGGCAAGGGTCAGGGTTAAATTTAAGGACCACCAATATACCAATAACTATGTAGGTAGGTTAGGTACCTAAGGATTTTTTTTTTTGAAAAACTAAGAATTGCAAATTATATATTGAAGTTTGTTGCATTTCCATTGTGAATGAAAACAAAAAGAAATCAACAAAACTTCATATACGCCACTTGAAAAAGGTACTCAAAAAGGAAACAATAAAAAGACAAAAAAAAAAAGAAATAGAGGATCTTGAGAAAGTACACATTTATATAATACATTTTATGGATGCATTGTTCACTGTATACGACTTGTGTACCCTGGGAGGTCCCAAAAACTAAAGATTTTCTTTTCTTCTTCTTCTATGTTCTACTTAGAAGATTTATCTTAGCGGAAGGTAGAAGAAATAGGTTATCTTCAGGATACTTAATTTATTATTTTTTTTTTTTTTTCAGGAACACACATTTTGATACTTAAGGAAATGAGTTTGGTTCCACTGCAAGGGGTCTTATCCTAATTGTTGAAAGGCAGGTAGGGATTGCTTTTTGTTTTAGTCGTAAATCATTTATGTGTTTCAAAGAGACAACAATAAGTTACACTCAAAAATAACAATGACAACATTTTATTGCTTCAATAGTTAACAGTCTTCAGAATTCAAGTACGCACTCGAAAGAGTATCTTCAGATGCCTTATATAAGTAAATCAGTATACTCAGATACCACACCTGCAGAATTAACACAGTTATAGACCATTATAGGTTGTAACACCTGTGGAATGAGGAATCTGCATATAATTCGATGACAATCGTTACCTTTGACACCTTCCTTCCTCCTATTCAATCACAGGTATGTGCGAAGCGAGTATATAGGTAAATGAAAGAACTCAACTGACGCGGCGTGCCCCTATCGCATTTCTTTACCACTTCCTCGTTTTAACAACAATCTTAATCGCGGGAATGGGCTAAGAGCTCATAAGCTACACAAAATAAAGGAAACGAAACTTAAAAATAAAAACAACAACAAAAACAAAAAAACGCGGGAAGGGAAGATTACGACGACTACAACGACAACCAAGTCAGTTGTTAGGTAACAAACTAGCAACCGACTTTATGAGCTCAGTGTCTGGCAACTTCCTATTTCGAAACGTAACCAAATCCCTCCCAACAACAGGTTAGATGTGTGTTGCGGAGTATAATGGGGCTTTTGGGTTTTGGCGGTGTGGTGTGATGTGATGTGGGGGGTAATGCTGCAGCAGCAGCAGCAGCAGCAGCAACAGCGACGTGCACCACTAATTCACTTTTTTGATGCCCACGCCGCCGCGCTGCCACTTTGGAGATACATGGAGAAGCAACAACGACGACGACGAAGGCAGTAGTATTATAGCTAAGGCTACGTAACTTGTTTATAGCAACAGCACCACTTACTACCTTACGCTGCCGATGTTTCTGCTGATGCCTGAGCTGAGATTCGATGTCGGTTCAGTTTGGTCGGTCTTCAGTCTTCGGTCTGCCTTGCTGCCTCTGAAGCTATGTTATAGTTAGTTATTCGTAACGTAGGTATATGTAAGTGGGTACCAGTTATGTGAGTTACACAGTAAACCACAAAAGAAACGACGATTTGCTTGTCTTTTATTTTATTTGTTGCCTTATTCTTGGTTGGTCTCAATTTTCTTCCTCTTTGGCTTAACATTTTTACCCACATTTCCCCTTCCTTAATTTGCAATAATTATGGAATGAGAGACGGTGGGTGGTGGTGGGATGTTGGTTTTGCTGTGCAGTACTATACCAGCAGTAAGTGTGCGATTGTATTTTATAAAAAAACAAAAACATGATTGCCAAGTTGACTTTTTCCAAAGAATTTTCGCGAACCACAAATACGGAAGTGACCTAAAAAAACGCATGTCGAGGAATTATAGAATTCCAGAATCAAACAGTACAAAAATGCATTTTAAGTGTCAGTGTCAAATAAGCAACTGACGTAAGTTTTTGATTGAATTTAGTGACAGTATGGCAACCATAGGTTGAAGATATAACATCCTTTTGTTGATGATGAACACTTGAAAGGGTCGACACGACATAGACACACTCGAACTCCTTGGGGGATTTCTTGCAAAATTTTCCTGGAAATCTCAAATCCAAGGGTGGATGTGGTGACGGAGGGTTAAATGCATGGAATGTGGAAGTATTTCTTGAATTCAAAGGACGTTCTGCCACAGATGTTAGTACAAACAAAAAATAAACAACACAAAACCATCATCATCGCACATGTGGTGTAGTTGAAGTTGAATGAGGCTTTTTCTCTTTAAATAAGGAAAACAAAATGTTTGTGGGATGAGATGATATACCAAGTATGTTGAGACTGAATATTGTGAATCTCATCTCATCATCCAGCGTGGCCGTTACAGAACCATAAACACACCACCACCGCCGCTCAAAACAGAGCTAACCATCATCACAGCCGCCTTCACCTCCGTCTCTGTCGCCACCGCTACCGCAAAGTCACCGTCGCACGTCGTCATCGTCATCGTCGTTTCATCGACATTCGCCACGCGATGACAGAGTAATTGTGCTTTAAAATGTAGCCATTTCTGCTGGTTTGGTTTGGTGGAGTACTGAGAGCAGCACGACGACAAGAGACAGACAACTTAGACAAGACAAGACTCTACGAAGACTTTTGTTTCTGACTCTTCTAGAGGCTCTGCTGACGCTGCTAGCTGGCTGAGGAGCCAAAAAGCCATAGCCAAAGCCAAGCAAAAGCGTGAAGCGTTTATTTTTGCTTGTTTTCCTTTGAATTTTCTTCGGTTTGCCATTTTTGCTTGCTCCGACTTCGACTCCGACTTCGAGACTTCGAATCCAATCGACTGCTGTAGCTGCTGCTTGGTTTTTCGAAGTGAACTGCAAATGTGTTTGTGTGTTTGTGGAGCAATGCGGAAGTGAATTTAATTTATTTTGCGTTTTTTTTTCTTCTTTTTTGTTGTTATTTTATATTTTAAATGGAAGACGAAACGAATCAGTGCTGCAACAAACGAACAAACAAACGGTTAAGCCCCTTCGCTAAATGCGGGGGAGCGAAACGATATAGAACATTGCGTGAAAGCACATCTTGAATTAGCTACATAGGTGTACCTAGGTACATACCTATCTATTCTAATTACTAAGAATCTATAGCGGCATTGTTGGAGCAGCAGGCGAACTTTTGTGCGCGCGATAAGAATAGAAATGCACGCGTTTGTTGTTAGCAATTTCCTTCCGCGAATTTTTGTTTGACCTTGTGTTGTGGAGACGTCAATGGTGTGCAAAAGCACATAGCAACTCTCAAGCAACTCAGCTTAAACGTCAGCTGTTTGTATATACATAAATATAGATATAGTAGGTAATGCGTGAAAGTACAAAATTTTGCCATAACATACGAAAATACGGTAATGATTTGTCGTATGCGGAACTTGAGCTACTTTCCGCAAACAAACAAAAAAACAACAGCAACGTCTATCTTAACCATCACCACCGCGCACTGCCGCCTCGTGGGCTATTCTATTTTATGCTATGAATGAAGGCGGAATATGCAAACTCTACTCTGACGACGATTAGTGAAATGCTAATCTAATCGCCAAAAGCTGTTATAGGTATCTAAATGTATGAACGTAAACAGGTTTATGTAGCTGATCGATGCTAAATTATGCTCATCTTCATACAAGTTCTGAATTTGAGTTCAAAATTATAATGAAGATGATGATGATGATGAGACCATTTGTGGACACTGGTCTAAGCCAGACGCCAAACGTCAAGGAAGTCCGGGTAGGGCCGTTCAACCCGACCACATCAGCCAAAAGCTAAGCCATAGCCAAGACAACCAACTTAGAGCTAGAGCTATACTACCTATTAACATTTATAAATATTTCATCTATTGTGTCATGCAAATGATTCACACCCAGACCCAACAAGATGTGGAGATTTTAGATCTTACCTGTTATTTTATTTTATTTATTTATTATTTTTGTTTCTCCTCCAACTTGATATCTACTGATGCTCTAATGCTGAGATGCTGAAACTGAAAGAGGCAGGTATTCTGCGTTCTGTTGTGTGATTCAAATTTAATACGCTTTCCGGTTGTACTCCATGGCTTGTATAAGATTCAACTCCAAAATTCAAATTCAACGACAACAACTGGTAATCCAAGCAATTATTAGTTAGGTATGATTATATCACTAAAATCCAATTTGAAGCCCACAAGTTTCTATCTATTTTTGTAAAATGATTATTCACAGATTTTAGTCCTTTTTTGATTTTTTGTGTTGTTTCAAAACAGTCTATTATTTTTATATTTTTTTTGATTGTGTGTAAACAATGTTGCCGAACTGTAAATCACTTCTAGGGCATAAAATATTCACCACAAATGTGTTTCTTCTTTCTTTTGTATTATTTTGGTTTTAATCAAAATCTTATAAGCTAGCAGAATGTTGCTCTATATTTTTCGGTTCGGAAATTATATATTTTTCTGTCACTTAACACAATTAAATGTGATTTTATTTGAAATTATTATTATTTTTTAATCTATCTCACTTTTTGTATGTTAAAATAAAACACTGTTGTTTTTATTATAATGAAGTTTTGTTTTTGTTTGTTATTGCTTTCGGATGCATTATTTAGTAGTATTTTAATTTTAGTCCACAAGATCCGCATTCAATAAACAAGAAAATATGTGTTTTTTATTATTTTACTTATAAATAAATAAATATTTTATAATAATTCCAATAAGAAGAACTCGATATAGCCTTTCGAAAAACAAACCGACGTCATCGACGGCGAAGCATCGACTGGTAATAAAAATTCGAAACACAACAAACGGAACCTGCCGCTACGTCCGCCACAACACAAGACAACACAAACACAACACCAAGCCAAAACCGAAACCGAACAACGAAAATCACTGTGATTGGGTTGGAGAGTGTGTGTAAGAAGAGGATGACGATATTCGTTTTGATTTTGTGAGTGAAAGAGGAAAAAGGAAATTCCGATTCCGCAAACACACAAACTCACTAATACAATAGCGGTAAACCATCTGTTTTCGTAAGATAGTGTGTGTGGTGAGAATTTGAGAGAGAACGAATGAAATGGTGAAATTAGGAAATAGAGAGAAAGAGAATTTATATTTTACAACTTTGTACGGAGGTTGCCACTTTAATAGAAATTAGAAAATAACATACTTTTTAAAGTATCACATCAAAAGTAACCTTAATTCTAAATTATCGACTGGTCTGGTACTTTTGGACATTGAAAAAGCTTTTGACACTGTTTGGCATGAGCGACGACCGGGTTAATTTACAAAGTTATGATGTTTGGTTTTCCGACGTACCCTGCCGGTCATAAGGTTAGAAGCAGGCATTTTTGAGAAGTAAAATCGTTATTTCTCCCGTTACATGATGGATTAGAAAAAACAACTGTGGTAAATGAGGGACTATTTTGTTGATAACAAAATATAAAATTTGGGTAAAGGAGAGATTAAGCCAACGAAACGTTCATGGAAAATTGTTAATTCAGTCAAGAATATGGGAAAATAAATCTGGTCATTGGATTAGAAGGATATCAAATAAATGGAAATAAAATGCAAGTGTTTATATTTTGTTATGTTTTTTAGCTTTTATTAGGATTTTTATAATAAGTGATACCACCAGCCTTCAAAATAACTTCAAGAATTCTATCTTTTAAAGATTTAAAAAGATATTCCAAGTAGACCAGAGAAATCTCACTCTAGGCCAATTTCATACCATGAATTAGCGCTTCCTTGTCATCGTATAGCTTTCCTCCCTTATGTACCTTACGTGTAAGCTAGTCCCGCACATTCTCAATTAGTTAAGGTCCGATTAATATGGTGGCCAAGGCAGTAAGTGGAAGTTTAGGCATTTTACCCCTCGGGCTGTTTGTATGGAAGCGTTTTCCTGCTTAACAATCCATGGAATTGGTCCAAAAATCTCGATAATATTGGGGAATATTGATTCCAGAAAGGCTTTGTATGTTTTCCTAGTCATTTGGTGTCTTGGACTAACAAGTCTATAGCGCCATACAATAAAATTGAGCCCCAGACGATAACGCTCCCCTTTTTTTTGCTATGGTGACGGTTTAAAAATGACTACTCTTTCTTCAGGTGATGGAAATAATAATTATAATCATCTGGCGCATCTACAGGTAGGTTAGATTTTTGGTGGGAAAAAATAACCTTCCGCCAATCATTTGCGGTCATTCCATTTTGTACATCCCAGCTCATGTGATCTTTCTCGAAACACAAGCGTTGCCTCTTCCTTGCGTCATTAAGTGGTGGTTTTTTCTTTAAGTTCAGGAACTTTAAGTGTTTAGCATGGCGAATTTTTCATTTAACAATGGATAAGCTAGCCTAGTTTTAGCTGCCGATAAATCTGAATTTCAGAGAAAGTGTTTTTTTTTAATAATTTTTCGAGAAAGACGATGGTTTTTAAAATAATTGCTGACACAATGATCAGTTCGATGTTCAGGCTATAGCAAAGAATTAAAGACCTTTAGAGCAATAAACATCTATTCTTGCTCTTTCCTCCACTGTCAAACATTTTTTGTTGTCCATTTCTATTAACACTCAATCAAGAACAATTCATTTATAATTATCATCTACAATGCTCAATTAATACCCTACAAAACTAATTTCATAAGTGGAGAATCAAGGTTAATGCTCAAAAATCACAAGCTATATGGTTTTGCCAGCAAAGAAAATCTGATTTTTTGCCTTCGTTACAACTTACTTAAATTATTTGTTTTCATTTTATACGAACTAAAGGAACTAAAGCTTCTGAACTTACTTGACTTATTACCCCGGAGTCCAGAAACTGAAACCTCAGCTTTATATAATGAAGAAAACCACAAATTGGTACAATGTATGAATATTTTAGTCTCTGCTCGGGCTCCATTTTGTAATATTCATTGACTTTCAGCATTTTTGTTGGATTTTATTTATTTTAATAACAATATGGACAATTAAAGAGTGATGTTTTAAGAGCTAACAGAAATACAGAATTAAAAAAAACACATAAAATTCAAAAAAGCATACAATCTTTTTTTGAATTGATTACAGTATGGTCATGCCCTGCAAGTCAAACTTTTATTCACACCAAAGAGTACATTTTTCTGGATGCATGCTCTTGCAATGCTACTTACTTCACTCCAAATATGGCTGTTTAGCTTGTTTACAGCCCCCATTATGAATAGCGAATCGAACTTAAAACTTTCGTATTAGGAATAGCGATTCGCTCAAATTAAGATCGCTTTAAATGTCAAAACTTTAGCGAATTAAGTTATCGAGGAATTTAAAATAGCGAGAGTTCACTAATTTAACCGCTAAAACTGTCAAATCCTATGGAATCAAAATATTTTGTGATAACATTAGCGAATTACAAATTGGCGTGTCTGGAAAAATTTCTATCGATAGTTTATTATTATTTGTTTTGTTTGTTTTAGTTAAAAATGTGTGATAAAAGAAAAACGTAGTTTGTGAATTATTATAAAAAACGAAAATAATAATGTTTATTTCAAGAACAAATACAAATCAGTTTGCAAGGCTTGTGGAACTGATGGAAAAGAATTCCGATATTGCTAGAGGCATAGGAGCTTTTGGGTCATCCAAAAGAAACCATAAAGATTATTGGGAGCAATTTGCAGTAGAATTAAATTCTCTTGGTCCTCCGTCACGTGAGGGAAAAGATTGACATAAGGTGCATTCTCAAATTGTTTTATTTACATTTAAGTAACATTTTTTTCCCAACTATACCAGGCAGCCTGGACCTTCTATAAAAGTACTTTCTCGCGTCTTTTTTTCGCTTTGTGACATTTCTTTCCTCATCCAAGCTGGACAAAGTTTGGTTTCTAGCACTTGAAGAATTTCGTTTAAAACGATTGACACCGTTGGTTGGGATAGCCCAAGATCGAAATCATTACCAACACAGTTTTGGTAGCTACCACTTCCAAGAAATCGCTGCGTACAAGCTTTAGTTTTATAAGAGGTGGAATTGAACGTGTACTGGTGGATGTGAATGCTTATTTTGTTGAGCACATAGTTAAATGCATCCTTATTCAGCGAAAATATAAAACAAACCTAACAAAACAAAGAGCATTAATCTTTTTGTAGAAATAGATATTTTTTGAAAACTTACAAATGATCTGGGAGTTCTAAGGGATTAGATATATCTCGAATGTTTCTCCTTATTCTACCCATCATAATATTTTCTTCCCTCGTACTTTCAGAATCAGTTTCTTCAAAGAACAAATCGACGTTGCTTAACATTATAATTAATTTTTAATAAACAAATGACAATTTATTGAAGAACGCAAATCCCAATATGAGAAAACAAATTTAACAATAATTAAAGCAATTGACATTATTTGACATTTAACATATGTTATTTTAATGCAATTATTTTTGGCAGCACTGATTTTGAAGCGAATGTTGAAGCTCTCTAAAGATAATACCGATATAACCGAAGTTCGCTAAAACATTCGCTTTTAGTCGAACGTTCGATTCGCTTTCATAAATAATAATAAACTTTTATAATAAAATTCAATGATTTGCAAGCGTTGTTCGTTTATTAGACGATTTATGGTTGAATTATGGACTAAACTGTAGATTATTGACAGCGACAACATATAATTAACGTTTTGAGCTGTGGAACCAATGTTGTCAAAAATATAACAGAAACACAAAATAACCCCATACATTTATATTAATTTTTTGTTTAACAGAAACCCATTTTAAAGTTTTTAACATAATATTTAAAAAAATAAAATGTTGTTTTGTCTCAGATCCTGTGAAAACTACGACATGGAATATTCAGGTTTTAAGTTCAGACAATTCCTGCTGTTTCTTATGAGTTCGAAACACTCTTTTTCTTTGCTGAAGTTGCTCCAAGACGGTTGCTGAAAGAACTACATTTTGCTGAGTAATACGGAGCTAGATTTTTCTTTTTGACAGTTCTTATTGTTTGATTATCAACTTTTACTCTTAGCAAAAAATAATCCATATAAACGAATTGCTCTGTATTCAAATCTCGATTGTATCTCTTATTTAAGTGAAACTGACATTTGTTTGTCAAATTAATTCATTTCTTTTCATCACCTATTGGAAATGTCCAAATGGAACCCACATTATTACTGTTATATATCTTGATCCGTTTGGTAACCCAAATAATATGAAATAAGCCACAACGTTTTGATGTCAAATTTCCCTAAGGAATCCGTTTTAAGTATTTTTCTTGCTTGTAGTATGGTAACATTTTTCCAATTATTCTCTGAATTTCTCTCACAAATTGTTTATTTTTCTCTCACTATTATTGTTTGTGTGTTTGTTCATTTGTGTCTTTACTTTAGACTTTAGAGTTAACGTCTACATTCCAGTGTTGCTTCTTTGTGTAGCTAAAGTTGTAATGCTTGTAGTTTGTAGATTGTAGTAGGAACATTATGTTTCATTGTAAAAGTAGGGTAGTTCTGCATGAACTATTATGGCTGATTAGTCTTAAGTTAATTAAAAAATATTCGTTTATTTACATAAGAAGAAGTCAAACGTTACCTATGCATTAAAAACAAAAATTTAGTCTTTAATATATTTTATACAAAATTATGTGTTCAAATTGTTGATTGTGTGACAGTCATAAATAATACTTAATTAGAATAAATATGATATTTGAATACAGAACTCGATTTAGAATTTATGATTGCCCAGTGTTAAAAATACAGTAGTTCGATAGGACCTTTAAATTTTAAGGTTTGCTTACATTGACTCCTTATTGCACAAAAGTTATTACAAATGTCTTGGTCTAAGTAAAAGACACTTTTTGACGTTTAAGCACAACTGTCAGTTTCTTGCAGAGCAAAAATGTCTCCCTGAATGTTTAAACTTTTGAGTTTTTCTTCTTTTGGCACACATTTTTTACTTCAGACACTGTGGATGTTCGCATATTTTGACGTTTCTTTCACTTGAGCTTTATTTCTATTCACAGACAGTGACAAATTGTCAGTTCATAATTACCCTTTTCAACGAACAAAACAAGAGTGGTATAATTTGAAGGTTAAGTTGAGCGCACACAATTTATTCCTTGCAGTGTGGATGGTATGTGGAACGCGAACAAATTTGACAGTTCGTAGCAACCACACTGCAATTCGTTACTACCAAATTGTTTTTACATAATTGGCTTGTTTTAGAGAACAAAATGCAAATTTTATTATCCTAACATAAGCGTCAATTGGTTTCTTATAATTTAAATGTGTTTTTGTTTGAAATTGACTTTTTGAAATGTGTAAATGTGCAGAGATGTTTTTGCGATCTAAAAACAATGTATTTGACAAAAGTCAAATACCTTAAATGTAAATTTATCTACTTCAATAGTTAATCCCAAAGTATTTATTACACTTTAATTGTCACATGGCTAACTCATACAATTTTGTGTCGTTAGCTAGTGTCTGATGTTTCAAAAAATTGTATTTCATGATGTCAAAAGTCAGACGAAAACTACTTTGAATGACATTTTTGTCAATATTGTCACGAACAATTGTAAGTTCACACGATTGCCAGACATTTGGTACAGTTTATTTGCTGACAGATCTGTCAAAATTGGAAAATCTGACAATCATCTTTATTAAGCCATGTTTATTTATGAAAGTCACAAAAACCATAAAACTCGATTTTAAATTTTAATTGTAATCGATATTGACGAAAAAATAAGAATTTTGTCATTTGTGTCAATATAACATTAACCGCCATAAAATTTTCTGCAAATTGTTAATACAAGAATGGGTTTAAAATTAAAGTCAACCTGAAAGTTACGTAAATGTTGAATCACATATCTACATTCATATAAGACAACCGGAAAGAGCCCATCTTGTTTGCTCTTCCATAAAAAATACCACCATACATTCTTATTGAAACCCAAGTCCAAGATGAATCAAAAAAAAGATGCCCTTTCATTCTTCTTTTCTTAAGATCTTTCAAGAGAGGTAATTCCTTGGAAGATTGTGAGGAACATAGCATAAGGTAAATTCAACATTCAAATTCAGCTGCCAATCCAATCCACAAGTCCAGCCAGAAAGGTATAGATGAGATGCGCGCCATTGTGACTGTGAATCCACAAATGATATAACGCAAGTACACACAATCTCCTCGTGTCGCGTCCTCGTGATATTTTTATGAACAGCACACGGTGAACGGTGAGTCGGTGAGCCGAATATTTGACAGTGGATATAGGAAGAGTAAATTAACGACGGAATCTCGGGACTCAAAGTACGCCTGGAGTGCGCTTGCCAACCAGCCAGCATCATCGACAGCACGAAACAAACAAATAATCAAACATACCTACAAAACAAAACGACAACGGAAAAAAAAAAACAGAAGAACAGAGCCAAACTTCAAATATTTCGCTTTTCGCGGGTGCGTTCCCCAATCAATGCCTGTTTGTCATTATCCTCGAGGGCCAGCAGGGCAGCGCTTATGCTCAGCACACATTCCCTACTCCACTCCACCTTAAAAAAAAGATATCCGCGGATATGTTCGTTGGGATATGCAGATAGTCTCGGAGACGAGAGTCGGAGAGCTTACCCGCAGCGAGGTCTTATGTGACGATGACGACTGGCTTCGCGCTTTGGTTTTGGTTGCCTTCCTTCTTTTGCAATTTTGTGCGCCATGCACAGCACTGTTTTGTTTGTTACGACTTACGACTGGAAATTTCTGTTCGCTAAAAAATAAAAATTACAACAGGAGTTCACGTAAGCACCGACGCCACGCCGCGCCGTCGTTGACGACGACGTCTACATTCGACGTCGAAATCGACGGAGACGACGACGACGGACGAAGAAGTGTAGATATAGTCAGACACGGTGCATTTCCGCATTTGAGTTCAGTGAGGTAAGGTAAGTGCAGTGCAAGACTGAAAGAAAGATTGGTGACCGGGTATTTATTATGTTAGGAAGCCACAGTGCACCATACAGATGAACTGTATGCATTTTGATTTCGCTGCCCGGCAGAAGCAGCGTGTTTATGGCTGTTCCCGCAGTTCCCACACATAATCGCCTGAGAATTTGCGCAAGAAGCCCAAGCTGAAGCACAAAGTCATCATCATCATCACCAGCATCAGCCAGATCAGCAAAAGCAGCAACATCATCATTATCATCATCATCAAGGTGTATCATTTGGACTTTCGATTGGACCGTTCGTCAATTGATGGCGCTAAAAATAACCGACGAATTGAAAGATTTTGTTAAAAATAATCGACCATTTGATTAGCCGACTTTTGGGTGGATGCATAATGATGTAGTCTGCATTTTGTAAGTTGGGGCGATTGAATTGGCAAATATTTTATTGAAATGCAATCGAAGTGTTCAAAGAGGGTGGTTATTTATAGGAGGAAAATGGAAGATATAAATTTTACTAACGAGAGCAAAGAAAATGTAATAATCATTTGTATAGAAATATGCTTTGGCTGTAAATTCGGTAAGGGAAATAGAGTTGTTACGATTTATTAACTCGTAAAGATGATTTATTCAAAAAATATTCTTTAAAAGTGTGTTTCTTTTGAAATTATAGCTCTAAGTTATTTCAATACGTCAAAAAGGGCAACATCAATGGGAAGTTATCATTTGCAACACAGTAATTTTGACGTTTTTATTTTTAAGTCCCATTAACGACGATTTCACAAACATTTTCAAATAGTTTTTCTAAAATGGAGTTTACACGATTAGAAGATGTTAACTTTAATTTTTTATCAATCATCAGCACTCAATTTTAATTTTCAAAAGTGACAGCTAACCGTGAGTCAGCCAATTTTATGACTCCCCGCAATCGTTAGAACCCGTCTAACTGTCAAAAGTGACAAATGTATGGCTCAAAAGTGACAGAAAAAAATTGACAGCCAATCGTGATTCGGCCAATTTTCTGACTTCCTGCAATCGTTAGAACCCGTCTAACTGTCAAAAGTGACAAATTTATAGCTCAAAAGTGACAAGATAAATTCGACAGCCCATTGTATATAAAAATTGTCTGTTTACGTATTTTCAATTGATTAGACGATGTTCTTGTCAACAACAGCATCTATTTTTTAATTATCAGAAAGTTTTAGAGATTGAAACAACAATAAAAGCTTAGAGGACTTTAAGAGAATTTTAAAATTATGAAAATGGAAGAAATAAGAAGTCAACAGTAGTCTGGCAAAGAAACGACAAAGAAGTTATACCAAAAAATATTAAAAAGGATTAAACGCATAAACAAACTTGACAATTTCTCTAGAAGTTCAATAACAGGCGACGTTTATGTGTGATTTATATTGTGTGAAATATAAACTACCCAAGGATACTGTTTGGCAAAACGGCTATCAATGAATATAAAACAAAATATTCAAACTTCTACACGAAATTCAAATTTGATTTTGAAAAAATGCGACACAAAATCTGGCAGAGAGACGAGCAACATTTCTCGATCTTATGGAAATTCTTTCAGCCGATGTCTTTTTGAGAAACAAACAAATTGTCTTCCAACCGTGTTCAGAGATAATTTTTAATTAGAAAACAAAAAATTTTGGGCAATTGTCAGCCGGACCAATTCCACTTGAGAGAAAATTACCAATTTTTACATAATTGAATGCCATTGGAAGACTTTTGACAGTTCAACTAATATAAAAACTTCCAATCGTGTATACTTAGCTTAAGGCGTTTTAGGTTTGCAAGCTCAGAGCAAAGCCTAAGCATGTCGCAAACGTTCTGAGTAGGATTTGATCAGAACAATTCGATTTGTTTAAGTAATACACAGAAGACGTGAACTGTCAAAAATTTTAGCATTTGCCATATGTCCCTATTCTAATACATGAAACTAAACATGACGTCAGCTGCGATCAGTTTTTTATTCTATTACCTCGATCATATTATTCATAGGTCATAGAGCTGAATGAAAAAAGAAACACAGCCCGAGTGTTCTGATATGTCTGAGCTCAAAAGGAAACAGATCTTTAATTTGACAGCACAGTTCTCTTCTCTAAATCTGAGTTTAAATACGCTTTATATTTTCGCAACATTTCAAAAGTCTTATTATTAAGAGCTTAGTCTTTACGACGTAGAAATTTTCTTAATAATTAACAATGCACAAGTTATTTCAAAATTTGTATCCTTTGGTAATTTGCAAGTGTCAATTCCATTTTGTTAAAAATTGTGCATCTGAACACGTCTAAAAAACGATGGCAGTTCGTTAAAAAAGTAAACAAACCTTTTTCTGTAAAATAAACCCGTGAGTTTGAAATGTCAAAAATTCAGAAGACATTTGGGTTTACTGTCAAAGCTGATATAGCAGCTGCTTGTCGCGCTGTCAAATTTGAAACATACGAAAATAGCTGACAGCGCCACAATGGGAAGCTGTTGCTGCAGCGATCGATGTCGCCATTGTTGAATAATTTTCTACTTTCCGCTATTAGTCGCGTTACATTTTGACATATCTGTGGGTCTGTTCAAAGAATTATATTTATAAGAGACAACAACAAATCATAATGCATCCTTGTTAGCCGCGTGGCCTTAAAAAATAGTTCTTCGTCATTGTTTTTGATAAACTGAAAGGTTTTAGGATAATTTAAGCAAGACCATTAAACATTTTACCCCACCTGAAAAGTTGTTTCAAAGAAACCTTTCGTTGGTTTCGTTTTCTCTTCTTTAAAAGCTTCATTCCGCAGTAGCACATTTGCATTATCATTGCAATAAATGCAATTTCATCGCGTTGGCCCATTTTTCAGTTTAAAAATTGAAAATTAAGTTGCCCAAAAATACAAAATTAAACACAAATGTATAAATGTCAAAAAAAATGACAGCTGACATTCTTCCTGCGCTACACCATTGTGGGCGACCTTTGCTACATAGTGAGAGATTTTAGTGACAGCTTGTGCTACAGCGATTTTTACCGCGACTAGTGAATTCCCATTGTGTTCAAGAGTTAGCAAAGAACCAAAAGTGAAAGTAATCAATTTGAATAAGTAGAAGGGTTATAAGAAACGTGTCGTTCACCTCAACTTCGTCCAATAATTTGAATAGGGGTTTTTGACGATAACTGTCTGTAACCTATGAAGAATGACTTCTGGATTCTAACCAAGCCTTTAGCAAACAAAGAATCATTGCAAAATCTTTCGCAGATTCCACAAAGAATCACAATCAGAATTATTATTATCATCAAATGTATAGATAGTTCGAATGCACCAAACGAAGAACAAGATGCACCGAATGCTACTTGCGCATTTTCTAATTAATTTTTTTAATTCAAATCAGTTGAACCTGGACCTTTGACAGTTTTGCATGGGAGTTCAGCATGCGAGAAACTTCGATGATTGTTAGATTCGGATTCCTAGATATATCATTAACTAGCCTTCCATCATATACGATGATGTTACATTACTGCACATTTCACCCGACGACCCCAAATACATGGTATATTCCTACACCACCGTCCACTTCATCGCGTCGTCGTTGCGTTGTCGCTCATCATCATTATCATCATCGTCCAATCCCGTCTCAGAAAAACTCCAGCAAACGAACAATTTTTGAATCATAATTTATAAGCATTCCCATTCGATGAATGCAACAGCAGCAGCAGCAGAATCAGAAAAGAAAAGCTACACGAAAAAAGAAACAATTTAAGTTCCTTTATTTTTATTAGAAAGACACGAATCCATAAAGAACAAATGTTTAAAATAGTCTGCCATATGCTAAAGAATACACCAAGCCCATATGGCGAAATATCTTGGGGTAGTTTTGCACTGATAAATCAGCTTCTCCGTAGTGGTTTGGTTTGGTTAGGTTAGTTTGATTTGATGTGTCCTATTTTAAATGGGGTTAAGACCTCTATCATAACACAGGGAAGGAAATTCGATACATTTAATTTTTTTCTATTCCAATCAAGAACTGATATTAGGGGATTTTACTTGGGAAAGGACATTAAAACACCCTCATTTTTGTAGGTGATGAATTGGTAAACGTAATTTGTCACACCATTAGAATTGACGAATTTCAATGGAAAAAAATGTCCACGAAGTTATGGTTCATGATATAAAAATAAAAATGAATTATTTATGAAGCTAAATTACTCTAGAAGTTGTAATGTATTTGAAAAAATCCAAAGTTTTATGACTTTTATGAAAAAAACGACGTCGGAAATAATATTTGACATAAGTTGCTAATTTTGGCAAAAAATCTACATAAAAAGAACCCAACGGCCTTAAGGCAAAAAAATTGATCCTTACTTTTATGTTTGAATGGGAATGAACCACTTCTTCATTGATTGATTTCAACTCTTAATGTGGATGCTATTGACGATTTAGTAAAATGTTAAGGGCCTTGCACATGACAGCGAACAACGATTGGACGAACAAACGTGATTTTACACTTTTCAAAAAGCCAATTTCAAACAAAAACATATTTAAATTATAAGAAACCAATTGACACTTATGTAAGGATGATAAAATTTGCATTTTGTTCTCTAAAACAATTCAATTTTGTAAAAACAATTTGGTTGTAATGAATCGCAGTGTGGTGGCTACGAACTGTCAAAATCTCTTCGCGTTCCACATACCATCCACACTGCAAAGAATAAATTGTATGCGCTCAACTTAACCTCAAAATTATACCACTGTTGTTTTGTTTGTTGAAAAGGGTAATTATAAATTGACGATTCGTCGCTGTCTGCGAATAGAAATAAAGCTCATGTGAAAGAAAAGTCAAAATATGCGCAAGATGCTTAAAGGACGTTTGGTTACTTAAAGCACTATTCACATGAGTACCTACGACCAACGAATGAACGAATATTCGTCGATTTTGACATTTCTTTCACATGAGAGTTTTTAATTCGTTGCGAATGAAGTTTGACAAGGAGCCACAGCCAAACACTATTCACCACTGAAACTAAAACAAGAATGATTTTTTTAGGTTAAGTAAATAAATAAAAATAAATTGAGTGGCGCAACAGTCCGTTGAGAACTAGGGCCTAGGGCCTAGTGACTTACAACTCTCAACCATTCCTGTGTGCGAGTAATGTTGTCAGGAATGGAGGGGACCTTCAGTTTATTGACGAATTGGAGAATTTGTCAATTTCTCGCAAGAGGCAGTACTAGTGAAAAGACTTTAGATGGCATAGGCAGGGATCGAACCCAAGACCTGTGGCATGACAGTCCAACGCACTAACCATCATGCCACGGGTATTCAACTAGGTTAAGTACGAGTGATTATTTTATTCGTTGCGAGTGTGGATAATGTGGAACGCGAATAATGTTTGACAGTTCGTATCAACTACAATTTTTTTTCGCGACGAATAAATTTGTTTTCTAAATTTATTAATGTATGATATTGAAAAGTAAAAGTATGCATCATAAATCAAATAGAAACTATATTGCTATCTTTTATTAAGAATTTGTGTGGAAATATGTCTTCAAACGTGTATAAGCTCACATTTTGTAATTCATTCATCGTTTGTTGGTCGCGTTCATGTGAATACTACTTAACAATGAATCTTTCATTGGTAAAATCAGTTTTCCGTCAACAAGTGCGATGTATCTGTCAAATTTCCAGCCGAACATTTTAAAAAAACTTAATGAAATTGACAAGGAGAAATGAAACAGATTAACTATAAACCTATAAAAATGTTACAATTATTCTTATTTTTATTTTTGTATTTCTGAACACTGAACCTCGAAACTTATACCGTACTTCCATCACATACAATTTTTGTCTTGAAGTTTTGTATAATGTCTACTAATTTGTTGACAGTTTCTCTAGAAATTTATAACAAAATTAAAAGCTATTAAGTCATATTTATTGCCTATCACTTAACTATTTCTAGAAGTATTTATTGACAACTTCCTTTACAAAGTCTGGAACACGATGATTTTGCTTTAAAATAGAATCCTTATAAAATCAAAAAAGTCTTAACCATTTAATTGCTTTCAAGAAGTAGTTTAAAAATCTTACAATTCGTTTAAAATTGTTTCAATATTTTGTCAAATTTGTTTGTTTAAATTTTTTGTAAACTCTTTTCGACCCAAATAAACAAATAAAAAGAAAAACTTGTATCTTTTAATCTGACAGCTAAAAATTATAATTATTATTATTAGTGTTAAAAGGGGTTAATCTGCTAAAGTATGCAGATCTGTAGTTTTGATTTTAAATCAGAAATAAATCAATTAATTTTTCCCCGTGGAATACAAAAACAGAGAAAATTTGTATTTTGACAGATCTAGATCAAAAGTAAATTGATTTTATTTTAACCGCGTAAAACCCCATAAGAATGATTTAATCATCTTGTTATATATTTTTAATTTGACTTAGGTAAATACAAAATGGCTGCTTTAATTTTCATTGATGTGGTGAATCCATATGGCTTCCGGTTTTTTGACATTTCAAATCAATGGGTTTGTTCCTCAGATTTAGGTTTGTTTGCTTAGTTTTTTCCACGAACTTTAACTGCTTTAAATTGTTCTTAAAAGTTGTTTAAAATAATGATTTCAACAAATTTAATTCAACAATTTTAAAGTAAAATATTTCTTTTGACAGCAGTCATCAGCTGTTTTGTTTACATTTATTTGAGCGATGGATATGTCGAAAGGTTTGTTTGTTTTGTTTATCTTTGAATTGAAACTACTTTTCGGCAGGTTTAATATAAATCTTGTGGTTTACGAAAACTTGTCGCTTACGAATAATGTATGGAAAAACTTGAGTTTTCAATGTAAGCTTTCAGCCAAAAACGATTTAGTTAAATGTTAAAGCCGTTTTAGTTAGATACTAAGCTTAATTTGAAGGAAAAAGAAAAATATCTGCTTTAAATTTCATTAGTTTGGTTAATCCATATGACTTCTGGTTTTTTGACATTTTAAATCAATGTGTCTATTCTTATGATATAGGTTTGTTTGTTTTCATTTTCATGAACTGTCACTGTTTGGACTTGTTCCGTATTTAATAAAAGGGATTCAGTACTTTATCTTCAGCAAAATCAGAAAAAATATGATGAATTATTATTTCAATATGATCGTAATCGTTAAATTATTTCCGAGAAAAATTACGCGTATATTGATATTTTTCTTATAATCATTTGAAGAAATTACTACAATCTCTTCACGCTATACCGCCTGAGGTATATCCTCATATACAGCATATAAAATCATAGCTAGAAGCTTAAATTTGAAAGCATTATTCTTGAGGATCAATTTGTAGTTAGGTCTGAAAAGAAGACCGTTCCACTATGTACATTTAAAAGGGCTAACCTTTTTACAAGTATTCTTCCACCTGAGCTCTAAATTATCGTCAGCAATTAAATTTGAGTGTGTCCATTTGCTCTCAGCTCGCTTATAGTAAAAGCATCAGAAGTCAATTGGGAACATGTAATACTCATTAGGTTATTTCTGCTAAAGTATATCGTTCCTCGCATGCTTGTCTGATCTGTTGGTGATGGGATCATGGGACTGAGGGCCTACCTTAGCTTGGATGTAATGAATATGGAACAAGCACCGAAGATGCAACGCAAGAGAGGAAAAAAGTCTTAAGAAAACCGGTATCTATAACTTCGTCGACTTGATTTATTTTCATTTACTGGCTTTGATTTTTATTTCTCTTTCGGACTTCTTCAAAAAAGAAAAAGGGACGAACCTCGATCTTTCGATGATGACGATGGCGATAGAAGTAGAAGAATTCTCTATGCCGGAATGTCTGTTCTGTGGATTTCTTTTTGAAGTCTCACTGTTTGAAGAAGTGAACGAGTATTCTTATATTGTATACGCATGTGCGGCGGCGACCGAACGGACGACGGCTATCTTTTGTTCTGTTTGTCGATCGGTTGGTTCCTGGAAATAATGCCCAATGGATAGGTGGGTATATTATTATTATTATTATTGAGTACACATGGAGCCACCATTAAAAACAAAATAAACTGGCATCTTCAGCGTGTCCGCTTAGAGAACTACTCGCACATGAAACAGGCCTAACGTCATCCGTCTTTGACACCTCGGAAGAGAAGTTGATTTTTTTTCTGTTTTTGAAAATATTTGAAGCTCGTGCGCTTCTGGCATCTTAGCATCTTCATATTACTTTGTCTGTAGATGAAGATGAAACATACATAAAAGTGAAAAAAAGAAATGAAGAATGATCATTTGAACGCGTCTAAAAACTGTCAACACGAACAATCATTGTCCGATATTGGTTTAAGCATCAATTAACATAACTTTGGTTTTAACAGCCCAAAAGGTTTGTTGTGTTATTCGTTACTCGTCATGATGGGCTGTGTTTCTTTGGACACATCTTCTGACACGCTAAATGTTTACCAATGGAGAGCTCTTCTATCTGATGTTCGCCTAAATGCGTGTCTTTTGTTTTGTAATTATACAACAAGCGAAGCAGTTGTGGCGCGATGCAGCATCACTGTGGCTGATGTACGAGTATATAGCTGAGGATGGCGGCACAATTCCAAGAATAGAGCCATATGAATATGAAAATCGTTTTACACGAGAGTGCGATGGCAATTATGCCATCCGAATCCGAATAGTTACCACATGGAAAGAATCACTCGATAGAAATAGAAAGAAAACATATCGCATATCCATGGTTTAGTCAGTCAGTCAGTCGTTTTCGAATTCGAATTGCACTTGTTGCAACGACATACAATGATGTTGAAGATGATGAAGACCGACGACTACGACGAAGACGACGCGACGTTGCTGATAGCAGTCTTTATTGCTTGCTGATGCCCAAAGGCAAAGAGTTATGTACCATCTTATATCGGGCTGTATGCGAGAATCCTACATGTGGCTAAAATTAGAGTTCAAGAAATATTGTGTACACAATATTGTTTTTGAACATTTGTTTCGTCAAAGATAATTTGCCGTTTGTTTATAATTTAAGAAAAAAAAATAATAATAAAAAGAAACCTATAAATGGTGAAAAAAAGAAGACATCTCGAAAACGGTTCTATTTTGTTTATTTAACTTAACCCGATACCGAGCTCAAGGAGCTGATTTTGGATAAGATTCAATTATTTGGGGATTGAGAGTTTCCGGCTTTAGTGATGCCTTAAAGGAGATGGCACACATGGTTTGAGTTATCGGTTTCACCTTAGTGCTGGTGGTGGTATTGAGAAACATATGCATCTTCTTGAAACCAATATTTTATGTTATTATAATGTTTTTGTTTGGTTAAAAATATTTGGACCCAAGATAAATAATGTTTGGATAGTAGACCCATAGAATACCTATACCTCCTATAGAGAACAGTGGCATACTTGATATTTGTGGAACTTGAATATGTTGTTATGATGCTGTCTATTGGCTTTGTTGACTGACAAGTTGAATTAGTTTAGTAGCACAAATGACAGAAAAGGGGAAAGGACATTCAGAATCCTTTTTCAGATGTTGTTTATCATATAGTTTCTGAGCATGACAATTTTAAGAAAATATAGAACGGAAAATATAATTTAACCAAATTTTATTTCCTCTAAACTCAAATTAGGTTTCAGAATACCTGGAACTATTTTTAAGTGGCTCAAAGTATTTAAAGACTAACTATTTCACCATACAAAAATCACTGCTCTCACGACCTAATACCTTCTATTTGATTTAATAGTTAAAACGAACTTTAGTCAGCTAGGGAACGGGCTTGATGGAGAAGTTTGTTTGGTGAGGCCCTAGTTTACTTAGGACTGTAGCGCCATCTTAAGTGTAAAGTAAGTAAATTAAAACGAAGCAAAGACTGAAATACAGGACACAAAAATCGAGAAATTAAGAAATTTGGAAATGTAGGGTTGTTTTCTACGGAAAAAGCCAGAATTTCGTGCAAAGAATTTTCGGGTCTTGCTTCCAAAAAACCTGGTTTGATTTTTGGCGACCCAGCGGTATGTTTAAAGGTTCTTATTCGTATTGACTGTGCGTCTAAAACCTAAGCAATATGCACACATTCTTATTCATTTTGTCTACACATTGAGCTTGCTATTGATTATCACGGATTTTTTGACTAATTATTTCAAGACGTGTATGACAATAGCAAACAAAATTTTATTAAGAAAAGTCAGCTTTTTCAATTTCCTGATTTTTTCGGAGGTTTTCTTTAAGTTTTCTTACGTAAAACACTTCTCGTATCAATTCCGAACAATTGAAAAAAGAAAGTTTGAACAATCAACTGGTATTTCTTCAAGCTGTCAGTTTATTACAACTCAGTTTGTTTGCAATTTCATAATCAATAGATTTATGGTTTTTTGTGGAGTTATTATTATGTGAAGTCGCTTATTAAAGCCGATAATTCCGAGATAATTGAAGCTTGCTATTACATTCTTGGTTTAATTGAAAATATATCAATAAAATGCTTAAGCTATTTCTGATACGTTAAGTCAGCTTAATCCATAGTGGTTGAAGCAAATTATGAGACCTATGTTGTTCCTTTCGGCGACCAACACAATCAACAGAAATTCAAAATCTAGAAAAACCCAAAATCCCTAAGACCTATATAATATTCCAGAAAAGCATAATCTAGAAAGACCGGCATTCCGCAAATCCATACAATCCAGAAAACACAAGAGTATCGCAACTTTTATAAAAAGCTTAAAAATGTTTGTAGTAAAATTACCAAATTCTTGCCATTCGGTGGTTAGATTTTCTTGATTTTGGATTTTTAGGATTTTGTGGTTTTGATTTTCGGAGTTTTCGACGCAGTTCAAATTCTTCAGTCATTTTTCGAGCGTATTCAAAATGAGTGTATAACTTCATATCTGTCCGTTCTTCTCAGCCTATTTTAAACAATACAAAATCTCTTTGGGAAAAACTCTTTGTTCTGAGTTAAATTTGAAAAAGAAAGTTTAATTTTGAAATAAAATTCTAAATAGAGAAATGCAAATGTCAGATAAATGAAACACTCCTTTTAACGTTTGAATAGAAGTATTAATGTCTTTTATTTATGACTTTTTTGTCACCTTCAGTTTCTGAACATAATTTATAGCACATATACATAGAATTACATGACATAAACTATTTGTCGAAGTCATCGGGTAGCGTTCTAAGCTATTTGTGGCGGCAGCATCCAACACTCTTTAATGGCTTAAATCCAAATAATAGACTTTTTAAGAAATTTTTAAAAATACAATAGATTTCCCAAATCTACAATCTACTCATTTTTCAAAAAATCCTCATTAGTTGTAAGTCTTCACTTTCCATATATTGGCCTTTAACACTGAAGAAAGTATGTAACAGAAAAACGCAAAACAGTATAAAATCAATTTTTGATATTATTACTAATTTGTAGTCTTTAGGTTATAAAATAAAGTTTTTGAAATATATTGAAAAAAATTCAAAAATAATGTTTGAAATAGTTATTTATACATTTTTGTTTAAGCCCGAGTTTGAAGTTGGAATCAGCACTATTCAAAAACATAATTCCCTTTTCAGTCAAGGTTTTTCAAAACTTCAGATAAACTCAAATGAAGCTCCATAAGTAATCTCATAATTGATAAGAAGTTACGAAAATTAGTGAACATTTAAAATAACTTATTAAAATGTCGAAACCATAATTGAATAAGTTACTAAATTAAAAAGCTGGTTTTATTAGTTTTTAAGGACCGTTTGCTAATTTTCTTCTTAAATCTGTGCCCTTACTAAGAACATCTTAAATTCTAAGTATAACATTATTTTTTTTTGGTTGACAGAAAATTTGTATGTTTCACTTTACTAAGTTACACATTAAGTGAAACGTAGCTAACTTCGCTTAGATACAAAATGTCAAAAAATTCAAATTGTGTAAAAGTATGTGCGATATTTGTAAAACCAATTTATGAAAAGATTGTGAAAAGTTTTGCGTTTGTTCAAAATTAATTAATAATGGCTGATAAGAAAAGGACAAGAAATACCAATTTTTCTCGAAGAGAAAAGCGAATGTGCTTATCAAGAAAAAACAATAATTGAAAATAAAAAACACATGGAGTTACGTGGAAGGAAAAAGAAACAGCTTGGTAGAAAATAACATCGAATTTTAATTCCCATTCGGATTACAGCATTCAAAAATTCTACCAACGATACAAAAAAAATTAAGGAAGGTGGGCGATGATGATGATTTTCAATTCATGTGGCAACTCTAGAAACTATTCTTGAAACAGTTGAAAATGCATCCCTCCAAAATCAGCAATATGTACTTTGAAGATCATTGCCTGTAGCAAAGAATCATAGAGCTTCGAATAGCTGGTTTATGTTTGCAATTTGCTTTTTGTTCAACAATTTGTTATAAAAGTCATGTATCAAACCTGCTATAAGGATATTCTAGATATTTCTCGATTTGTTCTAATACATGGATAGTCATCTTTTTAGTCAAACGAAATCTTTCGTAGAAGGCCAATTAATCAAAACTAAAAAAGTACTCATTCCTATCGTTTTTCATTGTTTCATTTGGTCGTGGTAAGCCTGACGGGGGGCACCAACTTCAATCAATTCAAGGACCTCCACATCATCTTCTAGCAAATAGGGCAATTCAGTTTTTTTTTTATTATTTCATTTTAGTTTGAACAAGGAAATAGTTTTTTTTGGCTCAACAATTTACTGAAATGTCATCACACAACATGCCCTACCATTTCTAACCTACAAAATAAGTTTCACTTATGTTCATTTATGTCAAACTTTGAGTTCTGTGCAAACCATTAAGCAAAACTTAGTAACTTATGTTAAACTTAAATAGTTAGGAGTCGTATCAGCAAACGGGCCTAAATATTTTAATATTTTACCACAAAGTTCCTACTTTATAGGCTTTTCACACCAAGCGCAAGACCCGGTTTTCGCGAAATTATGGGTTTTCGCCGAAAACCTCTCGAAAACTAGTAGCAATTCAAAGTTGAACTAAACAAACAAACCTTTCGAAACATTCAGCGCTCAAATTAATGTAAACAAAACAGCTAATGGCTGCTGTCAAAATAAATATTTCATTTGGTCGTGGTAAGTAATATTATTTTTACAATTTCTTTACAAAATAAGAAGTATTGCTTTTTTTATTTACAGAATATGGAAGAGAAAAAAAAAGGAAACTTTGGGGGAGCTGCGTGGCAACAAAAAAGCGTCGAGAATAAAAGCCCGGTGACTATTTGCGGCACTGGCAGTTCTTTTATGATCCTCCAGAGTTTCAAACGCTCTTTGTTAAGCGAGGAACCGGAACTCACTATGACTACTGGCGTGACGGACCCAAGGACGAGGAAGAATTGCTCATAGTTCTTAATGACGTTACCAAGGGATTCGTCTTCGAACTCGACGCCACAAATATGTTCCACGCTTTCGCTTACTACCTGGAGAAAGACTTTCCGGTAACTCCGTTTAATTACAAGGGTTTGGGAGATATGAGAGAGGCGATAAATTAATTTGTGGAGGAGAGTAAGTATGAAAGAAAATCTTTGGTGGAGGCTATGTCGCAGAGGGATAGGAAAATATGCTCCAAAACATTCCACAGTGTGGGAATCGTCGTTCCAGTGAATCAAACCACAACAGTGGGATATCGCCCCTTAATGGATAGCGAGCCAACATCAAGAAGATCCTCAGTCCTTTGGACAAGCCAGGCGAGTCCTCAAAGGAAGAAACCAAAGAGATAGTCTTGGACAAATTACAGCCTATCATAAGAGCTTCAGTGATCGCTCTGGATGAGTGTGATTTTGGTACGAATCTGAAACTAGGAATTGACCTTTTCATCGCCGTCCATAAGGAAATACATGAAATCGTTCAGAATCCTCTCAACCCCTTCTATAAGTTGCTCGGATGGCCACAATATATGGTGATTCTAAAGGGACAAGGGACAGAACTTCAGTTGAAACTCTTCTTCGAAACGAGCTAGTTTTACGTTAAAATCGATTTGAATTGTTTAGAATTCATTTTATTTTCGCAAATAATTTGAGAAGAACAAAACCTTTTATTCACAAATTTTGTCATCAATATAAAATTTGACAGTCGGAATTAAACAAATTTAAATGTCAAATGAAAACGTGTAAATGTTCGGTGTGAACGATTTTCGGGTTTTCGAATCATTTTGCCGAAAACCCTGTTTTCAGTTTAGTGTGAAAAGGCTATTAGCTTTGAGTTTGTGACACTTTAAATTAATAAGTCCGTTTACAAGATTTAGGTTTGTTTGTTAATGTTGTTGTCACCATCTGTCACTGCTTATAGACCTGTTCGGATGCGCGTCTTTTAATAAAAGAAACCAATCAAATTTTAAAATATTTAGTAAATTATGAAATATGTTTTCAAAATTGCTTACTACTATCAAAAACCCTAAACAATAGATTGATTAAAATGTTCTACCTATTTATTTTTGTTTTAAAAGATTCAATCAAACCTCAAAGATATTTTCCCTCAGTTTACAAAATTGCACATCTTTCCATATAAGTATGCATATGCAAGAATCTTTATTATGACTTCATTGATACTTTAGCATATCAATAACATTAATAGTTGATCCTACAACGAAAGCACGTAATCATACGCATCTCCGTTATAAGTTTCTACGTTTCCATATGAAACTAGGTATATATGCAAAAGAACTGCGAACAATATTGAAGATTGAATATGAACTGAAATTATGTAACTGTACCTAGCTACTGCCAATTGTTAAGAACAGATATTTTGATTCAATATGCAACTTTAGAGTCCAGAAAGTCATATCTACTCGTAAACATAACCACAACAAGTGATTATATCTCTCTCTTCAGGGATGGGGACGGAGGCTCGAGCTGGAGCTGTAGCTGGACCGTCATGTGAATATGCAACTATAGCGCCAAGTCTCTTCTATACGAGTATACTTAGTACATGGGATTTGCGCGCACAGCAGCTGTAAAAGATGCGAATCTCATTTACGCCGCTGCTTCCAAAGATAGACCCCAGTTGCACTCCCAACTCCTTCAGTCAAAGTGTAATATGTGCCGTAAGTACTAAAGTGACTTATGGAAAACTTGCGGAGAAACGGAAAATCAAGAAAATAGATAAAATAAAAATTGATCGATACCCATGGAGCATAGGTTCGACGACGACGTACGAGTATATAGGTGTCCCCTCGCTGCAAAGAGGTGTACCTCTATTGTACAAAGTCATAGGCATCCGATATAGAAAGACCTTTGGAAAGCAGCAGCAGCGCAGCAGCGGCCTGCACCAGAAACCAGATGAAGCCGTAAATCCAATGAGGAAAAGCGGCATAAAACTTCCACTTGACGGCATTACTGACCCTCATTCCACAGTCCGTCTCCGTTGCTTCGCATAGCGTCGCGTCGGGTGGTTGTGGTCGCGGTGCGATATAGTTATGTGGGAAAATTGGTTTACAGCCAGAGTTGCTGTAACTCAGAGATAGTAAAGTATAATGATGGAAGCAAGGAAGGAAAGTACTCGGAAATTGATAGCGTGCTAAGCTTTCAAAAATGTAGATATATATTTTTTATAATGCGCGGACGCAATCAACAGGTTGTCATGCTATGTCCGAAGTTGAAGTCGTTTGTGGGGGTGTTCCTTTTCTTTTGAATAGAAGACGCATTGGGTATTAAATCAACAACACGACACTAGAGGTCTGATTGCGGTAAATTCATTTCGAAAATCTCTTCCTTCCTCATAACAATAAGCGACTGTTCTGAATATATCAATCAAAATCACTTAAATTCATCGCACAATGGACGTAATTTTCTTTAAGACATTTCTCTTTGCTATTTCCGTTTTGTCAGCCCCAGCAGCCAACGCCGACCGTCGTCGTCGCGGTTGCTCGTTACTACTTGGTTGGTCGTCATCGTCAACGTTGTCTACGCCGGCCGTGCCGTTGTCGTTTTCTTGTCGTCGCCATGTCAGTTCTAAGCAGATCACACATCTCAGATGTGGAGCTTCTAAATGGCAGTAGAAGTCACATCTAACTCAGCATAGCATTCGTACTCGTATTCTTGATGTTGGGGCTTGATGTTGTGTATCTAATATGATAATTTGGAATTCGAAGTAAAGCAGGCACTTGTGTCGTACCCTCCGACGCGCCGCCCCGCGTCCATTGCCACCACCACAATTGGAATCTTTAGGAGCAATTGCTTCTTGATCCAAAGTCATCACAATTCCAAATACTGGAACTCTCCATCATCATATATACCATTTGCCACCCTATCCACTGGGGCGGAGCAGCAACAGCAGCTTTGGGGCTTTGGGGGTACTCGCCAATTTAGATTCACTCGCACATCATGAAGATGATGATGATGATGGTGTATCCAAGATGTTGCGTTGTGATAACTACTCTGTCGTGTGCGACGAGCCGGATCGACATGGATTCATGTCGCCCAGTGAGTGCATTTATGCGACGACAACTAAAGTCGGACGTGGAACGAACTAAAGTAGAATAAAGGGGAGCACACATCAAGAAAGAAACATTTCTGTTGATTCCATCTTGATTGGCTCAATTGACGGTATTTGAACTCTGACCACGTTTTTTTTCTGGTTTTGCTTAATCGAGAGTAATCGTCACAGAAGTATTCGTCGATGACATATACTCGTATAATAATAAAGTTTATTCTTTATGGATATTACTGAAAAATGGGGATAGGAGGGGGAGTGCGTATAAAAATGTATATTTTAAGTTTAATCTTGTTTTGTAGGACATTCCAATAATTTTAAAGGAAATTTGATTTGTGATTCATTTTTAAGTTTCCATTAACATTTCCGAAACAAAGTTGCTGTCAGTTTGTCATCAAAATAAGGCGTGTTCATAAAACTGAGATTTCACAGAGTTCATTTTATCAAACACAGTTTGACAGCTAGACTGAAACATTTTGTTAACTGTTGTCAAAATCTTATCTGGAAAACGGAATTCGATGGTGTAATAACGTGTTGCCTCAGACTTTGACACATTCGTTGAGTTTTTTAGGAACGAATAAAATAAAGGTTGAGAATTACGACCGCACCTAAAGTTGCCATCACCGACTCCAAATTTCGGTAAAAAAATATTTGTAGACGTTGTTCGTTCGTGAAATGATGCATATTTTGAGTCTATAACAAAATAAATTGACAATGACAGTTCCATGATTTGTGAAAAGGTGCGTTTACAAATTACATTCAAAGTTGTAATGTCCATATAGAACACTCGATATTTTAAAAAAGGTGAATTTAAACACACCTAAAAACTGACAGTTTGTAGCAAAAAAATCTTATACAAGTCATATAAATTTAGAAAATTACTATGAGTTGAAGTAATAATTTTGAGACTTTACCTTAAGTAATATGTTAAAGGGTAGGAAGATACTTAAAAGTAGCATGCTCAGGTTTTTAGCTTAGGTGCTCAATAAAATGGCTAAAGTTTTTAACTTATTTCTATTTATTTCTGTTTCAGCTCCCTCCAACTCTTACGTAGTGACGCTTATGCCACCTCGACTGTCTTGCGCCATGTGCTTTTCGGTCGTCCAGCTCTTCTTCCTTCGTGTGTGAGCGGATTCCACTGCATTGCTTGGCCTGCAATGAAGTCGTTACCTTTTCGAAGCGTATGTCCAATCCATTGCCACTTACGTCTTTGTATTATACATTCTATGGGTTCCTGACCTGTCCTTCTATGAAGGACCTGATTTAAAATACGCTTTGGCCAGAAAATCCTTAGGATTTTACGAAGACATCTATTTACGATTTACTTTATTGTTATGGCTGAAGTTACCTTCCAAGTGCCATAAAGAAGCACAAATTCGACATTCGTGCGAAACAGTCGTAGCTTTATTCTTAAGCTGATAGAGTTATTCCTCGAAATTTCTGACATCATACAGAACACTTCTTTTGCTTTGCCGATGCGGCTGATGAAGTCTTGATCGGTTCCGCCTTCGATGGAAACGATGCTTCCAAGGTATTGAAAGCTCTCCACTTTTTCCACCGGTTGCGAGAAAATATTTGTTTGAGAGGAACGTCGGGTTCCGAGGCTGATCATTTTTGTGTTGCCGGAATTAATTTTTAGCCCTACAACTTCTGCTTCTCTCTCCACACTTGTTGTCATTTGATGGATTCTATGAGAGAGTAAGCAAACATCGTCCGCGTAATCCAAGTGCTTTAAATAGGATGTCCAAAGCTAACCAGATTAACGCTATCAAAGGCCTTCCCGAAGTCGATGAACAGCAGGTGAAGTGGTGATCAATATTCAACGCACTGTTCAATAATGTTCAGCAGGGTGTTGATATGATCAATACAGGAGGATCCTGTGCGGAATCCTGCTTGTTCGGCATCGAGTGTGGCCTTAAGGTGTTCTCTGATGCGTTCCTGTATAACTTTTCCTACTATTTCGGCAAGGGCTGGAAGAACGCAAATTCCTCTCCAGTTTCGCACTTTGTAAGATCTCCTTATTTTGAAAGCTTGACGATAAACCCTTTCTTGAACTCATAGGGGAAGCTTTCGGTGGTCTAGGCTTGTTTTATGAGCGGATGAAGCAGTTCGCTTGATGACGTTGGCGCTGCTTGTAAAAGCTCTGCGGGAATTCCTTCAAGTCCTATCGCTTTGTTGGTCTTAAGCGCTTTAATTGCGGTAACGATCTCATCTTTACTGGGAGGTGCGGTGCGGATTCTTGGATTAGTTTCTTTAGGCGCTTCAGAAGCTATCGGCTGCACGTTGTGGGCAAACACTCGATTTAAACCGAGGAAAAGTGTTCGTTCCACCTTCTGACTTGCTCATCCACCGAACTTATCACAGTACCGTCTACTTCTTTCACCAGGTGTTGTTTTAAGCTGTGTGCTCCGGTCAGCTTTTTGGTTATTCTGTAAACGGTCCTGCTGTCGCAGCTGTTTGCAGCATCTTCTGCTTCTTGCACCAATGCGTTGATGTAGTTACGCTTGTAGCGGTGCACACTGCGGTGAACCTCTCTCTTTTTCATGCGATACGAGGACTCCAGCTAGTTCCTTTCTTCCTCTTGTGCGGCAGTTATTCGAGCCCTTAACTCTTTGAGTTCATTGATCTTTGCAAGCAGCGCCAACGTCACCAAGCGAACTGCTTCATCCGCTCATAAAAAAAGCCTGGACCACCGAAAGCTTCCCCGATGAGTGGAAGAAGGGAATTATCGTGTTATTCTGTTGGATCTTCGAACTGTAGCTGTATACGCAATCTTAGGGTAGCTATCATTAAGTGGTGGTCACGGGCAAGTAACATATCGGCGCCTCTTCTCTTTCGTACATCCAAGAGACTGCTCCTAAAGCGTTGACTAATCGCGAAATCTAGCTTTGATAAGCCTTTCCCCAAAGGGCTCCCCCGAAATAAGGCTCCTGGTTGCCGATTTTGTAAGGAGTAACCCAACACTAGCTTCTCGAGCGTTTCCTGGATCGCGACCAGAGTAGAACAGTACAGTGTTACGTGTCGGTGACTTGTATTTGCCTGATCCCAACCATCGCACTCCGATTAACCCTAAGATATCTATTCTGTGCTGCATAAATTCTCTCTCTAATTGGAGGAATCCAGAACCAATCTTTGTCCGGGTACAATAGCCAAAAGTCATCAACGAGTTATCATTAATTATCCGAGGCGTAATTTCGGTCTCTGTAGCGTTATGTAGTTCAATTACGAAGAGTGCTAATCTCCGTAACCTATCCTGAAGAGTCCGGAGACTTCTCCCTTGCAATTTTTGCTAACTTACTAAAGTACGACTTATGTAAGAACGTGATGATATTTTAAAAGCATGGGTCTTTTCCTTTAAAGTCGACAGTAGCTGCTAAATTTTTTTTTTTGGCTCAATTGAAAGACCTGAATGATTGAGCTCTCGAAAAATGTCAATAAGATTTTTCTTAAGAATTTGTACTCGATGTCACATTTACAATTTTTTGAAATTCTGACTTTTCCATCAAATTATCTGTCAAATCAACAATTTCATGGTGAACAAAATAATCTTTCCGTCCAAAAAAAACATCCGTTAAAAAAAATGTTACACTTAAGAATTTAAAATTCCGTTTTGTTGTTAATTTTTATCACACTAAATTAAAAAAAATATCAACTCGTTTAAAGTAAATTCGTTGTTGATTTGTCACACATCCGGAACGTGACGACAACAAGCACATCATAACCATTTCAAATCTTTTTTTTTACCACACTCACCTAGATTCTGTCTGTTCCACGGGAAACAAACGTAACCAATCCAACATATAAAAATGTCCCACAAACCAAGGCTCATAACTGCAATTCTTCTCAAGCCATATTTACTACAAAGGCATGCGTATAACATCACAAAAAAAAGTTGTTTCAACGGTTGTTCAACTGAAAATAAAACACAACGTTGTATAAAAGTCTGTGTGTCAGAGAGGCGGATATTAAAGTTGGACTGCGCGCACAATCATGACGATGTCTATCGCGTCCGTCCGCGTCTTTGTCGTCGTCGTCGTCGCCATCAACACTTTACTTAGCCACTTTTGTACCACTGGGCATATCCTTATGGAAGCAAGTTAACCTGATGATGAGTGCTCTTGGATATAATTCTGCACTCGTCTGACCGTATTTGGTGAAATGTACCATCATACGGTAGCGGTCTTCGTTGTGGGAATCTTCAGATCCGGTATCATACCATTTTTATCACTCCCAGATTATGCCAGCACATCTCAACGACGCGACGACAACCGGCGACAACGACGCAGACGCGGACGGGTCAATAGCAGAGTAGTCATAGCCGCAGCAGAAGCAAAGCGGCCAACTTGTTTCCTCGATATAGCATCACCTACATACGGCGGGTTTTTTATTTTGCTATATTTTTGTTTGTCTTTATCGATGATGGTATTTCAATGCTTGTTGTTTTTGTTGTTGATGAGCAATTCGTTGAACTAACTTAAGATATGATCAGACGAGCGAAAGGTGAGCAAAATAAACACAAGTTGGACTTTGTTATGGCTAACCAAAGCAAACCTCTTGGAAAAAGAAAGATGGAATGAAGTTCAACAAAGTAATGATTACGGACTTAAATTTGGTGTAGATTCGTTAAAATAAGTTTGACTCTTGATCCTTGCCGCAATGGTTAACAAAAAAAAAAAAACAATTAAGTAAAGCTTACGTTGGGCGCCATTTTTGAGTATTCAAAATAAAACATTGTTGGCAGACAAATTTGCAATCCTTTTAGTTACATTAAACATGTGCGCGTTAGGATTGATATTCTTAGTATTTCATTTCACGGTTCAGGTTCACGTTGGGCGCCACTTTGGTTGCTTTTGGCCCAATAACTATTCTTTGGAATACAATTGAATCATTTTTTTAAGACTATTAGTCACCTTCAGTGTTATCATAAGCCATTTCCATTTACCCAAAATAGAGAACCAAAAATACACAAATTAGAGCATTTAAAATAAAAAATAAATTAAATTAAGTGTTAATTTGGACTTTGTTGCGGATAAACAGTGTATGGGCTTAAATTTGATAGAGATTGGCTACTAAAGTAGTTTTGGCTTTTGGTCCCTTTTACAATGTTAAGAAAAAATATAAGTTAAACTCACGTTGGGCGCCACTTTTGATTTTAAAAACATTAATATGGCAAGTCGGGCGCTACTTTGGTTGCTCATCTTCAGTATTATCATAAGCAACCTTATGCATGCCCTAAAGACGCAATGGAAGCAAATAAACTAAGTTGGGAAAAGTTCTATTTCATGTTTGGTTAAACCTCACGTTGGGCGCCACTTTTGCCTTTACTAACATAATTATGGTTAGCTTGAAAAACAAGTATCCCCATCGAACTACATCGAACATATGCGTGAGGATTATTATTTTTAATATTTAGGATTTAGACCCACGTTGGGCGCCACTTCAGTTAATTTGGCCTGTGAAACTATTCTTTTAAATGAAAAATAAACATATATACGGGAATATTGATCACTATTAGTTTTATGGTTAGCCACTCTATGTATTAACTCCAAAATTAAAGTCCTAAAAATATAAGTTTTATTCAATTTTGAGAAATAAAACCACAAAGTATTTTTATTTTGGATCTTCTTCTCGGAACAAAATCTGTTCCTATACAAACAATTATTAAATTTTCCACAACTTGTTGGGTGAGATCAACAATCTGTCTATAGTTTTGTAGACATAAAATCTTTGTGATAAATTATAACCTCTTCTATACGGAAGAGTTTCCAGAATAATAGTTGGTAGCTTGCCAATAACGACACATTACGCATCCATGGGCCGCACGCACCGCACAGCTCAGGTCTAATGCATGCATATTTGCTTTTGCATATTTTTTATATGCACGCATATACTATTGCATTAATTGTAAAATCTATTTGCATGGCAATAGCTTTGTTTTGAAAGGGACTTTTTGCGAATCCCTTCCTTAAAGGAGACGGCGCGGCGGGCGGCGGCGGCGATGCGGAGGCCTGCATTTTGACTGCTACTACATTACACGTAGACTATAGATTTTAAGATTTTACTCATCTCTAAAATGTAATATGAACAAATAGACACAAACCAAACGGCAGATGCATGCAAGAGGGAAACCATCTTTATGACGGAATTTGTAGTTTGCCATTTTTCTAAAAATATCCTCTCGCAAAAAAATATTTCTTGTGCATTTGTTTCAATACTTTCTTTATATGATGAGGATTTGGTTAATTTTGATATGTTTTGTTTGTTTTAATTAAATTCTGGAGTGGTTGTTGAAAACAACGCATTCTTCATAATGTTTTTCTTTCGTATATTTGTTTTTTAATTTGATGGGTTGATCGTTGACGGAAGGGGAATAAGTGATATAATTCAGGTTGTAACATAAAGTTCGGGTGATTGTTAAGAGATTGTGTGAAATAAACACTTTGTTTCAGAAATTAAAACATCTATTCATATATTCTTGGATATTCGAAACTATTTTACTTTTACTTTTACTTTTACTTTTACTAGTGCTTAATTTTTTTTACTTAAATGGCGCCCAACAAGCCAGAAATGATTATTTTGTATGGGTATGCCAAAGAGTGAACTTTGAGATCTTGACGTCAAAAACTTCAATATAGGAACTTACGATTTTTATCTTAAAATATTGGCAGATATTTCCCAAAAATATATTCACCAATTTTCTATCAAAAATTTGTTAAAACCCCATTTTATCTGTCAAAAGTGACAGAACAAAAATTGACAGCCAATCGTCGGCTTATTTTCTATCAATAAACTTGCTGACTTCTTGTAATCGTTTGAAGTCGTATAGACATCCATCTCTTTGTATTTTCAAAAATTTGGACAACCGTCCACTAATTGGATATTGGATGATTTTCTTGCTAAAAACATCATCCAATTTTTTTTAGTAGGAAACACGACAAAAGTTGAAAACGCATGAACAACGATTTTTCATTCACAGGCTTGAACAACAAATCAAATTGTAGTTTTCTTGCCAAATTAAGACACATATTTCGCTCAAAGCCAAGCTGATAGAACAAACAAGGACTTACTTTTTTCTTAGGTTCTCAGACTTGTTAAGTCCGTTGGGAACCCCTTATGGGCCTCTTTTTATGCCTACGCGCCATGGTGTACGGGTTCCGGAGATGTGTTTCAGCTCCCTTCAACTCTTGCCTAGTGACGCTGATTCCGCCTAGAATTTCCTGCGCTATGTGTTTCTCGGTCGTCCAGCTCTTCTTCCATCTTGTGTGAGTGGATTCCACTGCATTGCTTGGGCTGCAAAGACGTTACCTTCTCGAAGCGTATGTCCAATCCATTCCGTCTGCTTTGCCGATGCAGCAGATAATTCTCCTTCGATGAAAACGATGCTTCCAAGGTATTGAAAGCTCTCCACTTTTTCTTCCGGTTGCGAGAAAATATTTATTTGAGAGGATGGTCGGGTTCCGAGGCTGATCATTTTTGTGTTGTCTTAATTAATTTTAAGCCCCGCACTTGTTGATGTTGTTGATGGAGATACATAATCCTATGAGAGATTAAGCAAACATCGTCCGAGTAATCCAAGTGCTTTAAATAACATGTCAAAGTCCATTGGATCTTGCCGCTACCTGACAAAGCTGAGCGCAGTACATCGCTTATCACCAACAAAAACAATATTGGCGACAGATTACAGCCCTGTCCGACTCCGCTTTAGATTTCAAAATCATCTGACAAACTACCATCGTCCACAACGTGACACTTGGATCCATCATACTGCTGCTTTAATAATAGCAATTAGTTTTAGGTTATTTTATGAGCGGATGAAGCAGTTCGCTTGAAGATGTTGGCGCTGCTTGTAAAACCTCTGCGGGAATTCCATCAAGTCCTACCACTTTGTTGTTCATAAGCGCTTTAATTGTGGCAACGATCTCATCTTTACTGGGAGGTGCGGTGTGGATTTGGGGATTAGTTTCCTCTGGAAGGTATCGGCTGCACGTTGTTTGCAAACACTCCGGTCAGCTCCTTGGTTATTCAATGCGTTGATGTAGTTACGCTTGTCGCGTTGAACCTCTCTTTTTCATGCGATACGAGGACTCCAGCTCGTTTCTTTGTTCCCCTTGTGCAGCAGTTATTCAAGCCCTTAAATATTTGCGTGTGTCGATCCTTGCCCAAGATTCTTCTGAAATCCAAGTGATGTTGCCTCCTTCTTTCCGACCGACTATTCTGTCAGCACCTAAAATGAAAACATTTTTCACAGCATAGTGCTGTCACACTTGATTGTGTGACAGGTGGTCCCTAAATTGTTGACGGGTCGTGGGATTCTTTAGTTTAGTCCAAGAATGTGAAACATTAAATGTCTAAAAAGAATAAATTGTTTAATTGGAGTAAAAAAATGGCGCCCAACGTGAAACTTAAAAAAAAAAATATTTAGGTAGTGTAAATTTAAGTTCTGGGGAATCGTTGCTAAAAATATCAAAAATCGATATCAGTATGGAACAAATCACATATAGAGAGAAAAGATAGCAATATTTTTAGTATTGACGGGTACTTAACTTTTATGTATGTTCTTGTTTAGTAAAGAAGTCATTTATAGATCACTACCTTTTCTCGGATAAACATTATCTCCAACGATTGATATGGAACGATAAAATATCTAATACAAATATCTTGTTTGAACAATAAAAATGGCGCCCAACGTGAAACTAAAAAGACCATCTTTAGTGAAAAATTTAGTATTGGTGAACAAAAATTTGAGTTTTGGTGCTGAAAATATCAAGGATTAGATATCAGGAAATCAAATATTAGATAAAGAGTAAAACAGCTATACTTAAGTATTCACTAGTACTTAACAGCTTTAATGTTGTTATTTAATAAAAAAAGTCATTTATAAATCGTTTCCTTTTCCCAGAACAACATCATCGCCAACAACTGCTACCAATAAATTACACCAAATTCAAAACAAAAACTTAACAATATTTCAAAATTCGTCTATATTCTTCTTCGAAAAGATCCTATGTCATACGCGAATGCATAAAACTATAAAGCCTCTACCTATTCATCAACATAAAAGAAAACAAGAACAACATCAAAAATAACTCAATAGATGTTAATTAGTCACGATTTATATTGGATCAATTAAATATCGTGTAGCTAATCGAAAGTGCACACAATATATTATATACTCGTATATATTTGAACTCTGAAGAACACTTGCCTATATTGAGTTGCTCCTATCCTATCATCCTCGTATATTCTAAGAAGACAAACAGATAGAAAATAGAACCAAAGAGGCAAGAGTGAGTTTTGCGATGCGATGCGATGCGACTTCCTTGTAGAATTTTGTCTCATATTGTTGTTGTAACATTAATTGAATCTGTCAGAAACGCACAACCAATTTAAACTCCATGAAGTCTATGCGAGCTTTTTATTTGTCACACACTCGAATTTGAAGTCGAAGTCGGACTCGGAGTCGGCCAAATGGCGGAAGCCGAATGCTGCCATGTCTGTGTCGCCACATTTAATTCCTTACGTCCATTAGGACGCTTCCATATCTAAAGGAATGTTCCTCCGAAGACATAACGTAGAGCCTCTCTCATCTCTATTCTTTTTGGGGCGTCTGTCGTTGTTGATAGGCGAAACGAAAATATTCCGGGTGTGCATAAGTTGCAAGGTGTGTGTGGAGGACTGATATGGCATCCTTTTACGAGTACATGCCAAAATTTGCAACCAGCCGCCGGCCGCCGAACTAGGCACGATTGCAGTAGTCGACTGTCGAGCTATATAGCTGTTGGCTTTAGATGAGCTATTGCTATCTCTGGTTAGGTGCATCGACAGCACTTCAACCCAGCAGACACTTAGTCTGTAAAGATAGGCAGAGGAGAACTAAGATTATGGGAGATTTGGCGGTTATTAAGAGGAATTTGCACTCCACGTCGCGTTTCGGCTGGCCGCGTCTTACTTCTCTTTTCCTGGGACAATCATCATCCGTCATACTATATTTAACGCGTCCAGACGACCGACGACGCACCATGGTTTCGTTCCTTTTTGGTTGTTCCAAATATCCACCAGGGTGCATAGATGTACATCTAATAACATAATATTAAGAATTTCGCGCATTTTCTGAGAATAAACCGTGATTTCGAAACGGATCCGATTTGATTATGGCAAACGAAAGCAACTTCTGTGTTGGCTGGCAGTGAAAATGGCTAAAATCATGTTCCCTGTCGCATATCGCAGACAACACAGAATGTGCAGCATATGTCCCCATAAATTGACGTTAAATTAATATCAATTGCCAATATTCACTGGCGCGACGATCGCGGTGGCATCAGTGGGAACTGACAATTCCTTTCGATAAAACAAACCCTCTCTTATGTCAAAAGACAAATAATAAATATTTGAAGACAAGCGAATCGGAAGTCCTTCATTAGAGTAAAGGCAATAATATTTAATTGAAGAAACAATATTGATTTGTAATTTAGCTTGCCTCTGTCTCTGTCTGTGATGTGATGTATCTAATCAAATTACGATCGAGTTGAGATTTCGTTTCAGTGATTTCTCGATCCGATATCTCTGAATCAGAATCAGAATCAAAATCGGAATATCAATTGCCCGACCAACATTTCGATCAATTGACAACAATCAAAAGTTAAATTTGTCTTAATTGCTGATGGTTTTTATTACTATACAAAATGCACACACTCATATAATATACTCGACTTGTATACACTTTCAACATTTGATCCGGCAATTGATTTAAGCCTGGAGATGCGGAGAAGACGACAAATATTGTATAGATACAAGATACACCCCTTTGATTGGCGCGAAGACATTTTATGCATCGAATTGCTGACACACTGCGATCTGGTGCCGGCGACGACGACGAAAACGGCAACGGCTGCTGCGGCGCACGCTAATAACCCGCAGCTAAAGGCGTCGTCGTCTTTAGTAGTTGTTTTATTGAACGTCTACCGCCCAACTTTTCCCACCGTCCACCACGCCACACCATCACCACCCATCATTTAAAATTTCACTCTGTTGCGCTTATACTGGTGGTGGCGAAGGCAAAGGCAAAGGCGATAGATGGCGGTGGGTCACCTAAACCGGGTGATTTCCTCATTGTTTGTCATAATGTCACTTCTCGAAAATTATTAGAAGTGGAACGGAATTTTTCTTAGATAATAATCTGTTTCTGTTTGTGTGGTATTTGGTATAATAATTTAACGACGATGTTTGTAATTCGGAAGGGTGATCTAGAATCTAGAATCTAGATCTGTTTCTGTAGATATTGAAATATTCGGTACGCTACAGTTCAGAGCTGTCGAAATTAATACTATAATACTATCTACTTTGATTGTGATGCAATCGTGAGGATTGTATGGCCAAAAGCCTGTCAAAACAATGTTCAAGTCTAACAAAATTTAAAAATTTGATACCTTCCTTAGATCTCAGAAGCTATCATCAAAAATAAAGGATGATCGCCGTTGTTCCCTTTTTTAGGATAGAAATACCTAACGTTCGTATACTTGAAGCTCCTCAAAAATAGTTTGTTTTAAAATGGTTTGGAGTTTTAAGTTTTTCAGAAATGAGGGCGTATAACAATCAATTCATATTTCGACAAATGACAATTTGACTTTAATTCGACATACGTTTGGTAGCATTGTTCTTATATGAGAATTCTTTAATACTAATACATTTAAGTTGTTATGGTTCGTAAAATACTGAAAAATTAATCATTTGGATTTTTTGTCAACCAACTGTCAAATTTTGTATTGTAAATGAAACGATTTGTTTAATTTATTTGTATAATCTTCCTTAAACGTCATTGTGACTTCTTTTTTTAAATAAGGCGTGTTCAGAAATATGATATCTTGGAGAGCTAAAAACAAATCCTGATGCTGTTCTGTAAATGTTGTACCGCAACTAGTTGAAAACATTATTTTAAAAACAGATACAAAGAATTAAAACATGAACTAACGTCTATTATAAAAGTATAAAGGGTGTTTTTTTAGACGTGTGGTTTTCAAGAAAAAATAAATTAGGTTTATTAAAAACTAACGGACCCGACAGACTTCGTCCTGTCATAAAGATTTGTAATGTGGCAGTTTTTTGTTCCTACGTATTTTATAGTCGTGGCTAAAAATTCTCCTGAACAGGACCTGGTTAAAAGTCGATGTGAATAAAAAATAACAAATGAAACATAAATATAAGGATTTAAAAGTAAAAAATCGCTTTATTATTAATCATGTGAATCATAATTATTAACAGAAATCAGTTTTATTATCATTGTAGTGCTTTGTGGTTCACGATGTTTTTTTTGATTAATTGGTGCATTGACAAAAAAATCTGATTGACCATGTGAGAAACAAGGGTTTTCAAGATTAATAACACAAACAATTATGGCTGAATCACAAACACGCTTCAGCTTCGGCTTCGTCTGCGTTACGGTGGGCCTGCTTCGAGGTTGCTTTGAATGACATTTCTATTATTTCTTTCCTCCAAAGAGCAAGTATTTTGTTTTTTGACATTTTTTTACAGCTGTTGAGCTGTTAGACAAAGCAAATGTTCAGATAATTGAACTAGAGCTTCCGTTTGGAGTCACATTACGGTCTTTTCCTTACGATTGTCAAACGAAAAGTGAGGTCGAAGCTCCATTGTGATAGCATGCATTGAATTCCTATGGCTGAACTTGTAAACTTCAAGCGAAGCCGAAGCTGAAGCGTGTTTGTGATTCAGACATTAATGATTGTCTCTGAGACTTGTTTATGGTCATAGCAAAAGCAAGCCGCACTGGAAACTCTGGTCGTTTAAACTCAAATGGCACATCAGCCGGAATCATTGGGATGCGCGGTAGAAGAACATCTTTTCCTTTATACTTTCCTTTGATTATAGTTGCTTCTATCACGTTGTTTAGTAATTTTTGTATCGCTAACCGTGTACCGTTGCAAAGACGCGGTACTTCGCAACACTATAACTATTGATCCAACCTTTAATTGAAGATTGTGAGGCGGCAGTCCTGGCAAATCCAGCGAGTTTCAAAATTCCGGTGGATAATAATTGACTACATCATCTGGGTTAGTAGCTGAATTAACTGATTTATATATCCTCGATTAACCTGTAATTTGTTCTTGAACTTTAAAATTCAATTTATGTACATCAATGTTTTTGGCAGCCAATATAGCTCGTTTGCTAAACCAATCATGATTTCTGTAATTTTGAGAAACATCTGAAAACACCTTTTGAATGAGTTCGTCTTTTGCTTGCGTTAACTGACAAAAACTTTGAGGAAAACTAATGCAGCCAGTCAACATGTCTATAGGAAATTTGGCAATCACTAATGTCAATGAGTTATTTAGAGAATATGCTTCCAGATTGGTCATTTTGCAACTCCAAACGCTTATTTTTGCTTAAATGAAACACTTTGACATGTTTCCACAAATTAGAGGATTTTAGACATGCATTGATTTCATCAGCTGGCGTTGATCGTGGAATCACTGGCAATGTTTGACAAAAATCTCCTACTAATAAAATCAAATATGATATTATTGCATCATAGATCTTTTAAGGTTCTGTCTAAAGCCTCCAAAGATTTTGTTTGTGCCATCGTACATTCAATCGAAATCAATTTACTCGTACATTGCTGCAAAACCTTTGCCATTGCAGAGTTCTTCAAAATGTTGCAGGTTGGAGTTTCATTGTTTTGCATATTTAATGGAAATGTTAGAGCTGAATGGGCTGTTCGACTACGTTTCAGATAGAAAACATTTGTATGGGAAAAAGAAAAGAGCTGTTTTTATGGTTTTTCCGGCAATTATTGAAATTTTTCTCGCCGTAAAAAAAAAAACAATCCTTGAATTTAAACCAACATTTTTAAAAACGAATTGGCCAAATCGGTCCAGGCGTTGTGGAGGTATGCTATAACCAACACATTTTGCGATTCATAAGATAGTGGTTTTCTATATGCGTTGAAAAGATATATCGGGCAAGTACCCGCCGCTTCTGGCTCGACAAAATTCTAGCTGAGAGGCCCAATTTTCTACATCTTTTTAGAGAATATGGGTCCGTATGTCAGCAAATAACTCGACGAATTCTTTACTTTCAATGTTCTTGTTCTTATATACGTAAAGTTCCCTTTAATACATTGACAGTTTTGTTGGCTAAACATATACATTTGAACGATTTGAAGGCGTTGTTTGAGAGTAAGTCAATTTATTGTAAAATTCGTAAAACAAATTGAGCGTAATTGTCACTTGACCAACTGTCAAAAGACCAACTTCAAAAATGTCTCCTGTCAGTAAAACCTCAAAACTCAACTAAGGTTCTAGTTACTGATTTCGATTTGGTTTGGGTTAACATTTCCGAAATCTGAACACTTCGAATCTGTCACACATAATCCGTCAAATACATCTTTTTATAGAGAAAAAGAACGTCAAAAACGATATGACGTTTGACGGACAGCTGATTAAATTAAACAGCATTTACACAAACAGTAAACTTTTGACGTTGCATATGAATTTTATGGAAGTGCGACAGCACTGGACTCGATAGATATCTACTGTTTCATTTTTGATGAAATGCCCGCGCTTCTTGGCAATTGTTGTCGCCTCGTAAAAGATTCGAAATAGAAATTAAAAGTAATCATATAAAATGTTGGTGGCGTCGGAAGCAGTACAATTAATTAATTCAAACAATGTACGTTTTTTCTTAATTGATGGTTGTTTCGTTTCGTATATAAGACGATGAAAGGGGTTGTTGTGTGATGCGAGTACGAGAGCTTTTCAAAAGGTCAAAGTGCAAAATGATGAAAAAATATGCATAAAGAGGCTATTATTTGCTTTCTGCTTTGAAAAATATTTTATTTTTTCTTTCTCTAATTGAAAAATACAATGTTGAATATTTTTGTACGTTATATACGTATGGTCGTATGGCTTATAGGACAAAGGATGACACCTTATATTGTGCTCGATGAGGTGTGTGCATTAGGAAAATTAAAAATACTTTCTCTTTTTTTTCGAAAACAACAGACTGTTTCCTAATATTAAGTCCGAGATGTGCACAAGAGCTAAATAAGAAAATTGGAAAGATACGTTTCCGTGGTATGACTTTTTGTGACGTTTTTACATGCGTCATATTCAAAGTTTCCGTTTTTATATGTTTTGTTCTGACAAAAGAAAATATCAGTACAAGGGTTTCTTTCTAGATTTCTGTAAAATGTTTTGAGCTTCAAGCAAGGATTCCGCATAATATTGTGTGGATCTCATCGCAATATCCTAAGTGATTTCAGTGAGAACATTCAACAGAAGTCTTTCAGCAAAAAGGGTTATTCCTCTTATAAAATTATAATAGGAATCATGTCGCTCCAGGGACATTTCTAGGTTTTCTCACACTTATAGTTGCCCAAAAGAGAAGGTAGCTACTTTATGCACGAACAACAATGTCAAATCCCCAACATTTTTTGATTAGGGTGAGATTTCCAATAAATTAGTAAACACACACCCTTTAGAAAACAAATGATCTAAATCCAATCTTTCACAAAAAAAAATCAAGTGCAACAATGAAAACAGGAAAATGACGCAAAAGTTATTACATTTTCTTGTTGTATTCCAGGTCTTTCTAGGTACGAGGTATGACCTCTCCGGCACTCCGTCAGCATCCTTCAAACAAATAGAAAAACTCTACATCGAAGGAGGATGTAGACATTTTTTTGAAAACTGATCCTCATATCCTAGTCACCTGCGTATTGTTATAGAAAATCGAGATCCTTTTTGTTGTTGTTGCTGTAAATTGTTGATGCACATTGTGGAAGAAGACTTTTAAATATCCCGAATGTAGGTTATCCTCTTTTTGGTGAGCTCTGGCTGAGATCAGACCGTGGGAAACATCTCTTGAGCGCGATGTTCGCATAGGAATGCAGCATTGAATTTATATAGATATGTATTTCCATTTTGGATTTTCCTCTCCTTGTGTGTTGATTAGGGATAATGGTTTTTACCATCCTAGGGGCCTTTCCAACTGTCATTTCCCTTTGTTTTGGTAAAGGTACACACAAAAAAAAGCAAAAGAAAAAAATAATCTATAAACTCCAACACCACGCACTTGCATCGTAGTCTGAGGCATCTCCGTCTACGTCGTCTCCTTCGTAGTCTTCATCGTATAGCTGACTCTTTTAAGGAAGGTTTCAAATTTCAAAAATATAAGTTGTGCACCGTTAGTAGTCTAAATAAATCTTTTAATGGATTTTCCTGTTTGAGCGTAGGAGAAAAGGAAAATGTCGTTTATATTTTCATTTTTTGAGAGTCGTTCCTGGGTACTCATAATCTTGTTAATGGCGCGTTATGTAGATTTGGTTTTAATACAGTTAAAAAAAACAGGTCTTGAAAATTAACATTTAGTGCTTAGGAAAATAGGTACATGCTTAGATATTTTGAGCTACATCATCTGGTGCAATTGAATTGATAAGGTCGATAAATTATGAGATACAAATTTTGAGATAACACACATTTTCAAAAAGGGGAAACGTTGATTTCTAATTTCTAAAATCTAAATCTATATTTGTGTTTACTTTACGAGATTAAGAACTAAGAATTTCATTACTTTCAAAATTTCACATTGATTTACATTTGTCTATGTTTAGTAAAAGCTTATTTATAAAACACCATTCGCGAAAACTATTAAGATGAGTGTTTTATAATAGAAGGTAAGTCGTTAACGTAAAAAATAAACAGTAAAGGTCCTAAGTGGCTACCTTGTGGTACGTCAGAGTTAGTATAACAATATGATGACCGCTCATTCCTAAAAACTACGATGCATGATCTATTATATACATAAGTACAACGAAACTCAATCGTTAAAGCTTTGGTATTAAGTTTGAAAGTTAACGTTTTATGTTACAATTTATAGAAGGCCTTACTGAAGTCTGTCAAGAAGAAGACAAAGTCAATTTGTTTACATTTTTCAAACGAATCTAAACAAAAAAAAACTGAAATGAAAGAGGTTAGTAACTATTGACTTATTTTAAACAAAACCATGTTGACATATAGACTTACAATTAAACGATATGCCTTTACAAATAATGGACTCAAATAACTTAGGGATGACGGACAGTTTTGCAATGGGACGATAATTTTTTATTTAATTTTTACTACCCTTTTTATGTATCGGTGTTATGAACAAACTCTTCCAAATTTCAGGAAAAATTAAAGATTTGAGCGATTCATTAAAAAGAATAAGAAGATGATAGGATAAATAGGATGCACATTTTTTTCAAAATATAAGAAGGTACACCATCTGGATCAGGGCTATAACAAACGTCAAATTCTGAAGCTTTGCGAACGACTTTATCTTCAGAAATCCAAAGATTAATTATATTCAAATGCGGAAAATTTTGTGAGAAGGATAATGACTCAGGCGTTTGGCAAGAGTCCGTCAATACTTCGAAAGCATCTTTTAAAAATTTTGCAAACATATTTGTTGTTGTTGAAAAACATGCAGTTTGGATACCCGTCAGTTTTTCTCTTCCTATTAAAATAGCTCCAAAAGTTTTTTGGCTTGTTTTTGTTTGTTATTATATTTAATCCAGGCCTTGTTCCTTTTATTTTTTAAGTTTTTTAAGCAAGAGTCAAACAATTGAGGAGATTTAGAAAGATTGCACAGTTTTTGTAGTATTTTCCAAGCGGGCAAAATAAAACACTTTATTTTTATAAATGCTAGACAAACCAAAGACTATATATTTAATGCTCAAAAACAGTTATGAATTCAAAATGCCACACAGGTCAGTTCAGCTTAGTGCCGTTTAGTTTCAGCTTAGTGCTGTTTAGTTACAACTTAAGGGTGCGTGCACATGAAGCTGCACTACAGTTTTCACAATGGTGTGGTCTCATAAAAAAAGTTAAAGAGAACACAGTAAAATTTACAGTACATAGCATTAATGTCCCAGTTCTTAAACAAATGATTCCAGTTAACATTACATGACAGATTGAGCAGTTCATTAAGTTTGCATTTTTGAAAGTTAAATTCAAGATTTTCTTTGGAGCAATTAGGAACATTACATACAATAAATTAAAAGACAGGTCTAATGCTGGGTGATGTCGGTCTTCTTCGACAAGTAGGGTATTGGCTGAATTTACAGCAATACCAGCATTGAGTGTGTCCGAGAAGAATATAAGGTCCAATATTTTGTTGAAGTTGTTGGCAATCCCATTTAATTAGCTTAGTCTACATGAGGAAAGGCCGTCAATTGTCAAGAATTCGTTGGTAGAGGACATGTTAATAGGAGATAGATAGTTCTCATGCGTCCGTTTAGTCTAGATCATGTTTGGAAGATTGAAATCTCCCAAGACTAGTAGCTTGTCTATACAATTAATTAAGTTTTCAAAAACGTTGTTAGGAGAGCTTGGAGGCATATATGTTTCGATAATATATAGAAGTCCTGCCACAGTTTAAACTTGTATGCAAATCATTTCGTCAACTAAAGTGCATATCAAGCAATTTTTTACGGCAAGCAAAAGTCCACCTCCTTCAGTGCTGATGTCATTTAAGCAGTGTCTATCACGTCTGTACATTTGATAATTCGAATCGAAGAGTTCCGTATCCCAGAATTTATTTTTAAGCCAAGTTTCAGTCAAAATGATTATGTCGTGTGGTAGAATGGTTATATTTTTGTAGACCTTATTGATCTTTTTCCGTAGTCCGTTGACATTTTGAGAATAGATTAGAATTTTTTGAAGCTGCTTCTTTGAGAATGTGGCATTGTCTGGATATTGCGAAAATGGTTAGAAGATGATATTCTTGTGCTGATTTGCTTATTTTCAAATTCGTGGACTAATGTACTACTAATCGGGCATTCTTAGTTTGAAAGATGCATATTTCGAATAGTTGCGGTGGATCAATTGCTCTACTTTCATGGTTGCCGAGAAACCAAACTTTTTTTGAATATATTTCTTAATGTCAAGAGCATTAGTTGAAGGGTCTAGTTTTCATATGAATAAAGAACGGTGACCTTCGACTACTTTTAAACCACTATAGGAGATATGTTTCGAACTCCTTGTCCATTTGTATTAATCGTAGGAATTAGTGGCGCTGGTAACGATAGCGGTGTTTCTATAGATGGCGTAGTGAAAGGAAGAGAAGGGCCTGATGATCGCAATGATGTAAGAGCGTCTGTTAAAGGAGATTCAGTCGGTGTTGCCATATGTTGCTGAGAGATTGGTGAAGGGTGTTACAACACTGTTTCTTCGGATATCGGCTGCTGTACGGATTCAGTTGGATGAGTCGATAAAATGAGGATTCTGGTTGAGTAGATAATTTTCAATATTGCTATCAAAAATCAAATTATATTTAATTAAATTCAATATCTTGTTACAAAAGACAATTATTTATACATATATTATAGTTATCAATATTTTGGACGAATTGTGAATTTTTTAAAGTTTTTAAATCTATTGTGAATATTTTTCTTGACGGTTTGGTATTTAATTTTTGTGAATCTTTTAAGGGTTTTAAATCTATTGTGAATATTTCTGTTGACAGTTTGGTATTTCATTTTTCAAAAATTACATTTACCAAATTTTCTCTCAATTTAAAAATGATATTTGAATATATGTAAATATTATGAAACACACTTATGCATAATATTAATATGATTCAAATTTTTTTATTTATTTTATTAAATGGCATTCTGACTGTGAATTGCTAATATTGTTAAACCATTGTGAACAAAAAAAAATCAGTTCTATATTCTTGTTAACTGTCTATTTATCTGTCAATCCAAAATTTGAGTTGTTAATAGCTTAAACATTTGTTTTGAATCAATAAACTTATAAAATTGAATCCAAGGAGACCACAAATAAGTACAGTTATGCAGATTGGTGCGAATAATTGAAGAGAGTGTTAAACTTGCTAAATGATTTTGTTTCAAAACTTTTACTTGTACAAAGTGATAAAACATTGCTGTAGAGCAATTGCTTAATAGAGCTTAGGTCCTCCAGAGCGAACTTCAGAAAAATGACATAAAGTGGATTGATCTAAAAACAAAGAAAATATGATAGAATAGTAATTTTCACAAAAACAGGATTATTAAACTCTTCATATTCGTCAAAGAAGAGTTCAATTGAACATATTTTGTTTTTAATTTTATTGATTTTCTAAATAATTTTCTTTGAACGTTCCTCTTCTTCAGGGGAAATAAAATAAACTTCTGCGAGACACACATTCACGGTATAAAAAAAAATTTGGAATTATTCACAATGAGATATATCCTAATTTACCAATTCACTTTTACAACGATTTTTATTTCAATTGATAAATTTTATCAACCGTCAATTGCTTGATGATTGATCTTCAATAAGAGTGATTAACGCGTTGAGGAAGCCTCAAACTCTTTTACAATTTATTGCTACATTTTTGCACGATTTGACTTTGCCAACATTCGTCTGTCAGTTTCTCTTGTTTTCATAAGAATCTTTTTTGGAAATATAACCAATTTTCTTCAGTGAAAATTACTGTCATTTTCCGCCAACAATTTGTTGCCGTGCAAAAAAGAAAGAAAAGTCCAAATGAAAATATAAAAATTGTAATGTCAAACGTCAAACGCCAAAAACAAGTGATTCACAGTGACTTTTTTAACAAAATTCACAATGGGGAAAATTAAAACCTGACAACCATTGTACTTAAAAATAAATAAAGGATTAAATAATTGACATTTGATGCAAGGCAACATTTTAACTAATGTTTATTTTGTAAAATGAGATTTTCAAGCTATCAGCTATCTATTAACCTTAGTTGCATCCCTTAATGATGATTGTCTATAAATTCTCGATATATGATGACCTTAATTAATCTATAACCATTCTTGAATATGACAAGAAAATTTAATTTTCCTTGATGCAATTATATACATCGAATGTAATTAAACGTTGAAAATTTTGAAAATTCCAAGGAAATTGATCATGCATCCAGAGGCAAGTCATCATGCATGAAACAATGCTAGATTCCACTCCCATATCGAAGTAAAAAAGGAGGATATCACATCACATTTTGGTTCCTCTTTTCCAAGAAACTATATATATGTATGTCCAATCGAAATAATATCACGAAACATATAATTTTCTATTTTCCAGATCTATCTCACCCACCTTCTTCTTTCTTATTCTATTTTTATCTATCTATACACCTCAATGTCTGTGTAGACATCACCATCACTTTAAATCAGTGGTCATTTTTGAAAAGGAATTTAAACTGGACAAGGGTCCCAAGTCAGGTTGAGGGAATCAATCAGTTTGCCCGTAAATTACAGGTTGAATATTCCAGAAACTCACACTCTATCCAGCACACGACTTGAATACACAAATAGATAGAGTATTCCCTATCAGTGAAGCCTTCACTTAATTATCTAGAAACTATAGAAGAAAGTACTGATAAATCTACAGAAATGGCTTAGAATTTCAACACACAAAGTTCCTATAAGTATATTTCTACACATCGACGCCACTATATCAAACCCCTTGAGACATTTGTGTCTTTGCCTTAGCTGATCTTTAGGTGCTGCTTACACTTTGATGATGCTCGAATGTGATTTATATATTCGTTGGGCAGCGACAGCAACGCAATCACATGCCCCGTTGGCATCAAATCAACGGAAAACTAATTTATTACCACTGAAAATCCGATCGGAAAATAACTCTATGCCCACAATCTCCAAGACTTAATTCACTGCACCATATAAATTTCCTCATCTCGACATCGGCAATTTCGGAAGAATATTTTACGGGTGCCAGGTGTCAGGTACGGGTGCAGAATTTTGAGTTGAACACGACACGCCACTTTATCACTTCATGTCTATATGGGCTATGGCTAATTTATGTGTTTTTAATTGGAGATATTAATTTGCATGGAGGTTGTTCCAACTCATCAAAAAATAGGCATGAAATTTGTAGAAGATCCTCAACCTCATCAAACAAATTTTCTCTTTTTTCCTAACATCACAAATCTTCTAAAAATCGATTTAAAATACAAAAGATTTTTAAATAGCTCCACAAAGTAAAGATACAAACGGATCTTGTTGAGCTAGAAGATTGTTTCCAATAAAAATAATCTCCCGCTAAGCGTAAGTGCCTTCTAAGAAAATAAATAAATAAATAACATCTATCTTTCATTTTTTCAAAAAACATACAGTTTTCGACCATCAGGTTTCCTGTTTACAGATCTCACAGTATTTCGAAATAATCGAAATCGCAATCCAATGGCAAAAAAACAATTATTATAGATAAAGTATCTATCTATTGAGGAATTTGCGTGCCTCCTACAGCTGCAGCGGGTGGCAATTATAATTGAAATTAATTTTCGAAATTTCCAAAGCACATAATAGGAGCGCGAAAGGTTGAGTTCAAGCGTTTAAACATTCTCCTGCCATTAGCAAGTTGCTTTAAAAATAGAAAAACTCGTCACCGGCATGAAAAAACGGCGGCGGCTGGGATCCATATTCCGATTCCAGCATCGAAAGCTAGACAAGCCCCAACTTCCACCAGAAGTAGTAAGAGTTTCCTTCTGGGTCTATATTTAGACTCCATAAGATAACATTGATCGCGCAGCGCAGGGTGGAAACGGGTATTAGCGGTGGCGAGTCGGGCTGGGCCAGGCGGTTGCATGGCAGTGGCAACAAGCGATGTCGACTATACAGACGACGACGCGGTAAAGCTGTGAGCGATTAATGAAACAAACGCGTGTAAACACTAAGTAGGTATAAATTATTTTATTTTCCCCGCGTGGTCTATGGTCTTTGGGTTTGGAATAAGTTTCCAGCTCTCCGTCTCACCGATGCTAGGGATGGCCCATTGCACCTGTAGAACTTAATAATAGTCCAATCCCCATGTTGAGATTTTTGTTTTATATGCGTCTCGAAAGAATATTGTTTTTCTAATATGTGTTGGATGTTAGAAATGGATTCGAAAATATGTGGAAAATGTTATTTTAGTTCGAGTCTATGTCTGTCTATCTCTATGAATTGAAAACAGATTTTCCATCTCGTTTACGATGTTTTAAATTATTGAATAAGGAAATGATCACCTTTGGTGGATGACTGAGGAGGAGCAAAAAAAGAGAAGAGAAAGAAATGTATGCATTTCAAAAATAGGTTACGAGCTATTCGATTGTGAATTTGAGTATTTGAAATTTGTTTTAGGAACCAATAATAATTTAAACTTTTAATAATTTGTATGGAATTATTGTTTTTGGAGTTAATTTTCGATTTTGAATGTGGGAAAGTTATTTTGTTTCTAACATCAGTAAATATACAAATCGGAAAGCATTGACTCAAGTAGTATTTGGAATGTTGACTTTTGTGTGTATTGAACAGTAGTATCGCCTCCTTTCTAACCCTTCAAAGAATATAGAAAGTCCTTGGCTGGCGGTATTTTTTTTAAGCTCAGAATAAAGTTCTGTATAGAACCCGAGTACATCGCGCATGATCTGAAAATCCTCTGAAGAGAACGCATTTAATTTATCTGTCAAATGCTGGTGTTTAAAATTCTTTACTTTGTTTTTTTTTTCTAATAATAAGCTTTTCACAACAAGTTCAAAACCCAGTTTTCCCGAAATTATCGGTTTTGGCAGAAAACCTACATCGAAAACTCAAGTTTTCACTTACATTTTTGGTAAACCACAAGTTTTATATAAAACCTCTCGAAAACTAGTAGCAGTTCAAAGTTGAACTAAAAACAAACAATTCTTTTGAAACATTCAGCACTAAAATTAATGTAAACAAAATAGCTGATGGCTGCTGTCAAAGCAAATATTTCATTGTGAAATAAATTTGGTCGTGGTAAGCAATGATATTTATACAATTTCCTTACAAAATAACCTTTTTTTTATTTACAGAATATGGAAGCGAAAAAAAGGAAACTTTGGGGAATCTGCGTGGCAGTATATATAGTTCGTAATAACGTTCCAAGAGATGTGTCTTCGAACGCGTCACCACAAATATGTTCGACGCTTTCGCTTACTACCTGGAGAAAGACTTTCCGGTGACTTCGTTCAATCACAAGGGTTTGAGAGATAGGAAAAAGACGATAAGTTCATTTGTGGAGGATAATAAGTATGAATGAAAATCTCTGGTGGAAGCTATGTCGCGGCGGGCTAAGAAAATTCCACAATGTAGGAATCGGGACGGCCACATTATATGGCGATTCTGAAGGGACATTGGGCCAAAGAAGCAATAGCCATAAGCTCAGTATTTTCGATTGAATTAGTTGTGAAAGAAATTGTAACCGTTTTGTTTGTTGTTGATTCTATGATATATTTTCTTGACAATTATCTTCTTCTTAGTGAATTGTTCGGACCCGTTGAAGTGAACTAAGAGGATAGCTGCAACCAAGTGAGCTTGTAGTTCTTGTTGGTTCATGTCGTGAGCCCATTCCACCCGTCCCCAGAACTTCAGTCGAAACTCTTTTTCTAGACGAGCTAGTGTTACATTAAAATCAATTTGAATTGGTTAGAATTAATTTTACTTTCATAAATAATTTGAGAGGAACAAAACTTTTTACTCACAAATTTTGTATCAATAGAAAATTTGACAGCCGGTGTTAAATAAACTTAAATGTCAAATGAAAACGTGCAAATGTTCGGTGTGAACGGTTCTAGGTTTTGTGTGAAAAGCGAATAACACGTTCAGAACGAAAAAAGAAACACAAGTTTTAAGTACTGAACGCGTTCATAGGTAAAAACGAAACAACATTTTTTGTTTGACATTTCAGGATTTGCTTTGAGCTAAACTAGAAAAAAGCCTAATGGGTTGCTGAGTCTCCGAAAAAAAGTCCCTATAGGCAGGACCGTCGAGAGGAATTCCGGACCCAGGACGGAAAAATCTCGGGCCCCTCATATTTACCATTTTTTTCAAAGCTCATGACTACTGAAATGGTACGTTCTAATTTCAATAACACATAGCATGAAATTGGTTGGAACTAATGGAAATAATAATTTAAAAGTGTTAATCATCAAATCAATCTCACGTGAATCGTCCAGTTTAGTTGAAATGGAGGATGGATAGAAAATAATTCTAGATGCGAGTTGATCAGATTCTTTCTACAAACGAGCTTTCTTAGCTTTATCAGCAGCAAAACAACTTATAATTGCATCGAAATTCAATTTCCTTGTCAAAGGTGCTTCGATGCATAGTGTAGCAAGTCCGGAAACGCAATCTTGTGTTGAGCTCGAACGATGAAAATTCTATGTTGTGGTAATGACGTTAAATGAACGTTCGGCACTAGCAGCAAGGTTACAGGTATGGTGGAAAACACACGGAAAAAACACAAATGTTGGGGAAAATCGTCTTCAAGTTCTGGGAATAACTAACATTGACCAAACTCAATACGGGAAGTTCTGCTCTATAAGTTTGGCTCCATTAATGTGTTTCACATAAATTATTACTTCTTTCAACTCTTGGTTCACATGCGAGTTATACTTGTGGTAACCTTGCAGAGGAGTTTTTAATTTCAATTTGTCCACTGTTAAAAACTGCAGTAAAAATGAAAACGCAGCATTCGTATTTTTTATCGTATCGAACCGACGAGAAATTCCAGATATAATAGAATCAACTATGACTAAAAGGTGTTCCTCTTGAAATGTTTTTATTTGCTGCCCGGCTTCTGAATTTTCTTTAAATGATAAAACGTCTCTTTAATTGGCTTTTTGGGTTCCATGGGAACGATTCTGGAACATCCTCCAATCCAGTAGCAACCGCTTTGCGTTCAAATTAAATTCGATCCCATCCAATTCTAATAATGTTCAAATCGGAGATCAAGTTGTTAAGATTTCGAATTTCAACGACAATAGTCATGTTTTTGGCTTGAAGAATGATACTTCTTTCATTTATAGCGCTAAGAACCTTGCACCAAATCGAAGACATCAGGGCGCATCCAAATTTGTGCATATATTTTAAAACATCTCTTTGAGCTTCAGTATTTAAAATAATATCATTTAAGGCTTCTGATGATGTTCTTAGGTTTTTCAGATGATTTGGAAATGGTTTCACTGCTCAATTCTAGCTGCCCATCTAAAAATTTGATTGCGGCAGTACAACATTGCGCTGAATTTTTTATATGGCTGGTTTAATATACACACTTTAAAGTGATTTGATATCCTTCAAATCTTCAGAAAAACAACTAATTCAAAATATTAATTAATCAATGTTACGGAAACCCGAACTGAAAACCGTTTGCGTGGGATTTTCCGGTTCCCCGAAACTGAACCAAAAATTTCGATCTCAGCTGAAACAAAATAGAAGAAAATAAACGCAATAAAAACAAAAACCGAAATAAATATTTGTGTTTTGTTTTAAGTTTCCGGGAACCTTATTTTGACATTACAAACTTTCAATATAAAATAAATTTTAAATGTACGTTAAATTAAATAAGAAAAGCGAAACAATTTATTACAACTTTCTTTTAATATTCAGAGTTGCAAAATTTTTCAATAAATATTACCAAAAATGTAAGCCAATAATAATCAGTGGCCCAGATCGGCAAGCTTGTCACTGATAGATTGGTAGATAACATGCTGCGAAAGTATGAATGATTTTAAATAAAAATAGAATAAGTGGGAATAGGTATTTTGATGATGTTTCACCCCCTTTCCCCCTCTATCGCGACGCGGCTGCCTATAGGGATCTTATTTTGATTTCATCGTCGGGATCAATTACTAGAGAAGTTTATGTCCATATAATATTACAATTCAAAGAAAATGTAATTTGATCAAGAATTAACGCAAAACCTGTTGCTTACTCTCAAATTTATTTATGTACTTAGTTAAACATTTTACAAACGATCCATTTTGTAATTTTTAGAAATTTCCCATCTATTCTAACATGGTAATGCTTAACTTGGGAAGTATTAATTTGCTTTTATTAAAAACGGTGTATCTGAACACGCCTATTAAATGACAGTTAAAAAAAGCAAAACAAAGCAAACAAACCTAATCTGAACATCGTTAAATGTCAACTTCAGAACCTCAGCAGCCATATTGATTTAGAAAGTTATTAAGTGTCAAAGTATTCATTTTTTTAAATTCTGAAATAGTAAAATGTTAAAATCAGCAAGGTTATCTTTTTTTCTTAGTAATTTATTTAAATAGCTGACATTTTTCGAAATTGTAAGTATCCCATTTTTCGCCTTTATTTGTATCTGTTCCTTAAACGTCAACTATTGCGAGTTAATGGTATCCGGTTCCGCTAATACGTATTGAAAATAACAACAAGATATCATATCTCAAATAACTCTAAGTCTGTGGCATAAAATCGGTCTTTAAACATAAAAAAACTTGATCTTCTCAATAAAATCTTTTATGAATGAACTTAAAAGATTTCTTCAAAATACCTTTTATCGCATAGACAAATCTACATATTTGATTGAAAATGAATTTTAATTTAAGCTTCATCTTAAAAAATGTTAAGGGCTTGGCTTCCAAGTTAAGCAATAATTTTACCATTTGTATACTAATTTACAAAAACAAAAAGTCACCTGTTGCAGCATTTGTTTAAAAACCTAATTGCCATTTCCTGTGAATAAATGTTGTATTTCTCTTTCTTTCTTGAGATCCATTAACACCTGAACGCCTACGCCTCTCCATTCATCACATCACTAGGCCAGACCAGACATTATACCAATTTCCAGCAAAACATCACCTATAACAGATTAGATTATAAAATGTCAATATACCTTCTAAATGCAAATGTCCATGAAACATGTAACCGCTTAATTTTGTTGGAAGCAGCCAAAGCCAGCAAGTTTTGTATTTTGACATGATTCCACGCCAGACCGCTAGACTTTATACGCTATGATATTAACGACAGATAATTCAGTTAAAAGATACGACAAACTCTTCGTCAGAAATCGCTGAGCTGCCTTCGCGTCGTCTTTATGCCTCTTTCATCTTGTACATAGTAGGATCTTTTTGATGGTGCGGCGAAGCGGGTAAGGGTGGATGGGAATGGGGTATTAGCTAAGCTGCTGCTACACTACACTAAACTACACGATGCAACAGTCATCAACGAACCGAATGCAATTGCAACGCAAAGCGATTGCTGCAATACACGGAACGATTACGTGAAAGGTGAAAGTTTTGTTTGAATCGAACCGGTAGAAGCACCGAATACCGAAACCCACCATTCATTACACATTATTGCGAGTAGCTCCACTTTTGTGGGGCATATGGTCCAGGTCTATGCTCCACCATCACGCCGCCGCCTTCTCCGCCACCGCCATCGACTGGAATATACCTTACCTGCCTACCTCTTTGCCTATACCTGTAAATATTTCAGTTTCAGTGGATCTGAGACTGAGACTGCATCGTCGCGTCGCGTCGCAGACCTGTTTGTTTACTCTTCGGCGTTTAAGTTGAAGTTGGATTGGATCGGAGTCGACGTTGTCGTTTTTGTGGTATGTAGTTGCTTTGTTGACATGCTAGCCTAGTGCTCTACCTAGCTGTCGTTTGATGCCCTGCACCAGCACTAACACCACCAACACTGTAGATGGCTCCTCTGTCGTCTGGCTCTGGCTATGGCTATGGCTCTGAATTTTGCCGTTGGCCACAATGCGATTGAACCAATTTCGTTCCATATTTGTTGCGTTTCTTTGCTATTTGCAGATGACATAACGTTCGCGGTGTTTCCAGTTTCTCGCATGCGGTCGTTTTTTGACGTAATAAAATAAATCACGATGCACCTATCAGTGCTGCCGTGGCTGCTAGCTCCAAGCTGCTGGCTGCTTGGGCTTGCTGCTTTACTGTTTTACTGCTGTTGCTGCTGCTGCGGTGCGGCTCGGCTGCCAATTATTGGAAATGCTTTCCGAATCGGAATCAGTTAAATGCATTCAAGGCGCACCGCTCAACCTGCTTTGGTATTTTTTTTATTTTCGTAGCTTTTAATGAGGAAGAGGGAAACGGCCAGCGAGATGGCGATGAATATGCCACTTTAATTATGTAGTCTTGTTATTGTTAAAACCTACTTTTATTTTTGTTGTTGTTGCTGTTTTGAAAAATTGAATTTTAATTTTATGACCGAAGACAGTTCATGCGATGGAGGTGTTTGGTAATTAATTGAAGTCTTGATCGGTAAATTATTATTATATTTATCGACTTTGGCTTTAACTAACCAAACTTGTTTTGACTCTTGTCATGTAACCGATATGTTGATGAGAAAATAAGTGTTTGTTAGTAGATACATATACAAATATTGTTTCAACTATACATTTTTATACAGAATGGCCCGGATCTAAGAACCGTTATTTGTTTGAAAGAAAAACTACTATATTTTCCGGAAGATTTCAGTTAGTGACAGAAATTTTGATGATCCCTATAAACTACCTGTCAAAAAATTCTTCTGATAAAAACCAAACAAAAGCTTAAACTGGCCCGTACAATTTACAAACAAGTCTATCTCTTTTTGAATTCCCATCAAAAGACGAATCCAATGAAACAAAACGATTTGGTGAAATGTTTAAGTTATTTTAGTAAGTTACTCAGTGAAAAAGATGATTTTGCCTATTTTAAACGATTATAAACTCTCTATCCCTTAAAATTTTACTGAATTTAAAATCTCAAAATGGCTACCTTTATTTTTAGTAGTTTTTTAAATTTACATTACTTCTGAGTTTCTTACACTTCAAACTAAAAGGTCAGTTTCCAGATATAGGTTAGTTTGTTTTTCACGAACTGTCACTTTTAAGATGATTACATTCGAAAAAGTTATGATCTTTTTATATGTTTTAAAAATTTAAGACTACAATTGTTTAAAGGTTGTCAATCGGCAAAAATTGTAATTATTAATTATGAAATATAAATCAATTGAATTTGAACACTTAAAGACGCGTTTAGTTGCTTATTTATAACAGAATATAGAATTGAAAGATTTGGTTAAATTTTTAAGTCATTTCAGTAAGTTTCTCAGTTAAAAAGATGATTGTATCAATTTAAAAAGATTTGAGACTCTTACTATAACCTATCCCTTAAAATTTTACTAAATTTTAGATGAAGAAATGTTCACTTTTAGTAATTTTTTTAAATCCACATTATTTCTGTATTTCTGTCCGTTCCCTATTTTTGGGTTTGTTTGTTTTTAATCACGAACTGTTTCTGTTAAGATGTGTTGAAATGCATCAAAGGATTGCACAAACATTACCTCTGAGTTTTTGACACATTAAACTTAAAAGTCCGTTCCCAGATTTTGGTTTGTTTGTTTTTTATCACAAACTCTCACTGTTAAGATGTGTTCCATTGCACCTAAGGATTTAACAAACATTATCTCTGAGTTTCGAAGACATCAAACTTAAAAGTCCGTTCCGATTTTTCGGTGTTTTGTTTTTATCTAAGAATTTGACAAACATTACTTCTGGTTCTGAGTTTCTGAGACATCAAACTTAAAAGTCCGTTCCCCACATTATGGTTTGTTTGTTTTTTACCACGAACTCTCACTGTTAAGATGTGTTCCAATGCACCTACTCGTAAGTATGTGACAAACATTACTTCTGTGTTTCTGAGACACCAAACTTAAAAGTCGGTTCCCAATTTTAGGTTTGTTTGCTTTTAATCACGAACTATCACTGTTAAGATTTGTTCAAAAGTTTGTTTTTATCACGAACTGTCTCTGTTAACATGTGTTCATATGCATCAAAGAATTTGACAAACATTACCTCTAAGCTTCTGACACATCAAATTTAAAAGTCCGTTCCCCAGATTTTGGTTTGTTTGTTTTCTATCACAAACTGTCACTGTTAAGATGTGTTCAAATGCACGTAAGGATTTGACAAACATTACTTCTGAGTTTCTGAGACATCAAACTTAAAAGTTCGTTCACCAATTTTGGGTTTGTTTGTTTTTAATCACGAACTATCACTGTTAAGATTTGTTCAAAAGTTTGTTTTTTCTTATCACGAACTGTCTCTGTTAAGATGTGCTCAAATGCACCTAAGGATTTGATAAACTTTACTTCTAAGTCTTTGAGACATCAAACTTAAAAGTCCGTTCCCCATTATTGGGTTTGTTTGTTTTTAATCATGAACTATCACTGTTAAGATGTGTTCAAATGTTTTTTTAATCACGAACTGTCTTTGTTAAGATGTGTTCCAAAGCACCTTAGGATTTGACAAACATTACTTCTGAGTTTCGTTCCCCAGTTTTGGGTGTGTTTGTTTTTATTCACGAACTATCACCGTTAAAATGTGTTCAAATGCACCAACAAAAAAAACAACAAAAGGTCTACAAATTTAATTTAATTAATTAATTACTAGCTAGAAAAAGTAAAATGTACTGTGAAAGTTAATTTACAGTTATAACAGAATATTGAGACATAAAACTTTCTTTGCTTTAGCAAAATTGATAATTTTGTTTTAGTGATGATACCAAGGTGTGTTCCCCTTCACATTTCAAAAGAGTTCTAATGAAAAAATTGACAATCGAAGCTGATCAATTTATAACAGTTTTGGAAACCCTTCAAAACCCACAAATTTCAATTTCTATCATTAACTATTGTTTATTTCAAGGTTCAAATTTCTTTCATAACTACATTTTAATTGAATTTATTAAAAATAAGTCGAAAGGTAAAAAAGAGCAAATGCATTAGTACACAATTTTTATCAAAAAGTAGAAAAAAGAACAAAACATTTGCTGACCTTATTTAACAGTTCTAGGAAAAGGATTTCATATCATTATACGGATGTCTACGGATCACGATGATGGTTCCTCAAAAAAAATAAACTATTCTCAAATTACACATCTACAAAGTACCTGCCCGCCCTTTTGCCTCCATCAGGATAATCATCAAGCCGAAGACAAAAATCTCTAACAATGATCATTTTTCTTTTCCGTTCCATTTGAAAACAAAAACTAAGAAAAAAAAAACATACATATAAATAAACGCAGATATGAACTGAACGGCCATCCTTAAGGGGTCCATTAAGGACCCTATTGGTATCTACATCTTATCTCTTCTTAAAACGAACGAACCCGATGCCCATAACAATCCCTGCATATAGCAGTACCCTACCCTAAGTATAGCCTTATTCAAGAAAAAAGGTTCGTTTCAATTCTTGTTTTATTCTTCTTGTGGTCTTTATCAATTTTTGAGGCAGTTATGCGGGCTCTGGAATTCGGATTATGTAGATTTTTGTTGATCATCGAACTACGTTCCCTCCTTACGGTCGGTGGTGTGGTTTATATATTTTATTTTGGTTTTGTTCTTTTTGAGGACAAAGTGATGATCCACTTGCGTAATTTGTTTGATATTTAAAACCATCCATCGGGAACACCTGCGATTATCTGATCTCTTGCGGATATATTTTTTATACGCGCTGATTTTTTGGAACATGTATTGAATAAGTGAAAGGAATGTCATTTTAAAAAAAATTTAAATATTGTTTTATTTTTTACTTTAGATTTGCATCTGCTTTAAAAAAAGAGAAAAAGATTCTATCATCAAGGTCTCGTAAGCTGAGATTTGCTTTGTTGTCTGTATTTTCAGCTTTAATGACAATTATTGTAAGCTTATTCCTTAAACGGACCCAAATTTATTTTCGATTGGGTTGTTTAAGAAATTTAACACAATTATTGAATTTTTTTTGTAAAATGTAAGTTAAGTATAGACAACTGTCATTACTTATGTTTTGCTTATTAATAAATCTGCTGTGACAATAAATGTCAATGAACTGACAAGATTAAATTGACTGTTCATACCAACTTCGGACTTTGTCTTTTCTTGTCAGTTTTGTTTGTATGTTAGTATAAGAAAATGAAGAAATATCAACAAATGCCAGATTTATAAGCAACAATTTCTTTCAGTTTCAAATGTCATCTGAAAATGATTGAAAAATGACGTTTCTGGCAATGTTGTGAGACAAAATTGTAGGTTTACACGATGCTAAGAAATTTGAGACGGGTTTGACCAATTCTATTAAAAATTCAGCAACAATTTATTAAGTTCTATTACGCTCTGTAAACTTTTGTATGTATTGATATTAGGTTTGTTCACAAGATTTTTTTGGCAGCAGAAAATGTCAAATTTCGAAGAGTGGGAACTACCATAAATGCATGGAACGGTGTATTGGCAATTTTTGCCCAAAGAAACTTCTTTTGTAGAATTTGTCAGGAGGGGACATTTTTTTCTCTTTCGTTAGCGGTTTCTTCTACGAAAAATTACCAAATTTGTGAAGTTTGGATAAGTTTTTGTCAACAATTGTTTAAAAATGGCAGTTTTGGTCAATGTTATGAACAGACCTATTTTACTCAGAGTTCTTACACTCAGAGTTTTCTGGTGTAGCCGTGGATAAACATATGACTTAAATATCTGATTTACTTTATTTTGTGCTGCAGAATATTGTTAGATCCTACAAGATTGTGAGATTGGTGATAAAATGCCTTTCAATATATAATTGCTTGTGACATAGTTGACAGATTTAGCGCCGAAGTGTCTTATAATTATATTGTCAGATTGTTAAAGCTGATTCAACTTTGCTTCCGTGTAGAAGAATTATTATAAATATGACATAAACAAAATTGTCACCAATTTCCCTCTATCTTTAACAATGACATCTGACAACTTTAAACACTGTCTAAAAATGTTTGACAATGACGTTTCTGGCAATATTGTCACATATTATTGTAAGTTCACACGATTGTTAGACATTTCGGTCAATTCACAAGACAATATTTAAAAATGTGACTTATCTTAACACTTTGCTCTTAAAAATGTCGGAAAACTATATTTTTGCACATTTAATTATGACATATGATGCATTTAATCGGGACTTTTCCAAAAAAAAGGGAAATTCAATTTCTTTTGTTTAGAAAACTCCACCTGTGTGTCAGACATAAAAATTGTCGACGTAATTTTTCTTGTTTTATAAACTCATCATAAGTACAATGCCCCTTGATGTACGTATGGACATGAATGCACGTAGGGTTAAGGTATAATGTATATTGTACAATAACAAAAACATACCAAAAACTTAGCTCTTCTATACCGATGGAAAAACAACCCCGTAGTAAAGTGTACACACATTCCCTTGAGAGTTGAACTTTTCTTTGTTAGATCCGTGAAGGAAGACACCCTGCGGACGCATCACGTTTGCATCAACCACCTTCTTTATTTTATATGAAATTCACTTCCGAGTTCCGTATTTACACAGATGCTACAATCAGAATTCTATAATCGGGTGACATATGCAGAAAATGGGATGCAAGAGTTATTCCATATCAACCCCCACCGGAATCCACCACCTTAAACGCCCTTAGATACATATAACGTTCTGGTTCTGATTCGTTTTTATATTTTTTTCTGTTCTTTTTATTTGTTTATTGCTGTTCGACGATGATGACGACGATGACTAGGACTAAGACTAGGACTAGGGAATCCTCTGCCTCTCATTAATGAAACAAACGAGAAACGACTCAAGGCCACAGGGGTGCACTTTTTCTTTATCCAATTCGGAAACACACGGTAGCATTTTGCGAGTGTATTTGGGGTTGTCTGATGTGTTTTTCGATCTTCTACATCAACATCATACAATAGACAGTCTTGCTCTTCAGTCAATCCCCTAATGGCATTAAAACCGCTTCCGTGATGGGTGTCATGTGGTATGAAAAGGCGAAAGTGGTGTAGCAAGTGCATATAATTTTGAGGAAGTTGTGATTTGTTGTTCTACAGAAGGAATGTGAAGTTTTAGAAATGGTTTTTGAAAAGGGATTTTATTCTTATTATGCGTACACTGATATTGAAATGATTTTATCAGTTGAAAAATTTGGACTTAATCTGCTTTAAAGATCGTATTAAGAGTGCAAAACATCTAATCTCATCGTCACACCCATTTAATCTCTAGAAATGATTCAAAAGTAAAGGTTTCAGCTTTCTAAAACAATACAATCTTTTCTATCATTACAGAAAATTTGTTATTGGAAATATTTTTTCTTACTGATTTCAATATTCTATCAATATCAAAAATGACAGCTGTCATACATAACTGACATATTTCAACGAAAAGAAAAATTGGTGTTACTCCATGGGATTTGTTAAGGACTGCATTTACATTTCGCTGGCCGACGGTATAAGCATTTTACAAGTTAGCAATTTGTTGTAATATTCAGCCTTATTGCAATGATCAACCATCAACCGATTGACGGTTGATAGACAATATCAATTCAAATCAAAATCGGTATTGTGAAAATCAATTGACGAAATATTGTGCTATTGTGAATGCCTTCAAAATTATTTTATTATTCTTGCCATTGACAGAAGTTTTGAAAGCAAATAAAAAAATTAAAAACAAAATAAAAAATGACTTTGACTAAACTATTTTTTGATGATGATGAGGATTCAAATGATTCTGAACTCATTGAAACGTTGAGAATGCGAATTAGTTTGAGAGATGAATCCAATCCCTTGGAACTGGAAAGCCAAATGTAAGCATAAAGGATTTGATTTTCAGACACAAATAACTTAATCTGTACCTGATCTCCTCCGTTTTCAGTTTTTTAAAAAAAACTTTCGGCTATCCAAGGATTTATTTCATGATCTTTTCCAAGAAATAGAGGACAAGTTGAAGCCCTGCAAAAGTATTCGAGCCGTGCCGAATATTTTAAAACTAGGAACAAACAGTGTTAAGATTTTGTGCACATGGTATTGCCCAATCAACTACATCGTTTGTCCTAAAAAAAGTCCTTGGTTTAATTGAAAACGATGTGTGCCCAAAATGGATAACACCTGAGGTGTTAATAGTTTCCAAACCAAATTCTCTTCCGGTTGGATTGAACCATGTATGTATTTAGACCCAATAAACTTACAACAGCTTCTTCCATATCGCTGAAGTGGTGAAGTCTAATTGGACCACCACCAGTGGCTGATATTTCGATTTTGTTTTCAGTTTTCTTCTTCTTTATTTTGCATTTTAGGTCGACCCATACTCTTTGCCCTAAGCTATTCAGCTCTACAGAAATTTGTTCCCATTTTGAATGTGCTCCAGCTTATATGCAGAATTCCTTAGCGAGTTCAATATTTTGTTCCATCAACTGGACTAATGTGCATATCTGTTTTTTGTTACTAATAACTTTTTGAGACCTTTAAAATACAAAATTAACGATTTTATAAATTTTTATAATTCGAAACTCACATTTTTTTGTTATGTTTTCAGCAAACACGAACTCATCAACTACAAATTTACAATTGAAAAAAAAATTGCCAGTTGACAAGAAAGTCGATGAATTTTTTTTTTTCACAATACCAATTTTTTCCATTCACAATAGGTTATTGATACAAATTCACAATGTATCAACAATTCATTGACAGTTGACACTCACAATACCATTTAATAAAATTTATTGAAAAATTTCAATTATTAATTTATAGTTGATCTTCACAATAAGTTTAATTTAAAACGAACACGTCAAAGCAGTGACAGTTCTTGAAAAAACAAAACAAAACACAACAAACAAACCTACTACGTTTGGAGAATATGGGATAAATAATTTTAAGTTTCAGAAACTCAGAAAAAGTAGATTTAGATTTAAACTTTAATAAAATGTTATAATATGGTATAGATTCTAAAACCGATAAAACTAGTAACATCCTTTTTTTTAAGTCGTTTACAATTTTGTGGCTATGTGACTTCTGGCTTCTTGACATTTCAAATTGCTGTCATTGTTTGGATGTGTTCATTTAGCGTTTTGAATGAAATAGGATTGGTATTTCATTAGTTACGAATAAGAAAAATAGTTCATGTTTTGGAACAGTTTGATAATAGTTTACTACAGTAAGTTGCTAAGACATAGACAAATTATTGATAATGAGTGAATTAATGGTTAAGAAGATGCAAAATAAAATTATAAACAAACCAAAATTCCCGAAAAGCATTTTGACTGCAAAAACAAAAATGTAATATGTTAGATTGAAGCAGCGAATTGATGTCATATCTTTTTTAACTGTCAAATTATATTCAATATGTCAAAAATGTTTAAAATGTTTTCATTGCTTGACTTGTGTCTAATTTCCACTTGTAAACTTAATGAAATTATAAAACCATTCTCATTTTTACGAATGTCTATTAATAAATTCGGAAGCAGAAAATAATTTTGTTCCCATGCATAAGGTTTGTTTGTCTACTACTTGTTAGTTACTTCGAGAATAGTTTAGAGTTGTTTGTACGATATGGTTACGGTTGAGAATAGTATTTAATATCTTTGCTTGTTCACGCTTTAAGATTTTTGAAAATAATCACTAAACTTTAGATTTGATGATGGAACGGGGGAATTCCTAAAGTGGAGTATATAGTTTTTGAAATAAGGGGTCACATTGAATGGACTTAATTGAAATAATTAACGTGAGAAAAAGGAAGACATCTGAAAAAAGTGACACATAGTTTTGTCATAAGCAATACATTGTGAAATTAGTGAAAATATTGCACTTAAGGGCGGTGTTCACATTGGATTCATTCAAGACGATTCATTTGTATGTCACATCTCGTTCCCGCTTCTTTTTTACAATAAAAAACAATATTGACAGTTGTTTGTAGAAAATGGATGGTAACGCTCTGTTATAAGTTTGTTCATGTTAACTCTGTAAGGTTTGTTCGATTTAACGTTGCTGTACTTTTTCCAAACCAGAATGTAAACGGTGCCATTTTTTTTAAATCTATCTTATTTGGATAAAAGGTTAAAAATTCAAATCTTGCAAGTCGACTAGCTTATTTAATGAATCTAATTCACCAAGGAATGGGATATTTCCTTTCATTAATATTTCTGATTATGAGAAAATTGTTCATTCGAAGATCTTGTGTCATTTCTCTCCTCCACCAGAGTGATAGAACAACTGTTTTATTGGTTTTCAAAATTTGGAATCATCTTTAATTGATGTCCTGTGTAAATATGATAGAAATTGTAGATGTAGTACAAGACAGCCAATATACTCGTACAGTAGGTGGATAAAAGCCTTTTTGGAGGGAAATTGATTGATACGCAACCAATTATTTCTGTTCATTGTGAAAGGACCTTTCCTATTCCTAAAACACTCGTCGTGTATGTAGTATACACATATAAGAATATTTTCGAAAATCACATTACAATGTACAATGCTGAATCACAGTTCTCTCATTTCCCGTCCGTCGACCCTAAATACATTCGTATATGATCCTGATGTTCTTACTCGTCTCGAATCCAGATCCAGAGTCTATTAACAAAAGGAAGCAACATTTCATTACCAAGTCGTATCCGGGCGGAAGCTGGGTAGTTTCTAGCTTAGGATATTAAACTCATCTCCCCCGGTTTCAGATATATGTATCTGGTATTGTGGACTGCGGAGTTGTGGTTACAACCAACGGAGAACAGAGTTTCACTGATGTCTTCAACTTTTGCCCACATTTCGCTTTTGTGTTACAACACGAGGGACCAATATACACACATCCACACAAAAACACACTCCGACACACAAAAATTTTCTAAATGCAGAATCATCATCATCCTTGTGACTTCCTCATTATTCCACAGTTGGTCCATCTACTATATCGTCGTCGTAGTCATCGTCGTCGTCGTTGTCCTCATCGTCATCGTCGTCGTAGTTTTCATCCTCATGGAATATATAAAACCAACAACAACAACAAAGTTCAGAATGAAAATGTCTACAAATCATCTTCTGAAGGCTTTTGAAATTTCTCTTCCTTGAAAATGTTCATCTTCCTGCTTCCGGGATAAAATGTTCATATTTCGAGGACATTTTCAGGAAATAAAATACGATGCCATCCCCAACTTCCTGTATGTGATATCCCGGCGTATCACCACCGCCACCACCACCGACCGCTTGCCACCCACTGCCAATAGGACATCCCACAGTACAACCGAACCGGGGATTTTGCACTGCCAAGCCCATGCCAAGCCCACACTTACTCCCATTTCCCATTTTCCCGTTTCCCTTTTGTAGGTAGATAGGTAGGTAGGTACACAGACAACGACGACGACGACAACGGAGCGAAGTATCTCGTTATGGGTTTTGCATAGGGAAATGTACTGCAACCCTCCGCCTCCAGCAGTCTTACCGGCTTGTGAATCTAAATCGGAGACGAAGCAAGGGATGCTTTGTGTTGGTTTGAGTTTGGGTTTGGGTTATTACGGAAGGACATTTTGTGCACAGAATCAGAATCTGATTCAGAAGCAAAAGCAAAAGCAGAAGCAGAACGAAACGAGAGAGTAATGTGCTGATGTGGGTTCCTTGGCAAAGAAGTGATGCCATCGCACGCTTTAGCTATAATCGCACTCTTGGATGCTCATCCAAGGACGACTCGCACTCTTTTTTTTATATCGAAAAACATAGCTCGAGTATTATAGTTTAACCCCACTGAGTGGTCCTTGATTGCAAAAGCACGAGTTTGCAACACATTTTAAAATGTTCAACTTTCTTGCCACTTGCTCCGTCTTGAGTCTCGACTGTGAGATTAAAATATAAAAAAGATGACAAAATATAAAACGCCCAACGGATAAAGGAGGAATCCTGATTATCAGACGTTATATTGTGGGTTGGGGTTATGGTTCAGTTTGGTTAGGTTGGGTTCTACTGATGGTTCTGGCTTGGCTGGTGGCATGGCGTAGTTTTTCCGGAGCGAAGGATTGTTTGTCCTTGTGCAGTGCATACATTTATGTGCGCCGGGATATGTGCTGGCTTTGCGGAAGCGTATGAGCGGATGAACGGAAACTAGTGTGGTAGGTAGGCTATGAGGTCGCAGTGCTTCCTTTTCCTTGTAGAAGCACACAAATAAAATAAAAAAAAAAACAATATTGCAAAGTGCAGTGGATGGGCATGATGGAGGAAGAAAGTTTCCATAGAAGTGCCCTGGATGCATTCATTGGCATGATTGAAAGGAAAATTTTGTCTTCAATGCTTGTAGCTTGTGTCTTGTGCGTTGTGTAGGAAGCTTAACAAAGCCTTTATTATCAATTTAAGGGTCTAACATGTAATATCTAAATATTAAAAGTATACTAGGTAAACATTTCTCGAAGTTCCATGCCACACACAAATCCTTTCGGAGAGGTTCATTTATTGTAAAATGACATTTTAAAAGAAAATGTTTGCAATAACACCAATTAACTCTTTGAATATTAGGGATAGTGCCTGCCTTTAGTGTTATTTTGTCAAACTTTATTCTCAGAACATTGGGAATTTCTTGTTTAGACATTTATGACGTTTCTGCAACTGATATGAATCTAGTATTCGACAGAAATATGACAGTTCTGTCAGTCATACACTTTGCGAGGCAAAAGTTTGCTATATTCTCGCATCTCTGTCAAAATGACAACATTGACTTAATAAAACTTGTCAAATCGCTATGGCTGCGTTCAGTCGCGTGTTTGATAGGGTATCTGGATAGGTCGATTTTTCAAAAACTAAAAACAACTTTAAGCTGTTCATAAAAAACAGAGAACCATTTAAGCTTCGAAGTCTAAATTGATAAGATAAAACAGTTAATGGATAATTCAACTAATTCGTAGGACGATGATGAATTGATAGATTCGTTTCTTGAAATTCAACTATGTGTTGAATCAGCTGTTCTGTCAGATACAAACATATCCCAGAAATTCTTGGGTACCTTTGGATTTCTTATTTTGACATCTCAGCTGTTTTTGATCAGCTGTTATTTTACACGTAAAATGCTAACAAAAAGGTATCCGGATACCCTGTCTGTCTGAGATTGAACGCAGCCTATGACTACTTAGCTTCTGACATTTCTAGTTGGCTGCGTTCAATATCCTGTTGGATATACTGGCCGGGATATGTGAATACTCAAATTGAGATAAATTATAAAATTCGTTAGCAAACAACTTCTTCATCATCAATTTTAAAGGGTATTTTATTTAAAGGTATCGAAATCCTAAATAGAATAGGAAACATTTATTTTTGTTAAATATGTCAGTTTCGTTTATTGACGCTTCGTGTGACAAATGAACTTAGTACGCAAAAAACGTATTTTGAATAGAAGTGTGGTTTTCAAAATAAATTTGGACAATTTTGTAAGCTTTGTGCAGGCGTCAGTATATTCATGTTGAAATGCCAAACAAAACTTTGAATAAACCACTTGACAGTTGACAAAATGGCTGCCAGTCAAAATGGAGTTGTCAACTTAAAAGTCTAAAGATTTTAAAATACGTCCTTTTTATGAAACTCTTTCGAATATAATTTTGTATCAAAAACATTAAACTGAGAAATCAATTTTTAAATCAGCTCTTCTGTCAAACATTTTTGGATATCTTGGAATTTTATTTCTGACAGTTAATGCTGTTTTGGATCAGCTGTTTTGTCACATAAAACACTTGCAACATTAAACGCGGTCATTATGCCATAGGTTCATTCTTTAGATTTGGGTTTGTTCGTTTTGTTGTTTTTCACGAGCTGTCAATTTTTAGACGTGTTCAGATGCACTGGTTTCAATAATAGGGAATCAGTATTTCAATACTTAGTGGATTTTCATATTAATTTATGTTTGTTTAATTTAATGAAAATATTCTCAGGCCGGTACTTACCAATCTATAAAAATAAAAATAAATTCACTGACCCTATTGCCATGAAGAAGAATTGCTGTGACAGTGGCTGATCAATTCCTCGGTTGAAAAACGAAAGATAAGAAAGAAAAACCTTACCTGTGAATGTCCAAATACCTTAACGTGATGTTACTTATATATGTATAACATTAGACTATGAGGATGAGGAGTGACTGTCTCCAAATCGAGTGTTAGGGAGCGGCAACATAGAGTCTCGTATATTCGTATACCTTCTCGTTTCACCTGAGCTGACGCAGAGTGACTTAAACGCGGTAATTTTCCCTGCTAGACATCGTCGTCATCGTCATCGTCATCTTCTCCACGCAGCACTGATCAGGAAAAGGAAGTATGTTAAGCGAAGCATGATGCGTTTCCTCTGCGATGAGAGTATATGGAGCTCATCATAATATAGGGTCTGTTTTCGTTTCTCCTATAAAGAGTCTTGAATTTGGTCTTCTTCTTGGTCTTGGTCTTGGTTTTGGTCGGCAAAAGAAGTGATTTTGTTCCACTACGAGTTACCTACATGCAATCATTCTTAAAAGACGGCCAGAACTAACAACCTGAACGACATAAGTCCCCAACATTAGAGAGCAACTTGGTCGACGAGCAAAGCAATTAGGTGGGACAACTGTATCGTGTGACTTCCGAAGAATCAGGGCAACTCAAGAATGGTTACATCCTAAACGTCGCTCATCGTTGTTGTCGTCGTAGCCGTCGTCTTCTTCTTCGTGGTCGTCATCGTCAGTTTGATCTCTTCGGGTTTGTGCTATAAGAGTACAGCACATATTGATGGTGATAGCGAAATCTTGTCACGTCTCTCAGCTTACTAGCGTTTATATAATCAACAAAGCGGAGTCACACACATGCGCCGGTAAAATCCTGGATGCATTTCTTGTTGCCACTGCCATCAGCTCTCTTTTGGTCATTGTCTTCTGGATTGGGACTCTGATGGAGTCACAGCACAGCTCACAAGTCGCAACCAGAGTCAGAGTTAGAGTCACAGAGTTGTAGAGAGTTGGTGGTGTTGTGTAGTGTTGTGTTCTTTAAGCCAGTCTTGGCCATATCTCTGTATGCAGTTCACGGGTGCAAGACAGTTCTGTGGCACGTGAAGGAACGTTAATTCAGTCATTCGTAATGCGTGTGTACGGACTACGGACTTCGGAGCTATACAAGCTATACACTGGTAGTCGTCCGCATTCGAGCTACCAATAATGATGATGATGATCAGCGCTGCGGTGATCAGTGTCATTGCACTCCTTTGTGGGTCTCCTCGGTTGTTGTTGGTCTTGATGATGATGGCCAAAGAAGTTCGAAAAGGAGTTTAGGTGAAGGAGGAGGAGGAGGAGGAGGACGAGAAGAAGAAGAGTGGCAATGGTGGTACGTAAAGAGGCTTCAATTCTGGAAATAATTTGATGTTTTGCTTGGGATGCCCCTTGCGTCTAATGGTCGTACGTGTTAGGCTAAAGCGAAGTGAAGCGAAGGCAATAGATCGGTGGCGGTGCTGGTGTAATCACGTGGAGTGAGTTCTTCATGTTTGTTCGACCAACCGACCAATGCGGAATGCGGATGAGTCCATCGAAATTACCATTTTGTATGCAAGTGCAACTGTTCGAGGGGCTGCTGGTTTTATGGGTGGAGTATTTGAGTTTGTATACGAGTATATATGCATTTAGGTACGGTTCGTTCATGTAATGATCCCGGATCTCCGGCGGACCTCAACCAGAATTCACTAGGGACACACATAGGGACATAAAGTAATAGAGTAACGAGGTTGAGTCATATTTGCGTTCATGTTCCGTGAACCACCTAATACTGTTCGGTGTTCAGTCATATGAACTTGTTGGAGATACACACATAAAAATAAATACTTTTCCCACGAAAAAAAGTTTTCCAATAAAATGGAAAAAGTAAACAAGGTGTGCGGAATCTTTTCAGGTGGAAATTTTGATTAAGTAATAGGAATATTTTTTATAAGAAGAGAATTTGTATATCATGATATATGAAAATGTGTTGGTTGGGTTGATGTTGGAAGGTTCCTGAAACTTAGAAAATGTTAGTGGCTTAAGGCCTAAATTCTTATATAAAAATGACTTAAAAGGTACTTTCTGTAACTTTGAAAACTTGAAATATAGCCTTTTTGAACTGTAAGCTCTTGAAATATGAAGCTTCAAAATAAAGTACACGGATTTTTAAATTACCTTAAAATTTTTATTTATACTCGACTTTAAGATTCTACATTCATCAAAAAATAAGTGGTACCGTTTTATAAGTTGCTTTTTGACATAATACTTTAAAATTTGACAATATTTCAGTGGCTGTCTAATTATTAAGAAGCTAGTACTGGAAGAAAAAAAAACACAATACAAAACAAACTAAAATTCGAACTTGCCTTATGTCATTTGACACATGACGTAACCTATTTGACTTCATTTTTATTTGACTTATGTCATTTTCATTTGGCAATCCAAGTATTTTTGACTCTTTTCAAGTTGTTTTCTTGGGGAAAAGATTTGATTTTAAAAGAGAGAAATTTGGTTCTAGATTTACAGAAATCAAAAATACTCTTATTTTTAAACTCAAGAGTTGTCGTTTTAGTTCACTTTAGATGGTTTAAAAAAGGTAGGCAATAGGCCAGTTTAAATTTCTAGAATCTCAAAGATTTCTGTATATTCAGAAATATAAACCAAACTTCTCAATCAAATTTTTCACTTTTGCTGTCAGGAATCTGAGAATAGAATTTGTATGATTCGATTTCTAATGAATTCTCTATCGCACAATTCAAAAGAGGAAGAAAAGAAATGGAAAGCTAATTTCACATTTCCACATGACGTAACTTATTTAACTTCATGTTTTTTTACTTATGTCATTTTTATTTGGCAATCCAATTATTTTTGACTCTTTTCAGAGGGTTTTCTTGGGGAAAAGGAAAAGATTTGATTTTGAAGAAATCAAGAGCACTCTTATTTTCAAACTCAAGAGTTGTCGTTTTGGTTCACAGGTTCAAATTTCTAAGATCTCAGAGATTTCTGTATTCTCAGAAATATAAACAAAACCTCTCAATCAAATTATTCACTTTTGCTGTCAGAAATCTGAGAATAGAATTTGTAAGAATCGATTTCTAAGGAATTCTCTATCGCACAATTTAAAAGAGGAAGAAAATAAATGGAAAACTAATTTGACTGCTCTGACAATCTGTCAAAAAATTCAGAGATACCTTAGAAATTTAAACTGGCCAATTTTAAGCAGACATTTTTAACGTCAGACGGTTAAGAAACGTCAACACTGTCAACTGTAAAATGTGATTTCAAACAAACAATTTAAACAAACTAGTTTTTTCTTACACCAAACTTTATAATCGTCACAATCAAAAAAAGGTTTAAGATGGAAAATGACATTAAATTAGCTTAAATGTGTTTGTCATAAAAATGCCAAGGCCAAACAAGAGTTATAATATAGGGTTTAAAGGGTTGCCATGTCTTGAACTAGTTCAATAGCTTAATTTAAACTGAAGTGTACCCCAAAATCTGAGATGGTAAAGTAGCTAATTTAACTCTTATAAAAACGAAAATTCGGTTGATTTGAAGTTTTAAAATCAATTGGTGTCTAATTTTCAACTGCATTTAGGGTATGTTTAGGGGGAGAAAAATGATTTGTTTTATAATTTATTTGTAAACAATTACCCTCTGACTGAGAGTGACCTATTTACATGATACATAACTTTATCTGGCTCCTCTTATGTCATTCTGCATTATAAAATTGGACAGGTAAAGATTTTCCAACATTCATTGTTGGATAATACCCGTTATGAAAAATTCGTTCCAGAATTTTGAAATAACGATACAAATTTCTTTCGGTTGCCATGTCCTCCAGCAGCTCTTTTTTTTTAATAATAAGGGAACACATAAAAAGGTTTTGTATAACTTAAAAATGCCAAAGACACAGTGTGAGCATTAGTAAAAGAGGGAAGGGTGGATAGGAGGTGTCGGTGTACATTGGTTTTAAATTTCTGAACATTGGCTTAAATAAGTTACTGGAGCACCAGCCCAGAGATGAGTGTTAAATTCAAGTTTCGGACATAGATAGGTTTTGTAAATTGTAGCCAGATCAGACGGAGAGAAAAATTTCTTGTAACGTTTCAAAAACCTAGACATCTTGCGGCATTTTTGGCAACATCTCGTATGTGATCGCTCCATAAAAGGTGGGTGCTGATGCACATTCCGGGAATGTCAAGATTTTCCGTTTCGTAGATGCAAGTGCCACTCATAGATAGTGGCAAAAAAGGTTTATTTCGCTTTAACGATACAGGACAGCATTGCGTTTTCGAAGCATTAAATTCCACACAATTTTTTATTCCCCATTGTACAATGCTGTGTAGGTCAGAATTTAATGAGCTAATCATATTTTGCCGTTCCAGTTCCACATCCGAACAGGAGGATAGTGAGGCTCGAAACGAATATAAAAACCTAAAAACAATGTATTGGATATGGATTAGAAGTAGCAGACAGAAGATCATTTATAAAAATGAGGCACAGGGTCACACACAGCATGTATTTTATGAGTTTCAGACTTGAATCTGTCTAAAACAACTTGTATTTAACGGTTCAAACGGAAATTTCGAATCCAACGAAGAAGAGATGCGTCGATACCGAAAGCACTCATTTTCTTTAAGAGAGCAAGATGCCAGACTTTATCAAATGGCTTTGAAATATCAAGTGCAATGATCTTACTTTCTCCAAAACGGTGTAAAGATTGCACTGTTCGGTGAGATGAACCAAGGGATCACCAGTGGACCTATTGCTACGAAAGCCGTACTGCCGATAATTAATCAACGTTTCCATGCCCTTAGAAGGAGGGATGTTACTGCTATCGGTCGGTAATTTGTGGGAGAGGAAAATTCGCCTTTTTTTAGGATTGGCTGAGCAAATGCAGTTTTCCAACTACTCGGAACGAGCCCAGAAGAATTGGATTGATGGAAAAGCTTACACGGAGATACCATCTGGGCCAGCGGATCTATGAATGCTGAGATCTTTAAGAACTTTCACCACAGTTCGAGTACGAAAAGATTGTTCCCATAGTATCATTTATGCGTTCAAGAACTGGGGGAGTCATGACACTATCTGGTAAGGTGAAATTTTCGGCGAACTGCCTTGCAAATAAGTTGACTTTGTCAATAAAGCTAACTAAAGAAGTGTCATTGCCAACAAGCTTATGAACCGAGGAAGAGGAAGAATTCCTCATGTTTTTTACAAATGACCAAACATTCTTACTGCCTTTAGGTATGCTCTTCTGTTAAGTTATAAAAAATTAACAATTTCATACAAATTTGTGTACATTTTCTGTCAAAAAAGTTCAATTAAACTATTTTTTTTCTGACGGCTAGAAATATTTCCAATAATTACCAAATCTAAAATTAAGTGTACTTCTATCGCCAAATACCTTAAGATAGAATTAAGAAATAACAGAATTCATTTTCATAGTTTAAAAATAAAGTTAGGAGTTAAAAAAGTGAGCACAGCTGTCAATTTCTTTAATTCTGACACATACCTCCAAAAAATCAAATTAACCAAAAGAACATTCCAATTATAAACAATCGGATATCTCATCGAACAAAAATTCTACAATCCCTCGTTAAACAAAACTTAATTTCTGCAAAAGCCAAACAAATACATTAAAACTTATTACTTCCAAAAACGTGATGGGAATTTCCAAAACAATTCAAATTTTCTGCTGGGAACGTCAAATTTTGTTTGGTCAATAAAATAATTTTAATACACCACTTAACGAGAATGACATAAACTGCTTTCTTGCATTAAATTTACTAACAAGCTCTGATGGATCAGAATACAATACCTTTAAAAAATAAAAAACATCACAACAATAGCGTCTTGAGTCTTGAGTATATTTTATGTAGTATACTCGTAGCTAAGCTTTTTCAAGTCACAAGTGATGGGCTCTCTTCTGGGCACACGAAACCAAGTGATCTGATGATGACGATCTCGAATAGCTTTTTATCGATTATTACCATGTTTGGTATTCAGAAGGCGTTATTTCCTGTTTAGAATTGTTATCACAAATTCATTCTACATTACGTCGTCGTTGATGAGAAAATAAATTATTATTTTATTTGTTTGTTTTTGTTGTTTTGTTTTGTTTTTCGGATACCTACCTACCTTTAGCGACTTGAATATACATAAGAGGGCTGATGAAGCGCAGGCTCACGCAGCTTAAAATGATGCCTTTGGGCCAATCATTGTCAACACAAATTGATAATTCAATTTAGCGAACATTCCTCCCAATAAACGGAGTCCTACTGTTCGTGGAATTGATGGAACTTAATTTATGACCATCACACCCACACGTTCCTCGAGAACCGTGTCGTTAGGAAACACAAAAAAAGGCCAACAATTGAATAACAATCAACCAACCAAGTGGTAGTAGAATGTTTCTTAAATTACCAGGTCCGGGCGTTGCGTTGGAGATGGCGATAGCGATGGTTTCAACTAATTACCATAAAATGCTGTGTGCTTAAGGCGCATTGGTATTCTGCTCCAAAAACTTTTTCGGAGCATTGTTCGGGAACCGAAACCGATCTGAACCGAATTATGATAAGCGGATATGTCATACATAAATTCAAGTGAAGCCATTATGGCACAAGAATGTCAATTTGGCTGTCAAACCCATAACGATCTTCTTACACAAACTTCAAACTTTCCTGTCCCGCCGCCGGCCGCCTCCACCGCCAGACTCCCATACAGCGATCAATGCCTGAGAAATTTTTCGCGCAGCTAATAAATCTCTGCAGGCTAAATCAAAATTTGTCGCCAAAAAAATAGTTCACCGTTGCAGGGGTTAAGTTCAAAAACTTTCACATGGTGTAAGGTTATCAAATGTCAGCTAACCCTCCACCGCGCTCCATCGCAGTCGGTCTTCCAGGAGAGGCAGTTGCTTTGTTGTCGATCGAGTCAAAGACCTGTCCTGCCAAAAGGACAACGATGGAATCAATCTCTTGCGAACCCCCTTGTCCCCGATCGATTGAGTCTCCAATCGAAAGCTAGGGGTTGAATGCGACTATGCGATGGCGATGGCGATGGAGAAAGAAAAAAGAAACAAAACAGGGAAGCCTGTTGGAAAGTGTAGACACCCCAAAAGTGTAATTGATCCCGTTTGGAATGATCATTGAAGCGTTATAACAATCGCTGCATCTTTGTACAAGAACCGAGAAGTATCCCAGCCGTCATCGGTCGTCTTCATCGTCGTCGTAGTCGTTAAAGCCGTTTTTGGATTTCATGCCGTTGTTGGTTGTCGTGAAATAATCAAGTTGCAAAATTTTTAACCTTCGCTCTGATGCCGATGCCGATGTCGAAGTCGATGCGGAGCAGTGCAGGTTGTTGGTCAAACCGCAAAGCAAAAGCCAAACCTGGGGAACAGGACTTGTCTGCAATCATGTCGTGTCGTAAGGAAATCCGAAAGCGAATGTGCAAACGTATGTACATCCTAATGCGTTGTTCCCCTATAAAGGTACGTACCTATATGTATTACTTTCATACCTGGGCTTGTAGGACCCGATTTTTATGATGTTTAAAAGTAGAAGTAGGTACCTTAAGGAATATACAAATATTTGGGTGGCTTCCAAAAGGTATCGTGGTTTCAGGTGACACATTTGATCTGCTTGATTGTGTTATGAAAGTCTTACCAATCGTTTTCGTTATCGTTTGCTCTCTGTTGCGGAATCAAGCAGCGGAAGAATTATTGTGCTTTATAGCAATTCTTTTATACCTACCTGACAACATTAAGGCGGATACCTACCGCTCTTTATATTGTTGCACTATAAAAGTTACCGATATGTCAAGTCGTTGAGTTTCGATTGCATCAGACGTGTATATGTGTATATAGTCAAGCTGTTGCGTTATCCATGTATTTTTGTGGTTTCCATAATTCACATCATAATAAGGTTTCAAATATAGAAGGTCCTGATTTTAATAGAAATTTTGTAAGGATTTACGGTTTAGTTATTATGAAGTCCGTTTGTTTTCTTTTTGAAATTTAGCTTGATTTTAGAATGTAACCAACCCTTAAAATTTTAATAAAGTTAGCATTGGCTATTTAAACATTTAGTAATATGCTAAATCTATATAAATTCTGAAATTCTGACAATTAAAATGAATAGGCCGGTTCCCAATATTTAGGTTTGTTTGATTTTCTCATCTTTTCTTCTGAGTGTCACTGCGTAGGCATCACTGTTCTTAAACAAATTGATAACAGTTAATGAATTACTAAATTTATTAAAAATTACTAATATTTTGCGCCATAGAATTGTTATTGTTTTTATTATATTTATATATAGTAATATTTGAAAAGAGAACAATTTAAGAAATGAAACCGGTGGGAGCGAGGTAAAAGAAATAAACCGTAAAACAAATCTGACGTTAATAAAAGCAATTAAGGTACATTCACAAGAGTTTAATAAGGAAATATGTGAACAATCGAGGTTTGTTTGTTTAATAGATACACAAAACTAGATAAATCAAATAGGAAAACGAATGTTAGCAAAAGACTAATTCTACTTAGATTTTCTTTCATATACTGTAGGGTGAAATACATTTCTCATGTACCGAAGAGTTAAAAATGTCTTCTATTTGTATTATAAGCTTTTTTAACGTGCAAAAAATACTAGACATCCCCAAGACTGGGACTCCTATAAAATTCAAAGCCAAAAGATCCTCATGGAGATCCTTCTGTAGCTCAATAGAAGAATCCTTGGGGGCATCAAGGACAAGGAAGATTCTCTCGACAAATCCAACCATGCCTAGTTGTCTTAAAAACTCGGATGGAACATGGACTAACTCTTGCGAAGAAACGCTAAACCTGCTACTATACACCCACTTCCCAGATAGCTCCAAATCCGTTAATACAACAAACCGTCCTGGGTCGGGTATTAAATTAACTTTTCCTTAAGGTCTTGTTGCAAAAGAAAAATTGACATAGGCTCTGAATAGCTTCGAACCTTATAAATCTCCAGATCCCAATAAAATCGTACCAGCTGAGCTACAACTTACCATTAAAATAATTTTTCCAATCATTGAGATGATCTTTAAAAGTTGTCTAGATTTGTTCTATATACATACTTCAGCGATGGAGAGAAGTAAAGGTAGTTTTTATTCCCAAGCCGGGCAAATGCTCGCATGTCAATCCTAAAGATCAAAGACCTATTAGACTATCATCATTCATTCTCAAAAATCTGGAACCATTGATTGATATCCATGTACGTAAGAGCATTGATAAGAGACTATCGATGTCTCAGCATGCTTACTGCAAAGGGAAATCGGTAGAAACAGCCTTGCACACTCTGGTAGGTTAGGTTAGGTTAACGTGGTTGTGGATACGAATCCACACACTTAGGCCAAAAGAAAGGCCCATCTACTTCTTACTAGTTTGAACTTTTTATAAAGCGAAGAAGGTAAGAACTTTCGAATACTCCCTTGAGCAAAAGTAATATATACTATGGTGGCCTTCCTGGATATTGAGGGCGCTTTCAACAACGCTGACACATCCGCGATCACTTCTGCTATGACGACCCTAAACGTCGAATACTCACTCTGTGAGTTGATTAATCGAATGCTAAAAATCAGGATTATTAACTCTAAGATGCGGGGGGTTTGTACGAAAAGGTCTGCCGGTAGAGGCACTCCACAAGGTGGTGTTCTGTCCCCTCTTCTGTGGAACAAAGTGATAAACGAACTACTAATATCCCTTGAGAGGGAAGGCTACAGAGTGGTGAGAATCGTAATACCTATTTCACCTGAAGGGGAGAAGGTAGGTATACCGATAGCTACATGTGATCCTCTGCTAAAAGAAACATCAAACTCTAGGTGGCACAATTTACCAACATGCGCAGCCACAAAACTCATATGGCCTTCATTCGACCTAAAACGCTCTAAAGACTTGTTATCTCGAAGCAGACTTCATATAGGTGTCCTTACGGAACACTGTTTTATAAGCAGACACGCAATACGACTTGGTGTAGCCTCAAATGTATGGACGAGGAAGAAGAGAAAACAATCTCTCACCTCCTCTGCACTTGCCCTGCTTTTTCACTAAGGCGCAAACTTTATCTTGGAGAATAATCTTTTGATAATCCCAGTGAACTAGCTAAAAAGGATATAAAATTTCTCTTTCGCTTTATAAAAAGCTCAAAATGGTTCGACTTGTGGGAATTAATTCTCTAGATTCATGTTTTATCACAATGGGCCTTCTCTTTTGGCCTAAGTGTGTGGAAAATGTTTGACATTGAAATAAATCACTAAAGTGCTTAAGCTGTCATGACCAGTGTTACCAAAATTCATAACTAAAATTCATATATTATTGCATTTATCTTTTTCTTAAAATACAGCTTAAACAATTAAATAAGAAAGAAATATTAATGCAGTTATTTAATGAATGTTTTCTTCTTTTTAGCATCTGACGTATGACATTTTTGCTTGTTTTTGCCCTGACAGTTTTCAATAACATGAACTGCCTAACATTATTCTACATTGTCATTTTTCTAGTTGAACAAAAATAATATCTAATCACTTTGTTTCACCATTATTTCGTGATATTACTCTGGGAATAAGAAGCAGACTTCCTTTTTGCCAAGAAATGTCTAATTTTTGGTGAACAGAACAATTGTTGATTGTTGATAGTTAGCGTTTTTCTTTTTTAGCTCATAGCAGATCTCGAACTGTCAAAAAATAATTGCGTTTCTTTTTGAGATCTGATCATTCAGAGCACCAAATTCGTGTTTCTTGTTTAGTTCTGAACATGTTCAGGAGCGCGTTCTGTTAGCTCAGAATAAAATAACAGAGCAAACGGAGTAAAATGCTGAACACAAACAATTTGATATTTGAAAGCCATGAAATTAAAAAAAATCATCGTCAAAATAACAAAAATGGCAGAAGAGTCTGGATAAAGATAATTTAGAAAAAACTAATTGCATATAGAATTTTTATGGATCAAATTTATTTCATACGTCAAATGGCCCAACGCCATGGCTGTTCTTTTAATTAATTTGGTTAAAGAACATTTTGAACACCTTCAAACAGATGACATTTTAAATCATGACGGTTTAGTGCTCAAGTTGTTTCATAATTATTGACTGAGAGAGCTTTGAACTAAAAAAGAAAAACGCCAAGTGTCAATCCACACAAGTCTACTAAGGGTAAATGTTGAGTTATGGACCTGTCACATCATCATTGATCAGTGATGTTATAATTTCCAAAGTCATTGATCGATGGTGGTGTAATTTCTTTTAGATGTAAACGTCAAATTTAATTTAAAAGTCTATTTTAAGCAGAAACGCCTTAACATAGTTTAAAATGTTCAATCCGTCCGTACTACACACGTAACTATGTTCTCCTTGAAATAATTATTAACATTTGTTACTATTTTCCGCTAAGCCGAATTTCAAATTTCATCACAATTTATTGCAACTCAACTTCAACTCATCTTAGCTCTGTTCCTTTCTACTTCTTAGATCTTTTTAGGTCGGTGTGTAACGAAATGAAATCAAGAATCAAAATGACTTTTCTATTCAAAACGAACAAAAAAAAAAAATTGAACCCTTAAAAAACAGATATCCTTTTGTTCAATATTCCTGAGAAATAGGGAAGCATCTTCCACATATACTCCTACATTATTTACATCCATCAATAAATTAAGGATACATATTGAACGAAATTATCCAATTTCTACCTGAAACTCCTACCGAATGTCCTAAAGTCTTCTTCTTAAAAGTGAAGAAAATATTACACATATTGACAAGAAAAGAAGAACATAAAAAGAAAAATAAAACATCTAAACAAAAAATAAGATAAAAACCATCAAAGCAAAATGGAGAGAGAGGATGCAAGATCGCAGGTACAATTCTATTGATTCACAAGTGATACGCACTTACATCCTGATTGTGTGTATATTCAATTTTTGAATGGGTTTCCAAGGAATTTCCACTCTTTCTTCAGATACATGTATAGAAAACCATCATCATCATCCAGAGAGTGACCACTTGAACAAAACCTCAGGGATCCTTCTTTAAACTAAAAAAAAACAACAACAACGAAATAAAATATGAATACCGGATCGCTTCATGTCCTTTTATGTACTTTAGAGCAGTTAAAAGGACAACGACTATGCTATCGTAGAGTGGAACACTTGCATCAACAATTGAAGAAACAGAAAAGAGGCGGGAAATACAAGGCAAATGAAAAAGAATTCCAGGATATCTTCCTTCGTATGTATTTAATAATCTTTTAGGTATATATGGTCAAATATCCTTTTTTCTTTTTGGCAAACAAATACGTTAGAAAAATGTATGACACCTTTATCAATGACATATTTTAAGAGAATGTACAAGGGTTTATTTGATTGCCATCATAAACCAAGGATTGTTAATAATAATTGTGTCTAATAATCTCTTCACAATAATTATTCAGGGTAAAATTGGATATGTACGCATTGTCATTATAATAACTAAATTTTTGGCAGTTGAGTTAGAAGAATTCATTGATAGAGGATCTATAACTTATCATTCACTTTGAGTTCACGATTGGTTTTTGCACTTCATAAGCCTGGATTTGGAGAAAACGTGCGCTATTCTCATTTATAAATCCTCAAACAAAGACTTGTCAAAGAATCAAAAAAAAAACATCGAAGGCCAAAATTTGTATTGCCACAACTAATTAACTTTTATTTAACGACTAATTAATAAGAAATAAACTGTACAAAATACATCGATTTTCCTGACATTGATAGTTTGTTTTGAAAGGCTTATGTGAATGCAATTTAATGATGAATTAAACATAGAAACATAGAAATATATTTTGATTAATTAATTCATTACTTAAACCATACCTCATTCAATTTCAAAGTTTTGTACTTATTTTCTGATGGGTGGCAATCAGTTAAGGGCACTTCTAGCATAGCAAATACTTTGAAAAAAAAAAACATCGCTAAAATGTCAAAACTCATTGAGTTTAGGTAAAAAGGACTTAAGTCAGAAGTCGAATGGATCTCATGTGATTTCGTTCTTAAATGTTGGTACGATTGATATTGCATTTGTATCTCGATGGCTGGGTTAGTTGAGTAGTTGAGCATTCGGAATTATGTATGTGTTTTCCATTGGGGAAAAAAATCAATCTGTTACTGTTGATATTATTTAGTTTTATTCATGAAAATAGACTAACTGGGCTTATTTTGCAAGAGAAAACAATTGAAAAGATAATTAAGTTTTGCTATGTTTCCACAAAAAGTTTATCTCAGTTTAGATTAAATAAATCTTTTTGGTGTTTCCACCGCACAAGAAGATTTAAAAATAATTAAGTATGACAGTACTATCTAAAGTGCAAGTATGATAGTTTGATTTGTGTTAAACAATAAAGAGCTGATTAGTTCAGCACCATATAAGAACATGCTACCTACTCCATGTGCATTTTTTTTAATTTGATTAAAACAAAACTATATTTTTTGTACACAAACATGCAAATAAACAGACCATAATGCATTATCTGTTAAACCAACTTCTCTACATAGGTTTTTCTTCTCAAATTTTGACTCGACTCCGATCTCCGACGTGAATCGAGTCAAATCAAGCTCATTTCAACCCGATTCAGGTATATAAAGAATTGAGGCGATCTTCAAGCTCGCTTTAACACCACATGTTAATGGAGTAGTCTACGAACAAAACCCCTCCTTAAAGCAATTGTTAAATTAATTCTTTTTTATAGAATCTCAATTTCCAGATGTTTTCTCACCATTTCTTCTTGAAAATCGTCCATTTTATTAGTTTTAGTTAGTTTTTTTGCTAAGTTAATTTTAACATTTAATTTTCACAAAACTTTCTTCTATTTGTGTGCTTTTTTTTTATTTTTTTCTGATAGATCTTCTTTTAGTTGTACTAATTTTAAAATACAAAAATCTGGCTACTGCCGATGCGTTTTCTTGGGAATTTTAAAATAAGTGAAGCATTTAAGATGTTTAAACCCTCTTATGGGGATGCTTTGCTAAGTTGACATCAACGCAAGAAAAATTAAAAAAAAAAAAAACATAGAAAACATTGCATGCCAAATGTCAAACTGTCACAACTAATTTAGACAAAATTAACGACAAGTTATCGACAGTTAAGTATACAAAAGGAAAATATACCTGCTTTAACCCACGTGAGTCGTTTGCTAAGTTGACATCAATGTAGCAAATAGCATACAAAACATAAAACAAATTGCATACAAAATTTAAAGCTGTCAAAATTAATTCAAGACTAATTAACTCCAAGTTGCTATTAAAATATTCACAAAGACATTTTTTTCTTTAAACTACGTGGGTGCTTTTCTAAGTTGGCATAAATGTAGTCAAAAGCTTAAAAACAACATAGAAAACATTGTATGAAAAATTTGAAGCTGTCAAAATTAATTCACGTCTAGATAAGTTCAGGTTTTTGGTTAAGTTAAGTATTCACGAAGACATTTAAACACTTTTTCTGGATTTTGCTTTACTATGTTGATATTAAGTTAGCAAATGAAAAAAAAAACATAGAAAACATAGACTAATAAATACAAACTGTCAAAACTAATTAACTTAAAATTACCTGACTACCCCATTTTTTGATCGGTTAATATTGTATAGCTAGGTCGATAATTCGACAATTTCTACGAGGCGATCCTAAAAGGAGAGATTGGTTTAAAATTTTTTAGGGCATGACTACACTTTAAATATTTAAAAGAAGTCGTATTTTTAGACAATGCCAAACATTGTTTTGAAAAAATAAACAAAACTTGTAGTCTAGATCAAAGGAGTGGTAAGTGTCATGTTTACCATTTTCCCTTCTCAGGTACCTTAGCTAACATTATATTTAAGGCTATGTGAGCATTCACCTTAAACAAAATTGATAGAATAGTATGTTCAATCTAACAATTTAATTTGTAAGAAAAATTCAATGTCAAACTGTAACAACTAATTTAGAAAGAAACGCCAAGTTATTGCCAGCAAAGTATACAATCTTACAATGTAGCAAATAGCATACAAAACATAGAAAAAATTGCATACAAAATGTGAAGCTGTCACCATTACTTCACGACTAATTAGCGCGTAGTTACTGATATTAAAATATTCAAACAGACATTTTTTTCTATTACGACTGTCGATGCTTTTCTAGGTTGACGTAAATGTAGTCAAAAGCTTAGAAAAAAACATAGAAAACATTGTATGAAAAAAGTGAAGCTGTCAAAACCAATTCGCGTCTAGATAAGTTCAAGTTTTTGGTTAAGTTAAGTATTCGCGAAGACATTTGAACACTTTTTTCTGGATTTTGCTTTGCTTTGTTTATATTAAGTTAGCAAATAAAAAAAAAAACAGAAAACATAGAAAAACTACAAGCTGTCAAAACTAATTGACTCAAAATTATCTGACTACTCCATTTTCGGTTAGATCGGTAAATATTGTATAGCTAGGTTGATAATTCGTAAATTTCTACAAAGCGGTGAAAAAAGAAAGTTTAGTTCAAAAATTTAAGGGCATGATTGCAGTTTAAAGATTTAAAAAAAAAGAATAAGGAAAAGGTCGTATCTGCGAAAAAAATAAACAGAACTTGTAGTCTAGATCAAGGGAGGAGCATGTGTCACTATATTTAAGGCTATGTAAGCATTCACCTTAAACAAAATTAGCAATTAGCACATTACATGGTAAATAATGAACTAATATGTTTAATCTAACAATTTAATGTGTAAGAAAAATGCAAGTCATTTTGTAAATCACCAAAAAAAAAATGTGATTAAATAAGTCATTAAAATTCGAGAACGCGATTCACAGTTATTCCAATTAAATACCAACTTTAAAAGCTTATATAGTGAACAAGATATATAATATGCATAAATGTACATGTACTGTATTTTCTCGAGTTAATTTATGACTGATCATTAAAATTAAAATGCCAAACTCAACGTTTGTTTTTGGTTTTTTTATTATTATTATTTACAAAAAAAAAACTTTTGTTTCCCCATATTGTTATTATTTTAGAACCGGACTTCTTTGTGACAACATTCCAAATACCAGCTATACAAAATTTATAAAGCTCGATTATGGGCTTACCTATTTAGTATGTATAATCGTACAAACTCTAAACACGTACATTGCTCCTTAGAACGATCATAAGACAAATCGTTAGAATATGTTTCTAAGTCGTTGCGTTGGTTTTGTATGGCCCTTTGTTGTGCTTGTGGCCAGGCCAGAGGCAGGCAGGCCATCATCAGCATATAAGATCCGAGGCGTCTCATATCGGTTAAGAACCCATCATATACATAGAAGTTCGTACCTACAAAAACCTGATAAACTTAGTAGAAGTGTAGTGTTAATTTAATATGCAAGGCCGTGCTCTTCTTCAAGGAAGAAATATTTTCCGTATTACGTGATAGAAGTATGTTTGCTTTTGTAGATGTTTTATTTTTCTGTGTGATTGAATGGTTTCAGTTTATCATTAAGGTACACCTACCTTTTATTCTAAATAAATGTTGGTTTTCATTTTTTACTTTCGTACAATACGCATGAACACAAAACTTATATTTAGAATCATAGTGCATAGCGCTATTTTTATGAACATACCCTTCCTTCAAACGTCCTTGTGACCAATTTTTGTTTACTTGGTTGGAAACAATGCGACTTCCAGGGACCCTTAGATGTTTGGAAAAAGACATTTTCAAATTATTCTTTAACGAATAGTTGTATTTCAATATCCTTATTAAAAGAAGGAATGGCTCATGATAGAATTCCCCAAATATCAAAGAAGTTTGTTTACAAAAATTCGTTCAACATGGCCCAAAAACGATCGCCATTGACTGTATCGGCCACTCCTTGCTCATTTTCGAATCAAAATAGCCCAATTATGCCTTTGGACCAAAATCCGCATCAAACAGTGACTCGTTTTGGGTGTATCGCCTTTTCAATGTATGCGTACGGGTTTTCTGTGCCCCAAATGCGACAATTTTGCTTGTTTACATACCCGCCAAGATCAAAACGAGCTTCATCTGAGAAGATGATTTTTTTGGCAAAATCGATATCTTCTCTAAGCGTTGTTCCCAGTACACACAACCATATTCATTTAACGGAAGGATAAAACTAATTTTCTGTCAAATTAGACGTGAGCTTAGTGTTACCATTCACGAAATAAGCACTAGTTGAAAAAAAGTTAGATGGCGGACCCTATATTATCAAATTTGATAGAGAGTCGAAAAAGATTCAACAATGAATTTTAATTACAAAAGTCATAAGTTGAATTCTGTCATGTATGAAGCTTATACTACCCAATTCAGTTTTTAAAGGTTTATTTAATTGAAGCTCAATGGAAATTATGCTAAAATTTGACGCACTGTGAAGAGTAATTCCTAACTTAAGTGAAATCCGAAATACTAAATTTAAATTTTATATTTCTTAACGTTTTTATAAGTAACAGTTTTCTAGTAGAAATTGCAATGAAAATATAATTTCCCTTTTTCCATGTTTATGGTTTATATATAAACTACAGTAATAAAACAAAATCCATTTAGCAAGTACCTCAACCATATGTCATATTTGAAAGAAAATCTATTACATTTTTAAATAGCTACATCACAACAAGAGTTGCCATTCTATAACATTACATTCCGGTTTTTTCTTTTAATGCAATGTTAAAATGTTTTTTATTTTGTAATATGACTTTTTTCTTTTTTGTTAATATAATGTCACTTTGTCAATCAAATGTCAAATCATAAAATCAAATGGTGCTTTTAGGCGTGTTTATAATTTTACTATATTCGTGTGGATTTATGCGAAGCAAATTTTTCTTTCATTACATTGTGCAAACATTTAAAGAACTTGTTTTAGGTTCAATTTTCTAACAACACATATTTCAAAATGTTCACAACTTGGTCACTAGTAAAAGTGCATCTGAACACGTCTACACAGTGACAATTCGTTTTAAAAACTATCAAACAGAACTTAATTCAGGTGAAAGACTTATTAAGTTAAAGTGTCAGATATACAGAAGTTACATGAATCTTGTAAATGTTAAAGCGTAGCCATTTGTTGTTTCTTAACTTAAATACACATATTTATTCATTATAATTTGTTAAATACTAACGTTAACAATTCTTAATGTAAACTTAAAATCTAAAAACTTAAACTAGGCTATTGAAAAAAATTTAATTTGCAATTTATACTTTTTATATTATCATTTGGTGAATTAATACAAGAGTAAAGTTTATTATATATCTCAATAAATCCCCTTAAATGAATATGAACACCATAGTTTGATCTGCTAAAATTAGAATTCAATGGTTTCTGGAGTCTTATACTTGAACGAATAAAACTAAAGTTTGAACTACCAAGAACTGATGGTGATGAAATTTGTCCGTTTATTATTCCAACAACAAAACAAAAGTGCAAGTACATCCTATGATTTGTCAAAGAAGGAAGATTTATTAGGAGAAAGTTTCTGTGAATAAGGCGGTAATGTTTGAATGCCATGAAACCTCGGAAGGGATCGTAGACAAAAACGCAAGAAATCTTTTCTGAATGGCTTCGAGTCTTGTGACGTGTACGGCGTAGTAAGGTGACCATACTGTACAAGCATATTCCAGGATTGGTCTCACAAATGAAATAAAAAGTAATTTTAAAACTTATGGATCACGGAAATCACGACCAAATCTCTTAATAAAACCCAGAACTCTATTTGCTTTTTTTACTATGAATGTTGTGAACTAAGACAGAATCTTCCCACTGAGTAAAATAGTTTTAATGAAAAACAAAACTGTTCGGGATTGGTTATTTATTAATAGCTTAAATGTTTTTTGTTTTTAAAACGAAAAAATAATTACATTAAATTCAATTTACTTCTAAGTGGAAAAAAGTGTTCCCTTTCGTCTTCTTTCTTCTTCTTCAAATGAAAATTGATTTGAAATTCCCACCACGCCAGCTGCAACGCCACCTTCCTTCTCTGCAGGAACTTTTTGTTCTGTTTGTTTATAAATTCGACGTCGGAACTAATTTGTTCTGTTCGTCTTCACATTTATCCATGACAATGAATTTAATATGCTCATTGAATTTTAGTTTAGGATCTAAGGCAACACCTAAGTCAGAAAAAAAATACATATACTCAACTTAAAGGACAAGAATCAAACATGTAACTAAAAACGATTGGAACTTTTTTGCGTGTAAAACTCATGGTTTTACATTTGTCAACATTTAAAACAAGACGATTATTATTGCACCATTCCCTGAATAATATTAAGTCTTTTTGCAAGAGAAGACAGTCAGATGTAGAGTTATTTTTTTTTTAATTTTAATGACATCAGCATATATTAGGACAGACGAATTTGGTATGATCAAAACCAAGTCATTTATAAATAAAACAAATAGAATAGGACCAAGGTGACTACCCTGGGGGACACCAGAATTCACAACAAATGAACTTGAACACTCATTACTAAATTTAACACTATAACGTCTATCTTGCAAATATGAGGAGATCCAGTTTATGAAACTGTCGTTAAACCTTGCTGTGATAGTTTTAAAAGTAATGTTTTATGACACAATTTATCAAAGGCCTACCGTCGGGACACGGATAGAATTTAAGCGGGGGAAATTTATAACAGTGGTAGATGTGTAAGGAAAACTAATAGTATTATAATCTACAAAAGCATCTTTAAAGCAGTTTGCAAACATTTCCACAATTATTCTTGGCTCATTACTATTTGATGTCGAATCAGTCATTAAATTAGGGTACCCGTATAAGGGTGGAGCGAAATTTTTATTGTTTCCTGTACTCAAAATTTTTGACTCATGGTCTTAAAACTCTAAATTTCAGCTTTCTACATCACCATCTTCAGGTAGGGCGCTAGAATAGAACTTTGAAGTATAAGCAAAAAAAGGCATTTCAAAACAGTGGAAATAAAATGTACTAAATATTTGTTTCTTTAATTAATTATATGTACTTCAAAAATAGATAAAAGAACAATAATTGAAATCTGAAATAAATTTAATTGCTTCCAGCAGAAGTTGTTGGGCCTCCGTCACGGTTTGTTTCAAAAATCGGTAGTTCTTGCCTGGATTTGATCTTTGCTCTAATGTAGCCATCTCGTGCCTCCTGTTCACAAACAGATAATAAGGCTTCTGGCTTGAGTGTGAGAAGGCAACTTCTGTTAAATCATTAAATTGTCTTTTGAAGAAATCATGTTCGATATTTCTGTATCGCTGTTTTTCATTGTCATTGGTAGTTCGGTTACTTTTTCCTTCGACCAGTCTATTAATTTGTAGTAATTAGATGCATCTTTTTGTAGCTTAACAAGTTGAAACTCACGAACTTCATTGCCATTTCTAAGTTGTCGTGCCTTTATTAATCTTCGGAGAGCTAGCTCTCATATGTGTGATTGGTCATCTTGCAACATAGCTAGCAACAAATTTGTGTGTACTAGGTGTACGAAGAATGAATTTCTTTGTATAGTTCTTATAACGATGTTCTTAAGGTCATCCGCAAGTGCAATGATCTTTTTAGCATGTTGAAAATGTGAAGCGGACCATTTTTACATGATGGCTTTGTTTTTATGTCTAACCACGTTGGAGCGTAGACTTTCACAATAAATATGACAAGTTCTTTGAGTTTGTCTGAAGGATTTTCTGTGCCAACATATAATCGAAGAATCCTGTTTGCACAAGTTAGCCATCGGGAATGTGCCAGCTTTCCTGGATCCTTGCTAGCTAAAGCAGGCAAAATCGAACCTCTAGAAATAGCTACGCACATTTGATGCAAATATTTTTGATCTGTGCTTAAGGAGTCAGCATCTACATCCAGAAGTGCTGCATTTACTGCTTCAAAGTTCACTACTTTGAAGCTTAGACACTTCTCAAGCATTTTCCCAATGCGGTGGTTCCATCGAGACTTGCAAACAGATGACGAAGCGGTAGCTCATTTGCATGTAATAAGCACATAAACCATTGTAAAGGACGACCGAAATGTTTTTCTAACAATTCAATGACTCCGTTCTTATGTCCTGTATTTACAGCAATGCCATCACACCCAATTGCTACCAAAGACGTACGAAGTTTAAAATTAGTTTCTAGAAAGTCAACTATATTTCTTTCAATAGTAACTGCTTTTCCCGAATAACTTGAAAAGTGTCCTATGTATTCTGAATCTGGCTCCGATATAAGTGACACATGTTCTTCAGTAACAGTCTTTCGTTTCGTAAAATGTTGTCAGTCTTAGCGATGAATAATATTTTGTCTTTACGGCCGTCAAAATAAAGTGAGGATATAGGTTTTCTTAAACCTGCAGATTCACATTGTAAACCGACACGGACTTTTTGACGATCTCGACGTAATTTGCTCCGATCTATCACTTTCGATGAATTTTCACTACTTATGACGTTTAAATCCAACATAGCAGCGTTTACTATGATAGCAAAATAACTTCAGTAAAATGTTAAGATAATAGACTCACCTTTTAAACTCACCAAGGTACTACAATAGCTTTAAATTTTGCCACAATTTTATGTTGGAAAGTGGTTTCATATTTCAAAGACCTGATGGCAATACTGATATTAATAACTGCTCAAATGATGACCAGATAGTTTTATAATAAATAAATCAGTAGTGAGAGTACAAGAATTGATTTTTATTGACGCACTTTCAATGAATCATTATGCAAAAACCAATATTTGAAATTGTGACTCAAAATTTTTCTTTTTCAAAGAGAACCGACCTTCTGTTGACACATAATTTGCTTGGGGTTCTTTCTTTATAAGGAAAGAAGCATAATATTTTTGTTTGACTTAGATAAGTCTCCCGCGTAAGGTACCTTTCATAAATATGTAAATGTTAAGTATAAAAGGGACAGTATTGAGTTATCCTCTAACAAAATTCATTTCAAAAGTTCATCATGAAGTTTCTTAGTCAGAAAATATTCTTGTTTTACATTTTTGTAGTGTTTCAATTTTTAATTGGAATTTCAACAGGATTTCATCTATCAGACTTGATGTGGTGGTCAAAGCATGACAAAGACAAAGCCAATGATTTAAAGGTATTTATATAATTTAATTTAATAAAATAACAAGCTAAAATATTATTTGTTTGAATAGGTGATTTCTTTGAAAACCATTAAGGAAAAATTTGCAACACAAGATGCAGACGAAGAACTTGACAACATATTTTTCAAAGACATTGTGAAACAAAATCCGGTCTTGGAAGATCCAAACTGTCAACCGGGATTCGTTCGAGATCGAAGAGGAATTTGTAGAGAAGTTTGGTAGTGATTTTTTTAAAGTATGTTTCAAATAACATCCGAACTATTCTTTTCATTTTCCTGCATACATTTTTACTTAAAATACAAGAAAGTTTTCTGAATTGTTTGTTAATAAAGTTTAATTGACAAAATGCATGCTAAATATATATGACTTCTAAGATTCAAATTATTTGCTCCATTCCCTGAATTAGGTTTGTTTGATTTATTTACGAACTGATACTGTTTAGGCGTGTTCAGATGTACCGTATTTTTAAAAATGGGAATTATTATTTTACAAAATCACAAAACGAATAACATTTTTTTAAAATTTGTGGAATACATATTTAGAAAATTGAAATGGAAAGGAAAGGCATTATATAAATAACTGACTTTTGTTCAATCATTGGAAAATAAAAGATGACACACTTTCATTTTATTTTTTTTATTTTCATCCCAAACTTATTTATAAAACATTTTTCACATAAATAACAATAATTCTCATAAGATTAACTTAATCTATGTAGTATAACAATTTCTTTTTTTATATAAAATAAAATATAAATGAAAAATCAAAAAACAAAAAATAATTACGGAGATTGTATCAAGTGCAAGAGTAATTCAAAATGTATTATACACTCCTAGGCAGCCTTTAAAAGTATACATATTTTAACGTATGTACAGTTTTTTTTATATTTTTTGGAAGACTGCATATAAAATTCTTTTTATTTTCTCAACATTTTTAAGGGATGTCAGACTCTACTTATAGTATCACAAAAAATAGAGAGAGAATACTAATATTAGGAGGTGTCGCGGCAAGAACTTGACGCGTTCTTAAGTTTTTTCTTTTTTTATCCTGGCGTTAAGTTTTATTTCTTCATCTTGTATCCGTCAGTAAATCCGAAAGCATTTGCCACTAAAAAAATTATAGAATTTGAAATGTCGAAAAAATGTTGGTAAAGTTTAAAAACTTACTTTCGAAATCCTTTTTGTAGCATTCGAAGAAATCAGCTAACAAATTACCAGGTGGAATTTCCCAAGTTGTGGTACCTCCATATTTCGCTGGCAAGAATTCCTTATCAATGTGACCAGCTAATGACTTCCAATCCTTCCCATGGAAGAAGATCTAACATAATAGGTGTCGTGTTAGTTTAATATTTTATCAAACATTTGAAAAAGATAAATCACGACTTACCCTCTTTCGAAGTTTCTCCCTGATAAAAGGCTTAAAGATGGCAAAGAGCATATTGAAAATATATGAGTTGTTTACAATGTGCACAGCCTTAAGTCTCATACAAATGCAGTCTTGAACATAATCGAGTAGCATGATAGCGAATGAGGGAGTAAATTGCATAACATGACTAACTGGAAGACCTTCCATATCAATGATGACAACAGCTCCACAAATTTGTGACTTTGGCTCAGCCATAGAACCAACAACTGCTAATTGAATACCCTTGAACATATCACCGAGTGCCACTTTTGAAGGCTTCCATTTTTCTTTATAAACGAAAACAACAAATATTAAATAAAAATCCAAATAAGCACAAATGTGTAGCCCTATTGCAAGTGTCAATTATCAATTGATAAATATTGAAAATCATTGATTAAAAATTATATTTGTATTGTTAATGTGTCAATTGGCTTGAACAAAAATTATGAAAGTTTCACATTTATCAATTGATACTTGACATTTGCAAAAGTCTTAATACTGAAAAACTTACTTCCAGCTTCAATGACAAGAATTCTTCTACCATGTTGATCCCTGTTGGGCAAAAGTGAAAGGATGCCTTCTTCGAAGACGTTCCTTATTGTAGATGGTAAGATATTGTCACAGACTTCTCCGTATTTCAGTTTCATGTGATAGAAGTTGATAAGTCTTTTCAAGGCACTCTCTGGATAGTATTTGGTGGGCCTCAAAAACATTTTCATGTATTCATCATCCAAGGGTAAATGTAAAAATTCGGTTTCTATACAAACACAAATAATTTATATGAGCTAAAATATTTAATGAAATCAATTGAACTTAGCTTTTTACTAGTTTATAATATTTTTAATATTAAGCAGTTGTCTAAATGCTCCTACATTCGAATTCTTATTAAAAACAGCGAATTTGAACACGTCCAAACACTGACAATTCATTAAAAAATCAAACAAATTAAACTAACCTAAATCTAGGGAACGGATCAATGGATTTGATATGTCAGAAATTCAGAAGTCATATGAAATGAACAAATATTACTAATAAAGCTGATTAACTCTCATTTTTGTTTTTCAGTTGACATTTCAACATATTTTTGTATCTATTTTTAGGATATTTCTAACTTTATCATTATTAAATTCATATGTTCACTGAAAAGTTCGACTTCATTTCATGTGATCATTATATGTATATTGAGTCATTTTCGAGTAATGAGTCACCGACTTTAAAAAAAAATTAATCTATATTATGCTTATGCATTTAAGTCTTTGTGGAAATGAAACGTGATTAAACTTTAATTTTCAAAAAGATAACAAAGTGCAAGCGTAGCATTAATTTCAAGGTATCATACGTAGTGTAAGCAGTATGTTTCTATGAGTATTCCGAATTGTTTTCTTATAGTGATGAGATTAATTATAGCTGTCACTTAACTGACAAATCTGTTGATGCTTGAAATATTGACAGATGAATGGAAAATACAAATGCACAGATGCTGTCATCATTAATTGTTTAAATCACACTATGTTCTATGCATAATAGCTCAAAAAGAAAACAAATATTTGAAGAAAAAAACACACAAAAAGTCTTGTAACAATTTGACAGAGTTGTCATCAAAAAGTAGAGTCACGGTCATGGCTCTTTTTTAGGGCAAAAGTCGTAGTATGTATTTTAGGACAGTTCTGTTTACTGATTCCATTATTGTTCAAACAATGTCATTCTGTGTGTTGTCTAACTTAAAACAGCTGTATTTCTTATAGATATCTAAATGTTCGTCAGAATGCTTCTTTCAGTTTGAAATTTAAGCGAAATTCTGTTTGTTTTGTTTGAGGAGACAAAACAAACACAAAATAACTGATTCAAATAGAATTTAAGTCTTGTTCAAACTCTTGTGAATTATGTAAGTCATAACTGAGTACATATTTTATTCTTGTCTTCGATCAGAAGTGTCACTTTTATCTATTGCTGTAGGTACTTTGCATGTACATGTGGGTAATTGGCTAAATATTATATGAATAAAAAAATATTAAACCTGACGCTCTATGAAAATTTAAATGCGCTTAGCTTAGATACTTTTTTAAGATTTATATCTCATATTAATGTGGTTGCATAATATGCAACGCCGTGCCGTTGGTGTATAAATTGTATGTTAACATTCGATGCAGAAAAAATCTAAGTATTTGCAAATAGTCGATTGCTAGTAAGATATTTAATATACTATAAGTTAGAATGTGTGATTGAAACGTGCTTTGAAATTCTAAAGCTATGCTAATTTTTTAAATACATAGACATGCACTTGGTAATTTCTATTAAAAATATTTTATAGTATTTATAAATTTTTCTTTTTGTAATTTTTGTTTATTAAAACTTACGTTGAATCATTTGACGTAATTCTACGATTGCTTTCTCTACAATTTCTGGAGTCTCACGAAGTTCGTTGCGTGCCTTTTCCAATGCCCATTCTGGTGGATCTTCTTTTTCCAGACGAATGACAGCATTACCCAAATCGATATAGGGTAATTGATTGTCATCAAACTTCAAACTCGCTGCTTCCGGAGGACTCATATTTAATTATTCTTTGTTTATTCACCTATGGTAAAGAAAAAGAGAAGTAAAGAATATATTTTGACATTTAATTTTGAAAGTTATTTATTTGTGAACACACTCTGAATTATTTCAAGGTTGTTTCCTGTCATGTAACATTCCTATATGATTTTCAAATTATACTTTTATTTGAAATAGTTCGTAATCTGCCAAAAGATTGTACATATGATTCTTCTTTTTTAAAAGTCATTTGATGCAAAGTTTGTCTTCAAAAACACATAAAGTGCATTTTTATCATATTATTTTTTCACTTAAGAGAATTTGAAACATAAAAACGTATTAATCGATCAATTAAAAGACTTTTTATTAACAACACAAGAAACTAAGAAACAAGAAACAAGTTTACTGAATTGATTTTTGCTTTAACTTTAAACTTATTCAAGATCAAGGTTAATAAAAGCCTGATAGTTAACTTGTATAGCAAGTGGATAGTTAAAAATGTAAATTCTTTAAAAAGTTATGGTTTCGGGGGCTTATGTATCAAATATGTCCGTTTCCGAAAATAATATTAAAATTGCTATCTGAATAAATAAAATAAAATTAAATCATAAATTCAAATGACTTTGTGGTTCGAATTCGCATGCAAAATTGTTTATGTTTTTCATTAAAGATTTTTATGTTTTGGATTAAATCAATAGAAACAAAATTGAATATTGTGAAGGATTCGGAATTTAATAATTGTGTATTAAAATATTTTCAAAAAAAAAATGTTTGCTTGCTAAATATGCAAGAAGTATTTTTAAAAACAATAGTTCAAGGAAAAAATCAAATATTTAAGCCTTCATAGTTTCTGAGTGTAAAGAAAAAACCTACTCTTTCAAAGCATTGAAATTATCTAGAACTGAAATGTCTCTTAGCCTGAAATAAGATAAATATAAAAAGCTTAATATTTAAAAAAGAAATGTTTCATTTTCCTGCATTTTCTACTCTCTAAATTCTATTTCTCCGTCTTTAATTTTTAGTTTTGACGTAGAAAAATGTTTTGTTTCCTTCGAAAATTTGTAATGTTAGCCAAAAATAATAAAAAGAATTAACTTATTTCTTGTCTTATTTGAAATCAAACAGAGTTTAATTGGATATGAAATTTTTGTTTGAAGACTGTTTCACACATCTTATGGATTACGAAAAAATGTAAGTGCAAATATTAACTTCCGAAATTTGTTGAATAATATAAACAAATTATTTTCACAGCTAAAAATGCGTCAGAGGAAATATTTTTAATAGACGTAGACAATGTCTTTTATTTTATTTTTTCAAACCTGTTCTTCTTTAACCTTTTTGACTCAAATAAAATTTTATTGATTATTTGATAAAAAACACAATTATCTGTTTCATGTGATCTGTGATCAATTTGGTAGAAATTATTTTTAATTACAGTAATTTGACTTACTTAGTTATTTGTTTATTGTTTTAAATGTTAAAGTTTCATTATTTCCATTCTGATAGAAATAAGCGAAAATAATTCTTGCGAATTGCACAAAAGTTATTTTAATAACCTTGGTTAAGTTTTTAAGGGTCAGTTAAAGCTATCATTGAAATCGGTCCGGAAAATGGTGTTTCCGTCTGATTAGAAATGAAAATTATATACTGATTGATCGGGAATCACACAAATAATTTGTTTAAGAATAAAAAGTGTTATTTCGCATTTATTTTTCTCTAAAAATGTATTTTTATATTTTTCGAACGGAAATTCATTTTCTGGAACAGCTGATACTTTTATTTTCAAAAGTCAAACGAATCCACTATGTTCCAATTTCATACAAATCCAATGACAGATTACTGTCAGTGAACATTTCAATCAGGACATTGTTTTTAATGACAGAAATGTTTAATGATAGCTATAAACGACCTGTCAAAAAAATCCCAATGTTTATTTTCAATGATGAAAACCAAAGATAGCTACAGTTGTGTTCATAAAAATAGCAGTGCTGGTCACATTTTATTTGATTGTTAATTATTTAAATAACGGAAATTCTTATAAAAAAAATTTAACATGTTACTTGCAATCGAACGGTTTTTCGTTTCATATTAGAGACTTTTAGCTTGAAGTTATAATCTACTTTTCCCGGTGAACACACATTATTTCAAACTCTCTGAATATAGAGTGTTCATAAAAACAGCATTTTCTTTGATTTTATAATTAAAAAGTGTTAGAAATTCATTTTTTTTTGTTATTTTTCGGTAAATAAACATTTTACTTTTTAAAGTTTTAAGTATTTGTAACATCCTAGCATAAAAATAATTAATAAATATTGGCTCAAAAATAAACAATGGGATAGTCAAGACACTGCACCGAAGAAATTTGAAAACTTATTAGAAAACTTAGTTTGGAGGGAAAAATCTACAAAAATATTCAAGACATCCTAGGCTGCTCAGCAAAAATGGTCAGTAACGCCTTAAAATGGCAAAATAAACCGTAAACGCGAGGCCCAAAAAGGATTACTACTAAAAGAAGTGACAGAAAAATTGTTCAGTTAGCAAAACAGAACCCTTCCATAGGCTCTAGGAAAATAAGAAAGTTCCTGCAAGGTACCGTTCTTGACGAAAAGGCATGTGGCAAAGAGAATGGATTTTCACAGGGAATGGGCAAAAGAGAAATGGAGGAAAGTTCTGTGGAGCGATGACAGCAAAGTCATTCTTTTTGGATCCAAGGGTCGTCGAGAATATGTGAGAAGACCCCAAAATGCAACAAACGATCCACGGTACACTACAAAAGCAGAGAAGCATGTGGAGGAAAAATTTTGATATGGGCTTTCCTTTCATATTACGGGGTCGGGCCTATATATCCCATCGGGGGTATAATTGATGCAACCAAGTTTATGAAAATTATGGAGGAGGTTAGGTTACCCTGACCCCGACCTTAATCCCATCGAAGATGTGTTTGGGGGATGTTAGGAACGCAGGTTTTTACTGTGACAAGGCTAACGGTAAAAATCGATAATACCTAAAATATTATAACGTTGATATTGAAGGTCTTTTGACTTTATTTGGAGAGCACTGCTATTTTATGAACACAACTGTATAACTGGCGCCTTACTGACTATGTTTTGCAATTGCTTTAGGCTCACGATTTCAAAATCTCTGTTCATTATTTTACTTCTTATTATCAATATTCATAGTTGACATTTGCAAAAGTCTTATTACTAAAAAATATTACTTCCAGCTTCAATGACAAGCCGATAAACCGTACTCATTACTTCTTAGCATTTAAACGGCACAACTACATGTAATTGGTTTACTAGATTTAAAAGCTATCCACATTTATTTCTAAAGTCAATGGAGCAACTTTTAAAATAACCATTTTTAAAACAAGCATTTTACTACTTTCTAATTTTAAAAACATTAAGCAATTTACTATAGCTATTCCCAAATTACAAGAAATGACTTCTACAATATTTAATGTCTTTTGTTAAAAACGAGGCATCTGAACAGATCTTAAAAGTGACAGATTATTTTGAAATGTCAGAAACTCAGAAGTTATATGAATTAAGTAAATTACTTAATGTTAAAAAAAAGTGATTTTAATTTAAGCAAATTGTTAAGAAATTAAAGTCGTTTAAAATGTACCTCTAATGTTAGAAGGAACAACTCTTAGAAAAGGGCTTTTGTTTTTGAGGCACATTCATATTTTCAAATCTGAGTAAAACTATTTACTTTTTTATATTTTAAAATAGTTGAAATTAGTTAGGATCAATAAGTAATAATAAAACTTTTGTTTATCGAATGTAATAATTTATATTAATAGTGATAGCTATTAACGACATGTCAAAAAAATCCAATGTTTGTTTTCAATGATGAAAAACAATGATAGCTATAACTGGCGCCTTACTAACTGTGTTTTGCATTTGCTTTAGGCTCATAATTTCAAAATCCATGTTTTTTATTTAGCCGATAAACCTGGCTCATTACCTCGCAGGTTTTTAAGGGCCCAACTGTAAGTAATTGGTTTACTAGATTTAAAAGCTATCTATATTTATATCTAAAGTTAATCAAGCAACTTTTCGAACAACCATTTTTAAAACAAGCATTTTACTATTTTATAATTTTAAAAACGCTTAGCAATTTACTATACATAGCTATTCCCAAATTAAGTCCTTAGCTGACTTCTACAATATTTAAAGTCTTTTGTTAAAAACGAGTCATCTGAACAGATCTTAAAAGTGAGTTTATGAAGAAGAACAAATAAACAAACCTAAATCTGGCGAACAGATCTATTATTATAAAATGTCAGAAGCTCAGAAGTTATATGCATGAACTAGCAAACTACTTAATATTTAAATAAAGTGATTTTAATTTAAGCAAAATGTTGAGAGATAGGAAGAAATTAGAATCATTTAAAATGTAACTCTAATGTCAAAAGGAACAATTCTCAGAAACGAACTTTTGTTTTTGAGGCACATTTGTATTTTCAAATCTGGGTAAAACTATTCACTTTTTTATATTTTGAAATAATAAAAGTTAGTTAAAATGAATAAGTGGGTACTAATAAAACTTTAGTTTATCGAATGCAATAATTTATTTTCAATGAAGATATAAATTTAAAACAAAAACCTTTTATAAACAAAACAAAAATAAAGAGAAAAGTTCAAACAAAACAAAAACAAACAGTATAATAATTAAAACAAACACCAACTGGTTATTATAGGGTAGGTATTTATTATTACTATTTATATTATTTTGTAATTATATATTAAAAAAGTTCCGCTTGATAAAATATTTATAATAATACCTTCAATAGTATTTAGTGATAATAAAGATGAGTCAAACTAAAACCTGATTCATTTAATTGCGACCGCAACTCAAGTGAGTGTTAATAAATTCAACAACAAAATCAAAAGCAAGGTTAAGGCAAACAAGGTATAGAAGCTTTTTTTTTTAAGATAAACCTTAAGGGGCCTTTATTAGCATTAAATTTAAATAATATTAATAAAAATATAAGTGCGTATGATGAGATGAACCAAAGAAGAAAACATACAACAAAAACTAAGCTATAAAACTTACATTAATAAGCTACAAATTTAAATATATTATATGCGATGTGACAAGTCTTGAAGATATCAACTTAAAATAAGAATTAAAATAAAGAGAACGCAATAATATAAGCAAAGCACTTTTATCTGCAAAACATGCTATATTAATATCGTTGTTAAAATGTGCTGGTGGACTTGAATTTTTATAGATACATATATGTATCATTTCCGGTGAAAAAAACCATGTTAATCGAGCTTCATAAACAGAAAATTTAAATTACTATTCACAGGTCAAAAACTTCCAATAAACTGTTTCCATTTACCTTGAGTCAGCATCGATACCTTTTTTCATTTGTTTTGTATCGCACCCTTTACACCTCGAAAAAATAAACCAACAAAATAAATAAAAGAAACGATACATTAAAAAAAAAAAAACAAGCTTAAATTCAAAACCAAGCAAAGTCATGGCCGATCGAATCGTGTTCTCAAGACTCAACAGAAAAAAAAACAACAACAAAATGCTAAAACTGAAAAATGATGATTTTGCAGAAATTATACTTCAAGTTATTCTGTGACATTGCTAAATTGGAAGAAAAATAACTGTTCATAATAATGCAGTTTGAATTTAATTCTGCAACTGTTTGCTAGTCAGGCGCAGCCAGGTGTTAACTAACAAATATGAACACATCATTTATTATAAGGCCAGGGTTGCCGGTTGCTTTAAATTTAAACCGTTCATATTGCTTTCCATTTTTGCTTTATTTTTCTATTCCGCAAAACTTAAATATTTTCCAGCCATAATAACAAAAATGTCATCTCGCATTAACCTTGGAATCCAATTCTTTCATATCTTGCGATTTCACAAGTGAGTTCTGCAAATTGCTATAAAAAGCAAGGAAAAGTGAACGAACAGAACTTAAAAAGTGTACAGTAAATGTCACATCTTTCACTTTGAAATATCATACGATTTTGTGACATGGCTGTCAAATTTTTTAGGTGGCAATTATGACGTTTCATCATATCGATTTAAATTCATGAATTTATAATATCATAAAATTAAAAGTTTGAATATCCATGGTGGCTCTGTTTATATAATTGTTTAAAACTTCAATAAACCATTGCAAATAATTGCTGCATAATGCCGGTCATTTTAAACCCTAACAAATTTTATATTTCACGATTCCAGAAGTGATACTTGAAATTGCTAGAAAAAACAGCGAAAAGTAAACAAACAGAACTGAAATACAAAAAAAATGTCACTTCTGTCACTTTGACAAAATCGTTCTGTTTTGTGACATGGCTGTCAAAGTATCTACGTTTCAATTATAACATTTAAAGATATTGTTATTACTTTATTCATTCCAATTTCAGGAGGAATAAAAACATAACATATGACACAGCATACAACAACATATCACGATTTTAGTAGCGATACTTTAAACTGCTAGAAAAAAACATCAAAAAGTAAACGAACCGAAATAAAAATACGAAAAATAAATGTCACTTCTTTCACTGTGAAAAAATCTATAACACAAATACAAAATCTACTATTTTGTGACATAAGTGCCCAACTTTTTGCGAGGGAATTATGACATTTTAAGATATTGTTGTTACTTTATCTATTCCAATTCCAGAAAGAATACCTACAAACATCACACACTTAATTATAATTTCATTGTAAAATAATTGGTTTCATATTTCAAGATTTCAGAAGTGAACTATTCAAACTGCTACAAACAAAATGAAAACGAACAGAACTAAAAGTACAAACACTGGCTGCGTTCAATATCGTGTTTGATAAGGTATCTTGGATAGGTGGATTTTTAGATACCTCGTTGAACGAGTTGGATAGCTGTATTAAGATAGCTGTCAAAAAATAAAAACAACTTTCAGCTGTTCACAAAAAGCAGAGAAACATTTAAGCTTCGAAGTCAAAATTGTTGCAAGATAAAACATTTAATAAAAATTTTAAAAAAATTTGGAGGCACATAGCTTCTTCATCGTCTATTATGTACAGAACATCCTCAAATACAACTTTAACTAACACTTTGTATCTTTTTGTTTGCCAACAAATACAAAAAGCTGAAATCAATTTTCAAGTTTCTTGAAATTCAACCATATGTTGAATCAGCTGTTCTGTAAGATACATACATATCCCAGAAATTCTTGGATACCTTTGGATTCCTTTTTTGAGATCTCAGCTATTTTTAATCAGCTGTTATCTTAGACGTAAAATACTAACAAAAAGGTATCCGGATACCCTATCTGTCTGAGATTGAACGCAGCCATTAAATATCATTCTTGTCACTTTAACACATCTTACGATTTTGTGACATGGCTCCCAAATTGTTTACGTGACAAGTATGACATTCAAGATACTGACGTTTCTTTATCCATTCTTATATGAATAAAAATATAATGTCAAATAATTTGGATACCTCTGGTAGCTCTGTTTGTTTACTTATTAAAAATTTCAATAAATCATTGCAAAATAATTGCTGCATAATGCCGGCCATGCAAATGCAACTCGTACGCAATTGTTTTTTTTTATTTCTTTGTTAACTACTGTGTTGAAAACTTGATACCCATTTATTTGTACATGATTCTTTTAGAAGATCTCTTTAAAGCCCAGCATCAGGGAAGGTACAATAAAAAACTGATGCGAGTCAAGGTACATTTAGGTAACATCATAATATCTTTTATAGGAAATTAAGATGCGTGCTTTTCTTTATTGTTAGTTTTGTTGCTTGTAGTCGGTTCGCATAGGTTGATTAAATACGCAATTAACATGCGCGCAACACTTTGGCACTTATGCTTACGTAAGAGAATGATCTCTCTGTGAAATTAGATATAAATATAATTGCTCTTCTGTATGAATGAAGTGTATTTATTGTATAGAGGTATGATGACTGACGTTTTTATTGCTTATATTTTTTATTATTATTATTATTATTAAATTTTGAACATTTTTCATGCGACCTTTACTATATTAGTGTGATGGATAGGTACGCAAACGCAAGTAGTGACGACCATTTAAGTTTTCACATAAAATATTTACAAAATAATTATGGGCTAATTATTTTAAAATTACCTTTGACCTACAGGGGATTCTTGAAAATAAATAAATGTGAAAATATCATTATTTCTTGTTTCTTATATAAACACAGCTATCAAGCCCTCCACACTGGGTCAGTTTGTAAACTAGACAATAATTTTTGGTTAAAAGGAAAATTTTCCTATGCCTACGTGAACAGAACTAATTTGGGTTGGATTCATGCGAGGCCTGGCCATACACAACTTTAATAATTGATCTTAACACGTTTTAGAGATTTAGGCTCAACATTTTGAGAGCTTATGACTTTACTATTTAGAAATGTTTTAATAAGAAACTTACTATCTGCTAATATATAAATAAGGTGCATTTGAACCAAAAATACTCCACTATAAATCAAATCAATACCACATCTTACTTTATCTTAAATAATACTAAATTTATATAGCTTCTAATTTTCTGACATTTAATATTAAAAGATTCGTTTCCTATAAAAGGTTTGTTTGATTTTTTTTACGAACTGTCACCGCTTAGACGTTTATATCAAAAATACTCCATTACCAAGATCGGAATCTCAGACTGACATTTCGGTTTGCCTACAACTGCACACTAAATGTGAGGAAGTGTGAGTGAAATGATACAAAAACCAAACACTAGCTCACATTTAGTGTTCTGGTCCATCAAAATGCTTCATTTTAGTCCTCAGGCACATCTAAATGCTTCATTTTGGTCTTCGTTCAAAAACGAAACAATCCGAACCAATAGAATCTGAAGTGCTGACGTGGTCTTAAATTGGAAGATTTGTAAAGCTTTTTAATTTCAATCCAAAAAAATGTTGCAAATGTATAATAAATAAAATAATGATTTATTAGTGCTATTTTTGTTTATTTAAATTATTTGCGAACGCAATACGAGCTGCAACTGGTTAAGTACAATTGGAAATGGAAAAAAGTGTAACTCAATACTTCATGTGGAAACAATAAGTAGGTGCCTTCGTACTTTTGTGTACAGTTTATGCTACGAGAAGCATACTTGTGAAGTTCCCTTGCGAACTTTAGCTAGTTCAGATTCCTCAATTAGATTAGTATTTTCATCATTTAAGCATTTCGGTAATTGCAAGACCAAATTTTAGTTTTGTTAATTGCAGAAATACTCCTGAAAATTTCTTTTTGAGGGACTATGTTAGAGTTAGAATTTCGTTTGTAGTTAGATGTTGGAATACAAATTTGAGGGAACCATGTTTTAAAAATAAGTTGCTTTGTGTAAATTATCTTTAAGGAATAGAAAAAGGCAATATGGTTACACACAATACCAACTAAATGAGTGCAATTAATAATTATATTAACCCGCCAATGGTGACCTGCTGGTCTGTCGGACCGGGTGTGCGAAAAAATGCGAATACACTTCTTCTTCGTTATTGTTTTCTGTTGAATATGAATTTGTATATTGTAATAAAAGAGCTTCTGTTGATTTAATATCATTGTTTTACTGTCAAAGAAAATATATTAAAAAAAAAACACGAAATATTTGTAACACATTTCGAAAAATCTTCATTTGAAAAACCCGGTCCGTGAGACCGGCGTCACCATTGATCAAAGTAAAATTTGCGTCACCAATGGTGGGTTAAGAAAAACAAAAACATATACCTAAAACTCAATAATTTGTTTTCTTTATTAGCAGCATTTTTACTAAACATACCCTTCAAACAATAAAAAGTAAACTTGAAGTTTGGTAACTAAAAATTTAGTGAAAATTGTATTTTGGGTAAAACTGTGGGATTTCACTAAAATAAAGTTCTGTACGTCAACAATAAACATTCATGTCGATTACATTATCTATTGAATGAGTTGTGCATGAATTCAGAACGATTTTTTGACGTTTTCATTTTGAGATAAATGTCAAAATTTGCATTTGATTTGCTCTGCATTTATTCAACAAGTTCGCTATAATCGTTCTGATTATTTTTTCTAAATATTGGTGTTCCCTTGAAGCATAATTTTGTTTGATAGCAAATACATGTATGCTTCCATCAATCAACAATGTTATGGATGTGGTATTTTTCGATTATAACTTCTTTTTTTTAAATTTAATATTTATTAATCAAAATGGAATTGAAAAATAGTTGCAAGCTTAAATCATTAAAAACAAACTACATATATTTATATTTAATATTAAAAATTGTAAATAAAAAATAATAATTTATGTATATATTTAACTTATATAGATACAAATGTATGTATTTAAAATATTAATATATAAACCTTAAGAAAATTGTATTATCAGTAACCGCCATATGGGCATAGTATACCCCGGCGTTATAACCCGGACAATGTAAATTTATTTATATTGTATCCTTTGAAAATAAAATAAAATAAAATAAAATAAAATAAAATAAAATAAACTACATATAAATATACTTGGATAAATTAAATTGATACAGATTTTAATTTCTTGCAAAATAAATATTTGAATTCAATAAATTGCACTCGCACCCTTAACTTGATGGTTCTTCGAACGCATCTTTGATACAATAATCCAATGTTAATTATGAAATTTAAAGAATTTCGTAGTGGTTGCTATAAATGAGTGAATAAATTACATTAAACTGATGTTGAACATGCTTTTTTCAAGACAAACATTTACATTGGTTCGCTATCAACAAAATGACAGCAAAACTAAAGCTAAAAACTGACTTTTTCATCGAAAAAAGTAAAAAGAAAAATCTGAAAAAAACTTATTAACCTCCCTATTTTGTTTTTGCTTTCCGCTGGTCACGGTATCATTTTTTGGTTGTTTTCACATCAATTCATGGACTAATTGTCAAAATTACAAATACAACAATGTAAACAAACGGGTTTTGGAGAGTGAATATGGAGTATTTTTGATTTGAACACGTCTAAGCAGTGACAGTTCATACAAAAATCAAACAAACCTTATATATGAAACGAATCTTTTAATATTAAATGTCAGAAAATTAGAAGCTATATAAATTTAGTATTATTTAAGATAAAGTAAGATGCTAAGATCTGTTAAGATCATCTCATTTACTTAATTACTCTCTAAAATTGATCTGTCATTTAATTGGATCGTTTAAAATCTTGCGCCATTATTAACATTTCAATTCACTCTACAGACTTTTGCGGGCAGCGCAATTTATAGTTGCAGAATGCGTTTTTAAAGATTAAGATTTGTTGTAATAAAATAAATAAAAATATAAGACTTGTATGAATTAAATACAAATCGTCCACATTAGTTTGAAACACAGAAACAAAAAGTGTTATCACTTATTCTGAGGCAGAGATTAATTGCTCTAGTTAAGAACTGTTTGATTCTTTTTTTCTATAACTTATAAACAAAAATATAAATGCATTTAATAGAACTGCAATAAGCTTGCATTTTCGAAACTCTTATCAAGAATGGACGTTGACATTCATGATAATAAAAATAAACAAGTAAACACAAAAATGTGTGAAACTCGTAGGGGATGCATGAAAATAGGTCGATAGCTAGTTTCGTTATTTTATCGTTGTTGTTAACTTGCAACAGCAACATAGTTCTTTGAAATCTTAAAGTTCATTTGGATTTTAAAGCCCTTGCACCTTAGCATCTTACGTAAAATCAAACATGTCTTAATGTTAACCCTGTTACTATGCCCCTGAGTGGGACTGTTCCTATCTTAAATAACAAGAACACTCCTCTTAAAAACTAAAAATCGATGACAGAAACAAATATAAAAAAAAACAAAGAAAATTGCCGCCTAATAAATTTGTATCTACTTAAATTAAAACAAGATTATATTCTGTTTTATATTAACTTTAAATAAAATCTAATGCGATTTTAATATACAATTCACACACGGCCTTATAGAGTTTCCATTGAAAACGAAAAAGTATACACCTGCATAACGGCCTCTGTCAAATTGACAACCAGTAGTAACTGTGATTTTCATTTATGTATATTCACTTTTTTATCATAATAGAAACATAATAATTAAAACGCCTCTAGCGAGCATTTATGGCACAAGTGTGGATGGTTGAAAAGAAGGTGCCAAAGCTAAAATGTGCTTCGCTAATGTTTTTAATGAACCAAAAAGACACTAATTTGGAATTCACTGAATCTTAACTATTCGCGATTTTTCTCTGTCAATGGTTTGGTGAGGAAGCAGAGGCGGTAATACGCCGGCGTTGCCCAGCAACCGAATATCCAAAGATGAATTTTATCACATATATCAATATTTTATACATGACGCTGACGCCCTTGACCTTTGGAATTGGTATATAAACGAAAAAGAAAAGCCAAATTCAAAACACTGACCAAATTGTTTGGATCGATTTTAAATTATGCTAATAAGATTGAAAGAGAGAATTTTATTGTATACCTCGAGACCTAACCTAGTATACTCGACATCGACACTCGTATAAGAGAGGCAGGGCCTTGAAGGAATATAATTTTGTTGTCAATGACCTGCATTACATTTTGAGTCTATATTGATTTCGATTCAAACCTAGGTATGCCACGTTTGTTTATATATATCGGAGAGAGGGGTTTTCGTCTTGCTTTAAAAATTTAAATGCTTTTCGAATGGTCAATGAATTGAATTCTCTGTTTGAAGAAACTTCAGCACAGCGAAGCACCACCATACCATATTTTATATAGTCTTGTAGTCTTAAGGCAACTTTTAAGAATTTTTAATTAAGCTGTTAATATCGCATGGAATATTTAATGATATATCGATATCCACTTGTGGTCGGTTGGAGACTTCTTTCGAACGTCTTTTGTGATGAATTAACCTTGAATTTATTAAAAAAAAAAGACAAGTTTTTTCCTTATACATAGGTAAGGGCAAGTTTTTATAGCTTTCTTAAGTTGTTCCTCGTTCTTTTTTTTCCAATTAAAGCGCGACTTGTAAAACATCAGAAGTTAAGTTACCACAAGAATTAAACATATATGTAGACAAAAATTAACCCCAACTAAAGATGTGTCCATCAGTTAAGTCCATCATCTATTGCTTTAATTACAGCATGGAGCGTATGTGTAAATGGGAATAAAATGCAATTGACTCCGTTCACTCACGCATAACTGCTGATGCAGATGCCTCAAGCCCCAAGCCTCATCATAATATACCGACCGCACTATTGCAACACTATCCTCTACTCTTCCTAAGCTAAGCTATATCGTCATTGTGCAACATTTTTCTCTACTACTTACTCCGTAGCACTCCTCGCGGTTCAGTGTTGCAAAACAAATTGTAAAAAGTCACAAAACAAAATAATACAACAAAAATATAAAAACAATGCTTGATTGTAATTTCAGAATTATATCCACAAAATGTTGGTAAAGACAGATTCACACTCACTCTTAGCTTCGAGACTTCGATGTAGTTATAATACGAGCTCTGTATATACACAAGACCGACTGAACTAACTGAGACTGACTGTTTGCTTGAAGAGCTATCTAGAGACTGAGCCTTCGTTTTGGCGAGAGGCTTGATTTCTACAATTCTGCATTTGGAACTTGGAATATATGGAAATAAGTCGGAAATTCGCAAACTTCGGCGTAAAGCTTGACTCTACGTCTACAGAGTAGTCTGTAAAGGTAAATGTTTTTTGGAGTTCGAGCGAGTGCATATTGTGTTTTGGTGATGAAGCTTTTTTTCCACCAAACTCTGTTAAAGACGCAGCTTAGCAGGTAAGCAAAAGCAAGTTCAATAGGCAAGCGACTTCGACGACGACGTTAACGACGACGACGTCGATACATTTTTATTACCAAGTTCACCACTATTCGTATACTTGAAGTTGGCAGAATTTGAAAAAAAAAAATATGTTAACTCAGCTGAAAATTGTTTAAAAATTGTACAAATTAAGCTAAAGTTTAAAATCAAGTTTTCGGTAATCGTTGATCGTTGGTTGGTGGTTGTTGGTCGTTGTATAGCGTATTAGGAGGTTACTGGCGTATTTGGGTTCCAGTTGTTCTGGTTTTGGTATACTCTAGCTATTCGTAAATGTTTTTGTAATAAACACCATGTGTTGACTTGGCATAATAAGGTTAAATAATGAAAATTCTTAGTTTGAGTGAAGGTATTTTGTGTTTTTTTTTTTTAGCTACCCAGATTTAATTACGCTTGGATAAAAGTAAGCTTCTGGCGATGGTGTGGTAAATGATGTATGAAAAAGTATAGGGAAAAGATGGTTGTCAAGGGTGAGATTAGAGTGTTATATTGTTGTATCATTGACACTCATGGCATCCGACTTGTTCGATAGTTTGAACTTAATGTCAGTTGGAACTTGGAAATGCAATCAAAATTAATAAAGATCTCATTTTAGGATTATTGCAACAAAGATTTATTTATTTATATTCAATATGAAGATAAAAAGAGAGATCATCGGGCTTCCGAAACTATATGGATACATTGGATTTCAATTATTTTATATTCATGCATTTTCTATGGTAACTATGATATCCGGATAGTTAGGGATTAGGATATTGTTTGAAGTTCTAGTTTATTAGGGTGTTTCTTAAGAGCTTTGAAAAAAAAGTAATAATAATACTACAAGTTGTTAGAATTAATTTTGTATTATTATAAACTGGTAGATATTTTAACGGATAGTGGTACTAATTTCATCTCCTTTTCTATAAGCCCAACTTTCAACTGCTTTTTCCAATAAATCTGCACAAGCCTAAGGCTTAAAAAAAGAATCAAGAGACTTAAGCCTCATGAACTAAGAGGCAAGTTGACAGGAATACTTCTAGCAACAATTCGATTTTTAAAAACGAGGCGGGGATGCGACCCAAACTGATAACTTTCCATCCCGTCTGTCGATTTGTCTTGCTCAAAAGTTTGTAGGTTTTCGGGTTGGGTTAAAAAAGTTGTCAGTCGAATTATTCTTAAGAATTTTAAATTACAAACAATATTTTTCAGATAAAGTATTAGTTTAGTTTGAAAATCTAGTTTTGTTAAATAGATTTTTAGTCTTAATTTTTTACAAATTTGATGAATAAAATTAATTTTGGAGATATCAAAAACCGAACATTAATTTTTACCTAATTTGCCTACAATTTTTAGTAGATTTAATTTTTATGAAAAAACGGACTGTTGTATTTTTATAAAAAAATTCTGAAAGTTTGAAACAATATTTTTTAATTTTTGAAAAGCTATTTGAGTCCAAAGTAAATTGTTACCAAGTTTTAGTATTTTTTTAAAAAGTTTTTATTTTTTGTAAAAAAAATTGTCATTAGATTTTTCTTAAAACTTTTCTGAATGTTGAAAACAATATTTCTGACAATATAAAGTAGTTTTAAGCCAAAATCTCAAAGTTTTGTAAAGATATTTGAGTCAAAAATCAATTTTTACCAACTGGTATTCATTTTTCTTAAGTTTTTATTTTTTGTAAAAAAAAAAGATTTTTCTCAAAATTTCACTAAATGCTGACAACAATATTTTTTAAAAGATAAAATAAGTTAAAAGTCAATATGTCAAAGTTTTGAAAAGATATTTAAGCTGAAAACCAATGTTTACCAACGTTTATTAGTTTTTTTGTTTAGGTTTTTATTTTTTGCAAACTGTGAATTCGATTTTTCTCAAAATTTTTACGAATGTTGGAAATAATATTTAAGATAAAATTAGTTGAAAGCCATGATCATAAATATTTGAAAATATACACTGCCAATCACTAGGATGAGGCCACATATTTTTCAACCGATTTTCGTTCTTTATACCTGCTGGAAATTTCGTACCAATACAAAATTACTACATTTGAGTAGGTAGATATTTTCTTTAAAAAAAGGAATAAAATTAAGGGGTTAAATAGAAAAAACAGTTGGAATTTCCCTACATTGATTAAAGAGCTACTTAAAAACAGTATGAAAAAGTGCGTCACTTGGATGAGGCCACATGAAAAATCTTATAAAATATAAAAAAAATGAAAGAAATGTTTACAGTTTTTGGTTTTCAAACATTTATTTATTAAGTTTTTCTCAATTAATAATGAGTATGGCCCCCATTTTTCGATATGACCTCTATTAGACGGTTTGGAATGGAATAATAAATTTTTTTTAAATAGTCATGTGAAATCTCGTCCCAGGCATCACGGATAGCTTCAATTAAGGAGTCCTTGTCTTCAAATTGTCTACCGCCTTCATAAACTTTTCGAGATAGCCATGCACATACGTTTTCGATTATGTTCAAGTCCGGTGAATAGGGTGGCCATGGCAAAAGCTCTACGTTTTCTTATAAAATCCAGCTTTTGACAACGCTGGAAGTGTGGATGGGGGCATTGTCTTGTTGGTAAATCTAAGGCGGAGGTCCAAAAATATTTTTCATCTTCGGAAATGAGCGTTCCAACAAGTATTTGTAGCTGTTTTCGTTCATTGTTAGAGAAAGAAACTTCAATTCGATTTTGCCATAGTAGGTGATAGCTCCCCACACCATAACACCTGATGTACGGCTGTGATGTCTTCCCAAAATTAGTTCCTCTTTTCTTAAATCATGGAAATAAAAGTTGTAACCATCGGGGCCGTCAAGGCTAAACTTTTTTTCATCCGAAAAGACGACGCGTTTCCATTGACTGCTCCAAGAGCAGTTCATTCGCAGCTCCTTGTGTACTTGCTTTAGAACAGGTTTCTTTTTGAGTTTTCTTCTCTGGATAGTACCATCTTTTCTTATTATCCTTCGGACTGTCGAAATACTGGCTGATACTCCGCTTTTGGACCTTATTTTAGTAGCTGATTGAGTAGAACTTGAAGCAATACGTAAAATTAACCGCTTTTCTCGGGATGTTGTTGCTTGGACTGTGCGTCCTTTTTGGTTTTTTCCATAGTTTTGAGGATCAGCAAGATAGTTGTTTACAACTGTCTTACTTCTGTTCAGCTTCCTTGCTATTTCTCGGCTTGAGAGTCCCATTTCCTTGAAAGCATCGATTTGTCCTCTTTCTGCTACTGTCAACGTCTTTCCGGAACCCATTTGTAGTTGAAATTTAATAAAAATAGTTATTTGTAAAACGTTCTTAAATATTGTAACCCAAATTTTGAAAAAAAATTGCTGATCTGAACTTCTACAACGAAATATTCGCAATGGCCTCATCCTAGTGACTCACTTTTGTATATCCTATTTAGGTAGCTCATTCATTAATGTAGGGAAATTCCAATGGTCTTTTCTAATTAACCCTATAATTGTATCACTTTGTTTTAAGAAAATATGTACCTACTCTCATGTAGTAAAATTTTCCGGGTTAAACAAATTCCAACAGGTATCGGACCGAAAATCGGTTGAAAAATATGTGGCCTCATCCTAGTGATTGGCAGTGTATTTGTGTCGAAAATCAATATTTACCAACTTTTGTTGAATTTTCTTTTAAGTTTTTATTTTTTGTAAAAAATCTTTCAATTCTTGTTTTTTTTTCAAAATTTTACCACATGTTGAAAACAATATTTTTTAAAAGATAAAAATAGTTTGAAGCCAAAAGCTTAAACATTTGAAAAGATATTTGGGTCGTAAATCAATTTTTACTAACTTTTGTGTAATTTTGTTTAGATTTTTATTTTTTGTGAAAAAGTTGTGAATTCGATTTTTCTGAAAATTTTTACGAACGTTGAAAACAATATTTCTTATAATAAAAAGTAGTTTAAAGCCAATATCTCAAAGTTCTGAAAAGAAAAAGACGGAAATCAACTTTTACCAACTATTATTAATTTTTTTGTTTAGGTTTTATTTTTTGTAAAAAAGCTTTGAATTCGATTTTTATCAAAATTTTCCCGCATGTTGAATACAATATTTACCAAATTTGAGTAATTTTTATTTCGGGATTTTATTTTTTATAAAAAAAACTGCCATTTTTTTTTCCAGACGTTAAAAACGTTATTTTTCGGTACACAAAATTGTTTTGGAGATGAAATCAATTTTTATTCGTTAAATTTTCGAGGTGTCAAATTTTTGTTTTCAGTTTTTTTTTGATTTATAAAAAAACCGTTGATTGAATTTCTTAGAAAAATATATTATTTTGGTATCACGTTACAATGTATAATATAAAATTTAATTCAAGTCTCTAGCAATATTGGTTCGTGAGATATTTAGGGAGCTGCTATAGTAACAAAAAATCACCCACGCAATTTCCTTCAGAGCCCTTTCTGCATCTTTCTGCATTATTATCTGAATAACAAAATTTATTTGAAGTCGATATCTTTACTGGTTCTTGAGCTATGGACGGAAAAAACGTCGCGAACGTTCGGACATGAGGATGTACGGACGTACGGACGCACAGACATCTTTTTAAAAATCTTTTATTTCGAGTCTAGGGACCTTGAAAAGTCGAGAAGTGTCAAAATTTTCAATTCGACAAATCGGACCGATTACTATAACTTCCCATAAGAACTATAGCTTCCTATGGGAAGTTAATAAATTGATGGTTGTTGCACCAAATGTCGTCCATGTTTAACTGATTTGATTGTGGAAAAAATAATCAGTAAGCCTATTCCTCACTTGGAAATAAATGGAAAATAATGATGTCAAACCAAACAGTAACGGCTTGAGATTTGCCTTCACTCCATGTTCAGAAATATTGCTAATTGACGAACAGTGGTGTCTTAAGGCATGGGCCCAGTGGGCCAGGGCCCAAGGCCCCACAATTATTTGGCCCCAAATCCAAAAATCAATCAAAGTGAAAGAATCTATACAAGAATTATAAAGAAAACGTCATAAGGTTAGTAGACAGTAACAGAAAAACAATTTTCGTTTTATTTTTCGTTCCGTTCAAAGTATCCTCCTTAACATCTTAAACTTCTGGCAACATGAATCTTTAATCATACACCTGCACACGCTGTCAACATTATTTTAACAACTCTGCTTTCGTTCTACTCTACAGTTCTGCTCACATGTTGGCTTTTTAACTCACTCCATAAACAAAGACAAAATTGTCCCATGTTCTTACAATTTATACCTATTCAAGAGCATAAATCTGAATATTTGGCTGCCAAAATCTTGACATTTCTGCAAAATCGCGATATTTCAATAGAGGATTGTAGAGGACAAAGCTATGATAATGCGCCTTTTATGTCGGGAAAATATTCTGGTTTACAGACAAGATTAAAGTAGAAGTGCCAATTTGCTACCTTTGTACCTTGTGCAGCACATTCTCTTAACTTAGTAGGGCTTCATGTTTGCAGGAGGCAACAAGTTTCTTTCAAGTGGTTCAAAAAATATATAAAACTTTTTTTCTGCTTCTACCCATCGCTGGAAGAAATTAAATGAATGTTTAGGTTCACATAGATTTCTTAAAAACCTTTCTGAAACAAGATGGTCTGCACGAGCTGATGCAGTTAACGCGCTCTATTATGGTTATAAGCAAATTACTGAAGAATTGACATCTATCTCTAGTGATCCAGATCAAGCTCCAGACACAGCCTGTCTAGGAAATTGTCTAAACTGGAGTTCCTCATTTTTACAGACATTTAGAGCACAATATTAGAAAAAATCATAAAACCAGCCAGAGCGTTCAAAGGGAAACAATAACGATTGACGTTGCTGCCGTTGATTTTCTTTCATAAATGATCTAAGGGAGAAATTTGATAAATTTGAAGCGTGTTCCAAAATTCAGAATCCAGCTAATTATAAAGACTTAATACAACGAAAAATAGTACGAAGTTAGCGTGCCACATATTTGATGGTGATGCACCATCCGTGCAGCTAATTGGGAAAGAAAATTTAAAAATATCAACTTCAGGGGAGTTGCAAAATTCTCGCGAACATTTTTCAAAAAAATATCATAGATATGTTAATGCAGAAAACTTGAGGTACAATCCTGCACCTCACAGAGTATTTAAAAAAATTCAATAAAGATGAACATGAAGATCTTATTACAATATCAAAATTGTAGAGTCTAATTACAGTGGATGAAATTGGGAACACATTTCCAAATGCTCAAAAAAGTCTAAAGACGCCCCTGTTGACGAAAAAATTTAACTAAAAATGATCCTACTAATATCATTTCGGACGAAATGCTCTTTAAACTTAACAAATAGATTTTTTCTTTTTAAAGTAAATTTCTGTAATATAGAAGCTTTGTTTTGTCACTAAACTATTCATGATGAAACTAAGTGAAGATCAATGTCAACAATAAATTTGTCAACTATGTAGAACTTCAGAAATTAGGTTGGTAATGTAGTTTACTTCATATTTAAACCATTGAATAATTACAAATATTAATTATTCAATGATTTAAACTTAGCATTATTTAAATTTTAATCAGCAATTTAATGGTATCCTATACCAATAGAGCAGAAACGTCCAACATAAGTCTTATTGGATTAGGCTTCAGTGCTTTCGAGCCTTTGGTAATTTATGCTTGATCATATCGAAAATAAAATACAGCCATGAATTAGGATCGTTTTTGTTTTGTGTTTTAGAATAAAAATACAAACGTCTTAATTTTTCTTAAATTGATATTTTTTCCAAATTCCAAAACAGCTCAAGCTTCGGTTTGAAAAATTTGTTCGACGTTTAGGTTTAAAATCACTTTTATTTTTTTTTAAATATCTTTGCTTAGGGGTAAGTAAATGAGCATCAACATTTCCTGAATTGTTTAAAATAAAAAAAATATAACAATATTGCGATAAATTGATTTTCAACTTTAATTTGACGAAGAAAAAACAACAAACAATCATTTTGATTGGTAAACGTGGCGATGAAACGTCTGCAATTACATTATTAATAAACTGCTTAACATTATAGAGGAAAAAACAAACACAATGAATACGCACCTTTTGAATATTCTACAAGAGTCTCTTATCATTTTTTTGTAAAAACCGATCTTACAAAATTCCACAAAACCATTAGTTAAACAAAATTAAATGTGTTTATTCATACTTAAAAAAAATGAAATTGATTACTTTTTTTTCCAAATTAAGACAGATAAAAACCACAATTAAGCACTTATTCAACTAAACCGTTCCAAATATCATTGAAAAAAATTCTTTGCTCCTATAATTTCCATGTTTAATATTCTTATTTTGTAGCAGAATAATTAATTTGATTGAAAACTTATTGCATATGCAACTACTGTCAAATTAGGTTTCAAATATGACGTGCAAAGAAATTGTTAATTGTTTGAATGCGTTCAGTCAATAAGTTTTAATAAAAATCGTATGCAGTTTCAGAAAACTTTATTTCTAATATTTTAAAGGTGGAAACAATTTTAAATTTCATTTTATTCCAATCTTGTTTTTGTCATATGTCATTGCGTTAAACATTTGACAGTTGCTGGCTGTCATTTGGTTCAAATATTTTGAGCAAAAGCATAACAACATCAGCTAAACATCTCACAATGAAATTGTAGGGCTTGGAAATAAATCTTTTAACCACGTGAAGAGATAATTTTTCACTTAAGATGTTTGACTCTTGTCACATTACTGATAGCGGACTGACATTATCTGACAGTATTGTAAGATCTAATTAATCGCCTGTACTTAGTTTATGTTTTCTTTGCAAAAATGAAGTCCAATGGTACTGTTCCATCAATTGTACATCAAAATTGAATTTAATGTCTTAAGGGGGTCATCCCATGTGTCTAGAATACGGTAGTAAAGGGATTTTTCAAAATTCGAATACGTTTTAAAGATACAGCAAGCCCATGGAAAAATATGGGGTAAACTACTCGTATCTTACATCGGCGACGCTGGTGAAAATAAAATTTAAAAAATGACCCAAGTTATCATCATTAATGAAGGTTTTGAAGGTAATTAGAAAGTAATGTCGGTTATGGGATGCCCTATAGGCCGCGAAGCTCATACTTATGTTGATCGGCGCGTAAGTGATCCCGTTAAACAATCCATAATTTATTCCAGAGCTGAAAAATCTGCTTAAGAAGAGTTTCAAGAAGAAGAGGAAGTAATACTCTATGGAGCAAGCATCGCCGATTGAAAGGTAAGTTGATATATTCATAGTTAAGAGGGCTTGAAATTTTGGTTTTGTTTTATAATAAACGGGCACTCAGGGGGTTATTAATACCCTTAACACCTTAACAAGGATTAAAGAGGATATACCGATGCACATTGGTCTTAAAGTTTTGAATATCAAAATGATAGTGAAAAACAGAGCTGGGTAAAGTATTCCACATTCTCGATGTGCGGTTAAAAAAAGAATCTCTATACTTGACAGTACGTCCGAAATTGAGCTCAAGGTTAAACTGATGTGCATTCCTAGAAATACGAGTATTACGGCTGAATTGTTTTAGGGGGGTATGCAACTGGCTAATTCGATAGAACACTGTTTATAAAAATATCGGTAGAAAAACGAAAGGCATGAAACATTGCGGCGGTGTTCAAGTGACATAATTGTTTCGGTTATAGTTCTATCACCTATCATTTTCAAAGCTCTTTTTTTATCCTGTCCAAGATACTTATACTTGTTTTAGGGGCACCTGCCCAAATATGCGAGTTATATTCAAGTTTTGGACTAATGAAGGCTTTATAAATTACAGCCAGATCAGAAGAGGTGGAAAATTTCAGCACCCTCGGAGAAATCCTAAGCACCTAGCAGCATTTTCTGCAATATCGAATATGTGATCATTCCATAAGAGGTGTTCTGTGATATTTATACCGAGTACTGAAAGTTGATTAGTTTCCTGGATGCAAGTGCCACTCATGCATAGCGGCATCGGGCGTGGGTTACGCTTTAACGACAGGAGACAGCATTGAGTTCTCGAAGCATTAAATTCTACACGGTTTTTGATTCCCCATTGTACAATGCTGTCGAATTCAGAATTTAATGAGTTTATCACACGCTGTCGTTGAAGTTTCACATCCGAAGGACAAGGGTGAGAATCTAAAAACAAATATGAAAAGCTGAGGGTACTGTCATCAGCGAAACAATTTAATCGGTTAGAAGTTTCAAAAGATCATCTATAAAAATAAGAAAGAGCGTCGGAGACAAAATGGCGCCCTGGGGCACACCAGTGTTTATTTTGTGAATATCAGATTTGAACCCGACCAACACTACTTGAATTGAACGGTCCGAACGGTAATTTCTAACCCAACGAAGAAGGGAGTCTTCTATACCAAAAGCACGCATATTCGATAAGAGAGCTTGGTGCCAAACTCTTTCAAATGCTTTTGAAAGTGCAGTAATCTTACTTTCTCCAAAACGATGTAAAGATTTGTTCCACTGTTCGGTGAGCTAAACCATGAGATCACCAGTGGACCTATTGCTTCGAAAGCCATACTGCCGGTTATTAAGAAGCTTCAGTTCTTCAAGGTATTTCTTAAGCTGATAATTAATCAGCATTTCCATGACCTTGGAAAGAAGGGACGTAAGTGATATTGGACGATAGTTAGAGGGGGGAGGATGAGATAAACGAGTTTTTCTCAAAACTGTGTGTTTTCAAACTTTCCTCCATCGTATCTCAAAAACGGCTTGACCGAATGACTTGAAATTTGATAGGTTGGATTCAGTACATGTAAACGCATGGAATGAACTATCAACAAGCAAAAATTCCAAAAAATCGCGACTTTTTTTTTTAAATATCGGACAAAAGTCTCTCCATGGATTTAAGCTTACAGAATAAAACGCCGTTTAATTCTTTTGTTTTAGATAAGCCAATCAGCCAGAACCGTGGAGGAAGTGCGAGCCCATTTTTTCGAGGTGAAGTTGTTTACACCGGTGTAACTCGTGTTCTTTCCAATATTTTTAATTCAAAATTTGTATTTATACTGTCGAACTATGTTAATAAATGATAATAAAGTTCATTCTATTTACTGGTCGTAAAAAAAATCATAAAAATTCCTTAAAATACAGACCGTCACATTGGATGACCCCCTTAAGAACTTCTATCCCTCACGATTTATTAGGCAGATCAGCTATTAAGTATCTATATTACTCAAGAAAATTGTCGATTCTTTTTTCAAAAAACATCCCTGAATAGAAATCGAATTAATGGTAAAAGCGGTTGTTTATGATAATTTTTTAAATTACACATCGCATGTAAAAACTTTATTTCAAAAAATCATAAAACAAAACAGCATCCACCATTATAATCAACAGCCTTCTTAGTTCTTGTCTAATTGACGTAAAAATATAGTTAATGTAAAAATAAACAAAAAATGCAAACATCGTTTAGACGCAAAATTTAATTGAATAAAATATTGCTCAGTTATTAACAAGAAAAGGTTAATAAGAACGATTAAAATATTTTCTTTTTTGCACAAATATAATGAGTCTTTACCAACTATTGCTTACGTGTTCTTTTAATTGTTACACTTTGCTTTATTTATCTTTGTAATATATTTAATTATAGAAATGTTATCTATTAAACTGACTTGATGTAAATTATCTTTAAATAAACCAATATTTCATATTTTGTGACGTTTTTATTTTGAAAGAAGTTACGTAGTGTTAACCCATAGACGGCTTTGGGTCAAACAATTAAAAACAGCAATTATGTTCTATAAATAAACCTACATTAAAATGGTTTTCTTATTAAAGGTAACTATGTTAAGTCACCCGAAGAAAATTGGAGCTAAGAATTGTAGAAGTTTGTAATATTTATAGACTTGTAATAACAATTAAAAAAAATCTAAAACGTTTAATTAAGTATGAGGATTAAGTTATAATTGATATTTATTACCTATATCATAATATAATGTGATGTTTTAAGAAATATTTAATTACAATTATTTGCATGAGTCTAATTGTTATTATTACGTTTTATGTATTATTAACAAATAAAGTTATTAAAAAAACATGTTAACAACATATTTGACATTTCCAAATGATTCATTTCACTAATTACCTCACATATACTATTAGTTAATAAATTATTAAATTTATAAGTAACTGCAAAACTAAGTACTAAGACTCAAAATGTAGTCAAATCTGTCAGTGTTCTGACAGTAGCTGACAATAGCTAAATACCTTTCAATGAAAAATTGTCTGCTCACAAGGTTATTTGATTTAGATCAGCTGATTCGATTTTGCGTCCGTTGATAAGATTAGTTTTAAATATGAGAATAAAGAAAATGTCAGCAAATTTCAGATATCCTAAACAACGACATCTGACAGTTTTGTCGTAGTCTATAAAAAATGGCTGACAATGAATTTTCTGCGTTATTCTGTACTTTATTGTCACACAACATTGTAAGTTTACACTTTTGTGAGACTCATGAATATTTTGAATGACAGATCTGCCAATTGGTGTATTAAGGTTCAGTAACACACATTATTTTCGAAAATAGAAATCGATTTGGAAAACATTGTATTCGCTTTGAAATTTCTCTTTGATTTCATACCTAAGCTTTACCAGTTGATGCGCTACCATTGGATAGATATTTCACTTTTGTTGAAATGAAAAATACAATTCTACGACATCCTGGATAGAGCCTACGGAGACTGTCCAGAGTACACGTCAAAATCGTACTCGGAGACTTCAATGCAAAAATAGGGAAGGAAGTCATCTTTGGCGGATTAGTTGAATAGCACAGCCTCCACGAAGAAACAACATATTACGGCTCCCGACTAATCGAATTTCTACAGCACGTAATACGGTGATAAGTAGCACTAGGTTTCAACCAAATCGACTATGTGCTAATCGGCGCAAGGCACGCATCCAACATCCTGAACGTGCGCACTTTCCGAGGAGAAAATGTCGGCTCTGACCACTTTCTGGTAGTGGCTAAGTTTAGAGCTCGAATATCAAATGACAAAAAAACACATGCGGCCCACATAAAGAAGTTCAACATCGGTTGCCTTAGCACATTGGAGAATGCCAGAGACTACAGTGAGCGCCTGAGCGAGTGACTCTCCGCCGCCGTCCTCCCAAATACTACAGACGTCAACACATTGTGGAACCAATATCGCGAAATAATACAAAAAATGTAGCCGAGACCACCATAGGTTACCAGCTACCCCCGAAAAAGAATCCGTGGTATGATGATGAGTGCCTGATATTTAAAAGAGAGACGGAAAATGCACATGTGCAGATGCTGCAACGGAAAACAAGAGTAGCAAGAGAAGAGTTCCGCACGAAAAGGAGAAATGAGAAAAAGACCCTGCGAAGGAAAAAAAAGCATCCGCATTTTCTCAGCTCAAATATCTAGAGGAGTCTCGGGCCAAGAACAACACCCGACGTTTCTTTAAAAGGTCGAAGCAATTAGCTTCTGGTTTCAGAACCGGGACACAAGCTCTTCGAAACAGTGAAGGAAACCTAGTCACCGAAGTACAGGGAATTGTAGATGTTTTCAAGCAGCACTTCAAACAGCTGCTGAATGCGCAAAATGTCGAGCAAGATTATGACGAAAGAGAAGCAAGACCAGTCAATGAAGACCCAGTCCCAACCCCCAGCAGAGAAGAGGTAGAAAGAGCCATCCAAAAGCTAAAAAATAACATGTCCGCCGGGTCGGATGGCATACCCGCGGAACTCTTCAAACATGGAGGAAGTGTTTTGATAAACCGCATACACCAGGTCATCACCAAAGTGTTGGAGAAAGAATGCATACGCACTGACTGGTCGATAAGCATCTACAAAAAGGTGACCCGATGTTATGCAAAAACTACCGTGGCATATCCTTGCTTAATGTTGCATACAATATCCTTCGTCTTAAACCTTTCTGCAACACAAATATCGGCACGTATCAGTGTTGCCTTAGGCCAGGCAGAGCAACGATAGACCAAACATTCACACTGAGGCAGATCCTGGAAAATACCAACGAATTTCAAGTCAAAACCCACCATCTTTTCATCGACTTTAAAGCTGCTTATGATAGCATCCACCGCCAAGAGCTTATGATGGCGATGTCTCAATTCGGGATCCCGAACAAACTGATCCAGGTGTGCCGCATGACGCTAAATAATACGCAGTGCAGTGTGGAAATGGGTAACAGATCATCCGAGTTATTCCAAACTTGCGCAGGGTTTAGACAAGAAGATGCGTTGTCATGTGACTTTTTCAACATAGTCCTGGAGCAGATAGTGCGTAAGGCAGGTGTGAGCACGGAGGGCACTATCTTCAACAAATCCATCCAGCTCCTAGGCTATGCGAACGACATATACATAATCGGTCTATCCAAGAGAGCTGTGCTTGAGGCCTTCACAGCGTTTGAAGAACAGGCGAAACTAGTTGGTCTTGAAGTGAATGAGGACAAAACAAACTACATGTTATCGACAAACAAAGCAACATCTGTCCACCACATTAATTCCACGAACAACACCTTAGTGGAGATCCGAAGAAGAATTGTCCTAGCGAACTACTGCTGCTTCGTTTTGGCCAAACAACTGGGTTCAAAACTCCTCACTCGAAAGACAAGTGTCTGCTATACAAAACTTTGATTTTACCAGTCCTACTCTACGGCGCCGAGTGCTGGACGATAAGTAAAAAGGGGGAATTGATACTGGTCAATTTCGTAAGAAAAATTCTTCGACGGATTTTTGGTCCCGTATGCGACGATGGCGAATGGAGAAGAAGATACAACCGAGAACTGTATAAGCTGTACCAAGATGTCGATGTAGTCAAGAAGGCCAAGAAAAGACGACTACATTGGCTCGGCCACATCGTGCGAATGGACGACAACGCTCCAGCCAAGAAAGTCTTTTTAGCCCAGCCCCCAGATTCAAGACTACAAGGAAGACTGAACCTACGGTACAAGGACCAAGTGACTGCGGATGCCAGAGCGCTTGGTCTCGGTGACTGGAGAGTGCATGCGAGGGATCGTTCACTATGGCAGACTGCAGTATCTCAGGCTGAGACCCTTTATGGATTGTGAGCCGGATAAGTAAGTAAGTAAGCTTCATTTTTCTGAACAACTGATTGTATTATGTATGTCAAAAAATAAAACGGTAGTTTAATCGATTGTGTTTCTTCAATGACAGATTCTGTTGGAAAAAATTTGTTAGCTGGATTTTTATCTGGATTCATGTAACCGACTATTAAAACAAATGATAGCTATTAAGGGCTTGGACATAAGAGCGAACAACGAATGAACGGATGGATGAACAAACGTGATTTGACACATTTCAAAAAGTCAATTTCAAACAAAAACACATTTTAATTCTAAGAAACCAATTGACACTATTGTTAGGATAATAAAATTTCCATTTTGTTTTTTAAAACATGAAAACTTTGTCAAAACAGTTTCGTAGTAACAAATTGCATTGTGGTTGCTACGAACTGTCAAACTCTATTCGCGTTCCATATTCTATCCACAACGTTATACCACGTTTGTTTTGTTTTTGTTTGAAAAATCATGGTTGAGGAAAATATGGAGAAAAGGGTAACTCAATTCGTCAACGAATAGAAATCAAGCTCATGTGAAAGAAAAGTCAAAATATGCAAACATCAGCAGTTCGTTCGCTCATGTGCAAGATGCTTAACTAAAGCACTATTCACATGAGCACGACCAACGACCAATGAATGAACGAATATTTGTCGATTTTGACATTTCTTTCACTTGAGAGTTTTTAATTTGTCGCCAATTAAGTTTGACTTTAACAATTGTTTGTTCTTGTTTGTGTTTTTATCATTATTGGGTTTTGATTTGAGAACAAACGATTGGGAAAATGTGGTCGAAGCTATATTTGTTAAAAAAAAAAGTTATTGATGTCTTTGTTAATAAACAAAACAAGAAAAAGATTGTGCATCCATTTATTGCAAATCGGAAAATTAAAGGAGAATATGTGTCCTTAATAAGACTGCTGGAAAAATATCCAGAAAAGTTCTTTAGATATTTTAGGATGTCAAACGAAACATTTGACTACATTTTGAGCTTGGTAAAGAACAACTTGATTGCGAAACTTGCTTTGCGCCAAGGAAAAGTTAGTAATTACCTTGAGGTAAAAGCTATTGTCCATATAAAATATATAGTTGTTTCAATTTTGTTAAAGGGTTATCATTTTTCTAGATTCCTAGCTACTGGTGCAAGCTTTGTCGACCCTGCCTATAGATTTCGAGTTTGAGTGTCCACCGTAAAAAAAGCAATAGATAGTATCCTTGAGGCTATTAACGCCAATTGCTTGGAAATACCAAATCAAAAGACGATTGGAAACAAATTTCATTCAAATTTTTTAAGCGCTGGAACTTTAACGTTTGCTCAAAAGAAAAGTTTAAGTTTTATTTTAATTATAAAAACATTTCCAAATGTTTTCCTTCTTATTTTTATCGCAATAGAAAGGTTCGGCTTTATTGTAAAGCACTGGAATGGGTTCCACTTCCAAAATTAACCGTTCATCCAACTAAATGAATTATTTTTTTGTATTTATGATATTAATTTGAATTTTATTATCAATCAAATTTCCTTTACCTTTTTATCCATATTTTTTCAAGGAGCCACAGCCGAACACCATTCACCACCAAAACCAAAACAAAAACGATTTTTTTAGGTTAAGTACGCACGATTACTTTATTCGTTGCGAGGGTGGATATTGTGGAATTCGTATAAAGTTTGACAGTTCGTATCAACTACAAATTTTTTCGCGACGAATTTGTGCATCATAAATCAAATAGAAACTATATTGCTATCGTTTTGTTAAACGCCAAAAACGTCGTTCGTTGGTCGCGCTCATGTGAATACTGCTTAACTCCTAATTAAGAAAATAATCAAATTGGGTTAGGATTGAATTAATGTATATCAACCCACCGTTTTGAGATTAGATCTGTCTTATAACATAACTATCAATAGACAAATTTTATATCCTTACCAATCCATCTTCTATGAAAATTATCAATATTTATACAATTTTGCAAACCGTTATACGATCGATGAAGTGTCAAACTCGCCTAAAAATTGCTATAGAAATCAATTTTTAATGTCATGACAATAATAATAGTGCAGCATACATTTAGGCTCAAATGAATTAATTTTCAGCTTGAATTTGAATAAATTGAATTTCATTATAAACAAAACCACACACATGTATTCATATACATATTTACACACAAAAGTAAACAAACAGTCTGATTAAATTAATAATAATAAAAACAAAAACAATTTCAATTATTTAAAACGTTAACAATTGTAAACAAACAACAGCTGATAGCCCAGAAATTCTCGTTCAAAATGAAAACGTCAACAACTGTTGAAGTCTTTTGTCTTCGACACGTTTAAAGAGTTTACTCATTTTCCATGCACAAAACAATAAAGTCAAGTGTATCTTGATACTACTTATTAATTTATATCATTTTTCTGACTCATTTTTGTTTTAAAATAATGTCTTGAACTTTGATCGGATTTTCATTTGTATAGAGAGCGCTGCTGTAGTGTATGACCTTTGTTCTATACAACTAGCGACATTGTGTAATGCGGCAACTACATGGATTACGTACTTTTACTTTTTATTTAAATAATGAATCGTTTAAGTTCTGTTTATTACATTATTACATGATTGTTTTTTTGTTCGATGAACCCAGTAGTTTTTTAATTATTAAAATATTGCATAAAAATATAGTTGCAAGTGCAAAGAACATTTTATTTCTAATTTGTTTCATTTTTATATGAATGACCGTTTCTATTTTGTAAGACCTTGGATTAGCTAATCGTTTTTTTGTGTTGCTTTTGAAATTCAATACAATTTCAAAAACAATTGTGAGATCAATCGATTTTATCTGAAATTTTTCATGTCAAAGATATGATAAGCTTACTGGACGGACTTTGATCAAATAGGCACGTCGTTATCGGTTAAAAAATAAATTTAAAAAAAAGGAAAACACTCATAAAAGCTGACTTATAATCGGCATGTATGACTGTTGTAAATATATGGGTATGCAATATCCAAACAAAAACAAAATACGAACAATAAAATAATGTTTAATCAATTTCAAAATTTGATAAACAAACAAACGCACTTGGAGATTCGGTTTTCCATTTTTTTAAATATGATTACATAGTTCATAAAGAGATCGTTGCGTTGCGGTGCCGTTATTCGTTTAGTGCATATAAATAACGTTACTAATCGATGTATGAGTTCGAGATAAGGATACACCCATACAACTATGATCAGCGCGATCAGTACGTGCACTTAATCAAAGATTCCTTAATAATATTTGTGGAGAAAGAACTTTACTTGTCAATTATTAAAACTAGAAGTTGTCACCCCAATCGATGGAAGCGATCAGAGAAATTTCAGGTTTGAAATTATATACGTTGTCACCCGTTATTAGTTTTGACAGCAGCCGTCGCACGAGTTTGACATTTGCAACGTAACATACACACAAAATAAAATAGTTTTTGATGTTTATCTGAATTTTGTATCTGACAGGTTAAGATAATACAAAGTTCGCTCGATAGGGGGTGAGTATTTGCTATGAAACAAACCTTTAGTTTTGCTATCGATAAAAACAGAGAGGTAAACATAATTGGAAACATTTTAGATTTGTTAATTGACCAATCAATCAATCGAAATTTAAATTACGATAATGTACAAACTTAAATTATTGTACATACAAAGAAATCCATGTATTGTCTTTATAAAGTAAACAACTTAATAAATATTTAGTTTTTTTCTGGTAGTTTTAACTCGATTTATGCGCGTAATTAATGTTTATGTGAATTTTTACATAAATTTAAATTTCTACCATATTTAGGGACTTTTATCAATTTTTTTTAAAATACATTCATTTGGAATAATTTTAGCACATTTAATTAAGTTTTATTTAAGTTGTATTTACGTTGTGTAGTTTCGTTAAAAATTAAGTATTTTTGAGATATTAATACCAAAAAAAAAAGTTTTTTCAGCCTTTCCTCTAGGTACGTTTTATATCATGAAATTCTTTTTTTAGACAAAAATTTGCAGGTTTCTATTAAATTCCTATTTTTTTAATCAATAGTTAAGAAGTTTTTAAGCCCTTAAATTTAGAAATTACCTCAAAAAGTAAACAAAATTTAAGACGATGGTTATTGTTGTAAATGTTGGTTTCGGAGCTTAAAGTTAAAATATTCTTTTTTAATTTATATGATTTAAAATCAAACCAGCATAAAAGTGTTCATATATGCGTTTCGCCCCGATGTAATGGCTGGGCTCATCGGAAAATGAAATATTCGACTTTTGACAGTCGAATTGTTTTTTCCTGAACACCGTTTATTTTAATAAATATGATTTAAAATCATGAAAATGAAAATAAAAATAAAAATAAACCAGCATAAGTGTTCATATATGCGTTTCACCCCTATGTAATGGTTGGGCTCATCAGAAGATGACCATTACACCTTGTCTTGACGCATATTTTCTCGGATAAATTCAGATTCCATATAATCCGAGATATATAGAGCAACTGCGAATTATATAGTTGCTTCAAGTTTTCAAAGAAGATAAATGTTCATAAAGTGTTCATATATGCGTTTCGCCCCGATGTAATGGCTGGGCTCATCGGAAAATGAAATATTCGACTTTTGACAGTCGAATTGTTTTTTCCTGAACACCGTTTATTTTAATAAATATGATTTAAAATCATGAAAATGAAAATAAAAATAAAAATAAACCAGCATAAGTGTTCATATATGCGTTTCACCCCTATGTAATGGTTGGGCTCATCAGAAGATGACCATTACACCTTGTCTTGACGCATATTTTCTCGGATAAATTCAGATTCCATATAATCCGAGATATATAGAGCAACTGCGAATTATATAGTTGCTTCAAGTTTTCAAAGAAGATAAATTGTAGCTTGTTGTAGCTTGCTATGGGAATTTTTAAGAAGAAACATTTGACTTTTAAAAGTCGAATTGTTTTTTCCTGAACACCGTTTATTTTAATAAATATGATTTAAAATCATGAAAATGAAAATAAAAATAAACCAGCATAAATGTTCATATATGCGTTTTGCCCCGATGTAATGGTTGGGCTCATCAAAAGATGACCACCTTTTCTTGACGCATATTTTCTTGAACAAATCGAGAATTATATAGTTGCTACAAGAAGATTGCCTTACTATGGAACTTCTGAAGAAGAAATATTTGAACGTTAACAGTCATCAAATTATGTAGCTCGGATTATATGGAATATTGATTTATTCGAGGAAATATGCGTCAAGACAAGTTGTAATGGTCATCTTCTGATGAACCCAACCATTACATCGCCATCGGGGTGAAACGCATATATGAATACTTTTATGCTGGTTTGATTTTAAATCATATTTATTAAAACAAACGATGTTCAGGAAAAACAATTTGATGACGTTAACAGTCAAATATTTCTTCTTTAAAATATTCCAACAAATTTGTTGATTATTTTTTAAAATTACAAAAATTGCTGTGATGCATCACACATTAACTTCTAAAAGCTGGCAATCCCAAATTTTTATTAAAAACCAAATTTCATTCATATTTCTAAAAGTATAAAACCAATAAACTGAATTTTAAGCTGTTTTTTCGAAGTCTTCGAGAAGTTATACTGAATTTTATAGCATTTTTGTTTCTTTTTAAATGTGAGCAAAAAATCTGTCAGTTGGAAATGTATAGAAAAGTCAACATACTCGTAATATTATAACGTGAATTTTTATAAAATAAAAATATTTGAATCGACGAATGTGTTTTTTGTGAAATTTTGACAGCAGTCTTTTATGTTGTTTAAAAACAAACTGGCACTTAAATTTTGACAGTAATATTGTGAAACGTAGTCATTTTAAAGTCGTTGTCTTTTAAGTTGATCACAAAATTTGTAAGTCAATTGAATTGCTTTAAAAACTTTTAAAAGTTTTAAAAACCTCACTTTTATTCATGCAACTTGTTTTGAAAATATTAAGCCAGGTTATATTTTTAAGATTTCTGAGAATTTTTTTAGACGGTTTGATAGAGCAAGAGAAACACAATTGACAATTGATTCTGATCTAACATTCAAATTAACTTTGCATTTCTTTTATTCCTTTTTGAATTGTCTGATAGAGAATTCCTGAGAAATCGAATTTTAAGAAATCGGTTTTCAGATTTCTGACAGCAAAAGTGAAAAATTTGTATGAGAAGTTTTGTTTGTATTTTTGCTAATACGTAAATCTCTGAGATCTTAAAAATATGAACTGGCCAAATTTTGTTATAGTTTTATAATTTTGTCAGTTTTCAGTCGAATTTTGCTAAAATTATATTAATTATATATAAAGTGTAGAAATGTAGAATAAAATATATTTTAAGCCGATAGAGCACAATTTGTCCTTCAAATATTTCAGGGCTACCGAATTTTGTTTAAAAAAATATGCTATAAAAAATCTCTTTCAGAATTTTTCTGAAAGTCCACTCGTGCTATAACGAAATTATTATCTGTTAAATAAAATTTATTTGAAGACATTATCTGGACTCCTTCTTGAGATATGATCGAAGAAAGAAGGTTTCCCGAACGCAAACTCAGTCATCCCTCTAAAAACATTAAATTAAGAGAGAGAAAGCGACATTTGAAACGTCAAAAAAGTCAAATGTCATTATGATAAGCAACCAAGTATAAATTCTGTTTAGTTTCCTTTTTATTTTAAAACTACATCAATCAATATTACAAAACGTTCAGTTCACTAAATCTGAAACATAGCAAATGCTGTCCACAAATTATAATTCTGTTAAATTTTAAAATTGTGTATTTTGTAAAAACAACATTAAAGTCGAAATGATTAAGGTTACCCTGAACAAAGTAAACAAATTAGACGTTATCAAATTTAAATAATGTGGTTTCATGTTGAGTCACTGCATGTTGAAAATATATTAAAATTAATGACCATTCCCAAGAGAACGCTTACTTAATGTATGTTCACATGCATTTACATAAAACAAAACATTCTCTTTAAAGCCTTTGTTCTTTTAAGCTCGAAAACAATCTTAAGGTACGTAGAGACGATTGTCAGTTTTAACAATATGTTGTCAGATCTTACTAATGAACTGTCAAAATCCATATACATTTCAATGAAGATTTTGATCTAAAGTCTTAAAACTTTAGTGTCGAGTGGTTAGCTTATTCGATTTTGCTTTAGCTCAGAATTATAAAGAAAATGTCAGATGTTTTAAAAAACAACATCTGACAATCTAACAACCGCTGACAATAACGTTTCTGGTACAATTGTGCACATAATTGTATTTTCTACTGACAGATCTGTCAAAATTGCTGTTAGCTTTAAAAACAAAAATAATCATTTAACTTTTTTTGCAACATACTAATTTTTAATTTGGCAACATTGTCACCTAATTATTCAACATTCAAATAAATTAAATAAAATTTTGTACATCGGACAAGAACATTGTTGTAACCTTTCATAAACTAAAACTGGAACTTAAGATTCTATGTAAGGTCTTTCATGTTCTTTCAATATGGTTAATCTTGACATTAACGTTTAGCTCCAACATGCATTGTCAAGGCACTGGTCATTCTAAAAATTTCTTAAAGATAACACAGTTTCCCTAAGAGTGTGTGCAATGTCCAAAGAGATATAAGAACACAAAAAAAAAGACTCCACTCTATTTCAAAGCCTATATCAATAAACAATTTCGACAAAGTTCAAAACCTAAAAATATAGTTGTTATTGTTTTTCCGTATATTCTATAGGTATTTTATAGACTTCAGTGGTCTTTGATTGTGTATAGAGTATTTTATTTAAGTTACAAATAATATAATGTTTTTATTGTGATAGCTGAAAAGCTGATAGCTATAATTCTCGTCATCGCTAAAGCTTAATAAAATCACTACAATTAAAACCCACGTTGAATCGGCAGTCGTTAAGAGAGCTCCTCTGTGACAAGTCGTGTTTTTTTGAATTTAAAGGAAAATTATTATAACGTCTTCGACAATATTTAAACATAATTTAAATTTAATTTGAATTATTATTATTTTAAAAACGTAAGTTTTTCTAAAGAAACTTAATAATAAGTTGCACGCAACTCGAATTATTTTAAAGAAAATGGTTTTAAAAACCCTCGGTTCGTGTTTAATGATTCAGTTGGCTTCCAGAACACACTGAGAGTTAGAAATGCTCAAATAAGTCTTAAGTTAATTTTTGTATTATTTTTCAACAGAATGGAAAACAGTGATGCAGCATTTAACATCCGAGTTGGATACGTGACTCCTGAAAGTTGGGAAATTGCAAAGAATGAACTCCGTGAAACAGCCGAAGTTAGAGAAGCAGCCATTAAGGAATTGAGGGATTTGTTGCATTCCTGCGATGACCTAAAATACAGAGACGATGATGAATTCCTCTTGATATTCCTGAGAGCCTGTCACTTTTACCCTGAAAGTGCCTTTGAAAAGGTGAGCACGATTAATATAAGTAAAAATTGTGTTTTTGCGATAAGACGCAGGAGTATTGTTGCCAGGGTTTCTTATCTCCAGAGTTGGAGAACCAAGAGACCTAAGTGGGCCAAATTATTGGCAATCGTTTTTTTTATTCGATCTGCCTTAGAAATGGTCAGAAAGTTCAAGCAATCTGCAATCGTCGTCGCGTCAAATGAGATTGTGTATATCTGTGGCACTTGATCTTTGCCCATTGCTGGCGCAGATCAAGTGAAATGTTTTGATAAAGCCGAAGTGGTTGCTCATAGATACTAAATTTCAAACTCTCAAATTCGATATAAATAATTTTACAGCCCCACCGACTTTTGAAAGATTAGAAGCTTTGTAGTATACGGTTTTTTTTTTTTTTAAACAAAACACTTTGTTTCTATCATTTTAGTTGAAAACAGTTGCAAGTTTCCGTAAGGAAAATGCTGCCCTCGTCCATGGACTTCTCATTGAACAATTGAAGGATAAATTCATCAAGGGAAATATCGTGAATGTGCTCAAGAATTGCGATCAATTGGGACGTCGTGTTATGATCGTAAATTGCGGTGCTGTATGGGATCCCAGCTATGTCTCATCCGAAGAGATGTTCCAAATGCTCTATGTCGTCCATTTTGCCGCCCAACTTGAACTCGAATCACAAATTCGAGGTGTTGTCGTTATGATGGATTTCGATGGTCTGTCAATGAAACAAATCAAATCCCTGACTCCAAGCTTCTCCAAACGTTTATTGATGTTCATCCAAGATGCCATGCCACTTCGCATGAGGGAGGTGCACATGGTTAAACAGCCATTTATCTTTAAGATGGTTTGGTCTCTCTTCAAGCCTTTCGTTCGTGAGAAGCTCAACAAAAGGGTAAGTTAAAGGACTTTTTTTTAAATGAAAACTGGTATAATGTTAAGTTTTGTATGTTTTCAGATGCACTTTCATGGCAGTGACATGAAATCTCTTCAAAAGTTCTTAGCTCCTGAAATTCTACCAGAAAACTATGGTGGAAAATTACCAAAGATCGACTACGGTGGCAAGGAATGGTATCCAGCTGTTGAAAAACATCAAGACTTTATTCGTGAGTGGTCCGAGATGGGACCAGCAAAATGGTGAAAACTTTATTGATCACTTTATTTGTTCTCTCGAAAAAATAATTCAATTTTCTAAAATTATTTTTTAATATAATAGTAGTAACTAAATAACTAAATTAAGTCATTAATTAAACCTAAAGTTAAACATTTAATTTGTTTAAATTTAATATAATCCTTTTTTATATACAAAAGTTAAAAAATACGTACATAATGTACTCTAATAGCTAGAAAAACAAAGAAATGTTTAAAGATGGTTGTTCTCTTTTTTAATGTATATTTAAAACAAGACTGCCCAACAAGATCAATAATTAAATGTATCATTTTAAGTGTTGAAGATGTTATTATCGTTTTTAATATTTACAAAATGACTTAATTTAAAATACAATGTTGTTTTAAGATTAAATTTTGTTTGTTTTTTTTATAAAATTCACCGGCTTTTTCTTTAAAGGTGCTTCCATTTTTTGGTTAAGGGTGGTTTAGTTGTTTCAAATTCCTTAAAGTAAGTTCCTGTTTATCGCCCTCTTAGAAAACTATTAAATAATAACACTTGTCAACAAAATTAAGTTCTATTTGCTTATTTAAGGTAGGCTCAAAAACCTTAGTATAATGATTTTTTCGAACTTCAAATGATGATGTTTCGAAAACCTAATGTTAATAAGTGATTTGAAATCGAATTTTATCTAACACCATTAAAAACCTTCGGATGGGTTTAATTTTATTTCAGCTACAAAATCTTATTGAAAAGTGTTATTAACTTTCCTTCGGAATCGATCTGAATTCAAAATTTTGATATTTCTTGACGTTTCAAGGCCGTTAGAATAAAAAATCAAGTTACGTTGAAAGGTGTTTTAAGTAAATCTGGAAAATCTGTTAAGTGAAATATTCATCACTTCAAATATTTTACAAACATAAAATAATATTACCTCCAAATAGTTGTATACATCGAAGAATAACGTTTTTGAGATCTATTAAATTTTTTTGAAACATTGAATTGCAAAAATTTAAAATCTAAAACATTCCTGCTTAAAATTGGTAAAAATTGATTTTTGAATCGAATATCTTTGCAACAATTACAGAAATTTGCTTCAAAATATTTGTATCTTGAAAAAAAACATTATTTTTAACATTTGATAATATTTTTCGACAATTAATACGTTGAAAAAATACTCCCAAGCATTTTGAACATTGTTAGTGTCCATACTCCTCCGGTACGGCTTAACCAATTTCAATGAAATTTGGCAACAGTGATTGCTATTGAGGATCTTTGCATTGTCATAGCCAACTTAGCACTCAGTAATTTCGGTATACATTCACCAAATTGAAATGGATCTGCTTTAATAGACACTGAATTGAACTGAATTGAAATACAATACAATACTGTTGAAATAGCAGCGACTGTTGCTCGGAAAGTCCCACAAATTAATGAAGAACAAAGAACCATTTTTGACCACAGGTATCGGCAGATAAAGGTGGATTCTTTTTTTTTGGGGGCACCAGGCAAAATGTTCCTTATTTCGCTAATGACGGAAAAGTTACACCATATGAAACTGGATGAAAAAAATTACCGGCCGATTTCTGCACGATTATTGATTCACCAGCAAAAAATGTGGATTTCAAGGAATTAAACCTCAAGATGTAACATTTGTTACCAGAAGAATTGGTGTCATACAAATCTATTAATACAGTTTGTGATGCTACCGAAGCTGTAATTTATCCAACTGAGTTTTTGAACTCATTGGATTTACCAGGCATGCCACCGCATAGTTTACAACTGAAGGTTGGATCTCCGGTAATTTTGCTTCGTAATTTGAACCCACTACGGTTGTGGAACGGCACGCGATTAGTAATTACAAATTTAATGAAAAATGCTATCAAAGCCATAATTCTAAATAGAAAATTTCGAGGTAACAATATATTATTACCACGAATCCCTATTATACCCTCGATGTTTCAATTCAATTCAAATGCCTTCAGTTTCCAATTAGATTGGCATTTGCTCTATACCTCTCCCACTTATATACCACATCCTTACACACTTACAATAAGATATTTATTTGTAGCAAAATATTCTCTAGAAATTATTTTTATGACAAAACAACGTGTGTCGGGTCAGCTAGTTTGTATATAAATAAACTTTGACAGGGCAGCGCGCCCTGACTTTCCAAACGTAAAAATGTATTTTTAACAGAAAATAATTAATACAACATCAACACCTGGCAGTGAGCCGGAGTCGTAACCGGAATACCTGTCAAAATATTAAAAGTCCGCAAGTGCAGATGCACGAACACAACGCGACGGAACTGGAATCGGAACCGCAGCCGGAGTCGGAAGAGTTGACCAACTTTTAACTTTGACGTACGACACTTTTGACGTCTATCATTTTTGGCACATCAAATTTGATTTCGTGGTTTGTGGTTGTGCATTAAATTAATATTTTGCATTGCGGTTGTTTAAATAAATAAAAAAAGTAAAATTAAATCAAAGAAACAGTTAAATTAAATGTTCAAATGGTAGACATGTGCATTCAAGAGGACACAAGCGTCCACAGGTTTTTCTCAAAACCCACCACTGTCTATAAACTCCTACTCTCACCTCCCCGTGGTGAACATCGGGTGTCTAGTACCTGAACTGTAGATTGGGTTCCTACCCCAGTGGAAAGTTGTTGGGGGCAGCAAACGAGGGAGGGGGGGAGAGGTGTTTCCGCTAAGGCACCTCTCCTTATCCAGGCTGCAGCGGACGAATTCTCGAGATGGATTCAACGGTGGCGTCTACAGTTCCAGTAAGTTTGAACTACTTAGTGAACACCTTATAGGGCTTCTTCGACATATTCGGAGCCCAGGCCTGTAAGGAGCGGTTTATCCGGCTCCCCTTCCTTGGAGTTATACTAAGGATCTCCAAGTTGGAGGTTGTGGCCACGTAAAAAATACCTTTAGTTGCGAAGCACCAACAAGCCTCGGATAAGGACGGATTCACTGTTGACAACCCACGCAAACGAAATAATGACAACGAACTTCGGATATGTACGTGGAATGTTAGGTCCCTTAACAGACCACGTGCAGCCGAACAATTAGCGGAAGCCCCAAACTGCTGCAAGGCAGATATTACCGCCATCCAAGAAGTGCGATGGGATGGACCGGGCAAACGCAAACTAAAAGACTGCGATATATACTACGGCGACTGCTACCGAAAACAAAGACAGCGTCTATTTGGGTGTGGATTTGTTGTTGGAACTAGGCAACTCAGGCAAAAAGTCTTGAGTTTCAACAGTGTGAGCGAGCGCATCACGACAATCCGCATCAAGGCTAAATTCGCCAACATAAGCCTAATATGCGCGCATGCCCCAACAGAGGAGAAATATGAAGACACCAAAGACATATTCTTCGAGCTCTTAGACAAGACATATGAGCAGTGCCCTGGCTATGACATTAAAATTGTCTTAGGAGATTTTAATGCCAAGCTAGGAAGAGAAGACATCTTTGGTGGCATAATCGGGAGATACAGCCTGCACGACACCACTTCCGACAACGGATTCAGGCTGGTCCACAAGGGGACATGGAAATCTCCTGATCAATCAACCGTCAACCAGATTGACCACATTGCGATCGACGCACGACACTTCTCCAGTATCCAGGATATCCGAACATTCCGAGAGGCCAACATTGACTCGGACCACTACCTAGTTGTAGCCAAGGTACGGCTACGGATATCCCGATCCAAGCCAAAACAAGGAAGTCCTGTGAGAAGATTCGACATTAGACGGCTACAATCGCAAGAGACTGCCATGTCCTTTTCCGATCGAGTCTTTAATAACCTCTTAAGGAGTGCTATGCTTCTTGCATTAAGCATTGAAAACCAGTGGCAACATTGCCTTGCAGCCATCAGAGATGCCGCCTCTGAAGTGCTAGGTTTTACACGGCCACCACAGCGAAACCCGTGGTTTGACGACAAATACCGGCAAGCGCACGCAACGAACCGAATTCCGCTGTAAGGGAGATAGAACCACTCAACCTCGGCGACGCAGATCAACAATTCCGCCTACCCGACCTTGACGAAGTGAAGATAGCTATATCTAAACTTAAGTCAAACAAAGCTGCTGGGGCTGACGGCATCGCTGCCGAACTATTCAAAGCAGCAGGCAATCACCAGGTATGGAGCATGCTCCAACTCATCTGCAAAATATGGTCGGAAGAAAGCATGCCCGATGAGTGGAATCCCAGCATAGTGTGCCCGATACATAAGAAAGGAGACCCTCTGAATTGCGCCAACTACAGAGGCATCAGTCTTCTTTACATTGCATATAAGATCCTCTCAGCGGTATTATGTGAACGTCTGAAGGCGTTCTTCAACAACCTGATTGGTCCTTATCAGTGTGGTTTAATACCAGGAAAGTCCACTATCGACCAAATATTCACACTACGGCAGATCTTGGAAAAAAACCCAGGAACTTCAAGTCGATACGCACCATCTCTTTATCGATTTTAAAGCCACGTATGACAGCATCTATAGGGAAGAGCTCTACAGAGAAATGTCTAGTTTTCGCATCCCTGTCAAACTTATCCGTTTGTGCAGAATGACGATGGAGAATGCACGCTGCTCTATCAAGGTCGGAAAAGATCTCACCGATGCATTTGATGTCAAAAAAGGTTTTAAACAAGGCGATGCACTGTCATGCGACTTCTTCAACATCGTTCTGGAAAGAATTGTGCAAAACTCAACCGTCAATACTAGAGGCACAATCTTCCAAAGGTTCATCCAATTACTCGGATACGCAGATGATATTGACATAATTGGAAGATCAAAGCGTGATGTCAGTGGAGCGTTTTTGAGCAATGCGACGGAAGCGAAGAAGATGCGGTTTAGTGGTCAGCGGGCTGTAGAGCGACACTGAACTAGTTAGCATAATTAATGGTTTAGATGGCTGGGTCATGTAGGGCGAATGGACATCAACTCTCCAGCCCGGAAGGTCTTCGAAAGACCGCAACTCAAATGGCGCCCACAGGTGGGAGAGGAGCCAACTTGGCGTGCGAAACTGGAGACAGCTAGCTAAGGACCGAGCTGGCTGGAGACGCATGTTGGTTGAGGCCCAGGTCTGCCCCGTACTGTAGCCCCACCTTAAGTAAGTAAGTAAGAATATGTAATTTTCCTAGACTCCTTAAGTTGGTAAGTTTTTTTGTTAATGTCTCAAGTACTGTGAAGAACAAAATACAAGTTACCATAAAATCCTTAATAAAACTCTTTCAAATTTTTGATACAAAAATTTACTTATAAAACTAGATTAATTTCTTTACAAAAATCACCACTTGGCAGGACCAAGTTCTGACCATTCTCGGACATAGTCTCGATGAATCTCAACAGCGGAGTACCATTCTAAGCCTCCATAATCAATGGTTGGAAGATAACCTCCGTAGTCCCTCGGTAAATAATCAGGTTCTATATATTTTTGCAAGGATTTCATATCGTTTCCATGAAAGATTATCTGTTTAAAGGTAAGAATTAAAATGATTAACAGGGTGAAAAATAAGTAAACAAAATCAAGACTTACCCTGTTCCGAAGTTTTTCCTGAATCAGTGGTTTAGCGAGTGACCAAACTACATTAAATATATAAGGCTGCTTCATAATATGAACTTCCTTCAAACGAATCGGAAATGCATCCTGAATAAACGTCAGCACACGTATCAAACAAGGTGGAGTCAATGATTTGACTTGTTTAAATGAAAGTCCTTCGAAATCCAGAATGCACACAACACCTCGAATTTGTGTTTCTGGTTCCAGTAAAGCCATAAGATGAGTTGCATAGAGTAATTGAAAGGATTCATCAGCCGAGATAAAAGATGGATCCCAAACAGCTCCACTATGTAAAATAATTACACGTCGTCCATGTTGATCTAGATTCTTGAGGACGTTTATAACATTGCCTTGGATGAATTTGTCTTTGAGATTTTCAATAAGAATTCCCCGAACTTGGTTGGCGTAATTCTTTCGGAAAGCGGCAACTGATTTCATCTGAAAAATTAATTATAATCATTTGAATAAGAAACCATAATTAAGATATTCGAAAAAATGTGATTTGAATTTATAAGTGCTACGAAAAAGTCTTCAAATTATTATGCTTAAGGGGCCAGTTTATAGCTATCGTTAGTTGTCATCATTGAAACTAACCATTGGAATTTTTTTGACAGGTTGTTTGTAGGGATCATTGACATTTTTCCTTTTCTTACAAAACAGAAGATATTCAGGAAAAAGTTCATGTTACTGTTCTATTTGTTCCATCTCCAATTAATTTCCCGAAAAATAATATTGGAGGCAACGTTTTCCGGGACAAACTTTGACAGATTGCATAACGAACACAACCACAAGAATTAAAAACTTAATTTTTTTCTGATTTTTGAAATTTGTGTAAAGATTTGATTTCTAAAGATAAAATTTTGTTTTTATCGATCTGCGTGTCAAGCTTTGGTGACGTATATAACTTCAATTGACTTAAAGCCTTGTGACTATTTTTATCAATGAGCAATTTAAGGCGGCTGACGCAATTGACTCGAATATAAAGCAAGTTACTAGCCACTTGTCAAAGAATTGCTATTCAATCAAAGCTATTTTTTTGGAACGTGGACTAAAAAATTGGATAAGAAAAATAGACAGGCTCAGACGACCTAAAGGACAATGATTAGGCAATTTTTAAGGGTCCAGTTATAGCTATTATTGAAATCAATCCGGAAAATTGTTCGAATAGATATTAAACTGTGTTTCTTTTTTATTAAAAATATAATTATGCAAAAAATGATTTCTATTTTCCACAGCTGATTTTTGTGGGTCCTAAAGTGAAACGAATCGTTCCACTGATTTGTGTTTCAATTTTATACAATTCCAATAACAGATTTCTATCAGAAAAGATTTTACGGTGGATTTTAATTAGCTATCAACAAGCTTCGAAATAATTCCAATAATTGGTTTCAATGATGAAAACCAATAATAGCTATAACTGGACCCTTAGCATCTTATTGGTTAGTTGTCAAAAATGTATTTCCAAATAAGACAAGTCTTTTAAAAGTTCACTGGAAAATTCGTCAAGTCAAGTTTACTTGTGTCAAAATATCAGTTAATCATGTTTTTTTTTGCAATCAACGGAATCCTGAATTTCTTTGTCGAATTCGAAAATTAAAAATGAGTTTTTGTAGATTGTGTGAGGAGTTATTTCTACTTTCTGCCTAATCAACTAATAGTAAATTAAAGTGAAGTAAAGCCCCAATCTGAAATTAATGACATCAGAATATCTAAATCAGGGGCAAATTATAGTTTTTATTGCTTTTCATAATCGAAAATTTGGTTTCGAGATCTATGTAAAAGCGATTAAATGAGTCAAATTTGTAATGTTTAGTGTCAAAATGAAGCCGATTAGTTGTAGGCTGTTTCTCTTTAAAAAAATACATTATTTAACCCAGAACTTTTCTTTTAGTTGATTTTTAATTTTGAAATGATGAAATTGTTTTAAATGAACAACTGATTGTTGATTTCACATTTTGGAATATAATCGTTTCCCTTCAATCGTTTCATTTTATTTATAATCCAACCTTTGACTTTTAATTATCAACTCTAACCTCAATTTTTTTATTCCAATCTGAAAATGCTTTATCCCAATGACTGCGTTCAATCTCGTGTTGGATAGGGTATCTTGGATAGATGGATTTTTAGACACCTTGTTGAACGAGTTGTCAAAAAATAAAAATAACTTTCAGCTGTTCACAAAAAGCAGAGAAACATTTATGGCGTTACGTTAGGCCTGCTTCGAGGTTGCTTTGAATGACATTTCTATTATTTCATCCCTCCAAAGAGCAAATATTTTGTTTGTTGATATTTTTTTACAGCTGATGAGCTGTCAGACAAAACAAATGTTCAGATAATTGAACTAGAGCTTCCGTTTGGAGTCACATTACGTTACATTACGTTCTTTTCCTTACGATTGTCAAACGAAACGTGAGGTCGAAGCTCCATTGTGATAGCATGCATTGAATTCCTATGGCTGAACTCGTTAACATCAGGCAAAAGCCAAAGCTAAAGCGTGTTTGTGTTTCAGCCATTAAGCTTTAAAATCAAAATTGTTGTAAGATAAAACATTGAATGGATAATTCAACTGATTCGTGGGACGATTATGAATTGATAGGTGCGTAAAAATTTAATAAATAAGAGATAACCTTAAATGCTCAGTGGTAGAAAGATTCGAGCCACTCTAGGCAAAACAATCGCAACAAAACACGTGAGTAGGGGAACACCCCAGAGTGGTGTCCTTTTGCCTCTTCTATGGCTTCTGGTCATGGATACAATTCTCGTTAAATTAGAGAGATGTGGAGTGAAGGCGATAGCATATGCGGATGATTTGGTGCTATTGGTATCATGAAAGTACACCTCTTTGATTAGTGAAATCACGGAGTCAGCTTTTTGTAGAAAGTTAGCAGCTGGGTGCTTTTTACCACCAAAACTTAAGTGCCGCCCTTCACGCTACCTTAACTCTACGGTCAAATTTTGTCTTCCAGTGCAAAATATTTGGGAGTTATACTCGACCCTTAACTAAACTGGAAACTAAATATTGAAGTACGGGTTAAGAAGGCCTATGCTGCCTTCTACGCCTGCAGCAAAACTTTCGGCAAAAAGTGGGGACTTCAGTCGAAGATGATTTTATGGACGTAAACAGCCGCAGTACGTCAAATCTTAACATATGGTTCGATTGTGTGGTGGCCTGCTCTTAGCAAAGCCTATAATATTGATAAGCTAAAGAAGGTTTAGAGAACAGCTTGCCCAACGGACGCCTTAAACTTTATTTTGGATCTTCTACCAATCGGCCTTTTTATTAAATACATAGTTTCCTGCAGCGCTATTAGGCTGAAGGAATTAAACAGCTGGTTGTCAAAACCTTATGGTCACAGCAACACAACGAAATTGATTCAGATATTATCTCGGTAGACACTGACTACTGCACTCCTACTTTAAGCCTTAATAAGGGTTTTAAGGTTATTTTCCTATCCAGAGAAGATTGGGAGGATGAGATCGTGTTGATAGGTTTCGACACAACCATCTTTAACTGACGGCTCAAAGATGGAGTTTGGATTTGGTTCTGGGATCTTTTCTGAGTCCCTAAATGTAGCTAAATCCTTTAGGCTTCCTGACTTTGCTACCGTTTTTCAGGCTGAACTGCTGGCAATAAGGGAGGCATGTAAAATGATACTTAAACAAAGCCCAAACCAAAACCGAAATGCGACTATCTTCACAGACAGTCAGGCAGCTGTCAAAGCCATTAACTCGGCCACATCCTCATCTAAATTGGTGTAGCAATGTCGCGATGAGCTTGCGAGCCTGAATATTAACCTCGGTGTCATCCTGGATCTGGGTTCCTGGCCATAGTGGTATCGTGGGAAATGAACGGGCTGACGAGCTAGCCAGGCAAGGATCGGCCCTTCATAGCTCACTTGCGGAAATGGTTAACATTCCTCTTGGTGCTATGAATTGTAAAATCTTTTATATCTACCAAACTGAATCAAACCGAAGGTGAAGCAATTTACCCAACTGGATTATATCTAGGAAGATATGGCCCACCTATAATAAAACCCGTACAAACGATCTTCTATGCAGGCCAAGGCAAGACATATCCAGGATTGTTGCGTCTTGTACCGGACATTGGCCTTACAACACCTTTTGCCAATAATCCATTTCCTCTGCAAATGTCCTGCAAACACTAGAATGAAATACTTTGGAAAAGCATTCTTTCACGAACTTGATAAGCTATCTGAGACAATGATAGAAAATCTAATCTTCTTTCTCAATGCGACAAAATGGCTCTAACATAATCGCTATAAAACTTCTCCATAAATCTTTCCCTTTCTATCACAGGTCAAACGAGTTTTTGGTATCAAAACGGCGCCCTACAGCGCTAATTGGATCTCAGGCTAGGTTGCCTTGAGATCGCCATTTCTACCTAAGAGATAACCTTAATCTATAAATCTATGTTAAATTTTCTTTAAGCTCAGAGGCAAATACATAGCTTCTTCAACGTCTATTATGTACAGAACATTCTCATATACAACTTCAACTAACATTTTGTATCTTTTTGTTACCAACAAATTCAGAAAGCTGAAATCAATTTTCAAGTTTATTGAAATTGAAATATGTGTTGAATCAGCTGTTCCCCAGAAATTCTTGCATACCTTTGGATTCATTTTTTGACAACTCAAATTTTTTGATCAGCTGTTATTTTACACGTATAACACTAACAAAGAGGTATCCGGATACCATATCTGTCTGAGGTTGAACGCAGCCAATCAGAGACTTTTGATCTAATGACAGACATTTTCAATGGCAGCTATAACTGATCTGTCAAATAACTTCCAATGATTCGTTTCAATGTTGAAAACCAATGATAGCTATAAACTGGCTTCTAAGGGTCTAGTTTGGCTGCCATTAAAATCAGCAACATTTTTGTTTCTTATTTTAAGTTAAGTTTATTCCGTAAATACGTTTAAAAAAATTTGAATGATGAAATTTTATTTGTACAGAACAGCTGACTGCTAAATGTCAAAAATAATGCCACCATTTAAAAAATTTACTTATTGACGTTCATTTACTGATGGCAATGTCTGAGCTTAAGTAAAACCTTTCAAAATCCTCCTGTTTCAACTTTAACTGATGGGTTTCACTTAAAGCTCTGTACATACATATGCATTTGGTCCCTAACTGCCTTGATCTAAATGGTCGGAATCGGAGTCAGTTTGAGATAACTTATAACGCGTTGAACAAACAAATTGTTTCATTTTCAATTTCGCTTACAAATTTTATTATTGAGTGGCAACCGAGGCAATTAATTTGTCTTAAACAAAATTATCGGATATTATGTAACTTATATAAAAATAGCACTTTTTTAAAACTTGCACAATCTCAGATTAAAATATCGAGATAATTATAAAATATACATATGTAAATACGGTCTTTGGAATATGCTTAATAACAAATCAAGGTGTTTGTATTGAGGGAAACAAAAACAAAATAATTTAATATTTTTTAGCAACATTTCATTGCAATCAATTTGCTCTTCGGTCTACACATGCTTCGTGTGTCAGAATATAGACTTACAAAATTAATCGACGTTTGTGCATTTTACTAATGATGCCTTGTGTCGCTCAATTGTAAGAAGGCATATGTACGAGTACATCGCAAAAGTCGGGAAATAGGCCCGGATTTCATTCCCAGACTTTCAGTGTTGAAATCGAATGAATATTTTTTTAATAATCTGCACACATTAAACGAATAAGGCCTTTTTCACACGAGACGGTTTTGTCCGTAAGGTTAAAATCCGTACGGTTTTTATCCGTGAGCCATTTAAAGTAAACTAATAAAATTAACTAAAGCTTTCACACTGGACATAGACGGGTTTTTTTCCGTACGGACGATATAAAAGAGCCGTCTCAACGAGTGAAATATACGGCGACCGTGCCGTCACCGTCTTATCAGTGGTGTACGTGACTATGAGAACGCATTCACAAAAGCGATTTTTATTCGTCTGCTGCTCGTTTTTGTGGTCACTTTTACTAAAGCATTTTAATATTTAAATATCTAAAATATAACCAAACGTAGACGATCAACGGGAAAAATACGTTATGTGTGAAAACAAAGTCCGTACGGAAAAAAATCGCACGGATTTAAACCGTACGAACGAAACTGTCTCGTGTGAAAGAGGCCTAACGATATTAGAGGAGATATAACGGTGCATATTGGTCTCAAAGTGTTGAATACAAAAACGGAAAGGAAAAACAGAGTTTTGGTAAAACATTCCACATTCTTGATGTGCGGCTAAAAAACAATTTCCAACTTAACAGTATGCACATAATTTATCCCAAGAACTTGATGTTGGCAGTTCATGAGAAAAATAACATGAACTAAAAATTTTAGCATTAAATGTTGTCATGTCAAATTGAAAATATTGACATTTCTCGACGTTTCAAGGTCCCTAGAGTCGAAATAAAAGATTTTTAGAAAGATGTCTGTGCGTGCGTGTGTACGTACGTTCGCGACGTTTTTTTCGTCGTCCATAGCTCAAGAACCAGAAGAGATATCGATTTCAAATAAATTTTGTTATACAAATAATAAGGCAGAAAGATGCAGAAAGGGCTCTCAAGAAAATTGCGTGGATGGTTTTTTTACCATAGCAGTTTGAAAAAAAGGTGATAATTTTGGTTAACCCTAAATATCTTACGAACCAAAAACGCTAGAGACTTGAATTAAATTTTATATAATATATTGTAACGTGATATCATTATTAAAAAAAATCCATTTAACGTTTTTTTTATAAATCAAAAAAAAATGAAACAAAATCTGTCACCTCCAAAATTTTACGACTAAATATGATTTCATCTCCAAAACAATTTTGCGCAACGAAAAATAATGTTTTTGACATCTGATAAAATTTTGAGAAAAATCGAATTGACAATTTTTTTACAAAAAATAAAAACCTAAGAAAAAATTTATAAAAGTTGGTAAAAATTGATTTTCGACTCAAATATCTTTTCAAAAATTTGAAATTTAGGCTTCAAACTTATTTAATCTTATAAGAAATATTGTTTTCAACATTCTGAAAAATGTTGAGAAAAATCGAATTGACAGTTTTTTTACAAAAAAAAAAAACCTAAAAAAATGTATTAATAAAAGTTGGTAAAAATTTATTTTCGACTCAAATATCTTTTCAAAACTTTGAGATATTGGTTTTGATTTACTTTTATCTTTCAAAAAATATTGTTGTCAACATTCAGTTAAAGTTTGAAAAAAATCGAATTGACAGTTTTTTTACAAAAAATAAAAACCAAAAAAAAAATTTATAAAAGTTGGTAAAAATTGATTTCCGACTCAAATATCTTTTCAAAAATTATAGATATTGGTTTTAAACTACTTTTATATTGTTTTCAGCATTCAGTAAAATTTTGAAAAAAAATCGAATTGACAGTTTTTTTACAAAAAAAATTAAAAACCTAAAAAAATTTAACAAAAGTTGGTAAAAAATGAATTTTTATTCAAATATCTTTTGAAAATTTTGAGACATTGGCTTTAATTTATTTTTATCTTTCAAAAAATATTGTTTTCAGCATTCAGTAAAATTTTGAAAAAATCGAATTCACAGTTTTTTTTACAAAAAAATTAAAAAACGAAAAAAATTAACAAAAGTTGGTAAAAATTGATTTCCGACTCAAATATCTTTTCAAAAATTTGAAATATTGGCTTCAAACTAATTTTATCTTATAAGAAATATTGTTTTCAACATTCAATAAAATTTTGAAAAAAAATCGAATAAAATAATAATATGTAAAAAAAAAAAACAATACTAAAACTTGGTAAAAATTTACTTTCGACTCAAATAGCTTATCAAAAACTAAAAATATTGGCTTCAAACTTATTTTATTTCACAGAAAATATTGTATTCGATATTCAGTAATTTTTATATAAAAATCCAAAGTCCGTTTTTTCATAAAAAATAAAATCTACAAAAAATAGTGCGCAAATTTGGGAAAAATTGATACGAGTACATATAGACAAACTTTTAAGCAAGACAAATCGACAGACGGGATGGGAAGTTATCAGTGTGGGTAGCATCCCAGCCTCTTTTTCTTTAATTTCTTTTTTTTGTTGGGTTCATTGGAACCATTAAGATATTTACTATTCGACCTTATCACAGAGACTCCGTGCTTCGATCGCAGGAAATTTATACTATGAACAACAAACTACTGTCATAAACTAAAATACTTGCCCAACAAAATTTACTTCGTAAAAGTAATCATCTTGTGTTTTTCGAATTCAGTTTCAATATTTAAACTATGACAGAAGTAATGATATTTGCCATTCATTGTACGAACTTTCTCCGACGAAGCCTGTGATAAGTCCGAATATTTTTAAATAATTTCACTCAACTTAACAGTTTTGTTTTCAAATTATACATATCTACCTTTTTTAACGCACTCTGTGGGTAAAAGTGGCATGCTCTCAGGAACACCAACAGGAAATCATCGTCATCTTTGAAGTTAAGCTCGGGGCTGGCGTGCAGCAGCGCTCGAAGTTCTTTTATAGCTGCTTCTTTAATTTCAGGCGTTTCACGCAACTCAGTCTCGGCTAATCTCTTAGCATCTTCACTCGTATATCCTACTCGAATATTGAATTCCACAGTGCTATTTTCCATGTCAAGGCTCTATTAGACACTCGCACGACAGCACACGGCAACGTTTAAAAGTACACCCAATCAGGCACTGATTTTTGTTTGTAAAATAATAATTTTTATAATTTATCTAATCGCAAAACTTAAACGAAACTTAAAAAACAACAACAACAACAAAAGTTATCACAATTCGATTAAAATATGTAAGTTTGCGTGCATAATGGATTTTGCTGAATTGGCTTATAAACAATTTCTATTGTTTTCTTAGTCTTGGTTGAAATCAACTCAACTCAAAAACTCCCGTCTTATCATTCAAAAAACACCAGTAAATCAACGACTTTTCAGAATGGAAATCTCCTATCGACTGTTACAGTAAGACACAAAAACAAAAACACAAATAAAACAATCGTTATGGAAAATAAACTAAAACTAGAAATGTAATTTGTTAATTGTAATAAACTAGTTAATATTCTATTCAACATTTCAACATACATAAAATTAGATTAAACCAAAAATACACCTACATCCGAGCACCACACATTTCCACAGATTCATACAAATACGTAGTAAAATAATAAATATTACACACAATTTTAATGATTTATCAATTAGTTGCAATTTAACAATATAATTATCGGGGAAAAAAAATAAGCGTGTTAATTAAATATGAACCTTTATTGATAGTGAAGAGATTATCGGAATAAAGTTTGCACTTTAATTTGTGTGCTTATTTTTATTTTATTGAGATGGCTTGTGTTTGGAATTGCACAATTCGCATGAGCTTATGGCATCGAAATCAAGAAAACAAAACTCAAGACTGGTTCGCATGAAGAACTTGTTCTTGAGGTTTAAATTTTTAACAGAAAGCTCAACGTTTAAAAAGACATCATGCATGCAGACTGCACAAGCACATATAGTAATGGAATAACAAAAACAAAAAATGCAGAACAAAAGAATAAAATATAAAAGACTCATAATGACCAAAGATATAAAAATGGAATTTACCGGGAAACGATCCAAAGGCAAACTTGACTGAAGTCTTTTCACCTTTAAGCGCTGTCGAAACGAATTTACTACAGTAATTGTTAATTTCATTATCATTTGTGAGCTTGTTTTAAAAGTCTGTTTCAAGGCTAACCACCGTTTGCAGATGGCTAGAGTAATTAGGCACATAAATCATTAGTTGGCTACTGTGGCGTATACTTAACAATTTTCTGACATTTAAGTTAAAATTTTGATTAAACTTTTGGCTTGTTCTTGGCAGCTTTCCCTTCAATGTACAACCGGTCTTAATAAGTGATGAGATATTTAAAAGAATCAAGCGTTTTTTTAAACTTCATCGGAACAGCTATGAACAGATCGCTATAAATTGCTTGTCCACTTATACACATAAGAGGAAAGAGGAAACCACAATGGTGGGCCTCAGAGCTTGACTCACTCAGGAGGAATGCAAGAAACTTTTCAACCGGGCCAAAGGTGCAAGACTTGCCTCTCATTGGGACTCCTACAAAGAATCCCTAAGAATCTACAAGAAGGTACTAAGGAAATCCAAGCGATCTTCTTGGCGATCCTTCTGTGGCATGATAGAAGAAACTTCTGAAGCCTCTAGGTTACGGAAAATTCTTTCAACTAATCCAGCTATGCCAAGCTGCTTGAAAAATACAGACGGCGCCTTTACAAATTCAAGTAATGAACCGCTGAACTTACTATTGGACACTCACTTTCCTGGTAGTTCTCTTACTGATGCCAGGCTGCTTGAAAAATACAGACGGCTCCTGACAAATTCAAGTAATGAATCGCTGAACTTACTATTGGACACTCACTTTCCTGGTAGTTCTCTTACCGAAACTTGGAACAGTTTTATACGTTCAAGTTCAAATACAAAATATCCACAAGGTCTGATCACAAAGGATAAGCTACAATGGGCTCTCAACAGCTTCAAACCATTTGAATAATTACAAAAGACTTCTGATATAATTGCACCAATCCTTGAGGCATTTTTTACCAGCTGTCTTTACCTGGTCCATGTTCCCTCGGCATGGAGAGAAGTTAAAGTTGTTTTTATACCTAAAGCAGGTAAATGCTACCAAATCAATCCTAAAGATCTGCGACCTATAAGTCTATCTTCATTTCTTCTTAAGACCTTGGAAAGATTGATTGATATCCATTTAAGGGCAAGTATCGATACAAGACTTCTGTCTTCGTCTCAACATGCTACACACTTTAGTACGCACCATCGAATATTCCCTCCATCATAAAGAGTTCACTATGGTTGCTTTCCTTGACATCGAAGGTGCCTTTAACAACGTGGACACATCTGCACTGACATCCCTAAATGTAGAGAGTTCGCTTCGGGAGTTAATTCATTTTATGCTTACTAGCAGAATAATTAACTCAAAACTGGGCAACTCTTCTAGCAGACGATTCTTTAGTAGAGGGACACCGCAAGGTGGTGTTCTATCCCCTCTCCTCTGGAAGCTGGTGGTGAATGAAATCCTAACTAGTCTGGATGCGGAGGGTTTCAGAGTGATAGCCTATGCGGACGACGTCGCTATAGCAGTTTCAGGAAAGCATCTTAATATCCTAAAAGAACTCTTACAAAATGCCTTGAACAGACTAATACTTTGGGCTGATCGGTGTGGACTGGGTGTTAACCCACACAAAACCGATCTGGTCTTATTTTCGAGGAGATACAAAATTCCATTTGTCAACCCTCCCTATATTAAAGGAATCCAATTAAAATTCTCAGACGAGGCTAAGTACCTGGGTCTTGTCTTAGACAAAAAACTAAATTGGAAACGCAACGTACAGGAAACAGTCAAAAAAGCTACTTTAGCTCTCTTTTCTTGCAAAAAAGCTATTGGTAATAAATGGGGTTTACAATCCAGAATCACGCATTGGCTATACACGTATGGTCGACTGCTTCGCACGACCCCGTCTGCGGCACTGGACACCTTGCTCTACCTTACATCTCTTGACATATTTAGCAAACAAATAGCTGCAAGTTCTGCTATTTGCCTCAATGCTTCGTCGCAGTGGACTAACAACAACATTGGCCACTCCGTAATTCCAATATATAATAATAATATTTGTGTTTTTCTACTTACTAACTTACTTAAGGTGGCGCTACAGTCCTGTGTGAACTTGGGCCTCACCCAACAAACTTCTCCATCTAGCTCGGTCCCTAGCTAGATGTCTCCAGTTTCGCGCTCCAAGTTGGGTGAGGTCACCTTCCACTTGTGCGCGCCACCTGATCCGCGGTCTTTCTCTACTGCGCTATCCTGTGGATGTGGATTCGAAGACTTTCCGGGCCGGATCATTGGTTTCCATGCGCTCTACGTGACCCAGCCATCTTAGTCGTTGGACTTTTACCCTTCTGACTAAGTCTACGTCACTGTACAGCCCGTAGAGCTCGTCGTTCCATCTTCTCCTCCACTTCCATTCGATGCATACGGGACCGTCTTTTGTCATAGTCCATGCTTCTGCACCGTATAGCAGGACGTGGATGATAAGGATCTTATATAGCAACACTTTGGTCCCTCGAGAGAGGACTTTACCACTCAATTGCTTTCTTAGTCCAAAGAAACAGAGGTTAGCAAGAGTTATTCTGCGTTTGATCTCAGCGCTGGTATGTTGTTTTCTGCGTTTACAGCGGAGCCTAGGTAGACGAAGTCCTTGACTAAATCAAGGTTCTGTCTGTAGATGGTGACGTTTTGACCAAGACGTGGGTGTTGTATGTCCTTTCTTGACGACAGCATGTATAGGTACTTGCCTCATTAACCGTTAAACCTATTTTTGCCGCCTCTGCCTCTAGTGTGGACGTGTGAGCTCCACACTATTCTTTCAAGCACGATGTTAAAAAATCACATGACAGCGCATCACCTTGTCTAAAACCTTTTTTGACATCGAAAGGTTCTGTTAAGTTGTTTCCAACCTTTATGGAGCAGCGTGAATTCTCCATGGTCCTCCTGCACAAACGGACGAGTTTGGCAGGGATGCCAAACCTAAACATGGCTCTATACAGCTCGTCCCTGTAGATGCTGTCATATGCGGCCTTGAAATCGATAAAAAGATGGTGGGTGTCGATTTGGTGTTCTTGAGTTTTTTCCAGGATCTGCCGTAATGTGAATATTTGATCAACTGTTTACTTTTCCGGTCAAAAACCACACTGATAAGGACATATCAGGTTGTTGACGATTGGCTTTAGACGTTCACATATTACGGCAGAGAAGATTTTATAGGCGATATGTTAAGTAGACTTATTCCTCTATAGTTGGTGCAGTTTAGAGGGTCTCCTTTTTCAGGATTGGGCAAACAATACTGAGGTTCCATTCATCGGGCATGCTTTCTTCCGATTATATCTTACAGATAAGTTGATGCATGCTCCTAACCAACTTATCTCCAGCTGCTTTAAAAAGCTCGGCATTCAAGTCATCCGCTCCAGCTGCTTTGTTAGACTTCAGCTTAGATTTGGCAATCTTTACTTCGTCTAAGTCGGGAGGACGGGATTGTTGGCTTTCGTCGTCTATGTTGAATGGATCATCCTGCCTGACAGCGGAATTCGGTTCGTCGTCGCCGTTATACAGTCTGCAGAAGTGGTCCTTCTATATCTTCAGCATTGACTGCGATTCCACTGTGATGTTTCCACTTTCGTCTTTGCAGCCTTCGGTTCTAGGTTTATGTACCTGTGAATTCCGTTTCACCTGTTCATAAAACTTTCGAACTTCATTCCTGCTTTTAAATCTCTCAACATCTTCGACCGCACGCTTCTCATGTCCTCTCTTTTTCCTTCTGAGAAGTCGGCGTTTCTCTCGCCTCTTATGCTCATAGAGCCATGAGCAGCTCTCGTACTTTTATGCAGCGCCGCTTTGTGTGCCTGTTGTTTGGCTGTATTTGCCTGCCGACATTCCTCATCAAACCAGAGGTTCCTTGTTGGTGGCTGCTTGAAACCCAGCACATCAGAGGCGGCTTATCTGATTGCCTCTTGGTAATGTTGCCACTGGTTTTCGATAGGTTGTGTTGGCGGCAGAGAACTTCGAGAGAGGTTACTTGTAACTCGGTCGGAAAAGGATTTGGCGATCTGTGGCGATTGTAGCCGTTCGACGTTGTACCTTCTCCCAGCACCTCCCTGTTTTGCCTTGCGTGTGGAAATCCGAAGTGCTACCTTGGCTACAACGAGGTAGTGGTCTGAGTCGATGTTAGCTCCTCGGAAAGTTCGTACATCCATGGTGCTGGAAGCGTGTCTGACGTCAATTGCAATATGGTCAATCTGGTTGACGGTAGATTGATCTGGAGAAGTCCAAGTTCCTTTGTGGATTTTGAGGTGTGGAAAACGCGTACTGGCTACCATGACGTTTCGCCCCGCATCAAAATCTATGAGCCTGAATCCATTGTCGGAAGTGTTGTCATGCAGGCTGTTCTTCCCCATTATTCCACCAAAGATGTCTTCCCTTAATAGCTTTGCACTAAAATCGCCCAGGACTATTTTAATATCGTAGCTATGACACTGCTCATATGTTTTGTCTAGGAGCTCGAAAAACATATCTTTGGTGTTGTCGTCTTTCTATATCATATCATATTAGGCTAATGTTGCCGAATTTAGCCTTGATGCGTATGGTCATGAGGCGCTCATTGATGCACTTATAGCTCAAGACTTCTTGCCTAAGTCAGGCTCCAACGACGAAGCCGCATCCAAATAAGCGCTGTTGGTTTTCGTTGTAGCAGTCACCATAGTAAATATCGCAGTTTTTCATCCTTTTTTTGCCCGGCCCATCCCACTGTATTTCCTGGATGGCGGTGATGTCTGTTTTATAGCAGACTAGGACCTCCGATAATTCTTCGGCCTCATGTAGTCTGTTAAGGGACCTAACATTCCACGCGCATATCCGAAGTTCGTTGTCCTTAATTCGTTTGCGTTAAGGAATTCCTCCGCTGCCGTCTGGATAAGGAGAGGTGCCTTAGTGGAAACACCTCTCCCCCCCTCTCTCGTTTGCTGCCCTCAACAACTTTCCACTGGGGTTGGAACCCAATCTCCAGTTGAGGTACTAGGCACCCGATGTTCACCACGGAGAGGTGAGAGAGGAGTTGATAGACGGAGGTGGGTTTTGAGAAAACCTGTGGACGCTTGTGTCCTCTTGAATGCACATGTCTACCATTTGAACATCAATATTTTAATTCACTAAGCTATAAATTTCTCATAAGGGTCAAAAATAGAAAAATTGTTCCTTAAAATCTAGACCCATGGTTTTCATTGGTTTGTTGTAGATTCGTGGCATAGAATACATTTAAGTAGGAAGTTAAGCAGAAGTGAAGAAACCAAGATTAAGGAGGAGTACATAAAAATACATGCATAAATTAGGGTTTTAAATTCCTTAACATAAAACTTAACTTTTCTTTGTGTTTAATTATTGAAACTGATGATATACAGACTTACTATCTACTATTGCCCTAACGTCTTCATTTACTTTTATTTTAGAAAATGTATTAAGAAACTATTGGCTTAAAAGGGAATATTGTTGAAATACGAAAAAAAACTTTTATTTTCATATGACAAAATTGTTGAGTGTACGCCACAGTACCCAAAAAACATAATGTATTGTTAATTTTTGTAATGCATCATTTTTAAAAATAATCAATAACATTCAAATATAAATTATTTTAAAGAAAGATTTTATTGTTTCAATACTTTTTGTTTTTTTTTTCTAAGAACACTATCACACCTACTTATCCACCACTGTTAACAAATAGGCCACCGACAATGGCCTTGGCAAGTGCCAATTATAGGTGTCGTACAATACAACCCATTGACATAATGTCAAGTACTCATACACCAAAGGATAAAACACTTGCGACACTACGAGTAGCAAGTAAAAGAAAACAATCTAATGGAACTTTAAATACTTAAGTTGTTTAAAAAGATACACACAGAGGGAGGACTGTGGAAAATCAAATTCATTCGGTTCTAGAACATAATTAATTAATAACATTTTTGTGTATAGAAAATAGTAAGTATATTTATAAAATTAGTGTTTACCAAATGTTTGGATGAATTACTGACGAGCTCCTTGATTGTACTTTTTGTTAATTATACAACTTACTAAATAATTTGATTTTAGTTATGTCTGCATCGTCCTTAACCCCTTACTGCATGATGATGTGATAGTTAATTACAAATAAATAAACACGTGTTTAATGAATTTAGAAATTTTGCGATTTCCGGTTTGGATCATTATGGCACATTGAGCAGAAAAGTACCAAAAATTTTCAATAAATTAAATCAACTATTTATTCAAAAAATTATGTAGTATGGAATATCGTGAAGCAGTTTCTTTTCTGATTCAAGCAAAGATTTACTTGGCATTTTCGGCACTCCACATAAGATCATTCATGGCAGTCTGGAAACCTTACACCGCTGGCTGTCTTGTAGTCCAAACAGGAAAGGGATCTAATTAATCTAATCAAACGTCCTGCGATGGTATTATGACAACATGTCCCTTCAATTTCTTCAATTGAAGATTATTCTCCATGACATCCATGTTAGTTGTGCTTATTTTGCTGGCATGGCATAGATCTTCGGCTACCGCGCACTTGAAATTTGTTAGTGGCAGCCACGCCTCAGAACCATCAAACGTTCGTCTGTACAATAGACACGCATTCACGGCTGTCATGTCGATCATGTGGAAGAATATTCTGTGGTCAAACTTTTGTGATCTAAGAAGAGCAAAAGATCAACTCCACCCATTTACCGATTATATGTCATGACTGCGTTTGGACATGATAGCTCTTTTTTTTTGTTGAAGCGTTGGGCTCCAAAGGAAGCAAGGTTCACAATTCGGAAGTCAAACCATTTTACCACAGAAATATCCAGGTTATCAATTGTCTACAGTTTTTCCATAGTTGCAACTCTTTCTTTTTTTTTCAATTCCTTTTCGGTAGAAACTTTATAACCAGGAATCCGATTGACTTTCATTGTTCCTATCGGTTAGATCGCTTTCTTTGCCAGATAAGTCAACAGCGGTAAGGACGTGTACCAGTTGTCAAAGAATAATTTGTAATTGAATCCATCGGGAATAGTTATCCCTAGTCGAACAACTACGTCACTGGATATACTAATCTTTTGCAAATCGGTTAACAACTGTACATGTCCTTGGGCTCCAGTATAAAGTTCAAAGTCGTAGTTGAAACCAGAGTTACCACTGAGAACAACATTTTTATATCCCTATTTGTGTGTTTTTTTTTGGGTTGTATTGCCGCATAGATGATCTACTTTTGGTTGGTATAATTTGTTCATCTACTGCCATATATTCTTCACTAGAAACAGTAATTAGTCTCTGCCTTGTTTTATGAAGTGAATCATGTCCTGGTTGTCCTTTGGGTATTTGCGTCGAGTTGGTGTTGAAATGTAGGAACCTTTTTATTTCTTCGAACCGGTTACACGTCATTACAAAGTTAATTTTAGGATAACCTAGGCTTTCATTACAATAAAGCTTAGTTGATGGTAACTGTATGATGGACATGTAATGGAATATTCCAACAAACTGTTCAAATTCCATTGCTATTATATGGGCAAATTTTTCGGGACGTTTTTTACAGGAGTATCTGATTGTTTCTTCTTCTATATATTTGAACATTTCGTCTGTAAAAAAGTACTTGTAGATTTGTATTGGCGTGCACCTGCTTTGCACCCGGTTTTGTTATCACCTTTCTCTAAAAACCCATCGCACCTCTAGGTTTTTTCAGCTCTCGCACTTCTATATGAGGGAGGTACCATCTGGAATAGAGAAATGTTATTTTCTAATTCTCAATCCGATTCATCGGACTCTGGAATATATAGAGGCAGTGTTCCTCGTGCTCAACATCTGAAAAATCTTCGTCACTGCTGGGCCTTTATTATGAAATACGAAACGAACGGCAGAAAAAACGAAACTCATGGCGTAGAGCGATTATGAGAAACGAAAATGGAATCAAGTAAATGTCGCCAGCCAAAAATGAAAAATGGTATTTTTTTAAACGCAACTAACTTCACACCTATTTACTTTCAATGAAAGCTACCATCAAGTCTATTTGTTTAGCATTCGTTGTAGGCCTAAATATTAGAAATATATTATTTTTATGTTTTTCACCATTACATTTATTATTTAACTTACATTTTTTCTCCCTCATCAAAAAAAAAACCAAACCAGAAAAAAAAAACAAACCAAAATACAATAATGTTTGACATTTGACAGTAACCAGCCAAAACAAAAGCTGAGCGAGTGCTTCAAGGCACTCGGAAATAAAAATACGAGTATCGTTTTTTTACGATTCTCGTTTCTCATAATCGCAATTTTACAAATACGCGCTTCTGCAATCGTGTTCGTAATCGCAATTTAAAAAAAAAAAAACGATTACCGTTTTTCATAATAACCCCCCTGTTGTCGGGAAAATGTTGTATAGAAGTATGGATACCTACGTAAAACCCATGTGGGTCTATATCTGAATTTTGTTATCTCGGTAAAAAATTAACGTATATTTCTGCATGGTGTGCCATATTTGATCCAAACCGTTTTCTCAACTTATAAGTACTTGTTACTTCATAAAATCAAAAAAGGACATTTTATTTTTATATTTTTTATACAATTTTGAATTTCTCAAACACGTGTTTCTCGCACTGCAATCCTTTGTGACGAGTTTGACAGAAAAAAAATGTTATCGAAACTTATTCATAGATGGCGTTTATCAGTTTAGAGCGTTTATGTAACTAATTTCACACTGTATGCACAAAACAACAGTATTTGTTGGAAACTAGAAAATATCGACAAAAATACGGTTAGGCTCATATGTGAGGGTTAATATTCATGCTTATTTTGAGATTCGAACGAAACGTTGATTCGAGTGACTAGATTTATTCGTTCGAATGAATTTTGTTTATTTTGAGATTCGAATGAAAAATATTCATTGCAGAAAATGAACCGAAATGAACAGTATTTTGGAGGTCAGCTGTTCTAAATGATTTGACATTTTGATTTGATTTAGTGTGACCACACTTAATTTTTATTTTGAAGAACTTATTTTTAATTCAGAGTTTGTCACAGATTAACAGTTTCTGAATTGAAAACTAATAAAGTGATAAAGAAAAACATTCAAGACATGAAATTAACCATTTTTTCAACTAACGTAACCATTTTGGTTTGAATTTTCATGTTGTGTTTATACCGTTTAATATGTTATGTATATTCGTCACACATGGTCACACTTTTAATTGAAATGAAAACAATCAAAGTTTATAAACTTCAAATCGATGTATATTTTTTTATTTTGGAGAAAGTAAACAATGGCAGTAGTTTTGTTTCTTAATTCTAATGGCGAAGAACGAGAACATGTTCTTAGAAGAAGGATTATGGACGCATCAAATCCGTTTGAGTTTGACGATTTAAAGTAAGTACCTATAAAATTGATGTGAAATTTTTCTATTGCATCCTGGTGACTAAATTGATTTTGTTTTGTAGATTTGTAAGGAACTTTCGCCTCAATAAACGGGCATTTAAATATGTCTTGGATGAGCTTTCCATCGAGATACAGGGGGGAACTTCTTTGTCCATACCGTAGCACCGTCTTTAGCCCATGGCTATTGAACTTCACGGCAGCATCTCTCCAAAACCGGTCAATATCTATACGGTTTACAGAAAAACCCTTCGCTACCTCCGAATTCTCCTCCATTAACCTTATCAGGATTTCTTTTTGTTCCCTATTTGTCCAATTTGAATGTGACTGTGCCCTTTATGAAATAACAACAAAAAAAACTCGTCAATATAACCAAATTCGTTTAATTATCGTATAAAAATTGTTAAAACTTACATATTTCTTCAGCTATTCACCAGAAAATATCTGAACGACACAAAAATGACATTTGGTTCGAATCACTCGAAAGTCAAAATTTACTTAGTTTTTTTTTTTTAAATGAACTTTCGATTGAATCAGCAAACTTTCGAATCGATCGAATCTCAAAATAAAATCTTCTCGAATTCGAATAACATTCGATCGAAAACGAATCTCAAAATAAGGGTGATTATCACTACTTAAAAAAAAAATTGGCATTATGATTTTTGGCACAAATCAGCAGATTCCCTTTTTGCTTCACTGATCTTTATTTTAATAAGTTTCAATGTAAGTGCCTAAAATTGCTCTGACGCAAATTATGCCTTTTTCGGTTACTCTCAAAAAATTCGTACTCTTCTCAAAGGCAAAAACAAACACACACAAAACATTTAAAAAAAAAATTAAAGCAAATATGTATATGTAAATATCATGCGAGTAAAAAACCAAAACTAATTTTTATTCTTGTTTTTTTTTTTTGTAATAAATATGAATTTATTTACTTCTTTATAATTTCCTGTTTGTGGGACGTTTTTTTCTTATATCTTTTGTAAATTACTCTAAGGAAAGTATTTAAATTATTTATTTCTGATTTGCTTCTTCTTTCTTTATTATTGTTTTGTTTGTTTGTGATATTAATCTCCTCTAGCGATTCATTTAAAAATGCAACTTATTGAAACTGAGTAAACAGTTTTAAATGAAACAAAATAATTACAATTAAACAAAATAAAATATATAATCAATAATCGAAAATTCGCCAGTGTTTTCTTAATAACAGGAGATTTATAGACTATTCAACAGAATAACTTAACAACTTGTTGTTTTGTTTTTTGTATCTATTCCTTAGGGGAAATTTAGCATGGTAGTTTAATTTACAATATCATTGATGCTGGATCTTCCATGAACTCACGGAAGTGCTGTAGCCATTTGGCACCAACAGCTCCGTCAACGGTCCTGTGGTCAGCACTTAATGTTACCGTGAGAACATTTATTTCCTTGAATCTTAAAGAAAAAAAGTAAACATTCAACATTAATCGTCATTGAAAAGATTTTTTAGGTTTACCCTTTAAGCTCTTTGGGGTCTACAACGAGTTTCTTCGTTGTTGTTCCTACGGCAAGGATACATGATTGTGGTGGATTGATAACGGCACAGAAGTTGTTGACACCTTGAATATAATTTATGTGTAAGTAATTGAATCCTTCGAAAATGATTCGAGTTCATACCAAACATTCCCAAGTTAGAAACGCTGACGGTGCCACCTTGGAATTCATGGGGTTTTAATTTGTTATCGCGAGCCTTGGCAGCTAGGGCTTTGACTTCTCTGGAAATAAGTACTACACCCTTCCTATCAGCACCGAAGACAATTGGAGTAATAAGGCCACGTTCTGTTGAAACAGCTACAGAAACGTCAACATTGTCAAACCTATAAAAATCGTGTTATTCCCTGTTTTAAAATAAGTGTATTTTTATTTTAACGCACTGTCTAATAACGGTGTCCATCCAATAAGAGTTAGTTTCTGGAACTTTGCGACATGCAATAGCAGTGGCCTTGATAATGAAATCATTCAAAGAAACCCTCATTTTCTCCTTTTCGAGCTGCTTATTGACTTTCTCACGCAATTTCATGAGCTTTTTGAAAGTTTAAAATGTTCTTTTTTTAGTTTTCCTCTTGCAAATTGCAAATGTGCGAGCTGAACTTACCTTATCAACATTGCATTCGACGGTAAGATAGTAATGGGGAATCTGTTGCTTGGACTCCTTCAATCGCTTGGCAATAACTCCTCGAATATTCGATACTGGGATATCAATGTATGCACCTGGTCCGCTTGGAGCTGCAGCTTTCCCTGCTGCTGGAGCACCTGCAGCACTCTTGCCTGCAAGATCGGCGGAGGTTATTGAACCAAATATGCCACTACCCTTTCCTACACGCAAGTATTAAAGCAAACACACAGGGGTCATTCACATTGTTAGATAGACTCAAAACATTAATCACACCATACCTTCCAATCTTAGCTTTTGTTTCTCAGCTAAGTTCTTGGCCATCGGACTAGCATAAACTCGCTTACCACTTTGTTCAGCAGCTGTCGTTGGTGCTGCTGCATCTGGGGCGGGTGCTGCTACTGGTACAGCAACAGGTGTTGGTGCTGCTGCTGGAGCTGGAGCTTCGGCAGCTTTTTTAGGTGCTGGAGCAGCACTTCCATCGTCTTTGAAGTCCTTGAACGCAGCAACATCGGCTTCGTTTTCGACAATGATGCACACTAGTTTACCAATAGCGACATCCTTTTCACCAGCTTGCACCAAAATCTTAGCCAAATAACCTTCTTCTGGTGTTTCGAAACCCATTGTAGCCTTGTCTGTTTCAATTTCAGCCAACAGGTCACCTTTTTTTTATGTTGTTTATTTTGTTTTAAAGAAGTCAAATAAGGTTTCAATATCACATCTTTTTTTCTGTTTTTTTAAATAATTTACCTTCGTTCAACTTGTCACCTTCCTTCTTTTCCCAGCTCACGATGGTACCTTGTTCCATGGTTGGGGAAAGTGCCGGCAAGGTTACCTTAATGTGATCGGGCAGGTTGCTGTAGGCGCGAATAAAATTCGTACTCCATACTGAAGTTTGTTGTGGCTTCTTCAGTTGGTAATCTGATAGTCTGATAAATTTTTAAAAAGTAACAGAGAATTTTTTAATTGAAACAATCGTTTAAAAATGATTTGCTGTTGAAGGTTAGAAGAGAATGAATATTATTTTTTCTTTTTGTCAGTGTAAACATAAAACTGTTTATTTTAAGAATTCTATTTCCACTTAGAACGATGAACTAATTATGTGATAAATTTAAATAATATATAGGTTTTTAAACTCCTGTGTTTATGATAACTACATCATGTAGCATACGAATTTTCTGCACTGGAACTAAGGCAATTGTTTAATAATCAATTAAAGCTTTACCTTTTAAGGCATTCTTCTATTTACAGCGTAAAATAATATTGCAGAACTTGCAGGGCTTCAGAAAACAATACAATTAGACAGAAAATGATGCTCAAAAATCCTTATTATTATTGAGATCCTGGGCATCTTAAATGGACTTCAAATGACCACATCAATCATCTTACTCTCATAAATTCTCAGGCCGTATGGAAATACCTAAAAATGAAGCAGCAGATTTGGTGCAAAGGTGCAAAAGACACGCAAATAGGACCATTTCTGATAGGATTTATTTTCAACAATGGGTATGAAGTCTTAGTACGTCAGCGTTCCTTGGAAAGCTTCACTTACAAAGAGTCCATATTCAATGCCATTAAAAACTCTCAAGCCATCACTTTGTTTCAATTAAGAGATTTTTTTTTTAATCCACATGCACAAATTTATATATTTAAATTAATTAATAAATAAATTTTATTTAAGATTTGTTGACGGTATAGCTTCAAGAGAAGCAAAGTGGAAGCTTAGTCTTAGTTTTTGACAAACGGAAGGTTCAAGCAACATAAGGGACTTTATTTGCAGTCAACTTCATTCTATGGACGTAAATTTTGACCAAGGCAACTAGTTAGTTTTTCAAGTGTCATGAATTTCAAATTAAGAACTTTACTTCACGAACCTATCATTTAAGTTCATAGTACAAAAGCTACCAAAAAGATTACTGTCTACAAAACACTTCTAAGGCAAGCTACAAGTCCATTACTGTTTGTATTTTGTATTGTAAAGAAATATTACTTATTTCTTTTTAAATTTCTCGGGGAACTTTTTAACACAAAGCATAGACTAATAAAGTTTAGTTTTCAGTTGAATGGAAAAAACATGATCAATTGTCATTGTGACATAAGTTGACTTGACTTTATCGTTAGAGAGATTTTTCTTGACTAACTTTCCAGTCAACTTTCCAATAAAGTTTCCTTAATTGGAAGGCAATTTTTTGGCAGCTGGCCAATCAGATACTAGAGACTTTCTATACTTTCAAGTCCCTTATGTCGCATGAACCTGCTCAAAGTAAAATATGTTTCTAAGGCCTTAGAAGATGGAAGTTACTTTTAAATGTACCACCAAACTGGTACTTTCACAGTAGTCCACTAAAATAAGGCACCCCTATCTGAAAAGGTTGAGCATATGAAAAAATGTTCAGACGGAAATATCTGCAAAATTGTATGCTTACGACGCAGGCATAATATAAGTTTAGTATAGTTTGATTTTATTTTTGTAAAGCGTACACATAAAGGTATAAATCTTATAAATTATTATTATTAAAATTTAAAAAATTATATATAACAAATAAAATAATTAATTAAAATAAAATATATAATAAAAATAATGAAAAAAATGTTTAAAATGATGATGATGAAAAATGAATACATAAATTATTAATAAATTAAAAGTACAGTTTCGGGCTAATAACAAATATATAAAGAAAAGGAGAGAAGATAAAAATAAGAACAGTAAATCATAAAACAGTTGCTCTAATCAGACAAGATGTTATATAAACTTTTTTGAAATCGGTGCAAGTTGCTTATCATTCGCGTTTAAGAAGGAAGTGAATTCCTCGGACATAAAGCAGCAAAGTAAATAGTATGATACAGGCAGACCTACTTCATGTCGCAAATCGAAGTTTTACATAGAGAAAGGTTTATTGCGGTTTTTTAAATATTAAACAATAGTAGTAGTATAGGAAATTTAATAGGTCCGTTCGCGTACCTTCTGCACTAAAATTCGTAAAAAGAGATATTTTAAAAAGTGTGGGAAAAATTCTCTCACAAAAAGACAAAACTACAAAAAAGTAAGCGATGGAAAAACAACAAAATTTGTCCCACAATTTGACTGTCAAAAAAAAATATAAATTTTGAACCATCATCGTTTCATTTCGTCTTTAGTTTTCTTATATTTTTTTGTTAATGGATAAATTAAGACAGCATGAACTTCAAGCAACATCATGCTGGTCCATTTTTTTTTTTGAATGAAAAAACTTGAAATTGCGATCTTGTTGCTGTTCTTTTGAAAAGAATTTTCAATTTTATAAGTGACATCCAATTTGACACTTTTCACAAATCAGCCCAAAGAAATTTCTTGGGCTAAAATTCGTAGGCTGGATAAATATTTTACTCTCTCGTGAGCGCTCTCTTTTACAAAAAGCTACGAAATTTTTGAGAAGGTGAAAAGGATAAAGTTAAATTTCGTACTTTTTCGTAAAATTAGACTGTTTCATATCTTCTTAAATGAAAGAGAGATATTACGAGACTTTTCGCTCAATGTTTTGAATACCAAAGAAGATATAATCAAATTGTCTAGCTTGCTATTTCTCATTTCGAAGTGAACCACTTATTCTAATGGGCTACGAAACTAATGATATTTTCAGAAACTTTTGCAATTTCGAAGCATAAATAACCGATCTTAAAAAATTTTATTTGAATGTTGCGCTCTATTAAAAATTGCTGCACTTTATTCTAAAACTAATGGCAACCAACAAAATATTTGATGGGTTTGTTAAAGCCCAATAGCACAGCTAAATTCAAAACAAGCTCGAAAATGTAACCGTTTTTTGCACTTTTTTGACATTCTTATTAATAATGCATTCGGCCCTAGAAGTTAAAAGCTTGTATTTATCATGACGATAACATCGTAGAAACACCCAATAAATCAAAAATCTGCTATGTTCAACGCTTGGTATTATTTTCACGTTTACTGTGCTAATTTTGAAACCTTTTGTTTTTGCTAAATTTACTCTAGTATTGCAGATTTTTACCAATAACTTGCTGTTGACTCTAGATATAATAATAAATAATACCATTTTGAAATCTGCCACTCAGGCCACTCAGGTATTCATGCATTTTTTTTATACCAGCTATGATTTAACTTTTTCAAAAATTATTTGTTTTCACATTTTGCTTTGAAATTTAATGTTAAATAATTTTTTTTTAAGAAGTCCAACAGTTATAATAATTTTCTTCTACTTATGTATTTGCAATTGTAAAATATTCCTGCAAAAAAAAATGATGAAACTCATTCACTTGCAGTCGTGGTATTCAAAACTGTAAAGTAAGAAAAAAAAAATAATGCACTGTACAAAAAAATGCATATAACTATTCTTGTAGTTGAGATAGAACTTTTTTTTATCAGTTTTAAGGACGGTCATACAGTCTACTATCTATCTATCCATTACTTACGGGACACCCTGTATAAATGAGAATAGGGACAGTTGTTTGGGAGCTAGGGCTAGTTTACTTCGCAAAACAGGCAAAAACGAGACTTTTTTGAAACTTTGAGCGTGTGTCGGCACCATTAAGCGTTATCCAATCGAGCTGAAATGTTGGCTATGTAAAAATCTGCAGACTGATCATTTTTGGGGTTCCTCCGTAACGAATTCGACAAAAAAAATTTCTTCGGGAGTTGTAGTCACCCTAGTACACATACAGATAATTTTCTGCAAGTATCCTCAAATAACTTTCATTTAAGGTACTGACAATGGAAGAATCAATATTTCTGAGACGATGAAGTTGACTTTAATCATATATTTATTTAATAAACCTTTTTTAAAATACGATTAGGTAGGTATCTAGATAAAAGATTTTATAGTTGGACGCTAAATTAAATACAATTTATTTATCTGCAAGTATATCAATAAATAATCATCACGATTGATATAAAAATAAATCAAATTCTCATTCATGATACACATTTTTATTTTGAAGATAAAACAGTATGTATGTAGGTGGGTACATTATATTGTTTTAAAACTCAAGCACTCGATTTAAATTAATAATTAAGACGATAAGATTTTCTATTTAGTAAAATGCAGATATTTATTTGTGATAAGAATTGTCTATCTATTTAATCAGATTTGAGTTTCAAATTTTTGTTTTACTTTATTAGTTGAAAAGTGTTCAATTTAAACATGCACTGAAATTGATCGATTTATGATTCGAGGAAGTCATATTGAAAATTAGGTTCATTGAGTCTTATAAGTTGTTTACATTTAATCAGCAAATATTGCCGCTTAACTTATACGAGCTTCGTTCTTACATCACAGCCACAGTCGCATTCGAAAGCAGAAAAAAAAATATTATCAGAATAATTGTTATGTAGGTACATTTAAATGTGTCATCATTCCATCTCCCCATGAGGAGAGCTCATGGACGATATATAAATAGTACCTATTCACACAAAATGTCAAAGACTCAAAATTAGCGCAAACACAATTTATCTAAAACCAAAGTGGACACCACTAGAAGGTCAACTCTCGCTCTAACTAATTGTTGATAAAATGATAAGGAAGCGTCAACACGCTCAAAAATTTTGTTGATTAAAATGATAATGAAGTATCACACGATTGGAGGAGAAAAGCGCCTGTCATTAAACAGCGATTCGATGACATGGACATACTTAGAAGTCGCTTAAACTTGTGCTAGTGCCAATGCCAGCATGGAAATGGCAATCAGACTTGGCATTAGATTCATTTATGCATTTGACGTTTTGTAGAGCAACCAGCAGCAGTAGCAGCAAGCAGCTTTGGCAAAAATCATTTTCTCCCTCTCGAATCGAAAGATTACACAACATTTCTAACCTTACCTTACATCAATGGCAAGGCAGGCAGTAAAAAAAAAAAGAATTTCTTGAAAACTAAATTCCCAAATAATTTCACCGAGATTTTATTTGAAAATTCATACAATATTTACCTGAAGATTTGTTGTTTGCGTGTGGCCTGAGTACTGAGGAGACGAAGGGCCACTCTGGTTCTGCTTCGGACAGCATTGGACAGAGTTCCCCGTAGAATCGATTCGTTGCGAATGGCAATGGTTCGTAGCATTTTCGTCGATTTACTATTTCGTGAAGTCTGTGTGTTGGGATTTAATTAAACTATTTGTTTATTTTTTGTTTTGATAAAAAACAAAAAACGAAGGCGATTATTTGGGTTTTTACTTTAAACGCCGATTAATTTATTGGACACCCGCGATCAAAATTTTCGCAACGCAACCGACCTTAGAAATTCTTTGATAGGTCATACGGACTGATGACAGTTAATATTGGGGAGCTTTTAGTATGTTTTTTTTTATTAATTTGCTATAGTGCTGTAGAAGCTTGAGGAAAAGCTTTTACCAAATGTCAAATTGTTGAAAATTAAAGTTTAGTTCTGTTTGATTAGGTAAGGGCAGAGTGACACTTGGCCAAATTGGCAAGTGGCTTTTCACACGGTAACACAACTAGAAGTAAGTTTTTATGATAATGTTCTTTAAAATCTCTTATATAATTTACAAGGAGAGACTGAAATAATTTATGATAACGCATGGATTGAACATGAAACATGGATATGTTTTTTATTCATTTTGACAGATACGAGTAGATTATCTGGCAACAAAAGAATTCCAAAGCTACATAAGTTACAAAACCTTATTTGTCTCCATTAAACATTTCCAATGACAGGACTATCAACCGGTCATCAGATAATTCGATAGAGACCAACAATCCAACATCCAGTCCATGATTCGGTCATCGCAGTTTGGGTTTTTTGAGCGGATCAAAATCCTGTCATCAAATTTGACGTTTGTGTTGTATGTAGTGGTGAGCATCCATTTTACGCAGACTTTTTTAAATTAAAATTTCATTTCGTTTAAATTGTCGTCGAGTGCAGTCATACCTACATATTTTTTACATTAAGTTCATAAAATTAATTACAGAAAATGGAAATATATTTAAATTCTTATATTGTTGTTCTTTACTTCTACTCAAAGGCATTTCTTTTATATATGTAATTTGTTTTAATTTTATTTTGTAAAAAAAACAACAACTACCGACAAAAAAGGTTAATCAACAAAATAGTAAACAACAGATCAACCGTTGTGTCAAATGTGACATTTGAGGCTGCTCATGGCAAAACATAATAATATGTCCAGTCAAAAAAAAAACACTGGATTGCGGATGAGATTGCCGAAGAGAAGTTGGATTGGATGTTACTCTTGTGGAGCCTCACAGTTACAGATTGAGCAGGGCTGCTTTCAACTCCAATATATTTAATAAAATAAAAATGTTAACTAAAAGGTGCAATTAAACATATCATAATAAATTTTTGACAAATCAGCTCTTCAGTATATTTTTTTAAACAAGTTTTGTTTTTGCTATAAGCTCAAAATTGTGGAGGTAGTAGTATGGTAAAGAAATCAGTCGGTCTGTTAAACCTTACTAAAAAAGTATGAGTTTTCACAAAAAGCAACCTGCTTTGCAGTTAACGTGCTCCTCACGTTAGAGACATAGAGGCTTAAGAAATTGACTGCCAATGAGTTAGGCTAGGCGCGCACATGCAACTTTTAGTTTCGAAACTGTTTGGTTTCTAAATTGAGCATTATGTTTGGGCAACTAACTATCGAACTATTTGGTTGCGAAAAGAAGCGAGGTGTCAAATAGAATATGTGTTCCTTTTTAGGATCAGTCAAAGCAGAGCACTTAGGCTGTGTTTCTTTTTTCAATCACTTTACTTTATTTTTCGTATAAAACAAACGAAAAAAATGGATGGCTGTAACTATGTTTAGTTTTTAGCATACTGTTAGAAGCATACTTGACATGCGCAAGGCAAAATCACTTGAAGAAAGTTTATGAAAAAAAAAAGTTTTATTGAATAGATAATTTTTGCTAAAAATTCAGCTCATTCTTTTATATTAGAAAATGAAGTGAATCATTCCTCTGTCGAACTAATAAAAGACTTGTCAGACAAATTCTTATGATTAGTTTCAAATATTGCTTGAACTGCTTCCTGAATCAAGTAATTTAATATCTCCGACAACTTGTCTGAAGGTTCTAAGTTCCAAGACTTAATCTCTTGAAAAACAAACAGAGCTTAATTTTTTACTTTATTTAATAGCATGCAAATGAACATGTCTACTTTATTAACGGGAAAATTCAAAAGAAATTAAAATCGTTTGCAATTTTTGGGTTTTTAAAACGTAGATTTGATACTTTTCGATTTTATTAATTTATTGTAAACAAATTTGTGTAGAATTGTATTTCATTAACTTTCCAATTCCAAGCTATTAGTTCTCCTTTCAATGCTCTTAACGATGTTCAAGACACTAGAAGACGTTGCTTATGAATATGTACCGTTTCATACAATCGTCTGTCTGTGATCCGTATCTGTTTAATTTGTTGTTTATAAACATTTTAAGGGGACAGCATAACGATAAGTCTTATTTGAAACTTAGGAATAAGGATATAAGGTATGTACTTAGTATTAATATTATTCAATTCCGTAACTTAATGATTACACAAATGTCATTTGATTTGATGATTGTATGCATTTTATATAAATTATGTAAAATCTTATTTTAAGAAGTATTCTAGCGTGATGGTTATTGTGTAGTCATTCTAGACGTGTTAGGTTCAATCTGTGCAAACTAAAGTTTGTTTGCTTACTGCATTTGGCGAGGTATTGGAAAATCATCGAAGGGTACATTTTGGTCCCATCCATTACTGACAATTCTCTCACCCACGAATGGTTTTGAGGAGCTGTTGCGACGCTTAATTTATTTGTTTTTATTTATTAAAATCAAAATTAACTTAGTGCATCCATCATCTCCTTCACTCTTTCTCGGTGGGTCACAGTATTCCTAATAAATCAAAAGGAATATTCTAACCAAAATAGTTGATGCTTCTGTAACACAGCAAGCCTGCAATCGCAATTAATTGTTTAGGAAATGAAATGATATTAAAACAATATCTTTGTTCTGAAAAACAAGACCTCAGATATTGCTTTTCGCCAGAAAGAACCTGAGCAAAAAAAATAAAATTATATTGTATTATGTACAATTTTGAAAACTAGTATTTTCAGAATCAAAACGTTCTCAGAAATGTAAAAAAGGTTACATCATCATACGTACATACATAATTAACGAACTTCATCAAGATGCTTATTTGTACGAATAAGAATGAAACTAATGTTTAATTTAAGCTTTGAAAAGTTATTTTTCATTCATATTTTTCTTTGCACAGTCGCACAGTACATTTTATTTTCAATGGTATGAATATAACTACGCCTTTATATATTCGATTTGTCGAGGCAAGAATACTGTTAAAGTTTGAAAATTACGGTTTTTACGATTCCTTATATCGATATGTATTTTGAAAACTGTTAAGAGTCATTTTTGAGTCATGAAAAATTACATTCGTTGCAAAGTTATCAGTATTAGAGAAACACTTATTTCAGGACATTAAAAATAAATTGAGTAGCGCAACAGTCCGTTTGTAACTAGGGCCTAGTGGCTGACAACACTTAACCATTCTTGTGTGCGAGTACTGTTGTCAGGGATGGAGGTTACCTTCATGACAAGAATTACTCTTGGAGAATTTGTCAATTCCTCGCAAGAGGCAGTACCCGTGAAAACTTTAGGTGGCAGAGGCAGCGATTGACCCCAAGACCTCTCGCATGACAGTCCATCGCACTAATCATCATGCCACGTGTACTATTTTTTCAGGACATTCCCTAATATAAAATTAGAAACTTAAAACTTATAGACACGCCCATTTAAATATCTCTTAAAAGATTTTCATTAACTTAAAGGTACCATTAAATTTTCTATCAGGAAATGAGATTTAACGGTTTGTCCCTAACTTGCGGGTCAACAACAACAGCAAGAGTTAAAACCTTCTGTTTGCAATTATACCCTCTATTATCATACTTAGCAGTTTCCTGGTTACCACACTCAATGCAATTTGAAGCGAAACGTTTGGGGTGAGTACAATTTTTAAATGATTTTATAAAGTTAAGGGGATAGTCAAACATTTTACATTTGTATGTAGTATACATTTTATGAGACTTTTTTGAGAAGCAGATTAATTTAACGACAGAATATTTGAAGACAGAATTTAAAAGTAAATTTTCAGAAATAACATGTGCTTAAAGAATATATTCGATTCGAAAATTAATTAGGTCTGGTTCAGGTTTTGAAAAGGTTTCTTTTTGTAATAGAAAAAAAAGTTACATTACAGTTTTCACTTTAAAAAGTTGCAATGACAAAGGTAAATGACAATAAATATTATAAGCTTGAATATAATATAATATAAATAACACCTTCATTTATTCAATGAAAGCCAGAAAATTTAAAAAATAAGAAGCCTTCAAAAACGGAATCATACAAAACTCAATAAATTAGCTCAAAAGAAGTCGTAGAATAGTTTTGACATTGATGCAAGTTACTGTTCGGAGACTGACTGTTGAAAATGATCAATGAATTAAAAAACTATGTAAAAAAAGGTTGCTTCCAAAGATATACATACATAGGTACCTCCTAGAAAAAATTTTGTTTCAAGATTAATATAATACAATTAAGGAAATAAAACCAAAGTTCAATTAAAATGGTTTGGATAAAATAAGCAGTGCAATCGATATGATAAACAAAAAAAAAGAGATTTTTTTATTTAATGAGTGTAAAGATGTTTAAAGATTCCTTGTTTGTAATTGGCTCTTTATTCTTAAGAATTATGAACATATCTCTAAGTGAAGCCGTTCTTCCGCAATCCAGTAAATAATCCCTCCTAATATCGACAAAAAAGATAGTTTATCCTAAAATGATCAGTAGCCTTTTACTTATAAACATGATGCCTATGAATGATAAAAAATCGAAAAATGTGTACTAATTAAATTCCAGGAATACTTAAAAGGGCAAAACATTCCAAATACGCATCAATTAAGATATAAAAATATTTTTTTGAAACCTATTAACAATTTTTTTACTTGAGTGAAGAAATAGACCATACAGATTTTCTAAATGTTGTTTGCCTTGATTTACAACGATTTGCAGTCATTCATACCTTTTGACTAAAAAAAATTGAAACATTTTGAAATAAAAGTTAAGGACCTACAATGGTTTAAATGCTTTATCCAAGGAATAACTCAACGAACTACAGCAAAGGAAGAGTTATCGCCACAAACTGAGGTTAAAGTAGTTACAGTAAATTTATTTTTTTTAAGGACTTTTAGCAACTACATAATTCACAGTTGCTCTATGTAGCTCGGATTTTTATTTATTTTATTTATTTATTTATTTATATGGAATCTCGATTTATTCGGGAAAATATGCGTTAAGACAAGGTATAATGGTCATCTTCTAATGAGCCCAACCATTACATTGGGGAGAAACGCATATATGAACACTTTGCTGATTTATATTTATTATCGTTATTTTAAATCATATTTATTAGAAAGAAAACATAGCAAATAAAATATCAAAAAAAATCGGACGGAACAGAGATATCACTTTTAGATTAAAAAAATGTCAGATGATTATTCGATTTATTGTATGCATTATTATAAAAACGGTCAAAATGGAAGCACAACGTGGTTATACAACGATAAAGTTGCGAAAATTAGTAATAAAACATTTTAAGAATATACATAAATCTATTCGTGCTATAGCAGAATTTGTTAAAAGAAGTAAGTCTACGGTAGGAGATATCATAAAAAAGTTCAAAACAGCAAAATCCGCTGAAGATCTTCAAAAATATGGAAAACCTAAGAAGTTTACTGCAGGCGATGAACGTTGCTCCAAAGCTGACGGCGGAGTAAAGAAATACTTGCAAGCCGTGAGAAAAGTGCTTCGAAAAAGTAATTTTCATGGCAAAGTGGCAAGAAAAAAAACATTCATCAACAAGAAAAATGGAATCAAGAGAAAAGAGTTTGTAAGGCTCTATTTAGAGAAGGATTTGTCATTTAAGAATCGTGTTTTGTTCTCTGACGAGAGTTAATTTAATTTATTTCGATCGGATGGACAAACATATGTGCATATGTGTAAAGAACGCTCAAGGAAAAAAAACTTGAGACCTACTGTAAAACATAGAGGTGGCTCCCTTATGGTATTGGGCTGTATGTCGGAGGCTGGTCCGGAAATCTTGTTATTGTGGATTACGGATCAATACAAATATATTAAAATTTTGAAGGAAAATTTATAACAAAGCGTACGGAAATTAGGAATCAGCTAAGAATATTACTTCTACCAAGATAACGACTCAAACCACAAGGCTTCAAATACTCGGTTATGGCTCTTGTATAACTGCCCCCACAATCACCACACCTGAATGTTATTGAACATTTATGGAGCTACATAGACAATCAGCTAAAAAACTACAATTGTTCCAAAAAGAAATACTTGGAAAATGTTAAAATTGTAAATAAAGTAGGTGAGTAAAACTTAAAAAACGGTAATGATCTAAGAATAGTTACAGTCAGTCACAAAAGTCTACAAACAGCTATGAAAAATAGTATATCAATGGTTTTAGCCAGAATTCAAATATATTTGTTTGGCTAAATAATGGAGTATTATTTAAAAGATATGAATTGAGACATAAATGTTATTTTTTTTTCATAATATTCCAAAGAGATCAGAAAACGGTTAAAAATGTAAATCACGAAAGTCCACCCAAGAGTTTTGAGATATGAAGGGTTTAATGGAAGGGTGCCTAGAAAAAAAACCATTAATCAGTAACGCTAATCGAGAAAAACGTCTAGAGTTCGCGAACCGGTACATTTCGGAGGACGGTTTTTGGAAAAGGTTACTTTTTACTAATGAAAGTAAATTCAATATTTTTGGATCCGATGGCATGGGAAAAATATGGCGGAAGGTGAACCAAGCAATGGATATGAAAAACCTTGTTGCTACAGTGAAGCACGGAGGAGGACATGTGATGGTTTGGATGGCTGTAGCAGCCTCTGGTGTAGGGACACTATGGATCGTTTCCAATATCTGGATATTTTACGTAATAATTTGCACGCCTTTGCTGAAGCACTAGGACTCGGAACCAGTTGGATCCTGCACCAAGACAACGGCCCCAAACATACGGCGAAGATTATTAAGGAGTGGCTGATGTTTAGGGTCCCAAAACAGCTTCATACACAGTCCGCAGTTTCCAGATCTCAATATCATAGAACACATCTGGGATGAACTGGAACGGAGGGTTCGCAAATTTAGGATAACAGATCAAAATTCACTATGAGTGGCTCTTGCGAATGCTTGGTCCTCAATAACCCCTGACGTCAGCGAAAATTTAGTTTGGTCTTTGCCTGTCTATCTGTCCAGGACTCACAAGGTGGTCCAACAAAATATTAAATTGAATTTATTTAATTTTTAGTTAATTTAATTTTGATCATATCGAGACTTTTGTGTATCATTTTTTTATTTTTCTCGTTTTTTTCATTAATTTTTCTAATGAAATGACTAATTTTGTTAAATAATTGTTTTTAAGTAATAAATACTTTTTTTAAATTAATACAATTAATTAATTTTAACTAAAACCGGTAATTTAGAACTTTTTAACACTATCCGTAGACTTTAATGATTGACTGTAGATCAAAACCTTAAGAGGAGAACAAACTATACTTAATATAGGTTTTCAAGGTAGTGGCTTACCAAATCAACCTAAAAACATAAGTAATTTTATTTTTTTTTTAAATGTAAATTATAGAAACTAAACGTTAACAATATGTATTCAATTTAACTCAAATGAAAATGTAATTTATTTGTTGATAAATAGGTTAGCTTTTTTAAATAAAAGTCATAAATAAACAAAAATTGAAATCTTAGTAAAACTATAAAAAAAAGGAAATGTAAACAAAACTAAAGACAAGTACAAAATTCTGGACACAATATCAATTTTGTTTGTCGAATAAATGGCTTTTTAGTTAATAATTTTGGACAGAAAAACTTAAAACATATAATAACAGATGTTTTGCCCATTTCTTTCTATGGGGTTCTAATACCTTATAAATTTCCATGCATTCAAAGTTTGAATTGTTCACTATGGCAAATGATTTTGCGTAATATCAAAGGTCAAATATAATCTGAATTATTGATAATCTCAAATCTAAGTTCAAGTTTGTTTATTTATTCATCAAATAATTTTAAGATACAAAACCAACATTTTTCACATGAAATTTAAGTTCTTATTAAATTAGCTAAAAGGTAAAGAAATAAATAATTTGAAAAATGTCTGCTCAAACCAAATTATATTCGTTAAATTATTAAAATACTTACTTGTATTTTGTAACGGCAAAATGTAATTATTTAGTTAAGTAGTAATAAGTTAAAAAAAAAAAACAAATAACACAAAAATTAAATGAATAAATCCTTAGATATATTTTATTATTCTTACATAAAAGTATACATAGTTAACAACTTTAAGTACAAATTTCAACAGCTCTATTCTCTGGTCCGAAATCTTTTAGCTTGAGCTTCATGCTGAAAATCCACCTATTTCACATAAGAAAAGTTAGTTTATATTTGTTGAATCAAATTTAAATTAAAATTAAATTAAAATTAACTTAAAAATTGTGGAAAATAATCCGCATATTGAATGTACTTCAACATGTGCCGGGTTTCATATTCACCAGAGCACCTGATGAAGTACAATAGACATGGGATAGTATTTTTTTTTTGTCATAGATTAGGATGTATATAGGAACGTCTGTGGGAGAAGGAAGCATTTTATATTTTTCTTTATTATAAATTATAATTTATTCATGAAATTTAATTGATGATGATTTAAACTAGCACTCCGCGCGCTACTTCAGGTACCTGACTGCTTTTAAATATTAAATGCTATCTCAGCCCCGGTCTCTGATTAGCGCGCAAAGTATTAGGATTTTGTTTTAATTTTAAATGCAAATATTTTACCACATCCTGAAAATATGTAAAAAAGTAAATTTATTTATAACCTACAAAAATGGTAACAATTCTGGAATGAAGGATTATCTCACACAAAAAGAAGAAAAAAAGAAAACGAATTAAAAACGAGATTATTAAAGGAGAAAGGAAAAGACATCACACTCGTTTTTCTTCTTTGTCGTCTGTTCTTGTTCGTGAAAAAGGAAACGACCTTCAGGTAGTTCTACATGAATATTTAAGGTGAACGATCTCACCGATCACGACAACTTCAAACAACTACAACCAAAACTCAACGCACACTTACTCATGTCATGGTTACTGCCTTTTAAAGAGCTTTTTATATTCAATGCCCATGGAACAAAACCAAAAACCTCTCATTACATGCGCCAAAAATAACGACAAAAAAAAAAAGAATAAGTAAAACCAAATCATATTCATCGTTGTCGTTTTCGTTGTCTGCGTTGGAATAAAATAAATGAAAAAATTAATAAAAAAAAAAGAAACGAAAAATGCAAAACGGATTAAAAAAAACTTCGACGTCGTTCTTTGTACCCACACGTATACCGATTTCGCAGCAATACTTGTCGTCGCATGACCGTATATGTGCATATGGTGCCACTCCAAGAGTGCGTTGAATTTGGCAAAAATAAAAAACCATCGAATGTTAATAATGCGAAATGGCGAAGCGGGTGACGGAGGAAGAGCTGGGAGGACAGCCAAGTTCGCTCATTCCACAATACAAACGCAAAACAACCGCCACAAGATAACACAAACGTTCACTTCACTCCATTCCATCATTCATCCATCAAGAGAAGAGGGCCAGGGCATTCAATCTTTTTCTTTTATTACAATTCTACAGAATCAATGGATTACTGTAGCATTTGTCATAAATTATCGAGTTCGACGATGATGTCATTTCAAAAAAGAAAAGAAAAGAACTTTTCATCCAATTTCATTCTTTTCCAATCCATCCATCCATCCAATCATCATCTATACCCGATGTATTAAAAAATGCAAAAATAAAACCTGTTGCAGATGAAACAAAAATGTACAGGATTCAAAACGAAAACGACCTGGGAACTCGTATTTGCAGCACATCACGTACATAATGTAGGTAGAAATCTATAGAAATAAAAGAACTTCTTTAAAAATAGATCTTCTTCTCTTGATCAACCAGAGACGGAGGTTGAGGAGGCCAGCAGAAACTAGCTAGCAAGAAAAACCGCACTGTTTACTTTATGTTTATCCTATCATGTACCCAAATACTCTAGAATTCTAGATTATAGCTTCTAACATTATGTCAGCTGATGATGATGATGATGACGATGACAAAAAATAATTCTAAAAAATTATCGCCGAAGGAATTTATATATGTACAAACCTACATACAATAAAAATTCATAAGTAGAACTTTTCAGGTCCACACATGTCTAATTTTGCTACCCTGCTAAAATATTTAAGAATTGGATGAGCAAACGTTGAGATTTTTTTTTTTCAATTTTTCTTTTTTATTTTATGTTCTTGTTCTTTTGAATAAGAAAAAAAAGAAAAAAATTAGGAAGGTACATATATGTACGGAGAGGATAGAGGATGGAAAAGAGAATTCCAAAACCAAAACCGAAAACCATAGTTGTGTCGTCGGTTGGTCGATCGTTCGTTCCTTCGTTCGTGAACAGCACCACGTTGTTGCCAAGTGGGGCTCTGGCAGCAGTGAGCAGTAAAAGATATAAAATGATCGCTGCTGCACACATAAACCAGATCGGTATGAAATACATTCATAAAACACGTGCCCAACTACATTGACACACCGCACACAACTTGCCAGCTATTGCTAATTACTCATGCAAAAAAGCTTCAATGATAAGCTTTTTAGCCATTCCGACAGCCGCCAGCAACCAGAAGTCGCCATAACTTCCAACACCAATGGTGTTCAACAGCGGCACCAGCAGCAAATGAACAATGACAAATGAATAATTTTCGCGAAAATACCTTTGGGTGGGGCAGATCCACACCATAAACTACAAAACTCACACACACACACACTCCCAAACAAACCACACACACACGCAAGCAAATTTGAGTGTGAATGCTATAAGAAAGAAAATAAGAAAAAAAAATAACAATTTTTGCCTTTAAAGAAGCCACTCTAAAAGCCTGAATAAAAATATTCGTGAGGAAAAAGAATTTAATACGATATGGTCTGGTAATTCAAAAATATATTAGCCACCCGACTAAACTAGAGGGCAATTAAATTGCAATGAGCCATGAGCTGAGCAGAGCACCGCTAAACACTGACACCCGACCAACGAATAACCTAATCAAACTTACCGGTTACCGGCTTTCTTCGTTCGACGTTTTTAAGAGCCAAGGTAGTATAGAGACAAGCAGACAGACAGACAGAAGAGAGCCAAAATTGCGGCTACGAAAAAAACCAAACGAACTTGTAATATTTTGCATTGTAGTATTTGCTTTTATATGAGGAAAGCTCTAAAAATAAAAGCTGCTAATCACCGTATGCCGTATGACTCCGGCAATATTACCAGTACCACCAACAACACTTAACTTTCTTGTTGTGCGAATTTTTGTGGCTTATTCCATGTGACCGGGGTCGTCTACTTCTTACCTCTGCCCCGTTCTCTCTATCTACCTTTACCCTTGCCTCGAGAAGAGAGTTCATTTACAAAACAGCTGTATACGTTTTGCCGACGTCTACTGTAGGACGGGAAAATAAGGCAAAACTATGAAACTATGATGAGACAAAAATGACAAAACTAAAAGCTTTTAAATATTTTTTTTTCGACAAGTTAAAGAAGAAAATTTTCATAGGCAAGTACGCACGATATTTTAATTTTACTCATATTTTTTTAAATGACCTTAAGAAAATCATCTGGAAAACGTTTAAACAGCACACCACAGCTGCTAATCTCGAATGTTCGAATTGAATCGAATTGAATTTTCGAATGAAAAATTATATCCCAACAATAATAATTGTGCTGCGAAGAAGAAGCTATAGTATATCTCTGTACCGGAAATAACTTTCACATACCTCAACATTTACGTCATATATACCACGAAGAATGAAAAAATAAAAAAAATATTTTAAATAGTAGATAATATGTATAAAATAAAAAAAGGCTAAAAATAAATAATAGTATAATCAACGAGTTGATATTTTTAAGTCTATCTCGTTATTTTTGCAAAATTCACACAAAAATTAGTTTTCACATGTTACACATACGCACGAGTGTCTTTCATCACTTTTTAAGTTTTTTTAATTTTTCTATTGTTAAATTAATTTAAATTTAATTCAAGTCATTGTATTATTTTTGTGTTGTTTAATTTTTAAGAGAATATTTATTTTAAGTAAATATAAATGAATTATTAATTACACACAAGTCAACAGAACTGAAGAATAAAAAAACACTATAGGGAGTATATCAGTTAAAGTTTAGGCTAGGCACAGCACAGCACAGAACTCCTATCCAAACCAATTCGACCGGCTGTCGCCGTTCAAATGAGTATGCACACCGTCAAGGAGTTCAATTCGAGTGTCTTTCTTTTGTGTGTGCATAAAAAAAAGCTTTCCTCCGTCCGTCTGCCGGCAATATGATATATGTACTACACTGTCGCCTATACACTATACATACATGCACAAGGGCGGCTGCGGCTGTGGCAGCTCTGGCTAGCTATATCTATGGATATGGTTATGGTTATGACTCTGGCGCTGCTGGTTAGAGGATTTGGAATGGGTGAGAGTTGGAAGCTACGACGACGACAACGAAACGATGGAACGTACACGTCTACCAAGATGACGACAGTTGTGAGAATGTTGAGAATTAAAAAGCGGCGACCGGCGACGTTAAACGTGAACGTGAACATGAACAACGACAATGATTTCTCGACTTGGATTTTGACGGCGACAATAGCGGCGACGAGTTTGACTAAAAAACTAAAACCACGGACACAATGCAAATACAAAAAATGTTTATTTTTAAAAGAAGACTCGTAAGATTGTAATGTAACCACCCTAGTTGCTGTTTCGCTGATCTGATCACTACTGTGTTCCTAGCCAACCTTAAAATCAGCCTTAGCCAACACGATAGATGATAGAGAAACTTTCCCAAAATGAACATCGGTTCGGTCCTAGCTATTCAGCGATGATAGCAGTTCTATCTTCGATGCAGAGCAGACACCAGACGAAAAGCAACGAATGGCAGTGTTTGCTTTGCCTTGCCTTGCCTTGCTTTTGCATGCCTCTGCCTTGAGCTGAGTTTGAGAGTATATTATGTTATATGGTTTTCGCAGAACAGCAAAACTTTGGGAAAACACATTCAGAAAAATTGCGTTCCCCGCATGAGTTTAGGTACTGTCGTATTTTGTAGTATATAAGCTTTATATGTGTGTAGATAAAAATACAAACAAAATATAATAATGAGCCGGCAATCAGCAGTGACAGGGTTCACCCCTGTCGAAAGCTTTTTTTACACTAAAAAATCAAATTCAGTGAGATACCGAACCGTTGGTTACACTATTCGAGAGTAGCAGTAGAAATAAGGAATAATTCGAATTCCAAAAATATTTTTGTAAATTGTAAGTAACCGTAACCGTACCGTGTCCCGATCCCGAATCGAATGATGATTTGAAATTTGTATTCACTTTTCTTATTTAAAAACAAAAAATAAGACGAACCCAACAACGAAGGGGCGCTGTATGATAAAGTAGTGACTTATCTTGGTGGTTTTTTGGATGCCAAATAGCACTAGAGAACACACGCTTCCAAAATCCGATTGCGAATGGAGTTAAGAATCGGCAGAGCGCTACTTGAAGACCTCGACTGGCTAACGATATCCGAATAAAAACCTCTTAGTCATTTTTCTGTCTTCTGTCTTTCTTCTGTGTGTTTCTCTGTTTAATATACCAATGGCAATATGGGGGGATGTATGTTTTGTCTGTTTCTGTTTCTGTTTCCCAAAAAACATTTTACACATTGGAAGTTGGAAGGGAGAGCAGAAGATTGTGTTGGTTTTTTTTAAGGTTTTGGTACGAGTCAAGTCGAGTATATGAATCCAACACCACATCACACCCATCGATTTTCATCATCATCATCATAATGGTAAACATCATCAGTCTAGAACTCTAGAGATGGTTTATGTGTTCATTCTCCTGCCGAAATTTGTGCGAGTGCTGCGATGCGATGTGGGCTTTATGTATCTTTTACATGGCTGTTTTGTTTTTATATTTTTTTTTTGTCATTTCGTTTTAAGGCAGCCAGACAACCTTCACCAGAGAAGAGACGCAAATTGCATACAACTCAAACCAGGATCAGGAGCTTTTTTGTATGGTATGGTCGTAGTCGGGTTCTTCTTTTACAATATTCCCAATGCCTTGCCTGTTTCATTTTTACCATCCATCGTATTCATATTGTCCTCATATAATCTTTCTGTAGGTATATGAATGATGCACACATAGATGCTGCATGAAAATGCGTTTGTATCGGTGAACGGGGATAGGAATAGGGATCGGGTTCGGAATCGGGATAGGTACAGGAACAGGGACAGGGACACGTGTGTATTACGATTGTTCTTTGACTGCGGCAGTCATCCTCATCGTTGTCGTCTAATTTTTGCCGAGGAGCGAGGTGCAAACAGCGAGGATAAACGGATGGCTATGGTGTGGTGATGGCGATGCCGGTAAGATGGATAGATAGATGGATGTGAATATGGCTGGAGCAGGAGCTGGAAGTGTGCAAAAAGCAACAAAACTAAAGCCGCCACCATGATCCATGAGACATGAGACCGAGACCATACACCATAGTATATCGTATGTTTGAATGGAGCTGATGGATGATGAGACAACAGAGAGCGAGAAAGAAAGAGAACGATACCGATACCGAGAGAAATCTTTCCTTACAATGGAGCGTGGACGTGGAGCATGGAGCATGGAGGACTGAGCTTTTTAGGCAGACGTTTTCACTTGACAGAAGTTGTTGGATGATGGCAACTACTAGATAGATACTACCCGTACCCATACGAATGCATGAACTTCGTCGTCGGTTGTTCCCACACCCTTTCCACAGTTGTGGTAGATCCGATAGACCATTGTTGGAGAAGATGGACCCGAGCCAAGTGCTGCATTATTGGAGTAAAGCTGCTGTAATATCAACTAGGTGGGGCGGTGGCATTCACCTTTCAAAAGATCAAATAATAATTATAGACATCTTGTAATCCAAACATATTAGGGAGTTTAGACTACGAGTACGGGTACATATCTATAATTTCAGTAAGTAGGTACCTACACTAAATAGAATCAAGTCACAGAATTGGTATGTTGAAGCTCATAAAACTGATTGGTTGGTGAACAATGCAGCGAATATACAAAAAAAAAGGGTCAATACCACACGTTCTTTCAAGTTTCTTGAAGTAACAAAGAAGACATTACACCACATTTATACCCGTACTCGTGCATTTTTATGAATCATACCCACTTCCTTTGTATTTGGGTTCATTAGTTTTTGAGAAGGACGTGTTTTCTGCAAAACCACAAAATGATTCACACAGAGATTCATATTTTATTTTTTAAACAATACTATAACTCGTATAACATCAGCGCTCTATGTCTTTCTTATACCTAAGTTTTTGTATAGATATGTCTTTATTTAGATACCCTACCCATCGTGCTTACGTAAGCGTTAAGATATTGAAGAAGCATGAGTAAAATATTCAATCTAAATCCAACTTATTAGGTATCTTTGATTACTTTTGCATGTTTTTGTATTTTTTTGCAGATTCAGTTTGATATCATTCAAAGAAGGGATTATACCCCCAGTTGATTGTGGTGTACCTAGTCACTCATTCATTTTAGGAAGCGCTATCTTCCCTGTGCTCTAATTTATACCGATTACTCATTTATTTATAATCTCCTGGTTATATAAAATTCAAAACCTAAGCATAAGCAATATCACGCCGGCCGGGCCGTAACAATACTTGTTCTTTATTAAAAGAAGACGATAAAGACAAAAATGTATTATATTGTTTTAATTGTAAATGATTAATACTGCTTTTAAAGATGCATCTTCTTTTGTTTCTTTTTTTTTGTGCACCTACCTATGCTATAATTTTTGTGGTTGTTTTTGGTTCCACGTCGTCGTTGTCCGAAACAATTTGTGGTGCATTTTCATTTATCACGCGATTTTCACAGTCTGATGCGGTAAAATGATTTCAGACAGACATATAGAGAGACTTCTTCTTCTTTTGTCAGGTTGGTGATTTGGTTTGGTTTGGAGTTCCTGTGCAGTTCTAATTGGAAAGGTTTATCACAAATTATAATTTCTGTAAAGTTCATTTTATCGAATGCAACTTAAATAAATAGATACATTAAACATTAGCTTTGAAGTCCGTTATGATTTCTTGATGGATATTGTCTGATCTCTTAATATATTGGAAGTTAATGCTTTTTTAAGTACCTAATCTGTTAACTTTGCTGAAGTTTCCGGTGTAATAATTAATGCTGGACAGAAACATTTATTTTGAGAAGAAGAAATGTAAAATTTATTCTGAGTTTGCCACCCAGATTGTGGGCGATGTACCTGGAAATAAAAGTGGAATCGTATTTTCTTTCTATTTTTATATTTCATCCATTTTATTGTTATTATTTGGCTATCATGTTTTCATATTTCATTGCAGATAATCTTAATAACTCTAATTTCCTGCTTAACGTTAAATTTCCGTTGCACCACATTCTTTTAACTATCATATTTCTAATAACTCTAAAACGTCCTCAAAAAAGATACATAAATCTGAAATCTCTGATGCCTGTTTTCAAATCTTCCTGTCTGAGTCTAGGGGTGAAATCGGCTTAATTCATGACTTATTGTCACATTTTATTGGTTGCCATTTGAATTTTTCAACAGGTTCTTACTAAAGAAGTAGTGCCCGGGGCATGCTGGTTATTGAGTTGGATAGTCATGCTAGAGGTCTGGGGTTCAATCCCTGCCTGTGCCATCTTAAGTTTTTCACGGGTACTGCCTCTTGCGAGAAATTTACAAATTCTCCAAGAATAATTCTTGTCATGAAAAAGTGCTTTCTCAAATTAGCCGTTCGGATTCGGCTTAAAAATGTAGGTACACTCCATTTCTGACAACTTTACTCGCACACAGGAATGGTTGAGAATTGTAAGTCGCTAGGCCCTAGTTCTCAATGGACTGTTGCGCCACCTAATTTAATCTTTTTACTTAATAATATTGAAGAACCAAATTGAATTCTGTGTTATAATATTGCCCCCTTTTCGATAACCTCCAGCACAAGTATATGTAGTTTAATGAAGAACAAAATGAACCTAGAGGAGGTTTTGGAGCATTTTTGTAAGCGTCTGGTAACTCTGTTCGTATTGCTGCAAATACATCGACTTTGTTGAAAAGAGAGTACATGATTTTTATTGCGATATTTAATATCACAATTAACTGTCGCCGTTCACAGATCGATTTGGTCGCATATCACATTTGCCGATTCCACCCCTTTATTTAATAACAGATTTATTTATCTTCCAAGCCATGTCCAGATCAATAAAAATAAAGGTTGCTCACCATATTCCTATGTTGACGTTGTAACACTACGTTTTTCTCATAAGGCGGTTCTGACGCACACGATTGTTTTTTTACATTCCAACAATGGATTGTGTGGTACAAACCATATGTTGTAATACACATAATAATATAAATAATAGCTTGTAGGAGTCTTAAGACTTTTTTTTTAATTCTGAAACCTTAAGACGTGAAATATTACTCATACTGTTTTAGCGGAAAATAAAAAAAAGAACAAGTGTTGTTTACACTAGCCTCATTTATTTCTTGGAAGACTGTATACCAAGTAACCATCGTACAAAACAAACTAAATGTACATTTATATTAATTATTTCTTCCCTTAGTAATTCATTTGTTAGTTTAAAATATCAACTACGAGAAAAATCCTATTACTCATGTTTAGTATGTGTTGCTAATATACAATTCTTAGAAACTATCAAATTTTCTTTAGCAATGAGTCATGAATTTGGCATTTGAGTTCCTATAAATTTTTTAACAGGTTCACAGTTTAGAACCTTCTTCAGATAACTTGCGATTTATTTACAAACTTGCATAAAAATTTACTACTGGAGACGTTTCAGACAACGAAGGGACTTAATTTGCAGTCACAACTGCATTCTTAAGACTTAAATTCAGATCAAAGCAAATAGTTAGTTTTTCAGATGTCATAACCCTTAGTTTTTCAATTATAAGGAACTGAAGTAGAACTTCTTTCTTTACCAATTTGACTTGGAATTTTTCTTCACTAAATTTAAGCGAAATGGATGAAAACTGAATGAGTCCCAAAATAAGTAAGTCCAGGGGATATGAATACCCTGATAATGATTATACACAGTGCCAGCAATTAGGAAGGGAGGATAGGATTGGAAAGGAGATACCGATGCACATTGCTTTTGAACGTCTGCATATTGTAATGAGTGGAAAATATTGACTGGTAAAGCATTCCACATTCGTGTAATGCGACTAAAAAAATAACCTCTGTACTTTACTGTACGTCCGAAATTGGGCTTCGAAATTACCGTTAAATTGTTTGAGGGGAGGAATGCAACTGACTATTTCACTAGAACATTGTTTATGAAAATGGCGATAAAATAATGACAGACATGAAACCTTACGGCTCGGCGGTGTTCAAGAGATACAAAAGTTTCAGTTAAACAACCGTCACCTATTAATTTTAGAGTTCTTTTTTGAATTCTGTCCAAGAGACAGAGTGTTATTGGAGCACCTGCCCAGATGTGAGAATTGTACCCGAGTTTCGGACAAATATAAGCTTTATAGATTGTAGCCAGATCAGATGGGGTAAAAAACTTCTTTCATCTTCGAAGAAAACCTTAACACTTAGCAGCATTTTTTGGCGATGTCAAATATGTGATCACTCCACAACAAGTGGTTTGTAATATACATCGAGGAGACTGAAAGCTGTTCAGTCTCCTCGATGCAAGTACCACTCATGGAAAGTGGCATTGGGAGAGGGGTATGCTTTTGTAACAGTAGACAGCATTGAGTTTTCGAAGCATTAAATTCTACACGGTTTTTGATTCTGTCAAGATCAGAATTTCATGAGCTTATCATACGCTGCCGTTGGTAGTCCACATTCGAAGCTCAAGGATGCGAATCTAAAAACGAATATGAGAAGCTGAGGGTTCTGTACAATTATTGTTTAGTTAAATGATATCTGTCTTGCCTAATTTTCTAAGTCAACCTTCTAATAAAGTTGCCTTGGTTGTGGGCAATTTTTTTTTAAGATGAATACATACTACTCTCCTTACCTTCGTAAGATGGCTTTCGCAAGCTGGTCACTGTGTTTGAGTCCTAATTCATTTTCAAAAATATTGTTTTATTATGTTCTACAAAAAATCAAAGAAAAGTCTCATGAGTATTGTGAATTGTGCGATCTTGTCATGGAAAATGTTAAAAACAGTAACTTACTGGGACAATTGAAAGCTGTAATTTTTATGACTCCTTTAAGTGCAAATATTTCTGACACATTTAAGACATTTAGTCGTAATTTACACAAAATAAATATTTTTTTTTCAATTCAGGGCCATAAACGTGTATTAAATTTTTTAATAAACAGACTTAACCACAACCTTTTTGTAATTAAAGTCGACACCAGCAATAAAAAAATATAATAATTGTCCCTTGTTACATGTAGATATTTAACGGTAACTGCTATAAAAGTTTGTTAAGTTGAGTCATCTTAACCATACATACATATGTGTGTCTATCATCAAGTACGTGCTTTTCACTTTTAAATTTATATGCTGTCAAGTTTTATCAATAAGAAACCTTCCACAATTATAATGCATGAAGCTATAAAACATAATTGTATTATAATCACAAAATTTGCCTATAAATTTATTGGCTTTGCTAAAAATAGATCATTTTAACCTTGAAATGAATTTTCAAGAACGATCGTTAACGAATTTTACGATTTCATTTTTTTTGATGACTTTTATTACATAAATTATTTCGCATGGTCCTTGAGCAAATACCTTCCAGACTTTAGTTAAAAATAATTAAGCTCATATATTAGCATAGGTACGTATTTTTTTTTCTATAATTCCAAATACCAAATAAATACAACACATTTACACCCAATTGTTAAATAAACAAAATAAAAAAATAAACTACAATAAATTACGGTGAATTATTTGACTGTGGCGGGACAAATGGACTCCATCTTAAACAATTATCATCAATTTTTGGAAAGTTTCCTCTGCGTCTTAGTCTCTCCTCGAACTCATCCAATACATCCTTAGAGAGATAAGAAAAAAAGATAAACGTTTTACTTTGGGTTTTTCACAATACAGACATTTATTGAAATTACCTGTTTTTTCAATACTATGTGTTTTCCTTTCCAATATTTCATCATTCCAAGAGCTTGCAACGTGCTTACAATATCATAGGAATAAATTGCCATTTCCTATAAAAATAGAAACACAATATATTTTGTTATCTTCATTTAACACTTTGTATATGGGATAAGTAAGTGGTAGTGGAATCGTTTTTCTTTGACTTGCATATTTCCTGACTTATTATCTTGTAAAAAACCTTGGGTATTAGTTAGTCCTTTTTAATTTTTGGTCACTTCGCAGGACATCCCAATGCAAAAATTGTTAAGCATTATTAGATGGGTCCCTTAAATTGGTCTAGACGAAATTGCCACTAAAATGTGCAGTTAACTTTTCTGAGTGTCTTTAGTTACAACTGCCCTGAGGAAGCACCCGATACTTACTCGTATAAAAATACATCATGTGAAAGAAGTATGCAAGTCTTAACTGCACTATAATAAGTTGTAATCACCTTAATAGTTACTATTATTACCTGTGAAACTTCTTTAATACTCAGAGTGGTTCCTGTACGATTACATAGATAATCCAAAAGGACATCTTTCCAATATGATCTATAGGATATCAATCCCAAGTCCGATAGCGGCTTCTCTGGGGAACCGATTTTGCCTTCCACCCTCGTCAAAAGGTAACCTGTAAATTGAATAGAAAGACCAATCATTATTATTTGTTACTTTTAAAAAAATACTTCAAAACATCTTATCATTGGCTAATTGAGTTATACAAAAATAAATATAAACATAAATGATATAAAAAGAAACAACCAAAGGACAAAACTCCAAATTGAACTTTCCAGACAACTTTTTTTGTTTTCAACATCAAGCTTTGTGTATTGTATTTGCTTTGTTTATTTGTTGTATAATGATGGCATGTCTGTGTGTATGTGTGTAATTGTGGTTGTGTTTGTGTGTCTGTGTTGCGCATAATACCGTTAGACTGAAGTTGCGCATTATTGGCATAGGTTAGGGTGTTGCACTCAGGCAAACATTAATTTTTCGGGGGTTTCCCAACCCAATCATTTTACATCATGAAAGAGGATAAATTTCAGACGGCAGCCAGACTCGTTATCGATTATTTTTTATTTTTTTTTTGAAATGCCAGTCAACACATTGAATAGAAAGAAGGGAAGCACAAGGACATTCCAGGAGTTAACCGTAAACCTATCTAAGCAAGGTTTGGGAATGATACAAAAAAAAAGGAAAGGGCTTGGAATATAAAACCACAAAACGTATTCGTTCTCTTGAGTCCCCAAACTTATATTTACTTTCAAAAAACAAAAATCAAATTGTGAATTCGACTGATACACATTCGTGGCATGGTGTGAAGAGACACCTTCCTATACGAGTACGGTATCTATCTATACCTAAGCTACCTACCTTACCTATCTTAGGTTAGTATATATTGAAGTCAGCCCTTTTGCAATAATAATAATATGTACTTGTAGGTATAGAGAAAAACGTAAATCTTTCGTTCGTTGGCGTCTGGAGTTTAAAAACCCCTACATAATGTGAAAAAAGCTGTGGCAGGTTTGGAGTTTGGAGTTTTGCTGTGTTTGCCACTCTCCGACTCCAATTTCGACTATAACTCTGCTGTGCTGACTCTAGACTCTGACTCCGGGTTTTGCATTTTCCTATCACTCTCTTTCTCCCATATATAATCACTTCCTCTCCCCGGTTACGGTAGGTATATCTTTTGTGTGTATCCTTTTTTGCGTTTTGAGAAACGTCGAGACGATTTTATCGATCCATCTACTATAGTCTGTTATAGCTACCTTGTTCATGGTCCTGGGGACGACGCCCTGTACGTTTGACCTGCCCTGACCTTTTCCGACTTTGCGCGTATTGCATCGGAGCGACGACGACGACGTCGCCTTGCTTATGTCTTTGATTGAATATGGTAACAACAACAAAAATAACAATCACATTTTATTCTTGTATATTATTTTTTAAGGGCGGTAATATGTGCCATTGAAGCAAGGTGCAGCTATATATTAAAGGATATTGTTTTATTATTGTTTTACATTTTGTTAATAATTAATTGATCATTAGTGGACTGCACCAGAGAGAAGAGGGGAGGGTTGGTTTAAAATTTTTTAAATAAATTTAATACCTACTTAGGTATAGTTTTTTTTTTATTGAGAGCTTTCACGAAACGGTAATCAAATCAAGGATAAGGGAATGGAGTGGATTGGAAGAAGAAAGGAGTAACATTCACCACCGACCCGAGAGCCAAGTCGAGACCCGACCATATTGCATGCATGTATATTTTTCACTTCTTGTCGGTGTATTTATTTTGTGTCTGGTTATAATTTAAAGCGTTTGCATGTCCAAAGCATAAGGTCAATGTCGCAATGATTTGATGAGGAGAACTCATTTTCTCTATATTAAGCATGAGTAAGTAGAGTGAGAGACGTCATCGGTATAGGTATTGGGGTGGGTGGTCCCCAGCTCCCAACTACCTATACTGACTTCAGACTCCCAGCAGCGGGTGGTGGTGGTGGATAGCGTAGGTGTAGGCTCAGCTGTTTACCTTAATGATTTTTAATTACCCGATAAGTTTTCATTCATAAAAATTATAAACACACGAAAGAAAAAACCAAGAGATTTTTCTTCCGAGAGCTGAGTGGTGATTTCTATTAATAAGAATTTAAATTAAGGCTATAAGAGATTACATCAGGAACAAGTTCCAATAGCACCACGAATGATGGAATGGAATGGATGGCAGATAAAGTTAAAATATTAAAATTAAGAAAAATGCTGCTTGAAGGTAGAGAGATATGCTAAGAATATTGATTTCAATACTACCTATGTTATTGAGTTTTCTAGAAAATCTAGAACTTCTGATTGATATTCATCCACGCATAAACATTGATAGGTATGAGACTTGTTCTTGATTTGCGGCTCAAGATCAAAGAATATAAATAAAGTGGAAAACCTTTCATCGTTCCGCTTAACTCTTCGAAACTTATTTCATTGATCATTTTATTAAATTCACTTGATATCCGTGCGAATAGATATACAAAAGCTTTGTTACCTAATCTTAATTCATTGCATATAACTCTTTGTAATCTAATCGGAAATATGCGACAGTAAAGCTTGTATTGGTATGTATGTAGCAAAAAGTGATAACAATTTTTATCTGTCCATTTTTTTACCATAAATACTTTGCTTAAATTATGCAATTTATTTGACATTGAAGGCGGTAATTTGTTCCCATTGATATAAAACCATATGTATCTACTGACTGCATTGCTTGCTGGTAGCCTGGTATTGTAATCGATCTATCAATCAAGATTATTTTTATATTGTGAGTATACTTAAATGGTTATGATTAAAAGATAATGTATTGACCAATGAATATATACTTATGTCTATTGGAAAAATTAGACAATTAGACACCTTTTCACCAAACTAAAGACCAAAATAGACAGAGATAAACGCACTGACGTCATTTATAAAATAAACTGCAAAGGTAAACCTGACGAAACATGTAACCTTCGCTACATCGGAACCACCAAACAATTCTTGTGCCAAAGACTGTCCAACCACAAATCTGACATCAAAAACAATAACCTGGCTAAAACGGCATTGGCGGCCCATTGAATAGACAAAGGTCATTCTCCGGATTTCGATGGTGTTAAAGTTCTTCAAACGGAAAAACATACCTCTAAGCGATATACGCTCGAAACGCTCCACATCCTGAACAACAAAAACAATATGAATCGCAAGCAAGACACACAGAGTATATCATCTGTATACTGCTCACTTGTTTCCTCATAAGAGTTTTCTCTTTGTTTTTTTTGTAGTTATAGACTGAACTTCTAATTAGAAGTGTTTTTTTACACTTTTTTAAAATTTAATTGTTAAATTGTAAGTTTTTTCTTATTCTTGTTGTCCACAATATTGTACTATGTGTTTTATATTTCATGTTTAGTAAAGTTCCCCTGAGGAAGGCAGCAACCCCTGCCGAAACGTCGGGAAAAGCTAATGTAACAACCTTGTTTCATTGCAACGATCAAAGTGACCAAAAAAGCCGAAGGAAAACCTAATTTTTCCAATACACATAAGTTAAATGGTTATGTGATTCCTTTTAAAATAAATTAGGTGGCGTAACAGCCCGTTGAGAACTAGGGCCTAGTGACTTGCAACTCTCAACCAGTCCTGAGTTCGAGTAATGTTGTCACGAATGGAGGGTACCCACAGCTTAAAGCCATATCCAAACGGCTAATTTTAGAAAGCACTTTTCATGACAAGAATTGCTCTTAGAGAATTTATCAGTTTCTCGCAAGAGGCAGTAATCGTGAAAGAACTTATGGCAGAGGCATGGATCGAACCCAAGACCTCTGGCATGACAGTCCAACGCACTAGTCATCACGTTACTAGGAAAGGGGAATTCGTTTTAAATGTCTGCATATTACAATGTGATATGCACATTCGTGTAGTGCGGTTAGGAAAAGTATCTTTACTTATTAGTATGACTTAAGTTCGGCCAAATAGTAAACTGATAAATATTCCTAGAATTACTGGTAGTACCGTTGAATTGTTGAATGGAGGAATGATTGTTATTGAGCCATCTAAAAATTGTACTTGTGTTGTGGACGAATAAAGATGACAAATGTACATATAAAATCACTTTACAAAAGATAGCCTGTGATGGACATATTTAAATCGAACGCTTTTTACAATTGCATTGGGACAGAGTTACGCTTTAACGACAGCAGATATCACACTCTCAAGATCAGAATTTATTGAGATTATCATACAATGATGTTCAAAGTCTACATGCGAATCTAAAAACGTAAACGAAAAGTTGAGGGTAGTAAGGATCTTCAGCGAAACAATTTAGTGGCTTTGAAGTTTTAAAGAAGAAATGGTTTCGGAGACAAAACAGAACCGTTTGGCACACGTATATTTTGTTGATTTGTTACCCAACGAAGAAGTGATTTCTCTATACCAAATGCAAGCATTTTCATATTTTGAAATGTCAAGTGAAATCTTACAAAACGATGTAAAGATTGTATTCAATGTTTGGTGAGTTAAGCCATGGAAATGATCTTTCATGGAATGAAGGGACAAATGTACAATTTAACAATAATAAAAGTTCAAAAGAGAGAGAAATATGACGAATGATATCAAAAAGATGTAAATTTGTTTATATATTCTTTTGAAATTGTCAGGCTTACACCGACAGACAACTGTTCAAAATTGTACAATCACTATCTTGATAAATGATAACAATAAAGCTTACTTTAGGTTAGGTTAAAGTGGATGTCCAAGATGAAAACGGACACACTTAGGCCAGTTTAATGGCCCATTGTGATACCACATGAATCTTGAGGTTTCCTCCTAAGCTCAAGGAAAGTAGTTCGAGTCCCTTACGAAACGTGAGAGGCTGATTATGTTGATATGATTTAGATCGTCATTGCACACAAATAAGCTTGGTAAACTTCCCTAAACAAAACTTAAGAACATGTTCCAATTTCTTTCTGAAGCTCAAATGTTTCTTCAACAATTTTCAATTTAGAAAAAAAAACGTCTCTTTCAAAATGTTGCCCTAAGCTTTAAATAAATCAGTTAATGTTATGCACATATAATGTTTTAAATAGTTTCAATCATTTGATACACGTTAATTATTTTAAATAATTAAGGAATTGACAAATCCTCCAAGAGTAAGTCTTGTCATGAAAAGTATAATCTCAAACTGTAGGTACCCTCAATGCCTGACAAAAGTACTCGCACACAGGAATGGTTGAGAGTTATAAGTCTATAGAGTCCTTAGTTCTCAATGGACTGTTGCGTCACCGAATTTGTTTTTTTTAATTATCACTAAAATTGTTATCTTGAATATTTACATCGTTGTTATTGAAAAAATATTGTATTGTAAAATATTCAGACAACAATAAGCTGGCACTCAAAATGTAATGCAATCTCTTAAATACACGAGCTTTATTTTATTATTTTGTTTGTAATATTAAATTAATATTTATATCGATTTTGTTTCCCAAAATAAAGAATAATTTAAATAGCTTTTGCTTTTTTCTTATTTAATCAAATTAGTTAGCACTTAAAAATATTTATCTATATTTGACTGCTGTTTGTTTGAACTACACAACCATTGGAAAAAATCTAAAACCTTTGACTTAAATTTGTTTCCAATTGTCAACTTGGGCGTATACGCACTTAAAAAACTATTGCACTCCCTCTAACAAGTCACACCAATTTTTTGTATCTAGTCCAGTCATAAGTTTTGTTGCATTTTAAGAGCGCAATAAAAAAAATCTAGTACATTTTATATCATCAATTTTTTTTTAATTAGTTCACAATATTAGTTTTAAGAAAAAAAAAAAGATTTACTCAAAATGGGAAGTCTTGCAGGCCATGTTCTTCAGTTCGGACCACAAAATGTAATCCTATGGATTCAAATCTGGACACCCCGACGGCCAATCTGCAGCGGCAATAAAATCGGGAATATTTGTTCCAAGCCACTCTTGTGTCGTTTGGGCTTTGTGTGCTGGAGCAGTCTTGTTGGAAGACCCATCTTTCCCCGTTGAAGAGAGTATTTGTTAACCTCTTAACAACACCCTCGAGAACATTCTCCTGATACACTTTTGCACCGGTTTTCACGCCTTTTTGACAAAAGTGCAGTGATGTGACACCTTTATGGGAAACTCCCCACCAAACCATTACTGAAGCGGGGTGGTGTCTCTGCTGAACCCTTGCAACAACTTTTTTGGCTTTTGTCACTTCTTCTATTGTGAAGATTTTTTCTTCCGTATGACCATTAACGGCGTGTCACTGCAAAAGCTTTTTCCTTCTTTCAAGTCTTATTTTTTTGAGACTTGGAGTTAACACATGTCCAGTTGCTCGACGATATGTGATCATGTGAAGATGATCTCGGATCAGCCTTGATATGGATCTGGCGGATATATCCAATTTTCTGGACATGAGACGATTCCTACGAATTCGTTCACGCACAGCTTTTACTTTTGCGCTTTTTCGAGCGAAGCGTGGACGACCACTTCTTTGTCTGTCCTCTACTCTTGACAGTTCATCAAAAAGATAAACCAAGTGGTTTTAAAAGTTCGAAAATTTGATTTGAATTTTTTTCACACTTATGTAATGCAATTATCGCGACTTGATTTTCTTTAACGCCCCACTCCATGATTTACGATCAAAAGTTGAAGCCAAACAAGCTTCCATTCTTTACTTATAAGAAGACGTGTTTCGAAAAAATAGTTAATGGTACTATTACTAGTGGAAGATATAAACAATGCGCTCTTAAAATCATGTAACAGAATTAATGGCTAGACTAGGTATATGTATCATTTAATTGTGAGTTAATATTAATGTTTTTAAACGAGTATCGTTTTATTCAGCAACACTACAAATCAAAAAACTTAAATTATAACAAAAATAATATTACGAAAAAGTCGAAAATCGGCTCCAACGCTGTCTTTTTTCAGTATTAATAAATGTAATTATAATTTAACTTTTTAGAATTCAGAAATACGGAAAATTAATTTAAGTTGACGTTCCTAAAATAATTAACAACTTCTATAGTATCAACGTCTAGGTAAAGTATATTTTAGCAATTATTCTAATTTGTGAACCTATCTTGAATTAACATTTTTCAATTGATTAAGCAAGCTCTAAGAAGCCAACAAAAAAAACTGGTTCTTATACCCAGCTACACAAATAATTTTATATTTGTTTAACATCGTGTAATATTTTTTGACTAAATATACTTTTCATTTGAATGAAATTTTAATCATTTGTTTTAGCAAACAAGTTTAAATTTTACACAAACAAATGTGTTTATACTAAGTAAACAATATTCTTTTTAAACATAACTTCTTAAACATGTATAACTTGAATTTTCAAACAAATTTTGGCATTTTTTTTAATTAATTTAATTCAAATTTCAGATAATGCTAAATAATGTCTTCAAATTTTCACTCGATTACTTTTCTTACTATTTTTCTTTAAAAAAAATCATTCTTAAATTAAAATAAAGCATAAATTATTTAGTAAAAACATGTAAAATTTACTTACTGAAGTCAATTAACAGTCTTCCATATCCCTTCCTCTGATAAGGGGGCAGCGTCAAGATACAAGAAACGTTGTAAAATGAGTTTTTTTCCTGAAAATATGAAAAGAAAAAAAATGTTCTTAACAAAATATTCAATTAGATTAAAACATTAAAATAAAAGAAAAATTGTCCTTTTTTTTATTTATTAGATATTTTTCTTGTGTGGAGATGGCAGTACCTATACGACACTCTGATAAAATAAAATATTAAATTTTGAGGTAGGGATCACAGGTTCAACAACCTTGGTTCTTCGGTCGGCTGCGATATGTACAACTGGAGACGACAGAAGCTATTTACTTTTTCGGATATTTATAAGCATTCCCCAAATTGTATTATACGACGACGACATAGCTTTGTCGGCGTGCACCCATACCAAATTACAAAAACCATAGACACATATCTACTATGCCATTGTTAGGTGGGTAACTAACATCACCACCATCGATATCATCGCCAGGCTCCCAGCTCCCAACTCCTGCTCCTACCCCGACTCTGACTCTGGAGCGGTCGCATAGATCCTCCGTCTCTTCTCAAAATTTTGCCAAACTTCAAAGCCCCCACGCAAAAGGAACAACACATAAAAATGCCCAAACTATGGAGCCACACCACAGGCATCATCGTGTGTACAAATTAAGCTCTTCTGAAGTTGGGGAATACGAGTACAAGGATGCAGGCAACTACTAGTTTTTCTTCTTTCATTCTTTTATTTTTACTGTTTTTGTCTGTTCGTTATAGGGAAACACCCCAAAACAATACCAAACGCTTCTGACATCTCTAAACTTTGTCAAATGCGAAAATTTGCTCTAAAATTTCCTTTAAAAAAAATCAAGATACATACCCAGGAAGGTGGGTACCTATAAAAATATTTCTCAAAATACTTGATACTATAACTACACCTATTTTCAAAAACCGCAAATTCTGTTCTCTTCATTTAAACTACATGCACCTGATGTGCGAGGATAGTACCTACCTTAGGAAAAAAAGTTCGGGGTAGTTATAGAAAAAACTAGCAAACGAAAATAAAAATAAAATCAGATTCGATATACTCGGGGATTACAAGAAGTTCAATGACCATAGATTAAATTTGTACAAACATTTCTCTATATTGTACATGTTAACTGTCGTCTGGCTCAAGAATTGTCTGCCGAAGTGGGGGTGAATTCAGTTTCAGTCAGAACAGAACAGAACAGAACACAAGCAGCTAACAGCAGCATCCCCTATCACCCCCAAACCAAAATGCACTGACTATATAAATACACATCTAGGCAAAAGGCGCGGCGACTTCAAAATGTCTATTCCACACGCAAAAACCATTCTCTACGCGAGAAGCTTTCGTCAGGCAGGCTAGACAGTGGAGAGTACATATCACCATCATCCTCATCTTAGACACCATACCATACCGTACTACACCACACCACCAACAATATACTATCACTCTTCCTCGCTCTCCTCATTTGGCATGGCGTAGTAGCATTGGCCGCTGTCACCTCTTCATATCAGTGTGACCAGCAGTATGATTTTCTTACTTATAAAAGTCTACTGTGACCAAAGGACCAAAAGAAAGAAATGACATAACTATCGTCAAACAGATGACGTTCCATCGTTACGTGACCTAGGCTAGATATCATCCCTTACTTAATTTTGGATATAACTCTTCAGAACTTTGCATTTTCTTAAGTTTTTTAAAAACTACCAGGTGACATGAAGTAAATATTGCAGCTACATTCTTGATGTACATTTAAACATTTGGGGGTTATAAGGCGCAAAAAACTGTTTCTGTACGAGCCATCACTATATTTTATTATTCAAGCTTTAAAATTAAAACATTTTGTAAATTGTTACAATACGCTTAAAGAAGCGATTGCTTTGTGGATTTTTAAATACTGTTAAAGCACACTTCAAGCTCAAGATGCTGAGGCGAATTGGCTCTTTACATTTACATATGCAAGACAGGGGCCTTTTGAATTTTAAAAAAAGCTTAAGCTAACAAGCAGATGTTTAGTCGAAGCATTTTAACATAATTAAAGCTAGTTTTATCTAACTTTTCCTTGGTTTTCGTCATTATAATAAAATAAATAAATTGGGTGGCGCAACAGTCCGTTGAGAACTAGGGCCTAGTGACTTGCAGCTCTCAACCATTCCAGTGTGCGAGTTCTGTTGTCATCATTACCGTAAGATATTTCAAGAACACCCATTAAAAAAGCTATGCTTCAATAATAGGTTATCCCTGCTGTTATTTTCTGGGTGCTGCATTTATATAAACAAAATAATTCGTCATTTGAGCGGAACAGTCGTAGCTTTGTGTTTAAGCTGAGAAACTTTTGTCTCCAAACATTGGACAACATTCCGAAATTTTCCGATACGGCTAGCGATATATTGTTCGGTTTCGCGTTCTTCCAATATATTGAGAACTTTTACCACTATTGGTTGCTGAGCGATTTTTATCAGAGAGGATGAATGGGAGGTTTCGAGGCTCAACATCTTAGTTTTTCAAACGTTGATTTTCAGGCCCAACATTTCTGCTTTTCTTTTCAAACTTGTTGTCATTTGATGGAGATCGTCTGCATAGTCAAGAAATTTCAGATAAGTTGTCAGGATCCATCTTATTCGTAGTAAATCACTAATCACCAATATGAATTGGTGAGTATGTACCTCTGTCTGACTCCACTTTATCGCCTTTATAATAGACTGGAGTTTACCCGGTACACCTTTATTCTGGAAAGCAAGCCTCCCTGTTGACGTTGTTCTAGTGCGAAATCCTGTCAAGAATTGCTTCTAGGTCGTTCTTAGACAATCATCCCTAGTATTTTGGCGACTGCAAGCAAAACGCAAATGCCTCTCCAGTTTAAGCACTTCACCAGGTCTCCTTTTTGTGAGCTTAATAATTATTTTCTTTGTCCACTCTTCGGGGAAGCATTCAAAGATCCATGCTGCTTCTTTGAGCGGTTGCAGCCATGAGAACAAGAACACGAAGCTTAAACACATACGTTCGATTTTTCTAGCTTTTCCTTCTTCTTAAAAAAATCTTAAGTTTTTTTTTTAAATAAAAACGCGCAGGATAGGATTTTGAAGACAAGGCTGTGGACATCAAAAGCAATGATCAAAATTTTTGGCGTAAGAACTAAATCAAATCAAACACAAAATATTCACTTGTAGTTGCAGTTTTTGAAATATAGAAGCACATTTTAAGGATTCATGATACCTTGATAAATCGTAAGTACCTTGGCAATGAATATTGAAGCAATTTCAAAACTTAACCTATCCCAAACTTTTTTCCAAAGGTAACACTGATGAAGATATCGTGTATGAATGAAAGACTGAAAAAGCTCAACACTCATTCTCTGCACAGTACACAAGAACACAGATGCAACATAGTCAAGCTGCCAAGCTAAAAGCAAAAGCAGAGGCTACACAAACGACGGCTCGTTGTCGTAGAGCAGCACCACTGCCACTGCCACTCTGCCACTCATCAATTTAAGTCTCACTATTATTATTTTTGTGTTATTTTTCTTCTCCCTATGGTGGCGTCAAAGAATTTATTTCATTTTACTGAAGTAATAAAATCGAAGAGGCAGATTGCTGCTTGGTTCGTTCGTTCGTTCTCCCTTTGTCGTCGTTGTCGCTCGCGTCGTTGTCGGTTGTTGGTTGTCGGCACGGCAGTCAGCAGTCGGCAGAGGTCCACGACCTTATTATATGCTTATGTACATCCATCCTATATAGAAGGCGTTGAGCAAGCACAGGCACAGAACAACCAGCAGCTCCCTTCATTCTGTTTCTGTTCTGAACTGAACATGATGACTTAGAGAACAGAGCAGGGAACAGGGAGTCAAGGCGGTAACAAATAAAGAGCGAGATAGCAAGTATTAAAAAAGCTTTGTATCCTTTTTTGAACTTGTTGTATGAACGAACGTATTACCTATAGACATGATGTCACGTCATTATACGTACTAACTTGGTGTGGCTGGCTGGGCTGCTTCTGTTGCACATATATATTATTCTCGGTACATACATTCTTTTGGCACATGGTAATGGAATGGTATATGCAAAAATTTTGTATATATTAAAGCTGGGGAAAAACGTCTGGCATTAATACATAAGTAGGAAGCCAGGCCGTGTGCTTGGTGTTCTTGTTGTGTGCTTCAGTTCAGATCAGAATAACGAGCGAGTGTACCCTTGTCCTCGACACTAGAGTTCGTCGCGTTTGTTGTTGGGCTTGTAAGCACTTTGAGGCTCAAGCCAAAGCAAAGCTATAGTATAGACTTGATGCTACTCGCCTTATATAATACCTACCTACATATATATACAACTCAGAACACACGATGGATGGAAATGGAAACAATAGGCGTCTGCCTGTGTGAGCATTCAAAAAATTAATTTTTGAAATGTACCCACGACATGCGCAATTTGTAACACAAACCCAGTCTTCATGTCGCACCAAGCTCTCTGCAGTAGGTACTCGTACTACACTTCATTGCTGGTGTAACGAAGGGATAATGAACCCGTCGTTGTCGACGTCGTCGTCGTTGCCATTGAAGACATATAGGGGTGAGAAGTGTCTGCGTTTGGGTATGGTCAAGATTTGTTGTTTCTTTGACTGGAAGCTTTTTTCCTTTCTTAAATTTTTCCTGCATACCCTTTTTTTGTGTATGAAATGAATTCGAACGATTATAGACGATTGTCATTTTTTTTAGTATGTACCAACCTACCTACCTAACTACTTTAGCTGCTTTGCTTATTGAATTTTTTCCTTCATAAAACAATAACAACAACAACAAAATGTAAAGAGGTAAGGAGCAGGTTCGTCATTCAATGTCACTCTTATTTCATGACCACCACATTACATTTCATCATAAGTAATTATGAACACTTCAAGAGTGTTAATTCTTGACAAACAATAACAACAACCTTATGACTTTCCTTATGTAATAGCGTTTTGAATAAGCATCTTTTGACTTTTGAGTATGTACCTACATAGGCCAGAATCTGTTTTAAAATAAGTTATTGTCATAGGTATTTGTGGAGTTAGGCTTCGACAAGTTTAAAATCTCATCAGAATCGATAAGATTTTTTGCATACCTATTTAAAATTGTCTTGGTCTTGTAAAAGTGGCTGCCCATTGCTTTATGTTCCTTCCATTAAACTTGTTAAGTCTTAATATTGAACAATTTTAAAAGTTCTTATTAGCTTAGCACTTAGGACAGGATTATAAGTAGTTGCAACCCTTTTCAACTTTAAAGAAATTGGAAATGACCTATCTTATGGTTATTTTTTTATTCTTCTCCTTTCAACTTAATTTCAGTTGCACGTTTCGAATTTCAATTAATTTGAAATGCGTCATTCGTTTACCGAAATCTTCTTAAATTCTCAAGACAGAAACAACTCCTAATTTAGGTCAATTCAACCTATTCTAGGTGAAATTGCTCCTCTTGCTTTCAAATAAATGTACCTAAGTATTTGGCTACATATAGCTTATTGTAAATGAAGCCTTACCTCAAAATGCTTATTCTGGGTAGATGACATTTTTTTATGATGGTGATGATAAGAACTTAAAGAAAGTTTGACAAATTTAATTATGTATCTTTTAACATAACTTTATAAATAGCGATATTAAAACACCCTTTTTCTTTAAATATCAAGGAATTGATTTAGTTTGCCTCTAACGAAGCTTTCACATGCTCAAGAATAACATGAACCTCTCCACCGCATCAGGGTTTTCCATTTTAGGTTGGTTATGAAAATCGCCCCAAAGCTCCAAATTATTGAATTTTCACAAACACTTACTTACTTACTTAAGGTGGCGCTACAGTCCGGGGCGGACCTGGGCCTCAACCAACAAGCGTCTCCAGCCAGCTCGGTCCCTAGCTAGCTGTCTCCAGTTTCGCACGCCAAGTTGGTTGAGGTCCTCTCCCACCTGGGTGCGCCACCTGAGTCGCGGTCTTCCTCTACTGCGCCGTCCCTCGGGATTGGATTCGAAGACCTTCCGGGCTGGAGCGTTGATGTCCATCCGCTCTACATGACCTAGCCATCTAAGCCGTTGGACTTTGATTCTGCTAACTAGGTCAGTGTCGCTGTACAGCCCGTACAGCTCGTCGTTATATCTTCTCCTCCATTCTCCATCTATGCGTACGGGACCAAAAATCGCCCGAAGAATTTTTCTCTCGAAGCATCCTAAGACGCTCTCATCTTTCTTTGACAGGGTCCAGGCCTCAGCGCCATAAATGAGAACCGGGATGAAGAGTGTCTTATAGATGGTGATTTTACATGCTCGAGAGAGGACTTTACTTCTCAATTGCCTTCTAAGTCCAAAGAAGCAGCGATTTGCAAGAGTTATTCTTCGTTTGATTTCAGCGCTGGTGTCGTTGTCTGCATTAATAGCGGTGCCTAGGTAGACAAAGTCCTTAACTACCTCAAAGTTATAGCTGTCCATGGTGACGTTTTGTCCAAGACGTCGTCGTTCAGTGTCCTTTTTTGATGACAGCATATACTTGGTCTTGCCCTCATTGACCACTAAACCCATCTTCTTCGCTTCCGTCGCAATGCTCAAAAACGCTCCACTGACATCACGCTTTGATCTTCCAATTATGTCAATATCATCTGCGTATCCGAGTAATTGGATGGATCTTTGGAAGATTGTGCCTCTAGTGTTGACGATTGAGTTTTGCACAATTCTTTCCAGAACGATGTTGAAGAAGTCGCATGACAGTGCATCGCCTTGTCTAAAACCTTTTTTGACATCAAATGCATCGGTAAGATCTTTTCCGACCTTGATAGAGCAGCGTGCATTCTCCATCGTCATTCTGCACAAACGGATAAGTTTGACAGGGATGCCAAAACTAGACATTGCTCGGTAGAGCTCTTCCCTATAGATGCTGTCATACGCGGCTTTAAAATCGATAAAGAGATGGTGGGTATCGATTTGAAGCTCCTGGGTTTTTTCCAAGATCTGCCGTAGTGTGAATATTTGGTCGATAGTGGACTTTCCTGGTCTGAAGCCACACTGATAAGGACCAATCAGGTTGTTGACGAATGGCTTCAGACGTTCACATAATACGGCAGAGAGGATCTTATACGCAATGTTAAGGAGACTGATGCCTCTGTAGTTGGCGCAGTTTAGAGGGTCTCCTTTCTTATGTATCGGGCACACTATGCTGAGATTCCACTCATCGGGCATGCTTTCTTCCGACCAAATTTTGCAGATGAGTTGGTGCATGCTCCCTACCAAGTCATCGCCTGCTGCTTTGAATAGTTCGGCGGTGATGCCGTCAGCTCCAGCAGCTTTGTTTGACTTAAGTTTAGATATAGCTATCTTCACTTCGTCAAGGTCGGGTAGGCGGAATTGTTGATCTGCGTCGCCGAGGTTGAGTTGTTCTATCTCCCTTACAGCGGAGTTCGGTTCGTCATCGCCGTTATATAATTTGGAGAAGTGATCTTTCCATATTCTCAGCATCGACTGTGGTTCTACTACGATGTTCCCTTGATCGTCTTTTACAAACACTGTATTGCAAAAATATGTTTGATTGCAGTTCTATATGTACATAAAGATCCAAGACCTTAATAATAAAAGAAACTCAGATCTCTCTCAGCCCCGTTCGAAAGAACAGTCTCACATAGAATTTTTCATTCAGTATAGAAAAAAAGAAAATTCTGGAAACACAAAAATAATGAAGTAACTGTAAGCAGTCTTTAACTTCATTGTGATCAAAATGAACTCCCGTGGACATTCTTTGAAAGTCCTTTTTAGGGCATTCAGTCATACGCAACTACGTGGTAGAGTATTATAATGCCGAAGAAATAGACTAAGATACCAAACGCATTGGATTGCGCAACTAAATGACATCATCTGCTAGAGATCGGGATATCTTGATATAGTTGTTAAAAGAGGTCTGAACCTGACTCCGGTTGTCGAGTCAATAAGAATAATGGATGAATCACAAACACGCTTCTGCTTCGGCTTCACCTGACGTTTACGAGTTCAGCCATAAAGGCCCAACTATAATAGGCATAAGCTAGCATATGCGCGCATAAGTAAACGTGCGAATACAAAGAATCTCAATACGAGTGAACATAATGGAGTCTAGCTCCGTTTCGTTCAATTTTTCTCAGTTTCGTTAACTTAAGCACACTTAAGCAAGAGCGATCCCAGTCGCTCGCCGCATAAGTAAAATCTGACATTTAGATACGTGAGCAAAATTGCATTATGGCTATGCAGTAATTTCGCTAACTTAAGTGAATTATCGTTGGGTTTTTGACATAAGCTTATGTTTGCTTATGCCTATTATAGTTGGGCCTTAAGCCTCAACTATAATAGACTTAACCGAAAGTAAGCTAATGTCAAAACCAAACGAAAAGTTAAGGCCCAACTATAATAGGCATAAGCTAGGATATGCGCGCATAAGTAAACGTGCGAATACAAAGAATCTCAATACGAGTGAACATAATGGAGTCTAGCTCCTTTCGTTCAATTTTTCTCAGTTTCGTTAACTTAAGCACACTTAAGCAAGAGTGATCCCAGTCGCTCGCCGCATAAGTAAAATCTGACATGTAGATACGTGAGCAAAATTGCATTATGGCTATGCAGCAATTTCGCAAACTTAAGTGAATTTTCGTTGGATTTTTGACATATGCTTATGTTTGCTTATGCCTATTATAGTTGGGCCTTTATCGTCAAAACAAAAGTAACCATAATGGATTCAAGTAACTTAAGCAAATGTCAAACAAAATGCTTTTCAAATTTGACATTTGACTAAGCTCGAGCCATTTAAATGGCTCCTGCGTAATTGCGCGAAAGTTAGCGAAATTTAACGAAACTGAGGAGAACGTCTGTTATGGTTAGTGACATATATAAGGCTGTGTATTGGTTCGTTCCCGTAAGCTGGCTTAAGCTCGGTTAAGTCTATTTTAGTTGAGGCTATAGGAATTCAATGCATGCTATCACAATGGAGCTTCGACCTCACGTTTCGTTTGACAATCGTAAGGAAAAGAATGTAATATAAAGTAATGTGACTCCAAACGAAAGCTCTAGTTGAATTATCGGAACATTTGCTTTGTCTGACAGCTCATCAGCTGTAAAAAAATGTCAACAAACAATATATTTGCTCTTTGGAGGGATGAAATAATAGAAATGTCATTCAAAGCAACCTCGAAGCGGGCCTAACGTAACGCAGACGAAGCCGAAGCTGAAGCGTGTATGTGTTTCAGCCTGGGGAGTCATTCCGTAATTTCCGAAACGATAATCGTCAAAACGATTATCATTAACGATATCGTCAATAATTTGCTTCACGTAACTTTATCACTATCGTCTCGTTCAATCGTTTTCAGTATAAGTTCGTTGAGTATATTCCAAATGTCAAAATGAACTCAACGAAAGATAATGCTTGTTCAATAACTTGAAAATGTTATTAAACTTGGTTTTCTTCTATGGGAAATTTTGAAAATTTGCAAAAAACGTATTGTTAATAAACATGCCAATTATTTTGTGATGTTTGTTGTTATTGTCACTTTTTGTGTTTTTATTTGTTGCCGCCGAAAATAAAACTATAATATCAAAATGTGTGTTCAATGTTTGTGTTTTTGTAATTTGTAATTTGGTCCAAGGGAAGGAAGTGAAGACTTCATTTTATCCACAGGGAATATAACTTGGCTTCAAAAATATTTAATGTTTTCAAAACTAATTTGGATTAGTGCTTTGTGAAAGAGCGATACAAAAATCGTTGCCTGTCGAATATACCAATGTTCTTCCTACGCCCCAAAGTTTCAATAGTTACAACAAATTTTAATATTGAATGTACATATATACATTATGAATGTAGAACGACAACCGTCTGGCAAATTTAATGTTTATAATATCATTATAAAATCCTCTTTTGCAAATCCAGAACAACAATTGTTTTATTTATTTAACAACAATTAAGAGAGATTACTAATATTTTCTATATAAAAAATGCGTAACCGAATTCATTGTATTTTTTGAGATTTCATTTTCATTTTGTAACAAAACTAAACTACACCGAAACTTTTTTGCTTCAATTTGCTTAGTTGTCAATGGAAATTAATAGCAGACGATACCTACTTAGCTATCGTGCAAACGCTATCGTTTTGACGATATCACTTTGACGATTATCGTCTTACGTGAAGTGAGACTATCGTCGAAACGATATCGTCTGACGATAATCGTTTTACGGAATGACCCCCCTGCTTAATTGCGCGAAAGTTAGCAAAATTTAACGAAACTGAGCAGAACGTCTATTATGGTTAGTGACATATGTATAAGGCTGTGTATTGGTTCGTTCCCTTTAGCTGGCTTAAGCTCGGTTAAGTCTATTATAATTGAAGCTATAGGAATTCAATGCATGCTATCACAATGAAGCTTTGACCTTACGTTTTGTTTGACAATCGCAAGGAAAAGAACGTAATGTAACGTAATGTGACTCCAAACGGAAGCTCTAGTTCAATTATCTGAATATTTGCTTTGTCTGACAGCTAAACAGCTATAAAAAAATGTTAACAAACAAAATATTTGCTCTTTGGAGGGATGAAATAATAGAACAACCTCGTAGCAGGCCCACTAACGCAGACGAAGCCGAAGCTGAAACGTGCTTGTGATTCAGCCAAAATGACGATGGGCTGGATTAAAAAGTATGCGCATTCGATAGAACTTTATAACCAAAAAGTATAACAAGACAACAAAATCAATCACATAATTAAATTAAGGACAATTTTACTAAATTCAGTAAATATGGTTAACGTGAACGCCTTGCGTTTAGAATTGATTTAAGGTTGTACCAAAATTTCACAGAACCAGAGTTAGTCAACACCTAAGGCAGTACAAATACTTCTCCTGTTCAATTTTAAAGTCTTTTGTAAGACATGAACTGCATTCCTTATTGGGGAGAGAGGCATCCATTTTATTCTAAGGGCCATCTAGCTCCGCAATTAGCAACCACTTCCGCCACGAGCTCCTACTAGAGAGTTCCAATAAATTATGATGGAAATTATATCGTTACCAAATTGTAAACAAATTTTTATTATTCATTCTAATTCGATGGATTCGATTCTACCCAATGACTACAAAAATCGCAGAAAGTTGACATTCGATACAATGTACACATATTTTGTTAATTCAGCAAAATACTCCAGATAAATAATTTTGTGTTTGTTTTGCATTGATTTTGAAATATACCTTAACTTTTCCTTTTATTTAATTTGGAATAAAAGAAAAACGATTTAGTGGAATTTGCATATATGGTTTTATTTATGACAAATTAACTCGAACATTTTCAAGGAGGGTTTTGATTCTAATACAAAAAAATAAGTTGACGTGTTTTGAGAAAGTCAGGCATTTACTTTCTTTTATATTAATCATTCGTTATATTTTAGTTCTAGTAATCAGCCGTTAAATGACAAGTAACGAAGAATTGAAAAAAGTGTTTGCTGGCATAAACTCGAATACCTTAATTTCAATTTTTTAAGTACTTAACTTTTCATGGAAAATTCGAAAACCAGAAATTCAAAAGTGAGACTCCATACTTTCAGGTGAACCTAATATAACGTCTACAGAGTTAAACTTCAATTAACGTACGTAGTACGAATATTTTAATGTCGGTGTTTGTAATGAATAAATTTGTAAGAAATAAGTAGTATATAAGAAACCATTAGACAATTTATAACAACTAAATTTGTTTTTGATTTTTGGTCATGAAGATTAAATCATATTTTTATTTTTAAGTAAGCCGAAAGTAAAATCTGGCTTCTTTGAAGATTTCTTATCTATTCATTCAAAAAATGTAAATTTTGGACGTGTGTAGAATAATTTGCTATCTTAATTGTACTTACAACTTTAATTGAAGTTGTACGTAGGGGAAAGCTGGCCAACACTGGATTTAAAACGTTCAAGGTGCTTGCTATCTCTAAGCAGATCGCTTATAACCGGACACTGTCCAATAGGAAAGCACGCCACGCGACTAGGCGTATTCTCAAATGACTTTTGCAGAAGCTGTATGGACGAGGAAGAGGAGGAAACAGTTCTTCATCTTCTCTATACATGCCTGGCTCTGGCTCGAAAACGCAAGAATTACCTTGGAGAATTCTTTTTTAACGATCTAAATCATATCAGCATAATCAGCCAGCCTCTCACGTTTCGTAAGGGACTCAAACTAGTTTCATTGAGCTTAGGAGGAAGCCTCAAGACTCATGTGGTATCACAATGGGCCATTAAACTGGCCTAAGTGTGTCCGTTTCCATCTTGGCCATCTACTTTAACCTAACCTAAGGGAAATGCGGTTTTTCTTAATATTGACAAAAAAGCAGTAACTTAACAATCAATGTTATACATTATTTTTGAAAAAGGCTAAATTTTAAATAAGTACCAAAGGTTGCTCATTTAAGTTTTTAACGTCCTTTCAATAAAACTCCGTTAGTTTCTTGGTAAATTTGTGATTTTTGTTTGTGGAGATCAATTATTTTAGATTTTTTTTAATAGATAAAGTCTAAAGCAAAATTGTTTGTAATAAAAAGAATATTCTCAAGTGAGTTAAAAAAGGTATTATAACTTACCTTGCTAAAGTACCCTACAGTATGGCATCCATCGATGTCGGCCAATGTCATTACATAAAACAAAAACGGTTCCACATCGCAGTACAATGTTTTGTGATCCAAAAAGAACTTGGCCAATAAACACAAATGTTGGCAATATTGTTTGTGTCGTTTGCCATCCACCTGCCACACTTGTAATTTTCCCTTTCTATAAATTTCATCACCTGGAGGATGTCGCCACATGCACTTCTGTGCGTGTCTCTTGATACCTGTTTCGGATTTTTGATATCTCAGACAAAATTCACAGATGTACATTTTGGGTAGGCGTGCAACATCCTCTGGATACGGCGATTGATACCACACCTTCATTTGGTATTTACCCATTGTGATGTACCTGAGATTGAAAATTCAAATTTTACAAACATTCGATGGGAAATATAAGTGTGTACTTACTTGATACCCTTGCCAACTTGAAGACCCTTGAGTTCGTTTTCGATTTTTTCGCTTGCTATTGCTTGAGCCTCCCTAAACAGCTGCAGATCATATTCTGGAACCAGTCCGATCAGATTTGGCTCTCGATCATGATCGGTGCAATCTTTTTCACTTTTTATTTTATCTGCCATCGATGAGTGCGCCTGCTGAGGCTTAAATCTCGCCCGAGCTTCTCGGATTTTTTGTAAATATTCCTTCTGTTCGGGGGTGGACACCTTTTTCTGTGGGTCAAACTGACTCGCTACTCTGTCATACTCGTCGTCTTTGAGTTTCCTTTCGTTTGCCCGCTCCTTGCACTCAGAGGCAGACATATTATGGAATATTGGACAAGCTTCTGGCAGGAAATGTTTCTCCAGGTTGCCACTAAGATGGCCAGACGAATCGCATCCCTCTATGGGACACTTTTGCTCTTGAAGCTGCGGTGAGATGGCACGTTCCGTACAAGCTTTTTCTGATTTCATGTCGCGCTTTGTTTTTGCCTTTGCTTTGCTCTTAGTCACCACCGAGGCTTTCTTCGCAGGACTTTTGGAGAGTGATCGCTTATCCAGCTCACCTTCAGATTCGGTGTCGGAAACTCTTCCAAGGATATGCTTCGATCTTCGCGTGCTTAGTGATCGAGTAAGCTTTCGAGGGGTGGTTTGCTTGTTTGCCGCAGCTGCTGCATCAGAGTCGGACAGAACTACGGCCTTATCTGCTTTTGCCGATGGGGTCTTTGTAGAGAGGGCCTTCTTCTGAACCGCCCGTTTCGAGGGTGGCGATGATGAGGTGTCGCTGGATTCCGATGCATCCGAGTCGGTGGAAGAGGACGACCCTTCAGCAGATGAAGAAGCACTCTCAGAATCAAACTCATCTGAGCTTCTTCGATTCGCCGTTGCTTTCCCAGTCGGCGGGGCACGCGCTTTTTGGGGAGATTTCGATTTCGGAATGGTGGTTTTTGATTTTGCGCCTGCTGCACTTGCCTTGCCCTTTTGTTGTGCAGCATTTGTACTTCCTTTCTGCGGGTTCTTCTTGGGTTTTTTGACCTCCTCTTGACCCGAGTCTGTCGAGTTCTCTGGGGAAAAAATACTTTTGTTTTTGGAATTACTATTCGAGAGTGCTTGAGATTTGGCAGCAGTGTGAAAAGCCTTCGTTTTACTACTAACTACTTTCGAGGCAAAGTTTTGTTGCTGATGTTGCTTGACGATTGCTGGAGGAGCCTTACCGCCCCCATTCGCCGGCGGATGACTTGGCACTAGGGTAGGGGGAATTACTTTCTTCTCCACCCCTGGTCTTTTGCGCGTGTTAGGAGGCTGAGTGCTGGAATTCGATCGGTTGAGTCGCTTGCTGGGAGGCACGTCGTCATCGCTGGAATACACACTGCTTCTTGAGAGTCTTGGGTTTGGCCCGCCAGTGGATAATCGGGCTTTTGTCCCAACCGCAGAGGTCGTTGGCTTTTCATCAGTCTTCACCTGACCCTTTACTTCCGTGGAACTCTTTCTCCGCACATTCTGTGACTTGGCTGGCTCTGGAGCTTTTGGATTAGCCGACGCATTAGTTGGCTTGCCTTCTGTTGAGCTCGACGAATCTGTTTCGGAGGAAGAGCTGCCACTCTCCGACCCGCTGCTGCTCCCACTGGAACTCGAAGAACCTGACGACGAACTCGAACTAGATTCCTCTGTAGAAGTTGTACTCTGTAAATAACCGAAAATAGTTTTTCTTTTATTGTCTGTAAGCTGCAAAGCGCTACTCTGCACGAAATTGTGCTTGCGTAATTACTATTTTGAATAAACGCGCCTGTCTAGTTTGAGCATAATTTATGTGAACGACCGAACAATTTGTGTATGTAAATTAGTTTATTTTTGTGTTACATTGTAACTCGTTGTCTGAAACGACGACGACGAAACAGAAACGATGTTAAAATTTTCCACATTCGGGTTATCGCTCTTGAAAGATGCCAAAAAGTATTTGCAATTATTTAAAACAAATTCTCAACCACAGGGTTTCCCAGTTTATCCAGAAATAGTACGCAATCACAAATTGGCCAAAGCTGTAAGTTAATTATTTTCATCTTCTTTTCTTTTTCTTCTCTGAACACAAATCTTTGGTATAAATATGAAAATGGTCTCACTTTTTTTCTAAAGGACATTTTTGTTTGAAGATATTTTGTGTTGTTTTTGTAGTTTAGTGTTAATAAATTAGGAATAAATTATAAAACTAGTTTCTGGTCTTTTGTGTGATAAAAACAAATACTTTTTCTATCTTAAAAAAAATACTTTTGTTTATTTCACAATCAAAACGCCATGTTTTCTTTTTTCCTTTCTCGGCGATCTTTTTTGTTTCTTTACTTGACATTTGGGGGATGTGTTCGTGTGAAGTTATAAATTTATTTAGGTTCGTTCGTTTACTGCTCAAATTATAAAATAATGTTTTGATATATCAACTCGGTCCTAGCAAGGTATCCCTCCGACGCGGAAAATTCTCCGAATTTTATACGATTGGAATGCAATTGCAAAGGAAAAACAAAATGGTTGAGCAACTGGTGTGCTTGATAGAAGAAAAACCTTAAATCTCGTGTTGGATAGGTGGATTTTTAGTCACCTTGTTGAACGAGTTGGATAGCTGTCAAATAATAAAAACTTTCAGCTGTTCACAAAAAGCAGAGAAATATTTAAGCTTCGAAGTCAAAATCGTTGTAAGATAAAACATTTACTGTATAATTCAACTGATTCGTTGGACGATGATGAATTGATAAGTGCGTGACAATTTAATAAAAAGAGATAACCTTAATCTGCAATCTATATTTAATTTCCTCTTAGCTTAATTGGAATCCTATACCATTAATAATTTACTTGAGAAATCTCCGGTCTTAAACGATCTACGTTTAACAATAAACTATCCTAAAAGAAAGGAGGACTATTATGAAGTGACAGTACCTAGATATAGTTTGGAAGAATTTCGGTCTTATTCCCAACTTCAACTAACATTTTGTATCTTTTTGTTTACCAACACATACAAAAAGCTGAAATCAATTTTCAAGTTTCTTGAAATTTAACCATGTGTTGAATCAGCTGTTCCATGTGTTGACATCTCAGCTGTTTTTGATCAGGGGTTATTTTACACGTAAAACACTAACAAAAAGGTATGCGGATACGATATCTGTCTGAGATTGAACGCAGCCATTGTTCAAAACTACACCAAGAGAACACCAGGGGTGGAATCGACTAAGGTGATAATTGATGATAGTCAAATTGACTATAACGAGTTCTCTGTCTGTGTAAGATAATTCAACTCAATTGAATTCGGTTGAAAAATTTTAGATTAGAATTGTCAACATTCATTGTTGCTATAATTTTAAACCACCACATTAACTATCACCTTACATATATCAACAATCATTTTAGCCGATTCCATCACAGAAGTGGTTAAGCTAAGGGCGATTTTAATTTGCCGGTTTTCAGAATAAAGGCATTACTGGAAGAGTATCATTTTGACGTCTAGTCCTTTTATACATCTCACTCATTATAAAATATTAAAAGTTTGTTCTATTAATTCAATGTCAAAATAACGGCAAGGCAACTTTAGACAGCTAAATAAAGGTTCCATCCAATTAAGGGGCTTATTGTTGCTGTCATTGGTTCTCGTCATTGAAAATTTTGTTTGAGATTTAAAAGCGATTAAGAGTGTCAAATTTGCTATGTTTGGTGTCAAAATAAAGTTGATAAGTTGTAGATTTTGTTTTCTAAACAAAATGATTTATTTAATCCCGAACTTTTCTTTTTGTTTATTCTAAATACTATTTACTATATACCAAAATGGACACGTCTTTTATTTATTATCCTTTTATAACACTATATACTACATTAGCTGTCACCAAAAACATTTACGTGACATTATTAATATGTGCAAAAACAAATAAAATAGAAATATTTGTTTGAACAAAATAATAAAAAGATTTAATATGGATTAAGAAAAATTGAAAACATAAAAATCTTGGAAGATGTGGCTAAAGCAATGAATAAAAAGTGCATACAACAAAATTGAACCATCCACCACATTGTATTGCAGCTATTTATAAAATGGGGGGAATTTATTAAAACAAAACACAATTAAATATTAAAATAAGTGTTTTTTACTTCCTTTTTTACAAAATATTTGCCATCAACATTTACGGCGAATTTTAACTCCTTCGAGCTGATAAAAAGAATTTTTGAACTTTTGCTTGTGTGTTGTCAAAATGACAGTCCAAATCAGGAAGTTATATTTAACCGAGCGTTTATAGCGGAGTTTTCCAACGTTAGCTCTTAGTCTGACTGTTAAAATAGTCATTTGTATAATGAAATCATTAGATATGAGTTAAAAATTTAATTTTGATTATATGTGAGACCTTTGTATTCCCTTTTGTCATCTCTAACCTCAAATTTTTGATTCCAATCAGAAAATAATTAATTTTAATCAGGAACTTTTTTTCAAATTAAAGAAATTAGAAATTATATCTACAAATGGAAATTTTAATTACAGAAACGTTTAATTCGGCATTTATTAAATTTGGCAAATTTGTAATTCTAAGAAGGAAGAGATGTCTGTATAATCCGAAATAAATAAACAAAATTTCTCACTTTTGTTGTCAGAGAATAGAATTTGTATGATTCGATTCAATTCAATGCAATTCGAAAAGGAAGCAAATAAATGCTTTAATTGCAAGATGAGAATAAAAAGTGAATTGTTTGTATATAGTTCACTGTCATAACCAAAAACTGCCAAATCAACAGAAATTATTTTTTGTTTGCCATAATGAAATCAGCTTTTCAGGTAAACAAATTTCTGTCAGGAAAAGAGAAAACTTACCTTTTTATCAAACAAATAAATATGCAGTTAAACTTTGTTTTCAAAAAGAAAATTCTGTGAGTTACTAATGGAAAACCCTTTAGCTGGCTTCCAAAAACCAAAAATATAGGTATCCTTTCAAAATGTATTCATCATTGCTAAAATAAAAGTAAATGGAAAGAAAAGTTTTGGTTATAAAATAAGTTCCAATTTTTTTAACAAATGTGACTTGCTTAATTAATTTTAAAAATGATAACATTCGACCTTAACTGTAAACAAACGAACCTAAAATTCTAATTCAAACAAAAAAATAAAATTCTTTATCGAACAGATCTATTGCTTTCACCAAAAAAGAACTCCAGCTGTCAAAATAGAAAGAAAAGTAAACAAAAAAGAAGAACAACCTGCACAAACCTTTGTTATTTTTTTTTGTTTTGTTATACGGCAACAAATGTTTATAACAAATGCATAGTTATTTTTGTAAATAAGAGCAAAATAGTAGAGAATAATTAAATACTCCACACAATAGTTAGTTGATATTCGGTTAATTAGAAGACATGATGTTAATTTGTATACTTCTCCATATCGTCACGTCACTAGTTTTAATAACTGCTACTGACGACGAATACTCCACGTATGTAGGACGCAAACAGGTGACTGACTGGTGAAGTGTTGGTAGCTGACCCCTACCAATAATTTGTATCCTTAATGTTATGAAATGAAATCTAACAAAAAGCCGGTATTAAATTTAACATTTTCAGATAAAATACAACACGATGGAAATGGCAGACAGAGAATTTGGGAAGCTTAGTCGACTTTCGAATACAACCCATCTTCGAGAAGCTGTTAATAAAATACTAATCCCACGGGTTGTGGGAACCGAGGGCCATAAAAATGTTCGCAACTACATTGTAAAAACCATGCAAGACCTAAATTGGTCGGTGACAATAGATTCTTTCGATGATACTGCCCCCATTTTGGGAAAGCTTACTTTCCACAACATAATTGCCACATTCAATCCAAATGCAGAACGATACCTAGTTCTGGCATGCCACTATGACAGCAAATACATCCAGGAGTACGAGTTCCTGGGAGCCACCGACTCAGCAGTTCCTTGTGCCATGTTGCTGAATATTGCCACGGTTATGAACGAAGTCCTCAGTAGATTCAGGCATCAAAAACTGAGCTTGATGTTTATTTTCTTCGATGGTGAGGAGGCATTTGAAACGTGGGGACCCAACGACTCAATCTACGGTGCCCGTCATCTAGCGAAAAAGTGGCAAACCGAAAAGAAACTCGACCAAATAGATATGTTAATGCTCCTAGACCTACTGGGAGCTCCAGATCCAAAATTCTACAGTTGCTTCCAAAACACTGAAGATTGGTATTCGAAGCTGGCAGTTATTGAGAATCGTCTCTCTGAGTCTGGACTAATGGAACGATATTCAACAAGTGGCATGACACACGGAGAAGAATTTCATAATCAATATTTTCAGCCACATTCTCTTAAGACAGTCATCGAAGACGATCATGTTCCATTTCTTAGATTAGGAGTACCAATTGTGCATTTGATACCAATACCATTTCCAAATGAGTGGCATACAAAAGACGATGACATGTCAATTATTGACTACACAACAACCGAAAATCTCAATAGAATTTTAAGAATATTCGTCATGGAGTATTTGATTTCCTATGAAGATGAGGATGACTACAACAACGATGACGAATAAAAGTATAGATTTTGTGATTAATTTTAATTTTATTTACCAGACAGATGCTAAAAAATGTTTCAATTCGATTTGGTCCCAAGGACCACCTTTTACTCTCTTGCGAAAATTGTTTTTGGACTTAGGACTATAATAATTAACTTATAACTTGTGCTCCAGTGTTTTTTTTTGTTACTTAATAAAAATTCTTTTAAACTTTTAAAGTGTTGTTTTCTTTGAAATCTTTAAAGCAAATCATACTTCAAAAAACTAAGTCGTCTTGCATGGTTTTTTAACCCTAATACCTAAAATCTAGATCTTTCGGTTATCAAAAACATGTCGGAGAAATATGAGTAAAATTTCAACCTTTTGAAGAAAAAATAGTCCCTCCATTTGAATTTTTGTGTATTTGTGTTTAGTTCAACAGAAAAGGCCATAAATCGCAAAAATATTTAACTCACTTCAGTGCTAGAGTTCACACACTTAGCTTCGCATCTCTCTCGTGTTGTAAATAGATTTCTATTTCCTAAACATCCTCCATAGATGAATTCAACACAGCTTTTCGTATCCAAAACGTACGACCAAGATTTAATACTTCCATAACATGATCTCATCCCATCCCCATTTTTAAAAGGAGAATCCAAACATTCATCTGTCGAATTGAATTTTCAATAAAATTAGACGAACTTCAAACAAAATAACACATCTTACTTGATTCGGTGAATGCGAATGTTATGCTGATAAGTGTTAAGAGTAGACTGAATATGAATTTCATATTCATTGCTGCTGATTTCTTTCCTCGACAAAATATAATTCCGAAATAGTTTGATTCGATTATTATTCTTGCTATTTATACATTCTTAATTGTTTAGGCATATTTTTAACTTACAGTTAGATAGGTTGCACATTTGTGTCTAAGATAAATTAATAAGAATAATTATGGGAAAATAAACATGCCTCCATCAGACACAAATGTTTTACCCAGAATTGAATTAATAAAAATTAAAATAAATGTAATTAAATATTTAAGCACATATTTTAAGAGACAAAAGCGTATTTTGGGGGCGGTCCTTTGGCTGGGCGTGGTGAAACTCAACTTAATCAGCCTTATCACAGGCCCCGTCGTAGTAGATTCGTAGTACGAACCCCGAAAAAAGTATCATTGTTCCCGTCGTACTAAAAATTTGCTACGAAATTCGGAGTTCGGGAAAAGTGGTATCACTAGCCCCGAATGAATAGGAAGTTTGGCAGTTTTTTCTACGAACAGTTATTTTCATCGGAGTTCAATTGAAAACGAACAAAAAATATGTGGCGTGCGAAGATAAATTAAATAAAAATAAAATATATGAAGTAAGTTTTACTATTGTTTTAATGTGTAAAGTGCCAAATAAAGTAATCACAAATAAAATTCAGTTCCAAAGGCTTTGTGAAATGCTTTAAGAAAAACCTTAAGTTGCCCAAGGATGGTCGAAAATCTCTAAGGAGGAAGTGAATTCCGTTTGGAAAGCAGTAAAAACAGAGTTAAATAGCCTAGGCCCACCTTCTTAGGACACATCTAGCTGGAGAAAAGTAAATTGAATAAATTAGTCCAACACTTTGTTATCAAGATGCAAGGGGTTTAGTGTTCGTCGTCTTCGGTTATTTTCCTTATTTATTGCAAAGATTGCAACGGAAATATTATCCATTTTTAAAGACAACAACAAATGGAATTAAATCGAAAGATGAAAAACGAGCTTTTATTTATTTTTCTTATTTTGACGAAAATCAGCAGATTTTGAAACCCCGAAACTAGTATTTCTGTGTGGCAATCCTTTTGTAATTTCGTTTGGGTCTTATGATGTAAATGTATTCGTATTCTTAGCGTAACAAAATGTTCGGGGACTCGCTACGAGGGACTCTGTGATAAGGGTGAATGTCACGTCTATGAATCCGAAACTTTAAAATTCTAGTCTTTATACATCCAAAGAGTTCCAGCTCTCGGTATCGTAGTTAATTTGTTTTATTTATGTAACATCTACAAGCAGTCTTACAGCTTACAGATTATGGTGAAAATAGATATTAATATATGTATATATATAACATTATTAAAAAGTAAATAGAAATAAAAGACTAGCCTTAAAGGAATCTCTCGAAGAACTTAAATCAATGAATTGACAAACTTCATTGAACTGTTTTAAAGCCCTAGATATTGGCTCATTACTACATTAGTAGGTCCGATGGTATCGTACAAAAAGCAAATGCCTTAAGCGAAGTAATCTTGATGGTGCATAAATTGGTATTAAGGAAAGCAATGGAGGGCATCAAATATGATAGCATAACATGTCCCTCACAAGCATTATACCATGAATATTTTGTCTCGATTCCAGGACTTAATTCCTAGCAATAGGCATCTGGCCTATGGGGGCAAAACTCCATTTCATTTTAAAAAATATGAATTTTGTGAATCGCCTTTGGACTTTTTCGATGCGATTAGAAAAGATCTTAAAGGTCGGATACATATAACATCTGCATATTCAAGTATTGATCTGACAATGGATGTATAAAGTGATAATAACGCGTAGGGATCACAAAAATCAACGCAATTTCGTTTAAGAAAATCAACAAGTGAATTCGCTCTACCAACTAGGTATATAGTCAACATGGCATTTAAAAGAAAAAGTTGAATCAAGAATTATACCAAGATCTTTAATATTTTCTACACCGGAAAATGTGTTAGACTCGATCAAGTATTTAAAGTCAATATGAGTGTTTGATTTAAAAAAAGAGATAACATTACATTTTTTTTATATTTAACTTTAAACTATTTGAATTACACCATTCAAGCACCCGATTTTATCGGATTCAACACGATAGCAGTCATCAACACTTTTTATCTCAAGAAATAGTTTTAGATCATCGGTATATAGAAGACACTGGGAGTGATTTATGGCTTACGTAATGTCATTGATAAAAATATTAAAAAGAAGAGGACCCAAATGACTGCCCTACGGGACACCAGAAGTACATTCTATAGACCTCGATAGGAATTTATCAAACACAACTTTTTGAGACCTACCTATGAGGTATGACGAAATCCAACTCAGAAACTTAGAGTGGAATCCAAATATCTCAAGTTTACGTAGCAGTGAGTGATGGGTAACAGAATCAAAAGCTTTCCTAAAACCTGTGTATACAGCATCTACCTGACTCAATGCCTCAATAGAATTAATTACGTATGTTTAAAAAAGAGCCATATTTGTAGTGGTGGGCTCAACAAGAAACGGATGTTTTGTTAGGAGGTATATAACTTTATGTAGGCAACATTATTTTAACTGGTAGCCATTTTATCCACTGTTAAATGATTTACTTCTAGCTTGGTTAGGTATTTCAAGAATTGAAGTCACAGGTTCACCTGACACGAACGCTGTTACATACATAAAAACTGTGTTTTGACTAAAATAATTGGCCCACACTTCTTTAAAAAATTATGCTGTCCAAAACGTTCCAGTCAATGGTGACCGCTGTAGAGAGATGACAATTAAGTTATTGTTATTGTGTTTTGTGACTTTTAAGATGGTGCGATTAAACGCCACCGCTTGAGTATTTTCTGTGGGGATATGTGAAGTCGCTAGTATACCCCGATAAGCACGAATTGATTGACAACTGGGATGCCACAAATGTTATTAAAAGTCATACAAATTGGACCTTCAGACTAGACTACGTCTACGTCTGATCCAGCCATGGCAGTTATATGCCAGATATCATATGTGAATTATAACCTGAAGATTGTTTTTCGAAAAAAGTAATTTCATGTCAAGTTTGTTTTATTCCTCAAGAACTAAAAAATTAGTAAAAAGAACAAAATTCATAAAACAAAAGAAAACCTGAATAAAGTATTAAAGTCTTAAAAGGGTTTATCATGAAAAACTTTCTAAGCGATGCTGCCCAGGTTTTCTCTTGGTTTACATGCTAAATGGTATCTACCGTGCCACCAGTTTTCATCAAACGAACACGTAGTTTAACATGAAACTTAAATATTTAAATAGGGAAAAAGTAGCTCATAAGTGTTTAAGTAGAGCGTTATTTAAATATTTAAGTTTCATGTGTGCAAATTCATTAGGAAAACAAACAGAATTGTTTATAATATTTACACAAGTTTATAATTCCCTCAATTTCGTTGTTGTTTTTAAATCTTACTTTATTGTATGTGTATGGATTTTCAAGCCCACCTGCCTTCTAAAAAAAAGTTTAAATGTTCATAAAACAGGTGTTCGCAGGTGACAACGAAGTATATAAACTGTGCACATATTCATAGCTCTTTATAAAGGTACCAAATTATCTTAGAATATTCTTAAGAAATGGCCAAAAACTTTGACACGCCTCTAGCTTCGTTCTTAAATACTAAGCTGTTATCGTTTTTATTACACACAAAACTTCCTAATGTATTCGAAATCTTGTTGGTTTTGAAAAGGCTTTTATTGACTTTTTTAATTTAGATCGCGAATTGTTTTAAAAGCCTTTAACTTCTAGCTTTTATTCTGAAACTTATTTTATGCTTCTACAGGTTTCTGTTTACCATCGCAATCCAAAACATTTACAAATCCTGAAACAAAAAGACAATTACCAAATACGTATTCGTGAGAGTTTCGAATTACAATAGAACTCGAAGGGCTGAATAGATCTTGCTCACAGTAAAAATTCACAATCTTTTTATTAAATATGAATTAAAAAATAAAATCCAAGGCTTAATTGTACCAAAAAAAGTACATTGTTCAATTTCAAAGATCCACTACCATTTTTTTGCATGAGATAGGAACGTAACCACGATCGATATTTTACCAGTTTCTCGTCAGGATTCCATATTTTCGACCCATAATTACAAAGACTCCCTTCACAGCGATCACAAAATGGATCACTTTCAGTGCACTCGTCAACTTGAGAATCACATCCACGTAAAGTGTAGACCAAATTCAGCCTGGAAACTAACGTAGTCACGCATTTCTCATCTCGATGGGTACAATTACTGACAGTTATATTCGAAATATCCAACCAACTGGCACAATTGGGGTCTTTGATGGATGAACACTTGTAACATGAACGAATGGTTTGTCGATTACAACCGTTTGCATCACGACATTCATAACAGATTTGATTTGTTTTTGGTGGTGGTGCATCGGATCCACATCCTCGCCAGAGATGCATACCCTCTTCGCAGGAAAAACATGAATGCGATTGGCATTTTTGAGGACTGAGTGTGATGGTTTGATTGCGACAGGCGGGATTGGTTTTAGAATCACAAACATTACAGTTTATAGTGACACACTCGTCGTTGCAGTATTCGCCGTAGCACTCCGTTAAATTGCCATTGATTGTGGATCCCATTGCAGAAGAACAACCTCGGGTGAGGACGTTTGTTTGTTCGTTTCTAAGTGTGTAACACTTTCCTTTATGGCCAAGGAGTACTTTATTGTAACACGTTTTTGGTCCCGATACTTTACATTGTTCATTTGCTGAATCCTTTTGATTTCTGAGACAATCGTAGTCTGGCGACGACGGATACGACTGAGCAAAGGAACATGCTAGACAATTATGACGAGTAACTCCTATTTCATTGTTGCAACCATCATAGTTGCACTTTAGACAGATATTTGTACAATTGACTAACTTTTCAATATCAGACACTTCACATCCACGTCTGACCGTGTCTTGGCTTATTACATTTGTGTAACATCGGTCTTCCTTTTTGTAAACACCACAAACCTCTGGTTTATGCACTAAGCTATTCTGAACATCTATGCAAGATGAACCGAGGCACTGATAACAACGCAAGCGATCTGTAGGATAAATTCGAACATTGCAAAGAGATTTGTTGCACTTCTCGCATAGGCCTGAACAATACTTGCTGGGAAAGACTTCTGATAAGCAACCTCTTTGAGTGGTACCATTTACGACTGTTCCAAGGAAATTAATATACATTTTAAAAATATAAACAAAAAGTTTTTGAGTTACCTATCGCAGTTACACATTCATCGCCTTCCTTGCATTCTTGTACTTCCAACTGTTTTCCCGGCCTTTTTGCGCAGTCAATGTCTGAACTTGAATTACAGGTGTAGCACTCCAAGCAAGCGGCTTTAGGAAATTAATGCGTTTTAGTTTTAAAAATAGTCAAGAAAAAAAGCCTGATCTTACCCACAGTTAAGAATTGGGCTATAAATATTACTTCTAAGGCCGAGAATTGTTTCATTCTTTTCTTGGGTTTCCAACTTAAGAGAATAAATTGACTTTTGTAATACTAAAATAATTCTACACCTAAACGATAAGAATCAAAAGCATAGATAGAGGAGTTTATCAATGATTATAAAATAGAAGAGGCTCAATAAAGATATTGTTAAATTGGAAATTTTAAACAGGGCCTTAGTCAATTTTGTATTAAAAAGGGGCCCAGTTTTATTCTACAGTGCTTCTTCCAAATAGTTCTTTTGAAAAACTGTATTACTTGGAGTATTTTAAGAGATGATAGATAACTCCTTTTTTTCTATAAGATAGCACTGCTCTCCGAACTTTAATTTGCTGAGGCGTCTATTCAGATATTTGTGGGCTATGAATAGACTTCCTGAATTCTCACGATTTAACTTTTCTAGTTTCGAAACAGCTTTGATCTTACAGAGGAGGGATGTAGTTTTGGTGTTTTGGAAGGAAACTCCGTCATAATTTGTTTAGCGTGGATACATCACAAAAACAGAAGAAATTTGTCCCCTTAAAATACCTTAAATAAAACAAACAAAACGTGAGGTGGATTTTTCCTTGCATTTAAATAAAAATTTACAATATATTACACTAATAACAAATTATAGACAAAATAAAGATAATTGTACTAGGGTTGCAGAACTTCCCCACCAAATTCAATATTATAAAGAATCTGTTGAATTTTCAAACGTGCCAAAGCGTTTTTATGCCTCGAGAGACGTTTCAAAATTGGCGAGCAGCTTAGCAGAAATTTATCATCACCATCGATATTCATAAGTGTGGCGTACTCTTCAGCAGTGAGGGCATTATTGCTTTTGGCTGTTTGTAGCTGTATTTCTTTTTTACTTTCCTGATGCTGATGCACAACTTCGGTATCGTGATCGTCCAGTGTCAGATATTGTGTTGTTGTTGTGGGACTCGGAAATATTCGAGTTATAAATTGATTTCCATCAACAAGATCGATTGTGGAGTCGTTTTGATGTTGATGCTGTTGGCGTTGTTGATGGTGAAGTTGTTGTTGTTGTTGATGGTGGTGATGATGATGATTGGTTGAGTTTGGTTCGTCTTCAATGAGGCTGTTACTAATTGAATTATTATCAGTCTTAAAAGAAGCGTGTGTTAGGTCATTAACGTCGTTCACGTTTATATTCGCTCCGGAATCGGAATCGTGTATTAAAATGTCATCGTGAGAGTTATCTTGAAAATCTTCCAATACAGTTTCCTCAATCTCCAAGCTGTAATTTAAGAGATTATATTTTTTAAAGGCATTTGATATTTTGACCGAAAAAAAACTTACTTGGAGTTATCCAAATATTGAGCAATAAAACTCATCTGATCAAAAAATATCCATTTCTTGCGTTTATAGGTTACTGGTTCCATTCTTCCCATTAATTTGTAGTGTTTTGAAAATGCATCCCGAAGTGAACGCCAACGTTTTCTACACTCTTCAACTGTTGACAAGAAAAAAATGTGTGTTTATTAAAAGCGTCAATTTAAGTATATAACAGTAAGGCAATACAAGTCATTAAATACGAATGGAATTTTATTGTGAAAACAAAAGCGTTCTAAATATCACATCACATATTTCGTTTAACTTGTAACAAAGTTAACAAATAATCAAGCAAATGAAAGCCGATAATTTGTTTATTCCAAAAAAGTTGTGAGTTATGGTGCATACAATTTTTCATCGAAATGTTTACATTGGGAACGTAAACGATGTTTAAAAGTTTCCCTGGGAATTAATTCATATCGGAAAAACTATTAAGCTGTCATTCGACGGGGCCCTACTATATAACTCGATTTTACTTTTGACTCTATTTGAAACTCATTTTCGATTCTACTTTCAAATCGTACTACGTACGAAAGTAGGATCGGATGTCGGTTATACCAACTTGTTTTCAAAAAATGTTTACGTTAAATAAAAAAAAATAACAAAACATAATAAAAATAAAACACCAAATTTTTGGACAAAATTAAATATTACAAGAATGGACACCGATGGAATTTGGTTCAATTTGCAAGGAAATGAAGAACGGTACAATCAAATTGAACGCAGAAGAATAAAAGATAATTTCAAAATAATGAAGCTGAGTGAGAAAAGATTTGTACATTTGTATATACTTTTGTTTTAGTTTTGCTAAGAGCTATCGTTTTTCTAAAGACGGGTTTATGTTCTTACTTAACACACATCCGACATGACTAATCGCAGAAGACAAAATGCTGTTCCGATTATCATTAAGTTATCAGCAGCATTGAAGTTTTTGTCAACAAGAAGTTACCAAACCAAATCGGTGGTGACAAGAACGTTCTAGTTGCACAGCAAACTATACCAAAAATACTTGCCGAAGTTTTGGATTCAATCGAAAGAGGCATGATGAATTTTAAAATGAATGATGAAGAGAAACCAAAGTCCAAACGCTATTTTTGGCAAAAATCACGAATTTTCGGTGTAATTGGGGTGGTAGATGGAACTTATATTCAACATTTTACTTACACTTTGACAAAAAAAAAACTTCGCTCGCAAACACATTTGATGTAAAGTGATTATTTTCGATTTTGCCTTGTTTTGAATTCTACTTTCGAGTTACGTAGAATATAGTTGGCACTACTAGAACCATTCGATTCTCTTTGGTTCGAAAGTAGTCAAATACAAACATAGTACCAATTTTTCGAATTCGAGCAATTTTACTGTAGAATCGAGTTACATAATAGGGCCACTGAGATAGTTAGATAGAAAACGGTGAGAAAACACCTGAAGTTGAAAAACAAATAGGATATCGTAGCTATTTTCTTCTGTCTAACTAACGACTGTTTTAATAATATAACATACTCCAAATCATCATACTCATTTTTGAAGTCGATTGAACCGTATATTGATATTTAACAAAAATTATGGTGGTTTGTAGATACGTAAAAATTTGCATTTTTGGAGAAAGAAATAGCATTTTTTTAAAGAACGTACTACTTGGGTGACCAACGAACATTCTCGATTACAGTGACAATAAAACTATTTAAATAATTGTATGCATCGAAGAATAACTTTTGAAAAATCGAAGTGACAGTATTTTATAAAAATAAAACCTAAAATCATACTTCTAAATTAGGGTGATTCGTTTCCGAAAAAAAAAAAAACAAATTTTCTCGGTGCTCAAGCAAAATATTAATTTACTTATAGAAAACAAAATTCTCACCAAGGTAGAGCTCAATATGAATTTTAAGTACTTACAATTTAAAATTGAAGATTTCCCGTTTAAAATGCATGTACAAAATGTTGTCAACCGGTTTAATGGACCTTATAGGGAATTTCACGTTCTTTAAATTTGCTTATGTGTTTTTTTTTTTAACTCGCACTGGTTTGCCAGCAGGAGTCATCAAAGATCAATTTTTTTGAATGAATAGTATTTTTGCGTATTTATTGTTTTATTTTATGTTAAGTCATGGTTCATAGCAACAAGTGCTTTTGAAGCTCCTTATCATGACTTACAATTTCAAAATTTATTGGAGTACAGAAAAAATCATCCAAAAACTGCTTTAGAAAAACTTTCTAAACATTTGTGGTACTTAAACGAAAACCTTACAGGCTTGGCTTTTTTTGATAAAAAATCAGATCAGAAACAAAAAATCAAGCAATAGTAAAAATTTTTGATTCACTTGAGATAAAAAGAATTTTTAGATAATGTCGTATAAAAGATTTTGTGAATCAAGAATATCACTATTTTCGAAATGTTTAATTTGACGTATGAATTTTTAGACATTGACCCTGACTTTTGGGAGATGGATGATGAATACATTACTTGCTGTGAAAATTTTGAAAAATTACGTGTTGTTAACGATACTGCTGAACGATGTGTTGCCTTCATTGCAAAATTTAACGAGTTTGGTACGTATAATGAAAGTCAGAAAGAATATCTATTATTAACAGTCGAACAGTTCCGAAAAGAATTTCAAACGTGTGCCAAAAAGCTGTACTCAGCTCTAAAATCTTAATCTGATTTATATAAAAATCGTAATTATATAATATTTATCAACTTATTTTTTAAGACTATTGAGATGTTTACTAACTTTGCAATATATTACATAACAATGTAACCTTCTGTTTGTTTGTTTTGATTAAAGTTTTGTTGTTTCTATATAAATTAATGTGTTATTTTTATGTTTATCACAAGTCAGAAAACATAATAATTCTAAAAAAGTTGTTGCTATGCTATAGAGAAATACATTAGTAACCAATAAAAAAGTTTTTATGATTGAGTAGTATTTATCAATTTCTTAAGTTTTGATGCATAAAAATGGCTGTAAATTGAATAAATACTGGTCCAAGTATTTTTGTTTACGAATCAGCCCTTTTGTTCTCCCTACTTTTTGCGAATTGCTCGAAAAAAAGCTTTTCATTCAAAAAATTGAACTTCGATGACTCCTACTGGCGAACCAGTGCGAGTTACACAATAAAACAGAAGCAATTTTAAAGAGCGTGAAATTCCCTATAAGGTCCATTAAACCGGTTGACAATATTGTAAAAAATGAGTGAGCATTAGAACTTTGAAAAAAAGCATTTTTTTACATGTATTTTAAATTGGAAAACTTCAATTTTCAAAATTCGTATTAAGAGCTCTACCTATGGTGGGAATTTTTTTTCTATAATTAAATACATTTTTCGCTTGAGAAACGAGAAAAAATTTGAAGATATGAATCACTCTATTCTAAATATTGGTGAAAATTGATTTTTGACTCAAGTATTTTGGCAACACATAAAGATATCGGCCTTAACATTTGGTAAAATTTTTAGAAGAATGCAAATTCGATTTTTTAATACAGAATACATATTACAAAATTAATAGACACTCATTTTCGACTTAAATATCTTGGAATAAATAAAAGTATTAACTTCAAAATTTTGTTGTCATGAAAAGTGCTTTCTTAAATTAGCCGTTCGGATTCGGCGTATAAACTGTAGGTCCCTTCCATCTCTGACAACATTACTCTCACACAGGAATGATTGAGAGTTGTAAGTCACTAGGCCCTGGTTCTTCATGGACTGTTGCGCCACCTAATTTATTTATTTATTTTTATTTTTATTAACTTCAAAATTGTTTCATTCCATATTTTTGTTAATATGATGAAATTTTCTAAGAACAATGCAATCGGTTTTTTATTATGAGAAATAAAAACTTTCAAAAAATTATTCTATACATTTGGTAAAAATTGATCTAGACTAAAATATCTCGAGAACAAACATAAATATTAAAATTAAACTTTAAAGGTTTGTTGCCAGCGTCTTTTTATTTTTGAAAACAACTACAAAAACATTGTTTAAAATAATACAAAAAATATCTTAAATATGTTAACATTACACAATTTTTGTATGTGTTTATCATCGCCGTTTTGTATTTTGTATTCTATACCTATATTTTGCGTAAGAGCTTCTAGTACTAAAATAGTTGCCTCTTTTTTAAAATAAATTATCTTTTAAGTCCTTAAAAATTTAGTTGCATATGTTTATAAAATATCAATCAATTGATTCCATCTCTTGTAGGCTTTTTCGTTCAAATCAGTAATATGCTTTGCACAGAGTTTACAAGCCCTTGACATTTAACAACAACAGGTACACTTTTCGTCAGCTTAAAAATTTTCAATTGAATTTAAACCTGGCTCTTTAGTCAATAAAATCAAATTTGTTATCAAGAAACGTCTCTTGCATAAATTGCTGATATATTTTAATTCAGGTCGTTTTTATATTGAAAGACTAACTTTACAGGCATCTCTACAGATGCATAAGGCATATCCTCACATGATATCGGTTAATTTTAATATGTTTAATACTTTTTAGGTGTATTTTAAGGATTTACCTTTTCCTCTTTTTTGTATTATAATTATCTGGAGTTATTGTCTTATATAACCAATAACTGTTCAAGAAAACCGCACAAAACCAATACTTCATTATTTATACAAATTATCCTCCTTTCCTAATAGCTAGCAAAGGGTTTTGTGACTATAAGGGTATAGATAATCCCTTCAGTGCGCTCAAAATAACAACAAAAATGAGAATGCTTTCGGTTCGAAGAATAAAAAAATAACAAACCACTTAAGTTATGATTGATTAATATCTTACTATTAATTTGTACATACATATATTTCGTGTGTTAATATTTTTAGAAAGTATGTAGATGTTATTTTTGGTTATAAAGTGATTGATGTCGTATGGATATCAAGTGCTTAGGTGTACTCGCGCCTGGATTAAATCAGATATGAGTCAATTTTGCACTTAAAACATACTGATATACCTTTGATCCTGCCCAATATAAAATACCATTACCCCAATTATGAATTGCAAAAAACAAAATTCGAAGGTCAATATTTAAAAATAGCGATCTTTGATCTTAGCTGATAGTAAAACATTCGTTTCTATGCTTCAAAAAAAAAAAAAAATATACCTATAACCACTAACTAGCCCATGAAATAATTAGACTATTTTAACTTTGTAACAAGAGCCCCACCTTCATTGAACCCCTCGATAGATTTCTCTTTAAATGCAAAGGTCAAATAGATGTCGATATGTTAGAAAAATGTTACGCGATCTATTTCTCAAAATTTATTGAAAAGAAAACAAAAATTAACACCTGTAGGTATCTAGCCCATAAATCATAGACAATTTTAACGACCCATTCTTTTTTCTCTCAGGAAATCAATATTTTTGAGTTCAATAAAAAGAGAAAACTTGTTGAGTATCCATAACCAGCATTCATCCTTAACCATGAAAAACAAAAGTGGTTAGAGGCGGAGGAGGAATCTGCATTCTGCAGGACCTTGAACAGAACGAACTCTTTGAAATGGTGAAGTAACCCAAAAATATACAAATTTCCACGGGCGTTGCCTGATTACAAAATAAATACGAAAGCCAATTAAATTTCTCTGTACATTGAAACGGCCAGCAAAAGCGATTTGACTGTATAAACATTTTTCTTCTTTTTCCTTTTTTTTTGAATGAATGGAATCAAACAAGTACGAGTACATACCAAACATATGGTTGTACAAATGAAGCCATACAAAGTCCTTATTTACCAGTTTCCACTAATTTTCAAGTTGCCATGAATTAAAACTCACTTCCAACAATTTCTCACTAAATTACTTAATAAATGAATCTTATTTTAAACAAATTTAGAAAAACCAAACAAAAGGGGAAAGAACAACAAAACAATCACAATCACAATTCATTCACACACGAACCACTGGATCCAATTGAATTTGCAATTTCCTTCCAATACTGATGGCGCAAAGCTGACTTTCGATATCCTTTTAACGACTTGTCATAGAGAATGGGTCGGATTTCGACTTGACGGATGAGGTCCTCCTCGTTGATTACGACAAGTTTATTTGGTTCGCGTTTGGGTTTTCGTTCTTTTTTAATTTCGACAAAATCAGTGTAAATGTCGGTTAGATCGGACATTATTGTTTTTCTTTTTTTTAATTTAGTTTTTCTTGTGTCAGAAATTGCAATAATTTTTGTTTATATTTTGATTTTGATTTTCTTTTGTTATTCTTTTTTTAATTTAATTTCAACGCATTTCACTGCAAGGCGATAGAATTTTATTTTCCCGATTTCGATAGCGAAGTGAGACATCGCAGTTTTTGACAGATGGTTACAGCGCATATACACTGAGCAATAGGGTGCTTCCGAAAAATTGTTTGTTTTATTGTTAAGGTAAGGTAGTGTGAAGAAGTAAATGGAATTATATGTTGTTTGATTTTGTTATATGCGTAAAGTAATTTTCTAAAAATAAAACGAAACCTTATAGGCTTTTCACACCAAGTCCAAAATCGGGAAAAATCGAAAAATCAAGTTTTCCCATACATTTTTGGTAAACCACAAGTTTTCACAAGTTTTATATAAAACCACTCGAAAACTAGTAGCAATTCAAAGTTGAACAAAACAAACAAACCTTTTTGAAACATTCAGCGCTCAAATTTATGTAAACAAAACAGCTGATGACTGCTGTCAAAACAAATATTTCATTTTGAAATAAAAATGGTCGTGGTAAGTAATATTATTTATACAATTAGCTTAGAAAATCAGAATTATTGCTTTTTTGTATGAATATGAAAGAGAAAAAGAATAAACGCAGCTCCCCGCGTGGCAACAAAAAAAGCTAGGAACCGGAATTCACTATGGCTACTGGCGTGACGACCACAAGGACGAGGAAGACTAGCTCATTGAAGAAAGAAAGAAAATCTCTGGTGGTGGTTATGGCTGAATCACATACACGCTTCAGCTTCGGCTTCGCCTGACGTTTACGAGTTCAGCCATAGGAATTCAATGCATGCTATCACAATGTAGCTTCGACCTCACGTTTTGTTTGACAATCGTAAGGAAAAGAATGTAATGTGACTCCAAACGGAAGCTCTAGTTCAATTTTCTGAACATTTGCTTTGTCTGACAGCTCATCAGCAGGAAAAAAATGTCAACAAACAAAATATTTGCTCTTTGGAGGGATGAAATAATAGAAATGTCATTCAAAGCAACCTCGAAGCGGGCCTAACGTAACGGAGACAAAGCCGAAGCTGAAGCGTGTATGTGTTTCAGCCATTATGTCGCAGCGGGCTAGGAAAATTTCGTTGTTCCAGTAAATAAAACCAAAACAGTGGGGGTGATGCCAACATCAAGAAGATCCTTAGGCATTTTTCATCAATACAAAATTTGATAGCCGGTGTTAAATAAATTTAAATCTCAAATGAAAACATGTAAATGTTCGGTGTGAACGATTTTCGGGTTTTCGAAAACTTTTTGCCGAAAACCCGGTTTTGGGTTTGGTGTGAAAAGGCTATTAAAATATATTTGTTGTTTAACGTTCGTCCTTAAGCCTAGTACATACTTGTGAACCATCTCGTGAACCCATACAAATTTCAGTTTTTGGTTCACTCGTGAACTTGCTTGTGAAGCTGAGTGGAGAACAAAGTGGAGAGTTTTCGTTCACGGGCAATTCACGTGCAAAATGTAAGGGAACTGTTGGTGAAGCTTTGACATTTGGTTTGTTCATGTTCACAACGTGTACTCACAAGTGTGTACCAGTGAGCAATGTCAAAAGTTCACTTTCTCCACTGGCGAACGTTCACTTCACGAGGAAGTATGTACTAGGCTTTAAGCCTAGTACATACTTGTGAACCATCTCGTGAACCCATACAAATTTCAGTTTTTGGTTCACCCGTGAACTTGCTCGTGAAGCTGAGTGTAGAAGAAAGTGGAGAGTTTTCGTTCACGGGCAATTCACGTGCAAAATGTACGGGAACTGTTGGTGAAGCTGAAGTCAAATGTTCACAACGTGTACTCACAAGTGTGTACCAGTGAGCAATATCAAAAGTTCACTTTCTCCACTGGCGAACGTTCACTTCACGAGGAAGTATGTACTAGGCTTTACCACAATGTGGCGGTGAAGGTTTTCTATATGAAAGTAGAGTAACAAAACAACATGAACTACCTAATATCGTCACAGCCACTAGATGCCGTCCGTAGTCTTTCAGAGCTAGTTGCTGCATTTTATGGCTGAAATCACAATGAAGCTTCGACCTCACGTTTCATTTGACAATCGTAAGGAAATAACGTAATGTTACGTAATGTGACTTCAAACGGAAGCTCTTGGTCAAATTTGCTGAACATTTGCTTTGTCTGACAGCTCAACAGCTGTAAAAATACATTTGCTTTTGGAGGGATTCCCTTTATTTATTGTAGGCTGTATAAGCTACTTCCGCGATAAATTTAATTTTTTCGATTTCAAAACTCATATTTTTTTTTTATTTTGAGAGAATTGGAAGTGTTATTCAAAGCAACCTCGAAGGCTCAACGTAACGCAGACGAAGCCGAAGTTGAAGCGTGTTTGTGTTTAAGCTATTATGTCTACCAATGAACCATATAGGTTATCCTGCGAAAATAAAACTATGTAGATTCATGACATAAAACTTTTATACAGCTTCGTTTTCCTCTTCTTTCAACAGTTGCCAAAACTTTATCATTTGCAATACAAAATAGCTATCTACCCTTTATAATGAAAACCAAGTTTAAAGTTTCTGAAATTGACTCAGATGGAAAGAAGGATCCAAAATGGTTTGTATTACGTGTTAAAAGATATATATATATGGTGTTTTTTTTTAGAGAGATGTTGAACTTTAAGTAGACAACCTTAATTTAACTGGCCGCCAAATTTTCAGTCAGATTCTTTTAAATTTGATTTGGAATTTGAAGATCACTTTTGTTTGAACAGAAAATCAATAAACAAAACCTGCGTATCCTTTACAAAAGGAGTGTCATTGGAAACGAGCGTAGGAACTGACGATGACGTAGTGTTGCGCACATTTTTTACAAATGACCAGAAATTTGTACTACCTTTTGGGCTTTGTAGTATTTTTTTACCGTAATTTCTGGTCATGCAAAAATTTAATGCGTCGAATTTGTCCGTTAAAAGTCTTTATAGCTTGTTTGAACTTATTCCGGTTTTCTTCAGTAGGATTGGCTTTATAAATCCGGAAACTTACATCTTTGGTCCTAATAACCTCTTCACAGAACAGATCAAACAATTAATTTTCTTAAGGTTTGATAGATTTTACCCTATTCGGGATCAAATTTCTCATTTTATTTGGCGATTCGTTAATTTTTTTTTGTTTTGTAGATCCAAACTACAAAAATCTATGATCTGGAAAGCGGTCTAAGTTTAATTGCAAAAATGTTTTTTCATTCACATAGTTAATATTTTTGAACACACCCTATTCATTGTTGATAAGGTAGTTTTGTATTGTAACACTACGTTACGCTTAAGAACGTCATTTTCGTTCTGTCACTGTCAAATTATTTTTCTCGACTACCTTATTTTGTTTGTATAAATAAATACAATCACTAAGAAAATCTAATATTTTAATTTAAAAAAACTTTCTTAACAAAATGGTTTGCGAGAAATGTGAAGCTAAATTATCTAAAATAATCACACCCGATCCATGGAAAGCAGGAGCCCGGAATACAACCAAACCAGGAGGAAGAAAAGTCAATGAAAACAAAGCCCTAACGAGCGCTCGAGAAAAAGCAAGTCCCATGTCCAGATCACTTGCTCCTTGCCGGTAAATGATTTACATAAATATACATTTTTCAGCAACTAATAAAAATAAATAATTGTAGGATATGTCGCCAAAAAGTCTACCAAGCGGGATCTCATTATTGTCAATCGTGTGCCTACAAAAAGGGAATCTGTGCGATGTGTGGCAAGAAGTTGATGGACACAAAGATGTACAAACAAAGTTCTGTTTAAAACCAATTCTAATATTTTTAATTATTGTAACTAGATAGATTGTTATGATGTTTAACAAAAACTAATAAAATATATTTAAGATTTTTTAATCAACAAGTGTTTGGTTCTATGAAACAAAAGGTACTTATTCTTTAAGACGTTTGTCATTGCTTTCTATAAAACAATGAAATCATACGAAATGTGTAAAAAAATTTACCAAACCCATTTGTTATAAGGGTTTAAATACTAAAACAACAACTTGATTGTGCTACCACATGACCTCAGTTACATATGTTTCACGGGTGCTAACCCACCAGATCATTGAAAATCTTTTTACAGTCTCTGAGGATCAATCCTTGACCAATAAGCTTACGCATCCTAAGCTGCCTCAATACAAGCTTTATGCATATGTCTCTAATTTATTACTTCAATATAAGTTTTATTAATTCTCGTAAATATTTATGTCTAAGCCAAAGTTTGGATGTTAAATTTATTTTAAAAATATATGCGTCATGATGTTCTAAGGATAGTCAGTCTCATAATCCAACCATTTACTGCAAACAAATCAAAAGACCGAAACCAAATTAGAAAACCAAACTTAAGAAAACAAAATTCAAACCACAAAACTCACATTAGATCCCACTGCTATTGGTCGAGAGTTGTTCTTATGCACATTACCGTTTTCAACAACTTCTGCTGAACAGTTTGATGGCGGCACACTTGATCCTCGGAAAGAAATTGCATTTTTCGATTCTCCGTCCTTATTACTTGTCGTCGTTGTGTCGTCACTTTGCTTTATATTCAATGTGTGAACAGAGTCACGACGTTTGGCAATTTCTTCTGGTTTCATGTACATCAAGTCAATGTCAGTCAAATCAATCTTAGGCTCCTTAGAAAGAAAACAAATCATTCTTGAAACTGGCGAAAGAAACAAATACCATCTGCTTACCTCTATCAAAGCAGCTGCGGGAACTTTCAAATGATATCCTTCGGAGCATAACTTTTGTAGCAATTCTATTCCGGTGTCTCGATCATCGACGTACTTTGTTTCCCATGCGTCCAGTAGGCGATTATAGTAGCGGGGATTCTCGATGTAGGCAAGGAACTTGTATGAATCGGCAGTGGGGAAGATTCGTTCCAATGGTTCACAGCGGTTCCGTTCGTCCTCGGATATAACAAGACATCGAACATCGTCAGGAGTTAGATTTTCCAAAATCGAATCTAAATACTGAGGAGTAAAAAAGTTGATAGGATAAAGTAAACCAATGACTCAAAAGTTTTTCTCCTCACATCCTCACGAATCTCAATCAAGCGACTGGTAAAGAAATTGTGTTTTTTGGTCTCTTCGGGTGACAGAATTGGTGTAAACAGATGTCTATCGTAGCAGAGCGGCCCTGTCATTTTAAGTTCATTTAAGATCTCCGCTTGTTGTCGAACACTTAGCTTTGGTGGCACCTTTAAGGAAAGAAGAGAGGAAGGACATAAAAATCACAGTTCACAGTTTTTCCCTCATGGAACTCGTTACTTGATAGAGAGCAGTATTGAGGACACCTCGAATGAGAGGACCCTTCACATGAAGATCCAGTGGCAACTCCGAGTGTAACGATGGTGATATGTTGATTTCCAACAACCACGGCACCAGATTCTCGTCCAGCAGAACATCAAAACCGAAAAGCTCATAACAATTGTATCGACTATTCACATTCTGTCGATACATTCGATTCAAACAGCCCTCGCCACTGATCAGAGACTTAATAGCTAAATTGCGAAGTGTAGCCCAGAGTCGTTTAGTGTCCACTTCGCGCTTTTCAAGATACGACCATAGGGATTGCAGCGTCCATTTGTGTCCTTGACAGGCATTGATGTCTTCATTCTTGGCATAGTTCTCGGATAGTTTGTTGATACTGTAGTTCGTGAGATGCATACACCGGTCGTTAAGGGATGACAATTCCGAACTATATTTCACTAGAATTTAAAAGAGAAACAAGATTAGGTTGAAGAAATCGATGGATGGATAAACGAACCTGAAGCAAATCTCGCTAAACCATTTTTGTAGATGTAAATTCGTAGAGGATTGATCGATGTCACGAGAACGTAAAGTCGCAGGTCGAATTTGTTTTCATTGATTAGAAGAGGTTTTTCGATGTACCTTTAAAAATTAATTGAAACAAAATTAGGATAAATCTTGCGTTGAAGTCTCGTGAACAGAAGCTATTTTTGAATATCATAAAAACTTCAACTTACTTTTGAACAACAACTGATTTGTCTTTTGGTATCTGAGACCACTTATTGACTACACTTATGCCTGCACCGCGAGCACTTGCCGGTGGCTTGACTATCCACTTTGTAGAATGTGCCGACGATCGAGGCCAAACTTTCTTCAATGCTGCTATTTCATCTGGCAATATGTAAGTTCTAAGAAAAATACAAAATCAAAAGTCTTTCAAGTTTTCAAGTTGGTTTGTCATCCTTACTTCTGCATAAATCCAAATTCACTTTTTCCATGTTTGGTCATGAAAGTCCTCAAATTCCGCCACATACTGTCCTTCCGTCCGATGCGAAATGATCCAGGCATGTGATTGAATTTTTGGTGCGAGCGAATGGTTTTGAATCCAGGACTTCGCATGTGCTTCTCCCACACTGCAATCCAATCGGTTGTCTCTGCAGGCGATATAAAAATTGAGGGTTATCTCCTTTTTTTTTTCTTTTTTTTAAACTCACTTTTAATTAAACGGAATCCCGAATTGAAGATCACTCGACGAACGATTCGGGGCATCACCGGACTTAATCTCCATTTGAGAATCTTATGCAGGGCGCTTGGAACATTTGGACCCTTTTCGACATGCGAGGAGAACGTAATGTAGGGTGCAACATTGGGGAACAAACTCGGCGTAAGAATGGAGTCGGGATTCGGTATCGTCACTGTGACTGCTTCACTCATGAATTGTATATCCGAATCACTGTCCAACACGAACGGGCAGCCACCAGAATAAGCCTCCTCGTCGTCATCGGAGTCTTCTTCGAAAACATTCAAGTCATCAATATCTAATGGAAAAGAAGGGAGCATAGATTTACCCAATATAAAAAAGAAGGAAATAAAACAAACCTCCAATATCATCAATTGAATTAATGTCATCATCGTCAACATCCGGATGACTGCATGCATCATCGTCAGGTGGTGGCGAGTCACCTTTAGATTCTTCGGAAACGGTTAGTCGAAGGGGCCGGCTGAGTATTAACTTGAGTCTTTCGACGCCGTCTTCGTCTTCTTTCGGGGGACCGAGCAGTTTATTAGTTTTTTGTTTTTGGTGAGTTGTTAAGCGAACACCCAAAGCGGAAGAAGCGGAGGAGGTGGAATTGTTATTATAAGATTGCGGCAGCTGATTGCCACTTTGTTGGGATGATTGTAATCTCGTTGCAGCGAGATCAGGAATTTTATTTGAATTAAGCAAGCTACTGGCATGAAATGAGTTAACTATTATTTTGGCAGTCGAGCCAGTCGATTCTTGGTGCTGGTGGTTGTGGCTTGGATTTTGGTTTTGGTTTTGATTTTGATTTAGATTTTGGTTTTGATTTTGAGGCATGTTATTGTTATTATTATGGCGCATAGCGTTGCTGGTTGATTGATTTAGCGTTATTGTTGTAGTCTCTTCTCGGGGCCGCTTTAAATTTAACTTTTTTTAGAAAGTGTTTAAGGAAAAGCCACCCAGTTTTCACAAACATTAAATGAAACAAAAAGAAAACAAAACACACAGAAAAAAACATGCAGAGTTAGTTGCAGGTATGATTAGAGACATAATACTTGTTGTGTAGTGTTTACACGACATTTAAGACGTATTATTTACATTTTACAATTAAATCTACTTACCCCTTCGTAGCCTGCCGCGTTGTGGTTGTGTCCGTTTTGTTGGGATGTGATGCGTCTTTTGTTAGTCGCAGCGGCAGTAAGAGACAGCTGAGAGGCGCATCCTTCAGGCGTGTGAGCGTGGTTGTGAGTGGAGAGCATCTGTTGTATTCTCACCTGATTCTTGTAGCTCTCTATGTCTCTCAGCCAGGACTCGTGGAAGTCTTGAATCTCTATCGATTGATTGATTTTCTTATTGTGATGATTTGTGTTATGATTATTAGGTTTGGTTGATGCATTTTCCTTGGTGTTCTCTTTGACGTGTGTCGGAGGCAATCTTTTTTCACTAATTGGGGCCATTATACTCGTTTAGTGGTTCGTAGTGTTGCGTGGTTAACTTCAATCCTTAGACTCACGACTTACTGTCTGCTGCTGAATCGCTGCGCTGCTGGCAGAGTAACATATAAAGTTAGTCAGTTTTAGTTAGTCGCACTGCACCGGACAGTGTTAGATAAGTTAATCATATGACGATCGATAAATCACCGATCGATCCACTTCTGCTCCGAGCACGTTTCGTGACTATTACACCTCGAGAGGTGCATCTATCTGGTCTTCTTTTTTTACTTCAATGCAAGTTTTGGCATCAATTCAAAGGTTCATTACTTGAGAAAAGAAGAAGAAGAGAGACAAGACCAAGACAGAATAGAATGAATACCTATGCGATAAAAGGAAGCACAGCATAGCACAGTCTTATTGTATTAGGCACATGTTTGTCTACACAAAGGGCAACATATCGAAGTGGAGGCGGTGTGCAATTTGGTTTATTTTGTGCATCAGCCAGACATGTCATGTTGTACATTTGGGAACAAACGAAGGTGACAAATTGGATTGTGACCGTGGCGGGGTCGCATTTTCGGCATTCTTTGGACCATAAATAGGTAAAACCAAAATAGATGTAAACTTATGCAAAAAGTAATTTGTTAACAACAAAAAGAAATAGTTTGTTATTCTTTTCATGTTCGCTCTCTCTTTGTGCCTCCGATTACTTTATACGTAGGTATTTATGTGGAATAGAGATTTGCATTTACAATGACAAACCGAAAATAGACCATCGTCGCGAGTTTCTTGTAGTAAAACAATTTTATTTCTGATTTACACTAAACAAAATCAACGACAAACGAACCACTGATTTTATGTGTGCCAAGTGCCAATAAGTTATTAGAAGCATATCAGTGATTAATTTCGAGCTTTGGCTAGACTTCTCAAGGAACATCGAGATCTAGTTAGGATGGGAGGACAATTGACAAAGATACATTCAACTTTTGCTATTTATTTTATTTTCTCTAGTCAACTTTATGAAATGCATTTCATTGTTTTCATTTGAAGATAAAAAACACATTTTTATTCACAAACAATTAATTAGTTCGATTATCTAATTGATGAGTTGGGGTTTTGTTTACATTTTGTTATGCTTTGAGAATTGAGAAGTAGCCGCTTTTAGTTTTAGTGCAATAAATGATTTCTAACCTCAATTATTTTCGTTTGCTCGGCTGTTCCACTTCTCTTTTTTTCTTTTTTCATTTTAATGCACTTTAAATGATTTAATTTTTAAAAAGTTCTTACCTTTTTGATGTTCACTTGAATAGAATTGCTGGTTTTTGTAATTAAGAAAATTGATTTAGCAAATATAATTTATTTATAAACAGAGAATTTTCAACAATTTCCATTTGAACATTGAATGTGAATAAAATATAAAAATAATAAGAAAAATAAAGAATTTGCAAAACGTCTAAGCTGTTTGCTGAGCTGAGAGAGAAAATAGAAATTGAACTGTCAGATGGGGATTGAAAGTGATGCCAAGATGATTTTTAAGTAAAAAAAGTACGTTCTGATTCACACGGGAAAACTATTATGGCATTTGTTTTGATGTTTTCTTAGAAATCGATGATATTTGTCATTTGAATTTTAAAAACTTTCTGAATAATGTTGATAAATATTTAAATCCAAATTATCAATCAAATACTTTGCAAGGCAAAATAAAATATTGTTTAAAGTTTTCCAATTTCAAAAATACTCTCATACATACTGTCATCTCAAAATAAAGTTTTAGCACTTCAAAACAAATATAATTATCTTGTCATTATGTGTTTTTTTGTTTAGAATCAGTAAACGTGTAAAAGACGAAAAAGACAACTTTAAATGTCATTTTCAAATGGAATTCAAAAACTGTTATACTTTATAGATAAAACGTCATCCAGTTTATGTAAGAGAACAGCGGCTGAAATAATCGCTGCTGAAAATTTAAAGGGGTTTTAAGAGAACTTTTGAATACTTTACTTTTTAACCAAAACATCTAAATAAAGTAGTAAATTATATATCATATTTTGACATAAATTCCTTGTAGATATACATATATGTACTTCAGCCTGGCGAATGACAATTACTTTCGAACTGAGCTAACTGTCAATAGCTGTGTTCACTGACGCTGTGCTGGACTGTTCTAGACAGAAAAGTACAGCTTTTTGCTGTTCATTGAGGTTTTGTCTGTGCTGAACTGTTCTACTTTCCTGTTCATTGACAAACCTAGAACAGTTTAGAACAGGATTTTCTGTTCTTGCTTTTGAGTCAGATCAGGTTAGAACAGACTCGTGAGAAATGTCAAAATCGAAGTTGTCATTTTTTTTGTTTACGTTTTGATTTGGCTGTGCTTTGTGTTTTTTTTTTCTCGTGATTTAAAAAAATGAAAATAAAGTTATTTTGCCAATTTGTTTAATTAAATAATTATAAAATAAATTGAAAACAAAAAATGCATCAAATTAAATTGACATCATTTTCATTTAGTATTATCTTAGCAATAGCTTGATTTTCCATTTCAATAATTTTTAATAATATTTTTCACAGTAAAAACACAAAAAGTAAAAAAAAATGATCAAGAATCGAAAGATTCACACAATTTGCAATTTGTTTTTTTTTTTTTTTTTTTGAAAACTGACGTTTAACTAACTGTTCTTACTTGATCTGACGTTTCTCACAAACTGTGCTGTCCTGTGCTGTTCTGATCTAGTCAAAACCTCGTTGGACACAAGTAATTATATCAGTTTAATCCACAAATCTAACGTAGAATTGCTTGAGCTTGATAAAATACTCCACAATAATGATCTAAATCCTAATCTCTGTGTCATCTTAATCAAAATTTTATAGAATGTTTTGTTCCTTTTTTTTCAAACTTAAAATATTTTAATAATTGTTGTCCTAAATTTTTGGTCAGTCTTATTTTCAATTTTATACAAACAAATTATTTTCAAGAAATCGTGCAACTACCCTAAGTTTTGAGGTTAGACAATCAATTTTGTTTTGTAGTTGTACAACTGTCGTATGTTGGATGGATTTTGGAATAGGCCCAAAAACTACTTAATAGTGAACATTTCGCCAGTAATTAATGAAATTCACATTGAACTTTTCAAGAACCTAGTCAACTGAATGTTTTAAATGTTTATTTATTTATTTGTTTATTGAAACATATTGAGACAGCACCTTATTTTTTTATTTTTGCTAGAAAAAAACTACGATCAGAAATATCAAGAAGTTCTTTCGTTGACGAACTTCTTTAAATTATAAAATTGATTTAATGAAAGATGGGAAGCACTATTTTTTAGCTTTATTTTTTAAACATGACGTTGCAGATTTTCAATCATAATGGTGAAGTGCAGTAAATGTAAATATTTATGTAATTTTGTGGTATTTTTAGTTTATTTATTTAAGGCCATTCTTAGAATTTTTGAAAAAAATATGTCCCAAAATGTAAGGGCGGGAAAACCTTTAAGTACTTGGTTTTCAAATTTAGTAGCACTTTAAATGCTTTTTTTTATTTTTAAAGTTGGTCGTACTCATAACTCAGACAATTTTCAGCCGATTAACTTGAAATTTGAAATACATTTTGGAAAATAAATTTTGTTTAGAAATGCTTATTTAATTTTTCAAAGTAATTTTTTTGTTAACAATTTTTGATGATTTTGAGGAAAGTTTTTAACTCCAATTTTGAAGTTTGCCATTTGGTTAGAAAGAAATGTATCCCACATCCAAAAAATTCATCATGATTAAAACATTACAGGAGATGTTAGCACGGCCGCTAAAGCTGACTGGAAACTTTATCATTAAAAATCGGCTATTTTGAAGATTCGCTTAACATTTTGTTGGCAGTCACTAATGTGTATAATAAAACCACATTTCTGAAAAAAAAACCAAAAAGCCTATTTTTTGGCACCAATGGCCTAAAATTAAAAAATAATTCTCTATAAGAATAGAAAAGTTTTGAAGAACTCCAGCTGCTATTTAAACTGCAGATGGTGTGTTGCAGCTTTAGCTAGATGTCAAAGCTGACTGGTGTAGCAATTTGTATTGCTTTATTTAAGCGACTAAGGTTTTTGTCGTTGCACCTTCATCTAAGGTTGGCCACACTTTAAAATTGATATATACAGTGGTGGACACGAATTAAGCACATTGAAAAGGATACACGTATTTTTCTACTTTCAATTCTTTACTTGCAAGTAACGGTTCATTTTTATGTTGTTATACTGTGACTACCTTATATGGTAAAACGGTTTTTCGAAAAATGAAGATTGTTCGTAATTTGTGTTGTTTTTAGCTGGACATAAATTTAGCCCGTTTCGCAATCAAAGAGTGTATTTTTAATTTTGTATTTTTTTAAAAAGAAAATTAATTTTTGAGGTAATTAAATATTCCTTGAATTATCTATAATAAAAAAAATAATTAGTCATGGCAAAACGAAAATGGTGCTCAAAGGAAAAAAGAAGTCTGATCTTGAAAATGAAGTCAAAAGGGAGGGAGGTAACAGACATTTCTAAGTTGTAAGAATGCTCAAGGAAGCTGGTTTATAATGCCCTTCGTCATTTCAAAAAGTTTGGAGTGATTGGAAACGTTAAACAAAACCCCTGGGCCAGAGAGATAACTACAACTGAAGATACAATTATTTATAGGTTATTGACCAAGGATCCCTTTACGACCTCCAGTGCTATTCGAAGTGAACTTTCTACGAACTATGTAGTAAATGTTTCCTCAAGGACCATAAGACGCCGATTAAATGAAAACAATCTACGTGGGTGCGTTGCTCAGAGAAAACCGCTTGTATAAAAAAAATCTGAAATCAAGGTTTTAGTTTGCCAAAACTCACCAGACAAACCAATTAGTTTTTGGGAAAACTTGTTCTGGAGCGATAAAACCAAATTCTACCGGTTCGGATCGGATGGGAAAAAATATGTATGGCGTCCAAAAAACAGGGAATACGATCCAAGGAACACCATTAAGACGGTGAAACATGGTGGAAGCAACGTTATGGTCTGGGCTGCTTTTTCATGGCACGGTGTTGACCCCATCGTAAAAATTGACACCAAATACCCTACACAGAAGACAATTTGCCGTTATTATGGCGCTTCATGCACGACAACGACCCTAAACACACTTCAAAGTTAGTGAAGTGTGCCTTAGAGGTGAATAAAATCGACGTTTTGAAGCGGCCAGCACAATCACCCGATATTAACTCGATCGAGAATTTTTGGAATGATGTTGAACATCACATTGAGCAAAAATAACTAACCAGTTCAACACAATTGTATCAGGAAATTCAAAATGCTTGGTATGCAATTCCAAAGTCACGATATGAGGCTTTGGTTGAAAGTTTGCCAAGAAGTTTTGCTTCTGTACTTCAAAATAAAGGGTTTGCTACCAAATACAAAGAAAAACTTAGAATTGATAACGTTAAGTAAAATTTTATCTAGAAAGTGTTGAATGTGCTAAATTCATGTCCAGGCGAAAATTGATGTTTCTACATCTTATACTTTTTTCTTCTTACAGATGTTAAACATATTTGACGAAGTACTATGAAAACATAGTGCTATGTATATGTAATGTACAAAATATAACTAATTTAATAATAACAAAACAAATTGAAAATTAAATGGTTTTTATTTTCTTTAGGTTAGGTTAGGTTGGAGTGGCTGTCCAGATATCATTGACACACGTAGACCTCAAGGGTCCATTGTGATACCACTAATGAGGTTACTCATTATTTTCTTTAACAAGTGTGCTAAATTCTTGTCTACCACTGTACGTAAATACGGCTTAAGCAGTTTAATGTACAAAATAGTGAAAAAGTTCTCTTGAAATTAACTAAATTTAACAATAAAGATTATAAATGTCAACTCAATTCTCAATTGACAGTTTCTAGAACTACACTTATTTTTATCCGCTTGTTTATGATATAAACAAAAATTGTGAACTATATTTATTTTTATAAATAAGCCAATAAATTTCCAATATTCCATCGATCAATTTCCAATCGATCAAAAAGCTACTATATGTAAATCTTTGTAAAAAATCTTGATTTATTGAAGTATCAAATGTTTAATTTTGAATGATAATCGAATGTAATTTTATTATGTAATTTAATTAAAAAACCAAAAACTTTAAAAATTCGAGCTTGTTAGCTGCAATAGTACAAATTTGAGTAACGAATTATGATAAGATTATTTAAAAATCTTTCTAATTAAGAAAAAACTAAGTCGTTGTTGGTATCAGAAAACATTTATCTATTTCTAGCTATCAGAACTATTTAAGATTATGGCATTTTTGAATATATTTATTTTTAAACCCCCCTTTGTTTGTGTAAATCTATAAAGCTGTTTTTATAAACAAAACACACATCCCTAATCAATTTACCAATAAGGCTATAATAGACCCGTACCGACAAAAATTACATAATTTTTTTTTAAACTGAGCTCAATTGGATAATTAAATCTGGCTCGTTTAATTTGCCCAATTTGAGCCACTTGAAACTGAGCCACCACCATCGTTGCCGTTGTCGTTACCGTCAAAAACAAAAAAAGGATCGCAACCCAAAACATAATTATCCATACTTTATAATACTTTCCGCCCTTAAGAAACCAATAATTATCCCGAAGATCCCCTTCGACCACACACACAGTCAGCAGCGGCAGAGCAGAGCCATCAGCTAATAGGACCCACAACAACCACTTATGCCGCAACCTGCAATCAAAACAGACTTACTTTGGTTTTCAAATAGTGCCACTTGACTACGCTTCAGAGTGGCGTCGAAGTTCACCTTATATTTTGTTTTTCAAATCAGTATCTTCAGTGACATTTCTCCAGTAAGACTCATGTCTATCTAAGTACTCGAAATCAAATTGAGATATCAAAAAACGATTCCAAGACCTCCTAGAATAGCCGAAGGACCTACCTCGCTGATGGAGATCTGATAAAAATCATTATGCAATGATTACATACATTGTAAGGTAGGAGATAAGGAGATGTGTTCATTTCCGTCTCTTTGAAAGATGCTCCTTTTTTTATAACGACCTCTCCCTGTGCCGTTTGTCCTAATGAAATCGTCAAAAAACAATAATAAATGAAAACATGGTAACTTGTACCTCGTACCCCGCGCCGCCGCGCCGCCGCCAACCTACCTACCTATGCTCGTAAAAGGATAATAATCTGAAAACCACACCAGAAGCAACCAAAAGATCCCACACCAACTAAATACATAAATCTTGGACGAGTCTCTATGCGGACACAACTGGCTAAGGCGATGGCAAGGCATTGAAGGGCGTGTCGGATTGCTGAAATGTTTTGGCTTTTTATTAATGCCGATCGCTTTCGGCGGCTCTGTTAAAACATTTTGATCTATCTCAGTCTCAGATAAATGCCAGAGAGTATAACAGCTACAAACCAGGTCCTTCCTTACCTGAGCTAATGAATTTTGGTTGCTGTGTTGTTTTGTCTTATTCAATAACCAACAAAAAATCTATTATTTGGCACATCTTCATAACAGAAATTGTTAGATCGGATCAGAGCATCTGCCATTGGGCGGAGAACTGTTTGACTTTAATATTTTAAAAAGAGGCGAACACATTGGCAAGGATCCATTGCAAGAAAGACTATTAAATGCCTTTTTTGGTTGTTTTGTTTGACGTTTGAAAGGTAAAGATTTGTTTAAATTATTTGTACACCTTTTAGTTTGAAGCAAACATAAACATAAGTGATAAAATACATAAGTCTGTAGAAAGAAAATTCATATTTAAAATTAAATACAAGGCACATCCATATTTGGAACATGACTAAAAATTTCCTAGACCACCAAAATCGGTTGGTTTAGACACATGAATGCTATCAGTCTTATTTACTAGAATTTCCTAAACAGATGAATAGTGCAATTTAATATTTACAATATAATATTTTTTATTTTCCTATAAATTATAGTTTTGCAATGCTTATGTCAAAAAGGTAGTAGAATGAAAAAATTTATTCTATTTATCTGTCATCATAAAATCAACTGTTCTTTAAATGTCAAGAAACAAAGAAAATATATATTCGGGATATGATTGAATAATGGAGTAAACACAATTGGAATCAAAAGCCGGGAATTGTCATTCCTCACAATTCTTCTGCCCTCGAAAATATGAATTTTGACATTTATACAGCTCGGATGAAAAACGATGGTCGACGAGAGATTTTAATCTAAAGCATGATGGTGAATCATTGAAGTCGGAATTACTCGATTAAAATCATTAAAATCTTTTAAAAGAAAACTGCACAGGCATTTTTAAATTAAGAATAACATCACTTAATTTAAATAATGGACAAAAATAAAAATGTCACTACAGTTTCCTTATATGTCAGTCCGAAACTCTTTACAGGGCTATCAAAGAAGACATTAATAACAATCCACCAAAAGAGCAAGCTGGATTTAGAGAAGAGTTCTCAACAATAGACCACAGCAGACAATGAATCAGCTAATAGAAAAATCCAATAAATTTAGACTACCGGCTTATTTTCTATTTGTTTACTATAGTAAAGCTTTTGACTCCATTGACGAATTGAAATGGTCCTTCTTGAAAAATCAAAACATAAATAGAGACGATTGAATACATACATATACAAAATAACAGCACTAATAGAAATAGAAACCATAGGACGCAACTTTAATATAACAAGAGGAATTAGCAAGGATATGTGGACAAGTTCTTAACAATTTAAGATTTGCAGACGATATAGTCCTTATTTCTACAAAAGCTCCACATATTCGAGGGATGACAAAAGTAACTACCTTGTGTAAAAATTATGGACTTCAAATAAATAAATCGAGAACTAAAGTTATGGCAAATCACACACAAAAGACGATATAGGTAACGTTGGACGAAGACAAAATTGAGTGCTTAGAAGATTTACATATCTTTGGGACAGAAAAGATGATTTCAGGAACAAGAGAATGAAGAAATTAACAGAAGCATCACCAATAGCTGGAAACAATTCTGGAGCCTTAAAAATATTTTACAATTATTGGACCAAAGTGCAGACACAGAGAAATGTTTCTTTGAAACTACGATTCTACCGATCCTTACTTACGGACTACAAACAATGAGCTTGGTTGCATAAACTCTTGACCAGCTGAGGATATGTCAGACCAAAATTTAAAGAAGAATTCTGAACGTACGACAAATTCAAAGGGTACGAAATGAATATATTGAATTACTGACGTCATAAATAGAACAAAAAGGCTGAAATGGAGGTGGGCTGGACATGTATCTAGACTTCAGGACCAAAGATGGACAAAAATTACAACAAAATGGTGAACAATAGACTAGCAGGACGACCTAATAACAGATGGAGTGAAGATCTATCACAAATTGGTACAACGAAGCCAACAATAGAGACACATGGATAAATTTTACCTAACAGTTTTATTTTATAATTTAAATTAATTTATAATTGCATAGTTTTAATATTAAATTTTTTTTTAAATTTTAACAAACAATGCATTTTCTTGTAACGCTTTAAAACATTCAATTAATATTATATTAAATAATTAAATGTAATCAAATTAAGGCAATAAAAGCTTACAATAGAAAAAATGTCGTCCCTAATAACTTTGCTTGTTTTTTAAGCTAAAAAGAAGATATAACTTATTTTAAATAATTTAAGTGTTTTATAATTTACTAACATTTTACTGAAGTTAAAATGTGTAGATGGCTTACTTTTAGTAACTTGCTGAATAAATATGACTTCCGAGTTTCTGACATTTCATAGGGATGAGTTGTTTTAAAGATTTAGGTTTGTTTGCTTGAGTTTCATGAGTTGTCATTACTTAGTTTTTGGGTTAGTTCGTATTTTGTTGGCTTTGTTTATTGTTCATAAGCTGTCAAAGTTAGACGTGTTCAAGTGCATTGTAAGTAAATAAAACGAAATAAGAATTTTAAAACTAAGCAAAAGTTTATTTATTTATTTATTCATCTACGGATTTTATATCTTACAGATTACTAACAATTCAATGAGTAATACAACTAAATATATATACAATATAGATATATATAAATAAGTATATTTAAATAAATACCTATCTTAAGCTAATGTACAATATTGTGTGAATTTTAAATTGAAATCTGTTTGTTGAGAGATCAAGTTCATTACATAAAGAATTGAAAAGTTTAATACACCTAGAAAAGGATTCATTGCAATCATAATTGTATCTATGTTTTGGATTATTAAGAAAATGACGTAGCCGCAATTTTTTTTCCGGAATATAGAGCTCAAAGTAATTAAGAATCGGTGGACACTTAATACGATAAGAAAATACATCATGCACAAACAACAAACACTGAATAGACCGTATTTTTTCTAATGAATCAAGTAAGACACACCTAGACACATATGATGGTGTGTCAATTCTCCATTTTAACTGCCAAACTGCAAATCTTCTAAAAGCCATTTGTACTCTTTCAATACGTGTTATCCTAATAGAAGTAGAAGTAGACCATAAAATTAAACAATACTAAAGAATTGGACAAACTAAAGACATGTAAACTGATTTTAAAGCGTAAGGGTTAGAGAACTCATTGCAGTTTCGCTCAACGAAAATAAGCATTGAACTAGTCCTGGCTATAATATAGTCCACATGTAACAAAAACAACAAATTTGAATCGAAAATAGCTCCAAAAATCTGATTGAAAATTTGGTAGTTGTTTATCATTGGAACCAAAGTTCGATGTGCAGTAAAATCATTACATTTTTGTATATTCAAAGAAAGAACATTTCTTTCACACAAAATGGATAAAAATTTAAATCATTTTGAAGATTTTGATGATCATTTTTATTTTAGATGCAAAGATATATTTTAAGGTCATCAGCATACATTAAACATAAAACATTTTTTATAAGAAATGGGATTTCATTAACGAAATATAAAAAAAGAAGTGGTCCAAGGTGACTTCCTTGAGGAACTCCAATTTCAAACATTGTGTTCTGTCATTAAGATAGCTAGATATCCATTACAAAAGCAACCCATGAATGACGAAATCTTTTAGTTCAGCTATAAGAATTTTATGACAAATTGAGTCAAAAGCTTTAACAAAATCAGTATAGATAGTGTCAACCTGGTAGCCAGATTCAAAAGAATCGGTGACATATCTAAAATAAAGCATGAAGTATATAAAAATATAAAAAATGTGTTCTTTTATAATAAAAAACAAATGATCCTTTACTATGAGCTCAAATAATTTAGGGATTGCAAAGATTTTAATGTTAATGTTGTTAATAGGACTTACATATGAAAATTTACATTGATACTCCAGTAGAAAGGGATTTCTTAAAAATTATCAGAAGCGGTAAAGTTAACGCAAATTGACATTGCTTTAAAACAAAAGATGGAGTAAATTTAATTTTGAGATACTTACATTTGGGATATCGGATTCAAAAATATTAGCATTACTACTGGAATAGGTTCCAGTTGATAATTATTTAATGAAGAATAGTCAACACAAATGGGGGTGGCGCAACAGTCCGTTGTGAACCAGGGCCTAGTGACTTACAACTCGCAACCATTCCTGTGTGCGAGTACTGTTGTCAGGAATGGAAAGGACCTACAATTTAAGGCCGAATCCGAACGGCTAGTTTTTTTGAGAAAGCACTTTTTCATGACAAGAAGTACTCTTGAAGGATTTGTCAATTCCTCGCAAGAGGCAGTACCCGCGAAAATTATTTTTTTTAAATTAAGGTGGCACCGGCAGGGATTGAACCCAAGACCTCTTGCATGACAGTCCAACGCACTAACCATCATGCTACGGGTACTACATAGTCAACACAACCCGACTTAAAAAATTGAGAAAAAAGTTCACACGAACTTTATGAATCGTTTGACCATTAAACTCCATATTTTCTTGGAGAGCAACAGATCGTTTTTTATTAGTTAAAAAAGTCCAAAAATCATATCATATTGGCAGAAAAGCCAATAAGTTTTTAAGCAATGGAAATTGAAAAAGATCGGAATTTTATAAACTAGTAAAATGCAAAGCCAAATTGAATATTGTTTTTTTTATACGCATTAAAAACATCATTTTTTCATCTTCAAGAAAATACACATATCATTAATAAATCATCATTGCTCAAAGATTCCTTTAACTTTTCCACACACCTTCTTCCTTATGAATTTATAAGCCTCGATTAAAAATCAATAAGTTCAAGAAGTAGACATAAAAACATTTACCTTTATGATGAAAAAATAAACGACCTGAAGTTTCTGCAATGCAAATTACAGGCGTTCTCGTACATAGTTAATAATTATTTCTATACTCATCCAAGGTATATGACAACACATGATCTAAGACCACAACTTGCTAATTTCTTCCACAAGCCCAGATGCCAATAGAGCTTCTTTTCCCTTGGTAATTTATGTAAATTTAAATTAAAAAAAACTTTATAACAAAACAAAGAACAACAACAACAATAAGAAAAAAACAAATTAAATCGCGTGCGTGATCTTTAGATGGCAAACAAAAAGCTGATGTGTGTCCTTAGAGTCCTTACATTCGTCCAAAAGTAAAACCTCCTTAAATGCATACCTACTGTTACTCTGCCTTAGCTTCAGATTGGGTATACCTATGCGGAATGCCTTAATGACAGTGTTCTACATGAACGAGGATGACCACTTGTTAAATAATTCATAGACCATATAGCTGTTCGAATTATTCCAATTCACATGGAAGTCTACGCGTTAGCATGTAAGCCTCAGCCTCGGTATTGTCCTGGTATATAATTTCAAAACCCCCTCTTCTAAAGTTTTTTTTTTGTATATTTAGGAAGAATCGACAAAAACGCCGACACGGAACATCTTCACGGAACGAAATGACTGTTGTAACTTTTTGAACAATGATTGTGGAACTTTAAAATGCACAAGCACCTGCTGAGATTCTCAGAAGTGTTTGTGGCATATTATTATTGGTCTTACATAATTTGTTTTATACACAAGTTGGGAGTTTTCAGACCTCTCGATGAAATTAAATTGAGCCTTATTAAAAATTACTTACCCAACCCTTGGCTATTTTATTGTGCTTCAGCTATTTCGAGGAATAGTTTAAAATAAATATAATTTTTGTTGCTGTCATTTTCAAACCCCGAACATTGCATAAGAAAAAAGAAGATTCATAAACTAGCTGTCAAAATATTTTACCGAAATAGTCACAATCAATATAATTTGTTGGTTGTTTTAATTCCGAATAAATTTGGCCAACTCTGGAATCCAAATCGGATCAAAGATCACTGCCGCAAGCTCATTCGACTCGGAAGATATACCTTCATATAGGTACATCACATAATGATATGCCATTGGATATAATTTTCTTCTTCTTCCATTTTGGACCCATCATTGTGGTGGCCGGCCTGCCGGCCGTCTTTTGGCTTTTTTTTTTTGGAGTGTTGGTCATAAATTTAACATTATTGTTATTAATATTTTTATTTTCTGTGTAGCTGCTAATATTGGTCGACGATTTTACCATAAATACTCCGTGGATGCCCCATTCTGAGGCATTAACAGCTCCAGCTTAGGAATAATAACTCATTTGAATTGTGGACCGGGGATCGTGTATTGGGGCAGCAGCCGGAGCGCAAAGCAGAATATGTGGTGAATGCGACATAAGAAACTTGTTTGGTTTGATTATAATTAACACATTATCAAGTTCTCTCTTAATTTCGAAGGGTAGACGGTGGCGTTGGCCACTGGCTATGTCCAGGTCCATAATGTCCCCCGTATGCATATATTTATAACTAACAAACCGTCCGACACGGCGCATATTATTGTGTGTTTGGTGTGGACCAGGTTAAGGTTGGATATCAGGGCCGCATTTTAAATGTTAAATTGAGGCGTTAGAAAGAATTGTTTTATACAAAAATAAGATGGAATACTTATCATGATTTTTTGTATGCTGTTGAGGGAATTAAATGTCAATTTTGGCATAAGGGACTTGAAGGTAAAGGTAGTTTCTAGTATCTGTTTTTCCAGCTGCCAAAATGTGTGTTTCAATGGAGGTTACTTCATTGAAAAGTTGACTGGAAAGTTAGTAACCGAAAAAAAACTCTTTACTATCATGTCAAGTTTATTTATGTCAAAGTGACAGCTAATCATATTCTTTATTTCAACTGAAAACTCAACTTTGTTACTCTGTGACTTATTTATTTTCTGCACAGTACCCTTTTATGTTTCGGGTAAAAAGGATCTTCCCTATCAAATTTGAAAAGGAATAAGTATTTTTATTTATTATGCAAAATACAGCTCATGATGGATTTGTTTTGATTTTATTGACATCTGAAAAACTAACTTATTGCCTTCAATTGCAAATGAAGTCAATTATGTTGCCTGAACCTGCCCAGTGTCAAAAAATAACTCCGAATTCTTTTACAACTCATTCAGCGGTTTCAGTAATCGCCGTGAATAGAATAATCTCCTAGATGCAAGATTTCAAACGAATTAGTGAAATTTTATTTACCTGATACAAAAATATAAAGCAAATAAAATGATATTGCTAATTATAAATAATTTTATCATCTTACTTTCTCTTAATATCTTACCAAATTTAAATAACAAAATATCTACTTTCAGTAATTTTCTTAAAACATATGATTTTGGGACATTTGAAATTAATAACTCTGTTCCTTAGATTTAGGTGTGTTTATTTCACGGACTGTCATTTTAAAGACGTGTTCAGTTGCATTCATTTTTTTAAGGGAATAAGTGTTTTATAATAAACAAAGGATCACAGTTTTTTGAAAGGAAGTTAAATGTTTTTTAAGTCAGATAGAATGCTTACAAGTTCGGTAAAGACCTTCCACCAATTTTTTTCTCAATTTACCTACGACATGCAGTTTCTAACATAATTTCGTCCCTGTACTTTGCCATGTCCAAGACCATTGTGGATTAATTTGGCCGATTTGTCGTTGTGCTACGGCAACGTGATTTGTCTCTTAATTGGTTGGAAATGCATAAAATTTGTGGACCCGCAGCCTCTTTGCCTCCGTCTCGCGTCCGTCAGTTGCGGACCGTCATTTTATTTGCTTATTTTCTTTTTAGATTTGTTTATGAAAACATTTGGAAAAAAAGCCTAAGAAGCTAAATTCCCATGTGTTGTTTTGTATAAGCAACAACAACATCAACAACAACTGTGAAACCAAATCCCAGAGCACCACATAGGCCCCATGACCCATAACAATACAATACAATGCGGCACTTTGAGATCTATTAGAAGATTCGATTCGAACAAAATTCTCAAGTAGACCAAAGAGCCTGCGCCGGCATTTCCAGCGCGAAAGGATTGTTATTCTAGCTCTAGTCCCTTCCCTACTCTCTCGGTTAATAAGAAGGAGCATTGTGCATGTTCATATAATATTGTTGCGGCACTGAATGACGAAGATGACGAGTCGACGAGGATGTGAGGGAAGGCGGCATCTTGGCATTTCGAAAGTGAAATGGGTTAATGGAAATAATGATAAGGATTCAGATAATAATGGTATATGGTGTAAGAAATTGACAAGAAGAGGAAACTAGTTGGCTGATCAAGTAGGCTCTCGATGATATCCTTTTGACGGGAGGACATTATTATCGGCGCGCACAAAATCTCCACACAATAACACACACATCTGATGGTGAAATTCGATATCGCCTATTCATGTGTGATTCGCATGATGATGACGGCTTTTCGGTATTGGATTCGGTGTGGCAGCAGCACAGGCACTGTAGTTGAAGCAGAAGTAGAAGTAGTATCAGCAATTGGTATAGAGGCGGTGGCGGCGGCGGCAGCGTGGGGCGTTTCCTTTCCGTGCAACCATACAAATCCAATTGCTTCATTAAAGGATAATCATTGGAATTATATTTACCCTCTGTTCTCTTAACTTAAATGAATAATATGCCAAGATGTTGGCCTAACAATTGTGATTTGTTTGGAAACTACTCAAGGCTTACATAAATAGCACACAATAGATTTCTTATATACATATACTTCTATGTACAATACATGCAGGTTCTGTGAAATAAGGTACTTATGGCTTTGATGGTTGTGAGTTAAACGTGGGTGCTATCGAGGATTAGTTCATCTTAGACTTGGTACAATTCAGAATTAAACTATTTGATATTCTATGGCGCAAAATTTTAAACGATTATTAAAAATAACAAAATGGCTACTTTAACTTTGACATTTAGTAATTTGTTAAATCCATATGATTCCTGAGATTTTGACGTTTCTAATTGATAGATCCATTCCGTTTAAATTTAGGTTTGTTTGCTTTGTTTTTTTTTCACGATCTGTCATTGTTAAGACGTGTTAAAATGCACCGGTTTTTTGGTTACAAAAACCTTTATTGCAAAGATCAACCCATTGGCAGTTGCTATAGAACTTATGAATTGCAATAAAAATCGGTATTGCGAAAGTGAATTGATAAAATACCCTATTGAATACTTCCATTTTATAAGTGTCAATGTGCGTTTTATTTTCCTTGATGTTTGTTTTTTTTTCGAGGAACCTGCGAAGTAATTTTTTTTATGTTTTGATTGTTTTTTTTTTTTTTTTTAATTTTGCATTTTAGATCGACCCATATTCTGCCACTTTTCTGAAGTTCGTTCTGAAGAACCTAAGCTTTAAAGTAACTCACAACTAGCTAAGCTAATTGAAAAGTATTGAGAGCAAAAATTATCCGAATCAGTTCAGACAATCTTAAGGTTTTGAAAATTAAACGCACTGTTGTTATTTTTTTCTTCGGGGTAGGATACATTGATAAATTTCCTACTAGTGATTTCTCGACTTATTTAAAAAAAGTATTTTTCCTTTAACGAGTATTAAAAGACCTATCAAAATTGCATAGTATCATCTCATTCTAATACAATATTTGAGCGATCAGAGCAAAGCTTTGAACTGATTATATTCTATAAACCACTTGAGGAAATTTGCGACTTTCTTCCTTAACAATTCAAATCACAAAAAAAAATAAGTGATGTTGACTTCGATCAGCGATTCGATCCTAAACAAATTGATTAAGCTCTGAACTACCTCTGAGTTTGAAAAAACTCATATTTTTTCAAAATCCCGTGGTCTGCTCAGATCTAAAAAAGGGAACTCACATTTCTGACATTTCAATTTAATATATCTGCTCTGTTTAAATTTAGGTTTGTTTGTTTTGTTTTGTGTCATGAACTGTCAATTACATATTCCATTGGGAATACAACCATTTTATAAGTGTCAATATGCGTCTCAGAGAGATATAATAATAGTTTAATAATAATTTGTTTGTTTACCTAAAGTAGAGTGGCGGCTGCCTTCAAAATCAATTTTAAATTTTTAGTTAAAAAAAAACAAAAAAATAAGTGACGTTGACGTCGATTAGCGATTTGCTTGTTCAAGTTCTGAATATTCAAATTTTGTGCTCCAACACACTTGATCTAAAAACTAAACATATGTGTTCAGATCTGGTGAGAGCTAAAAAAGGAAATGCCACATATGATTTCTGACATTTAAAATTAGTAGATTTCTTACGTTTAGATTTAGGTTTGTTTCCTTTGTAACTTTTAAGACGTGTTCTAATATAGCGGTTTTAATCAAATGGTAACAATAATTATTTCACTAAAAAGAAAAAAATAATATTTTGAAAAGCCCTTAGAATAGATCTCTTTTTTATAATTAACGGGCACTCAAGGGGTTATTAATACCCTTAACATGTTTAAAGTTTAAACACAGTGTGAGCTTTAGGAAAATAAGGAGGGATTAAAAAGGAGATAACGATGCACATTGGACTTAAAGTTTTGAATTACAAAATGATAGGGAAAAGCATTCCACATTCTCGATGTGCGGTTAAAAAAAAATCTCTATTCTTGAAAGTACGTCGGAAATTGAGCTCAAGTTTAAACTACTGTGTATTCCTAGAAGTACGAGTATTACGGCTGAATTGTTTGAAAGAGGGGGGGGAATGCAACAAATGTCGGTAAAACAACGAAAGGCATGAAACATTGCGGCGGTGTTCGAGTGGCGTAATTGATTCGATTGTAGTTCTATCGCCTATCATTTCAAAGCTCTTTTTTTAATATTATGCGACATTTTAAAGGGTGTAAAGTCCCCATTTGCCATTGTAAGCGAAATCATAGGAGTTCCTTGTTGTATTGTAGATGACAAATATTGTTGTTTCCAAAAATAATAAAAGGTGTGAAGTATTACCGAAATTGTTTGGAAACCTAAGAGAGACATAAATATTTTTATTAAAGTAGATAGTTATTATGTAGGTATTCAAAATTCATCATTGTACACAAATAGTTGCTAAATACAGGATCATTGAAACCTCTTTAATATTAATTCACGCTTATAAGACCTTTTAACATCTCTAAGCTATCAAAATTCATCAGACTGGAATAAGGTGTACATTCAATTCCTGTCGTCGTCGTCGGTCTTGTCGGTGAGTAGGTAGGATTAAATATTAAATCCCTCATGTTGTTTATCAAATGGGAAAGGTATTCAATATTTCCCTAAACACACATCCCCGATAAAATGTACCTACATACGAGTATCTTCATTTGAATCGAAAACAACAAAAATACAAAAAGAGTTCATAAGAATTCCCATGCATATAAAATCGCTCGCTCAGTCGTATCGATTCCATGAACTCCCAACACCCGCTGGTTTCAATACGATCCATCCAAATCCAAATCCATATCTTTCTATCTTCAAGATACAGTATATTCAATTCAGTATAACATTATTAAAAATACATATTGTGCCCCCACGAGCATTTAAATCCAAATTTGTACAAATCACTGCGGCGCAAAGAGCAATCATTCGAATCGTTCGGGCTGTGACAGTTGACCTATCAGAAAGACCCTGCTGATGATGATGTATCACTCTTGCCATTTTTGTTGTGTGTTTATGCTTAAATAAGCCCAGCATAATCAAAGATGACAGTTATTCCTTTGCTGGTTTAACAGCCAACGGATACGAATACGAATAAGAAACTCTGGATCCAACTGGTTTGCTGCCGTTGCTGCTGACGAGCATCCATAATGATGATGCCTCCTTGAATGTGGTATCGGAATCGAAACCCGAATCTGATTCGAACTCGGCCCCGGACGCTGTGTCTCTGAGGGATTTGTGTGTTCTTTGTGTACCAAAAAGAAGAAGACTGATCTCGTCGAGGAGCCCAGGCCAGACCAGGACAGGCGCAGGCAATCACCAACATTTTGAATACAAACGTAAATATACAATGGGAAGATGTTGTTTCCATTTAGGTATAAGTACAAAGACAAGAAGATGGAGGATTTGATGAAAATTTGTGTGCCCAACTCTGTGCTGTGGTGAGTCTCATCGTCGTGTCAGGTGAGCAATGAGCTCCTTTTGCATTGATTGTGTTGTGTTTTTAAAGAGTTGTGATCCGTGTGGAAAACATGAATATGGCAAAGGGAATAAATGAGCTGTGTTTCCTTTGTGCAGCCATAATGCTGCTTGATGGCTTTCGAATGACATCGGATGTATACGCTTGTTGACAGATAGCTGTGGACAATGCCATCAATCATGCGCACGGCGGCTGAGCTGACGTGCTTCACTGGAACAGACATTATGACATGCATGGAACAATCATTTGTGTTTGGCAGAAGATATAGAGGTAACTTGTTGTTTGTATACCTACCTTTAACTGTTACCTAAACACATCATCGATACATCTTCTTAACATTTCTAAGCCCAGTAAGACACTCATAAACTTGGCCCAAATTGGCTTAAGGTTCATTATGTCTATCTCTGTACTGGATGCTGTGATGTGCTCTTTAGAAATATACTCGTGTATAGGTACTGTTTTCTTTGGAAAAAATAAAAATAGCTGCTTGTTGTGTTCCATTGGACAAAAGAAGCGAAATCCTCTTGATTGTTATTTAATTGAATAAGAAACCAAATCAAATGCTGCCAGGCTTTTGAGGAATGCTCTTTCTTGCTCAATCTCATAATAGCCATTGGCCACAATGAATGCCAGCAATGCCACAACAAAACAATTTCACTCTTTACGTTACGTTAGCATGAATAACTGAGGTCTGACTGACTGACTAAACAACCGCAGCTAAAGATCCAAAGAGCGAAGCCGATCGCTCAAAACCATCACTGGGCACTGCAGATGCTCGTACAACACCATACAGCCAAAAAGAGTCAAAATTGAAAATTTATTGAATAAAGAGTTTAAGTACAACACGGCAAAATCAACAAAGGTTTCCCCCAAATAGCTCGTGTCAAAAGACTTTGATCCATTAATCAATATGCTCTCAAACAATTTAAACATCGCGCACGGTATCGACCGCGACAATCGCTTGGTCCGGGCCGGGCCGGGCCGCCGTCCACCGTACATCGTAAACCGTGCGTCGATCGACTGCGGCAGTAAGAAAGAGCTTCTCTAAAAGATCACCATATACACAATCTGTGTATATCGCAAGATCACTGATGTCTAATCTTCATCTCATCATCATCTTTGGACGCATCAGGAATCCCGAATAAAAGAAACGTGCTTCATGATGTATCTGAATCTGAAGTACCCACAACAAAGTTTTTATTACCATTTACTCGCGTCACACTTTGTGGCATAGTTTTGCGGTTTATATTGAAATGTTTGTTACGTTTTTTGTTTTGTATGAGTTATGAGAATTGGGCAAGCAACTGCGTATTAGTGGTCAAAATTGTTTGATAGTTGTGAAAGTAATGATCGAAAAAGTGGCCCTTTCTTGTGAACTTTTGACAGTTAGGACGGGGGAAAGAGCAGGGAAGAGGAGGAAAACACTTGAAATATTTGTACTTGTGTGATTTATGATTCTTTTAAATTATCATTAGAATTGTAGCTTCTTTAAAAATAGAAATTCCAGCTTCTTAGAAATATATTACCGTAATGAATTCGGTAACTTGTTTTTAAGCAGTTAAGCATAATTTTAAACAATCTTTTGTTTAGGAGTTTGGAATTTTATTAGTTGTGTCCAATTTTCTAAATATGAATTTGCAATTCCTATCTTATTAAACTTGTTGCATTAGAACAGGTCTTAACAGTAACAGTTCGCAAAAAAAAAAACAAATCAAACAAACCTAAATCTGTGAACTTAACATAATTAAATTAAAGAGTCAGAATCTGTATGGATTTAAACAATATTACTAAAAGTAGCCATTTTAGGCGCAGGTATTTCACAAGACTTATGTAAGGTAACTTAAAACCATTCAGATCAAGAGAAGAAACATCATCTAAGGCTATATCTCTTCTTGAAACACCCCATTCCGAACAATTTTGGCGGATTCAAATTCAGGACGTATGTATACAAATTATCCAAAAAGTCTCCGTACAGAGGCTATCTTTGGTGTTTTTGTAAAAAAAAGGAATTACGTTAAATGAAAAAACTAAAATGGCAACACTGATGACAGTAAATTATCTCTCCTTCCTTGTCTAGCTAATTCCATGAATTTTGATCGCGCGAAGGATACCGTTATGATGATAATCATATAGTGGTTCCTTCAAAAAGAGACAAAAAAGTCTCCGTACAAATTTCATTCTCTTGTTTTAGTTGGCAATGTAAGGTGTTCAATAAGTAATTATTTTGTTTTTTTTTTGTAAGTTTAAGTGTTTTAAATGATATTTTAGCTAAATATTTTGTTTCCTTAGAAGAAAATTGAAATTGAAACGAAAAGTAAGCAAATCATCATCGACATGCGCAACGAGGGCAAGTCGTTTGCTGAAATTTCAAAAATCGTCAAAAGGCCACGTTCTTCCGTTTAGTACGTTGTGGAACAATTTAAGAAAAAAAAACTATATTAAGCAAACCTAGATGTGGTCCTCCAAAAAAATAAATCGCCGTACAGAAAAGAGGTTGCTGAGGAGTGTTGCAGAGGATCCAAAGCGAAGTGCTCGCTGTAAAACTGAAAATCTGCGACGGGTTGATGTATGCCCTCAAATAATTTGCAATCTCTTAAACAAGAATGGATTACATGGTCGAGTAAGCCGGAAGAAGCTATTCATTAGAAAGGCAAATAAGAAAGCTAGACTGGACTGCGCCATCGAAAACTTGGCAAAGGAAAACTCATTTTTGGACAAAGTTATATTTACCAACGAGAGTAAATTTAACATCTATTTGTATGTGTGGAGAAAGCCCAAGAAGGCTCTAACCAAAAACTTAACTCATTCTGTGAAGAACGGCGGCGTCGCGTGGTGGTGGCAATGTAATGGTGTGGGGTTGTATGGCCTCTAACGGTGTTGGAAACCTTGTTTTCATTGATTATACCATGGATAAATATGGCTATTTAAACATTCTAAAAGAAAATCTTCGTTCAAGTGCTGAAAAACTGGCACTCAGCGACAATTTTGTTTTCCAACAGGAAAACGATCCCAAGCACATATCGATGCTGGTAAAAGAATGGTTCCTTTATAATGTTCGAACGCAAGTTAAACATCCTGCACAGTCCCCAGATCTCAACCCAATTGAGCTCCGATACAACTTCTAAACTGGTCTATTCCATGAAAAATAGGTTTCAGGAAGTCACAAAAAACAGAGGTGATCGTACTAGTGACTTAATAAAATTATTTATTCTTTTGGGATAAACAGTTCCTTTTTTTTTTTTAGAAAATAAGAAAAAAACTTTTTAAGTGTAGGGCGACTTTTTAGTTCCTTATTTTTTTCCAGTGCTGTGAACTTGTATTACTTTAAGTTTCGTTTTCAATAAAATTTTACTTATTTAGTGGAAAAATTTTAAGTTGTAATCATTTCTTTCAATCTTAGAAGATTTAAAAAAAAATGTTCTTTTAAATCAAACAATTTTAAAGTTTATCACAGAATGAACAAAAAATATACTGCTGTACGGAGACTTTTTTGACTATGTGTATCTGCTATTAATATTTACAATTAAAAGCTTTAATGAAAATGTGAGAAAACGAACTGGCCCATGTCTGAAACATTAGCAGGGTTTAAATTCTACAACAAAAGCTTTTTTGTGACCTGACAACTAACTGATCATGACATTCCTTTATTTGTGGTTCCAAAATAAAGCTTATCTCGCCACGATCTTCTTAAATTCAAAGCAAATTTAAAGGCTTCTAATTTACAGCTATTGTTTTTCAAATACCTTGAAAATTAAAAACATAAAATGTTAAATCTATATAAATATTTTTGAAACACAAGCGTCAGAATTTTCTTTAATGTTTTCTACCAGATTGATTAAAGATTGATGGACCTAAAATTCAAGGGCTTTGAGGGATTATTTTTCTGGAGATTTGAGAAAAGTTTTGCAGTTTTCTAGTGCTTAGTTAATTTCCAAGCAACTTCCTTTAGATAATAACTCACTAAATTAAATAAATAAATTGGGTGGCGCAACAGTCCGTTTGAGAACTAGGGCCTAGTGACTGACAACTCTCAACAACTCTCTGCGAGTACTGTTGTCAGGGATGGAAGGGACCTACAGTTTTAAGCCGAATCCTTACGGCAAATTTGTGAAAGCACTTTTCATGACAATAATTACTCTTGGAGAATTTTTCAATTCCTCTCAAGAGGGAGTAGCCGTGAAAAAAAACTTTAGGTGGCATAGGCAGGGATCGGACCCAAGACCTCTCGCATGACAGTCCATCGCTCTAACCATCATGTCACGGGTACTACTTAACTAACTAATAACTCAATACAATCTAAACAAATTCTCTCAAAAAAGAAAGGAACAAGTTTCGAACCAATTTCAGTTGAAATATATTAACATTGAGGTTTTACACCCACATTTTTTTAATTTTTACAAATCACCATTAAACTTAACTTTGTATCAAGACGTTTCATAAATATGATTATTTAGCGTTGCAAATCAGTTTATTTTACTTCGGGCCAAAATATATTGGCAATGATTTTAATTTGTCCGACATTGAAATGAATTGGATTTTTTAAGTGACCAAAACAAACTTGTAAACTTACTTACGACTAGTTTGAAATTTTGCAAAGTCTTTCGAAATACTGTAAGTAAGAGTAGCAGAAAAAGGTATAAATTCTATTCAAAACAATAATTCAGAAGGATTCAGATTCTCCTCAGAAATTGACGGATTGGGTTGCACAATGCACATGAGGCACACATTTTATGTTTTGACATTTCATTGAAAATTCAGCTTACAACTCTCACATACTGTTTACAAAATCTTGAATTCGGGTTTTATTTTGTTTTTGAATGTTCTTAAAACGCGTCTTCTTGTAGGCGTTCGTCAGAAATGAGTAAACTTGCTCTCTCAGTATAAAGGATTCTCTCTTTCTTTATAACTCTTGACACATGTCATTCTGCATTAAATGGTTACCTTCCTCGGGCTTTGAATGAAGTTCAAGTTAACTTTTCTATTTTTAACCATTTATCAAAAGAGTTTAAGTTTAGGTTTATTCTAACTTAAATAACATAATGTCCATAAAAAATAATAATCTCGTCATCAAGACAAGTTAAGCCTTATTTTTGTGAAACAAATCATCACAAATATAACCATTTCCAATCCAAGTCAACTCGTCGTCCTTCATTGCCGTAATGTGTTACCTCCTTAAAATAACAAATTCTCGTTAAGGCAACATGACATTTAAATTCAGAGGCAAATAATCACTTTTGGCTTAACTGAATGAAACACGCCGATTGTCGGCATTTTCATCGCTATCCAGGAAACTAAATATATATGAATCTAAAGGTATTACGTACCCTTACAAGTTTATATAAAAATATATGTATGGTATTAGCGCTGGCATTGTGTTCTAACCAATGAAAAAAAGTAGACAATTATTACGATCAACCGATCATTAATAATTTGTTCGAGCTCCGATTGAGACCGCAACAACGCTGGATTCCTGTCACCAAAAACCATTCCCTTATTGTAGCTCATAAAAACCTACAAGCAAAGCATAATCATTGAAAGGTCTCTCCCTCCTGGCGGAGCCTGATTTGCTCGGATGAGATGCTCATTTGTTGTGTATCCTCATAAATCATTGGCTTCCATTCTCTGTGTCCGGACTTCGGATGTTTGGAATTGGAATCACAATCGGAGGACGAGACTAGGACATGCATTTGAAAAAAAAACATATAAAGGTAGCCTACGTGTATAAAAATGTTTTCCTTTATTTTTGTTGTTTGCGTTTGTGCCTCGGCTAATGTGAAAATATGTTTGGGCCTTTGTGATAATTCGCATTTTAGGTTAGAGTTATGGTATATAGTTGATAAGTGTATAGAAGTCCGGTAATGTAGATTTTCACACCTTGTTCTGGGGTTCGGCAATCATCAGAATCAACTGTTTCAACAAAAGGATGCTTCTTACAATGAAGCCCCTTTGCTTATATCGAGTTCTGGAATGCAAATAATGCCAGATGTTTGATGGATCAATTCACTGGAGGTTTGTCGTTGTCGTCGTTTGTTGATCATCGGATCGGAGATGTTTGTTTTTGTATCAATTTAAATGTCATTGTTTGAGTTTTTGACTTTGAAAAACGAAAATATTCACTTAATTTAAGATGACACTTTTGATGACTGCCCCAAAAGAATTCTTCATAAGCAGATTAAAATTCTTTTAAACAAGAAAAAAACTACAAAATATGTGTTTCCTATTTATATGTGAATACAAATGATTATTGTATGATAATAATAAATCAATAAGTAGAATAGAGCAATTTAAAAAAAAAACGGAGGCAAGCTACGGAAGTGTACTTTTAGTTTAGAAAGGTGTTGACGAATCTTTTAATATTTTGCAAAAGTTTAAATTACATATTGTCTTTTTTACGTTTAGTATTTGCTAAATCGATATGACTTATGAAATCCTGACATATTAAATGTTTGGATCTATCCCCCAGATAACGGGTGATTTCCGTTTAATAATGAACTGTCATTATTAAGATGTGTTCATTTCACCTTTTTTAATAAAATATGTTATATTATAAGTAAGCAAAGGCGTGAAAATATATGTAAGTTATACCTAGAAAATAACTAAAAAGTTATATATGATATGGTACAAATTTAATGCCAAGTTCTTCTTAGGGTCTTAACATTTTATTAGTCAGCAATTTTTTTATGAAAATTGTGTATATGAACACGTCTAAATAGTGACAGTTCGTGGAAACCCATAGAAACGAAGCTATTTATTTGAAATGTCGGAAACTTAGAACACACGTCGATTTAGTAAATTATTAAAAGCTAAAGTAAACTTTTAGTGATTTTAACATTTGTAAAATGTTAAGAGGTATTAAATTACTAAGATCCTTAAAATGTTTAAGTTCCCATACGAAGTTTTTGCAGACGGTCCGATTTTTCGAATTAAACATTTTCTAAAGCAATGGCTCTCTATACTTACCTTTTTTCTACGAGCATATTTCAAGAACCAGCAAAAATATCTAATTCAAATAATTTTGAGATGTATTAAAAGGACTTTAAAAACAAAATTTGGTTGGAGATTTTTTTTACTGCAACAGTTTTAAAAATTGAAAAATCTGGTTGACCCAAAATATCTTACGAATCACTTCAATTTAATTACTCGGAACTAAAGAAAATAGAATCCCGTGTTTTTCAAGGAAATGTCCTAGAACCAACCTTGTACATAAAAGATATATTAGTGAATGCCAACGCTATCATGACCACCTTTGATAATGATACGAATTGGTGGAAGATAGTTTCGTATGCAAAAATCGCAAACAAAGTATTTGGTTTCAAGAATAGCGTATTTGAAAGAAAATCGATGCATATAAATTTTACGAACAGAAACATAAACAATTTTTCAATTACAGAAGCACTCAAATACTGCCAAATACTTTAGATGCAAAGCTTAAATATAAAGTGCACATCAGAAGAAAAAGAGGAGAGTTTTACTTGAAGTACAGAAGAATGTACGGGTTAATAGGAAAGAGCTTTGACATATCTATCCAGAAAAAAAGGTAATATATGGAAGTACTAAGAACCGTTTGTTCTAATGGCATCCAATTATGAAGCTGTACAAAGAAAACAAAGACTGAACCTCCAAAAATTACAAGTTCATCCAAAAATTACAACACAAAGTCCTTCTTCCTAAAATGCTCATGTCACAATGTTAGTTGCCATACTTCTCCGAAACGGCTTATCCAATTTCAATAAACTTTTGCATATATACATAAAGTAGATCTGAGAATAGGTTTTTACCTATTTTTTATATTCCTAATTGTATAATTTAATGGCATCAACATCGTACAGGGTGCAAGGATCTTACGATAGTATTCAGTGACGCTATGTAAAATGTATCATTGATTGCTATTAAGGATCTTTGCGTTATCATTGCCATCTTACCACTCATTCATTTCGGTATGCATTCACTAAATCGAAATGCATCTGATTTAATAGACACTGAATTGAATCGTGATCTAAAATACAATGCAATACTGTAGAAATGGCAGCGATTGTTACTCGCAAAGTCCCACTAATGAATAAAGCACAAACGACCGTTTATGATCACATAAAGCTCGCAGTTTCGGCAGGACAAGGTGGACCCTTTTTTTTATGCTCCAGGTGAAACTGGCGAAACATTCCTTATTTCGCTAATTCTTGCTAAAATAATGGTATCGCATTGGCTGTTGCATCTTCTGGCATTACTGCATGGAGGCAGAACAGCTCATTCAGTATTTAAACTGCCAATAACCCAGACGCGATTTGCAATATAAAAAAAATCATCTATGGCCACAGTGCCGAAACAGTGCAAAATTATCATCTGGCACTATTACACAAAAACAATTCGCTTGAGGCGTTGAACAGGACATTGAAATATATTCATATAAATAATTAAAAATATTACTATATAATTTACAATTAATAAATACAACTTAATGATAAAAAAAAGATTAAGTCTTAAATATTATTTAAAACATATTTTTTAAATAATTCTCTCGAAACATCAAGATTAAAATCAATCCTATTGCAAATTAAATTCCCTTCTCTTGTGCAACGCGTAATGGGTTCATTCCTGCCATAATTTGTACAATGAAACATGTTAAATGTTTCTGAATTTTTCAATTCTGTCTATTGAATTATTGTAATAAGGGTTCTAAATAATGCTACAGTATATTCAAAAACTGACCTTACCAGTGAATTGTACAGAGATTTTAAGGTATATGAATCTGAGAATTCCTTGGTGTTTCTTTTAAAAAAACACCAAATAGTGCGGTAAGAAGGAAAGTTTTGTATTAAGATTACTCCTAGGTCCTTCCTTCTTGTTACACGCTCCAAATATGCATGGTTGATAGTATAATCAAACACTATGGAATTAGAATTTTGGAAACACGGCAAGACTTAAGATTTAGAAGCATTTAACAGTAGGTGATTTAGTTTGCACCAATTATTGAGCCTTAACAGATCTTCCAAAAGAAGAACACAGTCGACTTGACAAGAAATCTTACGGTAGGGTTTGAGATCATCCGCTAAAAGAAGGCAGTTTGAATTATGAAAAATATCAGGTATATCATTTGCAAACAACAAGAATAATAATGGACCCGAATGGCTTCCTTGTGGATCACCAGATGGAACCGAGATTTATTTCGAGAGAAAGAGCTATCAACTTTTACTATTTGAATTCTATCAAGTTAATATGATTCAAGCCATTTTAGTAGGGAAAAGTAAATACCTAGATAATTTAGTTTTGTTTATTAAGATTTAATGGTTAACTCTGTCAAATGCCTTTACAAAATCTGTAAAAATAACATCTGTTTGCAACCTTTTCCGTATTTGTAATAATGTTATTGCTCATTAATGCTAAGTTTGTTGCGGTGGATTTCCCTACTACAAACCCATGTTTAGAAACCGAAATATGGTTCTGAAATAACACAGTTAATCTGTTGGAGACTAACTTTTCAAATACAAGACATTTTACAAATGGGTCTGTAATTGGTTAAAATCGTTGCCACTGTTGCGTTGCGATTTCAGCAGCAACAAATGGGGATGTCAAAGAATTAAATCTCAAGATACAATATTTGTTACCAGGGCACTTGGTTTGAGTTTTGAACTCATTGGGTTTACCGGGCATTCCACCGCATAGTTTACAACTGAAGGTTGGATCTCCGGTAATTTTGCCTCGTAATTTGAACCCACCACGGTTTTGCAACGGCACGCGATTAGAAATTAGAAAATTGTTGAAAAATTTTATCGAAGCCATAATTCTAAATGGCAAATATATTATAACCGCAAATCCCTTGGCGATTTTTTTATAATTTTAAAGAATTAATTTTAATAAATTTACAAAATTGTTTGGTGATTTTTCTCTCTTAATTATATACCACATCCTTACACACTTACAATAAGTTATTTATTTCTATCAAAATATTCTCTAGAAAATAATGACAAAACAACGTTTGACGGGTCAGCTAGTTGGTATATAAGAAATAGCGATCTACATCGTCACTTTTAAATTGAAATTATTACTGAAGTGGTTAAAAAAACAAGCTGTATCACATAATTAACGACTTAAGCTGGCGCTACAGTCCAGTGTGAACTAGGGCCTTACCCAACAAACTTCTCCATCTAGCTCTATTCCCTAGCTGGATGTCTCTTGTTTCTCGTTCCAAGTTGGTTGAGGTCACTTTCCACTGATCCAAGGTCTTCCTCTACTGCGCTGTTCTGTGGGGATAGTTCGAAGACTTTCCCGGCCGGAGTATTGGTTTCCATTGGCCTCTACGTGACCCAACCATCTTAGTCGTTGGACTTTAACTCTTCTGGATAAGTCTACCTAGGCGGAGCCTAGTTCATTCAAGAACGATGTTAGAAAAATCGCATGACAGCGCATCACCTTGTCTAAAACCTTTTTTGACATCGAAAGGTTCTGTTAAGTTGTTTCCAACCTTTATGGCGCAGCGTGAATTCTCCATGGTCATGAAGCACAAACGGACGAGTTTGGCAGGGATGCCAAAACTAGACATGGCTCTATAGTCTATACAACTCGCCCCTGTAGATGCTGTCATATGCTGAAATCGATGAAAAGATGGTGGGTGTCGAATTGGTGTTTTTGGGTTTCTTGCAGGATCTGCCGTAATGTGAATATTTGATCGACTGTGGACTTTTCTGGTCTAAAACCACACTGATAAGGACCTATCAGGTTATTGACGATGGGCCTTAGACGTTCACATATTACGGCAGAAAAGATTTTATAGGCGATGTTAAGCAGACTGATTCCTCTATAGTTGGTGTATTTTAGAGGGTCTCCTTTTTTCAAGAGTCCCATCCCACGCTACTCGGTACCGATTCTTACCGAGTGTCTTGAAGATTTCCATCGGAAAAAGGCAAACAAAAAACCTGAAACTCGAATTGATATTAGCTCCACAATATTTTTAACTTCGGTTAATACTGTTTTTGCAAGACAAGAATTGATCGTTTATTGTTAAAAAAATAATAGCATTTAATAAAATAAATAAAAATTTATATAAATTGATACTTGGCTTGAATTTCTTGAGAAAGAAGAAAAATATTGACTTTAAACTTGTCATCTTTATTAAAACCCAGATATTTATTTTCTTATGAATGCAAAACTTGCAATAATTAAATGGATTGATATTATTTGTTTTAAATGTTTAATCTTTTTTTTTATAGTCCCTTGGTATCACGTTTAACTGTTTTTGATCCTCAACATTTATGAGTTGTGGCCTAGACTGTTACTAAGGATAAAAACAAGCCGTAGACTAAAAGATTAATTTTTATTTGTCTCAATTTTTGTATACTTTAATTTAAATCATAACTAAATCCCGCCTTCCTTTTGTAAATCCCCACAGCTTATCATTGTGAAGTCAATGCTCTTATAATATTCCCTATAAATGTACATACATATGTTCATAATAAATAAATAATCTCATAAAACTAATATAAAAAATTCTTTTTCAAACTTCACACTTTTTTGTTTTTAATTAAACTCCAACACAAAAATTAAAAGAATACAAAAACGAAGACTTTTCAATGCCGAGTGGAATTCACTTTAACAAAAAAAAAGAAGAACTAAAAGACATTAGTATTTTATTTCCCAAACAATGCGAACGATTTTTCAATATTAATCTTAATAGCATTTGCCTTTTAATATTATTTAAAAAAATAAAAAAGAAAATCAGACAGCGGTCATTCTTTAACTCACTGACAAAAGCAGTCCGCTCGGGCCGTGCCAAGCCAGGCCCAACCTAGTCCACCAACAACAACAGCAACAACCACGACTGTCATCGCCATCATCATTATTATAACGAATAGATTAAGAACAGAATCGGAAATAAAAGTTTGAAAACTTAATCTCATCATCACATCATATAATTTTCGATGTCACCACAGAAGCTACCTCTGGACGACCATTTGATATCTTCCAAGCCCAAAGCAGTGCAGCGGCATGACTCGGAACGACCGACTATGCGACAACCGACCGACGGACGCACGGATCGGCACTGTGCAGTGTGCAGTGTGAGTGTGCCATTGCAGAGCATCCTTCACACACTCGTATTGGAAGTTGGAAGATTGGATTTGAACAAATAACAAAATCTTAAAAGACAAACCGCGCTAAACATTTAGTTTAAGATTCGCCCATTTGCATCTCATCAAATCCGATGACCAAAACCAAAATGACGACAACTTGGCCGCGGTATCAGTCTCGGTCTCGGTCTCGGCCTCTGCATCACAATCCCAATTCACTAACACATATTGGTATTGAGTAAGTGAGCACAAGAGAATCCACCATCTACCATCATCTTCATCGACCCAATCGACCAGACCAACTACTGCCCAGTGCCCAATGCCCAATACTCATGCCCAGTAACGAATAAGAAAATTTTATCTCTCTTAACAACTTTCAAGCATTAAAAGATAAAACTCTCAGCTTGATACAATAATTCGAAAACTTGATTTTAAGCCGGTGGTGCGGACGAACATCGTCGACACGGTGTAGAAATTTACATCTTAATTCCCTAACCACCCGTAGCAGATTCGGTTTGGTGCTCTGCTTCCAACTTCTTCCTCTTCTTCTGCCTCTTTTTTCATACGGTTCTTATGGGTTACTGGATGGAGCTCGAGCTCAAGCTGGAGCTGGAGCTGTGGAGGAGCGTTTCTGAATCATTTAACATTCCGTAATTTTGTTGGAAGTTGGAACCTTACCGTTCCCCCTCAACTCAGAGTCACAGTAACAAACTTACTGAAGTCGGTTTTATACCTTGCCTCCGATTTGTATGCATCATTATTATTATTATTATCCTCTGCTCCTCTTGGATCTTGAGTCGGGTGAATTGTCCGTCGCGTCGCGTCGTGCATCTTGCTGTCCTCGGTCCATGGTCCTACTGTGATCTGGTTCGTTCTGTTTTTAGTGCGTTAATCCGTGTGTTGTCAACTTCATTAGACGATAAGCGCACAGTATTCATGGACTTCGCTTGCTTTGCGCTTCTGTCTGATCGAATAGTTTTCCGTCGAGCCACAGCCGGCCGTACCCTTCACAGGCGGTATGTTTTTATGTTTTGATGAAAAATTACTTTACATTGCATCGAAGGAAATTATGGAAGGACAAATATAGCGCAGATTGGACTATTATAGCCTTTGATTCAAGTTGCGACTCTGTGATAACAAATCACAGGTTTCGAGATAGATATATCGGTGGCTAATTGACCTGTTGCGTACTTTTATGTTCAAATGCAGTAACTATAAGCTAATTGGTGTTATACTTACTTTTCGAGAGTTCGTTTTCATGGTAAAAATTCGTTCCGCCTTGTGGTCGGATGCTCGGAAGACGAGACGATACTTCTTTCCTTTTTTGTTGTATTGCCTGCGTGTAATGTATTCCATTGAAAAAGTGTTAAATCAACACAATAAGCTTATTACTTCACTTAACCCCCACTGATTCTTGGGCCCTTAACCTTTGTCATGAAATTTGAGACTTATTTCTTGCGTTTTGTCTTTGCTAGTTCAGCTAACGTTATGGGGTTGCCATAGCATGCTGTCGAAGGGGAATCCAGCCTCATTGTTTCATTGTTTTTTTTATTAGTTTTGGAATTTTGAAAAATTGTAATAGATTTTTAATGATAGTTTGAAAGCATCAAGATTAATTTCGGATGAACATAACCTTAAACTGTTTCTTACAATGGTTCAAATCCCCGAATGATAAAATGTAATATCTACTTGCAATCATCTAACGAGGTAAAGTACAGTAGTCTTTATGATCTATGCTGAAAAACTTTATATTGCGTTATCTAATTTGGTGTAAGTTTGACATTTTGATATTGTAATAGATTTCTTTTCATAATATTTAAAGTTTCATATTTATTTAACCTAGAACTGCTTATTACATGAATTCATAGCATTCGAAAAATAAAATGTATTGTTTCTAATAAAAATAATTGTTTGGATGGAGTCCTAATCTGCTTCTCATCTAGTACGTTCTATTTTCTGATCTAATACTTTCTGTTTTCTGATCTTGTTCTTTATGTTTTCAAATTTAGTGCTTTCTGTGTGTTAAAAAAGTACCCGTGGCATGATGGTTAGTGCGTTGGACTGTCATGCAAGGGGTCTTGGGTTCAATCCCTGCCTGTGCCACCTTAATTAAAAAAAAATAATTTTCGCGGGTACTGCCTCTTGCGAGGAATTGACAATTCCTTCAAGAGTAATTCTTGTCATGAAAAAGTGCTTTCTCAAATTAGCCGTTCGGATTCGGCCTTAAATTGTAGGTCCCTTCCATTCCAGACAACAGTACTCGCACACAGGAATGGTTGAGAGTTGTAAGTCACTAGGCCCTGGTTCACAACGGACTGTTGCGCCACCCCATTTGATTTTTTTTTGTGTGTTAAAAAAATCGAAACAGTATTGAACGCCTTTTTCAAAACTATATTTCAAGAACTCTGATTCTCAATTGCTTTGTTTGTTGAATAATACTGTCACTGTTACACTTCTGCTGTCTACTGCAGTACTGTACATTATTTTGACGTGTCTCCTTATTTCTCTTTTACGTTTTTTTGACAGTTTTTATTATGAAAATGGAGATGGCAACCCTATTGATTCATATATTTTTTTTTAATGAGCTCCTTCGAAATTTAATTCCAGGTTTAATTAGAAAAGAATATCAAACACGGATACAGCATAAACAAACAAAAAGCATCAGAACAGCTTAAGGGCCAAGTGTCATGTTTATATAGCGTACGGACATGTATACCTGGGTTTTTGTGATTTATGGAAATAATCAGCGCAGCTTTTTCTTGAAAACTGGAAGAAATAATAATAATAACCTACCCACAATGAATATCTGGCTGTCGCCGCTTCTGCTGTCGCCGTGGTTAAACGCTAAGACAGGATGTTAAAAAAAATCCTCTCGAAAAATCGCTTCGCCAAATAAACAGTCTTGATTTTTTAAGGAACGAGTGCAAGTTCAAGTTTGAATTTGAGTTCTTTGAATAGCGAGATATTAGGTGGTAATTATATTCTCTAATGGGGATGGCTAACATGTTTATTGGGAGAATCTATAGAGGTATTGTACATCAGACAGAGATTCTGCGTATCGGGTTTCCAATATTTTGTTTGTTGTTGTTGAGTTTTTAAAGATCTGTGGGAGGAAGTTAATAAAGTGTAAACCAGTTTGTTAAGTTTGGTTCTTCTATATGTATTTGGCAGCCAATCTGTTTACATATCCTTGGCACCTTTTTAACATACGAAAAAGTACAGTGGTGCCTTAAATTTGTGTAACACTATGTAGATTTTTCTTCATACTCACATATCACTCACAGCTCAGATATCTGAACTAAATAATAAATCATATTTGAAAAACGCTGAATTCTAGTTAGAAAATTAACAGCGGAAGTTAGAATTTCGAGCAGTTTGGTAACAACTCTATTGTAAGTATTTATATCCACTGTCACCTTAGGCAAATAATCAACGCTTTATACTAATTGGTTAGTCTTATATCAAACTCATTTTCCGAGAAAATTAAAATACTAATGGCATACTCAAAAGTTATTTGCTATCAGCGAGAAGACGTCCAAATGTCAATGCAAACAAAATTTGTATTTATTATCAAAATGTGTGATGAATGAAAACTGAATCCAAATGTGAATTTGGACTCTTCCGAGTATAATGTAGACGTATTTGTGGAAACTTGGCTATTCAATGAAATAAGTAATGAAGAAATACTCAATGCTTCAGAGTTTTATCTGTTTCGTGGAGATTGTCATGATGTGGGCAGCAGAAGAGGAGGTGTTGCTCTATTAGCAGCTCGGAAATCACTCATCGCTAGTTCTATCGATCTTGAAATATCATCTGAAGAAAACATTGAACAACTATGCGTTTGTATTGAAGGCAACTATGATTGTAAATTATTGATATTTTTGAGTTATATTCCACCTGATTCTCAAATGTTAAACGGAAATCCATTGGATTTCCTGTAGTAATGGCTTATAATGACAATGCTTCCAGTGAACCCCAGACTATTGTTGATTGGTTTGCTGAATTTTTCCAAAGTATTTACAGCTCTACAGATTTAGTTGTTGGCAATAACTACGATTGTAACTCTTTATTGCAAATAACAGATTGTTGTATTTTTCAGTGTGAATTAGAAGATGTTATTGGTTCCATCTAGATCACCAGCTATTCATGGTGTTTTTCCAATTGTGTTAAAACACTGTTATAGTACTCTATGTTTAGCCCTTCAGAATATTTTTAACCAATCTGTTTCAAATGGTATTTTTTAGATGAATGGAAAGTGTCTTATATTAATCTAATTTTTAAGTCCGGACATAAAAAGTTGGTTACAAATTCCAATCGCCCAATTAGAAAACTTTCAACTATTTCGAAGCTTTTTAAGAAAATAGTAAAAGAACAAGCTATATGAAATTATTATCAAATGTCATATCTATAAATTTCATAAGTGGTCGATCCACAACTACTAATTTGTCTTGCTTTTCTTATCAGTAGATAAGCATTCTCAAATGGATGTGGTTTATGCAGATTTTGTAAAAGCATTTAGTAGAGTAAATCACCTCATTTAAATTAAAAAAATAAAAAGTTATGGTTTTGATGGCAACCTACCAAGCTGGTTCAACTCCTATCCCACTGGTAGGGAACAAATTGTTAGGATTGGTGACTTGGAGTCCAGCCCGATCTTAGTTTATTCAGGTCTTCCCAAAGGTAGCCATTTAGGACCACCATTATTTGACTTGTTTATTAATGATTTTCCATCAGTTTTATCAATAGCCAACTGTTTAGTATTTTCAGATTATTTAAACATCTTTAAAGTTACAAATAATTATAATGATTGTGTTGCATTTCAGCAAGACATTTTAAAGTTAGAAAATTGGTGTGAAAAAAATGATCTTGACCTTAATCTGTCAAAGTGTTCTGTGTTAACTTACAGTCACTTAAAAAAAAACATAATTTTTGATTATTTCTTCAAAGGAATCAAAATGTTAAGAGTTCACGAGATTAAAGACCTAAGCGCAGTATTTGATGAGAAACTTAACTTTATTTCACATGTCTCCTATATTGTTTCAAAACTAACTCCATGTTAGGTTTCCTAAAACGGAATTCTTCTAATTTTAAGGGCCCCCGAACACACTCAAAGCTATTTTTTGTTCACTCGGTAGACCATTGCTGGAGTATTGTTATGTCATTTGGAATCCTGATACTAAAAAGTTGATAACAAGAATTGGAAATATCCGAAAGAATCTTTTGAGATTTGCTTTAAGAAATTTTAGTTTAAATGCTAACTCAAATCTTGATTATAAATCTAGATGCCTTTTGTTAATGATGCAAGCTCTTGAATCAAGACGTCGAATGTTTAGTGTTTTGTTTATTCGAGATATTCTTTCAAATGACATTGATTGCGAGTTTTTGCTTTCTTGGTTTAATATTTATGCACCTAGTCGATTTTTAAGAACTAGAAATTTCATATTTCAGTATCAATATAAGTGTACGCGAAATATTGAAAAAAAATAAAGGTTCCAAATTATTCTTTGTTAAGTTGAAAGAAGTTTTACAATATTAAAAGTTGGAGGTTTTTTTTAACTAAAAGTGTTCTCTTATTTTATACCGCCAGTGTTGCAACTTCACATCGATCTTAAGCAAAAATTCCAAACTCCAGCTAAAGCTTGACAATGCTAGATGCTGACATTTCCAATTCTATAATACCTTAATCCGATAAACTTATTTATGGCTGAGATTCCTCTCAGTCCAATGATGATGATGGTGATGATGATGATAGGGGAGCGTCATCATGCGGCTTTGAACCTATTCTAATAACTTCTCGTCGTCGTCGTTGTCAACTCCAACACAAGGCATCGCAGCGCAGCGCCCCATGTCCCGAACTTATAACCAAGTGGAGTCGAATGGCATATTGTGGTGGTCAGTGGACTGTGCAATTTTTGCACACCCATATTTGTTCTGTTGATACGCATTCACGCGTCCCAGATTGACACTTGGAAGACCGATATTCTTGTTCTCAATCAATGTTTCTATTTAGATTAATCAAATACCCCGCACATAATATCTGACACCCTTTTTTGTCATTAGCCAGCCCCAGCAGCGTCTTATAACTCAGAGTCGCAAGTCTGATGGGAGTTTAGAGTTTGGACTCGATTAAAAAAAAAGAAGAGGGATTTAAGTCATGGAGTTGGTTAATTACGGAGAAAATCTTTGTCATCCGAATTCTTGAGCACCTGGGACTGGAACTGGGACTGGGAATCAAAATGAGAATGGGACGATCTATATATCCATACTCATGTGTTGTGTGTGAAGGTAAACATGTTATTAGCTTTTTATTATCCTTGAATAGAAAAGAGGTTGGAGTTGTCGGGGCAACAGTTCGTTACTTCGATTCCTACCTACTTTCAACATCGTTTGTCCTCGAATCGAATCACAAACAAATGTATTCAGTTACAATCGAGATAAGCTGGGCAAATAATGGTCGGAAACAGTAGTGTTACACACAGCACCACTGAGAGCTGCTGAGACTGTTGACGACGAAGACAACGACAACGACCAAATCAGGCATAAATCATATAATGTAACGTTTTTCAATTTCAAATTCAATTTGTCCTCTCTTATAAAAATATGAGTGAGTCCTTTTTTCTATATTTTTGAATGCCAAAGCAGCGACAACAAACATCCTTTCGGATTATTCATTTGTATAGTTTTTTGAAATTGTCCTAATGTTGCAAATGGAGATTACGCTTGAATACGTCACTGAAGAACAGAACCGTACCGATGTTCCAATGTGTACATTGCTTATTAGTCCGCTTAACTTGCAAAACTGTAATGTGATCCTTTTTTCCTCGGAACGGAATCGGAAATCTACCCTCTGCGTTGTTCTGTCGCTGCAAATCATTTTATTTTTATGTCAATTGGTTGGAATATTTGTATAGACAACAAATGAATTGCGATAATCTTGAAACAAAAATCAAGAGCAGCCCCGAAATGGTCAGGGTAATATCCGATTACTCGACGTAGATAAAGTGTTGTTTTCTGATACTTTTATTTTGGATTGTAGCTACTCATAGTGGTTGGTTATTCAATGTAAACTTACTAACTCAATATACTCGTTGTAACGACGACGCACGATATTATGTGTCACTGTCACCTGGAGTTGTAGCATTTACCTATACTTCAGTGCAACGGTTATGGTTGTGGGGAAAATGTCTGATTCTCATTCCAGAGCCATCAGAGGTGTCCCATTCGACTTAAGCCTATTAGGTGGCCTATTAAACAAAGGTCGTAATTTGATGACGCCCCGTCGGTCGTCGTAGTATGCAACCGCAAGACTTGACCACTGTAGGTATATAGAACTTGCAAAGTAGGTATCTCCGGCTCCGGATTAAGATGCCCTTGGACTTGGACTCTATCAATAAATTAGCTTCCGGTCGTCGAATTCGATCTATGACTCTTCTTCTTGTGAAACTTTCTCGTTTCGATTCATTCTCAGATGATTCAACGTTTTCAGAAGACGGACAAACTCTTCCTCTTAAAGTGAATCAGTGATGTTAATTGGGTGAGATGTGAATGAATTAATTCTATTTTTCTTAACGCTGTGCAAACTGCCAACCTTTTACCCCGTCGACTCTGGTGGCTTAAATCTTATAGCTCATAATACATATTGGAGGCGTCCAGAGTGCAGTCTTCGCTTGCTGTTCGTCGTCATTATTGGGACAGGAGGCGACAGAGCTGAGGAACAAAATCAACTTTGATAAATTCCATCACTACGACGACACGACGACTATAACTCTGTTCAAAGAATATAAAGAGACAAATAATTTAGATGTACGGATCAATTGTGTGATCTACGATGATGGTACGACGACACACAGCGAAATGCCACAGTGGCAATCATTCTGAGGTCAAAATATTTACCACTTGACCCTTAACTCAATCAGCTCGAGTACGTGGGTTTCAATTAACTCAATATGAGGCAATTTACTTTCTTTTTTTTTTCTTTCTTAATAATATGGTCTGCCTTTTAAGAATAAATAAATAATACAACAAATAATGTTTATACAACCGAACACGATGTTTCTCGACGACGACGATGAAGACGATAAGTTGGACATCTTTTAAATATGTGAACGAAAACTATGAACAAGTCGTATACGAGTATTGTAGATGTTTTGATTTTTTGATCTATAACATGACACATAGTGGAACTTTGACATCTGTCATCCGCTTTGGTTCCTGGTAAAAAAATTGATCTGTTTTTTTTAACGGAAGTTGTTTGAGCTTTGTTATGTGTGAGGTCATGTGTACTTTTAATGTCAAATGTCAAAAAGGCTTTTGAAGTTTGCTCATGGTCTTAAAGTTGTCATCAATTCCGGTCATTTAAGTTTTGTTAGTCACTTAGGAATACAAAATTTAAGCTTTAGTCTGGGCTGCCGAAGTGTTCACATAACTGCGTGAAATAACTAATTCGTATAAAAATGCTTGCTAAGTAAATATTTTGTTCAACTTAATCGTTTCTTAAGCGTGTTTCAATTATTCTAAATTTGTGACGGGAAAAAAGTAACCAGAGGATTTTAAAAGAAAATTAATGTGTTTTTGGATATAAAAAGGTTAGTACTGATAAACTATTAGTTTTATATAAATTCAAACCTTTTGTCTAAATGTGTTCCCCAAGTAAGTATCTTCCTGGTTAAACATTTTCTAAACTTTAAACAATTTAATACATATTCCATATTTGTAGTCCCTTACTTCTAGTGATATATTAATTTCATCTGAACACGCCTAAAGATTGACATTTCGTTAAAAAAAGCTATGAACATGAGACACGAACTGCTTATTGTGAATGGTTGCGAATTTTGACGGTTCATTCACATTATTAACTATTTTGTTCGCCGAACAGTGCGAATTGTGGGTTTGGTTGTTGGATCATAAGTTCTTGATTTAATATATAATGTTTGTTTGAATGGGCTTTAATGATCAATATTCTTGATGCAATTAATAAAAAACTAATTCATCTTCTGTTACCCGACGTTTCGCTGGCTATTTTTCAGCTTCTTCAAGGGATTTTTTCAAATTTATAAGCTTTGTAACATTTTTTGTTGTTATAAAAAGTTGAATAAATAAATAAATAATTAACACAAATAAAAAGATAAATAAACGAACAATTTAACATAATTTAACAAAAACACAGCAAAGTTAAATTGTGTTTAGTAAAATTATTGTAAGCAAAGGTGGGTTTTAAATAAATTTATTTAATTTGATGATTTATGTATTTTACTGCTTTTTACGGCTTCAAATATTTGTACGCGATGCAAAAGGCAAGAGAGAAAAAAAATGTTTTCAGTGATGATGAACCTCAAGGAAGTGCTACATTTGCAAGGGCTTGAAGTAATTTGTCGCATTCGCCCCTTTAGCCTAACCCCTTGAACACAATGGGAATTCGCTAGTAAAAATCGCTGTAGCACAAGCTGTCACTAAAATCGTAGCGCAGCAAGAACGTCAGCTGTCATTTTTGTTTGACATTTATACATTTGTGTTTAGTTATGTAAGACTATTCATATTTTTGGGCAACTTAATTTTCAGTTTTTAAATTCCTTTGTACCAAAAAAGACCTACGAAAGGTTTTTTGAAACAACTTTTCAGGTGGGGTAAAATGTTTAATGGTCTTGCTTAAATTATCCTTTTAGTTTATCAAAAACAATGACGAAAACTATTTTTTAAGGCCACTCGGCTAACCAGGATGCAATATGATTTGTTGTTGTCTCTTATAAATTCAAGCCTACAAAAAAATCCATTAGAACTCCAATAAGTCCAGAGTGTAGGATGGTGGTAACATTATTACTTACTTACTTAAGGTGGCGCTACAGTCCTGTGTGAACTAGGGCCTCACCCAACAAACTTCTCCATCTAGCTCGGTCCCTAGCTAGATGTCTCCAGTTTCGCGCTCCAAGTTGGGTGAGGTCACCTTCCACTTGTGCGCGTCACCGCGGTCTTCCTCTACTGCGCTGTCCTGTGGGTGCGGATTCGAAGACTTTCCGGGCCGGAGCATTGGTTTCCATGCGCTCTACGTGACCCAGCCATCTTAGTCGTTGGACTTTTACTCTTCTTGCTAAGTCTACGTCGCTGTACAGCCCGTACAGTTCGTCGTTCCATCTTCTCCTCCACTCCCCTTCGATGCATACGGGACCGTAGATCACACGAAGAACTTTTCTCTCGAAGCGACCCAAGGTGCTTTCATCCGCTTTTGTCATGGTCCATGCTTCTGCACCGTATAGCAGGACGGGGATGATAAGGGTCTTATATAGCAACACTTTGGTCCTTCGAGAGAGGACATTACTACTCAATTGCTTTCTTAGTCGAAAGAAACAGCGGTTAGCAAGAGTTATTCTGCGTTTGATCTCAGCGCTGGTGTTGTTTTCTGCGTTTACAGCGGAGCCTAGGTAGACGAAGTCCTTGACTACCTCAAAGGTACGTCTGTCGATTGTGACGTTTTGACCAAAACGTCGGTGTTGTATGTCCTTTCTAGACGACAGCATGTACTTTGTTTTGCCCTCATTAACCGTTAAACCCATTTTTGCCGCCTCTGCCTCAATACTCACAAAAGCCCCATTGACATCACGCTGAGTTCTTCCGATTATGTCAATGTCATCAGCATATGCCAGTAATTGGACAGACTTTTGAAAGATAGTGCCTCTAGTGTTGACGTGTGAGCTCTGCACTATTCTTTCAAGCACGATGTTAAAAAAATCGCATGACAGCGCATCACCTTGTCTAAAACCTTTTTTGACATCAAAAGGTTCTGTTAAGTTGTTTCCAACCTTTATGGAGCAGCGTGAATTCTCCATGGTCATCCTGCACAAACGGACGAGTTTGGCAGGGATGCCAAAACTAGACATGGCTCTATACAGCTCGTCCCTGTAGATGCTGTCATATGCGGCCTTGAAATCGATGAAAAGATGGTGGGTGTCGATTTGGTGCTCTTGAGTTTTTTCCAGGATCTGCCGTAATGTGAATATTTGATCGACTGTGGACTTTCCTGGTCTAAAACCACACTGATAAGGATCTATCAGGTTGTTGACGATGGGCTTTAGACGTTCACATATTATGGCAGAGAAGATTTTATAGGCGATGTTAAGTAGACTTATTCCTCTATAGTTGGTGCAGTTTAGAGGGTCTCTTTTTTTCAGGATCGGGCAAACAATACTGAGGTTCCATTCATCGGGCATGTTTTCTTCCGACCATATCTTACAGATAAGTTGGTGCATGCTCCTAACCAACTTATCTCCAGCTGCTTTAAAGAGCTCGGCATTCAAGCCATCTGCTCCAGCGGCTTTATTAGACTTCAACTTAGATATGGCAATCTTTACTTCGTCTAAGTCGGGAGGACGGGATTGTTGGCTTTCGTCGTCTATATCGAATGGGTCATCCTGCCTGACAGCGGAATTCAGTTCTTCGTCGCCGTTATACAGTCTGCAGAAGTGGTCCTTCCATATCCTCAGCATTGACTGCGGTTCCACTATGATGTTTCCACTTTCGTCTTTGCAGCCTTCGGTTCTAGGTTTATGTACTTGTGAATTTCGTTTCACCTGTTCATAAAACTTTCGAACCTCATTCCTGCTTTTATACCTCTCAACATCTTCGACCGCACGCTTCTCATGCCCTCTCTTTTTCCTTCTGAAAATTCGGCGTTCCTCTCGCCTCTTCTGCTCATAGAGCTCACGAGCAGCTCTCGTCCTTTTATGCAGCGCCGCTTTGCGTGCCTGTTGTTTGGCTGCATTTGCCTGCCGACATTCCTCATCAAACCAGGGGTTCCTTGTTGGTGGCTGTTTGAAACCCAGCACATCAGAGGCGGCTTCTCTGATTGCATCTTGGCAATGTTGCCACTGGTTTTCGATACATTGTGTTGGCGGCAGAGAACTTCGAGAGAGGTTACTTGTCACTCGGTCGGAAAAGGATTTGGCGATCTCTGGCGATTGTAGCCGTTCGACGTTGTATCTTCTCCCAGCACCTCCCTGTTTTGCCTTGGGTCTGGAAATCCGAAGTGCTACCCTGGCTACAACGAGGTAGTGGTCCGAGTCGATGTTAGCTCCTCGGAAAGTTCGTACATCCATAATGCTGGAAGCGTGTCTGGCGTCGATCGCAATATGGTCAATCTGGTTGACGGTAGATTGATCTGGAGAAGTCCAAGTTCCTTTGTGGATGTTGAGGTGTGGAAAACGCGTACTGGATACCATGACGTTTCGCCCCGCAGCAAAATCTATGAGCCTGAATCCATTGTCGGAAGTGTTGTCGTGCAGGCTGTTCTTCCCGATTATTCCACCAAAGATGTCTTCCCTTCCTAGCTTGGCATTAAAATCGCCCAGGACTATTTTAATATCGTAGCTAGGGCACTGCTCATACGTTTTGTCTAAGAGCTCGAAGAACATATCTTTGGTGTTGTCGTCTTTCTCTTCTGTGGGGGCGTGCGCGCATATCAGGCTAATGTTGCCGAATTTAGCCTTGATGCGTATGGTCATGAGGAGCTCATTGATGCACCTATAGCTCAAGACTTCTTGCATAAGTCTGGCTCCAATGACGAATTCGCATCCAAATAAGCGCTGTTGGTTTTCGTGGTAGCAGTCACCATAGTAAATATCGCAGTTTTTCATCCTCTTTTTGCCCGGCCCATCCCATCGTATTTCCTGGATGGCGGTGATATCTGCTTTATATCGTTCTAGGGCCTCCGCTAATTCTTCGGCCGCACGTGGTCTGTTAAGGGACCTAACATTCCACGTGCATATCCGAAGTTCGTTGTCCTTTATTCGTTTGCGTTGGTTGTCAACAGTAAATCCGTCCGTATCCGAGGCTTGTTGGTGCTTCGCAACTTTGAAAGCTTTTACGTGGCCAGGAAGTCACCCCGACGCACAACCCCCAACCTGGAGGGCCAGATCCTAAGTATAACTCCAATAATGGGGAGCCGGATAAAACCGCTCCTTACAGGCCTGGGCTGCGAATAAGTCGAAGAAGCCCTATAAGGTGTTCACTAAGTAGTTCAACCTTACTGGAACTTTAGACGCCACCGTTGATTCCATCTCGGGAATTCCTCCGCTGCCGTCTGGATAAGGAGAGGTGCCTTAGTGGAAACACCTCTCCCCACTCTCTCGTTTGCTGCCCCCAACAACTTTCCACTGGGGTTGGAACCCAATCTCCAGTTGAGGTACTAGGCACCCGATGTTCACCACGTGGAGGTGAGAGTAGGAGTTGATAGACAGAGGTTGGTTTTAAGAAAAAAACCTGTGGACGCTTGTGTCCTCTTGAATGCACATGTCTACCATTTGAACATCGTAACATTATTGTGAGTCATAATTCAAAATCGAAAGTATTTATTAAATAACCACTCTATTCAAGTACTTGGCGCAAGGAGTTTCACCAAACTACTTGGCATGGACTTTCAGGATGAGAGCATCCACGGTTAGACAAATCATCATTGAAGTCTGTGAAGTTTTTCGGAATTTTTCGTTTTTTGTATACAAGTCTATTGGGGCTATCAAACAAAATTGTCTCACTAGTAGGTAGAACATTGCGCAGTTTTAAAATTGAGTACTCAAAGTTGTGTTATTTTGGGGTCACTGAAAACATACTTTAATTATTAATAACAAAATTTAACTTCAAATGCATGTTTCTACAGTATTTGCTATCGAATCCAATTTATTTCTCAAATTTCAGTAAGTTATATACAAATTAAAAATAAGTCAATATACAGAACGAACCCAATAATACAAAATACGAACCCAATGGCTTGTTTTCATATAGTGCTGTGAACAGACCCACAGATATGTCAAAATGTAGCGCGACTAATAGCGGAAAGTAGAAAATTATACAACGGCTTCCCATTGTGGCGCTGTGTACTATTTTCGTATGTTTCAACTTTGACAGCGCGACAATCGGCCGCTACGGCGACTCCATTCTGCTGGGACTTTTACTCTTTTTTGGGAATTTTGGTGGATAATCATGCTTACATTTCCTCGAATTTCTTATCCTTTTTAGATCTTCAAAGCTTCCTCTTATTTTAAAAAGAAATACAATTGTTTAAAACATGTTTATGTATAGAAAATGCTGATGTTTTTATTTATTACAACAAAAAAAGTTCTATTATAAACAAATATTAAATATGTATTAATAATTAATTTTCCTTCTAGCAAAGAGTATCACAATATATCACAACTTTGACTTTTGACATATGCAGTTAGATGCAAAAGAGTTTTTTAGTCGACTGTTAGTGGAATGCGTTCACTAGTTTTGTTTGCAAATTAATATCTGACAGTTGATTAAAGATTATCTTGTTGGACGCGTAAAAAATATTTAAATACAAAATGTTTCAATTTATATTTATTTTATGTCTCCTAAATAATTGACAAGATCAATAATTCATCTAGTCGTGAAGTTTAAACAAAACATAAATTGATATTAGCTGTGAAAATGGCTTTAAAATATTTATTCGAAATCGTAGATCGTAGCTTAAGTGCAAACCACTAAAGAAAACGTAGTAAAACAAACAAACCCAAATGCCAAATGTCAGATATTAAGAACTCATACGGAAAAGTTAAATTAGCTATTTCATGTTTTTTAACTATAGTACAATTACTTAGGATAGAGCATATTTTTTTAATCTGTCAAATCAGCTATGTACGGATACAAATTCGAAAGGAGCTGAATTATCACGTATCTTATTTTAATAAGTAATTTAAAAAACTTCTTAGGTTCCGAAATAATGTGATTTATTATTATTATTTAAAAGCTTAAAGCTGGTTTCAAGTTTCCAAAAAGTTAGGCGGACACTTAAATTTTATTGTGTTCATTAATTAATTTAACTCTTTAACATACGGTTCGCATGTCTCATAAAACTCTTTTCCACAATTTGAAACACAAATAGTTAGCTTCATCTTATTAGGTAAACCATTTGAATTTCGATATAAAGAGTCTCAAAACAAATTCATCAATTTAACGGTGATTTATATGATTCCCATCTACATAAATAAAAGAAGACAACAAAAAAAATCAAATCTAATTTTCAACGGCAGCAAAATAATTTCGATATTAAGACATAAAAGTTAATCATCACTTCATCTTTAGCCCGAAGTATTTTTCACAAGAACCATAACTAATTCCCTCCAGCCTAAGTTGTTCGAACCTCAAACACTTTGACGACAGTCTAATCCATTGACTGACTGACTGACACTTGTCCAATGTCCAATGTTGTCCGTTCCGTCCATATACCGTGGACAGAGTCGGCGGAGTATACGTTTGGTATAATATGAAAGACTCAGATCAGTTCAAACAAGAAACGCACCATTAAGGCCCGGATTTGATTACATCATTAGCATATTTATTGGGGCATTTAGTATATTTTTGTTTTGGGTTTTAAATATACGACATTATTTGTCGGCCCGTTCTCCGCCTGTTGTCGTGTTGTCGGCATCGGCATTGGCAGGTAGACAGAAACAGAAACTGAAACACACTGAAAATCACCGACTCACATATGAGCCATTCCGGATCCAATATTTTCGTTGTTGTTCATTTGTTTTGAACAATCTTTCAAGGTAGCCCCTGCTGATCTAGCCGACGCGACGGACACGAGAAGACGAAGATGACTACTCTGCATTCCCGCACCTTTGCCTATTAAATGCAGGCTCTATAAAGATTGGCCTACTGGTTTCACGTGGACCAAAGATTCTCGTTTAATGCAGCCGACTTCTTTCACTCGGCATTATTATGTTATCACCGGTGATATTACAAAATTATACAACATAACTTACGTTGATCTTCAGGTGTGTAATCACCCGAGTTTTTCTTTAAGTTGTCAACATTTCTGGCTTAAGAGCGAGTGGAATGGGAGAATTGTGATGTGTCGGCCCCATTGAACCTGGCTTGATGCGTTCTATTACTTGCTCAGCCTCAGTGAGATCTGGCGGTGTTATTGTGTCAGTGGTTGTTCGAGAACCAGCCACGGCTGGCCGTTAAATAGGTGTTGGCTTTTATGAAGATATCGTGAAATATTATTTCATTGATTTTCTGGAACATGTCAAGCTGCCTATTAGCAAGGGCTTCAAAATATAAATATACACGCATATAATTTTGTGTGTGTTTCTTATTGGTTGGATGGGTGCTATTAAGCAGACGCACGAACGGCTCATAGCTTGTTTTCAAGTCATCATCATACGAATACAAGAATATAATGGAAGCTATTTTGAAGAAGAGACGACTCCGTGAAGATAACTGCGGTGTGCTGATATCTTCTTTAGTTTGAAGTAGTAACTTATGCTGTGCTTTTATCTTAATTGAAAAACAAATAAATAAATTAAACTATACCTATTCACAAGCTACTACTACAGCTTTCCATTATAAACATACCTACATACGTTGGTATCTTCTTTAACCAAGAAGTAGTAGGTAGCTATATTTTGAGAATTAATGTCATCCTTTTAGTCGGTTCGGTTTCGGTAGTTGTCGATGAGACAACATAATGTCTTAGAAGATTTCTATGCGCTTAAATATAAGATAAAAAATGTTAAAGAATTTTTTGTAAGACTTTTAACTTGTTTCGGGTGTTCTTGGACAGTGTTAAATATCAGGTTATTTCGCATCACATTAGATGTGATAAAAATGCCAGCGGATGTTAATTGGACAAGGCGAGTAATACAGGTGCTGGGAAGTATTTTCTATGAAATCGGCTCCATGTTCTTTAGTTCGGGAGATTTGAAATTACATTGACAATCAAAATTGATTACCCCAACATTTTCCGAATTACGCTTGATCTTAATCTTGATTAAAGAATCATTTTCCAAAACTCCAGAGCTTATTATGCACTGAACAAAATAGGCTTGAATGCGTGAAAATACAGTATTTCTCTCAGCTAAGTCTCTAAAATCGAGTTAAATTGTTTTTAGGACTTTATCTTTCGATATATTCCCTAATTTCGAATACCTTTTAAAATCACTTCAAATGAAATAAAAACAGCCGACATATTTAAAATGTATATCACATAAATCAATGAACAATTTTTCTGATTGTTATAAAAAAATTGTATGATACTTTGGATTTAATTAATATTTAGGATTTGAGGATTTGGAGGAAGTTTTCAAATATCGGTTCAAATAGAATGATGTTGGTTTGGCCGAAAAACACAGTCGAGAGAGTGTCTTGGAAGTTTTTAGGAATCAATTAAAATTCCTTCTGCGTCTCTTTAAACATTTAAAGTACAAGCTGCAACTTTCGACGAACAAAGTCTATTTAAAAAAAGAAGTAAGGCTGAATTTTCTATAATTAAGATTTACTCTTGTTGAATGCAAATCATGCCGATTAAATCTTGTATCAAAAATTTTCTTCGTTTTAATTTCGAAAAGAAAAGAAATCCATGTCTTTAAAAGTGAATATCAGAACTAGAATGTTTATTTTTGATAGATTTCAATTTTTTTTAATGTATTTCAAAATTCTAGTACCAGTGGCATGATGGTTAGTGCGTTGGGCTGTCATGCGAGAGGTCTTGGGTTTCGAACCCTGCCTGCGCCACCTAAAGTTTTATTCACGGATACTACCTCTTGCGAGGAATTGACAAATTCTCCAAGAGTAATTCTTGTCATGAAAAAGTTTTTTCTCAAAATAGCCGTTCAGATTTGGCATATAAACTGTAGGTCCCCTCCATCCAATTGCAATTACTTGCAATTACTCGCACGCAGGAATGGTTGAAAGTTGTAAGTCGCTAGGCCCTGGTTCTCTAAGGACTGTTGCGCCACCTATATTTTTTTTATTTCAAAATTCTGGTAATGATCTGTATTCAAAATACTGTGCACCAAAATTCTATATGTATGATCAAAATACTGTTTTAATTTGCACTGTATTTTTTAAATTCTGGGGTGGAATCGGCTAAGGTGATAGTTGATTATCAATTTTTTGATAGTCAAATTGACTATCATTCTCACTCCGTCTGGGTAAGATGATTCAACTTAATTCAATTCGATTGAACAATTTTAGATTCAAATTGTCAAAATTGACAATTGATGACCTGGTGAAATTTTAAATTGATTCTCATAAAATATCTAAATAAAAGTGTCAAATTGGCTTATTTTGAATAAAATATCTTATTTTTCTTACTTTTTTCGAATGTCGTAAGCTTTGTTGGTCAGATGAATGTGTTTTTTTAATCCTTAAATGCACCTTGTATCAAAAATGATACCATAACTTTAGGTCGCGCTAAAAGTGTTTTTGTTTAAATCAACAACAAACGGAATTTTTTACAAAAGAGAACAAATATTTCTAGACTAGAAAAAATGCGTTATCATTGACTCGTAAGCAGCAACTTGGCAAAATAGTGAAATTAAAAACTTTCTTTTTCTTATAGAAATTAATTTTGCGGAAAGAATTTATCCAAAAAATAAAATCAAGAAAGGTTAGTATTTTGATAATATAAATTCATGGTAGCTTTATTTTGATTTTTCAAATGAAAAACAAGTGTTTTAGTGTCTGTATCAAAAATGATACTTCATGCAGTTAGGACTTGTTTTGAACTAGATGTTTTTAGGCAAAATTGTAAATGTTTTCTTTTTTATAGAATGGCACGAAAAATACTTTCGGATAGTGATAGGGATATCGTCAATTATTTGAGGAAATTAGAAAATGGGTTTTTGTCAGAGGATGACGATGACGTAGATGAAGATTATTCGCTCCTCGAAAATGAAGTTGCAAATGAAAGTGACCATGAACTTGAATGTGCAAATGAGGAGGCTCTGCCGCCGCTAGTAATAAACAATGAATCAGGTCCAAGTAGCTCTCGTCGATCTGTGCCTAAGTCCATTGACATTCAACGGCTTATTTGAAAAAAAAATCGCTTGCGTATGATGAAGAAAAAATCAATTTTCACGGTTGCAACGACTTCCCATCACAAATAATGGACTTCGAAACTCCGTTTCATTTTTTTCTTATTTTTTTACGTCTGATTTTATAGATGAAATAGCTACAGAAACAAATCGATTTTCAGTTCAGAAGCAACCTGATCGTCCTGATCGCTCAAGTAAATGGGGATTTTGATTTTCATGTCAGTCTATCATTATCCAAGTGTTCGTTCATATTGGAGTAATGAACATGGATTTCAGGGCATAAAAGAAGCTATGACGGTGAATCGATTTGAAAAAATAAGAAGAATCCTGCATTTCAACGACAACGACAAACGCAGGCCCGTAAACGACTTCAATCATAAGCTCCATAAGCTTCGTCCAGTGATAGACCACCTCAACGAAAGGTATGGTAGTGTACCCATGGATCAGCGACTCAAAAATGGGTCATTTAATGAAACAATATTTGCCCTTGGAACCGCATAAATGGGGATTCAAACTGTATATGCTGTGTTCATTGACGGGATATATGCTTATAAGCTCATCATCTATTCTGGAAAAGACAATGATCCCATGTTAGAAAATGAGATGGATGTTGGAGCGGTCGGAAATGTTGTGATAAAACTTTCTAGGGCAATAGAAAGAAGAGTCAATCAGATTGTTTATTTTGACAATTTCTACAGCTCCCTGCCACTTATGTATTACATGGCCAAGGAAGGAATTTTATGTCTGGGGATTGTGCAAAGAAACCGCCTCGGAAAAAATTGTAAGCTGCCGACGAAGCAAGAAGTTATGGCAAAATCGGTGCCTAGAGGATCGTAAGAAGAATACGTCACAAGTTACGAAGGTATCGAGATGTCTAGCGTGACCTGGAAGGATAACAAACAGGTGACTTTTTTGTCAACGTATATTGGTGCAGATCTTGTTTCAACCATAGAAAGGTACGACAAGACTGAAAGAGAAGAAAAAATATATCTTGTCCAAAAATCGTCAAAGAATACAACGCCCATATGGGTGGGGTGGATTTGATGGATTCGTACTTGGGACGGTACCGTATCCGCATGAAAAGTAGAAAATGGTACTTGAGACTTTTCTATCACCTACAGGACCTTACTGTGATAAACTCATGGGTGTTATACAAGCAAGTTTTGTCTAAGAAAGCGAATGGACCGAAAGAAATTTTGAATCTTGTCGATTTAGAAGCGAACTTGCTGATACGCTTTGTAAATATAAGGCACACAATCAGCCAACAAGAGGTCGGCCTAGCAGCAGCAGTAGTTGAAGGAATGTGTTGCAAGTTGTGCCGTCAATGGATGTGATACATGATGGAACTGATCACAAGCAAACACGATAGAGCAACCGCATGCGATGTATGATGCCAGGATGTAAGCTTTTGAGTAGCATTATGTGTGAAAAATGTAAGGTTTACTTATGTTACAAAAAAAATGTTGATAGGTTTTAATAAATTTCATTCATAAAAACTATCAATTTTATTAATAAATGTTACACATTTTTGCAATTCTTTTGTTACGTCAGAAAAATGATAAAAATACACAAGAAGAACAATGTTTTGAGATACAAAATTATAATTTAAATTGTTTTCCTATTGCCTATTCTAAAATAACAGTGTTTCAAAATACAGAATTTAAGACTCACAGAATTACGACCCAAAAGTATTATAGAAGTTTTGAAATGTGATATGACATTAATAAATCCAATATTTCGTTACAAGAGAAAGTCAAATTCTCCAATACTTTATACTTCAAATAATAACACAAGACAAAAATATTGTAAGAATTGATTTGACTTCATTGCATTAATTTGCTTAAATATGATTTTGGGCATGTGTTGGCCGTTGTTACGAAAAAAAATAGTCCTTTTGACCAGTCCAATTTTTCAGTATTATTTTTCAATAAATCTGGCGTCAACAGTGACTTGAATATTGGCTTTCAATGGCTTCAAAATTTGGTACTTCGGCATAAACTAATGACGGGAACTGGTCGAAATATTGGTTTGCTAAAGTATGGTTAATGAACAATTTTATGATCCTTATTCAGATATATATTTTGTTTAAATAATTCTACACTTTAAAATGCGTTCAACAGGTAGAAAACAAAAAATCGTTTTTAAAGTGTAAAAAATTGCGCTATTTTTCAAATTGTGAAAATAATTTTTTATTTTTCAGGCCATTTACAGCATTTTAAATTACAGAACTTTGACTAACCATAATTTTGAAGTTTACACAATTTTCAACTACATAATTTTGACTAAGTTGCACGAAATTTACAGGAAAATGAATTTTTTTAACAACTTGATGGTTAAGCTCCTTCGTCATTTCGAAGGAAATACGGACCGATGATGAACCAGCGATTAAACCGGTTAAAAGGATGAAGTGTTGTATGAACTTCGCAAACAAATTTCCAAATTTTTGAAGCGTAGTTCTGGTGTTAAACTATTCATGGTGAATTGCCAAATTTTACTGCATATAAAAATGACAACTTGGCTTGACATTTTTAGCTGTCAAATGATAGAAAAAACATTCGAAACTTCCCATGCAGACACAAAAACACCCTTTGTACATAACTGTTAATTTTGATATGTTACCGACGCATCGTCTTTGGATTCGATATCATCTTTGGAATTTTGTAAAGAAGTTCAAAAATCAACACAATAGAAATTAAACGTTTTTATTAACAAAAACAACAAAAAAAATACATAAAACCTTTGCGGCAAAATAGTTTGTGTTCCCAAATCCGCCTCCATTGTTTTCTCAATTGTATGTGCGGTCAGTGCGTCATCTATATAATTCCAAGACTGGACAAGCAAATTCAATAATAATAGTGGAGGAAATATTTCAAAGGTTCGCGCGTTCGTGCGCTAACTTAAAAGAATAATCGACTCATCAGAATTAATATATCGAAATATTTTTCTCAATCTCAATCTCAATAAAATACAAAATAAAATAACAACCACCAATTTCTTTGAGGACAAGTTTCTCGTTGTTCAAAAGGTTGTACAGTACATGGCTTGGTCTGGTCATGCATATAATAATATTGAAAAGCATTCTTGTTGACTATGGGGAGAGAATTAATTTTGGCTTCTGATGCCGGCATAAGATGCAACAAGCCGAAAGGAGAACGTTCTATTCAAAGTCATAGCATTCAATTAACACCTGCTAAAGGTATGTAGGTATATATTAGGGGAGGAGGAGGATTATCAAAAGATAAATAGTCTTGCCAGTCATTCGATTATTGAGTCATTGAATGTTGTATGCGATGCGGTTGCGACGCGCTGCGCTGCGCCGGCCGTGCCGCCTCGCCTGCTTGAACCGAAGAACAATATTTGATGTTTTGATTGGATTTATAAGCATGTATATTATAACGCGGCAATATATGGTTTGTAATTTGCTGTGAGAAAAAAGACAACTTAATGGCTCTTGACAACAGTTCTGGAATTCTATATCTATCTATTTGTAAACTTACCCAGAATCGACAGCGAAGGAGATTTTTTTTGTTGTATTCCAAGAAAAAGAATCTTTGAAGTTTGAAGGGAAATGTTTGTTATCCTGAAAACAAAAAGCATTTCTAAAGGAACGTGATAAACAAATTGGTAGGTCTTATTGTTTATTTTTTAGAAGATAGTACTCCCAACATCTAATCTTGATAAAATTTTTAAAATTCTCATTATTTAAATCACGACAAACAGTTCATTGTGACTGTTGTGTACCTGTCAAAGAAGTTATCGCAAAGTAGCAAATCGAACAGTATTTTTTTCCAAAAACATTATGTGAAGACTTTTGAGTGCTTGTTTTAAGATTTATAGTGGAACGGCTACAAACCGCTGGAAAAAATTGAAGACGTGTAGGAGATGATTTGCGTAATAAGTTTAACTGAACGCGCCCAATATTGGTAGTAAACAGACCTTTTCTAACATTGACAGATACCGAAGTGTCATAATAATGTTATTATTAGCTAAAAAACATTTTCCAGTATAGTATTGTTCTAGAAATGATCTAATATCGTCCTTAACCTACTAAAATTTTGCTTTTATGTTAAATATTTGGCATGAATGTAGTTTCTTTCAAATGAGGCATGAATTAGAAACGGTAGTGACTATTTCAATTACAACCGTCACAATGCAATTTTCAATGTAGGATTACATTCGAAGAAATTATCCACCTTTTCTTCAATATTTTCCTTTTTCTTTAATTTCAAATAAAAATATTCCCATGTGTAGATGTATTATTTGGTCTAAACCATCGAAGCCTGCAACACCTTGCAGAAAGCCGAAACGCTTTAAATCAATGCAGACGACGAAGATCGACAATCAATTTCAAACTTATGTAGTTTTTATTTAAAAAACAAAACATACTTGTTAAAAAAAAGTGTCAAATTTACAAAGACCAGACCGCCAAAATATTTAGAAATAGCAGTTCAGCTTCAGGGAGCTTGCAATGAAGGGCACTCATCCGCACCACGTATTTATATTGTGCTCATCGAGGACGATGAGGATATAGAATATGTATACAAACTCCTAAAAGGATAAGGACGACGACGAAGAAGATGATGCTGTAAGAAGGCACACCTAGATCATGTTTTCTCCATTCAACCGAGACTCGATAAGGGTTGCTCTTGCCAAAGTGTATCGAATTTCACTGATGTTACACGTCGTTCGGAGGCACAATATTTTCGCGGATATCTAAAGGATCGAACACAGAAAAGAAGTGAAAACAAAACAATTACCTACCCTTTTATGTTCGTATGTCTAATTTGTATTGGGTTACGAGGACTACGACGACGGGTCCTTCGTCTTGTCCTATCTATAAACTCAAAAAGGAGTTTTATAACCAGCTTGTGGAGAATGGATCATCTTGTTCTGCTTCTGACTTAACAAAACAAAAAATTAACCGAAACACTGAAACACCAAATCGTGCAATTCAAAAACTCCATTTAAATGTCTGCTGACGACCGACGCGACGCAAACGCAGCGCGACGCTACGAGGACGACTGGTGTTATGTGAGCCTTGTATTGTGGTCACAGTGGTCATAGCCAAACTATATAGGCGTGATGATATATTTTCAATAAATAAAAGGCTTGTTGCTCACTTACAACAAGCAACAAGGTGCGTACCGCAGTGCTGGACAAAATGTTAATTAACTTTTCAAGCCAACAATAACGTATATGGCTGGAGTTGGAGCTGAAGCTGAACTACATGAGCCGCATGCTGGTAAAGCTTTTATCATCCTTGCGTCGAGTCTTCGCTGTGTTGCGTCTCGTGCGTCGCGTCGCCAGCTATGACCAGCTGGGTGAATGAAGACATTTACCAAGAAGACACCTCGATAGTGATGCGATAGTAGTATAAATGTAGAAGGTTATAATTTACCTTTTGAATTGCGAAAACTATTTAGTTATTTCGGTAAGCGCTCACTACCGGGCCGCGCTTATAATGCGAATGCGCTTGGGCAGTGGTGTTATTAGTGGTAGATAGCGGCGAGCTCCTGGGGTCGCAGTCAACACTCAGGATTGCACCCATGGGCAGAGAAAATTTGAAAATACCAGCGGGCGATTTAAATGTTTACACGCAAATTTACACTCCGCACTTTGTTGAGGCATGAAATTTAGACGCTTCGCTATACGCCGCCGTCCAACTCAAATGGAGCGCCCACAAAAGCAAACACTTTCAACATGTTAACCAGAATACTGAATCCTTACGAGTATTATGGTGCGTTTGTGTTCAATTCACACCGGCCGGCCGTGGCCGTTTGTCCCTTGCTGTCTTCTGAGGTTGTTGTTGTTGTTGTATTCATTGCGGCGGCTGGCGACGCGACGTTTTGGTCGTCGTCTTTGGGTCATAAATAAACAACCGATCGAACAATGAAGGCAATTCCTTCACATATATTTGGATGAAAAGCGCAGAAATTAAATTATGATCTTGGCAGTATATAACTTGCAACCTGACACCTAATTTAATTGAGTTCTTAGATGATAACGAATGTTCAAGACTTTTGCACGTTTTTATGCCGGGTTTTATAATGTGAAATTTTGAAAAAGTGTGGGACAATTGAGGGTTTGCAGTAAAAAGTTATTATAATTTGTTTTTTCTTTGCATATTCTCGAATATATCCAAGAAGTTAACAAGAAAGAATAAACATGGTGAATATTTTAATATTTTAAAAAACATCCTTTAGAAACCAAAAACATTACTTACGTGTTTATCCTAATTAAAACAAATTGGATCAATAACTTAAAGTTACCAGCAGCAAGGGTCAGAAATTCAAAAAATTCAGAAATTGTTGATAACATGTTTGCCATTTTTCATGACCTTTACACATTTTTTGACATACTTTCGAAATAGTTGGAATATTGCGATTTCGTTAAGTTAGTCGTTTAAAAAAATAACATTAGCTACAAAATATTTTTAGAATTCCAAGGTGTTCTTTATGCACTTCATTAGTAATGTGTTATTGATTCTGCCTCATTTTAAACTTAATTAGAAAAGTATATCGATAAAAATGATCTCTAAGACTATTTCCGAAATCCGTGGAAAATGTTAGAATTCTTTTTCGCCATACTCATAAATGCACAATCTTATTGGAAAGATCAACTATCAATTAATAATTGATATTTTATAATAAATTATATTTGACTGTGACCGTGAATTACTTAAATAATTGCCCCATTGTGAATATTTTGTAATTATCTTTTTTTAAAGAAAAAATCAATATTTTGAACAAAAACCTTCATTTTTCTGCATAACTGTCAATTTTTCTTTTAATTGCAAATTTTATTATTAATTTCATTGATTTTTAAATAATTGTCCTTACCTCATAGTAAAAAAAACAAACATGCATGTGACGGACATTCACAATGATACAATATTTTATAATTCATTTGCGCAATACCGATTTTTATATCAATTGATAAATTACATCAACTGATATAAAATTTTATATCAATTGATAAATTACATCAACTGTCAAGTGGTGGAGAGTTGATCTTCGCTCTAAAGCCTGAACGCCTGAAACTAAATTTCCCATACAAATATGAAAAATGACATTTTTCAGTACGGTGCTGAACGACTACATGTGTCATTTTAGTGGATAGCTGTACTAGATTTCTTACTACAATTCTCCACTCTTTCCGATCTCAAATTAATTGCCCGGCATATTAATTGCTTTAGAAATTTTGACGTTTAATTTAGTTATTGAAAAAAATTGTTTACAAATTAAACTTGACAAAAATTTTTTACTCGTGACTTTCGGTGTTTTGATTTGGATTTATATTTGATTTAAAATTTAACAAAATGATTTTTTCTAATGTGTTCCAACGTTACATTTCTGAATCGGAAACTTAGTTTTTTATTGGTGCTATGCAAGAAATGATAAAGACAAGCAGTGAACTTCAACTTCCAAAAAATAAGCCAAAGAAAAAAAAATTGATTTTTCTTCGGAGGAAAAAAAGAAACTGGCCTCGTTGGTCGAAGTCAGTGAAGCTATTTGGAAGTTAGAGCACAGGCTTTACAAAAATAATTCAGCTGTTGCAAGCCTCTGGAGTAATATAGCTGCAGAAATGAAAAACCAGGTACTAACTACTCAATAAAATGTTAATAAATAGATTTCCGTATGTAAGCTTTTTTTATTCCCGTTGAAGATTGCATTGCAGTCCAATGTGGCCTTCCTTACGTTATATCATGAGCTACCACGTCACAGGCGGAAGAGGAAGTCGGGTAGTGAGGCCGATCATGGCGTTTCAGATCAAAGCGAGACATTACAGGAAGAATCCCAGGAGATAGGCTGGGAATTCAATTGTTTTTGACAGCTGACAGAAATCTCCACAAATATTTTTACGATGTGGTTTTCGTTTTTATTTTGCTTGCACTTGGAGACCGTCGAAAAAAAAATCGTTTCACCTTAGCTGCGTACTAGGATTAAGGGTAATAATATGTCCAAAGTTGTCGTGAAAAATAATGATTCGAACACTATTATTATTCCGAAACAAATACTTGAGTGGAGACTTTTAAATGCCTGTTTAGAAACATGAAATTGAAGTAAAAATAAGTATAGCTAGAAATAAAATACGTCAAAATTTGTTATTATGTTTTTATTTCTTGTTGTTCTCGTAGAAAAGAGAACACAGTTAATCTGTCTAATTTATGACTTTCGATGTCCAAATTCTTGAATTATCCATCATTCTTATATTTTTTTAAATTATGAATTTTATCATAACATTTTAAAAATCTTGTTGGAGTTTAGTCACATTTTGTCCTTGATAATAATAATAAATATGTCTATTTGCAAAAATCTAATTTTAAGAGATTAATGGCTAAATCACAACCTCGCGTTTGGTACGGCGTAAAGTAGCATTTGATCGTATTTATGGTTTTATTTGCCAAAAAACGGGACCATTGTAAAACGCTATTTATCTGAAAATCTCGAATATTGACTGACATCTTTGATAAGTAGTTGATATTTTGCAATAACTATATTGTAAAAATTTGGATGATCTTGATGACCTCTTTCACTTTTCTTTCAATTATATAAGTCAATGGGATTCATACATTCGGATCCGGGATTTCTTAAACAATATAATGACTTAATAAAAATAGAACACCATTTTATTTAATTTAATTATTTATAAAAAAGAAAAACTTCAATGTAACCTAACTTCTTAGTTTACTTCAATTTCCAACTATTAAAACAAAATGGCTGACAATGAACTGTCATATAAACGACTCAATAGAAAACAGATATACTTTTCTTTAGCTTTGACGTTTACGATATTACGATATAAAGCTTTTGCAACGTCTGTGACAAAATATCAGATTGCCAAATAAGAACGCGAGGTCGTGGTTTTGCTATAAGTTTTCCTCGCTTTTATTTGTCAAATAAATTACATGGAGGTTGGATGGGTAATTGTTTTTAATGTTTTAAATCATGTCAAGAAATTTGCATGGGCTGGTTATAATGGACCAAAAGCTGAGTTTGTTTTAAAGTTCGTCAATTCAATTATTGTTTGTTTTTCGTTAAAGAAAAAACATGAACGTTGAAAAGATTTTCTGAACCATACAATTAAAAAAAACTGTCAAAACCCGTGTTTTGTTGGAAAATCCATCAAAAGTATAGTAGAATCTTACACGAATAACAAACACAATATCCGCAGTATGAATACTACCGATAAAAGTTGAAGTAGAATCTTACTACGGATGGGGTTTGACATTTTTATGAGTCTCAAATGGATCTTATGTGATTTCGTTCTCAAATGTTGGTACGATTGATATTGCATTTGTATCTCGATGGCTGTGTTCGTTGAGTTGTTGTGCATTTGGAATCATGTGTTTTCCATTGGGGAAAAAAATTAATCTTTTACTGTTGATATTATTTAGTTTTGTTAATGAAAATGGACTAACTGGGCGTATTTTGCAAGAGAAAACAATGGAAAAGTTTTGCTATGTTTTCACCAAAAGCTTATCTCAGTTTAGATTAAATAAATCGTTTTGTTGTTTCCACCGTACAAGAAGATTTGAAAATGAAAAGTTTGACAGTACTTTCTAAAATGCAAATGGGGTTCCGATGTTTCTTATGAAGTGCAAGTGAGATAGTTTGATTCGTGTTAAACAATGAAGAACTGAATAGTTCAGCACCATATGAGAATATGCTACCTACTCCATGTGCAATTTTTTTTTTTATTTGATTGAAACAAAACTATATTTTTTCTGCAAATAAATGCATAACGACTCCGATCCCCGACCGAAATCCATTCGAATCAAACTCATTTCAACTCGATTCAGATATATAACGAACTGAGTTGAGCTTCAAGCTCGTTTCAACATCACATGTTCATGTAGTAGTCTACGAACAAACCCCCTTCTTAAAGATTTTATTTTGTGTCAAATTGTTTGGACAAAACTTTGAAATCTCAATTCCAGATATTTCCTTACCATTTCTTCTTAAAAATTGTCCATTTTATTATTTTTAGTTAGTTTTTTTGCTGAAGTTATTTTTAACTTTTGGTTTTCACAAAACTTTCTTCTATTTGTGTGTGTTTTTTTTTTAATTATTAGTCTGACAGGTCTTCTTTCAGTTGTACCAATTTTTAAATACAAAACTCTGAACTATAGAATGCTAAAAAAACGGGTAAAAATAGCAGAAATCAAACTTAATTTAATTCAAATCAAATTTAAAAAAAAACTGTTTAAAATTTTCAAGTGTGTGTAACTTTTTTAAAGATTCAAATCAAAAATGTCTAATTTCCTTAAATAAGCTTGACTATATTTGTAAATATAAATATCATGCATAAGGCCGATATGAAAAGTCAATCTGTTTCCTTTGGGTTCACTTCAACGTCAACCCCGTTTTCTTTTCGAGTGCTTTTATATTTTCATTCCTCGATTAGTTTGTTGCGACATCTTAATCAGATGCGATGCGTGTTGGCAAGACTTATGTACAAGCTATGCAAACAATGTACACAAAGTAACTATGCGTTTTAATATGTTTATTGCGTTTTGTTGTTGTTGTATTATTCCCACCCCTGTCTTTTCGGGTCGAGTAGAAAATGAATCTTTGACATAAACTACCTACAAGCTATACAACCCCCTATATTTCCATATTGAATGGTAGCGTTAATTTTTTGGTTAGATTAAGACCTCATCGAAGGTTGAATTGCAAATGATAGGCCCAACAGACCGGTTTCAAATCACACACAACTCGTATAAGTTTTCCAAAAACTAAAAGGGAAGGGTGAAATATTCCATTTATCTACGCCATATACGCACAGTAATTGAAAGGGGACGAGGCCTATAAAACAAGGACATTGCAGAATGAAACAATAACAGTGTAATGTAAACACCGTCGTCGTCGTAGTCGTCGACGTGACGTTCGGTCTCAGTAGTTGTCCTGTCAGATTGCAAACTATAAAAGCGTAACTGATTTTGTATTATAAACACAAATAAATAAAGCAGTGCCGAGCATATGCGCGAGTCAAGGGTAGGAATGGGTGCTATCGAACGCCGCCGCTGCTTTGGCTTTGGCTTGGGTTTGGGTGCTGCTGCAGAAACAGAGAAACAGAAACCTTAATGCAGGGCAGACGCATCCATTTAACCCGCCATCAGTACAAAGCCAAACACCCCGAATTTAGGTATACTCTGTTTTCGGTTGGTGTAATAGTTTCCCTTGGCAGGATTACTATACGCTTGTTTCCAGAATTGTAATGGTTATGGCAACAGTAAATTTAGTGTGTTAAATATGGGAGTGTCCTTGTCATCCTTGCTCTGGATGATTTGGCTGTTTTCTCTTTTTCCTCATCGCTATATACGGTTATTATAACAATGGGAAAAAGACTATTTATTAACATTTTCATATTTCAATGTTGTTAATCAAGGGTTGAGATTTTTGGCATTCAATCGAGTAATGGCTGCATTTTTATCGTTTTATGTTTCTTTCTTTATTTTTTTTTTATTTTTCACTTCACAAGGATCAGGTATGAAATTGGAATTGAAAAAGACCGCTGAAAAAAAGAATGGATAAGGTAATATCATTATTGAAACGTATCTCTTAGAAGTTTACATAGAAGATGGAAACAACTTTGCATTTAAATACATGGAATTGGTTTTAAGACTTCTGCTTGATTTTTGATGGTGTAGAGTTATTTTGACTTAAGTTTTCGTTAAACTATTGTTCTCAAAATTTGTTTTATAGGTCACAATAACAACCTGAGGCCAGATCACTTTAGTCAAAATAATATAACGATGTCCTTTTGGCTGTTTCTGTCTTAGCTTATAGAGGAAAGGGTACTATATGTTTATTGCGGTGCTATTGAAATGCTAAACGGCTTGAAATTATGGCAATCATGCAATTTTTCTTATTTACATGCGTATGTTAAAAAAATGAGACTTTATGAAACAGTAGCTAATTAAGAGTTGCAGCCTGGATCAGCATTAACTAACTTTTAGCTCTTCATTTTTAATCTCTACACGAATTCTCAAAATACTGAAAAACAATATTTGTGTTGGAATCTGTCTAAATTTGTCCTGCAAAACATTTCCTTATACATCATTTTGTCCGAAAAAATTAAGTGGAGACTTTTTAATGCTTGTTTTGTAACTTGACATTTTAAGTCAAACGTCACAATTTTTTAGTTGAAAAATTTATTTGCGGAAAAATAATTAAAGGCAACATTTATTTTGATGGAAAATTGTCAATTCTGAAATTCTATGGCGCATATTCATAGATGTTTGCTAAACTCTTTCTAACTTGTTACTAAGCAAGTCCGAGTAAAGGCTATTTATAAATAAATTTAAACCTAAGTTTAGGTCTAAATATGTGGTCTAACTATAAGCATAGAAAATGCTGTGTTTAAGTAGTTATTATCACAGCCAAATGTCATATTTGATCTGTGTTTTGTAAATTGACAACTGAAAAAGTGAATTATAAGAAATAAATGTAACGTAAGCTTGCTGTACAGAAAAATGTCGATTGATACCGTTATTAATCGGTAACGACTTACTTAGATATCTATAAGGAGTTTGAGTTATGTCCTGGATAGTCATTCCGTAATTTTCAAAACGATAATCGTCAAAACGATTATCATTAACGATATCGTCAATAATTTGCTTCACGTAACCTTATCACTATCGTCTCGTTCAATAGTTTTCAATATTAGTTCGTTGAGTATATTCAAAATGTCAAAATGAACTCAACGAAAGATAAGTTTGTTCAATAACTTGAAAATGTTATTAAACTTGGTTTTTCTCTATGGAAAATTTTGAAAATTTGCAAAATATTTATTGTTAATAAACATGTCAACTATTTTGTGATGTTTATTGTTATTGTCACTTTTTGTGTTTTAATTTTTTGCCACCGAAGAATAAATTATAATATCAAAAATTTTGTTCAGTTGCAGTAATAATCCCAATTTTGTGCAAGGGAAGGAAGTGAAGACTCCATTTTATCCACAGAGAACATAACTTGGCTTCAAAAATATTTGTTGTTTCCAAAACTTCTTTGGATTAGTGCTTTGTGCAAGAGCGATACTAAAATCGTTGCCATTCGAATATACCAATTTTCCTCCGCCCCAAAGTTTAAATATATAAAAAAAATGCTAAAAAAACTAAACTTAGTTATCAATGGAAATTAATAGCAGACGATACCTACTTAGCTATCGTGCAAATGCTATCGTTTTGACGATATCACTTTGACGATTATCGTCTTATGTGAAGTGAGCGGAGGAATTCCCGAGATGGAATCAACGGTGGCGTCTACAGTTCCAGTAAGGTTGAACTACTTAGTGAACACCTTATAGGGCTTCTTCGACTTATTCGGAGCCCAGGCCTGTAAGGAGCGGTTTTATCCGGCTCCCCATCCTTGGAGTTATACTTAGGATCTGGCCCTCCAGGTTGGGGGTTGTGCGTCGGGGTGACTTCCTGGCCACGTAAAAGCTTTCAAAGTTGCGAAGCACCAACAAGCCTCGGATACGGACGGATTTACTGTTGACAACCAACGCAAACGAATAAAGGACAACGAACTTCGGATATGCATGGTCCCTTAACAGACCACGTGCGGCAGAAGAATTAGCGGAGGCCCTAGAACGATATAAAGCAGATATCACCGCCATCCAGGAAATACGATGGGATGGGCCGGGCAAAAAGAGGATGAAAAACTGCGATATTTACTATGGTGACTGCTACCACGAAAACCAACAGCGCTTATTTGGATGCGGATTCGTCATTGGAGCCAGACTTAGGCAAGAAGTCTTGAGCTATAGGTGCATCAATGAGCGCCTCATGACCATACGCATCAAGGCTAAATTCGGCAACATTAGCCTGATATGCGCGCACGCCCCCACAGAAGAGAAAGACGACAACACCAAAGATATGTTCTTCGAGCTCTTAGACAAAACATATGAGCAGTGCCCTAGCTACGATATTAAAATAGTCCTGGGCGATTTTAATGCCAAGCTAGGAAGGGAACACATCTTTGGTGGAATAATCGGGAAAAACAGCCTGCACGACAACACTTCCGACAATGGATTCAGGCTCATAGATTTTGCTGCGGGGCGAAACGTCATGGTAGCCAGTACGCGTTTTCCACACCTCAACATCCACAAAGGAACTTGGACTTCTCCAGATCAATCTACCGTCAACCAGATTGACCATATTGCGATCGACGCCAGACACGCTTCCAGCATTATGGATGTACGAACTTTCCGAGGAGCTAACATCGACTCGGACCACTACCTCGTTGTAGCCAGGGTAGCACTTCGGATTTCCAGACCCAAGGCAAAACAGGGAGGTGCTGGGAGAAGATATAACGTCGAACGGCTACAATCGCCAGAGATCGCCAAATCCTTTTCCGACCGAGTGACAAGTAACCTCTCTCGAAGTTCTCTGCCGCCAACACAATGTATCGAAAACCAGTGGCAACATTGCCAAGGTGCAATCAGAGAAGCCGCCTCTGATGTGCTGGGTTTCAAACAGCCACCAACAAGGAACCCCTGGTTTGATGAGGAATGTCGGCAGGCAAATGCAGCCAAACAACAGGCACGCAAAGCGGCGCTGCATAAAAGGACGAGAGCTGCTCGTGAGCTCTATGAGCAGAAGAGGCGAGAGGAACGCCGACTTTTCAGAAAGAAAAAGAGAGGGCATGAGAAGCGTGCGGTCGAAGATGTTGAGAGGTATAAAAGCAGGAATGAGGTTCGAAAGTTTTATGAACAGGTGAAACGAAATTCACAGGTACATAAACCTAGAACCGAAGGCTGCAAAGACGAAAGTGGAAACATCATAGTGGAACCGCAGTCAATGCTGAGGATATGGAAGGACCACTTCTGCAGACTGTATAACGGCGACGAAGAACTGAATCCCGCTGTCAGGCAGGATGACCCATTCGATATAGACGACGAAAGCCAACAATCCCGTCCTCCCGACTTAGACGAAGTTAAGATTGCCATATCTAAGTTGAAGTCTAATAAAGCCGCTGGAGCAGACGGCTTGAATGCCGAGCTCTTTAAAGCAGCTGGAGATAAGTTGGTTAGGAGCATGCACCAACTTATCTGTAAGATATGGTCGGAAGAAAACATGCCCGATGAATGGAACCTCAGTATTGTTTGCCCGATCCTGAAAAAAGGAGACCCTCTAAACTGCACCAACTATAGAGGAATAAGTCTACTTAACATCGCCTATAAAATCTTCTCTGCCATAATATGTGAACGTCTAAAGCCCATCGTCAACAACCTGATAGGTCCTTATCAGTGTGGTTTTAGACCAGGAAAGTCCACAGTTGATCAAATATTCACATTACGGCAGATCCTGGAAAAAACTCAAGAGCACCAAATCGACACCCACCATCTTTTCATCGATTTCAAGGCCGGATATGACAGCATCTACAGGGACGAGCTGTATAGAGCAATGTCTAGTTTTGGCATCCCTGCCAAACTCGTCCGTTTGTGCAGGATGACCATGGAGAATTCACGCTGCTCCATAAAGGTTGGAAACAACTTAACAGAACCTTTTGATGTCAAAAAAGGTTTAAGACAAGGTGATGCTCTGTCATGCGATTTTTTTAACATCGTGCTTGAAAGAATAGTGCAGAGCTCACACGTCAACATTAGAGGCACTATCTTTCAAAAGTCTGTCCAATTACTGGCATATGCTGATGACATTGACATAATCGGAAGAACTCAGCGTGATGTCAATGGGGCTTTTGTGAGTATTGAGGCAGAGGCGGCAAAAATGGGTTTAACGGTTAATGAGGGCAAAACAAAGTACATGCTGTCGTCTAGAAAGGACATACAACACCGACGTTTTGGTCAAAACGTCACAATCGACAGACGAACCTTTGAGGTAGTCAAGGACTTCGTCTACCTAGGCTCCTCTGTAAACGCAGAAAACAACACCAGCGCTGAGATCAAACGCAGAATAACTCTTGCTAACCGCTGTTTCTTTGGACTAAGAAAGCAATTGAGTAGTAATGTCCTCTCTCGAGGGACCAAAGTGTTGCTATATAAGACCCTTATCATCCCCGTCCTGCTATACGGTGCAGAAGCATGGACCATGACAAAAGCGGATGAAAGCACCTTGGGTCGCTTGGAGAGAAAAGTTCTTCGTGTGATCTACGGTCCCGTATGCATCGAAGGGGAGTGGAGGAGAAGATGGAACGACGAACTGTACGGGCTGTACAGCGACGTAGACTTAGCAAGAAGAGTATGTTCTCTTGATATTAAAAAACAGTATTTTTTAAATTGTAATCTGCTAAAAATTTCAAAAGTAGAATATTAGTAGAAGGACATGTGTTGGAAACATAGAAGATTTAAAAAAATAGTTTTAGGAAAATTAAGTGAAACATTCCCGTCAATCGAAAAATTCAGTCAAATTGAATGGCATAACAGGGCTGTTAAAGTTGTGTTTTTGTTTTTAACTTCCAGGTTATTGTAATTGTTCTGATTTTTCAAAATAGAAAATTTTGTCATTTCTCGAAATTTAATTAATCAATGATTATTTGAGTTAGTTCGTCCTTCCCTACGCTTGGGATACCTTTATGTCGCTTTACCTCAAAACCAGCACATATATGTATATTGATTTTACACAAATTTGTTTTACAAACAATGGCATCAAGATATGCATTAATAAAATAAATAAATTGGGTGGCGCAACAGTCCATTAAGAACCAGGGCCTAGTGACTTACAACTCTCAACCATTCCTGTGTGCGAGTAATGTTGTCAGGAATGGAGGGGACCTACAGTTTATATGCCGATTCCGAACGGCTAATTTGAGAAAGCACTTTTTCATGACAAGAGTTACTCTTGGAGAATTTGTCAATTCCTCGCAAGAGGCAGTACCCGTGAAAAGACTTAAGATGGCATAGGCAGGGATCGAACCCAAGACCTCTGGCATGACAGTCCAACGCACTAACCATCATGCCACGGGTACTACCAAGATATGCATAAACGACTTTGAAAAATCGATGGATGGATTTCTAATATAACAACTAAAAAAGAAAAATTTAGCCTTAACCTGGTACGCAGCTGAAGTGAAACGAATTTTTTCGGCGGTGCAGAGAAAATGAAAACGAAAACCATAGCGGACAAATATTTTTGGAGAGTTCTGTCAGCTGTCAAAAACAATTGAATTTCCAGCCTATCTCCTGGGATTCTTCCTGTAATGTCTCGCCTTGTTCTGAAACGCCAAGATCGGCCTCACTACCCGACTTCCTCTTGTTAATGCCTGTGACGTGGTAGCGCATGCTATAACGTAAGGAACGCCACATTGGACTACAATCTTCAACTGCAATAAAAAAACTTACATACGGAATTCTATTTATTAACATTTTATTGAGCATGTTTTTTTAATTTCTGTAGATATATTACTCCAGAGGCTCGAAACGGCTGAATTATTTTTGTGAAGCCTATGTTCCAACTTCCAAATAGCTTCACTGGCTTCGACCAACAAGGCCAGTTTTTTTTCCTCCGAAGTAAAATCATTTTTTTTTTCTTCGGCTTATTTTTTGGAAGTTGAAGTTCACTGCTTGTCTTCATCACTTCTTTTACATCACCAATATGAACCTTAGTTTTCGATTCAGAAATGTTATGTTCGAACACATTAGAAAAATCAATTTCATTAAATTTTAAATCAAAGATAAATCCAAATCAAAACACCGAAAGTCACGAGTAAACATTTTTTTTCAATTTTAATTTGTAAACAATTTTTTTTCAATAAATAAATTAAACGTCAAGATTTCGCAAGTAATTAATATGCCGGGCAATTAAGTTGAGAACGAAAAGAGTGGAGAATTGTACTTAGAAATCTAGTACAGCTATCCACTAAAATGACACATTTCGTCGTTCAGCAGCGCACTGAAAAACGAAAAGAACAGCGAAATTTTTCGTTTATGATTTCGTCATGTCATTTTTGTATGGGAAATTTGGTTTGGCATCAGCAGTGTACTAGGCTTAACTTAAGTATCTCAAGTTATATTACCTCCATGCTAATTGTAATTAACGAAAAATTACGTTTTTAAAATCTAGTAAAATTTAAAAAAGAAAGTCAGTGTTTCAACAAAAAATGAAATCCTAGAAACATTATCATTTGATAACATTTTTTGAAAAATTCAATTGCCGGTGTTTTTAACTTAAATCAGAAGTGTTACCAAAAAGACGTCTGGAATATTTGGTCAGAAAACAGCTTAAACTTAATTTTTTTAAGCATTCTTCTTGAAGTTCTTTCAATGACAAAAATATCATTTATATATTTTTAATCAAAACAGTGAGAAGTTATCAGTGTGAATCAAATCCCAGTTCATTTTCAGATTTGTCTTTAGTTTAAATGTATGATGTTTGAAAGTCTTTAATCTATATAAAAAAAGAGAAAGCACTGTCTGCATTTCAAGAGTTCCTTAACTTGGGCGACTGCGATAAAATCACTACAAGTAACTTTTAGGCACCAAGAAAGAGATGTCTCCTAACAGCTTTCGTTTTTTAGGGCAATTAGTACTCTGCCACTTCTTTATCATATCTTTGCAATCGATAGTTGAACAATTCGGATGTCTAAAACTTTTAACTCTCCTTGAAGACCTAAGATAACAGACTTACACAACCTCACAAAACGTAAAACGATTCTATACACAATTTTACAAGATATCTAACTCCATTGTTCTTAAACAAGATGCCATTAACCAACCCACAAATCCCAGATTATGATAGCAAAAAGAAAAAGAAAAGGCTAATATTACAAAATTGTTGCGCCAACCTTCGAGTATCATTCAATATTGCAGGCTCGCATCACCTGCAAAAACCCATTTGCAACACACTAAGGATTGCATCTCTCAAGAAAGTGAAATCCTAGACCGCTTGCGAAAGGCTATATCTATCTATCTGTCTATCTGATGCAGATAATGAACCATTCTTTTATCCTTTTATTCCGAAGATTACCACAATTGATTGGCTTCCGCAACAATGATTTCCTGAGCATCTGCTTTTTGTGAAAACTGAAAATGAATTCAAGAAACAAAAAAAAAACTAAAGATGATGATGAAAAATGCAATAATAAGCCTTAACGCATTATGGGAACACTAATCGCCACATGAAATCATTTCAAAAACATATTTTTTACAATTTCTCGAACATATTTTCCAAAAAAAGCAAAGAATGCAAAAACTAATTGAACCAAAGTAGCTTGCGAAAAAATAAATTCCCATTTAGCGATAGCGGGAAACAGTGCCAAAGTTAAGGGCTTTTCCAGTTCCATCATCATCAGCAATCATCAGCACCAACTTGAAGAGTCAAGAACTTGTAACTAATTGCGAAAAGAAAACGCCGTGTCGGCCGCCGCCTCGCCCGTCCTAAAAAAATATTGGCTTTAATTTTTTCTATTACTGAGACTTCAAAACGAGAAAAATCAAATCAACCCTCAAGGCTCCGCTCAGAGGTAGGTTAGGTATGTAGACGTAACTTTATAGGTAGAACTGTGTGAAAGCAATTTGGACATGAATACGTATGAGGAAAACAACTCAATCAAAAGAGAAATAAAATCGTCGTCATCGATTCCAATCGACTGCACCTAATTAAGTGAAGTGATGATTGCCAAAATGAGTCTGCGCGAATGGTGGCGATCGAGCTCGAGCAATTGACATTATTTCCCTATATCAAAACGTTTCTTGTTTTCTTCTTAAGTAATCGTTTCCCACAACCTCCGGGCTTTGGGCTTTGACGACTCTGATTGCCGATTACCGAATTTGATGCTGATGCTGATGCCAATGCCGATGCCGGTGATGACACTTAAAAATCGTTTTCGTCTTTATCCCATCAGCGGGGTTTGCAGACACTTGAACGCCATCCAGAAAAGAACTGAATCTCAAGTTGCAGCTTCGCGTTTTCGAGAGTGCAAAACTATGAGAACTTTTTTCTTTTCGGGAAAAAATACTTCCCAGTTAGTCGAGTTGGTCGAGATTGAAAGGAAATGAGAAGCCCACACACCGTCTGAGGCCTGATGATGACTCCATATACATTCTGTGAATATGCGAATTCAGCTTCAGAGAGCAGCGTTAATAAAGTCTGTACGATAAATGAAAACATCCCGTTTGTAAATTCAATTCAATTAAGGAGCATTCGAAGTTTATTGGAGCATTCTTATGTATTTTTTATTCGTAATACTCCTCCGCGTATTTTTCGAGACATTACTAATCATTGTTGGGTCAAAATATTTACCACTTGACCCTTGATTTAATTAAACCGTTGCTGATACACTTGCCAAGGGAAAGATTGTGCTCTTTAGTTCTACGTTTTGCTTCGCCGCCGGCGCAGAACTTGTGGGTCTGTATAGAGATACAGAAGAGAATGATGTTTCGTCTGATTAGCATACGCGCTGTTGTAGAGTGCGCGCTTCGAGACAAGCTACATGTGTTAGATGGGCGCGGAGCCGCTGCTGCTGCCATCGGACAAGATGTTTACGCCCGACAAGATACAGATCCTCGAAAAGCAGAGGGTGTCACATCGAAAGATAGCAGAAATAGGTTCGGATGTGTTAATTACCGGGAATCTTACTAATTGCCCCATCCACGCAAAGTGCAGAGCATCAGTCCCGCTTTTGCAATTTGATATCCAAACCAACGACAAATACTTCGGCGGCGCGGTGACGGCGACGGCCAACAGCAACATTCGCGTCGCACGAGAAGATGGCAAAAGCCATTAGGTTTCCACCTTGTCAGCTCGTTTGTATATCTTCTTTTGGATCCTCTTTTTGTGCCGCTTTTATATACAAATGGAGGTACGACGAACATACCTTTTTTCAGTTGTTCGTGTAGCCGATCTGTATAACTTATATATCGGCGAATCGGGAGATGTTTTTATATATTTTTACATTTTATGATCTGTTTGAGTTATGGTCTCTTCTTTTCAGAGTTTCCAGAGATGGGTGCAATAAGCGTGAGAGATATATTTGTTGACTGGGGCCGCTTATTAATATTGATGGGTATATTTTGTAAACGATTTGGCTAAAGTCCAGCAGGTATGAATGTTTTACAAGCAAAGCTTGAATAAGGATCAAGATAAGGTTTGGGTTTTATTTGCGGGAGTTCTAGTTTCATTTTAGTTTTTTTTTTGAAGAGCCATCAAAAGCTTAGACATTCATATCGACATCAATAAAAAGGGTTGTGTTTTTGAATTATAAGATAATTTTGAGAGTATCTACGTATTCATTTGAAAATTAATAGAAAAAACTACATTAAAATGTTTGTTTATGATTATCTCAACAACCAATATTTAAAAATCAATTTACAGTTTTTTTCTCTTTAATTTTTAAAAGAATTGTCTGTTTTATAGAAATATTAAGAATTGTAGTTGTGATTATTTGATTAATAAGAAGAAAAAAGAAACTAAGTGAACAAATTTTAGTTTTTCGTTACTAAGAAGCTTAAAGTTTTAACGTTTCAAAAAGATACGCCAGTGGATAAGCTTTTAAGACTCCATTGCAACGTTAGGTAAATCCATGTTTCAAAAATATTATTCGATCTATCTATTTAAGATAGATATGCCTTTATTAAGGGTATAAATAATATAAAATCTTACCAAGTTGGTCTTAAAATACAACGTTACATAACCTTCATAAGTTATTTTTTGGCGTTTAAAGAGCTTTTATAATTTTACGTAGCCTCAGCTTTTACAATTATTATTGTGTATCACATCGAATTATTAAACAATTATGTAGTTTTTAAAGTAACACAGATTTTTGAACTCTATTCTTGTCGGTTTTAAAGTTGAGAACCTGAAAAATACCATTTTATTTTAAATTTAAAATACTTACCTACAAAATTAACGCCTATGACAGATCCATTCTTTGGTTAGATCTTAGATTCAGAACATTAAAATCTTTGATTAAAATACACTATGATCTAGTTATTACAGAATTATTTCGTGGACAGATTTTCGGAAATGGTTTTGCTCTGTGTCTTCTTAGCTCTTATTTGACCAATGGAAATGGTAGCCAATGCCTCATTCCAAACATTAATAAATTTGTATCCCATCTCCGAGATTAACGAACCTGAATTATGAGAAAAGAATCAGGTTCCCAACTTTTAAAGATGGAAAAAAATTCCAAGAGAAATTATTCCTCCAAAAATATTTAATACCACGAAAGTTGTTCGATCTAAAATATCGGAATCATTTCCTGCTTAAAATAATATAAATTAATTAAAAAAAAAAAAACTATAATTAAAGACTATGAAAAAAAGCTTATCATTTTACTGCTTCAAACCTTAACTAAACTTTTAATAACAGCGGTGCATCTGAAAATGTAAGCAAAGCAAAGAGATTCTGAAATCGGAGGATCATTAAAATCTCATCGAATTGTAAGAAATAATTCTATGCTAAATTCGTCAAAAACCAGAAAAATAGTCTTTCTAACTTAATCCTTTTAAAAGTTTTGTCTATTTTAGTTCTCTTAATGTCAGGTATTTCATGCAGTGTTTATGCGTTTGAAATTTTGTCCGACCTTTAGGCAACTGTAAATGCTATATAAAACCTAATGCTATAAAATATGTATTAATTGTTTTTATTTATTTAATCTTTTAAATCTTTTCACTTGAATATATAAAGAACAATTATAAATGTTGCATTCATAAAAATTTCTTGACTTTGAGTCGTGAAATGACTTATACAATAACTTGTATTTAAACAAACATTTCCAGATTAATATCCTTAATTTTTAGTCCTTTACAAAATCTAAAGAATGTTTTTAATATCCGACAATTACCTATATTAGCTTTGAGTTGTAAAAATTCTCTAAAAATAGTGTTTTGATTATTCGTTTTTATATTTTTCAAAGACTCAGGTTCTCAGCATATGTTTACTAAAAAAGGAGGGTGGGATGAGACCCACACTGATAACTTCCTATCCCGTATGTTGATTTGTATTGCTTAAAAGTTTGCCTGGTTTTGTTAAATAGATTTTTAGGCGAAAACAAATGTTTACCAATTTAAGTAAAACTTCTTAAATTTTCACAAATGGGATGAATGAAATTAATTTGAGAGATATCAAGAACCCAACATCAATTTTTAACAAATTTGCGTACTATTTTTTGTAGATTTTATGTTTTTATGAAATAAACTGTTGGATTTTTATAAAAAAAACTACTAAAATATCGAAAACAATATTTTCTGTGAAATAAAAAAGTTTGAAGACAATATTTTTAATTTTTGAAAAGCTATTTGAGTTGAAAATCAATTTTTACTAACTTTTATTAATTTTTTTTAAAGTTTTTATTTTTGGTAAAAAAAACTGTCCATTCGATTTTTCTCAACATTTTTCAGAATGTTGAAAACAATATTTCTTATGAGATAAAATAAGTTTGAAGCCTTAATCTCAAGTTTTTGAAAAGATATTTGAGTCGAAATTTAGTTTTTACCAACTTTAGGTATTGTTTTTTTAGGTTTTTATTTTGTAGAAAAAAAAACAAGCAATATTTGATATTTCTATCAACTGAACTTTTTATTTAAACAATTCTTTAACCTTTCTATCATTAAATTTTCTTGACAACTTAATAAAATTTGGAAATTTGATTATATAAAAAAATATAAATAGCAGCTGTTAGATTTCACTGCTGTTCGTTTCAATCCCGGAAAAAAGTCCAAGCACTTGCACGTCCTTACGCCACGCCATCCACGTCAAATGAATGAACGAATCCTTATTTATAAAATATTTTCCTGCCTGTTTCAGTTACACCCTGTTTATGTCAAATATTTTAATAAATAATATGACCACAATATTATAAAAGTAAACAAACTAACCTGATTTCCGTAAAGAATTATTTTTTACTGATTAATTGAAACAAGTTCTCAAAAGATAAATTAGCTGGGATAAAGTTCATAAATACAATAAATAAATCAATCACAAATTATAAATAAACATCCATATTTTTAAAAACATTTCTTTTACACTCTTTTTTGAAATGTCAAGTTGATATTTGGATAGTAAAACGACTTTACTCGGATTTAATATTTTAATGAAATAGTTTTAAATTGCTCTTCAATGTTAAAGGTGTTTTAAGGTCGGAATAACCTGGCTCCGCGACAATAGCGGATCCGGGGGGGTGGTGGTTTTCGTAGTATAGGTCATGACTCTCCTCCATCTGGAAGATAAATGTTTTTATTTCAGTAGAAACTCCCTTGAATTCAAAACTATCGCATTGTGCTAATGGATATGACACCAGTTATATTTTTAAATATATTTTTATATTTGAAAACAAAATTTGTATTTTACTTCCTTAAAATTTGTTTGCTTAAAGTACTACTTTTTACTGAAGACTACTTTTTACCGTGAACATAATATGAATCTGAAATTCAGCTTTTTTAAAATAACGCAGCACATGTTTATCCACTTTTGACCAATGGACGATCCAGGGGGGAGTCATATGAGCTAAAAGTTTATACAGTTAAGGTGTAAATCAATGATTTCTTCTAAGGATTTGTTAGTAATCTATAGACATTTATCAAAAACAACAAACTCTTTTGTTTCACGCAATTTAGAATTTGGAAAAACCTTAGGAATGCTTTAAATTATTTACATAAAAGTTGTTTCTAAGAAAAAGAGCAAATATTTAGGTTCTTAAAAAGAAACCTTGAATAAGAGATGGTGAAATTGATATTAAGTTGCCATTTAATTCCTAAAACTCGCCTTCAATTACATTTAAAAAATTCGTAATTCGAATTTCGAATTCGAGCTTTTAATCTGTCCATTTTTTCAAAAATGTTTTTTAAACTTTCTCTAAATTTTTTTCTTAATTTGGCTTCTTTCTTCAAGAAAAACTTATTTCATAAAACAGTTATTTTTGTAAGTTTTCTCAAAAATGTCATTATTTTTTGTACTGACTTTTAAAAATATATTGATTTTTGTTTACAAAACTCGATATCTCAGAAAGGGGTCACCATGTAAAATGTATAATTATAAACACTAAACAACTGCAAACCAAAAATATTTGTAAAACAAAATTTAAAAATTTCATATGTAAAGTCATTTTAAAAAAAGTCTAGGTTTTTTGAGAAATAAAATGCTTTTGAAATGTTTGAGAAAAAACTTATTTTGCTTAAAATTTAATAAATATTTTTTAACATACTTTTTGGAAGACATTAACCAGTTCTAGCGACCCAGTCCTGCATGTTATTCCCTTCAAAATTAATTTTCTGTTAAATACAAAAACTTTTAAGATCTTAAAATTAAATAAATCTACTTTTTGATGTGAATTAGATGATCGAGTACTAAGATTTAAACACGAACTTCAATAATATAAATGTCCCAAAAACAGCAAATGTGACACTTATGTTAAACTAATGCCTGATTGAAAAACATAATGAACGTTTCATATCTATTGATATATGTAAAGGCTTTGAATCGCTTGAGATTTGAAGTAAAAAGACTCTAAAACGTGTAATTTGTGAGTAGTGCACAAAAGTTTCTTCCCAACTTATTTGTTTACCTTAATTTGTTTTTATTCAATTTTTAAAGACATTGTGTATGCACAATTTCCTTAAATTTAAGAACCAAAAATTGTTCTCTTTACAATTTTTAAGTTTTGTCGACGCCTTTAATATCAAAATATTTTCTAGCATTTTAGAGTTGTGAATAAAAACTCGTCTAAATGTTAAGTGGATGACCCCCCCCCCCCTTTTTTAAAAAGTCTGGACACGCCCTTGCTCCTTCAGCAAGAAGGCTGTACTCTTTACAATGTTTTGGACAGATATCAAGAAAAGTTGATTCCAAAAGGCTCAAAATTTAAAAAAAAAAATCAAATTGCGCACACGATTGCTTTGAGGTAACGCTTATTGCAAGGCTTTTCTCACTTTTTAAAAACTTCGGTAAACGTGAAAAATAACAACTAAAAAATGTATTATATAAAAATAGTTATAAGAGTAAAATTCGTCTTAAGCTAGCCTGACTCAGATTTAAATTCAATCGTCAAATAATGGATGAAAAAGTTCTATTCAATACATCAGCTATAAAGGATAACTCCAAAATGCTTTCTGTAACCAGAAGGTAAAGATTTATGGGTAAAATCTTTTGACGAAACCAAGTGTCTGTAAGCCTTTTTTATATATAATTATAAGGATCAGTAAACGTCGTTAATTTTAAGTCTGTAACAACACCACGGATAAAAAAACACGATTCTCTATTCAGACGTTACGATTTAAACATTAAGTCATAATTTATTATTTACGTTTATGTGTAAAACACATTGTCTTAAATTTGTCAATATTTAAGATCAAACAATTTTTATTCACTCTATGGAGTCATGGCTGAAACACAAACACGCTTGAACTTCGGCTTCGCCTGACGTTTACGAGTTCAGCCATAGGAATTCAATGCATGCTATCAGAATGAAGCTTCGTCCTCACGTTTCATTTGACAATCGTAAGGAAAAGAACGTTATGCTACGTAATGTGACTCCAAACGAAAACTCTAGTTCAAATTTGCTGAGCAGCAGTAAAAAAGTCAAAAAACAAAATACATTTGCTTTGGAGAGATTCCCATTGGTTATTAGAGGCTGTCTAAGCTACTCCCGCGTTAAATTTAATTTTTTCGATTTAAAAACTCATTTTTTTTGTTTTGTATTTTGAGAAAAAATTACAACTGGCTTATGACAGAAGTGCATCTCTTGAGGTTCACTAGAATTGACTCTAAATTTACATGAAGGGTAACTCCTAAAGACAAGATAAAATCCACATAAAGAAGTAGTCGTTAATTCCAATTTAAGTTAATTTACTTTATTTTATTACATTTTTATTGATATTATTTAGCTTTCAAACATTGATACATTTATTTGGAAATATTATCATAATACTCTTAAGTCTCGTAAGGAAAAGAACGTAATGTTACGTAATGTGGCTTCAAACGGAAACAAAAAAGTCAACAAACAAAACACATTTGCTTTGGAGGAATTCCCATATAGTAAGCTACTTTCGCAATAAATTTGATTTTTTCGATTTCAAAACTTATATTTTTCTTTGTATTTTGACAGAAAAAATAACAGCTGCTAATGAGAGAAGTGCCATTTTTGAAATGTCATATCGGAGGTGTCATTAAAAGCAACCTCGAAGCCGAAGCTGAAGCGTGTTTGTGTTTCAGCTATTAATAATTCGATAAAACTTAATTATTTAATAAAGAAAATAAGCAGCAGTGGATCAAGGTGCCTCTCTTGAGGTACACCAGAATTGACTCTAAATTTAAATGAAGGGTAACTCCAAAAGACAAGATAAAATCCACATAAAGAAGCAGTCGTCAATTCCAATTTAAGTTAATTTACTATTTGTCTTATTACATTTTTATTGATATTATTTAGCTTTAAAATATTGATAGATATATATTTGGAAATATTATCATAATACTCTTAAGTCTCGTAAGGAAAAGAACGTAATGTTACGTAATGTGGCTTCAAACGGAAACGAAAAAGTCAACAAACAAAACACATTTACTTTGGAGGGATTCCCATATAGGCTGCGTAAGCTACTTTCGCGATAAATTTAATTTTTTTCGATTTCAAAACTTATATTTTTCTTTGTATTTTGACAGAAAAAATAACAGCTGCTAATGACAGAAGTGCCATTTTTGCAATGTCATATCGGAGGTGTCATTCAAAGCAACCTCGAAGCCGAAGCTGATGCGCGTTTGTGTTTCAGCTATTAATAATTCGATAAAACTTAATTATTTAATAAAGAAAATAAGCAGCAGTGGACCAAGGTGCCTCTCTTGAGGTACACCAGAATTGACTCTAAATTTACATGAAGGGTAACTCCTAAAGACAAGATAAAATCCACATAAAGAAGCAGTCGTCAATTCCAATTTAAGTTAATTTACTATTTGTCTTATTACATTTTTATTGATATTATTTAGCTTTAAAATATTGATAGATATATATTTGGAAATATTATCATAATACTCTTAAGTCTCGTAAGGAAAAGAACGTAATGTTACGTAATGTGGCTTCAAACGGAAACGAAAAAGTCAACAAACAAAACACATTTACTTTGGAGGAATTCCCATATAGTAAGCTACTTTCGCAATAAATTTAATTTTTTCGATTTCAATACTTATATTTTTCTTTGTATTTTGACAGAAAAAATAACAGCTGCTAATGACAGAAGTGCCATTTTTGAAGCCGAAGCTGAATCGTGTTTGTGTTTCAGCCATTAATAATTCGATAAAACTTAATTATTTAATAAAGAAAGTAAGCAGCAGTGGACCAAGGTGCCTCTCTTGAGGTACACCAGAATTGACTCTAAATTTACATGAAGGGTAACTCCTAAAGACAAGATAAAATCCACATAAAGAAGCAGTCGTTAATTCCAATTTAAGCTAATTTACTTTATTTTATTACAATTTTATTTATATTATTTAGCTTTAAAATATTGACACATATATTTGGAAATATTATCATAATACTCCTAAGTCTCTATAGTTAAGCAAAAATATACCCAACTTAAAAGTCGTAGGTAGTTACATGTATTTAAGTCAACGCAAGTGTGCCCTCAATTCAATCCACCCTTAACTTGTATTCAATTATTGTATATTGAGTAGGTACACATTTCATCATCAACATATCATATCATCATCATAATATAACCCTCTTTCGACTTAGTTATGTTATGTTTAAGTTGTAGGAAAAATACTTAATATCATTTCCTTATTTCTTCCTCCTCGATATATACGAATATGATGTAAATGTTCCACTTGCTTTTACATATGATGGGCTGGGAACACTGACCGTAAATTCTCTCCACTTAAACACGAACACGTAATAATTCTATTGTACCGCCACGCCATCTACATTCAAAGTGACATGATGCCATTAAACATTATCCGTATATTCCGTGGCGCTGCTGTTTTGTGTTATTCCTATTATTAAACTATAAAAGTTGTTACGTTAAACTTATTCGCTTTTCTTAACCAAATTTGCCTAAACTAAACATCGTACATCACATACAAACTTATACCTATGCCTTGACGACTACGCGACGCTTCACCGTTACGTGCGGCTATACTATTTCTTTTATCATTATATTTTCATCCAAGTTATTTGCTAGATATTTGAGTCACTTTTGCTTGCAACACAATTCCATTCAGCTTGCCAATTACCGGACCATTATTCAATCAAGACAAATTTATTTGTTTATCCAGGCGAGTGCATCATTTTCATCATTTCCATACCCTCATGATGCTATGATTCCAGTGCCAGTGCCAGTCAAAGTACTCGTATCTTCGTCTTCATCTTTTTATACATCTTCTGAATATAAAAGCTAAGCAATACGATACCATCATTCCAATTATTGAATTTCGGAGTATTATCCATTTCTGCGTCTTTTTTTTGTATTATTATTATTATTGTGAATCAACCTTAAAGACATACAACTACAACTATTTGGACTTGCAAGACTTTAGCTTTATAAATGTAGCTATAGAAAGTTTTGAAGGAGCAGCAGTCAAAGCCGCATAATAGAGAATGACCTATTATTGCCGTGGTCATTACATTGGTTGGTACACATCTATTATTTTAGTTTGAATGGAAATTATTATGCACGCTTGACAGAGAGGGAATTCTTTTGGGACGGACGGATTTTGTGGGCCGGAATAAGTCATGGTTTGGTTCTGGCATCAGCCGCCGCGGTCTTGCAAGCGACTACGGCAACGGCAACGGCAGCGTTCAACATTCAACGTTACTAGGCGGTTTTCTTAATTATTCATTTACGCGGCAAGGCGGCATCGGCTTCAGCTTCAGTTTCAGCTTGTTTTGTTGTTCCCCGTCGATTAGACAATAATTTTCACAACTCACTTTGCATGACAGCCATTGTTACTTTATTTGTTATCTGAATTTACCTATCGCGCATTTATTTATGTTCATATACAAAAACTAAAGTCTCTGTGCGAACTGGCTGAATGGCTGGACTGGACATGAACATGAATATGAATGGTGGTGGTGCTCTGGCGGCCGCGGCGGTGGCGGTGGGTTCGGGTTCTGGATTGGACTGAAAACACTGAAGAGCTATAAGGCCTTACCCCATATGAAAATACCTGAATCGAATCGCCTGAGTCTTAGTCTTAGTGTTAGTCTGAGAATGAGCCTGAGATCAGGTGTTAGTTTGCAAGCTGCCTTATGATGACGAAAGCAATTATCGTTATTAGTCTTACGTTGTGGGGCTTTTGTGTATGGACTCTTTTTGTTGTGTGCCTTGTTGAGTATCGGGTCTCTACTCTATAGTTGTGCTTCTTTGTGGTTTCTCACATCATTTGGACATGTTTTCATTGAAAAGACTATATGAACAAAAAAGTAAAAATTGAAGAATAAAGGAGTCCCTATACGAACATATGTATATCTACGTACATCTATCGGACTGAAAGGAAGAATCAAGCTAGACTTACAGACGATCTAAACGTTAAACACTATACTCGTATTCACTTCACACTCAGTATATGGCGCTACAAAAGCCAATAGGGTAATATAATATTAGCAATATAATATACAATGTAAAACGAACCGATAAAACATAAATAGAATAACCTAGGTTAATGACATTTATATGTGCCTTATAGCTAGTTTAAGCTTTAATTAGATTGCCATTTAAGGTGGGGAAAATTTAAAATTATTGACAAGCCGTTAAATAACTTAAACAATTGAACATTCCCAAAAAATTGGGTGAAAAAAGAACGATTACTTTGACGGTTTTTTTTTTAGTACCCGTGTCATGATAATTAGTGCGTTGGACTGTCATATGAGAAGTCTTGGGTTTGATCCCTGCCTGTGCCACCTAAAGTTTTATTCACCGATACCGCCTTTTGCGATGAATTGACACATTCTCCAAAAGTAATTCTTGTCATGAAAGAGAAGTGCTTTCTTAAATTAGGTGGGTGGATGCGCAAACAGGAATGGTTGTAAGTCACTAGGCCCTGGTTCTCCACGGACTGTTGCGTCACCTAATGGATAGATAGATAGAACTTTGACGGTTCGTAGAAAAAAATTTGTTTTTAATTATTGAAACCAATGATTGGAATTTTTTTAGCTGGTGGTTTAAAGCCATTATTTTTCTGACATAAACCTTTCATTGGAATTGTGTGAAATTGACAAACAAATAAATGGAACGATTCGATCCATGATTGGCATTTCTTATCAAAAAAATGGCTTAATTGATTTCAATGATAGCTATAACTACCTGCTTATAATCGGTTATACTTAAAGTCAATTTGAATTTGAAAACTTTAATAAGAAATTTTTTCGTCGAAAATATAATTTTCTGTTACATTTGGTGGCTTAAAAAAGACCTAAAAACTATTTACAGAAAAAATTGGACAACTGAAGGTATTTATTTTCTTATATAAAAAATTCCACCTGGGCTTTGAAAAAACAGTGTAAATGCTCATAATAATTATGAAAATAACTTGTTGATAAAAATTAATGGTACTTACTTACTTAAGGTGACGCTACAGTCCGGGCGGAAATGGGCCTCAACCAACATGCGTCTCCAGGCAGCACGGTTATAGCTAGCTGTCACCAGTTTCGCATGCCAAATTGGTTGACGTCTTCACCCACCTGCGTGCGTTACTTGAGTCGCTGTATTCCTTCCGGGCTGAAGCGTAATATCCATCCGCTCTACATGACTAAGCCATCTAAGCTTTTGAACTTTAATACCGGGATAATTAGTGTCTTATAGATGGTGATTTTAGATGCTCGAGAGAGGACTTTACTCCTCAATTGCCTTCTAAGTCCAAAGTAGCAGCGATATGCAAGTGTAATTCTTCGTTTGATATCAGCGCTGGTGTCGTTGTCTGTGTTTATAGCAGTGCCAAGGTAGACAAAGTCCGTAACTACCTCAAAGTATTTATTTAGGAAAACTTATTTGATAGCATTTTTGCAAAAGAGAGAAATATTTCTTTTTAAAAAATATTTGTTTTTATTTAAGAACTTGGAAACTATAAAGACAGAAATATTATCAGAATTAATTTTCCAATGTTATACATAATTTGGTTGATAAATTTATGAAATCCAGTTCTTAATTATAATTTCCGAGTCACATAGCCCATTCTTATACATAGTCTAATTTTTCATTAATTTTCCAATGTTAAAAGAGCTTCTAGTTTATCGGAACATCCCAATGGTTTAGCATTGTTCCATACGAAGTAATCGACAGGCGTTTAAAGGACCACTTCTATAAATAAATCTGTGATCGAATTGCAAAAAATTGATGGGTAAATACGCTGTATTACAATTTGCTCCGTATTTTTCCAAACCAGGCGTCATCGGTGTTAAGCTATTTAATTTCTGGAAGTAAGAAACCATAAATTAGAAATCTTTTTCCTCATTTTGAAATAAACAAGGAAAAATGATAACGCCGGCTTATAAACCACAGCAAATAGTCAATTTTTTAGTTTTCTTATAGATATTTAATTTGTAACTCATGTTCTCAGCTCAAGTTATAAGGGCTTGGTAGACAAACATATCAAGAAGGCTTACGAAATTTATATTACAAAATGGTATATATATTAATATTAAAAAATAAAAGAGCAGTTTTGAAATCGATTGCACAGATTGTTTGTTTCACGAAGTGCCTATATATATAATATTTGTCTCAAAGGAAGTTTTAACAACTTGTAAGCGTTTTTGTGGCGTTAAAATAATAATTCATGATGAACAGAACTAAACAGAAATGTCAACAGATCTTGACAATCTCAACTGTCAAACTATTGACAAAAGCTATCACAAATTTGTATGTAGCTTACAAAAAAACACCTTTTATAATTTGGTTTGCAGACTTTAAGATTTTTGTTTTCCGTGTAAGTTTGTATAAATAATCATTGTTTTTATAGCCGATTATAATCAATTTTACTGATTCCAAAGAATGTGATAACCATTCTATATGATTAAACAAATAAACAAACAAACAATTGTTTACAAATGTTATACTTAAATGAATAGGCAGTTTTTTAAAAGGCCATATTTTCTTTTCCATCCACGTGTGCAAACACAGTAGTTTGTTTTAGTACGGAAGCATTGTTGTTATGTAAAACCTTGATACGATACAAACAAATGATAATCACACCAACAATGAAGTCAGATTCTAAAAATGGTATAAATGACGGATTTCATTATTATTAAAGTTCTCATATTCAAAAACTTACAAAAAAGAATATGGTTATAAGTACGCTTTTTACAGCGAAATGTGCTGAAAGTAATTAAAAAGTGTGCAATTCCGTCTGCCTCAAAATATTTCACTAACTTCATTTAAATTTCATATTTCTTATAGCGTTAATGAACCAAAAAATAAATTCTGTTCAGTTCTAATATTTCAATATATATTTCACTAGCGGCCTGTCCCGGCTTCGCACGGGTAGACAGCAGAGACGGGCCGCTAGTATTCTATAATATTGTCGAACATTTGTTTGTCCTATCATTAATACTCTTCGCAAAGGATGCGATAAAAGACATTTTATGGCAAATTTTGTACACCTTTGGTTGGTTTTAATAGGAATTTCTTAAGATTTCTTCAGTAATCTAGTACTAAATATAGCCTGTTATAATATAGCTTTCTAATGGAAAAAAGAATTATTAAAATCGGTCCAGTACTTTGTGAGTTTATTCGTTACATACAAAAATACAAATCTTTCCTCTTTATAATATTAGTGAAGATAAATAATTATTTTAGAAAAATGATTCACTACAACGAATGATGATTCAATTGTTCTACGAATGAAAACACTTTTTGGAAAAATATAGACAATATTGTTGTTAACATTTGAGTATTGGTAACATTTGTAGAAAAATTATTTTTTCTTTAATTTTACAAAAAAGGAACCAACTACAAAAACTTGGAAGAATTGTTTTTCCACTCGATATCTTTGTAGAAAATGATATTTAAACAATAATTTCCTTCAAGGTTTTATGTAAATGTTTTGATTTTTCCAAAAAATTAGAAAAATTTCAAAAATACTACTTACGTCTTGAATCTTTAAACACAGCCTGAATTTCAATTTTAAGGGAATTCAAAAGTCGTATCCTATAATAGAAAAATAATACACCAAAAACTTAAGAAGATTATTTTATTTAGTTAAAAACATTATTCATATTTAATTAGTTAGTTCCTGTGTGATTAATTCATAGCATCAATTTTGTTCTTAATGTTATAGTGGCTGCACTTTTTCAGTAAATCACTAAATTATATGAATTTCAATTACTGGACTGAAACTTGTGATGCTAAGTTATATTATTGTATTTTATACTAATGAAAAATTCACTGACCTAGGATTTTTGAGTTATTCGTAATTTAAGGCCTTAGGCAATTATTCTGGTAAAAGGCCCAAAAATAGGCTTCTTGGGTAATTCTTTAGAAATACTATTAAATAAAATGAAATAACCGTCTACAATAGTCTACAATAATTTTTTGCAGTGATTTCTCTCAAAATGGCGACGGTTTTCGAAATGACATTTCCTACTATTCAGAAGAGCTTATATAGCTCCTTTAATTTTTAAATCATAATGAAATTTTGTTGATTTTATTTATGTTTAATTTATACAATAGCTGTTAAAAAAGTACGCAGGATTTTTGCGATACATGTATTTATTATGCTTCAGATAATTGTTGATTACAAAAATTGAACTATGTAATACAAAAAAATCCTACGTACGTAAAGAATGTGTACATAATCAGTATTATTTAAAAATGCTGTATAGAGCCTATTAAAGTTATGTTATCTTTATAATGCCCCTAAACGCAAAAATAGTATTCATAAAACTTATGCAAGGTTGCATAGTCCTATAATAAGCTAAACGCGTTTCGAGTTTGAATAGAGCCTGTGTGTATAAGGAAATTATTGTTATTATTATTTCGCAAATGTTATTTTGATTTGTCTCCATTATTGAAACTAAAAAGAAAACAAAAATTTCCAGTTTAGCTCTTTTATTGAAGATTTTTATAATTTAAACTCCGTTTTACCAATACCTAGAGGGCGGAAAGTTTATAAAAAAGGTTCTAATTAATTAGTCTAAGAAACGAAGAATTTTAAAAAAAATATATAGGGCCTTACCAATAATCAAATTCAGTGACGACTTAAATATTTAAGTGGACTCTAAATAATGAACCATACCAATAAAATCAATTTAATAGTCAGCTAAACGCTAAACGTCACTCTAAATTTTAGAGTAGAGAAACGCGTGTTTAACTTCGTGATTAAAGTTTAACGTCATGTTTGTGCTGTCATTCTGACAGTTGGCAGAAAACATTTTTCGTATGTTTCTTTTATCTGTTGCAAATTTATTTTTGGCTGTGACTGTGAGCTCACAAAAATTAACAAAACTAAAAAAAAGTGATAAAAATTAACAAATAGATAAATTTTCGAAGTCGGTCCGTTAACTGGACAGCAGCAATGTAGGAGTTGCTGGTTGAAGCAGTGAAGCCGTTTTCTATGACAGTTGAGAGTAAACTCAACGATGGAAAAACACTCAAAACTAAATTTGAAGCTTGGCAGAGCATTCAGGAAATGTTCAATGCCACTGGCTATTGCCTTACAGCCAAACAAATAAGAGAGCAATGGAACCGGCTAAAAACCCAAGCCAGGAGCAAAATAAGTGCGTTTAGTCGGTCTCAGAAGGAAACTGGTGAAGGAAAACCTCCCAAAGAACCTTCTGAGATCGCGGAATTTGATAGCGATGCAATTCACTCATATGTCTGTTTGGCAACGAATGTAGTAGATAATGTAATAGACAGTTTAGTTAAAGACGTGTTAAAGTTGGTTATTTGTTAATACACAAATAAACTCGGCTTGTTTAGTCAATAATTATTGGTAAGGCCCATAGATTTTCGAAAGACAATATCATACAAATATAACGAGGTAAGCTTGTACTAAATAGTCACACCAATTCAAAATCGTTACCTTCCATGATTTGTTTATAGATTCAAGACGATGGAGCAGACATTCACGGATTTAGCCAACCTACGCTTTGCCAAATTTTTAAGAGAGTGGCAAGAGCATTAGCTACCATAAGGCCTTTGTTCATTAATATGAACAAGTTCTCTCAAATACTGGAGATTTCAAAGGTGGTTGGGACTATTGAATGTACCCACATAGGGATCCCAAAACTAGGTGGCCCATCAGGGCAGTACTATATAAACAGAAAAGGGTATTACTCGCTGAATACCCAAGTAGAATTCGACGCATCCTTAAAAATGAATGACATTGTTTGCCGCTGAAGAGGCAGCTCTCATGACTAACCAAATTTTATTGAAAGCAGAATTAAACAAAGATTTGATGATGGGAAGTTGAATGGTCGTCTTCTTGGGGATGGTGGGTATACTAATATCCTCTTTACCCCCGTTTTGAATACTCGAACGGATGCTGAAATCAGATACAATATATCTCATATAGCTACTCGTAACACGGTGGAAAGATGATTTGGCGTCTGGAAGCAAAGATTCCGCATTTTGTTATCAGGTATGAGGTGCAAAATGCCAAAACAACTATTATAGCCTTAGCAGGTCTTCTTAACTTGGCAATTGAGTTCCAGGTGTTTAACACAAACTTTTATATTTTACTTGTTGACCCGACAGACCCGACCCTACTATCTTAATCGATAAATTAATTTCAAAACAAACGAAACGTATTGATTAAAAAAGCATTTCTTTAATTTTAATGAACCATGAAGTTATTTTCGACACATAACGTTGCTTACTTAAAAAAAACAGAGTTTTCCTAAAATATTGGCTATTTATAAGGTTTAAATTTTTTATTAACAGACACACACTGTTATGATACAGTTTTTTAATCAATTTAAAGCTTTCTCATAAACTATATTTTTTGTTTTGTTTTGTGGACCGTAAATAAACAAAGAAGACGGTTTTCTGGCGCGCTAACACGCGACGTAAAATTATCCATGCGCGAAATAGGAAAACTCCAAGTTGATTCCGCAAACTTCTAAAGGCTGTCCTTGCGATTTATTTATTGTCATCGCAAAGGCCAGACGTACTGGAAATTGTAAGCGTTTAAAATCAAATGGTAAATCCGTTGGAATCATCGGTATTCGTGTATTTTCTTTTTATGATTGTTGCCTCAATGACGTTATTCATCAGCTTTTTCACAGCCAGTCTTGTTCCATTGCATAGTCGAGGATGATTAATGTTACGCTGCATGATGACAACTGATCCTACTTTTAACTGCAAATTGTGAGGGGGTAATCCAAACAATTCCAGTGAATCTAAAAACTCCGTGAGATAGTTGACTACGTCATCTTGGTTCATAACGGTGTCGACGATTTGAAGGAAACCAACTTTTCTGGAAGCAAATTCTGAATGGTCGCATTGAGATCCTCGACATCTTTATTTTTCGCTGCCAATATTGCTCGTTCACTCAGCCAATTATGGTTATTGAAATTTTGCGCTATATCTAGGAAAGCACGCTGAATAAGCTCCTCTTTTGAATCTGTGATGTGACAGAAATATGTGGGTAATGTGATGCATCCGGTTGAGGTGTCTACTGTCTATTGCAACTTTATTATTTCCAATATCTAACAACTGCTTCGCAAACATATATGCAGTTTTATCATGTTGCAAAAATACTCGCAAAGTTAGTTTCTAACTGGAGTGTCTTTACTTACTGCCAAAAATTTGATGATTTAAAGCATGCATTTAGTTCATCAGCAACAGTTGATCGGGGAATAGTCTGACGAAAATCATATGACAGCAGAATCAAGGCACCACCAAAAATATTTTGGTTGTCACGAAGATCTGTCAATGTTCTGCTGTCCAGCGCCTCCAGTCACCTCTTATGGGCCATTGTGCATTTATTCCAAATAATTCATTTGCATACATGTAGGATCTTGGCCATTGCGCTATTTTTGGCGATATAGCAAATCGGTATGTTTAATGGTAATTTAAAGGCAGAATGCGCAGTTAATCCGCCTTCTAGCAGAGCCGCAGCTATTCCAGATGAAGCCAACCCTAGAGCAACATCATTTCGCGATTTGATCCTCGCCCAAAAGCAATGAAATTAAGAACGTTTTTCCGGTTCCTCCGGGAGCTTCTAGGAAATAAATTCCACCAGATCCACTATTCACAGCTTCTATCAAAGTGTCGTACGCAATTCTTTGTTGTTGATTTAATGGTGGAACTGTTTCAATTTCGTGCTGTTGTTCCCTTCTCAACTCGAGGTTTAATGCGTCGTGCATATGACGATTGGGTGCTCTCAGTTGTTTGAACGATGTCGGACCACGAACATTCACCAACAACAATCGCAAATAATAACATTCATCGTTATTTGGAAGTACTGTGTAGATGCGACCCAGAGCCTAAGTCGGTCGTCTTCTCCTCGGGATCGTAACGTAATTAATCAAAGTGAGAAAATTTCTCGCTCACCTAACAGTAACAGTAAAGTGTCACTATCACAAAATATCAAAAAAGAGCACGTGTTCAGATTTTTTTATTTTTTTTTTTTTTGGAGTTTACCTTTAAGCCATAAATCTCTGTGTTCTGAAGTGCGACAGAATGATTGACATATTAGTTGGTTGTCAAATCTAATGTCAAATATTATGGTTGTGTTCATAAACTTAATTTGTGACAAAACTTAACATTTATCAAACTTAAAAAAATAATCTGGTACAGTTACAACTGAAATAAGCTAAAATTAAGTTTCGCAAAGCCGACCAAATAATTGGAAATCAGTACTATTAATAGTTTTTTTTTTACATTTTTTGTCGCTTTTGCGTTTCACTTTTGTTTTTTTGGAACGCGATATTAGATCCTCCAAAGCGCACGCGAAGACTATTTTTATAGAATTGACTCTTTGGCGTTAGGAACACACCTAAAGTGCTAAGACACCAGTGAGTGATTATAATTTAATATGAACCTTTTTGTATAGCAATAAAGTTTAAATTAATTCTAGAAAACGATTGTATGGGAAATAGAAAAAGGCTGTTTTTAGGGCTTCCCCGGAAATTATTCGATTTTTTCTCGCCTTTAAACCTTCCCTAGACCTCCACGAGCATTTCGAGACTAATATAAGATAAATCAGTTCAGCCGTTCTCGAGTTTAAGTATAGACAGAATAGATAGAGAGATTTGTTATGAAAAGCAGCTGATTTGATAGACAGATAAATGGAATAGATTGTTTCATTTTGGTACTTTTTTTGATTATTTTAGCAACGTTACATAGAGCCTACATACATAAATCCTTATGCACTTTATAACTATACATCTTTTTAGCGAATTCTATTAAATAGGACTGAATATGTACATACATAAATTCAACATTTCAAGCCAATTGATTAAAAATGTGTGTAAGAAAATACAGTATCGAAATAAACTCGTTTGACACCTTGAGTGCTAGAAAATCAGGAATAATTCTTTTTATACCAAAATTCTATACCAAGTATCTAAAGGTTTTTAATGACCGCTATGGGAAAATATCCTACGTCCTACGGGAACATTTTAATCTAAAATCTGCTAAAAATATGAAGTAAAGTGAAGTAATATTGAACTTCAAAGCGGCTTTGAAAGGATACTAAATCACCACCCAACTATATCGAAAAAGCACTACCTTCTTCAAAAATCATAAATAAAACAACATCATTTAAACCGCTGGATACCCAACTAACGATGAGCGTTGGATCCATTGGATCCATGAGCTGAGTCACCTGAGTTATCTTTTCAGGAACTAGGAGCAAAATAACAGAAATACCGCTTAAAATGCACCAGCTCACGATTAAATCCAAGAGCGTCTGACACATATTGTGCTGCTGAATATTAACTATGGATAGAAGAAACTGACCTATTTATAGTACGAACACTAAGTTAACAAAATTATGGCAATGAACAAAACGACTTGATTAAATACCCAAGGTGGCACTCCAGTGAAACTGGTAAATCCACTCTCTTACGAGGTCGGTCCTATGGATTCTGGGGAGGACCAATTATTGCTTACAAATATTGAGAGACGGAGTTCAAAGATGCGAAGAACTTCCCCAAACAAATTTACTTCGGGGTTACATTATCGACAACTTCAAATAATACTATAGATGTTAAAAATATCAGCGAAAAAGGAACCAAGATCAATGAAGAGATCGACATCACAGATCAACAGAGTTTCAACAAAGTCAAAGAGAAAGACCAATTAAAATCAAAAAACTACTTTGAAGAATGGTAAATTGAAATAGCGGCAAGAAAAGAACTTGGAGTTCTAGTTAAAAGTCTTCAGCTGCAAGTGAAAAAACTCGAAGAGAAAGTTTCCTTGCTTGCAAACAAAGATTCAGAGTACACGATTCAGTTAAGTCCAAAATATATTGAACCTGAATATCAAACTGATGAAGAAGAGCTCTTGTTTGAAACTGAGAAAAAGAGAAATAAGCATACCACAAAGAAGCGTAAACGTAGTCCCGAGACTCGTTCAAGAAATCAGAAAAGCTCTAAAACCGAAAATAACAAAGAGTTGATTACATGAACTAAAGTGGTAGCTGTTGCTAAATCAATATCTCACGCTAAAGGCAGCAAAAAAATTACACCACCACCAATTATGATCTCAGGATTTGCAATTTTTGGAGATCTTAAGAAAATAATAGAAAAATGTACTAAAAAAGCTTGCAAATACACATCGTACAACAAAGACAACTGGAAAGTCACAGTCCAAAAAGCCGACGAGTATAGATCTGTCACTGAAGAACTGAGCAAACACCAAAGCTACAAGGTCAATAAAAGTAGTAGCCAGATGTCTTCATTCCTCGTGCTCTCCCGAGGAAGTAGTAGAAGTTGTACAAAAAGGCTTCCAAGCAGGGATGAGAATGCTAAGCACGAAAAGTGAAACATTTTGCCCAAAAAAACGAAGTAGATTTGTAAAATATGTAGCAGATAATGAAAAAAACATAAAATACACCACCTAGTCTTACTTAGACGTAAAATTGTATGTATTTGAAGGTTAAATGCTTCTTGGAATTCACAAAATTCAGTTTGTCGTTTAGAACTGTGAGCAAAATAAAAATAAAAATCTTGTAAATATGGCTTAATTTGAAATTCAATTTTCTTTATTGCCGCTGATGCATATAAATGCAGCGAATGACAGGCACAATGAATCAATTCACCACATCTTAAATGAAATTTTGTGCGTTAGACAAAATTTTAAAACGAAGCAGAAATAAGTTGCTACGTAGCAGATACATACAAATAAATTAATGAAGTAGATCTGCTACATATGAAGTAAATACTCATCTCTGCTTCCAAGCCCTTGATGCAGTCAATCTATTTAAGAATGAGACAATTAAAAACTCCTCTCGAGAATCGATGACAAGTAAGAGGTTACTGCCTTTATTTATGCTTACTTTTGACTGCAAACAAAGTCTCGAGGAGATTTATAAAGTAAGATCAATCTTGGGCATAGCTGTCAAAATTGAACCACTGTGAAAATCTAAAGTTGTTCCGAAGTGCAAACGTTGCCAAGATTTTGGTCATACCCAAAAATACTGCAACCGAGAGTTTACTTGTGTAAAGTGCGAAGGAAAACATGCAACTAAAAATTGTCTTATGAGCAAAGATCAGAAAACAAAATGTGTGAACTGCAACGGTAATCACCCGGCAAGCTATAGAGGCTGCCCAGTTGCAAAAATCCATCTGCTAGAGACAAACCCAAAAACACAGAAAATACCATACTAAGAAGGAACCGCCTAAAAAGGCTGTTCAAATTAAAAGCGATGAAAAGAAAGCCTATTCTCAAATTGTTGAAATATTAAATTCATCAAAAAAGGGCGAAAAAGATTGAAATTTTTGGTGTCAAATTATTTTAAAACACACGCTTACATTGACTTAACACAATCAGTCTACGATAAGATTAAAAATCTTAAACAATTCACATAATCATCTCAAACATATTTTTATCTAAAATCAAACCAATCAAATTAAAACTTTGCCCTATTCATAATGTCGTCGTCGCGTTAATAGGAAATCAAATATACATAATTAAAACATTTAATATAAAAATCCATATACATATTAAGTATCATTTAGGTACCTAAACACGTAAATTAACTTTTTATTTGAATGTTTACCTATCACTATAGTTTAATTAAAAAACAAGAATTAAAACTGCTTTGCTATGCTTTTACTAGTTTCGGATGCTGGGCTACATTAAATTTTTAAGTAGTGTTTTCGAGATCTCGTCATGTAAAAGTGATAAGCAAATTTTTCACTTCTTATTTTTAAATAATTATTATTAAATTTATTGATTTCAAAATAGTTTTTAAGTCTTTGCGAATGTATTTTTACTCTTCGATAATTCGTTTATAATTGTCTAATAATTAAAAAACTAATTATTTTGGATTTATCCAATCTTAATCTTTCAATTAAATGAGATACAAAACCATTGAAATACGTAGTTCAAAATAACCTACTACGGCGTGGTGTTTCGAAGTATGTGCTCGGTTTAATTTATTTTATATTTGTACGTTTTAATCTTAAGAAAATGATGTATTAATCACAACAAAACTATACACACAAAAACTTCATTAGCGGAAATGTTATTATTAAAACTAACTCTAACTGTATCATGAATTCATATGACCAATAATTTTATATATCGAGCATCTGAACAAATGTTTTAAAAATATATTAACATAAATATTGACATTAATAAGTTTTCTAAATTCATTAAAAAAAGATATGTATAGACAAAGATGATTCAATCAAGCAAACTTAAATTTTTTAAAATGCAAATTATATACATAAGTATATGCCTACGAGTATATAGGAATAATTTATCAATAATCTGTTTATCATTTATCATACAAATTATTTCGTTTAATAATAATATGTTGACTTCAAAAGTTAGATAATTTGAAGAAAAAAAATCAAACTGATAGAAGGAAATACAATAATTGAAAAATATTTGTTTTGAAATATTGTTAAATGAGGTGAATGATTTAAAATTTTGTATAGTGTTTGTTTTTATGTTCAAAAGGAAGTTTTATCATTTCACATTTAAATTTGTTTAATAATTTCTTTTGGAATATTCATTTCGTACAAAATAACGTACAAAGATATGATAATTATTCATTAGGCTTATAGTTTTGAAGTTCTTGATAATAGAATTTGATATTGGAGAGTTTGTTTTGTTTGCTTAACAACGTCAGATAAGAATTGACATTTGCCGCCATTTGCAAAAATCATATGAACAGAATTTAAAAGAACTCATTGCTAAAGGATTTGTAATTTTTTTTTAAATACTCGTATGTAGTGATTTATAAGATATTCTAAATTAGTAATAATTTTCTTTTTTGTTTTTACTAAGTCCCTTTTATTAAAAATGGTGCATCTGAACAGGTCTTAACAGTGTCAGTTCCTTAAAAAAAAAACAATGCAAACAAACCTAACTCTAGTTAATGATTCAATTAATTTGAAATGTCAGAAATTTAGAATTCTTATGGACAAACTACTAAAAGTTGGAGAAGATATTTGGTGATTGTGAGATAAAAATAAGTTATATTTAAAAATTGGTAAGTTAAGTTACTTTAGTAATATGTCTTTTACATTTTACTAAAACTTTGAAAATGTTCGCGATACTTTCACCAGAGAGGTTGATGAATTTGTTTGCGGAGGAGCAATTTCTTTATCAGTATGAAAGAAAATTAGTTGCTAAAAGTGTTTTTGAAAAAATGTAAATCTTAAATATGATTTTGCTTGCAATTTTTATCTGTAATTGAAATATGTATTTTTTCAAGCTTGAATATTTATTGAAAAAAGCTGTAATATGTCTGATTTACACTTAGGTATGTGTTTTTAAAGAAATCTATATACTTCAGTTTGTGTGTTCACGTGTGGAACGGAAATCGTTAATTGTTTTGAGAGACTTACAAATTGAATTTTGGGTTTAATGACATGTTCAAAGAAACCGTATGAATTGAATTATGTTGACACTTGAAAGTGAGGCAGAAATTCTTATTTTCTTAAGTTGGAATGAGATTACAATGATTAAACGTCAAATGAATAAATGTGAACTGTCAAATATAAAATAAATAAGGTTGTATAACTCTTTTTTGTATTAGGGTGATACTGTATGGAAGGGTGTTATTTTATAGTTATAAAAGTATCGTATTTTTCTGTTATTAGTTATTTTTTAAAATGGAATTCCATGCATAATATACTACTTCAGAATCTAGTGTTGCGAAGTAAGTCTTAATCTAATTTCCTGCACTTAAATTAGACTATCATATAAAAAATAAGAAGAACTCAAAACAACATAAATTATTATCATTTCAACAACAGATCATAAAGATGCTGGTACAGCATCAGACAGAGCCTAGTGTCTGATGTGTGGCAAAGTAATACTTTAGATTTTAACCCAAGTGCGGATGCACAATTCGATTTGAAGCTGTCACTATTCGCGCAGTCCCGCACCATATCTCCATGTTCCAGAAACAGAAAAACATAAAACAAAATGTGTGGTGTGTGCAACACGCAATCATCATCAACTACTTTCTTGTTTTCTGTTAAATTATGTGTGGGTGTTGTCGTGCAACACTCTGACTGAAAAAATCTCTTTTTATCAATTACTTCCTGTTCAATTGGTCGCATGTGTCAACTTAATTAGAGCGCGCCGCCACCAACACGCTTCTTAATTGACAGAAAAAATAGCCTGTACAGCCAGCGCAGCGCAAGTGCTTGTGGATGGCATGGCGATGGATGGCGGCGCGTTCTGCTGATGGTAATCTTATCGCCTTACTAAAGAGAACATAGTGTAAGAACATTCTATGTTTTATTGGTTTATTAAATCACCCTTGCACCATATTCATCATCAAATGTATGTAAGTTTAACAGGCTTAATTAATCTGGAAGAAAAATCCGCGCAGAATCGCACAAGTTCGAAAGCACTTCGAAGTTTGAGCTTCGTGCGGAAAAACAAAACAAACAGAAAAAAAAGAACATCCGTTTTTAATTGTATGTATTTTTTGAAATATTTTTATTATTAAATCTGCTATCCGTATTTTTCCGGATTAGAGGATTTCGTTTACAACAATTTCATCAGTTCACAATGACTTTGAATTAATTTCCTATTCTAACTACGGGCTGTTACGATAAGAGAACTATTTACAATAGAACTGTCTTAAAAAGAAGGAGAGAGCTTTACCAGTACTGTTATTTGTTTTGTTTTTTCATACAAAAGCTGTTGGTTTTCTTTTTGTTTTTCGTTTCGTTTATAATAATTAAATGTCAACAAATAAATTAATAATTAAGTTAAGATACTAAACTAGAAGATTTATGAACTATGTATTTACACAACAAGGAATATCTGGTGGTGACAGAGTGCGGCGCCACTGGGAGCGTCTATCGGGTGCGCAGCAGCAACTGTCATCACGGGATAAGTGTTTGCAGTCTCAACTATTACGAGAAACAACTGTAACTGGCTTGTAGATGGGGCCCTGTGGTACCGTCGGCGAAACCGGCGCTGAGGGGCTGGTTTGGCCGTGATGTGTGGAAAGCTGCAGGGGCTGGAGGTGAGCGTTTTGTTGCTGCTGTTGCTGTTGTTGCTGCTGCTGCTGTCGTTGGTGGGCTGCAACTGCTGCGGCGGCTGCGTGCTGCTGCAGAAGCTGCTGATATTGCAGGCGTTGATAGAGTTCGGCAGAGGACGGAAGTGAAGGCGCTGGCGCGCCACTTTGGTGAGAGGGTGAGGAGAGAAGTCGTTCCATGTTAGCTGGGAACCCGGCATTCGAACCCATCCCAGGAGGGACGCCCGCTCCGCCGAAGGACATTGGCAGCGAAAGTCCGGGTGATTTTGGTACGAAGGGATTATATCGACTGTACATGCTGGCTAGAAGTGATGGGGCGGATGCTGCTGCCGCTGCTGCGGCAGGGTATAAGAATTGCCCGAATTGGGGATAGCCAAGCCCAGGGAACATGGGGCCAATGAGCGAGCGTTTGAATGCAGCTAATCGCGATCTAGACGCTGCAGTTGTGCGCCTACGCAGCTTTCCGGTTGATCCTCCAATGAAAACGTCTTCTGCCGACGGATCAAGCATCCAGTAGTTTCCCTTGCCGGGATCATCGTAATGGCGGGGGACCTTCACAAAACACTTATTCAAGCTGAGGTTGTGTCTGATGGAGTTCTGCCAGCCTTGCTTGTTGTCCCTGTAGTAGGGAAAATTTGTCATAATATACTCATAGATGCCGTTAAGCGTGAGTCGCTTTTCCTGGCTCTGTCTGATCGCCATCATGATCAGGGCATTGTAGCTGTATGGAGGCTTCTCGTTGCCCTTTTTGTCAGTTGTGGAATCGCTTGGTTTATCATCGCCATCCTTCTCGTTATCCCCGCCGTCGTTCTGCTGACTGCTCACACTTCCCTCGCTCCCGTCAATGGGTGGTGGAGGTGACATACTCGTCACGTCTAAATCGGATTCGATGTCGGATAAATCCTGCTCTTCAGAGCCCAAAGGCGATCCAGGGCAGTGCTCTGGAGTCGGAGTGTGCCGATCCATTTCGCCGCGATTACTTTCGACAGTCTCGGGTAATATCGAGTTGATCGAGAAGCTCGACTTGAGGTGAGGCGTCCGGGCCATACTAAAAATTGGGGTATGCGGAAGTTCAGTTTGTTGATGATGGTGAAAAGAATGCGTTTGATGGTGAATCGGTGTAGCTTGAATACCGTCAATTTTCACCATTGTCATGGGTGGTTGTCAAGTAGAATCTATTTTTCTTGTTCAACACTTCTTTTTTTTTCGTTTCACAGTTAAATCATTTATTTTGACACTCTATAATCCAATTGGAGAATTGTTTGAAAACACTAGCTCTAGCATATGTTATGATTTAAGATGAATACTGGATTAATATCACATATCGCGTTCAGGGGGATGGTGGCCGATCGAGAAAAACTCAGAAAGCGTTCGCGACCAATTCGTTCTGAATAATTTCGTAGACTAAACTGGATTGATGTGGTGCCGGTCGCGCAACGGTGTTCGATTGTGACAGTTCGAGTGGAGAGTTTGTGAAACCACTCCTTGGATTGCAGCCAATGAAATGTGTTCAAAATCTCTCCATTTATGGAGAGTCTCTGAAAATAGGCGTTACTTGTAGTCTTTGCGCAAAAGCGGGTTTTCTTCTTTATCTTTCCCTTCACCCAAACTCGATGAGATATTGTGCCGATGTATTTGATACTCTGGGGCTCTGCTGACTACCTGGATTGAAAGGATAGGAAGGTAGGTATACCGCAATGTTTCTGTTTGTTGTTCTTGCGGGGCTGCTTCTAGTTCTACAACAGTTCGGCAAGTTGTCAGCTCACGTTGGCGTACAAATGTTTTCCAATGTTCTGATCTTTTGTGATGCGTGTGTACTGTAAATTATTGTCGAGAGTTTACAAACTGACTGTTCCGACGACAGTATTTTAGGTATACATAGGAGTAGATAGCAATGCGATGGCGATGGCGGTGATGGTGGTAGGTGGTGGTAGTTTACAATATTTTATAGAGAGGGTGCTGCTTGCGTTGAGCAATCGAATACAAGCAGAAAACACAGCTACTGTGTGTGGAAGTGGATACTTGTTTCTGGTGGTTGTTGGTTGTTGTTGAGCCAACTTATCGGGTATCCCTGCACTGCGACAGTGGGTGGCTATTGTCATGAACGTAGCAGAATTTTGTTAAATAGAGTTTGGTTAGGGGGAATAAATCATTTGCCACAAATTGTTATTGATTAAATAAATCCATTTTTTAAGTGTAGATATTTTGATGTCTCATGTGTGTATGACAGTGACAGTTCTACAAGTTTTTTTTGACACTTCGAATTTAGTTTTGTTTCATTATGACCTTTAACGAAACATTGAGAACATTTCTAACAGAAATGTCAATTTGTGTATTTTCGACAATAAAGTTTCTTTGAAATCAAACAAGTTTTTTTTAGCCTGTGTTCACATCAGGATCTTTTGAAGTTACGTCTCATAATTGTTTTTCATTTCTATTTTATAGTTGAAAAGAGACAAGAATGTACGGAAAACATATTTACTTGTTTTTATAAATAATTGGAAGCTGGATAAATGATAAATTGTCAAAAAAGGCCTTTTCAAAAAAAGTGCAACCTGAACACTGTCCGAGACATTTAAGCCGACAACTAAATTTATTTGAACTGTGAAAAATGTTTTGTATAGTATTATTTACAGCCAACTTCAAAATTAGGAACAAAAGGTGTTTTCAACACAGTAGACAAATTTGGAATTTACAATTCAAAAATTTCATTTAACGATTCGAATTTGTTTAAAACCTGCCTGAAATACTAGTGAGAGAAATTTATAACACTTTTGACAATGTTAGGTATTAAGTCTTCAAAACTAGTGTTATGGCTAAACTAGATCATCTGGCTTACTTAGGGTTTTTCAAACATTTGATTTAGATGTCAGTTGAATTAAAATAGTGTGTGAAACAAAATAATTTTATTAACATTTAAATAAAATATCGAAACAATTTAAACTCGAAATCTATGTTAAACTAGATTTGCTATTAAACTATTTTCGAAGAAACTCAATAATATTGGGCTCTTTTTTACAACACTTTTGCCAATGTTAAGTATTGAGTCTCTTCAAAACTAGTTTAATGGATAAACTAGATCACAAACGGTTTAGGATTTTTCAAAAATTAAAGTTAGATGTCAGTTAAATTAAAATAGTGTTGAATAAAAATAAATTTTTTGACATTTAAATAAAATATCGGAACATTTTAAACTCGAAAGTCGAAATCAATGTTGGACTAGATTTGATATTAAAAAGTTTTAGAAGAAACTCAATTATATTGGGCGCTATATAGACATCACTCTTTGGTTTATTTTAAGGTCTGTTTATTCTATAAGGCTTTGCAATAACTGTCAAGTACGTCAAATTGGTATATTTTTTGCCCATATCTGCAAATGTCAACTCTTCTTTTATATACGTCAATTCTTCTGTAACACTTGTCAAACTGTTGTATTTTTTTGAAGAATAATTTTATGAGGGGTAACAACTTTTTGTGTCGGGAAACATGTAAAGTCTCACATTCTGTGTCACTTGTAGACCTCTAGAAAATCACTTCATGTTCATTATCAATTTTGGGAGTATTTCTTTTAATATTATTTTTTGTTAATAAAGTCAAGAGAACCCCATACCAATTCTCATTAGCTACGTCCATGGTATAAATTCAGTGTGAAGCGATACTGCTGTTAAAATGGTGGGGTATGTACTTTGTTGCTGCACCGGAAATCGCCGCTCGCCGGCCGTCGCGACGGATTGTCTATGCAAATGGAAAGCAAAGGTAGAATGGTTAGAGAATGGTTATGAAGATGGAGATGGATATGGATTTGGGTGGAATTGGATGTGGATGTGATGTGTTTGTTTGGTTTTGTTTGGTGGTGCGCGCAACCATTTGACGCTTGTGTACACGAAGCTGCTGTGGTGGGAGTTTAGAAGAGCTGCATCCAATGGATGGAATGTGGAGACTTTTTATGTTTACCTTCGATAGGCTGCCCTTTTTTGGACGATAACAGAATGGCTTAGTGTGTGCGGAGTTTTTTGTTTACAAAATGGCTGTAGTTGCCTCCTCATGTGGTTTTGTTATTGCACTTGCACTTCAAATTGTTTTCATATATATTAATATTATTGTGTTGTGTACTTAGGCACTATTTTTATTTTTATTTTTATTTTCGATGACTGTTCCTCTTTATAATTTGCTTATTTGGCAGTTTTGACCTCTCATAACAGAGAGAAAGAGGGGGTCATAATGCATACCCCAGATAAAAATTAAATTATGAATTATAAACGAACATAAGTCACGTTCGCAAAGTTCAGCCTCGCTGGAGCTCTCTCTCTGTTCAAAACCATAGTACGACTATACTTTAGAGTAGACCCACCAATTAACCTAATCAAATCTAATTACGGCCCAAGTGTTAAGAATGACAATATTTAACCTCTAAGCGGTGGCGTGTCCACACACATAACATAACATAGAGCACATAACATATTATACGGGAAGCACTTTTATGGATATGACTGTAACGACATTTAAAAACGAAAGAAAAATAATAATTGCTCCTCAAGTCAATTCGATTAGAATAAGACCCGTCTAATTCTGTGAATGACTATTTACAGTACATTCTCGAAGTCGTGTCGTAGTCAGTCTTATGGAGTACACTTTCCCGCAATGAATATTCATTATTGTCCGAAACATTTCGTTGAGACGGAGGAAACTCTCTAATTAGTTACATGCATTGAGCAGTGGCCTTTGTTGACCCGTTTTTCAATTAAGACGAATTAAGTGAACTTTTGTGGTCGTTTGATGGCTGGCGTTGGATCTTTGAATGTTTCATTTGATGGTTTCGTTGGATGGTTATAGTTCCATTTCTATAAAATTGATCTGATGTGATGTGATGGTTTTAATGTTGTCCACTATTGTTGTTGATATAATGTGTCCTGAAATAAATCAGAGTTTTCTATAATAGTTCATTCATGAGCCCGCAGATTTTGTTGTTGTCGAAGATGATGATGATGATGCTGACCATCATGATGGTTACACATTCTACTTTAGTTTTATTAATTGATGTGCAAACATAATGGAAACAATTTTGGACAAAATAATTTTGAAGCATGTTCTATTTGAAAATATTCTAGGGGTTTTTAAATAAAATACAAAACAAATTTATTGTTAAAATATTGATTTTTACAATAAATTCTTATAAATAGGTTTTAGAGGAGTTTGAGTGATGATGGTTAGAGGATTTATGACACCGCACACTGATGAGTGTTGTGGCATAAAGTAAATTATTTATTTATAAGAAAGACTCTGGATCATAATTTTCTTTAAATATTAAAAGCGACTTCTGGTTGTTCGTTAAATATTTACATGAAATATTACATATAAGGTCATAAGTTCTTACGAATTGTGTAAAGAGATAAGTTTGGGTATTTTTATTTTGAAAAGTGATCACACTTCAGGGTTCCATAAGTTAAAACGTTGTTAAATGTTGATTGTCATACTTTATATCTGCGAATAAAATGCCTCTAAAATAGTTTTACAGATCTTTAAGTAAATTGGTTTTTGTATAAACTTAAGCTTATACCAATATTTGACAATTTTATTGTTTGCTAGAAAATCAGCAACTGTCGACAATTTTGTGTCTTCAAATTAAAAATTGTCCATTTACACTGTTGGTAGACTTTAGAAAACAAAAAAATAGTTATACTCATTGGAAGACAATTTTCTTGAAAGATGACAGGACATTTATTTTAGAAATGAAAATAGCACGTCGTGCAAAACCAGTATCGGCTTAAAGAATTTAAAGTACGAGATTTTGAATTTTACATTTATTCCTCGCATTTTATCAATGCGTCCAATCCTTTTCAACTTTCTTTGTATAACATTCTTTTTCGTTATTTTACCGGACATTGTTCCATCTTACTTCTTTCCATTTTCGTAGTTTTGAATTTTTTTTTCAAAATTCTGTAATCTTTTGTTGTGATTTCCTGGTCAAAAAAATATCTGCCAATTAAAAATTAAATGATGTTTTTGGCAAGAACATCATCCAATATCCAATTAATGGAAAATCTTCTAAGTATTTGAAAATACAAAAAATTGGGTGCTTATATTTTTCTGTCACTTTTGACAGATAAAATTGGGTTAATTTATTTGCAAAACATTGGAAGACTTCCAATCGCGTATACTAAACTTTAATTTAAATTTTTGGTAAAAGCTACGTTTCAATTCTTTTAATTTTCTTTGTATCGTTTATAGCTAAATATTTACTATGCGATATTACAGGACACGGTCCGAGAGTGTTTAGGTCTATTGCTGAACACGCCTAAACCTAGAATTCACAATGACGTTTGACTAGTTTATTTATATAAAAATAAGTTAGGTGGCGCAACAATCCGTAGAGGACTAGAACAATCTATAGTGACTTACAAATTTCAACCATTTCTGTTTACGTGTCATGTCAGATATGGAGGTAACCTACAATTCTTATGCCGAATCAAAATAAATTCATGGCAAGAACACACTTTTGGAGGATAAACATTTTTTAGGTGGCAGTGGCAAGGATTGAAACCAAGGGTCAAATTAATTGCCTAAAACATAAATTCTTTGACGTTATTTTTTTTCTCTAACAGATTTTGTTCTCTTTAAGAATGTTTCCAATAATTCCATCTTATATGTTGTATAATGGCGTTTCTTCTAACAATCCAAATGAAAAATGCAAATACTTTGCCTCTTTCTAAATATTTGTTTTATTTTTTTAAAAATTAATTAAATTCAAATGTTTAGTGATTCTAATTATATTATATTCTATAATAATAGAAAACAGCTCCTCAGTTGCACCAGAAAGCATTGCACCATTTCTTTTGAAAAACGGCTGGGCTTGTATTTTTAGTCTTTGTGGTCAATTTATGCAAAAAAACACAATATTTTCACAAGCTTTGGAAAACAGCTAAAGTTATACCTATTCCAAAGCCTGGAAAATTTAAAACTTCCACAAAGCAATCGACTAATAAGTTTGTTGAGTAGTCAGCAAAATTTTGTAAAGGATTTTAAAAGAAAAAATATTAGAAATTACTGATCAATTGTACATTATTCCTAATGGACAATATGGGTTTAGAAAATTTCACAGTACTACTCACCAAGTGTTGCGAGTATGCCAGTATCTGAAAAAGAATTGTAAATCAACTGGACTGATTTTGCTAGATATTATAGATATATATAGATACTGAGTGGCATGATAGAATGGTACAGTAACTAGTTTTCTTAGGCTTTCCAACTTATTTAAAACAAATTATTCAAAGTTTCATGTGTGATAGGTGTTTTAGTGTTTATGTTAATAACTGTTCGTCAAATTGTTACCAAGTTGAACATGGTGTTCCACAAGTATCTATATTTGGCCATTCCTTTTCAATATCTATATACGTCCGATATTCCAATGATACTGGAATTTTTTCATCGCATAAATTTGGTCTCAATATAGGGACAAATTTAACCCATTTAATCGATCTAATAACTCAGTATTATTCTAAATGGAAAATAAAAACTAAATGCTGATAAGGTACAAGTTATCTTTTTAGTAGAAGTGGTTTGCTTAGACCAAAAACTTATCTACATAGAACATATTGAAAAAAACGTTAAAGAAAGTTGGTATTTCTATAAAACTACTCTATACCTTTATTAATAGGAAGTTCGGTCCTAGTAACGACAATAAAATAAAAAGTGATTTTTCAGGCAATTCTTTTGTATGGTTGCCAAATATGGGGGAAGTGTGTGGGAAAAAACTGCAGATATCGCGAAATAAATTGCTTAAAATTATGCTTAATCTTCCTTGTTATTATTCTAAAGTGGACTTGCATGCAAGAGCAAATGTTGAAAAAATTTGTAAAAGAATTGAAAAGCTAAATAATTCATTGTTATTGAAATGTGATTTTACTTTACTTATGTATATCCTAACAAACTACTTTAATTTTGTGTTAAAACTTGTAATTTAACTTATCTTGTTTTGTATTACTTATTTTTAATATTAATTACTGATTTATTGTTTATATTTGGTTTTCCTTTTATTTTTCTAAATTGTTAAATTATGTTATTTACTTAAATTGTGATATTAACTTATTCTTTTAATTTGCTTATTTGATTTAATGTTTATTTATTATTTATTTACCTATATGTGAGTTAAACAACTATTTATCTACTTGTTTTTTTATGTATTGTAATCAATTAATTTATTTATTATATATATTTATTTAGTATTTATTATTTTATTTACTTATTTATTTTATGGGCGGCAGTTTATACCCAAAGTATTTGAAGCAGTTGTTCAAAATAAACTTTAAAATTTGGTTAAAAATCATATTTATGTATATTAACATCGGTTTTTGAGTGCTAGATTGACAATAACTTGTTCGAATTTTAGCCCAAGAAATTTCTTTTAGCTGATTTGTGAAAGTGTCAAATTTGGTAGAACTTCAAATTAATACGGTTTCATAGGTTTCAAGCTGGACATAACTAATACGAAAAAATTAGTAATGTGCTTCCAAACAAAATCAACAATTTTTCTGGTGTACCCCAGGGCAGCTACCTTAGACCACTTCTGTTAATTTTTTTCAAAAATGATTTACTTGATTGAATTTTATATTAAAAATACTTATTGTATGCTAAATGGACTATATAATGAATGCAAAAATTTTCAATGATATATGTTTTGTGTAAATAATTAATCGTTTAAAAAGATAATTGAGTCAAAAAGATCTTGTAGTTGTTTTTGATTTAAAAATAAATGTTTCACTTCAAACATACCAAACAATTTCTAAAGCTAATTTTATTTATAATAAGGACTTAATGATTACAAATTTAAATTATCCTTGCACCTTTTAAACTTTAAATTTATGTGTCCGATTTTACTTTCAATATGTTAATATTATTCTTGTATTGCATTAAATGGTTTTGATCTTGTCAAGACATAAGACATATTGAACTTTTTGTAAATAAAATATAATTTACTCCAATCGCTAAAACACGGCTTCTTAAAGTAAGAACTCACATTTTGTTGATTAACGCCCATGTCCCAAATTTGGATCGAAAGTGAATTGAAATCACTTTTCGATTTCGCGTGAAATTAAATTACATGTTCTTCAATTCTATCGATTTCGAAAACTTCGAACTGTCAGAACTGAAGTATTATCCATTTTTATTTTGTTTCTGAAGTAAAATTCTTACAATTTTGAAGATGGGTGGAATATTATTGGCAATTTTAGGTGAACAAAGGAAGCAGAATTGAAGAGAAAAAATTAGAAGACGAATTTTTAGAGACAAATCAAATATATTGGATTCTGACACAGTCTAAAGTCTGTGAAAATTATGTAGAATTGTTATGATAAATAATGTAAATTCTTGATTTCCTCTTTTAAGCTTGTATTGTTATTTTACATTAAGCAAGGATGCTTTTTATATGTTCTAAGGGAAATAGAACCTCTTATAATACCTTCATCGATTCTATCAATTCAAAAATTTGATGCAACCTTCCGGCTTCTAGCAGAAGGAAGCTATCAAAGATCAATTCACAGAAATAAAAAATGTGATTTGTATGCGTTCAAAAAATGTAACAAAAAAATAGAAATACAGAACATCTATTTGCATGTTCGAAAATCCAATTCACAATAACGAACTGTGAACACCCAAATTCACTTTCGCAAAGTGTATTCACAATAAGTGAAATGCAGAACATGGGCATAAGTTTTAAAGTTTAAGAACATTCATTTCTTATGTAACTTTATTGACGAAATAAATCATATACAAATATGTAGACTGATGTTAACTTTCTCAAATTCTCTTTTTAATCTAAAAAACAGCAGAATATTATGTGAAATTGTTCTTCTTTAAGCTTAAGAAGAAGACATTTTAAATTTCTTTAGTTTTACACATTTTTTGACATTTCGTAATATAAGTTTTTGTTTTACAAAAAAACTATTGTCTATACTATTAACTATTGTTTTATTCATCATAAAATCTCCATTCAAGTCATACAAAGAAATTAATAGCATGTTATAAAAATTTACTAAAATATGACATATCATAAATTGTGTAAAGAACTTTAATTGTTTTATGAGCTGTTGTTAATGCAGACCGCATGCCATTTAGTAAAATTCAGGTAAAAACATCGTCTTTTTTTGTGTGCAATTTTTATATATTTTTTCTACCTACCTACTTTATTTAAAAATTCAACAGATTATGTGTGTATTTTTTATATTATGTATTTACATTAATTGCACGTTATTCATAAGTTTTTATAGAAATATTCATTCATCCAATTTTAAGAGAAACTTCGGCTTGCTCTACAGTACTTAACAAATTATGCAAATTAAGTTTGGATTATTTACCTAAGTTGCATAAAGATACTTTTTGTGATTTATCTTCTGAACCTTCTAGATCCTCTTGCAAACTATATCTTGAGTTCATCAGTGAATTAAAAATAGGTTCTTATTTTGGCTTAAGACGCAGTGTTTCAGCGTGAGGTTGAAGTTAAAGTTGAAGCCCAAATTAGCTTCGAATCAACAACATTTTTCGGCAGTTCAAGAGTACTATTAGAACTCACTAACTAAACACAATTTTTAACAAAAGAAAACGTTTTGAAAATGAATATTTATACTAAAAAGTTCTATTTTGAGGACATCGATAGATAAAAATGTAACAAAACGTAAATTTTTGAATATGAAATACAAATAGCTATCATTGAAATCAATCTGGAAAAATGTTTGAAATGTAAATTTAACCGCTTGTTCTTTTGATAAGAAATGCAAATTCTATCGAATTCAATATTACAGTTTTGTCAGAAAAAATGTCGGGTTAATTTCAATCAGGATTTTTTTCAATGATAGCTATAAACGATATTTCAAAATAATGCCAATGATTAGTTTTAATGATGAAACCCAATAAAAGCTATATCTGGCCCCTAAGAAATAAAGACTTAAACAATTTTATCGGTACTTTTTTTGATATCATATCCTTGGAATTTTAAGGTCTTGCAATATGTCAAAAAACTTTCTCAATTGTTCATTCATTTATTTTAGGAATTAATCAACCCGGTCGATTTATAATGAAATATCTAAAAATCAAACTGCTTAAGATTACAAGGTTTCGCTCTATTCTTAGTGAATACCTTCTTCTATTTTTCTGGTTGAAAATTCAAAAACTAATTTAAATGTTTTGCAAATATACCTCGACATGTGGTATTAATTGAACGGAAGCCCATACAAAATTTATTTAATTTGTGCGTGCATTTCTATTGTGTATTGCCAATATGGTTTGCAGTAGTCATAAAATTTTACAACACCTTGTAAAATATTATAAAGAAATAAATAAATTTAAATAACTCTCAAAGGACAACTCCTATGCAAACATGTACTCGTATCTACCTATTAAGATTCTATTTCAATAGGAGAACAAAACATTTTTGATACTTCCTTGCGGATTATCTTTGTTTTAAAAATAAATTTCCACTTATTGTAGTGAAGGCAAAATTCAAAATTTTAGTGCCTTTTTAAATTTGGTCTATTTCGCTGTTAACCCTTTTGGCGCGTTCTGTTCCTTTATAGATATATTTATAAATGAAGAAATTCTACCTTGACCAAATCATTGAAAAGATATGAATGTTATTTACGGAATACCAGGAATTCATCGTTTATTTGGGTAGGCTCAATAGTCGCTTAACCACAGGATTAGCATGTTGCACTAAAAACATTGCTCATGGCTTCTGAATTTTCATTGTTTTGTGCAAACAACCCTTCGTTTGAAACAGTAGCTAAATTTTACAAATTGTCCTCTCCCTCTATGTGTATATATGGATGGTAGTTGTTTTCATATAATAAATATGCACAAGTACCTTCAAAATATTGAAAAAGGACGACACACGGTCAAACTCATAAACGGATTATCTAGTATTCAAAAAAAAAAAGAGTTCTTCGGCAGCGCAAAAGCATTTAACGTGAATGTGAAAAGGGACAAAGTTTCCATTATCACCAGGTAGCGCGGGGCTTAAGCGACGCAAATGCAAACAACACCCACCTATTTCACTATTTCGAGTTTTATGGAAATCTATTTTCCGCACTAATTGCCATCCATATTTATTTATACGAAAGGGCTAAAGATACAGCTACATATAAAGATACAGATGCCGATGCCAAAGTATATATGGAAATATTTCCATGGTTCATAGGGATTGATATTGATTGTTAAATTTAATGAATGGCAAAGGGTAAAACAAGCGGTGCGATGATGATGGACCCTTTTTTGTGTATATGACAGTTCTTGACACCGTGGTGTCCCCATGGGCATCGCATCATCAAAAGGCCTTCGGGTTTTCTTGTGCTTTTTGTTTAACCAGTTTTGCCCACGCTGCAAGCTTTTGCATTTAATTGGTTCAATTTAAAAGAAATCATGCTCTTCAGATATACGAGTTACGAGATTCGAGATACGACTGGCGTTAAATCTAATCCCAGCGTTGGCAAAATAATGAACCAAGTGTGCAGGGGTGTATGAGAGCAGGATATAGTATAAAATGTACTTTCGAGTGTTAATGGCCTATAATAATTTATATGTACGTTGATGCTAGGATAGGACTCACCCCTCAAAACTATAAATGAAATTCTGGGGGTGAGTATGATAATAGTTTTGGGAACTAAAATTCTATGTAGGTGTATATAGTGTACACATATGTAAACATGTTTATATATTTTTGTAATTGTAGAATATAGGATCAAAATCGAAATATTGTGATTTTTGCCTCAACCAAATCCAATCAATACAGTGGTGGAATAAAACTAGCAACACATTTTAAAACAGAGACACAATTATTTGCATCTCTAATAAAATGAAAAACAAAATTCGTCATCTCTTGGAATGAAATAAGTACTAAAAGCAGTAGTTAAACCTTTTAATTAATTACAAGAAATGTTCACAAGTTTTTGAAAATACGTAATTGAAAAAGAATAAAATGATAGTGTTAAGTAAATATTGTATTTTTTTAGCTGCATGAAAAGTTTTGATAGTTGTTGTGTATAGTAAGACTTGGCATTCATCATGAATCTTTTCACGTTTTTAAAAACGCATCTAACCGAAATTATGAAAAAATATCTCAGAAAAAAAACTTAGTCTCTTTAAGAAGTTCATAGAGCCCTTTTTCGGAAGAACTATAGAAATATCTGGTGTGCTTTCACCAATAACCAAAATTGCTTTAAATGTAGAGAAGACTATATTTAATTTAAATCATAAGAATTCAACATAACATTATTTTAAAAACTGTAATTATTTTTGTTTGTTCGAAATTAAGAAAAAAAAAGCTGTTGTTACAGTATATGGCAAAAGCTTTCAGATTATGTTAATAATACATATTATCAAAAAATACTTTTCTATTAAAATTAGTTCTGAATTTCATTAATTGAAATACCAAATTTTGGAAAAAACAGAGACACACTATACTAATTGTAAGACCTGAAGTTTACCAAAAGGTCGAAGCTATACTCAGGCTTACAATGTTGGGCTGTTTTCCAGAAATTGAGATATATTTTTTTAAATGTTTGACAGACATTTTCTTTTGACAGTATCAAAGTAAATCAAGTATTTGCCCAAATACAAGGACTGAAAATCTTTAAAAAGCTTTGATTTTAGCATATTTCGCTATACAATTGAAACATTTTCCTATTTTTATCGATAAATGAGGATACCGAGCGAAAACTTTAAAGTCACATTGATAGTTTAGGTTCGGTTAAAGTGGCTGCGAATTCATAATAAACATTGATAAAAATCTATTATTTTTCTTGTTTTATTTGTTCATTGACTTTTTCTGAGATTGCAATACCCAAAAAACTCTGAAAAATGTTCAGTCCTTATATTTCCAAATGTTCCAAATGCCACATACCTCCTTTTTTATCCAAACGCTTTAATATTTAGCTTTGGCTGTCAGCAATGCTAAAAATGGTGATAACGAGAATGGCATTTTGATGAGGATATCATCATCTTATCACAATAAATCTGGTAATAGTGTTTCACCTCTTCTTTTTGTAAGCCAAAATTATTTTGTAAGGGACAATTGTGATTGAAATGTTTTTAACATTTTCAATTAATGTTGGGGCTCATTTTTAGCTTTGATTTTGGGCTACAAATATTTTGAAATTCAACCTAGTTTAAGACATGGCTTTTCTGATCACATATAGTCAAAGTAGTTCAATGTAATCATTTTTAAAATTACGCAGTGGGGCAGTTATAAAAAAAAGTCCCAAAGAAACAAAATACCTCATAAGCCTCGTTTGATTTTGAAAAAAAACAAGTTCATAAATAGAAGCTATTTAAAACCTTCCTTATTCATCGACATTTTTTCACAGGTCGCTTATAGCGTACATTAAATTTTTCTATCTTTGAATCGAAAAATTGAATTCAAGCATTTAAGGATACAGTTTATGATTGAAAGAAGAATTATAAAATCAAAATCAATGAAAAAAGTAAATATGAACTACAAGAAAAGTTCTGTGTTAAATAAAATATAATTTATTAAAGTAAAAATGAAAATATAGTATTAAAAATTTTACTTTTTTAAATCGATTTTAAATCTAGAAACTAAATGTTTAATGAAACGAGTCAATGAGCTATAACTCTCCCCTTGAGTTTTAATAAAGTTCGCCTTATTTAAAAGAATCATATTTGTTACGAAAATTCAATAAATAGACGATTTTCTTATTTTAAATGATTTTATAAAATTAAGCTACACAAATTTCTATTTTTAATTTTAGTATTTTGCTCAATCCTTGACACTTCTGAATTTCTAATAACTCATGTTAAAAGATCCGTTTTTTCACGAACTGTCAGAGTTTGGATATGTTACGCTAAGGAATTATAATTTGACTAATTAGGAAATGATTCAAGTTTAGGAGTAGTACATTTCAAAAGAGTTGGGGTTGAAATATTGTGTGGGTCATAATACTGTATTCAAAATACCATGGGTATGTCAAAATTGATTATGATATAAAATTCTGTTCGTGCAGTACAAAATTCTGTATTTTAAAATTGTGCTTGGTTAAAATTCTGTACTTCAAAATGCCGTGAAAAGTCTGAAAAAGAAAAATCGTAGCATTTTGAAGCCTAGTTTTCAAGTTATAAGTGACTTTTTTCATGAACATATCAATGTTTTGACTTTTTTTAATTGTTTATCTTTGTTAATTCGTATAAAATTTTATTAAATTCTGATAAAAAATAAATTTGTATGATACAGTATTTTGTTAAAAGAAATTTGGAGAAACAGTATTTCAACATAGGTAAAGTGTTTTGTTCTTCTAAGTTAAAACTATTTTGAAATATAGAATTTTGAAACGGACGGGTTGAGGTCGAAATACTGTATTGCAAAATACCGTTTGTATAAAATACTGCATAATCAAAATACTGTATATCAAAATTCGGTATTTCAAAATACTGTATCTCAAAATTCTGTATTTCAGATTTATCTATAGCAAAATTCTGTATTTCAAAATGCTTTTAATAAGGCTAAAAAATACGAATCGTTTTGACAATGTAAAAAAGTGCGCACATTATCAAAATGATTTTTATTTGTTAGCCTTATTTACAGCATTTTGAAATACAGATTTTTTAAAACAAAATACTTTTTTTAAGAAAACATCATTATTATAATTTTTCATAAGCATAATGTTCTATTATACTCCCTTCAACAATAATGTTGATAATTTATTCTCTGAAATAGTAAAAACAAAAAAATATATTTTCATTTTTACTATCTCATTTTATTCTTCATAGTTAATTGTTTCACATTTTTACATAAATTGTTTCTATCATTATCAACAATTGCACCAAACAAATTGATCTGTCAAAACTTCCAGGGTAATACAGTGTTATGAGATACAGTATTTTGACAATATAGCATTTTGAAACACAGTATTTTAAATGTACAATATTTTGAAATACAGAATATTAACCATACAGTATTATGACCACATAGTATCGTACAGTATGGTACAGAATTTTGACCTTACAGTATTTTAAAATACAGCATTTCGACCTGCTCCCTTTTGAAACAAGTAGAATTGTGACCAAAAACTTTCATACAGAATATTCCTCATAAAGAATTGTGAAAAACAATAGTTCTACCCGCTACCGTATTTAAATATTTAGAAAATTGTTAACGAGCAAAATGCTGACTCCGATAGAACTGGTCTTTTAAAATTGTGCGCCAAGGTTTTCAGCAGGCTTCTGCAGATTAAGAGTAATTTTTCAATTGAAGACTTATTTTTGTTGTTGTATACTTCCCATTTCTCTACATAATTATTTTTTTTTCACAATAACAAAACAAAAGAAAAATGCATTTTCCGAGAAACTGGATGCATTTGGTTTGATGTAACCTTTATTTTTTCTAGACTATTGTCCAACTTAACTGTTCGTATGGTCAAAATTCTGTATGATACTGTATGGTCATAATAGGCTGGGTTCGAAATGTTGTATGGATCAAATAACTGTTTTTAAAATACTGTATCTCAAAATATTTATGCACTGAAGTTATGACAGATCAATTAGTTTGATGCAATTCTTACAATTAAGAAGAAAATGAGAAAGAGAAAATAATATATTTTCTATCCGATTTCCAAACGGCTTTATATCTGGAAGGTCTACAACCACCTAATCTTGCATTAATGACTAACTTTATCATAAATAATTTTGAATCTTATCGTCAAACTGATATAATTTTAATTGATTTTGCTAAAGCATTTGACCCCGTTAATCATACTATTCTTTAACACAAACTTTTGGAACTAGGATTTCATTTTAAGTTTCTGGATTGGTTGAAATCTTATTTAACATCTAGAGTTCAAGTCGTTAAGATTGACGAATATCAATCTAATCAAATATTGGTTCCATCTGGTGTCCCTCAGGGTAGCCACTTAGGCCCTTTAATGTTCCTGCTTTTAATTTTTCAAAATTCTCAGTGTATTCCTTTTGCGGACGACCTTAAACTAAATCGTTGTATTAAATGTTGTGATGATTGTGTTTTATTAAATGATGACTTAAATAAATTGGCATATCTCAAAATGCCAAGTTATGTCTTGCTTTCGTAAGATTTATCCAATCCTTTACGAGTATCAAATTGATAATTCAATATTGGATCGTGTAGCACAAAGGGAGGATTTAGGTGTTATCCTTGATACTTAACTTTCTTTTCTTCCTCATATTGACTTTATAAATAAATCGAACCAAATGTTAGGATTTATAAAAACTCTTTATTTTTCTCTCGTTCGATTTTGCTTGAGTATTGCAACACACAACAACTCAATTGAAAGAATCGAGAAAATCCAGACAAATATTTCAATGTTTATGTATTATAAACTTCATTGGAGTATTGTTATTCCATCGTATGAAACTAAACTAGATGTCTCTTATTTGGTATGCAGAGTTTGGCAAATGTAATTTTAATAAGAAGTTTACTTACTAATCATATTTAGTAACTCAACTTCTTGTTCTCATGTGTATATATATTCGTGTTCCTAGTTTTAATTCCAAAGATAATATTCTTTTTTACGATTTCATAGATATCTAACTTTGTTTGTAATAAACCGATTTCTCAAATTTAGTGACTTTTTTAGAATTTGCACTAAAGATACTTTTAAAATGTATGATTTTAAATGTACTTACATCTACTTGACGTTTGTTTATATTTATATATTATTTTTATTTTTGTATATATTATTGCAGTTATATTTAAATATTTATCTATTAGTCTATAAGAGAACTTTGTTCCTTAATTGATGAATAAATAAACATAGGATTGATTGAAGTAAAATACTGAAATAATTAAAAATTTTCTATAAAAATAGCAGAAAAACGACAACCCTTTATTCTTCACTATTCGTAAAAAAATATTTATCTAAAGTTAGAAACTAATTCTTAATTAATCAATTTTTCCATTAAGGTATAATTTTTCTTGGTTTTTAATTGAAAACAAGACATTTTTGATAGTTCAATGCACTTATTAAACAACTGATGAATGATGATGAAATAACAACAAAAGCTGATGGCTCAACTAATTTCCATATGATTTCCCTTAAGACAGCTTAACTAACAGCCATTTTGTATTTTATGAGCTGACTCTTGACTTGTGGTTAGTTCATAGATGATTAACTATCGACAGAAAACTTGTTGTGAAAAATTGTGATCAATTTCTGATAAGTCTTTAATTTTAATATTTTGCAAAACTAAAATCTTGAATCATTAAATACTTTATAACATTAAATGAGAACTTAGCATTGATTTTGGTGATTCTTAAATGATAACATTTCTTTCCAAATCCTTTTTTTTCTTCTTTATTACAGAACAATCAAGGAGTAATTTAAAGTAAACACATCTGCCAATAGATCGTCGTCTTCTTCGTAGCACCATAAGCAATTAATCCACTTTTTTCTGCTCGGTTACCTTCCTTAATTCACATGTGATCTTTACTTACTCTTGAAAAACTCAAAAATGGTTGTTTGCTTACGAGTACTCGTATATTTATAACAAAAGTTTCTAAAGTACATAAGCCAAGCAGAAGATAACCTTGTTAATGTCATTTCGAGCACTCTGCATGCCACCGTTTACATTGTTTCCAAAACTTACCTTGTATACTGTGTAAAGTGGTTGAGTGGATTTATTTCCCGCTTTTGAATAAAGATACCTCTGCCTACCTTTGGCTGCGTTACACAATTGAACCACAAAAGCGAATTCGGATCTTCCTGAACGAGTACACAGTAAGGTTATAGATTATAAGTGGATTTGTGAAATGAATCCAATTCAGGAAATCTCTGCCGTTTAATCTGGCTTAAAATAGAGAGACAGTCGATAGAGACTGTCCGTAGGTACCTACATATATCGGGGGATGTGTAAAGATTACAATTATTTCAAATGTTATGATCTACTTAGAAAAATGTATATCCCGGAGAAAGATTTAATTTCCAAATGTATTTACCAGCCTTAATCGCTTTAAAGTCTTTAGGAATTAGGAATTATAGAAATGTCTGTGTGCACTTGTTAGAATTCAAAGGCGTGTCCAGCGAAAGATTCAGAAAAAGAAAGGAACTATGAATATTTTTTTAAATAAACAAATAAATTAAAAATCCAACCTTTTGACCATCTCTAAACGAGTATATTGCGTCCCGTCCTAGGATCAAACAACTGCCGCCGCTAAATGAGAAATTGAGATGTCAGAAAGTGCGGCGAAGGTGACGCCTCACTCGATATATAGTTGTCTTGTATTCATTTAGAAAATACAAAATAAAAAAGAACACTAAACCAAAGAAAAACGATCCTCCAAACAAGAAGAAATAGAAACAACCCCATAATTTCGGTTGTTCTGTTCTATACCTGTGAACTATAGAGACCCAGCGGGGCAGCAGTGCGCAGCTGGATCTGTCATTAGATATGTCACTTTCAATAATGGAAACAAAACGCTAAAGATAGAAATGTAGACCAGCCAACGAACTTTGTATCAAAAGAAATAAGAAAAAAGCCGAAACACAGAAAATTCATTTGAATATAAATTTATTTATTAATAAACAAAAGAAAAGTTTTGTTACAATTTTGTTTGTTGCTCTTTTTTTGAGTGGACGAGTTCCCATCAACGCATCACAACGGACTCGCCTGCAGAGTGAATTTTTAGGACTGTTCCGCCCCCCTATTCATCTATAATATCGGTCATTTAAATGTGGACCCGTTTGTTTTGGTTTCCCACTTGGTGGATGAGTTACACGACTTTGTCACAACAAGGCTGATCACTGATCACATCAATATGGCCTCGGCAAAGAGGCCATTCAAAATGGCTTCCCAGGAGGAATCACGCGATGATTTAACTGGTTCCGTATTTGTTGAAGAATTGCATTCGCTGGAGCTTTTCTGCGGGATTCATTGCTGCTTGCTGCATGGACATGCCGTATGGATTTGCTTGGTATGGGTTCTGTCCGGGGAAACTAGCATGGTAGGATGGTGGAGCCAGGCGGTGGTAGAGGGCAGCAGCTGCTGCTGCTCCCACATAGTTGCTGTAAGGCGATGCACTGAATTGGGGAGCACCTCCATAACCTCCGAGAATGGGTGAGAAGACTGCTTGTCGGTAGGCTGCCAATCTGGATCTATTTGCTCCAGGGTTCTTGCGGCGCAACTTGCCAGTGGTTTCTCCAATGAACACTTCCTCGGCACTGGGGTCCAGAATCCAGTAGTTGCCCTTGCCGGGATCGTCGTAACTGCGGGGAATTTTGGTGAAGCACTTGTTGAGACTTAGGTTGTGGCGTATAGAGTTTTGCCAACCGCGCTTGTTCATCTTGAAGTATGGGAATCGATTCATCAGATATTGATAAATACCGTTCAAAGTCAGGCGCTGTTCGGGACTATCCTGAATTGCCATCATGATCAAGGCGTTATAACTGTATGGAGGCTTCTTCTCGTCACCATCTTTCTTGTCGTCACTGCTATCAGCATCACCGTCACCATCCCCATCACAACTTTCCCCATCGATCTTGTCTTCACCAGACGATAGCGACTCGGCTACACTGCTCATCGGTGTACTGGTCCTCGATGGATGTTCAAAGTCCTCCGATGATGAAGTTAATTCGCCGTCGCAAAAACTCGCTGCCAACACGTTCTCCTTTTTCACACTCACTTCCTGAATACATTCCTTTTTAACATTGTTCGAGAGGATTGCATCGATTGAGAAATTTGTCTTAAACTCCAAACCAGACATATTTTGCACCATTTTCACTAAAAGTCTACACAATTTGTTTCTTTGATATTGATATTTTTTGAACTGTCACTGAACTAGGATTTTACCGTTGTTCACAACTTGAGAGACTGCTTGAAACTGATTCTGTCAGCTGCAAGTCCATCTATTTATACCAACGCCTCAGTAACTCCGCCCTAATCTGTGCCTCACGGAATTCTATCCATGGCCATGCGGACTAGGCTGCCTGTTTAGCCGGTTCTTGGTTCTGTTTGTTTTTGTTTTTGTGTAACGTCGGTCGTAGTGTAGAGAATGCAGAGGCATGACGCGATTGGTCGATTAGTCGTTGGCAGAGCATTTGTATGCAGACAGAGTCCGATTGTTTCGCAAACAGAAATCCCTCGCAACAAGGGTTGTTGGACAAACAGTGCGACGAATTGCTTGTATTGTTTGTAGACTTTTCTCGTTTCCTTATTTTTGTTGTTTTTTGAAATGTTTTTGCTGGTGTTCTAGTTTGGGGATGAGATGTTTTGTATTTATTCGGACAACAAAGATTTTGTACATTGCACAGATATTATTGCAAGGTTTAGGGTAGGCTTGGGTAAGGTATAGGGTGAGTCTGAGTGTTTCATCTCTGGCTTTAGGGCTTCTGTTTTCTTTCTGTGTGTATTTTGTTTTTGTTGTTATCGAAGGTTCAGGTAGCGAATGTGGAAACTATATACACTGGATATGAGGAGAGATGTCTTTTTTTGGTTCAGATCTTAAACCAAAATAATGTCTTAATTTGGGGTTGATGTGATATTTTGATTAAACAAATGGAAATTGATTAACGTTTTTGGTTTTCGGGTTTCAGTTATGGTGATGTTCGGTGTGATGTGATAGCTAGGTATTTGGGTTCATTAGCGGGGGAGAATATTATGTGAGTTTTAATTGTTTTGATAAATTGTTTTGGCATTTTTCAATTAATATTTTAGTATAATTCGATTGTTGGAACTTGAGAGTTATGAGGGAATTTCAAATTACATTGTGGTCTATCAAAAACTAAATTATTATTAACTTGATCACATATTCAAGTTGAACCTGAGGTTATTTAGTACGTTTTGTAAGCTAATACTGGACTTTGTTTTACGATTTTAACAATTAACGACTTTTTTAGTTAGCTTCTTATTGATTTCTTTTTAAACCAAAAGCCTTCCGAATCCTTGTGGTAATGTTCGCTTTGAAAAATTGACAGTTCCAATTTTGAGAAGAGGAGCAGTTCGGTTCTCAATGTTAAAACAGAATCAGATCAAAAGCAGTCCCAGTCATACATTTCTGAAACGTCATGTTAGTTGTCATTTTTTTTTTAATTGTAACTATGCGAAGTGATTTTTTTCAAATTTCATTATTTCTGATTTTATGACGTTAAACATAAATTTAAAGGTTTCAAATAAATTAATCAATGTATCAAAAAGCGTTCAGTTGCAATTTGAATCCCAGATTGTCAAATAAACACAAGATTTTTAAATTGATGCTTTAAAGGATATTACAAGTTGACGATTTCTTTTTATTTAAACATCTTTTTGATCAATTAATAATGCCATTAATCGTATTAATTTTATAAACAGATTTATTCCGACAAAACTGATAGACTTACAATAAAATCAGCTTGGAGGACTTCTTGTGTTTTTGTGGATAAGATTGAATTTGGCTTAAAATTAAAGTGGTTTAAAATGTATTGTGCGGTGATTTTACAATGAGATACTAGATAAAAGTTGAATTATTTAAATGTTCGTAAATTCCTTTTAGTCAGGAGATGACTTATTAGTCTTCATTTTAATCTGAACTTTTTAAAAACCTGAATGTTCATTTATTGTTTTTTACAATTCGTTTTAGAATAAATGTTTGGTTCCGGATCATTCTGATTTAAGCTACATAGGTACTTCTTTTTAAATTCAGAAATATCCATTTAAAACATTCTTTTTTTTAATTTTTTTAATACATTTCAAAAACTTTGTGTAATAACCTTAGGACTACGAATTCGTAATGAGAACAGAAATTGCTTTTATACCGTTTTGTATTTTTGTTTTAAGAACTTAGCATAAATGTATCAGCGATTTTTTGAGGTAGATACTGAAAATATGCAAACGGCATTTGAAGGAAGAGATTGAAGATTTGGAAAATAATTCACGAGTTTCATTTGAAAAGAAAACGACTTCATGAATTTACAGAGGCTAAAAAACCTGAAGTGATAGATTGATTTTGCAGTCGGATTCGAACTAAGGCCATTGAAATACCTTAGAAAAAGTATAATTTAATTCCAAGCTACATAACCTTGTTAATCTGTGCTATTATTATTTTTGTTGGGGCAAGAGGACTGCTGGGGATCTCGCAAAATGTTGGCTCAAAAACATTTTCATATTGTAAACCTAACAATATCTGCATTCTTCAACCGAGACAAGGACAGGCTATAGTCCAAGTCTTTGTTTCGTCCTAGTTTATTAGATGGAGTATAAACAAATTGTAAACAATTTGTCATTGTTCTAAATTGTTTGTTTATTCCAGTTATAAAATATACCCTCTTAAACTTCTTTCTTAGTTTTGACGTATTCTTCTATTAATCACTCAAATGCTTGATAATATTTGTCTAGGTTTTTGAAGAACATTGTAGCCGTATAAAAACCATTTGTAAAAATGCCGTGTTTTAATCAAACCTTTCAATTCCAAGAAAGAAGCTGAATTAAGGGTTTTAAAAGACATAAGCACAATATTTTAAACTATTTGTTCTTGAAAGGTGTACGCATTGTTATAGTTAGAATTTGTCTACTTACAAAATATTAAAACTAATTTCTTTTTATCAAAGACAGTGCATCTGAACACTTCTAAATAGTGACAGTTCGTGAAAAAGAAGTTAACAAACCTAAATTAAGGAACGGACCTATTAATTTAAACTGTCAGAAATCCACAATTGAGATTTAGAAAATAGCTAAAAGTCAAAGTGGCTATTTTATGATTTTAACTATACTTAAATGTTGATTTTTATTTGCTGAAATAGTTTAAAACTTATTAAAAACCATCTTGAATCGTTAATAATTTTGAACAGCATTGTTCTAAAAGGACAAAGATGTACATAGGCACATGTACTTTCGAGATTTTGTTCCTTAATTTTCACAAAACCTCCACTTCTATCCTATCCTGACAGAAAACTTGAAAACAAAAAACAACTATAAAAATGCAATCAGCAACGCTTTGTTAATGCATTCAAAAACACGTTATTGGTGATTTTGAAAACAACTGAATTTTATTAGCTTCACCACAGTTCACATTTACAACAGGATAATGAATTTACGAGACCTTCAATTTAGGGGTTGATGAATTTACAAGACCTTCACTAAGCGATTTATGCGTTATTTTTGTTATAAAGAAAAATTGACAATGAGAGGAAACCTCGTTCATATACATAGGTATTGCATTCGATGAAGGAAAAGGACCTTCGCGACCGCAACGAATTGGTTTATGCGTGCTGTGCGTATTGTATTTTCAAAGTTCAAAATCTTCAAATGCTCATAGTTTGTAGTTATATCCTTGTTTGAATGCAAAAATGCAACCTTGTAGGTTTTTGTAAGAATGCACAAAATTATGGCCAATTATTACGTTCAATGTGGTCCAGTGGTGAGACTAAATAGTTTGCTTTCTTTGTGGCTTACACCAAAGACCAGACACCATACCACCTCCATAACTAGTTGAATATTGAAAATAAGATAGAAAAAAAGAAAAACACATTATTGGAAATGTTCATGGACATTTAACTGCTTAGTATCGATAATTACGTTGTTCACAGGATAATTTGAATTTATTTCTTCCTTTTGACACTTTGTGTAAGGAAAGTCATGTTATATACCTACAATTTTGAAAGTATAAGGCAACCACACAGGACACCATGCCTAATAAAGGAAATATGCTCATTTTTCAATTTGGTTTTTATTATTTTTTAGCACTCCTAATACTCTGCTGATGGTAATGCAAAGGACTACGATTCGAGTAGAAATGCCCAAAGGACCAATATATATTTCGGATTCAAGAAACACCCTCTCTCCAATGTGGTGTTTGAAATCAATTAGTTTTGTCGATAGTGTCGCCTTCGACTCCTTTGAAACCGGAGACCACCGCATTCAGGATCGACTGATGGTGTTGGTGTTGGTGTCAGTGTCAGTCGGTGCCTTTGGTCCAGACTATGATCCTTTAATTCATTTGGTGTAGTCTGAACAACTTACTTTATTCGTATGTCACGGTGTTTTGCAAATTTCATTTCCAACTCACTCAGAATTGGAATACATAAAGTGGGCGGGCAGGTTATCTTCTTTCACCTTTGACTTGACAGGATCCCGGCTGATTGTTCCTTTACTGCTCTACCACCTCCGCTTCGTTTAATCTTTGCCGAACTGTGCTACCGCATTCAATTGATAATTAATAAGGAAAACACACACAGGCTTAAGGGTAAGTATAAGACGTCACAGGCCGGTGCACCGTGGTGGGAACCCTGTCACGCCGAGAACCCGATATTTCTATTTTTAGTTTTTTCGTTTTCTCATTCGAATGTGTCCAAACAAAGAGTTTCCACAGAGCATTGTTTTCTATGTTCAATTACATTAAGGATCAATTTTTATTTATTTTTGTGTGTGTCGCATTTAAGCGTTTTTTTTTGTTGTGTAGATTCTACAAACCATCAGTCGGCGTCATTGTTGTTGCTCGTTGATCGCAGATGAAGATAACAAGCTGAGCCCGATTTGATACGCGTCCTTTCACTAAAAGAGAGAAGAAAAATTCATTATACATATAAGTTGTATAGAGATGTCTGTGGAGGTCCTTTTATTTAGTCCTGTTCTGCTACGCTATATATGGGTAGCAAACACTGTGGCATTGGTGACCATATTTTGTGTCCTAATGTCAAATGATTGGCTTTAATGGATTTATATATCAGTGAAACGAATCGATTGATACTGGTCTTAATCTGCTTTGATACGTATATATGCTGTAAAGAATAAAAACTAGGCTCTTTGTATATATGCTACATTCTACAGGACCGTATGTTTGCAATTTCTAAACTGTGACGAATTGTTGGAATAATGTTGACAGCTCAATATGGACAAAGCGGTTGTCACGTAGATCCTTACATGAAAGACATTTGGCCATAAAATGTGTGATAATCTTAGACTGATAGAAAATGACTCTATCTTTAATTTGTCGATTATAAAAATAAATAATGTATGTCCTTAAGCCGACAATTTTAAGAATTAATTCAAAGTGGATTATATGTTTATAAAATGCGAACTTATTTCTTCTGAACTGCACTATACTGTACAGTTAATTTATATATAAAAATATCAAATTAAGAAGAATTCATGCGATGAGCATATGTCAATATTTTTTCAAAATTCTTCACATGCGATCATTTTAAATATTGGTTTTAAGTGGATTCATGATGCCAACTTTCAACAATTTTCTTTTAAATTAATTATTTTAAATAAGAATTCATAGAAAAAAGAGGACATTCATTTTAGTGACAATCGAAAGATTTGAATATATTCAAGGAATACAAAACTTGTTCTGCCTGTAAAAATGTTTGTATTTTGTTTCATGCATACTTTTCTGAAAATTAAAGTTAACTTCTGCATTAATTTTTTTTTTTTAATCTTAAAAAATATAACAACATGAAATACTTGAGTACACAAATTTCCTGGAAAGAAAGACACAATTTGCAAAGCTATTTTTTCATTTCTTAGTCTTTTTCGTTTAAAGCTCACAATAAAAACCCTAAATTCCATATTTCTGTAATCGTTTTCATTTTTTTTTAAATAAAGTAGTAGTGCATTAGTTGACAGCAAACATCCCATACACGTTCGTTTATTAAACATTTTTGCATTTGTAAAAATTCGATATCTTTGAACGATTTGTGAAAACTACATTAGTAAAAATAGTAAAAAAAAATATAAAATAAAAAAAGTACGTATACGCCCGAGTGTACCAATGCATAATATTCAATATTATCAGCAAGACTAAGGTATCCCAAACACCAAAAAAATCCCAGTGTAGAACTACATTTTTCTTAAATTAAATTACAACTTAAGGGTTATTCTTTTGTGTTTCAAGATGGCAGCGCTGGAAAGCGTTTGACACCTGTTAATCTCAGCTGTCATTTAAAGTGTCATAATATTAGCAGAATTTTTGCTATTTTCGGTAATGAAAATCTGAACAATCAACAATGCATACACGTTTTGAAAGCTTACTGTACAAAAGTGGTAATTTACTGTCGTCATAATCATCCTCTACGGAAACAATCTGTAACAATACCCGTGTTTTGTTGGAAAATCTATCCATAGTATAGTAGGATTTTACACCAATAACAAAAACAATATCCGCAGTATGAATACTACCGATAAAAGTTAGAGTAGAATTTTGCTATGGATGGGTTTTTGAAATGTATACGAGTCTCGAATGGATGTTATGTGATTTCGTTCTGATTGATATTACATTTGTATCTCGATGGCTGTGTTGGTTGAGTAGTTTTGCATTTGGAATTATGTAAGTGTTTTCCATTGTCGAAAAAAATCAATATGTTACTGAAAATGCAATAACTTGGTTTATTTTGCAAAAGAAAACAACTAAAAACTTGCTATGTTTCCACCAAAGGTTTATCTCAGTTTATAAAAAATAAATCTTTTTGATGTTTTCACCGCACAAGAAGATTTAAAAATGATTAGGTATGACAGCACTTTCTAAAATGCAAATGGTGTTTCGATGTGTGAAGTGCAATATAGTTTGATTCGTATTAAACAATGAAGAACTGATTAGTTCAGCACCATTTAAGAATATGCTACCTATTCCATGTCCATTTTTTGTTTTCATTTGATTTTTTGTACACAAACATGCAAATAAACATACCATAATGCATTATCTGTTAAACCAAGTAATCCACAAAGGTTTTGCTTCTCTAATTTTGACTCTACTCCGATCTCCTACGGGAAGCGAGTCAAATCAAGCTCATTTAAACTCGATTCAGGTATATAAAGAATTGAGGCGAGCTTCAAATTCGCTTCAACACCACATGTTAATGTAGCAGTTTAAGAACAAACCCCCTCCTTAAAGAAGTTGTTAAATGAACTTTTTTTTATAGAATCTCAATTTCCAAATATTTTCTTACCATTTCTTCTTAAAAATTGTCAATTTTATTAGTTTTGGTTAGTTTTTTTTTGCCAAGTTAATTTTAACATTTGATTTTCACAAAAATTTCTTCTATTTGTGTATTTTTTATTATTATTCTGACAGATCTTCTTTCAGCTTTACCAATTTTGCGGATCGGCTTGTTGGCAATTTCTCACTGTACTTTATATGGAAAACCAAAAAACTCACTTAATTTGAAGAAATTGTGAAGACAGTCAATGCATTACTAGCGTGTTAAGAATTGTACCAGCTCAGAAAAAATCGCTAGGAACTAATCGATTTCCTAGAGTAAGTAGTTTTTTTTTGGCCAATAATTAAATCTGGGCAATATGCGGTCGGAACTAGATGAGGTGATTTTACGATTTGGCGAAGTCCAAACCCCAAGATCATGGGCTTTAACGCCATTCGATTTTGTTTTCTATTAGGCTACATAAATAACAGTTCTTACTCAAGTACTCCCCGAGCTTTAGACGCATTAAAAACTAATATCTGTTAAGAAATGACCGAAAACCACCTGAATTGTGCAAATATGTTGTTAAAAAATACCTTAAATGAATCTTCCTGAGGCTGCCACTTTAATACCATTATTTATCACACGAATGGCTATGGATATGTCCAAACTTTATTGTTAAATAATATTTTCTTTAAAAGCGTTTTGCTGTGTGTATTTAACTTTTTTTTAGTTTCGATTCAAAAAAATGAAAAAGAGGCTGAAATGCGACCCACACTAATAAGTACTCCGTCTGTCTATTTGTCTTGCTTAAAAGTTTGTAGGTTTTCGTGTTGGGTTAAAAAAAATTGTTAATTGAATTATTCTTACAAATTTTTAAACTACCAACAATATTTTTCATATAAAGAAATAGTTTATTTTGAAAATTCAGTTTTGTTAAATAGATTTTTAGTCGACAAAATTTCTAAACAATTACAGTAGCATTTCTTAAGTTTTTACAAATTGTGTGAATAAAATTAATCATCATTTTTTACCAAATTTGCGTACAATTTCTTGTAGATTTTATTTTTTTTATGATAAAACGGACTGTTGGATTCTTATAAAAAAAAATACTGAATATCGAAAACAATATTTTCTGTGAAATAAAAAGAAAAAATATTTTTAATTTTTGTAAAGCTAGTCGAAAGTACATTTTTACCAAGTTTTAGCATTGTTTTGTTTTTTGTTAGGTTTTAATTTTTTTGTAAAAAAAATGTTGATTAGATTTTCCTCAAAATTTTACAACAATATTTTTTAAAAGATAGAGATTGAGATAGAATAAAACCAATATCTCAAAGTTTTGAAAAGATATTTGAGTCGAAAATCAATTTTTAACAACTTTGAGTAATGTTTTCTTTAGATTTTTATAAAAAAAGTTGTCAATTTAATTTTCGACGTGACAATTTTTTTTTCGTTTTTTTTTTATTTATAAAAAAACCGTTAATTGGATTTGGATTTTTTTCAAAAAATATACTTGTGTGGTAATACGTTACAATATATTATATTAAATTTAATTCAAGTCTCGAACGTTTTTGGTTCGTAAGATATTAAGGGTTAACCAAAATGTTCACCTTTTTTAAACTGCTATATGGTAAAAAAACTGCCCCCGCAATTTTCTTGAGAGCCCTTTCTGCATCTTTCTGTCTTATTATCTGTATAACAAAATTTATTTGAAGTTGATATCTCTTCTGGTTCTTGAGCTATGGACGACGAAAAAAACGTCGGACATACGAACGTATGTACACACGCACGCACAGACATCTTTCTAAAAATCTTTTATTTCGACTCTAGGGACCTTGAAACGTCGAGAAATGTAAACATTTTCAATTTGACAAATCGGATCCATTACCATAACTTCCTTTGGAAAGTTAATAATATTTTCTTTAAAAACGTTTCGCTGTGTGTATTTAACTAATCTTTAGTTTCGAATACGAACATTGAATAACTCTGTATTATTCCTGTTAATAAGGTTCCATATATTTTTTTAAAAATTTGTTTAATAAAATTTAATAAAATCGTGTGTTTATAACATTCAATTTAACATTAACATTTGTCTTAAAAACAAATAAAAAAGTTTTATATAAAAAAAATAAAACCGTAAAAATTTCAATAAATGAACTTTTTAAGGCCAGTTATAGCTATTATTGAAATCGATCCGGAAAAAATGTTTGAATTGATATTTTATTGTGTTTCGTTTTGATTAAAAACACAAACAATTGATTGGAAATCACTCAAAGAGTTTTTGTTTAAAATTATTTTTTGCTTTTCCTAAACAACTGATTCTATTTTATCAAAAATTAAAAGAATCGTATACACTGATTTGTGCTTCAAATTGTTCACAATTACAATGACAGAATTTTGTCAAAAGAAAATTCCGGTAGATATGAATTATTTAGAATAACAAAGATTTTTAATGATCGCTTCTAACGACCTTTTAAATAAATTCGAATGATACGTTTCAATAGCGAAAACCCATGATAGGTTTAACTGGCGACTTAAGGGCTGGGGTGGAATCGGCTAAGGTGATTGTTGACTATCAATTTTTTGATAGTCAAATTGACTATCATTTTCATTCCGTCTGTGTAAGATGATTCAACTCAATTCAATTCGATTGAACAATTTCAGATTCAAATTGTCAAAATTCGTTGTTGCCTTGGTGAAATTTTAAATTGATTCTTATAAAATATCTAAATAAAAGTTTCAAATTGAATGATTTTGAATAAAATTATTACTTTTCTTGCTCTTTTTCGAATGTCGTAAGCCTTGTCGGTCACAGGAATGTGTTTTTTAAAAGAAACAAAGTGAACTAAGAAAATTTTCCAGTCGTTTGTGTAAGCGTCTGGTAGCTCTATTCGTAATAAACAAATTTGTTTGAAAACGACTATCACATTTTTTTGTGATAGCTTTTTAGATATCAATTTGACTATCACCTTATGTAGATCAAATTCGATCATTTTGATTGTCATTTATCAACAATCACCTTAGCCGATTCCACCCCTGGTTTGTTCACAGTTGCCTTAGTTTAAAACAAACTTTAAATTATGTAATACTTAAAATATAAATTCCTGTATACAAATTTTGGTTTACAAGTACAGTTGAGAATTAACTTTTTAGAATAACTACAAATTAAAGAAAACTCACAGTAAAAAAACTAGCTCTTAATCTACCTCCTCTCCAAACTTGTTCTCACCAGTGTTAATTATTGTAAGAAAAGCTTTTATTTGATAAATTTCCAAGTATCTTGGATTTATAAACGTCCATTTTTTTGTTCATACTAAAAATCTGGACTAACTTATATAAACAATCTACAATTAAGTTGTCACATTTAATTCAATGCAACTACCTTCTGGGACAATAAGAAATTTGTGTCACAAACATTTGCATGGGCACAACATGAAGGCGTCTTATTATTTTACAACATATCCTGACCAAATTGACTCCCAGACAAAATTACACTTCTTTGAAGATTTTCCGCTTCACTATTATCGCATTGACCAGCGAAGAAAGTAAAAAAGTACAAAAGTCCTTTTTTATCCTTTGAACTCAAAAAAGAGCACACACACTCTTTCCACATGTTACACTCTTCCAGCAAAAACAAGGCGGAACTCACGGAACCTTAAAAGAAATAAAATAAATTATTGTCACCATTTGGACATGTAATTGCTCTAGCCAGTATTGTCAACAACACAATAAAAAAACAAGGGTCGCCGCCGCCAACGATAGACGTTGAAATTGAAATTGAGACGTCTTTAGCTATATCGTTTGAAGTCCGCAGCGCATTTGCCATTTTTTCGAAACAAACCCAAGAACAGAATAGTGTATAGTCCTTTACCCAGTAGGGGTTTTTAATTGTGATGCTGAGCATGGCAAGTCCTTTTCTCAAGAATAAAATAGCAAACGATACTGCTGGCTTGGTTGTTAGTTGCTCCTTACAAATGCGCTCTTGGGGTGAATGCAGCAGGTATTAACAATGACTGCACATCAAAACGTTTTCGGAACACATTAAACGTGTCCTTTCTTTTGATACTCATTATGACCATTCCTTTGATTTAATTGATCGTTTTTTTATTTTCTTCTTCTGGTTGTGTTTTCTTATAAAGTGCCCGAGATATTTTGATATTTCTTTGGTAACCTGGTGCGGTTGTCGGTGATGTGACCTTTTTGTCGGGATCGGTATCGGCTGGGGTTTGAAGTCATTGTTGCGGCAATGGTCAAAAGCAGTGTAAATCTGCTTACACAACAAGATATCACAAGGAGCCCAGTGTATTCGTATTGTTGTCAAAAGCAATCCTCATGATGACTTCATTTGATTTTTCAATAAATCAAGATATTGCAATGTGTCTAAGGCGGCAAGGTTGCACCTTGCAAGATCGATAAATTCCCATATGTATACAAATGCCTCATTGAATCCAGAACAGTGTATATTATAGTTCGGGCGATATTGTACTTGCATGAATATACATATAGTTATTGGCTTATGTAATTTGAGATTTCCAAAAAGGACAACACATTTTGTCATGCGTCTTCATTATCGTAAACGTAAACTGTCAGAGCCGCACTTGCGCATTTCAGCTTATTTGGGCGATAAAAATATGTTTTAATAAGACCGTCAATTCTAATAAATAAATAAGCTTGTGTTCCAGCCCGTTTTTTTGTCCGATTAGAATTCAGTTTGATTTTGAAGTCTTCAAAAAAAAATGTGCTGCCAATTTTAACCAAATTTGTAATCCTGTTTTTTAATCCTTTTGGCGCAATCTCCCGTAATTAAGGGATTAATATTTTGTTATTTAGTAATATTCAAACTAGTTATTTCAAAATCGTTTTGAAAAATAGTAAAGTACTAATTCTAAAGGTGCATCTGGACACGTCGTGAAATTTCATAGACAAAGTAAAAACAAACAAACCCAAACTCATAAGGATTTAGTAAATGGAGTTTTCAATTTGATATTTGAAAACAATTCTTAAACGAGTATTGGGACAGTTTTTTTTATTATTAGTGGGGGCTAAAGGCTTTTTACCCTTAAGGCTATTGCTACCCTTTAGGGGCTCAAAGTTTTGAATATCAAAACGAGAGGGAAACCCAGAGTTAGGTAAAGAATTCCACATTATCGATGTGCAGTTAAAGGTTAAAAGCAATCTATGTACTGGGCAATACGTCCGAAATTCAGCTCAAGGTTAAACTGATGAGCACTCCTGGAAGTGCGACTATGGCGACTGAACTGTTTGAGAGGGGAGGAGAAATATAACTGGCTGATTCGAAAGAACATTGTTTTTAAAAAAATCAAATAACTAAGGCATGAAACATTGCGGCAGTGCTCGAGCGACGAAAAAGTTTCAAATATAGTTCTACCGTCTATCATTCTCAAAACTCTATTTTTGGACCTCAACTTGCTTTAGGGGGCACCTACAAAAATATGGAAGTTTTATTCAAGTTTTGGTAAATTACAGCTAGATCAGAATAGGTAAAAAATGTCTTGAACCGTCTAAGTTATCCTATTTTATCATTCCATAAATGATAATGTACACCGAATACTGAAAATTTCCTTGATGCGAGTGCCGCTCATGGATAGTGGCATTACATAGAGGTTACGCTTTAACAAAACAAGACAGCATTTATTTCTTAAAGATTTAAATTCTACGTGGTTCAAAATTCCTCATTCCTTTGTCAACATTTTTTAAGGAAATTGAAATGTAAAATATTTATTTAAAAGCAATAAATAACTGAATACCAAAATATTTCTTATTCTCCTTCTTCTTAAAATTAAAAATTGAATACAGAATTTTTGAAACAACAAAATAAATAAAAGCCTTTTTTAAAAATGAAATGGCATTTAAATTTTTGAAAATCAGTTTTTTTGCAGCCATTTTTAAAATCTTAAATTGAAGATACTATTTTGAACAAACTCTTCCGATACAAGAGTTTATTTAATTGTAAAGGAAAAGGTTTGAAATTAACAAAAAATAACGGTACTATCCAAATGTTTGACACTGCTACGATTCCATCTTTAGTGTCTTGAATCCACTGTGGAGTTTTGATACAGACCAAAAATCAAAAGATCTTGCTCTTCAATTGTCATTCAATGCGTTGGTGAAGAGTGAATCGTTCTATTTTTATTAAAGGCTTATTTTTAACTGACAAATATCAAAAGAATGCTACTTTAAAAGTGACAGCTGTCAAAATATCGGCCTATTCAAAATAAGAGTCTTATTTTATTGAATTATTACCTTACACATCAGCGTGTTAAAGAATTGTCTCACTACGAACATAAACAATGATTTTAGGAATTGGAATCTTTTGTTTGCCTTTAGTGATATTTCCTACCAAAATCAATGCCAACAAATGCGCCCCTGTGTTTTTCTTCCTCATCTCTGATGCCTTGGCCGGGGTGCAGCGTGCAGCGAATGACTATTAAAATATGACTATACGTGTTGCTTGTTGACATCGTCATAAACACCTCCTGAATGGTTATGGCGATGATGGTGAACATATACGGAGGAAATACCCGGAAAACATTGTCACTTCTCCAATTTCACATCAAAGGCTCCGGCTGTTGTATCCAAGGATTCGAAACAAATCCGATGCGTGTTTTTCTTTGGCCTTAGTGTTATTATTTTTATTTTTTCATGTTCACACCACTTAAAGGAACCTTAGTTGTGACACATTCCGCGTGGTAATTTTGGTAATTTTAAGCGTTAGCGTTCCAATAAAATGTGGTTGACCATTTGGATACGTGTTCGTGGAAAAACTACACAACACACTTACGTTCACATACCGCGTGTATGGAGAAAATAAAACTCTATGTTTTCACGCATTGTACGAGTAATTGAGTTTGAAAATCTTATTTTTCAAACGATGCGATGTTGAAAACCATATTGAAACAAAAAAAAAAAACAAGGGCAAAGGATTACAAGGAATTTTTGTTAAATATTTTGAATGTTCGGTGTCCTTTTTGTGTTTGATGTTTGTTGTCTGAATGCAAAGAAGATTGCTTGATGGAAACAGTGCAGCAGCAGCCAGCGCAGCGTACCAATTTACTTTCGAAACAAAGCAACTGTATACCTACTTGCCCTAATCTAAATAAGTAGTTGATCCTTTTTGCATTAAAGGATTTCAATTCTTTTTAATTAAACAATCTTGTATAGAATGCCGAACAAAATTATTACATTTTCGTCGTCGTATGTCGCCTCTGATAATCTCATTGCTGCATTTAAATATATTTCAAAAATGTATACATATATTTTGTTCAATCCGTTTAAAATGAGCATAATGGTTTTATCCTTTGAATTTGAAAATAGAATTTGGTCCTGAAATCGATACACTTTTGACTCAGCTAGTGTTGTGTGTGGGATTTAAAATGTAAATCCATTTTGAAATTTAATTTCCTAGTAGTTTTGAATATTTGTGTGGTTTGGTATACTTACTTATAAATGTAAGAGGATTTTGGTAAGCGCATTCCCAAAGCTATTTTGTTGTACCTATATTCGAAATCGGTTTTTGTTAACATTTAAAGCAACGAGTTATTTGTTGAGTTATGAATTGATGAAGGCTGTAAGTAGGGCAAATTTGACACGGGATAAAGATTTGTGGAGAAAAAAAACTTAAAAATTAAACAATATAAACTACTGATGGATATTTTGGCAATTTAGAAAACAAACTGACAGTAGGCAACTTATGTGTGGGTTGTTTGTATAAACTTCTTAAAAGAAAATCTGCAGTGCCTACTTAGATAAAACCCTATATCCTATAAGTCAAAAACTCGATATAATTAAATGAAAGATTTAAAATTGTGTATATTTGTTTTCTTCTTTTTTGTATAAAATCTTACCGATAAGAAGTTCAACATTGTCAATCGTTATGCCTGAAAAATATCACAATAATGGGTTTGTCAAAATAATTGTGCTGGACAAAATTACTCAGAAATCGGTCTAGTTTTTCAAAGAGTATTCGGTATTAGCGATAAGGAGAATTTCAAACCATTTCAATATCTTACTTTTTTATTTCACAAAAGTTATAATTACAAAATGGCTACCTAAAATTTTAGAAATTTGTTACGATACATAGTTTCTGACATTTTAAATGAAAAGATTCATTCCTCAATTTTAGGCTGTTTGTTTTTTTCCCGAACTGTCAGATTTAGACGTGTTCAGATGCACGGTTTTTATTAAAAAGCAAAAGATTACAAATTTGGAACAAAATACTAATTGCTGATACTTAATAATTCGAAAATTGCTAAGAAGTAAAATGCCCAGCAAAATAAGTTGTTTGGAATTATTATTCGTCATTGACTTATAAAAAGCTTTATTCATGCCTATTACCGATGTCGTCTCTTTTTTTCGACGACACTCGCAGATTTTCGACGAATTTGTAGCAGATTTTTAAACGATGCAAAAGTAAAACATCTGTCAAAATGAAATCAAAGTCTAAATAAGAAATCATTGTTCAATGTTTAACAAATGCGGATTTATTTAATCATTGGTAAATAAATAAGTAATTAAAATGATAAGTGTAGAAATGTATTACAATACGAGTAGCGATAGTGATGATGATGAAGAAGGTGGAATGCGAAGTTTTGCGTCTGCATCTGCAACTGCATCTGTAGCCTGAGTTCGTGTTGATGTATGTCCGGATGTAGTCGTAAAAGTATTTGGAAGTAAATTGGGCTGGGATACACCAATTGGATTTCCGTTTAGGTTTAACCACTGTTTGTTGTATTCAAGCAAATTTGCTACAGTATCTTCCAGCGTAGATAAAATTTGCAATTTTTTTTGCCAACCATCTCCATCTCTTACTGGAGGACCCTTGCTGTTCAGATGCTCAGCTATGGAATTCCTGCAAAACTGCTTACCTTCTTATGTCAGTTTTGTTTATTCCCTTCAAAAATCCCCTAGCCAACTGCTCGGTGGTCTCCATCAGCTCGACGAGGGCCTGATTCTGATTTTTTATAGGTATATTTTGTTTTTATTTATCCCAAATGAAGTAATAATAAATTCCATAAAATAAATATTTAACAAGGAAACTTACAGTTTTGCGAACTTTCATTTCTTAGTCGAGAGCAAATTCTCAAACGTCATCGTTTCCTTTCGTCTTACAGAATGCTGAATGAAAGCGTTCAACACACTTGACGTTTACACACGACAACAAAACGAGTGACAAAAGTTGAAAACGACTTATGGAACGCAGATTGTATCGTGTTGTAAATTTGTTTGTAGTTTACGACACCGGTGATAGGGGCGAATATTTTGTAAGGAAAGGAGAGGGCTAAGTAAAATTCTAATTACCCGCTTTGGGGTAAAACTATTTATCAATGATATTTAGATTAAGCGAACAAATTTGGCATTCTATAAAAACAAATTGTAAACTGATATTTTTAATAAGTGGACATTTTCATAAAAATCACGTCATGTTTTAACGTTTTTTAATGTTTTATCAAGTCAGTAAGAATTCTGTTAAAAATAGATGAATTTATTAATCGTATTTATTTCCGTTTAAACGCATTATTATGAGCTTATTTATAGTCTAATTGATTAGCAGATTTCAAGTACTTATTACTCAGTAACTTAAGATTTGAGTTAAGCTCAATGAGAACTTTCGAGTGAATTAAAACCATTTCAAAGATTAAGAACGCGAGCAGGTGGATTTTAAAGATAACTTTTTACCACGAATGACATTTTAGAATTTAGGTGAAATCAAAGTGTTTTTTGTCTGTAAAAACAATATGCTCATAAATGGCGCCCATCGCTACTGCAAAAGTTTTCGAAGTTTTTATAGAAAATATTGAATTTCCAAAAAATCGCTTTTTAAACTAAAAAAATGACAAGTTATTAGCACATTTCAAATATACTTGTAATTGTAATTGAAAAAATACACTTACTTATTACATGTAATTGAAAATTGGAAATGGGTTTTTCAAAGTTCTTGAAACATAGCACTCTTAAATTACTTTATATGTTTTCACTTAAATAATAAAATAAAAATAAAACTAATTTATAAAATGAAATGCAACAATTGGTAAAACAATTGGATTATGAAACAAAACACAAACAAACAAAAGAAAATTTAAAGTTATTCATTTAAAGCAAGAGACATAAAATAATTTATCTTTTCAGTAAATTAATGACAAAAATCATATTTGATTATATTTTTGTGTAATAATAATTGATGATTACTTTTGTTTTGAATTACATTTATGTGATTATTTTGCAAGTAACTGTTGTTTTTCAATTACATGTAATTAGTAATTGCAATTCTTCACTGACAATGTAAGTTTGATTAAAAGAGTGTATGGAGATTTCCATTTTTCTCTCAATTATGCTTCTTGGAAAGTAAAGTAACAAATCTAATTAACAAGGAACAAGGATCTTAAAAACAAGGACATTTTTTGTTCATGTATTCTTCAAAAACAATTGTTTTAATTTGAAGATTGTTTTCATTAAATTCACCAAAACATTCGACTTCACAACAATTTAAATTGTTTATATTTCGAATCAATCAATTACGAACATTTTCTGTATTCATGTTTAATTTAAAACGAAGTTAGTGATTTAAATAAACTTTGAATAAATTTTGAATGAATGAAAGAATGCAAAGACATAAAGTGATTGCTTCAATTCTCTGAGGATTGCAGTTAATATTTGGAGGAACAAAGCATTGCAATCTATGTAAAGTAAAATAATTAAGTAAATAAATTAGGTTGCGCGACAGTCCGTATGGCCTAGTGACTTACAGCTCTCAACCATTCCTTTGTGTGAGTCATTTTAGGGATAGAGGAGACCTATAGTTTTTAATAAATATGATTTAAAATCATGAAATAATATTTTTATTTTTAAAATCATTAAATGAAAATAAAAATAAAAATGAACCAGCATAGTGTTCAAATATGCGTTTCGCCCCGGTGCAATGGTTGGGCTCATCAGAAGATGACCATTGCACTTTGTCTTGACGCATATTTTCTCGAATAAATCGAGATTCCATATAATATGAGCTGCATAGAGCTACTGCGAATTATATGGTTGCTACAAGTCTTCATAGAAGATAAATTGTAGCTGTTTTTATTTCCTTGCTAAGGGATTTAAGAAGATGAAATGTTAACAGTCGAACTGTTTGTTCCTATAGTTTTTATTCGAACGGCTAATTTAAGCATTTTTGATGGCAAGAATAACTATCGGAGTGTTGTCAAATTCACGCAGAAGCCAAATCCGTGAAAAGAACTTTAGGTGGGACCGGAAGGGATTGAACCCAATACCTCTAGCTTGACAGTTCTATACGCACAAACCATCACATCACGGGTACTAATGGTCAAATAATTTGTGGTCCTAAAATTAAAAGTCTCATACTCGAAGCGAATTCTATGAATGAAATCCTAAAGTTGAAGAGCATGAATATTTCATTAACAAAAGATTTTATTCTTTTAAAAGTCTGAGACTGCAGTCGATTGCTAACTTCGCTCTTTAAGATAAATATTAAGGGTTAGTCAAAAGTTCTTAGAGCTATTTTTTCTATTTTATGTTCACACCTACTCAATGGTATTCTTAAACAACAAGACTCAAAAGTCAAAAGATTTATCAACCCATATGTACATAAATACCTTAAGCATCAAGTTCGTAATAATTTTCTCAAAATTGCTAATAAACTTCCAGAGAAACTTCCCCACAAGAATTATGTCTTCCAGCGTAGAGAAGAACTTCTTAGAAAACACCTTAACTATTTATAATTGTGTTTGGTAATCCCACAATGACATATTTACGTAACCGATTTAGGAATCATAATCTCATCATCTCACATCTTAAAGATCTAATATATGAAAGGTTGATATCACACTTTGGACTCCTCAAGAAGAACATAGTACATCAAATAAAGGAACTTAAAGGGCCAATTTTCCCAATAGCTTCAGGCACTTCTGCCATGTTCAGTCTTCGGAATCCAGACGCAGCTCTTTATACACATTTAATGCCACAATAAACTATTGTGCTTAGAAGGAGCTTATATGACAGGAATTACTTGCATCTACAAGACCTCTAAGACATTCACAATGCCACTTCAGATGTTATATCATCGCATCGGTGCTGTGTGGTGTCTCGGAAGGGAAAGGTCGGGACGGGAATTATATAAATTTCAGATCCACTCATAGTTTCATAGTTTCATTTTCATTTGAAACGTATGTGAAACACTTATCCCGACCTCATCGTGCCCAACTATTTTACCGCCACTATAATATCTTGGTACACTAATTGTTGGATGGTTTTTGGGTCTTTTATGCTACAAAACCTAAATGGGGTGCTTTGGACTGCTTAGGAGGACCATTGAGAGAGAGAAACATATCGGGCTCACAATCGGATTACATTGCCGGGTGTTGACATGCGATGTGATAATTGTATTCGGGCCGTTGCCGATGGATGCGGATGCGGATACGATGTTAACGAGGGGCAACCATTAACTCATTTAAAATTATTGTGCTCATAAAATGCTCGCCTTTTACGAACATACTTATTTTCTAGCGGCGGCGGCGGCGGTGGGGGAACGATTATTATTATAAAAATGTGCGGCAACAAATGAATATTGTTCTAAAATATAATAAAAGAACATAATTTTGATGGTTACGACCACGGCGGTGGTGGTGGTGGCAGCTTGTAGGTCGGTGTATATAATTTAATGCTTTGGGAATTTTCAATTATCGGGATGTTAATCAAAATATAAACATGCCTAATCCTTAAGTGAATGACACCAGCATTTCTATTGTTGAAATATCTGTTTTTTCTTAGTATTTTTTGGGAGATAAGGAATCAGCACATCCACAGTGGCCAGAAAAATGCTGGTTCAAGGATCAATGTTTGTGTAATTAGTAAACAATACATAACCGGCAGTTTTGTTAAAATATACTCTGGTCAATCCAATTATAAAAATGATCTTTGATTTCATTTCGAAAAAGAGTTTGTTATTCTTCACCCAAAGAAAATAATATAAACAAACCCTGTTACCCGCACGTTTCGCTGGTCGCTATTTGAACTTAATTCGCAATTCATATTAATAAAACTTTATGTACAAACATAATTAAAGTCGATAAAAAACGACGGTGACCTGGGTAACTAAACATCCAACTAAGCACGATAGGTAATATTGATTAACAGAGTTTGTTTTTAGAAGTATAGAACTTTAAGTTTGTCAACACTATTTTAACTGTCGGCTTTTTTTTCCGTTTGACTGATAACTTAAAGGCTTTTCACACCAAACTCAAAACCGGGTTTTCGGCAAAATGTTTTCGAAAACCCGAAAATCGTTCACACCGAACATTTACACGTTTTCATTTGACATTTGTCAAATTTTGTATTGATAAACAAAATTTGTGAGCAGATAGTTTTGTTTTTCTCAAATTATTGGTGCATAAAGTATCTCAAGCCTCTATCATAAAAAAACGTCGTTTTCTTTTGCTAATAATTGAATTTCGAAAGAAAAGAAAAGCTTTAACCGTCGACACCCTTAAGTCGATAATTCTTTCCTGTGCTTTCCTAGTCCCGAAGAAGAGTTTGAACTGAAGTTCTGGGGACGGGCGGATTAGGCTCACGACATAAACCAACAAGAACTACAAGCTTGCTTGGCTGCAGCTTTCCTCTTTGTTCACTTCAACCGGTCCGAACAATTCACTAAAGAGAATTGTCTCGAAAATATATCATAGAATCAACAAACATTTTTTCTTCTTTCACAACAAATTCAATCCAAAATACTGAGCTTATGACTATTACTTCTGTTGGCCAAATTTGCCTTCAGAATTGCCATATATGATGGCCGCATCCGAGCAACTTATAGGCGGGGTTAGGGCCGGAGCAGAAAAGGTCAATTTAAAGTTCCACATTATTACCAAATTTACACTTATCCAGAGCGATCACTAAAGTTGTTATGATGATGGGCTGCAATTTCTCCATGACTATCTCCTTGGCTCCTTTGAAGACTTGTCTGGCTTGTCCAAAGCACTGAGCATCTTCTTGATCTTGGCAGTCTATTCATCAAGGGGCGATAGCCCACTGTTGTGGTTTTATTCACTTTAACAACGATTCCAACATTGTGGAATGTTTTGGCATGCTTATATTCTCCTCCACCAATGAACTTTTCGCCTTTCACATATCTCCCAAATCCTTGTGATTGAACCTAGTTATCGGAAAGATTTTCTCCAGGTAGTTAGCGAAAGCGTCGAACATATAGCACGTCAATACGAACTATGAGCTAGTCTTCCTCGTCCTTGAGGTCGTTAAGTCAGTAGAGATAGTGAATTCCGGTTCCTCGCTTAACAAAGAGTGTTTGAAACTCTGGAAGATCATAAAAGAACGGCTAATGCCGCAAATAGTCACCGGGGCTTTTATTCTCGACGTTGCAAATTTTCCCGCAATATTTCTCTCGCCACTCAGCTCCCCAAAGTTTCTTTCGTTTTGCTTTTTTTTCTCTTCCATATTTTGTAAAAAACAAAAAGCAATAATTCCACCACGGCCAAATTTTTTAAAAATGAAATATTTGTTTGACAGCAGCCATCAGCTGTTTTGTTTACATTAATTTGAGCGCTGAATGTTTCAAAAAGGTTTGTTTGTTTAGTTCAACTTTGAATTGCTTCTAGTTTACGAGAGGTTTTATATAAAACTTGTGGTTTACGAAAACTTGTGAATTACCAAAAATGTATGGGAAAACTTGAATTTTCGATGTAGGTTTTCGGTGGAAACCGATAATTTCGCGAAAACCAGGTTTTGGACTTGGTGTGAAAAGCCTATAAACAACGTTTCAAATTTTAAAAACTTATTTTTAAAATCATGGTTATGTTGGAAATAAGTATTAAGCGATGAAGCTAACTTTTGGTTGAATCAACAAGTCATTACCACAAAACTGTAGTATTTGGATAAAAATCAAATTCATATAACTTCTGAGTTTCTGACATTTCAAATTAATAGGTCCGTTCAACGATTTAGGTTTGTTTGGTTTGTTATTTATTACGAACTGTCACTGTTCAGAGGCAGGTTAAAAAAAGAGAAATAGTGTTTAAGAAAGTAGTATTTATCAAAGTGATTTTAAATTTTGAAATAGCTAATAAATTATTCAATATTTAGAAAATGTATGTATCTAGTGAACGACCTGTAAAAGTGTTTAGATGCACCGTTTTTACGCCAATTTTTGTGATCTTAATTGTCATCAAAAAAAAACTATTCAATAACATTTTTGAAAAAGAAGGTTTTTGAAGAGTTTAACTCGTTTATCAAAAACTAGGCAGATCGATACCTGAAATATCATTGAAAGAATTTCTATGAGCCTAATCTATCTCTGAAGAGGTTTATCTTTTCTTTGACATTGACAGGTAGAAAAGACAGATTGACTCAGAGAATACGCATACATTCATATTCAACAGGATGTGAAACATTTGTATTTTTGAAAATAGTTTTTCACATCCCAACCAAAAGAAAAAAAAAAAAAAATATTTTCAGCAAATATATGCATAAAAGTTAATTCTGATTTGTGTATGATCTTAAATCCGATCGCATTTATTTGAACAAATATTTGTACAGGAGGGTTTGTTTGTTTAGCAAATTTGTTGGGACATGCAGTGCCCATAGTTGCCTTTACATATTCGTTTTTAGTATTATTATTTTTCTAATATTTAGCTGTTTTTCTTTAATTTTAAATCTTTTTCTTTGCAAAATAACCTTTTTTTAAGTTCTGTTTATGTTTATTTATAGACAAAATAAGAAAAAATCTCAGTTCAGTTCGGGAAAAATGAAGAAGCTGTATATATAGAGTCGGTTTTATGTTGTTGTTTTTTGGAGATTGTTGATTTAAATTAGTTCTCTTGGGTTTGTTGAGATTTTTAGAGTTTTTGTTGACAAAAATATTTTTCCGTAGACTGAGATAAAAAAAAATTTGATTGAAAATTTTCTTTTTTGGAGGGACATTTGTTTACTTAAAAGCAAAGAAATAAATTTGATTATATTTCCAACCAAATAACAGCAATGAACAAATTGAAAAGCCTTTGTTTGTGTGCAGGAATTTCTAGAGCTATAAAAGCAATAGAAAACAATAAGTTCATAGTTATTCCGTCAATCATGATCGGGAATGATCGCAAACTATGTATGAATATAAAGCAACATAAATAATAAAGTTAAGAAAAAGATAAAGAACAACCAAAATAAGGTCTTTTTAAAACGGAAAATTTTAAAGACAAAAGTTATGAATGTCAACTAATCAAAGCAACATCCATCGAACGAAATGTCAGTTTGTGAATACTTTGGCGTTGATAAGTTTTGACATCTTTGACATTTATAATTCTGTCGTTCTATGTTTATTTTGTTGCCGTGTAATTTATCTCTTATTAGTTTTAAGTAATTTTTACAGTTGCAATGTTTTTCTCGTCTTTTTACTGCAATGATGTCAACTTCAGAAAATCAAAGTAAAAGATTGTTTTTTTTTTAATGAGTTATGATGTATATTTTTATCATTGTAACGGTTTCTTCTATGTTTTTGTAATTCTTATTGCTATACGTTTATGTCAAAGCCGAGGTCTACTATCCAGTAAATTATTTAAAATAATACCTTAAGAGCTGTTTTCTTGTTGGACTTTGCTTGGTTGATATCCAGCAAGCAAAGAAAAAAAAAACATAGAATGACAAAATAAGGACAACTTATTTTATCCACCTGCTTACGTTTTAATTAGTGAATTCCAATTATTTTTGTGACAGCCATTCAACGGAGACCTAAAGTCTTAAAAACTTCATTTTGGTAAATTTGCATTCTTTTAACACAGATGTAGAATCCAGTTATTTTGACTAAATTTTGACTAAAACTGTTAAACTTATTTAAATACGGCGGAATAGTGACCAACAATTTTCGTGAACGTTTAGATAAAGTTTCAAAATTTTTAGAAATATTTATGAGAAAGTGATATCGCCTCAAGCTTTGGAGTGTCTCTTTTTCAGCTCCAAAGATTGCAAACATCCGTCTTTTTATCAAAAGAATTAATTACATTGTTACTCGACAACCACACAAAAAAACACAGATTTCGTTGAAGGGCCGAATTTTATAAAGAATGAATTTTCTTGGTACATAAATAAAGCAACAAAAAAAATCTCCTTAAAATAAAAACATCTTTTTCCTCAATGATTGAAAACAAAAGTTCGTGTTAAACTAAAGAAAAACAATAAAAGTGGAGCCTTCCGGTTTGGAATCTTCTACCAATATTTTTAGTTAAAAAGTTGTTTCCTTCTTCTAAAAGACAGTATCTGAAAACCTACGTAGAAGAATACACACTTAATAGGAAATGTATCTAAAAGAATAAAAAAGAAAAAAGTCCTTCTGTACTCTGTCAACATGGCAGTTGGCGGATAGCAGTTTCGATGAAAATGGCTTCTTTTGTTTAGAGTCACGTTTTGTGGCATACTCGTTCTTCTCTTCAGTGTTGCAGCAGCCAACTCAACGCAACTGTCGTCATCCTTCCTCATCGTTCATCGATATCCCTTCATTATATCAACCGATATATTCGAAATAATAATAATACAAAAAAATTGCTATACACGTGAAGTTTATACTTTTGAAGGATTCTTTTATGCCCAAGGCACATCCACATCTAGATCCAGATCCTGTAGAAGAGAAGAACTTCCCCTGCATATAACATAGCCACAGGATGAACAAGAGTTTTTTTTAACACGAATCCTAAAGAATAATAATAACAACACCAAGTTCCAAGACCAAGAGTACCGGCGTTCATTTCATTTGAAGTTTATTTTTCACAATATTTTCCACCCGTTGTCCTTATACTCCTTAGGAGGGGTGGGCACTCAATTATATTGTATTGATTTCGAAATCGTGAGTTTTTTTTTTCTTCTGCATGTTTTTTGTACTTATATATCTACGAGTAAACTTTTTATATTTTTAATTCTTTTGCTGTTGTTTCGATCTTTTTTGTTTTCAATTTTGAGGGAATTATTTTGAAAATATTTCTTTCAATTGATGAGACCAGAACCATAGAATCTGCAGCAATTGCTGTGAAACAAAGTTAAAGGACATTACTGCCACCCAATTCCTCCCAATAGGCGTATTGTTTACAGAGGGTTTGCGCCAGCAGCGATTCGCAATGCAAGCGTACAAATGGCAGCATTTCTTTATGAAAATAAAATAAAATATATAATAAATAAAGTCGAGAATTGTGGTCTGAGTCTGAATTGGCGGGTTTTGATATTTTAGTTCCAATCAAATGAGCTCATTGTGCGAGTGCATTGTGGCGATGGCGATTACTCTTCACGACTGAACGGTTCCGTTGTCCGGCTGTGAAAATTAATAAACGTCCCATGGAGATGGCGAGTTAAAATGTGAAAACAAAGCACAAGTGTAAATATAATAGTAATCGGCGTGGAGCGGGTGAAAATCGCAATTCCACAGATCTTTTTTGAAAAAAACAGAACCCAACTAAGAACATCGATCCCTTAGCTCAAGGACATTGCTCTGATGCCCCTAAACCCACATTTTCAATGACAACATCTCATTCTCCATGGTCGTGTTGGGAACCAAAATTCTACCAAAATTTTGGTTTACCAAGTAAATGGTTTTGTATCGCGGTCTTCCAAAACATAACTCCAAGCCCAAGGTCAATGATTTGTTTTGAGTTCGCAGAGCACCACATCAAGAATCAAACATCAAGGACATCTTTTTTAACCCAAACCTTACCTAAAGCAAACTCAAAACTATCTATCAACACTACACAACATGGAAATAGAGACACAAAGTATCTTCATCTTATGTGTATCTTCTTTTGTGTTTTTGATACCTCTTCATTGGTGCTATCGATGTTAAACTGTACCAGCAAATGACAACTGACAATATGCCCCGTGCCGAGAAAATAGACAAACAAGAATGTCACTTCCTGTAGATTAGCCATAAATTGACGAAGATCAAGATTTTCGTTGCGCATTATTTGGATGCTATCCGAAAATCACCTATTCAAGTTCAATTTGACACGCATAACTGATAGACAGTAACGCTATAGCTCTTAAATGGTGATGGTTGTATTTTGTATGTTTCAAAAAAGAAATAAGAAAAGATACAAGAAGAAAACGAATGCATTTAGCATCACTTGGCATCCAACTGTGTTGTCCTGACAATTGAATAAGGAATAATTTACAAGATGTCAACGGCGGGACACTTCGTTTGTCGATTGTCGATTTCTTTTCCAATTTGTTTTGTCATTGAAAGGCAAACAATTCCAGCTGTTAGTTAAGCTATAGGGCCGATACTGAATTTGAAAAACCGATAATGCGTGTTTACTACTGAAATAATTTAGAAAGTTTTACCAAAAAAAAACAAAAGAGGAACTGTTTTGGAGTTGTTAGGTTTACAAGATCTGGGAGCAATATGTGATCTATTCTGTTTACCTTTCAGGTATAATGTGCAATGTTTATTTGTGCATGGGCAACCTGTGGAATGATGTCCTTTTGGAATTGACATGTTTAGCTTTTAAGATACAAGAATCGAAAGAAAATGTACATTTAATTCCTTTTCACTTTGAATAAACTGAATCCAATTCTTATATTCCAATTTGCCATACGATTTGTATATTTCTCCTGAATTTTATCGAGGTTTACAAATCAATTTTCAAGTCTTGATTAATTTGTAACTTTACAGTTAAAGAGTGAATTATTAATTATTCTGTATACATTGTTATATTCTATAAAATATATCAATATTGTTATTTATTGATTGTAGTAAATCATATTTAAATTAATTTTCTTCTAATTGCTTTTTTTGAAAATATATTTCCGTGGCATGTTGTTTTAAATGTTAAAACGCTTTTTTGAAGGTAGAAGAAACGATTGTTAAACCAATGTTAAAAGTTACCTTTTCGAAATTCTTCTTCCCCTGATAGTTCTCAGGAAGAATTTTATTGTAACTTAAAAAAAAGTTGCACTAAATAGTTCAGTTTCGAATATAAAATATAATTTTTTAAAGTGTTAATTTTTTTAAATCAAAAAATTATAAGTCTCCATTTCACTCTATAAGAAGTTTAGAAAAACCTTGAATTTTGTGCTCTTATGGTTTTGAAAAAAAACCCAGTTGATTTTTGAGCCAGATTTTAAAATTCGGATTCATTTGGAAAACGGATTCATTATCAGGAGAAACCATAATTTTTTTATAATAAACGGGCACTTAAGGCGTTATTAATACCCTTAACATATTTAAAGTTTAAACACAGTCGAGCTTTAGGAAAATAGGGAAGGATTAAAGAGGAGATACCGATGCACATTGGTCTTAAAGTTTTGAATATCAAAATGATAGGGAAAAATAGAGCTGGGTAAAGCATTTCACATTCTCGATGTGCGGTTAAAAAAAGAATCTCTATACTTGAGCTCAAGGTTAAACTGATGTGCATTCCTAGAAGTACGTGTATTACGGCTGAATTGTTTGAGGGAGGGAATGCAAGTGGCAGAACACAATAGGCATGAAATATTGCGGCGATGTTTAAATGACGTAATTGTTTCGGTTATAGTTCTATCGCCTAACATTTTCAGAGCTCTCTTTTAGATCCTGCGTTAAATTCTACGCGCTGTCGAGATCAGAATTTAATGAGCTTATCGTACGCTGCCGTTGAAGTTCCACATCCGAAGGACAAGGACAAGGAGACAAACGGAGCCCTGGGCACACCAGCGTTAATTTTATGAATATCAGATTTGAACCCGTCCAATACTAATTGAATTGAACGGTCCGAAAGGTAATTTCTAACCCAACGAAGAAGGGAATAATGAATACCAAATGCACGCATTTTCGATAAGAGAGCTTGATGCCAAACTCTATCAAATGCCTTTGAAATATCAAGTGCAATAATCTTACTTTCTCCAAAACGATGTAAAAATTTGTTCCACTGTTCGGTGAGATAAACCATGAGATCACCATATTTAACCGTCTTATCAAAAACCATTTTATCATAAATGGTTAAGCTGTTCATGTTGGATGGGTGCCTACAAGTCTAGAAACTTATCTGAGTTTTTCGAGAAGTAAATACTGACATATTGATAATATTTCAATTTAATGTTCAAGATAGGTGTCGTGGAAAATGATATAACATTTCTATGAAAAGAAAACTAGTTCATGAACTAACATACTTCCAAAAAGTCCTACATAGTGATTTGTTTTTGTTCCAAATGGGGTTAACTCAAAAACGTGACGTAATAGTGTGATTTTAATGGCGAGTTCGAAATAAGGATTATTAGCTTCCATTCGGCTCAAAAATTGGTGGCTTGCCGGCAAGGACTTAGCATATCCCTATACAAAGTTATTAAAATACGTTAAAAAGTCATGGCGACTTCTAAAAATAAAGATTTCACAAAATTAATTTTGCAATAAATTAATGGCTAGCGCGGTAAGTGAGAAGTTGCGAAGTTAAACTATCTTGAAGGAACCAATCGTCTTCAATGCTAAGATGCTTAATTGTTTGAAGTAAAACTATCTATCCACACAGGAACGGCAGCCCCTTCATCATTTCGATAGAAATAAGGAATTCTGTACTGTCTTGAGAATTGTTTTCGCTCCACAAATGACAATTTTGCCTTTGATGGAAATATTTTACCAACAATTATCTTGTCAAAGCAAATTTACAGAATATGGAAACGTTTTTCTGGCATCGTCAAATATTACTAGACAGAAATGTCAATACAGTTTGACGTTCCCAACTGTCCAACCAAAAACAAAAATTGATTGTATTTTTAATAACAAAACTTATTTTATCTTATGTATCCCAGCACATCAAAAATGTTAATTTTATCTAAAAATTATGGCTAAGAAAAACCTTTTAGTACTCGCTTTTTGAATCTATGTATATTTAAGAAAAAAATGTTCGTTTTTTTCTACTACTCAAAATTTCAAACGCTTTTATCTCGTTACTGAATTTCTTAGCTGAACTCATATTTCAGACAATTTTAGACCGATTTGACTTGAAATTTGAAATTGTGTCATTTTCTTTGGAAGTACTTTGGATTTTAGTTTTATTGCATAGTATATTTGGTATACAAATTATCTCACGATTTTCTTGTTACATTTTTTACCATTTTCCCAAAGTTAAATGTACCGCAAAAATCGTAAAAGATGTCATCGTCATTTCAAAAATACTGCACAATCACCATTTTGTAAAATAATGCTTACAAAAATGTATTGTTAGCAATTACAAATATTTATTGTAAGATTTTATTTTCCGGACTCCCATTTGATTTCGAATAGTTTTAAAAAAAAATCACCAGAAAGCCTATTTTGTGCGGGCTTTCTATTAGTCTACCCCTTAATAAGTTATTACCACTTTAAATCCCAAACATTCATATAAAAATTTTCTTTTGTTTACATTATTCCTTTGGTTTTTTTTTAAATAAATTTCCTCCATGTTATTTTTATATTTCTGAAAAATGTATGATTTAGATGTTTTGAAAGCATTTAAGATTTAAATTTGTAAACATTAAAATGTTTCGCAAAATCAAATATTTATTTTGCACATTAGCTATTTTTGTCGGTTTTCTTTTCAAAATATCTGTCCATTTTACGATTGAAGTCTATTTTTATAGCATAGCCTCCCATAACCGCATCACAGGAACCAACATTCGATGTTATTTGTAAATAAACATTTTACGAGTATTTTATTGTGTAGATAACTTCTAAAAATAATTTTAAAATAAATTTACTAACTTCTTAACGAGGCAAAGTATCTGAGGTGATCCTCAAACATACCCAAATTTTGAAAGATTGATGAAACCAAAAAGGAAGGAAGATATTTTTGTTAATTTTCAAGAGAATAATGTGCCATACATTTTACATAACCTATAAAAGACCATATGGATGCAGGCAGTTTCAAACCATAATATTATTTATAATCTAGATTATTTCAAGAAAATATTTAGTTCTTCTTTATAGTATAGAAGTCAATTGATGTGAGATTTAAGTAACTTACAAAAAACTGATTTACACAGGACCACATTTGTATATTTAAATGTAGGAGAATTTTTAGCTACTGAAACAGATTATAGCATCATTCATTGTTTCCAGATTTACAAATAATAATGTTACCTTGAGTGACATGAAGTAGTTGATATATTTAAGACGATTACTCGGGCGTGCAACGAAGGAGTAGGCTTACTATTCCTAATTATCGAGGACATTTTACACTCTAGAAAAACCTATTTGCTCTTAATAGGATAATACATCCCGAATGCTGTTGTCCTTTCGTAACATTGCAATTTTTCGTTTAAAGAGTTACCCGTTTACAAAAACCCAGGCAGGTGTTAGACGACAACGATATAGATATCCAAACTTATACAAAAATTCCAACAAAAAAAACAATAGAGCAAATAGAAGGGACCCCTGAGGTTAACCGATTATTGCGAAAATTTGTTCATCACAAACACCCTCTGTCCTGATGATCGCTCATTTGCTGACATTTTCTGGTCTCGTTGCAAGAAAACAAAGTAAACTGTAGAAAAGATGTCATCCTTTATCTTTCTTCATTTTAAAAGAAAATTAAAAGAAGAAAAAAACAACTTTTGAAACTGCCCCGACGACAGCACCCTAGGTAGCACCGCCTTTTTAAGGTTCTTCCGTGTACTCTCATCTGTCACCACATGTTGGCACCATCCGAAGATCGATAGATCGATAGGAGGTATACTGTTCTGTTCTTTGACATTTCGTTCGAATTCGAATTTGGTGTTTAGCACACTTTTTGTCATGCTGCTGCTCTCCAACACCAACTGCGCTGACAATAGAATAGAATACTCAATTCGAAATATTTTTGAAAATACGAAGTAAACTACAGAATCGAGAAGACAAAAAAAAACCCTCTGATCTGCTGACATGATTTTTCTTCTTCTGATCAAAAGAACCAAAACCAAAACAGTCAAAAGAGAACAATAAAAATGGCCAAGAGGGACAGACAGACAGACTGGCGAAGGCGAAAATGAACATAAGTGATGGCGTAGACAGGACATCACTGAAAATTGAACCAAATTAAAACTGTCGGCAAATGGTGATGGCGGCGTTGGCGGCGGCATCGGCAACGGCAGCGTAAAGCGGCACGCAAAATTACTTCTGAAGAAGAGTTTTCTTTTTTGAAATCCGATAGTGATAATGAAGAGCTATTCGATGAGAAAATAAATTTGTTTTTCTCCAAATATTTTTGCTATATTCCAGCTGTGATGTATTTGAAAGTAGACGAGCACTAGTACTTTATATACGAATACGAAACACTTGTCTGTCAAAGAACTTGATTTAAAAGCGCCGCCGCCAAACGTGTGAGTTGATTTTTGTTTGACAGAAGATTCGGTTTAAGATGTAGGGAACAATAGGGTAAAATTACACGGAATCTTTGTATATGAAACCTAAAGTACTTTCATCGTGAAACTTTAAGGGGACGGCAACACCTAGGGGCTTTTTATATAAATCATACAATTTCGTGGCTTCGACGAACGTCAAAAAAGCAGTTCCACGATAGTAGATACTAAAGATTTTATATACAAAGACGGAATTCAGTCATATTTTTATCTTTGGTCACATTCAATTAAAATATTCAACTCAGAACCCATTCGAAAAACATAAAGTAAACTCTCAACAATAGTTTTTAAAAATAAAATACTAATGGTGACTTTGTGAATAAATGTAACCAGTGCTTTATTCTGACGTAAGTATGCTTACCAGTGATGCCGCTGGAGAAGTGGATACCTAAGTACATGACTTTTACTTTTTTGATTGATGTCTTCACTTTCCTGAAATAAATTGAGCAAACCTTTGATTTGACAACAATCTGCTGAAAATATGTCAACGCCAATTTATCATATTTCAAAAATTAATTTATGAACGTTTGCAAAGAGTTCATTCAATAGAATAGCTACCGTTCGATATGCTTCAGTCTCCCCTATTTATAGTCCTCTTATAAAACATACAATATAACACCACATATGCGGGATTCAAATGAAAATTGAAAATTTGAAAAAACACCCACTTGCAAGGTCTATTTATCATTTCGTTATACAGGCAAGCAAGGCAGGCAAGGCAAACCGCGAATGGTTTGTTTGAAAGGCCATCCAAAAGAACGAGCACCAATTCTAGGTAATTATGTGTTTAATCTTTCATTTCTTATTGAACAACCCCCACGAATCGGTGTGCTGAGCAATTGCTTTTTATCTTTTGTTTGTTTACAAACAGATAATTACAATCACAATTCCTTTGAATTATGTATCCACCACCGCCGCCGCCCGTGCGTCGTACGCGCGAAGTCGCTTTAACCATCAGTATACCGCCAAAACGACAATATTGCTCTGTTATTGTTTTAAGGCTGATCTCCATTATGAACATCGCATTGAATCTCTGAACGGGTGTAAGGTATGTTTGTTTACACATAAAGCACCAACAACACTATACCACCGTAACCACCGTGTGTCGAAAACAAAAAGAAAGCATGGATTGTTTTCCGCCGATTATGCTACATCCGTCAGTGCGTCATAATCAGAGCTAAACGAGTAACACGTCCCAAGATCCTCTTTTATCCTTAAGACACGTGTGCGCACTTTGAGAGTGCAATGTTTTGAAAACTTCGCTTAATTGGAGAGTGTCGTGCTCGCAATTCGAATCGAAATGTGAAACTGTATATGGATTTGACTGCGTTACTGATTTTGTACAAAAGCAAAAATGTCTACACGTGTCAACACCATTGTAAGCGGGTGTTTTGCTATTGTATGCCAAAATGAGGGTTGATAAAACTTTTGTAACTTACTTAACGATGTTTGTCTTTACCACTTTGCACAAACAAATATATGTTACTGTAACTGCGGGGCTGTGCCGATGCCGTACGTACGTTCTCAACGTTCTTGTTATATCCTTCAAATGTTGGTCATTCGAACATGATGCTCATTAGTTTTTATTGAAAGGCTACACCAAAAATCTTGGCACGTGGGGAGGTCGCGAGATGATGGTATATTTTTATGTTAGAAAGCCACAATATTTTTGTATTTCATTCTACATGGGATATTGGAGTTTCATGTTGCATTGTTTCGTGTTTCTATAGATTTTGCTGGCAAATAAAACCGCGTTTGTAACATGAGGCACCTAATAACAACATAATGTAATATTCAACCCCCTATTTTTTGTTTGGAGGGGATTTTACTATATTTTTTTCTATGGGTAGAAACATACATTCCATGAGTTTTTATTAGCTCTGTTCGTTTACAATCTCGTGTTACTATTTTGTTTTATATTTTACTGTGGTTTAAGTGTCAAAAATGTTGCTGCAATAAAATAGACAGTTGTTGATTGTTGCATTTCTTGTCACTATTTTATTAGTTTATAGTTAAATTGTAAAAAATACAAATCAGCATATAAATACATTTAAATGATTATATCGACGTTGATGTTGTTTATTTCAAAAATTTAGTTTAAACTAAAATCACAAAATGGCTACTTTGACTTAAGGCCTGCTCAAACAGAACGCAGCCCGGTGGGCGTGGGACAGCAATTAATTTTTGGACGAAAAACAAATTTTCCTTGTTTTCTGTAAAATATTGCGTAGTTGTTCAAGTAGAACGCGATCAAGGCCAGCATTTAAAAATGGAACACGACCGTCAAATTGAAGTTATAGATTTTTACAAAGAACGTGACGGGCAAACGTCAAAGCAGAGCAGTAAACAAAGTTATTTATTTCTTAATGTCTCATTTTGTTGTTGCTCATCGCAATTCTTCACGAAAATTCATAACTTTTGCTGTTAAAAAAAGACACTGAAATTTGTTGGATTTGTAGTTCTTTAAGGACGCCGAAATCTCACCGCGTTCTTGTTTACGTATCAGAACAAGGAGGGCAGCGGTGTTCTGGCCGTCCCAGACAACAACTCTCTATTTGACCTGACCTTCAAATTATTTATTTGCGTTATCCATGTGACATCAGTTGTTCAACATTTTAAATCAATTGGTCCGTGTTGCAGATTTAGGTGTGTTTGTTTTGTTTTTTTGTTTCATTAACGAACTGTCATTATTTAAAAGTGTTCAGATGATCTGATCTGACATTTCAAATTAATCAGTCCCTTATTCAGATTTAGGTTTTATTCTTTGTTTTTTTTTTTTACGAGCTGTCACTCTTCAGATGCACATATTAGTATTTTAGCAAGGGATTACAATGTTGGAATAGCTAGTAAAATATGAAGCTCTTTTTAAGTTATTGAAAGCTATCTATATCCCTCTTCTAACTTGTTTATAAAACTGCACAAACTTTGTGCTAAAACAAAAATAATATGAAATCAATACAAATAATTTTTGAATTCATTAAAACATCTCTATGGTTTCATGTGAGGTGTGGTATTATATTTACAAAACTAAACTCATCACAAATCCGCTTAAAGTCCTTCCAGTCCAAGGGAAATTATTAAAATGTAACACCCACTGACATTACGCACAGAATTTGCATAAGTATACTACCAACCTCGTCGATTATTTGCTCATACAAGAGTACCTTAAACAACGATAAAATAACACTGCATTAGATTGTAGGGTTTCTTGAAAATGCAAATTTTATAAAATTGTAAATATCTCAATTGTGAAACCATAACTATTTGCACTATCACGAATCTGTCAAGTTGACATTCTTGTGGCAAGTCCACTTTAGCACGCTCTTTTTGCAGCAGGGTGGTAGGTTTTTGTGTTGTTGTTTGTTTTATTAGAATGTTACAATTTATGGGGTAAGTTGCGTTAATGCGGTAAACGTCAAGAGAAGAGCTCTTAGTGTGCACTCACCATCGCATCTCATCGTCATCGTCGTCGTATGTTATCGGCGTCAATCACCTAACGGGTAAATGCTTACACAACTTAACGCTACCGACATCCCGCATAATCATCTTATCGGCAGATCTATGCCTCTGAGCGTGCTTTATTTCACCGGCACGCGCTAGCCATGATGCAAAGAGAATATAGCGCCCCCAGTGCACTTCCCAACTCACTTAGTGCAAAGCGACATTATGTTTTGATGTCGAAACGGGATGCTGTTTGCGTTCTCGCTAAACAAGATCTACGTGATGTTATAAGCTGTGGTGTTTTAAGCCATATTTAGCACACACCGCAAATGGTGATTTTTGATTGAGTTTTTTATTTATCATCAGATAATTGATTCTTTTAATAATAATTTTTGCTATCATCCCTTTTATTGAATTTCGACACAGCCCATGACGTATGTCAATTGGGTATAAAAATATCTTTTTTTAATTGAAAATTTCTTAAGGCGTGCGACTTAAAACACTTTCGGTTCGGAATTTTATGATACCGTCATAAATGCTTCAAACATCTGCCCTTATGTTCATCATTAAACAACAAAGGTGCTATTTACGAGCTACCATATAAGAGTGGCGTTTGGGAAAAATTTCACGCCTCTCGAACCACCTTGTCCCGTTCAGATCACCGTCAATCTAGGTGGTTTTATCTCTTGTTTCGTTCTTTTTTTTCAAACTAATGTGTTAATGATAGGTCGTTAAAATTGCGTTGGACTATCTATTGATTTTATAGATAGTTTTCTGGATGACATTTGGCTTTTTTCTTTTTCTTCGCGCCGTCATATGCAAGATATTAAATCATCATCTTTAAGGCTGATAATCGCTGACGAACTATAACTGTCAGGTGTAATTGTCTATTCTATATTTATTATTTTTATTCGTCGTGGATATATGTACATACATGCCTTGCTCTTAACGGGTAAGTTATTGAGGAAGGTTCCGTATTTTATTTTATCTTTGACATAAGATCCAATAATTAAGAAGATAAAAGAATTATATTTAAAACGCTGCATCCAAGGCCACGTAAGGTTATGCTGACATTCGCCATAACCAAAAAGTTACTTTTAAAAGTTATGTAATGTTAAACAGATTTATTTTAAGCTTAACGCTTAAACAGTTTTTTTATAGGTTCTAAAAACGTTGTAGGACGCCTTAATAAATTCTTACGCAATCGCAAATATTTACTCGGTTAAAATGTGCTACGAATTTTAATAAATACGAATGTCAGTTTTCAAAAACTGGGTTTTATTTTTTTGTATCTATAATTAATAATTATAACATAATTAATAAGAATATTATATAAAAAGTGTCGCAATATCGTTTCGTATCGTTTGTAATCATTATATTTTCCCTAGGAACAAAATGTTCCCTTATTTTAGAACAAGTGCATAGGAAAACGTAATTGACAGATGGTGTGTGTATTTGCTTTAGTACTAAATCCAAATTTTAGTTTGAAACTTCAACCACAGATGTCAGACATAAAAAGCGCATTAAGAAATTATCTGTGCTAAAGGCAACAAGTAAACTTTGAATTACAACTTATTAAGATTCAAGCCATCTGTGCGTCATTGGTGAGGAACAAAATTTGACATTAACCTCGTTTACATGAGTGAATGTAATGGAATCTGAGGATATTTTTAGAGTCAATGTCGTACATAAGATCTTGGTCAACGCTGTTTTGAACGTTCGCACCATGCGTTCTGCCGCACCGTTTGATTCAGGGTTGAAAGGTGCAGAGGTTAAATGAGTAATGGCGTTCTCTTGACAAAAATTCTTAAACTCTGCCGAAGAAAATTGGGTGCCATTATCTGACACTATGGTTTTTGGTAATCCTTCGAGTGCAAATACAGAACGAAGAGCACCTATTGTCGCTTTCGAAGTTGTTGACTGCATGCGAACAACGAACGGGAACTTTGAGAATGAGTCGACGATGATAAGCCACATAAATTTCTCAAAAGGTCCGGCGTAGTCGATGTGAATGCGCTCCCATGAATGCTCGGTAGTTGGCCAGCTGGTGTAATGCTTTGTAGGTTGTGACGCATTGAGCTGGCAGGCGTTGCACTCATTTACAGTATGGTGAATCATCTCATCTATACCCGGCCACCAACAATACCGACGTGACAGCTGCTTCATTCTTGTCTCTCCCCAATGACCCTCGTGGAGTAATGATAGTACCTTCGGCTGTAAACTTCGAGGAACTACTACTCTGGGATGTTCAGTCTGTAATAAAACAACATTAGTACACACACACAAGCTTAACCTTCGACGAAAATAGGGAATCAAATTAGCTTCACAACTCGGCAACTGATTTGGCCATCCATGCTGTATATAAAATACTACCTTATTTAAAATACTATCTTTTTTAGAGTGTTCAGCTACAGTGGATGAATTTATGGGAAAATCTTCGATAAAAGAACTGTAGACATCTAAAGTATGACACGATTCATCCATGTTGTCAAACTCCTCATCAGGTCCAATTGGTAATCTTGATAGGCAGTCAGCGTTGGCATGTTGTGCTGTTGGTCGATATCGAATGGTATAAGAGTAGCTCATCAGAATGATTGCCCAACGTTGTAGTCGAGCTATGGTCATTTGCGGAAGTTTCTTACTGGGATTGAAAATTGACACTAAGGGCTGGTGGTCAGTGATCAACTCGAACTGACGCCCAAACAAGTACTGGTGAAACTTTTTTATTCCGAATATGATCGACAAAGCTTCTTTTTCGATCTGACTGTAGCGTTTCTGGGATTCTGTTAATGTCTTCGAAGCAAAAGCTATCGGTTTCTCAGATCCGTCCGGATATATGTGAGATATTACCGCGCCAATACCATGCGACGATGCGTCTGTCGCTAAAGAAACTGGCAGATCATTTTGAAAATGAACTAACCTCGATACACTCATGAGTTTCTCTTTAAATATTTGGAAAACTTTTCGCTGCTCGTCTCCCCATATAAATTTTACATTCTTCGATCGAAGTTTATTTAACGGGGCAGCAATTTGTGCAAAATTTTCTATAAACTGATTATAGTAGTTTATTTTTCCTACAAATGCTTCTAGTTCCTTCAAGTTGCTGGGCTCGGGCAAGTCTTTGATGGCAAGTAGTCGTGACTCAGACGGACGAATGCCAGTTGCGTCTATTATATGACCCAGGTACTCGATTTTGCTTTTGGCAAATTCACATTTTTCTTTTTTTTTTTTTTTTTTTTTTTTATAATAAACACACACTCAAGGGGATATTACTACCCTTATTATGCAGATGCACAGTGTGAGCACTAGGAAGAGGAGAGAGGGTTTAAAAGGAGATGTCGGTGCACATTGGTTTTGAATTCCTGAATATTGCAATGACTAGGAAAGACAGAGTGTGGTAAGGCATTCCACATTCGCGTAGTACGGCTAAAGAACGAATCTCTGTATTTGACAGTACGACCGAAGTTGGGCTCGAGGGTATACTGATGAGCATTCCTAGAAGCGCGAGTATTACGGTTGAACTGTTTAAGGGGAGGAATGCAACTGGCTATTTCACTAGAGCATAAGCCGTTAAAATAACGGTAAAAAAGGGTCAGACAAGAGACCTTGCGTCGATGTTCAAGCGAAGTAAATGAACTTATGATGATATTATCACCTATCAATTTAAATGCTCTACGTTCAATACTATCCAAGAGGCTTAAGTAAGTTGCAGGAGCACCAGCCCAGAGATGGGAGTTATACTCAAGCTTTGGACGTATGTAAGTCTTGTAGATAACAGCCAGATCAGAAGGTGTGAAATATTTCTTGCATCGCCTAAGAAAACCCAAACACCTTGCGGCATTTTTGGCGACATCGCGTATGTGATCATTCCATAAGAGGTGGTTGGTGACACACATACCGAGAATATCGAGGTGTTCAGTCTCATTGATGCAAGTGCCAACCATGGATAATGGCAATGGGGGTATATCTCGCTTTAACGATACAAGACAGCATTGGGTTTTCGAAGCATTAAATTCCACGCGGTTTTTTAATCCCCATTGAACAATGCTGTTTAGATCGGAATTTAATGAGCTTATCATATTTTGTCGTTGCAGTTCCACATCCGAAGAAGAGGGATGTGAGTCTGAAAACGAATATGAAAAGCTAAGAGTACTATCGTCAGCGAAACAATGTATTGGATTAGATGTTACAGACAGAAGATCATTAATAAAAATGAGAAAGAGTGTTGGGGATAAAACAGAGCCCTGGGGCACACCAGCATTTATTTTATGGTTTTCAGACTTGAATCCATCCAATACTACTTGTATTGAACGATCCGAAAGGTAATTACTAATCCAATGAAGCAGGGATTCATGAAAACCGAATGCACGCATTTTCGATAAGAGAGCCTGATGCCAAACCCTATCAAATGCTTTTGAAATATCAAGTGCAATAATCTTACTTTCTCCAAAACGATGTAAAGATTTGCTCCACTGTTCGGTGAGATGAACCATGAGATCACCAGTGGACCTATTGCTACGAAAGCCGTATTGCCGGTCATTAAGAAGCTTTCGATCTTCAAGATATTTCTTGAGCTGATAATTAATCAGCGTTTCCATGACCTTGGAAAGAAGGGACGTAAGTGCAATCGGTCGGTAGTAAGAGGGTGAGGAAGATTCGCCTTTTTTGGGAATAGGCTGGACAAATGCCGTTTTCCATCCGCTCGGAACGAGACCTGAGGAGTAGGACAGATGAAAAAGCTTACGCAGTGGTTTTGCCAGCGTTGAAGAACACCTCTTCAGAACAATAGCGGGGATACCATCCGGACCAGCGGATTTATGTGTGTTTAGATCTCTTAGGACTCTTGCCACAGTACGAGTGCGAAAAAAGATTGGTCCCATAGAATCACTAACTCGCTCAAGTACAGGCGGAGTCATAACACTCACTGGCAGCGTAGAATTGGCGGCGAACTGCCTAGCAAAGAGATTAGCTTTCTCTAAAGAGCTAACAAAAGGAGTGTCATTATCAACGAGCGTAGGAACCGAAGAAGAGGAAGAATTCCTCATGTTTTTTACAAATGACCAAAAATTTTTACTGCCTTTGGGACATTGCAGTATTTTTTGCCGTAAATTTTGGTCATGTAAAAATTTGGTCCGTCGAATATGGGCGTTGCAGGCCTTCCTGGCTTGTTTGAACTTTTTCCGGCTTTCCTCAGTACGGTTGGCTTTATAGCAACGGAAACTAACCTCTTTGACCCTAATAACCTCTTTACAGCTCGCATCAAACCAAGCGTTTCCCTTGGGTCTGATGCTTTTAACCCTATTCGGGATAAAAGTTCTCATTCCCAGGAGAATCAAACTTGTGATCATATCAGCGCTGGCGTCAACGTCACTATCGAGGAAGCATAGTGACCAGTTAAAGATCCTGAAGTAATTATTGAGACCGTCCCAGTTGGCTTTCTCGTATTGCCAAACGGTTCTCTTAGGAGCTCTTTCTTTAACTGGATTTTTGCACGAGAAATTTGCTGATATAACACAATGGTCAGATGTGCCTAGAGGAGATAGAACACTAACAGTGTACTTATCAGGGTCAGAGGTAAGAAACAAGTCAAGAGTGTTTTCTGCTCGACCTTCAACGTCCGATATTCGGGTTGGCTCGTTGACAAGCTGAGTTAGGTGGTTCAACTCAGCGAAGATTTCTGCACACACTCCATCGGGTGTTGTCTGGCCTGAATGTTGAAGCCATGAAGAATTGTGTACATTGAAATCGCCCGTAACAACGATTTCAGTGCGAGGATAGGACGAAACAATTCTTTGGATGGAATCAGACAAAGCATCAAATTCACGAGAAGTTGATACTCTGTCTAAATTTGGGCTTCGATAAAGGAAGCAGTAGTGAATGATTTGCTTATTCACGGAGAATTTAAACCACATATAATTAAAAAAGGAATTGGTGCAAAGACCATATTGTGGTAAGAGCTGATAAGCAACATCATTCCTAATGTATATGGCGAGGCCATGGTGAGAAAAGAATAAAGGCACCAAGCTATACCCATGAATAAAAAATTCAGCAGGATCGGAATCCTCACCTACTTGGGTTTCACTTAGTGCCAAAACAGCTGGCCTGTATGAAACAGTATGGCGGTATGCTAACAAAAAATTTGTCCTTAGCCCACGAATATTACAATAATCTACTCTGAGTTGTCCAGTCATTGCAAAATAAAAAAAATTTCTAAAACCAATACAGATAGAGATGAAAAATAAAATTCACTGAATTGAAACACAGAATAATTATCAATACCCTTCACTGCTAGTGTTATGCCTTAGCAGTGACGAGAACCGATCCGACCCTGTGATGCAAAACAGTAAATTCAATTCAAATAATCTGCTGAAACACAGATTAGCAAATGCACCAATTCCAATTGTAATTGATACATAAACTAGGCTGTGCAACTGTGGAAGAAGGGGAAAGTAAGGATGGGATGGTACTCACTGTGAAGTGCTGTGCTGAGTGGCTTATCATTTTTTTGTTTTTGGTGTGTTTTTGTTGTTTTTTGAGTGGCGTGATTTCTATGATATTTTATTATGGGGTTGCACTATTGTTTTTTTTGTTGTTGTTTTTTTTGGAACCACTAATATTAATAGACGGCATCGTAGGCCATGACTCTCAAGACGTTCAAGAAAAGTCTTTAGATTATCCAAATGCTCTCCTTTGCTTCTCCCAGAAATAATGACATCATCGACATAAGCTGCGCCAAACAGCCCGGTTGTCAATTGTTCGATGTAGTTTTGAAAAATTCCCGTAGAGCTAGCTGTACCGAAAGGTACACGTAGATATTGAAACAGACCAAACTCAGTGGAAATGACACAGATTTTCTGAGACTCCTCATCTAACGGGATCTGTAAATAAGCATCAGAGAGATCTATTTTCGTAAAATAACAACCACCTTCAAGACTGTGAAAAATGTCCAAGACCCGTGGCAATGGATGACGATTTACTATTAGTTGCGGATTTATTGTTTGCTTGAAATCGCCACAAATACGAATCGAACCATTCGCTTTTTGAACAGGGACGATGGGGGCAGCCCATTGACTCGTCTCAATTCGCCGGAGAATACCCAGCTTAAGAAGTCTTTCTATTTCGGCTTTCACTTTTTCTTTTTGGGCAAAAGGGACGGGTCGATATTTACAAAATTTTGGTTGTGCATCAGCCTTTAATACCAAATGACCAACGTAACTATTGCTACATCCCAGCTCTGAATTGAACACTGATTTATAACGTTCACAAAGTGTTTTTGCTTCTAAAGCTAGTTGTTGCTGCTCTTTGTCAGAATTGTCACTTGAAACATGTAGAGCTTTTTCTTCACTTTGTTGCTTTATGCTAAGATCAAACGCATCAAACAAGTCCATTCCCATAATGTTGGAACCATATTCGCTATCGACTACTAATAAAGGCAATCTACGTACAATACCCCTCCAAATAATCTCTGCCGAAATCATGCCTTTAATGGGAATTTTAATATTACCATATGCTCTCAGTACTCGGTCGGTCGTTGCACAAATTGGTTCTCCTAAATTCCGATAACCTTGCAAACCTATTAATGAGCAGGTAGCCCCCGTGTCTAATTGAAAATCAAGCGGCACTTTGTTTACTTCTAGTGACACAATTAATCTCTTTTTTGATTCTTCGCATTGACCAATTGATTCTTTTAGAGTGCATATGTCTTCATGCTGCACTTCGTGTATTAAATGTGCTGTTTCTCTAAAATCTTTATTCGAAGTATTTTGATTATTATGTGAACGCGATTGGTAATGACGATGCTTGGAGCTTGAGCGATTGCTTTGTCGGTTTTGAGAATAATCCCGTTTCCTACGACGTCGATCACGTGTATTTTGTTTTTTGTTCGAAAGACATACGCTCTGGATATGCCCACGTCGATGGCATTTGTCACATACAAAATCTAAATATTTGCAATTTTGGCGGTCATGTTGCACGTTGCAATCAGGACATGACTTTCTATTTAAATAATTGGCGTTTTGTGACTTACTCGAGTAAATAGCGTTGACTTCAACGGCGGCGGTGGTAGACATTGGTTTTCTTTCTCCTTCCTTCAAGATTGATGTGGCTTTCTGCGATAACTCAAAAGCTGTGATGATACTCTCCATCTTTTGTAAGGAAGGATCGCTGTCCTGCGTGGCTTGCAAACGTAGTAGAACATATTGTTTTTATAAAAAAGTAGATATCTTCATAATTTATTATCTGATGTTGGTTTAGCTCAGAAAGTTGTATTCGATGGGAGATTAGAAAATCGATTTCAAACCGATGTTGGTGCTGTTTAAATTTCGAAAGTATATTTTTTTAAATTTTCATTTTCAGGCAGTAGAACAAATTTGTTAAAATGAGACCCATATTAAACTACTTTATTTTGATTAATTTATCAACTTTGGAAAAAGGTTAAAACAACAAAACAATTTTCGTGCAAAGTGCAAACTGACCCTTAACACAAAACAAAATGTTTTAATATGACACGTTATAAACTGCAATTTGTTAACAGTGTCGTATTCATCTAATTTCTTGTTTATTTTTACTACAAAATGGCTTACTTTGACTTTTGACAAGCAATTTTTCGTTAATTTTGGGATATAAATTTTTCTCTGTATCGTATCTTCTCCAACATTTTAGAATAACCAATGTTTTTGAAAGAATAAACAAAATAATGGAATTTTTCCTACATGCAATGTTGCAGTTAAGTCTGGTATTACACGATGCCTCACGACTCACGACTCACATGAGTGCGAAAAAGAAAGCAACTATGAGAAAATGAGATGCAAACAAAAATTTCCGGTGAGTCTCGGGAAAATTTTTAGTAGACTCATTTTGACGTTTCTTTTTTCTTATATTCGTTTTATGCTGTTCTTTTTCATTCGATTTTCTTGTTGCTGGGATAAACAACATCCAATTTGTTTGAAAACCAGAAAAGTGTGTATCTTCAACAGCTTCAACAAATTTTCGGAATCCATTTCCAAGATCCTATTTATTTCGTTTTATAAATTTTACTCAACTTTAAATACTATCGAAAAATTAAAGCCAACGAGAAGGAGCATTCAAAACAAAAAAAACAATAATTGTCAAATTTGAGGCATGGGGCACGAGTCAACATGTAATAGCGCTTGCTTCAACGAATACAAATTTAAAAGAAAAGTCAAAAGTGAGTCGTGAGTCATGAGTCAACTTTTAATAGTGGACTAAGTAACTATTAACAATGTCTAATTCGAACTGTAGACATAAAAATGATGATAAACCTCGGCTGTCATTTCGGTTTGACTGCAAACAGTGATGGACTTGAACAGTATTCACATGAGCACGACCAACGAACGACGAATGAACTACAAAATATGAGTTTTTATGCGTTTGAAGACATATTTCCACACAAATTCTTAACAAAAAGATAGCAACATAGTTTCTATTTGATTTATGATGCATACTTTTACATTTCAATATCATATATTAATAAATTTAAGGAAACATATTTAATTGTCGCAAAAAAGATTGTAGTTGATACGAACTGTCAAACTTTATCCGCGTTTCACATTATTCACACTCGCAACAAATCAAATAATTGTGCGTACTTAACCTAAAATAATCATTCTTGTTATGATTTCATTGGTGAATGGTGTTCATTTGCAAACTGTCATGTGCAAGAAATGTCAAAATCGACGAATATTCGTTCATTCGTTGGTCGTTGGTCGTGCTCATGTGAATAGTGCTTTATTGTGAGAATTGACGTGTTTATATTTCTGAGAATTTTCTATTTCAGAATGACGAACGAAATTTAAGGAACTAAATTTAAACAGAATTCACTAATCATTTAAACGTGTTGGAATTAAACTTTTCATTTTTAAGTTTTTGCGATAGAGAATACCTGTGATATCTAATCATAATACTTCTATTATCACAGTTTTGACATCAAAAATGGGGAATTTTGTTTAGATTTCTGAGAATACGTCCTCCTGGTTAGATCAGTATTTATATTTCGACAGACATATAAATGCTGCTCTGACCAGGGCCAGAGGAGCCTTCGCTCTGACGAAACGGCTGTTTTACGGCAGTCGGCTTGACCCCAGAGTGAAGGTAATTTGCTACATGGCCCTCATACGGCCGATGATCGTTTATGGTTGTCCTGTGTGGTTCAGCGTTGCCCCTTCCCAGATGGAGAAGTTTCGGGTGTTCGAGCGGCAGTGTTTATAACGCTGTACCGGCTTATATCGAAATTGACAAATTCTGTACTGTACTGTAGGTCCCCTCCATTCCTAACAATATTACTCGCACACATGAATGGTTGAGAGTTGTAAGTCACTAGGCCCTAGTTCACAACGGACTGTTGCGCCACCCAATTTATTTTTATTTTTATAACTACGCAATTGTCTTACTTGTCGATTGTCTTACAATTTTTTTCGGTTACAATAATTTGGCAAAAAAGGTTTGATATTTTCACAAGCATTAATCATCATTTTGCAGATCTATTTTTCATCAATCGTAAATATTGAAGTTAGGGTTGTTTGTAAATGTAAAACGTATGAGTACGTTATTAATAGTATCTATTTCAAAATTAAAAATTGTGTTCGTTGAAAGAAAATCACTTCGCACGATTAGGATGCAAAAAATGACAGCTGTTGAGTTTGATGTTAGTGAATATGACAGTTTACATTTCTAAGATCTCAGAGATTTCCGCCTTCTCTGGAATATAAACAACATTTCTCACCTTTGTTGTCAGAAATGTCAGGCTAGAATGTTTTATAATTAGATTTCTCATAAATCCTTTATCGCAGAATTTTAAAGGGATAACAAGAATTGCAAAACTATTTTAATCAATAGTTAACTGTGCTTAAATTTCACATTACTGCTTTGTCAATCTGATTGAAAAAAATCCAAAAAATATTAGAAATATAAACTGACCACAACCAGAACTGTCATTTATTCTCAAGTCAACTCTTTTAGAAGGATACTGATTGTCAAAAAATAACTACATTCAAAAACCGAAAACGTTAAACTATTACAAATTTGAAAATAAAACTCATATAAATACATTTAATGTTTTGTTTTTATTAATTTTAATTAATTTTCCATTCTGTTGTGTGTTCGTTAGTTATAAACAATGATAGTCGATCAACGGACAATGATAGACATTTTGAGAATCTATTCAAAACCATAATTTATTGTTCACAGAAAAGGTTAGAGGAAATTACTTAAAAATTAAAGAGTAAATACAATTATTATACATCCAGAAATGATATCGCATTATCATTAATTTTAATATCATCGACAAAACGTTTTTTTTTTGAAAATTTTCATTTTTCTTTTTGTTTTCATCTTGTTTTTAAAAACCACAAAAAATTAACGGTATAATGGATGCTTTGCATAAATATGCCCGTTTTTGATGTGAGTTGTATAATGCAGATCATCATTTTGGATAAATCTAAAAGTATTTTCTGTTTTATGTTTTTCAACCAAATGAATTTTTGTTGTTTTGTTTTTGTATCTTAAAATCTACACAATAATTTCAGTCATGTTTTTCTTGTTTGCTCGATACCTACTTAAATGCCTAGTTGTCGATTTTTTAATTTTAATTATTATAAATTTTTATAATATTGTACACACAACGGTTGTGCCTCTGTCTGCTACAAACATCTTTTGTTTCCTCTTCTTAACTTTACTTTGTTTTTTTTTTCGCTTTGTTTTTTAATTGTCTGAATTTGATGATGATGTTTACGATGATCCTTGTAATTATTAAATTTTAAATATTATAATATATTTTTTTGTTTTGTTTTAAATTTTAATTTTATGTTCCTTATATGCATTTCTCTTTTCGTATAAAAATGATAGGTTTCCTTATTTGTTTTGCTTCAAGTGATTATTCCATAACTAAAATATGAATTTTTCCATTTTGTTGTTGTATATTTCTATTATCGGTTTTCTTTGTTTTATAATTAGTATTGTATGTATATTGAGTAAAAAGTTAGAAAAAAATATTTTTGTTATTATTTTTTGTTTTGTATTAATTCATTGTAGTGATATTATATTGTTTAGTACTTTTGGTTTTGGTTAATGCGTTTTTATTTTCATTATTTTGTTTTGTTTTTTTTTTTTAGAGACTTATTTTGTTTAAATTTTATTGTTTGTTTTTTTATTTCTGCTTGATAGAATATAGTTCTATTTTTTTGTTTCTGAATAACTTATAATTACTTAAGTTTGTGTGTTTTAACGAACTCATCCAGTAGTCCACTTCCGGGGGATACGGATGTGGACTTGGGTGATTGTGTCATCTTTTGTTAGAAACATAATTCCTACATTCATACATATTGCAACTTAAATATTGTTGTTGAGTTTTGTTTTTTACACTAAATTGGTTGTTAAAATATATATAATTGAATATGAATTTGCTTATTACATTAATTTTACTTTTTCTTATTCTTTGAGAATTGTGTTTTTGTTTTTGTTTTGTTGATTTCCTGTTTTATAAATATAGTTTTCGATATTATTGAAACGTTGTTTTGCTGTAACTGTATAATGTCGTCGAAGATAAATTGGCGGTGTTTTTTTGTTTAGTTTGTTTGTTTTTTAATTTAAATTTGGGTTATGAAAAATGGAGGAGGAGGAGGATTAGGACAAAGTAAACATAAGAAAACGAAACAAAAATATAAAGTATACTTTTTTTTATAACAATAATGTCAATGCATATTCATAAAAGTAAATTTTTGTTTTTTGTTTAAATATTTGTAATACATCATCGCTGTCGTTTCCGTGGGAAACAAATCAACTACATTATTATTTATATATTAGTTATTTAAAGACAGAACTGACAAATTCGACTTAATCTCCGCATCCATGGAAACGCGAGCCACAAATTAAATTGTAAAAATCCAATATAACTTCGACGAGGACCGCAAACACTGATGGTCTGCTGATGGGTTCGTTTTTGGGGATGTGGCTTCTTTAATCAATGACGGTGTTTTGTTTAAGATGACCAAATGTTTTGTTTTCAAGCCCATGATTTTGCTTTTTCGATTTTTCATATTTTTCGTTTAATTTTTTTTTTGAAATTGGGAAGTGAAGGAGCAAAAAGTGCGTGTGTTTTTTTTTAAACTCATCACCAACAGAAAACAGACAATTCACCTGTATGTTCGCTATTGTGCCGCCATGAGGACACCGATCGGTCCTGGAGCTGGAAATAAAAAAAAAAGAGAAGCAAATTTTAGTGTTAGTTCTTTTTTTGGAAAAAAGACAGTTTAATAATACTTTCAATTCATGTCGTTTGCAGTAATTTTATCACAGTAGTGGCTACTATACGATAATTCCTACAAAATGGTCATACTATTGGAAATACGCTCTTACACGTTGGAGGTTCATTGGTTGTTGAGTCACTTTGCTTAAATTTAATAAAACGGATACAAAAACAAGTCTTAATTCAAAAAAGTCTTTGAAAGTAGTATAGTTAAAATATTGTAAAAATAAAGGTATATTTTCCTTTAATATTATTTTAATATCACAAATCAAAAATATTTCAGAAAAAAATAATACTAAAACATTTACATGATATTTTATTTTAAATAAGAATGCAATTGAAATTCATTTAAATTAAATTAATATGCACGCAAATGTTAAACGAAAAAAAAACTAATTCAACAACCAAAAAATAAAAACATTTTCAAGATAATTTTTCCCTCAGTTGACTAAAGAAATATTATAATGTGGCGTTTTTCTAAGTACGTACAGTTCCCATGCAACAAACTAAATAACTCCCTTTCCAGAAAACTAATAGTAGCTTCTTATAAAATGTTTCATTCAATATCAATACAATCAACTATTTTTCTACTAGATATATTCAAAGATTTTAATAAGATGGAGCAAAATTACTAAGGAACTCAAAAATGTTAAACCTTTGCTAACAAGTAAATTGCTAATTGGCTTTTATTAAAAAAAAAACCAGCATCCAAACATGTCCAAAAATTGACAGTTCGTGAAAACAAAAAAAGGAACTACGCTTAAACGGACCTATTAATTGGAATTCCCAACGGTAGACGAGACCGTTCCAACTACTGCTTTTATAAGAACAATTGTATATTGTAGATGTCATATGGATTTAGCAAAAAGTTTAAGAGCGATTCTGTGATTTTAACTTTAGCAAATTGTTAAGAGATAGTAAGATGTTAAAATCGCTTAAAATTTGCCAAATCACATTTTTAGCCTTGTAAGTAGTATTACAATTTACTAAATGGTTAAAAACTTTGCGCCACTGATTTTAATTTTAAATGTTTGGAATAGCTAATATCTTAAAATTTGTAACGATTTTGTTTTATTTCTTTTTCAGGAAAAAGTATTCAACAACTGAAAATGGAGAAGTTAAAATTCTATAACGAGATCTTATGAACACCATACACAATGGAGTAGCAAAACTTTTTATCAAGAGACTCAGAAGTCCAATTTTCAACAATGTGTGTATATTTATCGTATTGTTTTAAGCACGGATATCTGGGCTAAGCTTAAGTCTTAGAATTTTATATTTTTTTTAAGAAAAACGAAGAGACAGCTATAAAATATGCCAACAAAGAAATGTGACAATAATTTCAGACGATACAAATATTAATTGGGTGGCGCAACAGTCCGTAGAAAACTAGGGCCTAGTGACTTACAACTCTCAACCATTCCTGTGTGCGAGTACTGTTGTCAGAGATGGGGGGGACCTACAATCTTAATCCGAATCCGAACGCCAAATTTAGGAAAGTCCTATTTATGACAAGAATAACTTTTGGAGAATTTTTCAATTCCTCGCAAGAGGCAGTACTAAAAAAAACTTTAGAAGGCATATGCATGCCAGAGGTACTATTAATTTCAGATAATGCCAAAAGTTTATTCAGGTAATGGTTTAAATAAGTCATTTTAAAGAATATTTAAGGTACTACTGAGGATTTCAAAACTGATCATCAGAACAACTACGCTTTAAAAATACCATAAGCTAAATGGATACAGAGTAAGGCCTTAAAATATTCTAGGAATTTTCTTGTAACCTTTAAATGTATACTGATAACTCTTTTTAAGGGTAACTGAACTAAATGGCAAAACAAAGTTTAATGACTTGTGGAATTGTGTTCAGTCGGAAACGGAAATGTTTATCAACAAAAATCAGTGCAATATGAGTAATTTAACCTCAAGCATATTTTTAAATAAGACCACTTTAAAAAGAGTGTTTTTAAGGGGTATAGAACTTTAAATTGTTAAATCTTTTATGACTATCCGCCATTTTGTCAGCTGTCAAGGGATTGATAATCAAATTGTTTTGGAATTTCAACGTGACGCCTGGAAAACTCCTCTTATTTGGTTCATTGTAATGTTGTTTGGTGATGAAGTCCACTTTTGGTTGGATTGATACGTCAAAAAACATAACTGCCGTATTTGAAGTGATGATAATCCTCATGTGTATGTTGAGACATTTTTCATCCACAAAAACTGAATGTTTGGAAGAATAATTGGCCAGTTCTTCCGTAAGAACGATGTTGCCCAGAAAGTAAAGAGCCATGACTTTCGTTTATCAATTGAACAACCATGATGTTAAGGAGCTGTGGGCTCAACATATCACACTGCTCGTGTCACTACTGAATTATTGAAGGCCACGTTTGGTAACCGCATAGTTTCACAGTACGGATCCGTGAACTGTTATTGAGGATCGTGTGATTTAACGCCGGTTGACTTTTTTCTGAGAAAATATAAGAAGTCTGCTAGTCTCTCTATAAAGGTCTATAAGGCCAATACGGGAAGGGAAACATTCGTAGCGTTATTGTCGATATGTGGCCACATATTTTGGAAAGTCATCGAAAATTCATATAAGACTACGTCCGAGTCAGTCGTGGCGGTTATATGTCAGAAATGTGTAGTCTATTTTAAATCCCTAAAGAAATATCCTTAAATTCTAATATATCAGAGATATCGGTATTTTCAAATTATTAACAAAATGTTTCGTTATAATGTCAAGACTCTGAAAACAGAAACCACAAAATGGAATAAGAAAAGCTAAAAAGATTACTAAGTGAGAATGCATAGTGAATTCTTTAATTTTGTATACTCCTGCCTTCAATATGACAGAAAACATTTTCCAATACCTCAGAAATGTAAACTGGTCTGTTATAAGTCTATTTTTCCAATAACAAAAAGCAATTTTTTGACGTGAAGTCTAAGCTTAAAATTCATGGGTTTTCCCTTGAATGTTTTTCTTGTACTTTCACTAAAACTCAAAACTTACAAATCATTCTAACAGAGGGCATAACAAACAAAATAAAATGTTACTTAATAGTTTTAAAAATAAATTTACCTGTTGCATTTTATCAAAATCTAAACATGGTCTATGAGGACGCTGTAGTCTTTGTGGGGCGTGATGGGCTCGCATTGGTCGCCGGCGTGGGGATATTGCACAATGAAAAAGTTTCGCCGGCGGACTAACTGAACGCACATCCAATTCTAGTCCTGATGTTGTTGATGCTGGACTGCTTCGACTGCTGTTGTAATGAAATTGATATTTTGGCTGAGGTTGGTGGATATGATGGCTGCTGCAGCTTGATTTTAATGCAGCAATACAGCTACTTTGATTACTGGTACTGGCAGAAGATTGCTCACCATTGCCACTGTTGCTGCTGGTGCTTCCATCACCGCTTCCATTTTGGTCACTACTAGTACTATCACAAGAAATTTTAATGTTCTCAATGCCACGACTCGCCTCAGTCAGGATAAGTGGAGTTGCGGAACGGAACATATGGCTTCGATTCGGTTTTAACGCTTCCAATGGAGGCGAGGTCCGGAAGTTAACTGGTGTTGAGATCGGTTCTAACATATTTTTTAGCTGAAAAATGGAAAAAAGAACAAAAATAAATAATCGGTAGCTACAAGAAAAGTTTTGTTTGTTTGAACTTATTTGAGTCGATTTAGGAATTTTTATGAATGATTTGTATAACTTTAAGCCAAACCAATAAATGTCATTTACTAGCTTGTCAATGAAAAGCTTTAGTATCCATGATTATGGTTCGCAAAAATTAACTTTTATACCTCGAAAATCTCTTTTTCAAAGAAAAGATTCTGTGTAGTGAATGAGTTCAGTGAAACACTCAATCAGAAAAATACATTTTACAAAGGTAGTACTCGCCTTGAAAATTACGTTTTAATACTCCTGCATTTCACTTTTGATATATATGAATAAGATACGAAATAAACGAGATTAAGAGTAAGAAAAATTAGTTTTAGTCGTCTGCTTTTCTTTCCGCCTGTCTAAACCTCTTAAGTAAAAGCCTGAGCCGCTGGAGTTTTCTTGATAGGAACATTGTCTTAGCTTCAAATATAACCATACCTTTCTACTATGACATTTTGCTACTCTAACGGTTGTAATAAAAAAAATAGTTTAGCAGCTTTCTAAACCTTCTAATAATTTTGACTGTCAGTTTGACAGAACGGAAAAATGAAATAGAAACAGAATTCACTATTCATTCTTACCTAGCATTCAAATTCGCTTTGCATTTCTTTTCTTCCCTTTTGAATTGTGCGATAGAGAATAATCAAGTCGTACTAATTCTATTGTCAGATTTTTGAAAGCGAAATTGAGAAATCAGCCTAAATGACTTTTTAACTGTCAGTTGTGTTAAGTTTGTTTTTATTTGACAATCCAGTCTCTCGGAGTTGAACAATTTATTTTATTCTGAAGTTGGGTGTAAATGGGCAGTTTACAAAATGATCATATTTTTGACAGAGACAGCATTAGACTCATTTTGACGTCTAAAAGTCTTTTTGCACCGTTAATAATATTTAAAATACTACTTGTTAAAAGAAAATCACTAATTGTAATACATAAAGTGACAAAAAATCGAGTTTTAGGATATTTCAAGTTTAGAAGTGAAATACTCTTCGTTTTAGAATCATTATTTCCTTTTTTTTCAAGTTCAGAAGAGTCTCTCGGGTTTCGGATTGCCAAAAAATGAATTTGAACCTTCGTAGATACGTTCAATAAATGTTTATCTGCCATAATTTTATGGCTTTGCCGCCCAACGCTCCAGGAGGAGTTAAAGTGCTGTTTCTAGCGGCCGGAAACGAAGAAGAAGAATTTTATGGTTTGGTTTCTTTGAGCAGTTTTAGCTTATTATTTGAGTTATATTTTATCATAACTACGATTAAAAACATCTTAACAAGATCATTTTTTAAACTTTTGTAAGAAAAATTTAAATAGTATCCTCATTTTGAAACATCGATAGTAAACTTATTGTTTTAGATTGTAATTTTTTTAGATCTTCTGATCAAGTCGTATGTAGTTAATTATTATTTTAGAAAATACTAACCTCATCGTCTGAACTATGAGCCAATGATCGTTTTCTATTTTCTATCATCGTTGAGCTGGAACGTTTCGATGTGGATGCAGCCTCACCAAAAAGTTCATCTGGCTCTAACGATGATGAACCTCTTTCGGATATGAGCGAAGAAGCAGTCCCACGTACTACAAGAATACTGGCTGCCGCTTCTGCGGCTGCTAAAGAAGACGGTCCATTTATTACCTCAAGCTCTTCTTCTGAGCTGTGTTGATCATATAACAGGTGGGACTGACACATCATGGCAGGGGAATCTAAGGAGCAAGCGGTATCAGTTGGGGAAGTAGCGTCTAGGCGAGAGCTCATGCCTTCCGAGAAATATGAATTTTTTAAAAATATTATGTGAAAAACGTGAATTCCTTTGAAAATTGTAAATTCGTCAAATTTGAATTTTTTTGAACTTACTTGTTTCCATTTCGGGCTCTGAGTGAACTCTCTCAGCATCTATATCACCATCAGATTCGGTTCCGGAATCGTGTACGTCACTCTGAAAGCAGTTATCAAAAGCTATAAGTATTTATCGTACAATCAAAGGTATAGCGTATAGGTATAAAATGAAAATATGTGATTTTGGTTGCAAAGGGAGTGCTTGTGTGCAGCATTTGAGGAGGCAACAAACTGCCGCTGCCGCTGCCTCTGCCTTTGCCGCTGTCGCTGCCATTGCCACTGCCGCACATGTATGCTCCATGCACATAGACAATTTTAATTCAGAGTAAAGTGCTCCTGGTGTCTATGTGCATGTGAATACGAGTCGTGTAAAATCTGCGCCTGCATCCTGAAAATGCTACTTTTTCTACCGTTCGTCGTCGTCGTTTTCGACGTTGTCGTCCATCAGAGAAGCAGCACTATGATGAAAAACCACAATCGTTTTATGGAAGCCATATTTCATGACCTTCAACTATTTTGTGGGCGGCGTACCTATCTATTTTTTTTTTTTTGTTTAAATTAAACCATGAAAATTCTATTGCTCACCTTTTTGGTAAAACTACAAGAATTGTTGAGGTTATCGTTAATCGACTGAGTTCGCAACTTGTGCGTGATATATTTTATCATATTCGCCGGCACAACTTCGGTGGTAGACGAAAATAAAATATTTTTCGTCTGCGAGAGTAAAACAACAACAAAAAAGAACTCAATCCACGGCAAAGTTGAGGGTCCTTACCCCTCGTCTTCGTTCCAGCCTCTTTCCTCGTAAAGCAGCACCTTCCGGGTGTACGTTCTACAACACATAGGTTCACAATATCGATTTTAACGATTAATCACTTTTGGAGGTTTTCTCGTTGACTATACTAGGTAGAGTAAGCATGTCTCCTACGCACAGCAAAATTTTCTGTTCAGTTCTTTTTTCTTAAAGCTTAAAAGACGACGACGACGTTTGCAATGAGCCCTGAAAGTTTTCTAGACATATCTTTTGGATTATCCATCACTAAGCTACTACATAAGCACACCAAAACCGATTCGATTCTTAAATAATTGGCATTTGAAAAATTGTGTAATAAAAACCAGACTTTGTAAATAAATTTAGTCGATTTGTCTACCTCCTCGACCGGCTCGGCGGCGTTACAAAAACTGATTGTAGATGAATGTCTATCTCTTGGAGTAGGAATTGCACTTGGCTTGGTCTTGGTGGTGGTTGGTTTTGTCTCTACATGCATTTTAAATACTCATAAATCATAGCACGAAAACGAAATATTGAAATGCGCAAATTTTGAAAATTGTCCATAGAAAAAGTGAGGGCGAGCCTCTATGTTTTTATGCGCCGAGAATTTTACCACCAAAGCCAATGTGTATATCATATTTTGGTATTCTTGTTTTATTTTTGTTTTTAATTTTTTTTTTTATTTTAATCACAACATTTTATCAGCAGCAAAACCAAAAAAACAACCAAACAAACGATTAATTAAATCAACGATATTAGTTGAATGTTTTCTTGCCCGTGCCAGAGCCAGTCCATACTGGTTTATCGACGGAAACCCGAAAAGATACAATATCTAAATTTTGGATGTCTCCTATTGTGTAGTGTAGTTTAATGTATCTAACTTGCAATGAGTTGCTTTGGTCTCTCTTCTTTCTTTCACGTTTCATGCAGCCTCTCTTAATTCTTGCAAATGCAATGCCTTCGCTTTCGACTTTGCCGCTGCTACAAAGCTCATAATGTCACCGATTACGTGTTAGGAAAAGCTGAAAAGCTAAAACCCAGCTGCTGAATGCCGTAACTCACGTAGGTTTTTTTAAGTTGATATAATTAAACAACGAGATAGCACAAAGTTGTGAGGCATTCATATTTGTGTGTAGGTTTTTGTTTAGTATTTTGTTGACCAGTGCAAGTAGATGAGGAGAAAGTCTTTTTTTGGAGGGAAATTTACGTTTTTTTAAGCTTGTTTTCTATGAATGAACCCTTTTTAACTTTACTATTCTGTTACAATTTACTCTAGACGAAGCATACACACTAAAAATAAAAATAAATAAATTGGGTGACGCAACAGTCCGTTGAGAACTAGGGCCTAGTGACTTACAACTCTCAACCATTCCTGTGTGCGAGTAATGTTGTCAGGAACGGAGGGGACCTACAGTTTATATGCCGAATCCGAACGACTAATTTGAGAAAGCGCTTTTTTATGACAAGACTTACTCTTGGAGAATTTGTCAATTCCTCGCAAGAGGCAGTACCAGTGCAAAGACTTTAGATGGCATTGGCAGGGATCGAACCCAAGACCTCTGCCATGTCAGTCCAAAGCACTAACCATCATGCCACGGGTACACACCTTTAACTATTAAAATACAAAATATGGATAATTTTAAACTCCTGCAAACCTTTTTTTATGACGCAGTGCTTATTTTATATGATTCAATAGTAAGATTCTATAAGTCTGGGCTTTCTAAACGTGATATTTTTTTAACTATCCGTTTTTAACCCGAAATTGCCGACAACAGTTTTAATTAAAATTAGTTGAAATCTTATTTAGGCGAAATTTTCTTATATATGAATCATTTAACAAAACACATTTTCTTCTCTAAAATAACCTTAACACAATTCAAAATTTGACAACTCTCTTATTCTCTTAGTGTATTTATTATAGGCGTAACGAAATAGCAATTTTAACAGTAACGAAAACATCGAATTCAAAAGTCATTTCAAATAGATTAAAACGTCAACAGCTCTTTTGGCAGCATAAAAACGAATAAATTAAAATAGGTGACAAATTTGCAAATGCAGTTTGAACAAAGTTACGTTGAGCCTAGTTACTTAAAACTCTCAACTATTCCTGTATACGAGTAATGTCAGAGAAATGCCGAATGATAGATAAATGAAACGAAACCAAAATCCGATTGTCACACTTTGATAAACCTGAGAAATGTCATCTTAAAAATTGGTAACTTTTGCATAGCGCCATCAAGGGTACAGGTCTAAAGTTGATGTTGATGTTGCTGTATTAATATATTCAAACCCATCTTAAACCAGAGTCTCTGAAAAGTGTTAAGTGTTTGTCAAAATTTCTGTGCTATTCTGTTTCTGGCTTTAGTTTTCGATTCAACCGCAACTAACTTCACTTAAATTACATTTCCTTTATGTTACTATGATTTCCATTTTTAATTAAAAGTATTTGACTTCTCTGATTGGTATTGAGCTACTTTCTCACCTGATTTTGAAGTATAAATATTTGTAAATAAGGCTATTTAACTACTATTTAACTATATTCGCTGTGTTTTATGATTTTAGGAATACTTTGTTTAACCAGCTTTAAAAATATTGAATATCGAGGAACCGGTTCTCCTCATAAAAATTGTTCAAGCGATATACAGTAAAAATAGCTTCCGGTTCTTATTTAAATAAAGCAAACAACTCAAAAATCTGTCAGTTAAACACTAAATAAAAAACGTTTTAAAAATAGTTGCTAGTCGAAATAAAAGCAAACAAAAATTACCTCATACGATTTTCAACCTTACTAAACTAATTTGTTGATCCAAATTTTTGTGTTTGGCTAACCTTAAAACTGCTATAACTATGGCACGGACATTCAAAAATGTTAAATCCAGAAATTTTAGGATGTAAATATATACACGCATTTAATCTTCATAGTTAACTCAATATCGATAAGATAACATTTAAACAACTATTGAACTCACGGCTCAATATCATCTGTGTACAAAAATAAAAGCATGAGTCTTTTGATTGTTTACTAGCTATGTTAAGTCTGTTGCTTCACATTAAACTTTCTTACACAAAGACTTCAATACGCTAGAAATCATTTTTGTTTACAAAAATACTTAGTTGGACCTTCAACAACAAGTAATTCTGACATCGTTAAATTAAGGCATATCCCATAAATAGAAGAACTGACACTGACATTAGACTGAGTTGCCACCCATGTTTTTGTGAATAAATTAAATAATCCTTTTGCAAAATGGAAATTTCAAGATTGTTGATTGTAATTATTTTTTAAACTCGTTCCACCATATACCTAAATAACTTAATCCGCCAATGGTGACCTACTGGTCTGTAAGACCGGGTTCGCGAAAAAATGTGAATAAATTTCTTCTCCGTTATAGTCTTTTGTTGAATTTGAACTTGTGTATTGTCATAACAGAGCATCTGTTGATTTAATATCGTTGTTTTATTGACAAGGAACATTATGTATATTTAAAAAAAAGTGAAATATTAGTAACATATTTCGAAAAATCTTCAGTTGAAAAACCGGTCCATGAGACAGGCGTCACCACTGATCAAAGTCAAAATTGCGTCACCAACGGCGGGTTAACGCGAAACTGAGTTACCTATCATGGCTGTGGGAACAAATTACTTTTCCTTTAGCAAAAGGGAAATTCCACGTTTGTTGATGGGAAATTCTATTCTTAAAAGTCCTTTTACACTCGTTAGAGTCGTTAACATAGTGCTTTCTCTCTCTCTTTCTTTTGATACTCTCTTTTATGGTAGAAAAATACAATTACAAAACCCACACATCATACTACTCACTTACTCACTGCAACTCGTTGAGTACCTATGTGTATAATGTGTATAGTATTTATTGTTGTTGTTGTTTGTTGCCTTTTTGCACTTCTATCAGGAAAACTTTCTTCGTTTACGCTTAAATTTTTGAACGAGTACGCGACACTTTCAGAAATTTCAACACCTACACCACACACTCTCATAATAATAATGCATGTCTTACATAATTTACAAACAAAGACAAGACTTATCTATGTAACTTTGGTTGTAGCTTATAGATAGATAGGTAGATGGATAATCACTCTTAAAATAAAAAGAAAAATAAACTTTTATCTGCAAAAGATACGTAGATACTCTCGGATGCGCTTACCTCTGCGAATTCAAAATGCCATATAATGGCTGATGGATTTATTGCAATTACGGTGGTAGATGCATCGGCTGCCTTCAATTTCAATTTCAAATTCAGTTTCAGATTCAGATTCAGATACTTTAGAGCTAAAGATGTCGAACTTAAGTGTCTGTTGTCTCACTACACATCTCTAAAAAGCATATAGGTATAAATCGAAATAAATTTGGATTCAGGCCTGCGCATATGTGCAGCACAAATTGAAAATCGTGACCACTATACGCTGCTTGCAAAAAAACAACAACAAAAATTAAAAGCAGTCAAGACAACAACGGTACGAACGAACGGCGGCGGTGACGAGCGACGAAAACGAATCAAATCCAATCGAATGGAATGGAATGAAATCAAATATAAAGTCGATGTAACACTTTGAGTTTGACGTGTCAACACACAAAAGAACAAACATAACAGGTTAGAGGACTTCGAGTCTATATTTCGAACGAGATATGGATTCTAGTCTAGAGGAACAACACAAATCCACTTCCTCCCGAAAACCAACAATCAAAAAATAAAAGAAACTTCTTCTAGATCTAGATCTAGACACAACCAAATCCAAAACCAAAACCAAAAGCAACCATTCCACTCTCTACTTCAAAACATATGTGTCTATAGGTACACATCATGCACACATGGCAATTGCACTAAAAACAGTGTATCTATGTTTGTCGGTTTGTTGGAACTTGGAAGCCATTGCACGACGACGACGATGAGCGACGATGGAACAAAATCAATAGAGACCCATTATGGGCACACAATTATTATTTTGTTCTGATAGTTTTGAGTCTTTGAAAAGAATCTTTTAGTAGTCCCAGGAATAAATAACTACCTTGCTTGTGGTCACTTGTCACTGGACACTGGTCACCTGGAACATCAATTTAGCGAGTAAGATTGACTAAATCCGACTCCGAATTATGAATAGAGTGAGGGAGAAGGGGTAAGTTTAGTTGATTATTTCCGCGGCGGTAGTGGTGCTGGTTCTGGTACTAGTATAGTGGGTGGTAGTAGCCGTATAGCCGTAAGCCCGTAACCCTCCCGACGACGACAACGACAACGACGATTAACAACGATTCGATCACCGGACGGACCGTTCTTGCAGATAAAAGACTTTCATTCACCACCACAAAAAGTTGACTGATGGCAGTGAGGCAGTGGCAGTGGCTTTGGCTTGGTTTCACGATTATTTGATTTCGCATGCAACTCATGGAAGGAAGGAACATGGATACGCTGTGAATCTGAATCTGAATCGGCTCCAAAAGTTGACATTTTACTACGCGTACAACAGAAATACAACTCTTGACGTTGGTCTTGGTCGTTGTAAACGTGACTTTTTTTAGTATACTCGTGTGTGTGTATACAAGTAGCGTGTAATTTTGTGGTGGTAATAGGTAACTTGTTCAGTTGTATATTTTTATGGAACTCACTGTCATCAGTAAAAAGCTCCCCCTAGTGTCTATCAACTGTATATCATATCAGCGCGCCATGGGCTGCGGGGAAATGGGCATAGGGACGGGGACTGGAATTAAGATGTGTATAGATGTTTATTTCTGGTAGTGGGTGAGACGTGAGAGCCATGCACATATACATTTGCTTTTTTGATAGCGTACACGTTATGTGCCATGCGCAGTTATAAAGAGTGTGTAGGTGTTTGCAGCAAGTTTGCTTTGAATGGTCTTCAAAGAGCTTTTACAAAAAAGCTCGTTTTTTCTTTGAACAGGGTGTAGAAAAAGGAGATTTTCGAGATTTACTATGTGTCAATTATACATTTCGGATTCAGAAGTTTTGTTTTATTAAAGATTGATGTTTCGTTTAAAAAAAGAGCTGTAAAAAGTTTTGATTTCAATTCTTAACCTCAACTTTATAAGGTCTAAAACGGAACGTAGAGATGAACATAGATAAAGAATTTACAACATTTTCAGACCACTCTGTGCTGACAAATGAGATGGCAATAGCCTAATACCGTTCAATTACATATGGTCTGTTCACACGGTTTTGGTAATTTTAGTACAATATGTCACAACTTCATTGACAGGTGATCCGATAATTTAATTTTTGACAGAAAAGACTCATCTGGTAATCATATGACTAACGTTTTTGACATAATTGTTACAAGAAACTGTCATTTCAAATATCTGACAATCCTTTGTTTTAGCTGAGGTTAATTTAAATATTTTGCAATCTTTGGTCCATCTTTAATTGTCAACAACCCATACACATTTTGTGTAGTTAAGTTTGCACTTATTAAGCAGTTTCTGTGTAAAACATTTAAAATATCTATATTTAAGTTTAAAAACTATGGGCATGTTTATATTTCTTAGATTTCTGAGAATTTTTGCTGTCAGATTGACAGAGCAGAAGAATAAGAATTAAACAGAATTTAAACTAGCTTCGTATTCCTATTCTTCGTTTTTAAATTGTTGGATAGATAATAATTGAGAAATATATTCCTAAAGTTTTCACAGCAAAAACGAGAAATTGGTCGTATTCACAAAGCTAGTAGCTACGTAGTCAAGGGATTCTGATTGGCTAAATCTAACTACAAAAGTAGTTGAAATTTCCCCTCCGACGTAGGATTCGGCTACAAAGTTAGTGGAGAATGATTTTGACGTTTCACAGTCAGCTGTTCGGTAAAGTAACACGAATTCAAAATGAAATAAATTGTTCAATATTTAAATACAAATATAAATCATTCAAATTGTGGCTTAAATTTGATTTTATTGAATTTAAAAAAACACAAAAGATAAGTTAAAGTTATCAAATTATTTTAACTAACTTATTTTATATATTTGCATTTGTCAATAATATGACAGTTCCAGATTGACTAGCTTTGTAGTGTAGTTTTGTATTCACAAAGCTAGTTGAATTTTGACTACGATGCCAAGCCAGTAGCTTTGTGAATGCGACCATTGTCCTTATGTTTTCGAAAATATTGAAGGCTTCAAGATTTTTGAAATATAAACTGGAAAAGTTAGAAATTAGTTTGAGAATTTGTTTTCTAAGTTTGAAACTAAGATCAAACCATATAAAATATCGTTAAAACCCTAGGTTGTGTTAACATTGGCTTCTTCTGAATCCATTTGGATTGACATCTTAAAATTTGAGCTTGCTCCTACTTTATGGCATGAAAACGATAGTGAATAGGATAGACACTTTTTTGACATTTCTTCAAATTTCACGGTGTAATTCTCAAAGCCAATGTGCATTCTGCAATAATCGATATCTTATCACTTTGAATATAAAATGAAACAACCTCTAAAATATTTTAAACAATTTCGAATTGCGTTTATTAAATCTAAGCACTTATTAAACATTAATTAAATTCTTGTTCTTATTTTAAATATTTTATAGGTATATGTAAAAAAAAACTATCATAAATTGTGTCAAAAACTTGGCATTACAATTATTAATAATACTAAACTATGTTTTCGCTTCGCAAAAAGTTCGTTCGATTGTCTATTTACAAAAACTTAAGAACTAAATGAAAATATTAATGATCTTTTTCGAATTTAAAAACTACATAGCAGTTTCCAGTGGCTGGCTGTAACTACGGCTATCTTGCTGGAGCGGATTCATTGGACTGCTTGATCCTTCTTCGTCGAAATTTGTTTCGAGTAATGCCTCCGATTTGGATCGCATATAGGAACTAGAGCGTGGCTCTTGGTCGGCAGTTTGGTAAACAGTCTTTGGGCGTTTGTTGGCCTCTCTATGGGGATGTAGGGTCGGCTGAGTAAATTGTGGCGGAGCCTTACTACTTCGAACTGCAGTGTAATACGAATCGGGACGTCTTATATCGGCTGGATTTTCGTGATGAGCATTTTCTCTGACCAAGTCTTGATAGTCTTTCCTCGGATTGTTATCGGCTGGTGTGAAGTTGAAGTTATCAATTTTCTCTTCATAGGGTAGCGTACTGGATTGTGACTGATTAGATGAGTAGGGAAGAAAACTACTATGACTTTGTTCCTTTTCTCCTGGTTTATACTCGGGAAGAGTGTGTTTAAGTTCATTTAAGAACGCCAAGTTCTCATTGTGGGTTCTCAAAGGCAGTGTACTGGCATTGCCATAGTAATCCGAACCTATTTCATCCATATCTCCAGTATCTGTTAAGTGAATTATGGGTGAGTCTTCAGTTAGACTGGCGTTTGTGGAATTGTTCCTTGTACTTGCAAAAGTTGAATTGTCTCTGTAGCCTTCATTACGGTAGGATAGCTCAAAACGTTCTGATGGATTGGAGGCATAAATCGCCTTGCCCGTTCCTCTAGGCGTACCAATTGTGGCTACCCTTGGCTCATTCCCATGACCAGAAACATGTGCACCTTTTGAAGGACTTTGATTGGAGTACTCCCCGTATTTTGTGGTATGAGGTTGGATCTTATGAGTCTCAGCGGTTTGGTTAAAAAATTCCTTCCCACTGACACTTGGTCCTTCGTATGTATCAAAACTAGCTGTCGAACTTAATACACTCTTGTCCATTGAATCAATTGATCCATTGGATTCCATTTTCTTATAGTCTTGAGCTAAATTCCGTGTAAGTGTTGCTGTTGATGATGACACGTTCTAATATGGCATTTTAAAATAAAATAAAATTAATATAAAAAATGAAAATAAATAAAGAATCAAATAAATTAAATTAAACAAAATAAAAAAAACTCATACGAAATTGCGTCGCCGTAAAGATCCTTGAGGATCAATGCCGTTTAAGCTTCTTAAACTCTGCCGAATACTGTTTCTCCTCTGCAATCGTTGAACATGCCTATGTTTGGACTTGGCATACCAACAGAAAGCCATCATAATCAGGAGTATGATGGCTAAAATAAATGCTGAGATGATGCTTACTGCGAAGACATCAGCTCTCCAGGATAATGGATCAATTACAACCTACAAATTGTCAAAGTCAAAGTATAATAAATGTTGATGTATATCATAGATAAGGTCTGACAAAATACCTTTGGATCTATTTCACAAATGAATCCTAGCTCTAGATTACACTCTTCAACTTCAATATCTCGGAAGATAAAACTGGTACACTTGTCAATGTGATTGTAGTCTTGGATCCAAACTTTTTCTGGATATCTATTCAAGAAAAACTACACTTTTCAAAAACTCTTTTAAAATATATATGCAAACTTACTTCAAATGCTGCATTTGGCTCTGAAGATAAGCCCACAAAGTAGCACTGTCAGTTCGAATAAATGGCATCGATGCATTATCTGAACGACAAAAGTCTCTAGCCTCTCGGAATGGCATCGGAGCACCAATGTAGATGAAACAAGTATCCATCACTAGAGCCCATCCTGGTGGACATTTTCCATCAAGAATTGTCTGATTGTTCATTTGGAATGGAACTGCTTCTACTTCTAGCAAATATGGATCATCTATTTTACGAAATCAAAGACATATTGATATATTTTTAATAAATAAAATTATTAAACTTATGAATCGCATACCTGATTTATCACGAATTCGTGATTGCACTGAGATTGATTCATTGAAACTCCAGTAATTGTGACGTGCGTCTACTTTAGATTTCCACAGCTCAATAGTGCTAAAGAAAAAGGAATTTAAAACAAATATTAAGATTATTTTTAATGATAAAACTTTAACTTAACAAAGTAGAATTAAAACTGAAGATTTATAATTCTCCTCATATTTATTATCATTAAAGATTTGAAGGCTTTCATATTGCTAAGATACAAACTTTTGTTTAATTCGTGGTTAGGCATCATAAAAATTGATTTATTGCATTAACTAATATTCTAGAAAATTTCTATACTAATTCATGCTTTTTTTTTATTTCGCTAGTATTTTCTTAAAGGGTTTTTTTTCAAGCTAAATTTTAAACAATCTATTATTAAGAATTTTGCTTCATATTTAGCAGTTTAAAAGTTGTTCCAAATTTTGTATACAATGTTTGTTCAATAAAATTTCCTTTAATTAAAAACAGTGCAACTGAACACATCTAAATTGTGACAGTTCGTGGAAAAAATTAAGCAAACAAACCTTTTTGTAGGAAGCAGACCTAATTTTATATGTCAAAAACTTAAAATAGCAATGGGTTCAGACGACATAAGGGACTAAGGCAAGTTTCTAGTATCTGATTGGCCAGCTGCCAAAAAATTACCTTCCAATTAAGTCAACTTTAATGGAAAGTTGACTGGAAAGTTAGTCAAGAAAAATCGCACCAACTATTAAGCCATGTCTACTTTTATCAAAATGACAGCTGATCGTGTTTATTTATTCAACTAAAAGCTGAACTTTATTACTCTTTGATTTATTAGTTTTCTGCAAAACTTCATTTAACGCTTTTTGTAAAAGAGTTCCTTGTCAAATTGGAAATGAAATAAGTAATATTTCTTTACAATACAAAAAACAAATCGTGGTGGACTTGTAGCTTACCAGAGGAGTGTTTTGTAGACAGTAATTTTGATGGTTCTTTTTGTACTATGAACTTAAAGTAGAGGTTTGCGAAGCATAGTTCTAAAATTGAAATTCATGACACTTGAAAAACTAACTAGTTGCCTTGGTCAAAATTTACGTTCAAATAATGAAGTTGACTGCAAATAAAGTCCCTTATGTTGCCTGAACCTGCCCAATTTTAGTGTTTTTATTTTTGTAAAATGTTAAGAGACAGTAAAATATGACAAATTCCTAATGTCATTTGTTTTTTTTTTAGTGACTTTAGAAAACGGTTTTAACATTTTACTAAACCTTTCTAAAATTTTGAACCAAAAAATGCAGTTAATTTTAATTGTTATGTGTATAGGAAAAATTAGGTTTTCCTTTGGCTTTTTTGGTTACTTTGATCGTTTTTAATTAATTTTAATTAACTTATTTTATAGCTTAATACTTTACCTGTTCCAATACTGCATATCATAGCTGTTGTATTAGTTTTGAAAGGATAAAATATTTTTTGACGGAAGGAGAAAACATGCAATGGAAAGATAGAAAATAGGTAAAAGAATAAAAACTATCATTTTTACAGAGGAAACAAATTAATTTCAATCAGAAGCAAAAACTCTGCTTTATAAGAAAGAACATACTTTGAATTATTAACGGTTATCATTTCGTAGTCATTCTCAAAGTTTTGGAATATATTGTCGACATATTGTTGGCCAGCAGTTCCAGCTACAATGGTTGCTCGTCCTTGATAACTGGTGGCAACGTTTCTAAAAAAAAAATAGAAAAGAAGTTTTAAAATCTTGACGGTTTAAGATCACAAATTTTCATACTCATAAAATCCGTTGTGCGCTGTTGTTTGGTAGATGGGAAGTCGAACTTTGTTGAAACCTGACACCTCCATAATTCTACTTCCAATATTACTATGGACGTAATTGTATGTAAAGTTCGATATGACTTGTTTCAATCGAATGACGTCATGATAGTTAGCATCGTTTTGGGCAATATAATTCCTATAAAGTATAACTTCTTGATACGGTGAAGATTGTCTGGCTTCAATATGCAATGTAGGTCGATTATGATTTTTCACGAAGAGGTTATGCTGAATAAAGCCTTTCAAAGAAGTTGCTGTCCCACGGGAATCGGCTCGAATATATAAACCTCCTTGATTTTCTTGTACCAAATTGTTCTGGAAAAAATATCACTGATTTAAAATATTTGAACGAATTCATAATGGTTAAATTACCGTAAAGAAAAATGACTGCATGTTTTGAACATCAACTCTAAGAGCACTTTCACAAGTTGAAAAGTTTCCATACAGTTGTCGGCAGTTGTTTTTGAATTTATTTGAACCCAGAGTAAATGTAGGTGACACCTCTCCAGCGGATGCATATGTGACTGCAGACTTCGTAGTTCCACTGATTTGAGAGTATGTCAAATTATGTTGTGCATCTCGATCTGAAAAAACAAAATAATTCCTTTAGATTCGCTTCAAAAGCATTAAATTTTGTCTTACTTAGTCCAATGGCTGAAATTGGCACAGTGACAACCTCGGCAATGAATCCATGTGTTTCTGGAGCACCACTCGCAATAAGACGTATACTCAAAGTTGGCCCAGTAGTCTTGAAAAATGAATTTTGATTCGATGAATCAGCTTCAATCTGTCCAAGGAATTTGGAAGAAATATTATAGATGTCGCCATCGTACAACTGGATAGTATCTGGCCGGCCATACTCCTTGGAATGATTAAACAAGTTCGACTGCAGTAAGCGGAATCCAACAGGCTTTGCCCGATAGACTGCGTTGAAAATTTTGACACAGTTAACTGGATTATTGTCGTATTTGTAGTACAAAAGAATTCGTTCTTCTACTGTTATCACTTTGTTTGGATCACAGATGTCGACAAGAGAGTAGAGATGGTAAGAAAGATCCAATGATTTCAGAGGAACAAAACTGGAAAGATCACTTTCTCGCCCTTCGCCAGTCAGTGAAATGATATTCAATCCATTACCGAAAGTATTGTTAATGTGAAGTAAATTCAAGTTCACTGAGCCACTTGGCGAAATAAGATTGATGCCATGGTGAGCTGAGTTAAGAATGGTAACCGAAGTGATCTTTGGATTCTTGAAGATTGCCTGAATGGCGGATGATTTCTCATTATGTAAGATTCCAGCATGTTCTATACGCACATATTCCAATTGACTTTCTTTAGCTGACATCAGACCATGAGTCCTGATATCATGTACGCGATTTTCGTATAAATTTTGCTCGAAGTCTGAATGTGCGAATCGTATTCCACCCCAATATGTGGCGTCATCGGTTTCCATGTTCCCATAACAACTCACGAAGACGAATTCATCATTCCAGTGGCATTCATGAAGTCTGCCGTACAATTGTCCATTTAACCTCTCAGTGCAGTCTTCTAGTCTGTTTTCATCTCCTTTGCATTCCAATGGCTGAACCCATGACCAAATTCGAGTAAGGGAATTCGTGTGGAACTCAATACGACGATCATGACCATAGTAAACATTCAGCGGGTCATATCCAAGCTCTCGACACACCACCTGTGCATTTCTTTCGGTAAACCTTTTATCACAAATCGGCACCCATTGAAGAGTTGTATGATTGAAGTACTCCAAGAACCCTTCGTGCACAGAGTACATTTCATCATCATGAGCTCTAGATGAACAATTTCTTGCAGTACACAAACGTATGGAATCATGTGAGACAAGATTTTCCAAGGATCTCTTGTTAAGCATGGTATAAGATTCATGGGACTTGGGAGGTCGTGGTTTCATAATTATTTGGGAATCTTTATATCCAATGGCATTAAGAGTTCCTAAAACGAGGATACCTACATTCGGTTCGAATTCCAAAACTGTTCCAAATTGTATCGTCAGCGTTACACCTGGCATAACAGTGATATCCGAGATAACATTGTAAGGCTCTGGTCGTCTCTTCAACACAAAATCTCCTGATATCCTTCCTCCAATCTTATTTGTATTGGCATTTAACTCTTTGCCGTGATTGGTGCTCGAGTCCACTGATACACTGGCATCGAAGGAGTTCTCGATAAGGTATGGCTGGAATACAACTTCTGCGTGGTTGTTCCAGTTGTCAAAATCAAAGATTCTCGACCGAATGTATGCTGGATCCGAAGATCCCCACCAGTTCTCCATTGCATAGAGGAAGTTATTGAGCCTGGCTGATCTGACTCCCGCTATCAAGTCGAAATCCATGGAATTCTGTACAATCAAATTTCTGTGGATTTTTACCTTCTGAACTCCGTCGAAACGAATGACAGCTGTTTTCGGTAAAGACCTCTGTTCTTGTTTTAAGGTTCTTATTTGAGAACGCATTATAGAAGCTCGGTAGCTAGCTACCGGGTCGTATCGATTATCCTTTATTGTGTTGTACTCGAAAATAGCTGGGACTTCTCCGATGATCTCACTTAAACTGTCAGCCTTGACTTCAAAGACGAATTTACCATTGTTGTTCTCCATTCGATTGTAATCAAACTTCAATTTTTTCTCCATGCCATCTAATGCGATCAATCCCTTCCGACAGTCATTGTCGAGGAATAAGTTTGAAGTGAAGTTCACGGAGGCGTAGTGACCCTTAATGTTTATCATGAAATCCCTATTCCGCCTCCAGGTATTGTTTCCCAGAAAGATGCTGTGCGTGAAATTCTCGTTATACTGCCAGACGTACGGAAGTGAGATGTCCAAGCCTCCATGAAGATTCGACTCGATGGTATTGTCTTGCAAGGCATAGTGGAAGAGGTTATTCGAAGAACGAAGATCCTTAGAGACGTGACGAATGCCTAGGCCATTTTGGAAGATTAACGTGTTATTGATGTGAATTGTCACCTCGGAGATGTTGCTCGAATGGACATCCCAAAATGGTGCCTTCACCAGAAATGCTTCAGCATCGTTAGAACTTATTTCGGAATTGGAAATCTTGATTGATTCGTTGGCCTTTCGAAGGTAATGTTCACCGTTTTGTCCAAAGTACCGATTGTAGTAGAAGGCCGAAATGGCTCGAGCATTTTTCTGGATTTTTGTTGATCTGATGGTCAGCGAAGGAATTGGTCCTCCAGTCACTCGATTTCGAACGTCCTGAACAGGTGCTGACAGTGTTGAAAGCATAATCACAGCACCTCCCAAGGCATTCTTACCACTTTCATAGTACAAAATGATTCCGTAACTGCTGCTAGTTACTGGAAACACACTCAGATCTCGTTTGACTTCCCACAATTTTGATCGATCGTTTTCTGTCTGAGAATCAAGAATGGATATTCGTTCTGTTGATCGGTTTTCGATGGGATTCAAGAGCTGGATGCCCATGACATAACCCGGCTGGCATCGGATCGCCATTTTTCTGATCACATTTTCACCTGACTGTTTTTCGGTTATTATGTATTTTGTTTGCCATGTGCCGAGATCGAAATTAAAGTCATGTTTTGGAAGGAATACAGGTTCGTAGTCTGTGTCAAAGGTATTGAAGTCTGGTGCCATTTTAAACCATCCACCAAGCTCCCTCTGATCGACTGCAGAAACGACTGGGTTGTGTGAAATTCCACTGCCGAGATTATCTTTTATCAATGAGCCATGAATTCGCAAGCCCAACTGCTTCAGACTTATTCCATCACCCTTATTGTTTGTGAATTCACTGTTCTTGATGTTATTGATGGATTTTCCTCCAAAGACATCTGAATAAATGACTCCAAGACCGTCATTCAAATTATCAACAATGCGAACATTTTCCAAGTTGTGTCTGGCAAAATCCATTTGGACTGCAGGCTTGAACGAGTTGGTTTTATAATCAAACAAACCAGCCTTCTCGACAGTAACGTACTGGAGGTCTGCACGTTCAGCTAGCATACTGAATCTCAAGCCAGCCCAACCTCCATCGTGACAACGGACCCCAACGTCATTATCGTGTGAACATGAATTCTCGAATTCGCCGCGAGATATTCTCTCTGAGCGACATTTGGTTATGTCAACATCATGTTCCGTACATCGAATGTTTGAAGCAATAACGTCTTCCGTTGTGCCAACTCCTGGCATTTGTGAAGGATGCAGTCGCCAGTCTAGAGGGTTGAGAGTATACCCGAGATGATGGCATACCAAGGCAGCATTTATTATATTCCAACCGTAGTCACATACGGTTCCCCAGCGGTCATCGAGGAAGATCTGCAAACGACCCTCGTGCTCCCCAGATCCACCGAGCAATCGAACTGGAACATCTGTGAGGTCTTCTTTTCTCATAATGGACTCGGTTTCCATGTCTATTGCTTCCACATCTTCTCCATTTACATCAACAGTGTCATTGGTCGTTGGGGGCATAAGGGTTTCTCTCTTTAATGTTAACAGAATGTCATCCGGTCTTCTACCTCTTGCTTCAAGCTTTCCTGCAACCATCATCCCCACACTTGGATCAAATTTCAGCGTCACATCTGGCTGTAGAATAAGCTTGCCTCCGGGACGAATATTTATGTCCCTATTTACTCGATAGGTTCCAGAGGGTATCATTTCTTGACCATCAACCTCCCCACCAAGCAAATCGGAACCTTCATTGAAGAACTTATGGACGAACGTTGGTATCGAAATAATAGTAGAACTTCCCGGATTCGAGTTGTGCAATAAATATGGCAGATATTGAATCTTCGCTAAATTGTATCGATCATTTCGATGAAAAAGTCTTTCGTAAATTTTGAACTCGTTTGTGAAGCCAAGCCAATTATAAGTTGCATTGATAATCTGACTTTGATCACAGAGCTGTGAACCAATCTCATACTGGGAGTCATAGTTCGAAATTATGTTGCGGAAAATATCTACATTACTCGATGAGACTACAATTGGTGCCGAAACTCGGGAACGCGGATTTAGCTTCTTTTCTCCAGCTTCAAGGGAGGCTGGGCCAAAGGGCTCTCGAATCTTGTTTTCTCGTACGAAATTTCTTGTAAACAGAAGCCATTGAACGTCTTTGTCACTATAAGGGGACAATCCCAACGAAACCACATAAACTCCCTTGTTTCGCATGAAGTAGTTATTCTGGATTATTAGCTTCACCGGTAATTCATTGAACTCATCCCAAGGAGGATTCCGTATATACAAAGATCCATAGGACCCATATCTGAATTGATTGTATTCGATTCTTCCCACAAAGTTCAAAGCAGGACTCATAAGTATTGAGTTCCGTTTGCTATTCTCAAACATATTGTGGCCTATTTGAAGTTTGAGAACTTCTTCGCTGGGGTTTTTCAAGGGAAACCAACAAGTGTCAATGTAAATATCGTCCAAATTGCTTGCATTAAAATGATTTCCAGTTATGTTGATCCAAAGTGGAGCACAAAAGTTACCATGATTGATGCCGGTCTCTAAATTATTGAACATATCTGTATACTCCACAGTTGTTGTTTGGTTCAAAGGGATGAATTCCTTTCGATCTATTTCTTTGGTTTCGTTAAGCCACACTGCGAAGCCAAAACCCTGATTAGAACTTATGGAACTTCTTGAAATATTCCTATTTCCACCGTAGTAAGTGATGTTGACTCCATCGCCTTTGTTAAAGCTTATATTGCTGTGAGTGATGTTGACATCTCCAGCGCCACCTGTCACATGGACACCAGAAACATGACCATTATTCGATATAGTGGTCCCCTGAATTTGCAGCTGAGAGCGGATGTTGTCAATGGCAATACCACGTCCAGAGTTGTCCTCCACTACAGAGTCAACTACCTTTAAGTCAAATGTTCGTGTAGGTCCGGTTGTGAGGCGTATAAATCCTAACACTTCCGTTCGCATTTCCGCTCGAAACTGAATGTACAATTTATCTTTCGTACTAGTAACAGCTTGGTGTCGAGTATAATTGCGTAAGTTCCATGAAGACAAAACACGGTCCCCAGGGGAAGAACCATCAAATATTGTAATTGTCGCCGATTCATTTCGTGCGACAGTGAAGTAATCAAAATGAACTGTCAACACGTAATCCGGATGTGTAAAGAAATATTTGCCACATTCCTTAGCCGCTCCAGCATAGAATTTCTGATGCATCGATAGACTTATCGGAAAGGTCTGACCCGACGTTGTTGGCAAGGTACAAAAGTCATGTATAGTTGCTCGATCAGTTCGCAAATCTGGACGGAGATCATGGCCAACGTATTTTATGCCATCTGCGGCATTGTCAACTATCATACATCCTTCCATGCTAACCGAACCAAAACTGGAGTTAACAAAAACCCCAATTCCATTGCTTTTTCGGACAGTTATGTTTTTCATTGCAAAGCCTCCTTCAGGAAGAGTGGTGTTTATGCCTGTGTAAGCTGAGTGATTTATGACTATGTGCTCCATCTCTGGAGGGAGGCCAAGAACTTCTAGGGCCGACTTTGCATCTCCTTCCCGTCCATATCCGGCTTTCAAAATGTCCACATATTTCAATGCCGATTGTGATATTGCTGAATATACTGTGTTATCAAGACCTAACGATTTGGCTGCTGGAGCATTCTCGAAGCGCAGTCCTCTCCAGTGTCCAATGACATTCTTATGGACTGGAATACATTGTATACCTATGTCACTATGGTAATCACAAACTCCTGAGCCCAGCTGTCTGGTGAGCCAGGCGCAATCAAAGAGCGATGATTCAGTTCCTTGACACTTGGGTTCCTCGTACAGTAAACGAGGTACCTTCTTTGCAGAACGTTCCATCCAATTCCAAAATCTTCCGCCTCGAAAACCCATCTGCCGGCACATTGTTTCATAATCCATTTGTGTCCAACTAAAAAAATAAATATTTATTTATTGTAAAGTTCAAAAACTACAAATATTTACTTTCTAGAGTTTGTGCAAACTGAACGCCATTGTCCTTTGTGGAAAATTTGCAATCGTCCCTCAAGCGGAGTCGGCCCATCAACTAATCGTGCTCCTAGTTCCTCAGGGTCAGGAAAAACCCTGTTGGAACTATCACGGGATGTAAAAGTAATTCTTCTAGTTGGTGTTCCCTTAAAAAAAAAATAAAAACAATACAAAAACAGTTCATAAACATAACATAATTAAATTGGCATATTAAGCGCAATAGTTAGCGCCACTCCCTAGACAAGACATCTTAAGAATATGTAATTAACTCACAGAAAAAACACCCTAATGTGTCTTGAATGAGTTAATTCAATCTGCAAGCGTTCGGAATCAAAGGGAAAAGATGACAATTAAGAAGCCACGACCCAGAGACCATTAGGTCAGTTAGCTCATTCAATTTCAATTAGGCGAGTATCTTTTGTGTTCACTGCACCACATTTTGACTAGGGACGCCCGACTGAGAAAACTGAATCATTTGCTAATCTTCTTAAATTTACATTGAGGAAAATATGAAGACAGTTTATGGTGTGTATAGGTCATTTGTTTTTTTCATTTTCAAATGGAAAATAATAATTGTTCGTTTGATAGTAATTTGTTTTAAAGGCATTTCCTGTAAAGTGTTGTTTTGTCGATCATAAAACAAGTTCAACGCTTGGATAGGTAGTCTTGATGAATTAGACATGTTTAAAATGGTTCAAAAAATAATCTGATGAAATACATGCGCTACTAATAAAATAAAACTTCTTAAATCGCATGAATATTATTGAAATTCGAAACATTTCGTAACGCCTTATAAAATCAATGAACCTTAAAGCTTAACATAAGGTAATGTAAAAATCCCAACGAAAATTTGCACACATAGTAATATTGAGATTTTGTTCGATAAGCTACCTGTCAAAAGAAAAACAATCTCTCGTCTTGAGTCAAAAATAAGGCCATTAAAATAAAAACCTTATCGAAGTTATTTATTTGGGTTTGGGTTATTGATTTTACTCTGTTAAACTTTGTCTCTTTCTTCTCTTTGAGCTGTCAAATTGAAGTAAACAGCGAGCGACAGGAATCGTTCTTGTAAGATTTTAACGAAACTTAACGAATCGCATCTGAATTGTATTTTAAGTATTTAAACGTTTTTCTTATGCATGAATATAATTTAGCTTAATCTATTATGGATCAAAAATTACAGATGCCATAGACTTATTAAAGTTCGTAGTAGTTTAATGTAGAATTTCGACCTTTTCTTCTAAAACTAATGTATGGATGCAGTCAATCTTAAAAAAGTAACTACTTTTCTTCGCAATAAAATTATACTTTAATATATAATGCGAAGTTGGATTTTTATGACCTAAACTTAAAAATACGATACAGAAAGAAGAAATAATTTAATGCTTTGAATTAATTAAACAACTGGAAACAAAAAAAATCTGGTTTCTTGACGATAAAATAATTTAAAGCTAAGAAGTCTGGTTTTCACTTTTACTTGAAACGAAAATGAAAAAAATATACATAACTAGATGGGATTTGACGTTTGATTTGACTTTATAAACTTGATAAAGTTTTTGAAATAAGTCGAAATATAGGCTTTTTTATTTGCTTCCCAAATTCAATTTCTAAAGCCAAGCTAATAGAATTAATTTTTGTTTAATAATTATATTTTAATTTTAAGAACAATTTTTGTAAAGTGCTTTGTTTTCATTAAACTTATTTAAGCTTTTAGCATTTTGAACGTAAATTTTTAATGGAAAAACACTTTCTTTGATTTTTACGAACAAAAATCAATGTAAAAAATTTGTTCAAATTTAAATGTAAGAAGGTGCCAAACTGAATGACGCATCATATTTTTTTTTTTTTTTTTTTTATAATAAACACACACTCAAGGGGATATTACTACCCTTATTATGCAGATGCACAGTGTGAGCACTAGGAAGAGGAGAGAGGGTTTAAAAGGAGATGTCGGTGCACATTGGTTTTGAATTCCTGAATATTGCAATGACTAGGAAAGACAGAGTGTGGTAAGGCATTCCACATTCGCGTAGTACGGCTAAAGAACGAATCTCTGTATTTGACAGTACGACCGAAGTTGGGCTCGAGGGTATACTGATGAGCATTCCTAGAAGCGCGAGTATTACGGTTGAACTGTTTAAGGGGAGGAATGCAACTGGCTATTTCACTAGAGCATAAACCGTTAAAATAACGGTAAAAAAGGGTCAGACAAGAGACCTTACGACGATGTTCAAGCGAAGTAAATGAACTTATGATGATATTATCACCTATCAATTTAAATGCTCTACGTTCAATACTATCCAAGAGGCTTAAGTAAGTTGCAGGAGCACCAGCCCAGAGATGGGAGTTATACTCAAGCTTTGGACGTATGTAAGTCTTGTAGATAACAGCCAGATCAGAAGGGGTGAAATATTTCTTGCATCGCCTAAGAAAACCCAAACACCTTGCGGCATTTTTGGCAACATCGCGTATGTGATCATTCCATAAGAGGTGGTTGGTGACACACATACCGAGAATATCGAGGTGTTCAGTCTCATTGATGCAAGTGCCATCCATGGATAATGGCAATGGGGGTATATCTCGCTTTAACGATACAAGACAGCATTGCGTTTTCGAAGCATTAAATTCCACGCGGTTTTTTAATCCCCATTGAACAATGCTGTTTAGATCGGAATTTAATGAGCTTATCATATTTTGTCGTTGCAGTTCCACATCCGAAGAAGAGGGATGTGAGTCTGAAAACGAATATGAAAAGCTAAGAGTACTATCGTCAGCGAAACAATGAATTGGATTAGATGTTGCAGACAGAAGATCATTAATAAAAATGAGAAAGAGTGTTGGAGATAAAACAGAGCCCTGGGGCACACCAGCATTTATTTTATGGTTTTCAGACTTGAATCCATCCAATACTACTTGTATTGAACGATCCGAAAGGTAATTACTAATCCAATGAAGCAGGGATTCATGAAAACCGAATGCACGCATTTTCGATAAGAGAGCCTGATGCCAAACCCTATCAAATGCTTTTGAAATATCAAGTGCAATAATCTTACTTTCTCCAAAACGATGTAAAGATTTGCTCCACTGTTCGGTGAGATGAACCATGAGATCACCAGTGGACCTATTGCTACGAAAGCCGTATTGCCGGTCATTAAGAAGCTTTCGATCTCCATGACCTTGGAAAGAAGGGACGTAAGTGCAATCGGTCGGTAGTTAGAGGGTGAGAAAGATTCGCCTTTTTTGGGAATAGGCTGGACAAATGCCGTTTTCCATCCGCTCGGAACGAGACCTGAGGAGTAGGACAGATGAAAAAGCTTACGCAGTGGTTTTGCCAGCGTTGAAGAACACCTCTTCAGAACAATAGCGGGGATACCATCCGGACCAGCAGATTTATGTGTGTTTAGATCTCTTAGGACTCTTGCCACAGTACGAGTGCGAAAAAAGATTGGTCCCATAGAATCACTAACTCGCTCAAGTACAGGCGGAGTCATAACACTCACTGGCAGCGTAGAATTGGCGGCGAACTGCCTAGCAAAGAGATTAGCTTTCTCTAAAGAGCTAACAAAAGGAGTGTCATTATCAACGAGCGTAGGAACCGAAGAAGAGGAAGAATTCCTCATGTTTTTTACAAATGACCAAAAATTTTTACTGCCTTTGGGACATTGCAGTATTTTTTGCCGTAAATTTTGGTCATGTAAAAATTTGGTCCGTCGAATATGGGCGTTGCAGGTCTTCCTGGCTTGTTTGAACTTTTTCCGGCTTTCCTCAGTACGGTTGGCTTTATAGCAACGGAAACTAACCTCTTTGGCCCTAATAACCTCTTTACAGCTCGCATCAAACCAAGCGTTTCCCTTGGGTCTGATACTTTTAACCCTGTTTGGTATAAAAGTTCTCATTCCCAGGAGAATTAAACTTGTGATCATATCAGCGCTGACGTCAACGTCACTATCGAGGAAGCATAGTGACCAGTTAAAGATCCTGAAGTAATTATTGAGGCCGTCCCAGTTGGCTTTCTCGTATTGCCAAACGGTTCTCATAGGAGCACTTTCTTTAACTGAACAGTTTTGACACGAGAAATTTGCTGATATAACACAATGGTCAGATGTGTCTAGAGGAGATAGAACACTAACAGTGTACTTATCAGGGTCAGAGGTAAGAAACAAGTCAAGAGTGGTTTCTGCTCGACCTTCAACGTCCGATATTCGGGTGGGCTCGTTGACAAGCTGAGTTAGGTGGTTCAACTCAGCGAAGATTTCTGCACACACTCCATCGGGTGTTGTCTGGCCTGAATGTTGAAGCCATGAAGAATTGTGTACATTGAAATCGCCCGTAACAACGATTTCAGTGCGAGGATAGGACGAAACAATTCTTTGGATGGAATCAGACAAAGCATCAAATTCACGAGAAGTTGATACTCTGTCTAAATTTGGGCTTCGATAAAGGAAGCAGTAGTGAATGATTTGCTTATTCACGGAGAATTTAAACCACATATAATTAAAAAAGGAATTGGTGCAAAGACCATATTGTGGTAAGAGCTGATAAGCAACATCATTCCTAATGTATATGGCGAGGCCATGGTGGGAAAAGAATAAAGGCACCAAGCTATACCCATGAATAAAAAATTCAGCAGGATCGGAATCCTCACCTACTTGGGTTTCACTTAGTGCCAAAACAGCTGGCCTGTATGAAACAGTATGGCGGTATGCTAACAAAAAATTTGCCCTTAGCCCACGAATATTACAATAATCTACTCTGAATTGTCCAGTCATTGCAAAATAAAAAAAATGTCTAAAACCAATACAGATAGAAATGAAAAATAAAATTCACTGAACTGAAACACAGAATAATTATCAATACCCTTCACTGCTAGTGTTATGCCTTAGCAGTGACGAGAACCGATCCGACCCTGTGATGCAAAACAGTAAATTCAATTCAAATAATCTGCTGAAACACAGATTAGCAAATGCACCAATTCCAATTGTAATTGATACATAAACTAGGCTGTGCAACTGTGGAAGAAGGGGAAAGTAAGGATGGGATGGTACTCACTGTGAAGTGCTGTGCTGCGTGGCTTATCATTTTTTGTTTTCGGTGTGTTTTTGTTGTTTTTTGAGTGGCGTGATTTTTATGTTATTTTATTATGGGGTTGCACTATTGTTTTTTTTTGTTGCTTTTTTTTAGGAACCACTAATATTAATTTATGTTTATTTTTTTTGTTATGGTAAATTATTGTTATTTTTGTTTGTTTATAAAACTGTTTGTGTATATGTTTAATTGTTATTAAATTTATTTGATGATAAGAAAAAACTGCTCCACGACACGTTTACGACCAATAAAAATAAAAAAGAACGAGCACAGACAGAACGGAGACGCACAACACAGGGGCAACCTTCCCCAACAAAGGTTCACTGACAACTGAGAAGATAGTGCAACAAATGTCAAAAATTTACATTTACACTGGGCAGCAGGGTTTTGTAATTGACAATCAAGTTACCAGTGCATAGAACTGTCATGCTTAAGGTCTTGGGTTCAATCCCTGTCTGTGCCAATTAACTTTTTTTACTGGTACTGCCTCTTGCCAGGAATAGACAAATTCTCCAAGAATAATTCTTGTCAAGAAAAGTGCTTTTTCAAATTAGCCTTTCGGATTCGGCATATAAACTGTGGGTCCCTTACATCTCTGACAACATTACTCGCACACAGGAATGGTTGAGAGTTGTAAGTCACTAGGCTCTAGTTGTCAACGGACTATTGCTCCACCTAATCCTCCAAGAGTTAATCTTTTCATGATAATTGTTTTCTGAAATTAGCCATATATAAACAAATTATGCTCCTTCCTCAGTTCGAGATCGACTTTAAAATCAATCAATCTCGTCAGTTTTTTGAAAACCTTTTTAAACTCTAAAAAATTGATTAAAGGATTTTTTAGGCTAATTTCCTGAATTAAATTGTTTTCATTAAAATTCGTGTTGATCTTCCAAAACGCTTTATTTAATATTCCGTTTTCACATCAGTATCTTGTTAACTTCCAAAAAATCCTCATAAGTTTTTAGGCTTCACCTGTCCTACGTAAACCTTAAAGAAACGCTTAAGTATTTAAGCTAAAACGGCTCTTAAAATTTAAAACGCAAACCATTATAGTCGTAAGGTTATATCAACAAGACTTTGGAAATATATTGAAAATAATATAAACGTAATAATGTTGAAAACGGTTTTTTCTAAATCAAAACTTCATTTAGAGTCCTTTAAGTCTTCCCATTACTTATGAGAACTTTGCAAAAATGATTTAAAAAATAAAGATTTGTACAGTGCACAATTATCATCAATTTTTTTATCAAGAACTATGTTGCGTTCAACCTTAGCCTTAAAAATACCGTGTTATATTTTTCACTTATAATTTTAAAGAGATTAATTTAAAAAACCTGGTGTAATAGAGAAATTATAAGGTGAGATTCAAATTCAGGACAAGAAAATCCTTTGGAAAAGTATTTTTGGTTTGGTTTTTGGCAGAAATAAAAATTAATTGTATTGACCAGTATATTTTATTGTGGTTTTGGTGAAGACATTTTTGTTTGAAAAAATAATAATTTTACTTTTGTCTTTGCAAGGTAAATATGTAAAAGAAAAATGAACCCATATAAATCAACAAGATTAAAAATAAAAAAAAAAAACACACAGAAAGTAATACTTTATATTTCTTAACCCTTTGATATCTGATGGCTGCATGGCTTTAACGGTCCTAAAAGTGGACAATTACTTTAAACTAATATTCAGTTTTGCCAACACTTCCCTTTCTCCATAAACCTTGAGAAATAAAATTATTATATCCATAATTTAACTAAAATGTTCAACTGAAAATTAATGCAAGTATTGAACTCAATATCTTGCATTTTTCAAGAGCACATTGACTACAAATGTAGATGATCGGATGATCTCGCTTTGCACTTCAAGTTACTTTTCCACAAATCAAGTTTATCATCCGCATATGCAGAACCTTTAGTCTTGGACGAAATTCTAGATTCGGAAATAAGAGTTAATGAAATTTCAAATGTTATTATTAAAGCAAGAAATGGAAAAGCACTTGGTGAGGACGGTATAAAGTATGAATTTTTCAAAAACGCCTGCCCAACCTTGAACAACAATTTACACTTTTTTAATACGATATTAACAAAAGCTACAATACCAAACTCATTCAAAAAGTCCATGATATTTCCAATACATAAAAAGGGTGATACTAATAACCCTGAAAATGAACACGATGGCTAAAATCTTTTGCGGTCAACTTGTGAGCAGGCTTGAACATTGGGTTGACAAAATGACAATCATGAAATTCTTACGGAGCTTCAAGCGGGTTTCAGAAAAAATTACTCAACTTTCGAACAAATATTTGTCTCACTTCGATAATAAAAGCATTTCAAGCTGGGAAAAAAAAGTTTACTCATTTTTCGTCGATTTAAAAGCAGCGTTTGACCTTGTTAACCGAAATGCACGCTTATACAATCTGTAACAAGTAGGTCTTTCGAAAAAATTATCAAAGTCCTGAAAGAAATATATACGGGGACACAAGCAGCGGTATGGGATGGTTCAGCTTACTCTCAGTAGTTTGATACAGACCCAGGAGTTAAACAAGGATGCCTGTTAAGTGCTCTATTATTTTCGCTCTTTATAAATGACATAGTCTCATGTATAACCGGTGGAATTCATATTGCTGACAGTAATGTTAATGTGCTTTTGTATGCGGATGACCCAATTTTACTATCGGAATCACTTGAAAACCTAAAATTGATGATTAACCGTCTTTCAAATTATTGTGAAACCTGGGGTCTCCCTATAAACATTGAAAAATTGAGAACTATGGTCTTCACACATAGCTCCCGAAGTTTAAATAGAAATAAACGGTACTACAAAGGCAACGAGATTGAAGTTACTAAAGAATATAAATACCTGGGAGTAAAAATGAATACGGTTCTAGACTTCAAAAGCCACCTTTAAGGAAAAGCTTCCCAGAGCTTGGTCAACATAACGGTGCGAAAAATATTTTACAACCAAAACATCACTCTTTCATCTAAATATAAGGTCTTCGAAACCGTTATAAAATCCACACTCTGTTATGCTGCTTAAATTTGGGGAAGAAATGAATTCGAAGTGGTTGAAAAATTTATCGAATTTTTCTGAAAAAAAAATGTTTAATTCATAAAGAAACACCGCAAACTATGCATTCTATCTTGAAACAAGGTTGATTAAAATGTGTACTAATAAACTTAAGTTTCAAGCATCCTGCATTTTAAAAATTTCTGCATATTCTAATACTCGTCTAACGAAAAAATAGCTGCACTACGAACAAAGAAACATCGGCTAGTGGATGATGAAATGGCAAAATATTGCTTCTTATTACAACATTAATTTAGACTGGAACTTCAGTAACCTAGACTCCTTAAAAGAACAGCTTTTCTTCTTAGTGCAAAGAAATGAAGACCCGTAACGCATTGATTGAAGAAGCACGACAATCTGAAAGCAGAATTATATATTCAAAATTAAATTATCACCTCGGCAGTAACAACTACTTTAAGGACAACCTTAGCTACGAAGAAATATCGCTGCTCTTTAAATCGAGATGTGAGCTCATCTACCTTAACGGTAGTCTATACAATGGTGCATCAGACCATTTTTGCACGCTGTGCAACATGAAGGCCAAAGAAGACAACTTTCATTTTATAAGCATTTTTCCAATATTCAAACACCTCAGACTTGCATATCAAACAATGGAACGTTTTACAATGATGGAAACATTAGAAATTTTAGAAGAAACTGGAAAGAATTGTGTAATTTTCTTAAATCTATTATTAAATACAGAAATTTGTTAATGACTGAGTATATTTAAAGTTAAATTTTCCGTTTTATTATGTGTATATAACTTTTCATTACCATTCAAGGTAACGGCTAAGCCAAAGCTATCTCAAATTCATAACTATAATACTTAAACTTTGTAACCAAATAATTGTTCTAATAAAATGAATTACTTACTTCTTTCTGTTAACTATTTTAAATCCCATTGCTTTCAAGGAAAATTTCATATAGGTAACTATCGTGCTCTATTTTTCAGCTAAAGGATAACATTATGTGTATTGAATACAAAACTGGCGCCAAGGATACTGTTGATTTATAGTGTTTTCTTTGTGTAAGGAATTGGATCGATATGGGTTAGGTACAGTCTAGTCCATGATATGGCAATAAAAGTATTTTAAAATTTAAACAATAATAGAGTTGTTCTTGAATTCAATATTGAAAAGTAAATTTATTATTTCATAATAAAAATTCAAATGAATTCAAGGTTGATAGCGAACAGTGCAACAAATCTGAAGTGCAAAATAAAATATTTTAGAGGAAAAACTTTTTCTTAAAAAAATGTTTACCTCAATTTAACATTTTTTTCAATTTCGTCTACAAAAAGTATGGTCTTAATGAAGTATGGTTTATAAATTTAATAACATAATATATGTACATATATCATCAATTAGCATTATTTTCAATGTAAAATTGACAGCCAAATATTGGTACACTGGGCGTATACGCACTATTTTCTTTCGTAATTTTTGTCTTCATTTCTGTTCGTGCGGGTTTGCTTTTAAGACCAGCTTAGACCAGTTCATTTCTAACATAAGAAGTGTATATCCGCCGACCTATTTTTATATTGGTTTAACTTCAATTCCTCCCGCAACAAAAACTGTTTTTGAACTAAACTTCAATAAGCATTATAAAGTTAACGTGATATTTATTATGCAAAACAATTGCTGTTATTATCTTTAAAAAAGGATTAACCTTAAAGGCCAAGAAACTGTCGCTAAGCTCGTTTTTCAAGAAGCTACAACCCTGTCTACTTTCTATAAAGTTTGAATATAAAGTTCGTCCTTTTAAAGAAAACGAGTAAAGTGGTTATTTTTGTTGATTTTCATTGATAAAAACGGCAATGACTGGGCACACTCAAAACGTAATAAAATGAATTTTTTACCCGAGACAAAACTTAAAACTTATTTCTTATTATTTTTTATAATATTGTAAATTAAAAATACGCATTCCTACAATGGCTATATCCTTTTTTCCAAAACACCAACTACTATCTTTTGATTTGATTCAAGGGTTAACAACCCTATTTAACACCCACTGACCGGTTTTCTTTATCATATATAAAAACTGAATTCTGAAAACTATATACCCATAATTCATTCACTATTGGGGAGGTTTTCTTATGGCGTACAATTTCTTCGCTGTAAGTACATATCGATTGGTCTCCTTTTATTATGATGTCACTTGCCCTAATTCCTTCAGATATCCTTCCTTGACATACAGAAAATTTGTCAACAATGCAAATAAAATTCCTTAGCCTTACTTTGAATAAAATTGTACGTATAGCTATTTACTTATTTTTGTTGTTTAAAAACAGTGACTAACAATTCTCGTAGGAGGGGAATAAGATACACTACACTGATGACGCAATCTGTTTATATTATAGTATCAGTATCGCTGACGGTTTTATTTACTTAAGTTATGATTAACAATCTTTTATTCAGTGGAAGCTTTATCTGACTTTTTACAGGTGATAAGATAGCAAAGAACCTTTTACTTCAGGTGACTTTAGAGGTACAGGTGTATTTTGAGGGCAAACAGAACTTGCGAATAGCTCTAAATTTGTACATAAATTATACTTACAACCGCATTCATGACACCTTGCACAGTTATTCCAGTTGAAGGGGAAAATTCTATTGTCACTCCGGGCTCGATAGTTAGCTTGGAGCCTTTTGGCACCTCGATGTCTTCCGTCACTACATAAGGACTCTCGACAGCTCGTAAGATTCGTTCACCAACAATTTCACCTCCACGTATTTGGGTTACAGGACGGTTGAGGGTATTTTGGGGCTTATCCTCATCAATATCTATTTCATTCTCACTAAAAGCACTGTCACTTCCACTTCCACCTTTTTGAGCCACTGTCGTCGTTACCGCACTTAGTAGGCATAACAAAAAACTTACACAAATTATCACAATTAAATCGGAGCGCCCACCACTTCTCCGATTACTCATTTTCTGTCGTCCAAGACCTGTCATAGTCACGTCTTGTTTCATCGATGCGGATTCATTGGCATTCGTCTATGACATATTCACTGGCAATTTATTTTTAAAGGTACATATGACAATCAAGAATTTAGGACACACTAATTTAAGGAACCAATGGAAACTTTAAATTCGAACTGTTTTTTGGGCGCGGGTGGCTTATCACATGGAACCGTCACGGTTATGGGCCAAGACGGTTAAACAAACAATCCAACCGAATGAACGGAAAAAACGAAAATAAAAACAAGTTTAGCTAGATTAAGAATGCATCTACACACAAAGAACCGTTACGAAGAACTAAACAAAATATAACTGTAAAAAGTCGGAAAACCAATTTACAAACACTGAAACACTCACTATAGTCACAGTATATCGGGTATCTGTGTGAGCCCGCCAAAGAGTGTGTTGTGTAGCACTGTGGATGGCGGCTCGGCGCGTAGTCACTAAAAACAAAACAAAAAACTATGAGAAAACGTCGAAGCGCTGCTGTTGCTGTTACGTGAATGAAAAGCTACAGATAGAGTGTGGAGTGTGCATTGAACTCCCTCGATTTGGTCTTTGAATGTCAATAGATAGATAGTTAGATACTTTTGAATGCAGGTAGATATGTTTTGCTTTGGGTGCACAGCAAGCAGAAGCACATCACTGGAACGTGTGTAGAATGTTGCCTCACAATTGCGAGTTTACTTGTTACTGTTGTTGTTGTTTTCTTTAAAGCTATAATGTTGTTGAAGTTTGTGGAACCCAAGTTAAATGGTACTGTCCCGCACGCGTGAAGTTCCTTTTTTTATATATTTTATGCACTCGAACGTGTCTTTTAAGATCGTATCTTTACAACAGCAGCAAAAAAGTCACTCGAGCAGCAACTTACAGGTATTATGAACTTAAAAGTGGCAGTTAATTAATAGACTTATTATAAATCAAAAAATTGGATTGATTTTCGTTCGTTTTCTTTTCACCAAAAATAAAAAATTCAAACACAAGCGGAGAAACTGCTTTAAGAGAACAAAGCTAGCACACAAATATTTTGCATACAGGTATCTATCTATAAAGGTGTGTACAAGAAGGTAAATCTTTTTTTAAGATTTTTTCCACATCCACATCCCCGAAATGCTTCGTTTTTAAGCTTAAACCAGGATAATTTTGGTTTATTAATAAAGAAAAACCTTCACTTCAATGAATATTGATCACTTATTCATCATTTTTACACGTTTTCCGATGATCTTTTGTAGATGGAAATTAATTTTTAGGTGCGGTCACTAGAGACACAGTGGTAGATACTTTTGACGAAGCACAGAAAACAAAGCACAAGTGAACACTCCAAAGGTGAAGACGACAATGGTGAGACTCTTAGTTGGGGAAAACTTTCAAAGTGTGGTTTTTGGCTTGATTTTAAGTTCGGTTTGATATCGAGTTTAAGATTCTCTTGGATGTACCGAGTTCTCTTTTGACACATTTATGTACGTTTTGTATATTCACCTGTTGGGAAAAAAGCTTACAGAGGTAAGACCAGGCTCGAAAGCTTTTTTCGATCTATCAACAAGTGGTAGATATAATTTGGCTAAAATGAATAAAACAAAAATACAGTTAAAAGTTTGACCAGCCGTTTTGTGTTTATTTTGTTTGATTGTTTACATCCAATTACAAGATTTGTTTTTGTGTATGTTCAAGATCGCCCTGGTTTGACCTAGATTCTAGACCATGAGTCAACACTAGGTTTCTATCTATCCCAACTTTGATGAATAGTTTCATCTGTTTTGTCATTAATGTGGTGTTGTGTCATTCGTCGTCGGTGTTATGCATTTTGGTAGATCGTGTGTATTTTTGTATCTACCTGAAAAGGTTTTATTTATACCTTTTGTGTTATTTTACGTCTAGCGTAATGTAGGCTTAATTTTGTGTTTGAAAGTTGGAGTTTTATTGGACTTTTATGTACCTATGGAATATTTGGTATAGCTGCTGTAGTTTTAGATATTCAAAGTGAAAACAAAAATATTTGTAGACACTTGTTGATCAGCTCGGGGGTTAAAATACTATTTAGAGCTTATACGTAGACAGGGCAGGCTTACCAAATTAGGTTTTTATATTGTCAGAAATTGAGCTATCTCCTTCCGAAATTCCTGACAGCTATTTAATTATTACTGACCAACGTATTTGAGTTATAAATAGGCCAACAAATAATTTTGGGCTATTTTTATAGATCATTTATTTATTAAAACCATACTTTAAAAAAATGTTTCGAATGAATGAACTTGCTGAAAAGCAGTGCTACTGATGAAAATGATGCAAAAACATTACAAACTATAATTTTAAAAGAGTTATTCTGCGTTTGATCTCAGCGCTGTTGTTGCTTTCTGCGTTTACAGCGGAGCCTACAGGTAGACGAAGTCCTTGACTACCTCAAAGTAATGTCTTTCAAGCACGATGTTAAAAAAATCACATAACAGCGCATCGCCTTGTCTGAAACCTTTTTTGATATCGAAAGGTTCTGTTAAGTTGGTTTCCAACTTTTATGGAGCAGCGTGGTCATCTTGCAAAAACGGACGAGTTTGGCAGGGATGTCAAAAGTAGACATGGCTCTTTACAGCTCGTCCCTGTAGATGCTGTCATATGCGGCCTTAAAATCGATGAAAAGATGGTGGGTGATGATGTCGATTTGATGTTCTTGGGTTTTTTCCAGGATCTGCCGCAATGTGAATATTTGATCAACTGTGGACTTTCCTGGTCTAAAACCACACTGATAAGGACTTATCAGGTTGTTGACGATGGGCTTTAGACGTTCACATATTAGGGCAGAGAAGATTTTATAGGCGATGTTAAATAGACTGATTCCTCTATAGTTGGTGCAGTTTAGAGGGTCTCCTTTTTTCAGGATCGGGCAAACAATACTGAGGATCCATTCATCGAGCATGCTTTGTTCCGACCATATCTTTCAGATAAGTTGGATACTCAAGCTTTAGACGTATATAAGTTTTGTAAATAACACCCAGATCAGAGGGGGAGAAAAGTTTACAAGTTTAAAACATACAATTTTATTGTTTTCTGTTGAAAATTGCGAAGAAAATAAAGAAAAATATGTAACATTTTTTAACTAGATTTAATTTAATTTAAACGTATATTGATAAGCATTAAATAACTGCACATCGAAAAAAACACTTTGAGATAAAATTAAAAAATTGCATTTATTTCAAATTAATTTTTAAAAACGCTATAAGGATTGTCGAAAAAATTGAAAGCCATTAGTAAAACGGAATGGAGTTTTTAGTAATTAAATTTAATCATTCAAGTTTTTAAATGTATCTAAACATTAGTTTAACTTCAAATCCATTGTTTCATCTAATTGTTCCAATCTTTTGCTTATAATAAAGTTCTAAAATGTTCAAAAATAAAAACAAATACATTTTTTATGATAACGGGTATCTCACTGAAAAAAGTTAAGTTAAAATTGGACCGCCCTTAAAAAATCAAGCTCATCTTTACTTTGTCCTAAAATAAAGTTTAACTTAGCTACCTCCAGTTAAAAATTAACTATTTTGAACTCTACATTATTTTAACTAACCTAATAAATCAAATGCATTAAATAAAATTCAGACATTTAAATTCATTGTCATATTTAACATTAATCCTATATTCAAGCCCATCGAAATTTAGGTCAAATTTGTTTGTTTTCTGTTATAAAATTAAATTGGTATTCAATTTAAGGAGTAATTTTGTATATGAACACTTTTGAAGCATTTTTCGTAGGCTTACATGGGAGCATATTTAAAACAAATAATTTTTACTTCTGTCATTTTGCTTCTTAATTGAAGATGAATTGATATTTTTTTTAAACAGCGAATTTGAAAAAAATATTAAAGTGCCACAAACTAAATGTAAATGTTCCCAAAATACTAATAAAACCTTTAAAAGTAATAAAATTGCTTCTCTGTTTTGCAAGTTCCTAAAGAGATCAGAGAAGGTAGGTTTGTGACTTTGCTAGAAGTTTTGCTTATTACTCCTTTAACTACCTTACCGAATAACAGTGTCGGTACAAAGCTGTCGGCAAGAATATTCAACCATGGGATAAGAAAATGTGTCAATAAAGTAGAAATCCAAGTATTGCCCCGACAAGTTGTGTATTAGGAAGAGAACTAAATCGTCGTAATTTATGTATAGTATTATCGCCGTTGGAGGTTTTACATACAAAATGTATGCAAAAAAAGTCTGCTCGAGCAAATGTTACAGTAACAACTTTATGTGTCGCTCCGAAAAAAATCTTAATGATAGTACTTTAATCTTATATACAAATTCGTATACGTAGTTTTCTTACGTGAGGTCAACTTGTGAAAATAAAATGATGTAGAACCAAGTTATAAAACTTTCAAACAGTAATATTTATTTGTGATTATTTCTCATCTTTTTAAAATCTTTTCTCTTTTCTTAATATTACTATTACCATAGCGACGAAACTCATTTTTGGCTCAATGGGTACGTAAATAAGCAAAATTGTCGATTTCGGAGTAAATATCCGGTACATGACTGTTTACCTCCGCCGGTTTACCTCTGCCAGTTTACCTCTGGACAGTTTACCACCGCCGGTTTACCTCTGGACGGTTTACCTCCAGAGCAGGTAAGGTAGTTTGAAATGTGGATTATTTTGCTCACAGGGTGCTTCTTAATAAATGCAAAGGCCGATATTTCTGCTTCTTAGTGTTTTATTTTATAGTGTTATTCGGCCGTGAGTTTATTTATTTTTAAAAACTGTTACTCATAAATGTTTTTATGGTCAATTTCTCGTTTTGTCTATTGGAGAAAGAGAAATTTGAGCTTTGTTTGATTAAAAAGATTGAATTCTGTTAAATATTCAAAAAAAAAACACACAAATTTACTTAAATATCAAATGAATATTTTGCTTTAGAAAAAAACGTTATGGTGTTGTGGAAGTGTCATAATTCATTTCATAAGTATTACAAAATTAAAGAACAACACAAAACTAAATGCCAAAAGTTTTCAATTCGATGCTACTTTTGAAAATAATAAACTACCTTATCTGCTCTGGAGGTAAACCGTCCAGAGGTAAACCGGCGGTGGTAAACTGTCCAGAGATAAACTGGCAGAGGTAAACCGGCGGAGGTAAACTGGCAGAGGTAAACTGGCGGTGGTAAACTGGCAGAGGTAAACCGGCGGAGGTGAACTGTCCTGCTTCGGCCTCGACAAATGTTTGCGTTTTTACACAATATATAGCCACCTTAATCGACATTCAAACTATTTATGTGTTCAGCCAGTAAATATAATGAACTTCCTGCGCGTCTCTTGTGTTCAGTCACAACGCTTCACTACCAACATTCCAAAATTAAAAATTAATGCAAAATACGAAGATGCCGTGTTCTGATTGGTCAAACAAAAACTCTCCACCAACCACACCAAAAAACAAGCCAACGCCGTTCGCCATTTCACAATTTTCAGCCATTCTCGTTTTAGTTTTCGAAAGGAGCAGACGTCCCGTGAAAATAGTGCGTGCATAATAAAAAGTTTAAAGTGAAAAGTAATTTTTCTTAAATTCACCTCAGGTGCATCGCTGATCACCTTGAAATAGCCGGGAAGAAAAATTAGGTTCAACGGTAAACTTCTTCAAACAATTATTAAAAAAAAAAACAAACAACAATATAATTGTAAAGATAAACATTTAAACCAAAAAATTGCTTATTTATTTTAGTAATTTTCGACGTTTTATTTCGTCCACCACTCCCTACTTCTCCAAAATACAATAATTTGCATATTATATACGATACGTACGAGTACATATATAATCCAAATATATATGTACCTACTTTTGTCCGTTCAAAGATCTAAGAGCGCAATTAAAGTGCCTGTGCCTTGTTTTAACTCACATTTCTGCTAACGCCGATTAAATTCGTTAAAAAGTCTTCTTTAAATCTATAAAGCCATCATTTAATAAATTCGATATCGATTGATCCAATTAAATGGCAGATGGCACCATCGCGTCGATTACACTGAAATCGCAATGGAAAAAAAAAACGCTGATCTCAAAAATATCTAAAAAATCGTTGAAAAATATTTTTGCCAACGACGCCATCTTGAATAGGGTGTTGTACTACATCCCGACATTACATATCACTTCGAGTTTATTTTATATATTTTTCTTCTCTTCCCTTCACTTCACATACTAAATCCGCCTCTGCGAAAAGCAAACGATATATAAATAAAAAGAAAACATTTTTTGAAGCTGAATCAAGATAGAACAAGACACAATCACCTTATTTGTTTCGATTCGATGTAACGCCGTTAATTTATCCAAAAAATAAAAGCAAAGCACATTTTTTATATAGAACCCTTTTGGCTGTGCGAAAAAATAAATAAAACAAAATAAAATCACGTATTGCTACTCACTCTCCACTTAAAAGTTTACTCCGCCGAAAAAATCGTATTATTTCCTCCTCTTCCTCAACAACAAAATCAAAATATTAAATATCCTTCGTTTTTTTTGGAAAACATGACGCATGCATTAATTTCTTCATCGTCTCACGAATCACGATATATTTTCTTTTTCGGAAATTACATAAAAATAAAATCAAAAAAATCATCAACTATCGCAAGTCGCATACTGAAAACGGATGTGGGACGGTTTATTTTGTTCCCCCCATAGCCACCCCTCCTAACAAAATCAATATTAGAATTTTCTATTTGCTTAATTTTTCCCTAGATACCTTTTCCTAATTTAATTATTGGTATGATGGGAACGCGAAAAATCGATTCTTTGCACGACATGCGTGCTACGTGCTTCGTGCTTCTTGGTTTGTGGGATCATCGTAGGCATAGGCTGGCATAAATTGACGACGCCATTTTATTCTTTAGCTCGCTGTTAAAATCTTGTTTTGTTCTTTTTCTTTCTATCTGTGTAATTTTTCTATTTGATTATTTCTTATAAACAAAATGGCGTTATCTGGCTTTTTATTTATTTGAGTTTAAATCCAAATTAAATTTATTTAGATTGACGATAAGTGGGTAAATATTTCAGTGCACTGCAGCAACGAGATAAACAAGTTTTGCTAATCATGTTTTCTTGTGCTGTGCGCTGAATTGAATACTTCTTCAGTTCATTGTGCTTGTTTTTGCTACGCCGCAGGCCGCAGCGCAGATTAAATTCAAACGCCAAGCCTCAAGTAGTAGGTACCTTTTAACTACCTACGTTTGAAATTGTATGTGCTGAAAAAGTTAGAGATAACGAGAACGAGCACACAGAAACTGGTTATTGATTCATTTCTCAGTGGAGGTAAACTATGCACATATAGTTTCTCTCCTTGCTGACTCCCAGTTTCCAGAAGTTTCTGGAGTGTTAGATTTTGTATACCTACCTTCCTAAGTACATGGGGGTTGGTTTGTATTTTAGTATACTTACCTAACAACATTTGTTACATGTTTCTTTTGGCATCTTTTGGTTTGGGTAAATTCTAAGCCATTTCTTTTTGGTGCATATTCTTGAACAAGACTTCAATGAAAAACTAAAATGATACATGCTCATCTCATTGCAAGAAACTTCGAGTTTTAAATCTCTCCACTAGAACTTTTGTTAGTGAATTCCTTCTGTAGAATTCTTCACATAGAAACCTTAAAAACATTTAATTTACATTCTGTTTTAAGTTCGTCGAACTAATTTGCCTTCTTTTGCAATTTTAATTTACCTTTCAACTATAAAAAAAACGAGTTTTTAACTAATTAACAGCAAATGTTTAACCCTTTTTTATCTTTCCTGTAGCTGCATAAATATATAATTTATTTATCATATAATTAATTAAAAAAATCAACAATAGTTTTAGTAGAAACCGTTTCACATTAGATTCAGTATGCGATACAAAAAAACGAACAACAACGAAATCCCGATTATCATAATGTAAAAAGTTTTGTAGATACAAAATAAAAAAAAATATAATTTACAACAAAATTTCTTCTTTGGAAAAAAAAGATAAAACTGTATACACACTTATTTATTTCGCTGTTACTTTATATCACGTATATATTCGCCGAATTTTATGTTATACTGCTACTACTAGTAACCTACTATTCTACATGCAATTATCAATAAGAAAATCACATTTACTTCTCAAAAAATCTCAAAAACATATCAAAGAACGAATACCTTTACCTACTATTATCAAAACATTTCACAGTCAACTCGAAGTCAGTCGTCGTCGTCGTCGTAGCAACTCTTCGTAGGCAACGAATCCGAATCTGAATCAACGTTCTACGTCAGCTCATCGGCATCTCCTTCAGTCCAAGTCCGACGAACCTATCTGAACTCCCGAAACAGAAACACACAGTAAACTACAAATATGAGTGACAGTCGAGGAACACGCGTCTACGTTGGCAATCTTACCGACAAAGTTAAAAAGGAGGATCTGGAAGGAGAATTCACTAAGTATGGTAAATTAAACTCTGTTTGGGTTGCTTTCAATCCCCCAGGTTTTGCATTCGTCGAATTCGAGAACCGCGATGAGGCGGAAAAAGCATGCGACATTCTGAATGGCTCAGAAATCCTAGGCTCACAACTCCGTGTGGAAATCTCAAAGGGTCACCCAAGACAAGGTCGCCGAGGTGGCGGCCGAGATTTCGGACGTCGCCAAGGCGGAGGAGGCGGCGGCGGTGGTGGAGGTTTCCGTGGCCCACGCAGCAGCAGCGGTGGGTTCCGTTCTTCTCGCGGACCACCCGGTCGTGGTTACAGCCAAGATAATGGCTACAGTTCAGGAGGCGGTCGACGAGGTGGCAGCGGCGGCTACGGTGGTAGCAGTCGAGACAGCGGCGGTTTCAGTGGTCGACGTGATGGTTTCGGTGGGGGTGGTCGCGATAGCGGCCGTTCCTACGGCGGTGGTGGTGGCGGATTTAGCAGCGGCGGACGAAGTGGCGGTAGCGGTGGTGGCGGACGATTCCGCTCCCGATCACCAGCCGGTGGCCGAAGATTTTAAGCTATAATCTACTCATTTAACTATAATTATAATATTATATACACTAGACATTGCTGTATGACTAAATACGTTTTTGAATTAAATCTTACTGCATTAAACAAGAAACAAAACAAAATAAATAGAAAAAGAAACAGAAACAAAAAACGAAAAATCCAATAAAAAAAAAGTAAAAATGATGCCGTGTGTGTGTTGATGCGGCGAGTATTTTAGATTTTATTTCGTAAATGTTAGGTTTTCGAATGTGAAAATGCATAAAAGAAAAATTAAACATTAACCATGTACGAAAATAAAATTATCTTCTTTTTGTTTTTTTTTACTAATATTTTGCCAAGAAACGAAGATTGAAAGAAATTTTAGAAATAAAGTATTTTAAGTAAAAAAACAAACGAAAATGTATTGAAAAGTGTATTTCAATCGATATATCTGAGACTTGGATACTTTTAAGGGAAGAAGTAGAAGAAGAAGAAAGAGGTGAATGGTTTTTCTTTCTAATTTTTGTCCAACTCTGAATTATTTGTCGTACATCCACATAAACAAGACTAAGCAGAATAAATGAAATATGTATTATAAAATTTTGTCTTCTCTTTTAATTCCTGAGGGTTTAAAGTTTTCAGGTGGAATGGAAAAAAGGGTAAGCTTTTAGTAACGTTAAGAGTGTTTGTAAAAACGTCTCCCTTAATCTAGGCATACACGATTAACAGACCGGCGAACCTGCTACTGTTAGCTGTTTGTTTTCTCGTGTATGGGCGTGTAAGCGAACCGCTCACTGTTGGCGAACATTTTTGATTGTTTCGTGTATGGCGATGTTCGCAAACAAATTCTCATTTCTCATATGAATGCCATCGAGTTAGATCGTCAGAATTTTGAGATCTTCGTAGCTTTGTCCAGTGGCGAGGAATCGCAAAGTTGCAAATAACCTTTCATAAGGCGTGATGCGATCTCTCTTCATAGAATCTTTTTAATTATTGAAGGTGTAACTTTGTAAAGAAGTTCTCTATACGTTTTGTCTTCCATTCGCAAAAATTTGTTTAAATCTTCATGTGATGTTATCTCCAATTCTCTCAATAATTTAACATGAGAAAGAATGTAAATTTTTAGCCCTATTATGGCTTTCAACTTGATACATAACAATCAGACCTATTACGGTTGTCGCTAGTTGACATTTTTGAATGAAATTGATGAATTGGTATTATCGTTGTCAGCAATCAAAATTTTTGATAAACTGTGAACGCTCTTCAGAAATTAGATCTATTCTGAATGATTCAAATTGACAGTCTTCAAATTTTCAGTAAATCACAAATTTCTTGTTGATAAAATATTTTACGGATCGCGAAAGCCAAAAGCATGTCTACTATTGAACTATTTTTCGGTGAAAATGACCAGAGAGAAAAAACTAAAAAAAAACTATTTTTTTTCTCTGTCAGTTCGAAGAAATGGTTTTCAGAGTGAGGATGAAATCCTTGAATCGGAGGATGAGCAGAATATGGATATGGACTGTAAAGAACACATAGAGGTGCCTGAAGGCGAGTACGATTCCGATGATGAAAAACCATTGTCAACTTTGAGATCGAAAGATAAGAAAAACAAGCAAAAAGTAACATGTAGGTTCAAATCCCGTGCAACATATGTACATGTAAAGCGATTATACCTTTTTAGTTACAAAAGAACTTCCAGAAGAAATGTTCTCTCTAGAGACCCCCGCTGACTTTTTTTCTTTTCACGGGAGAACTGTTTGGTATGATTGTTGAGGAATCCAACAAAAAAGCATTGCAAAACAACATAAATAAGCCAGTCAACATAAAGCGAAGTGAAATGAAAGAATTTGTCGGTATTTCTCTTTTCATGTCCCTCATAAAATTGCCTTCTACAAGGCGGTATTGGAACTCCCAACTAGGACAGCCTCTTGTTTATGAGACCATGCCATGTAGGCGGTGGGCGGAAATAAAAAAATGTGTCCATTTCGCTGATAATGATAAATTTGTTCGATTTGGTCCACCTGGACACTTTTAAAAGTCAGGCCAATCCTAAATAATATAAGGGAACGACTTCTACTTATACCAAAAGAAGAACTCTTACAATTCCCATCATCTTAAGCAGTATAATTGAAAAAAGCTACATATGTAAATAGGGTTACAAAAACTTCGTTTTAAGCGAAATATCGGGATTTTGATATATTCGCAGGGGAGCAGAGCAAAATTATACCAGATGGTTTCAGAGATTTGGGTGTAAGCGGAAATGTTGTGTCCAGGTTGGTTTCAACGGTGCGAAGACATATAAACCACAAAATTTACTTTGACAACTGGTTCAAAAGTCCAAAACTTCAAGTGTATCTAACCAAAGAGGGTCTTCTTCCATTGGGGACCGTGAGGCAAAATAGAGTTCCCAACATTGAAGTTCCAAAAGAACAGAAAAGAAAGAAAAGAGGACGAGGAAATATGATAGAAAAGATGGCTCCCATTGAAGGCGTAAATGTTTCTTTTGTTTCCTGGTTTGATAATAAAATTGTGAATATGCTTTCCACGTTGGTAGGGACTAATCCCACAACAAAAAAAAAGGAGGCAGTCAAGGAAGGAACAAAAGTACGTAGATGTTGACTGCCCAAAGATAATAGATGAATATAACAAGTGTATGGGTGGTGTTGACATTTTAAATTCTATGCTTAGTCTTTGTCGAATTGTGTGTTGTCAATGCATGGATTTTGTGGCGGCAGAAGAGTGACACGTATGTATATGCCTCTTCGATTTTAAGCTGGCTAAAGCAGAACACCTATGCAAGAATAAAAAGTGTCAGAAAAGGGGACGCCCGGCTTCAATTTCAAACACTCCAAAGCGTCAAAAAACGACCATCGATTCAAGTCCTTTGACCCCCCGCTTCCTTAACTCAACATTTTAAGCAAAAAGGGAGGCGTCATGACTTTCCATTAATTGCCTATGCTATGCCAAAAAGACTGCAAATGCAGGTCATTTATTATGTGTAAAAAATGCAAAGTAAGTCTGTGCCTGAACAAAGATCGAAATTGTTTCACATTATTTCATTCCTAGTTTTCTTGTTTCTTAAAAACATGAATCACAAAAAAAAAAATTATAATCACCTTACGTATTTTGATGACCAACTATCGACTCGACCCCAGCAATGGTAGTCACCATCCAGATCCATTCAAAACGTGTAAACAATTTGAAGACGGCCTTCATCTATCAGAAGAACAGCTTTATGGCTGCTTTTCAAGAAGGATATTGCTTGTGTCAAAAAGAACATAAAGAAACGTCTTTCACAAATTACAAAACAATTTATATCAAAGTCGTTGAAAATCTGGAAAAATGTATTGTGGAGCGAAGAATTAAATTCAAACCGATTTAGACCTAATAGCAAAGTCCACTTTCGTCGTCCAAGAAATAAAGAGCTTAATGCAGTTTTAAGTTGAATAACATAAAAACGGTTCCCACAGAATTTTGTGGATAGTTTGCCAAGAAGACTTAAGGAACTTTTAGAATATAATGAGTACACTTCTAAGTTCTGAATTAAAAAAATAGATTAGTCCTACGCCCAGTTACTTCACAAAGTTCTAATGTTAGGACCTTTACTATTCTTTGAATTAGTACTCAAATCGGTATCAACTGATTTCTTTACACAATTGACAGGACGTAGTCCTATCAATTTAAAATCTAACATTCGTTATAACTCGTTCCCCAGCACCTCCTTAAAACAAACTACGACCTAGTTATAAAAATTATCTTTTCCATTTGTTAATCATTTAGTAACGAATAGTGGTAAACTATTTAGTGTCCATCGACATAAAGTTGAAAAAAATTTTAGAACAAGTGTGTTTCCATGGCGAGCCTTTGAAATGTACATAAACTTAAAATATATCTTAAGGAGAAATGACGGTTGGCCACATTTTAAAATAGGAAGATGAAAACAGGAATTTTCTTTTGACTTCATACTCAGAAAAATGCATTCAAGTGCATGTACAGGATTATGTTATACTAGAAGTATCATATTTTTTAATTAAGATGTTATGGATATAAATAAACTACAATTACAATATTAGTTATAAGGTCCTTTATAACATATGGAAAGACTAAAAAATGAGGACTTTAGTCAAAATAATGAAACTATTGCACGGAAATAATAATAAAAGAAAATTAATACGCAGCCAAAAAATAAAGCAAAAAGAATCAATTAATTTTCCAACGTTAAGTGATTTTCACAACTTCAATTTTAATAGCAATTACTTATAACATTTTGTTTTGTCTAGACTAGTCTACTTGGTTGAGACGCGAGTGCGCTTGTTCCATGCGAAATTGATGCCATAGTTCTTGACACGTTCCTTCTTTGGTTTCTCTTCGCTCTCGACAAACCATCTCAATCCATTCTTTTCACAATGAGCAATAGCTTCCTCCTTGGTGTTGAATTCAACTTGTAAGTTCGATAGTGGATCACCTCTACAAGTATTTCGAAATATAATTTAAAATCCAAAAAAGGCTAAATCAATAAAGAAGTCTTACGTAGACGCCCAACCCATCAAGGGATTTTCCCAACGTTCACGGTTATCGAATTCGATTTGCCAATTTTGAATGTTATTTGTTCCACTTTGCATGGCGTTCTTTGGTGGCATATGAATGCGTACACGACGTGTTTTCCAATGTTCCGATGGAACTCCCGATATTGGAGTTATATCAACCTTAAATTATACCAATCGAATGAGTTAAATAGGATTCTATTATGAATTAAGATTGTGTACTTACTTTAACAGGAACAGTGATAGTTCCCATAAGCTTATTCTTCTGCGCGATCTCTTCGGGCTTAGCGAGAGCAGTGGATACATCAATAAGTGGTGCTTCACGTTTACCCACAGACTTATAACGCACAAGTGGAGCTGCTGCTTTAGCCCTATTGGAAAAGTTTATTAGTACAAATTGGCTTGAATTGTTAGCTTTGTTATGTTGATAAATACCAATTGTTTGCAATCAGGGGATTGCCCAGGACTTTAGTTATTACGGACATCGTCTTGATTTTCCTCGATTATGTAAAGAATATCCAAAATCAAAATCGGAATTATATTGCGATGACAGTTGAATATGACATTTCTTATTTTTGTTCAGTTGTCAAACTTCCAAAAAAAGATCTGTTTGTGTAACTTGGGGACATAGGTTCTGTAGACTGGAACTTACGTTTTTTAAGCTGTAGGCACATTCTGCAACGTAGTCATACAACGTAGTCAATTGAAGCTAGATTATATTTGGCACTTTTTATAAAAGTACACCGAAAAGTATAAATTGTATGAATTTTATAGTCATTAAATGAGAATAAGTTATTAGATTGAGATATTGTAAAAGTAAGGTTAGTTGGTTTCACATCTGACAATTTAGCAGAGTTTGGAAATTCAGCGTGAATCGTGAAAATGTGGAAATCACTTTAAAAAAATATATACAAATTTGAAAATACCGCGTCGTTGCAGCTTGTGATGGAGTGCGCATAGCCATCAATTTTATTGCAAAATCAATTTGATGACAATTTTATTTCTCAACTTTATTGTAGCATTTCAAGTTAAAAGTTAGGCTACCGTTGACACCATATGATCAGACTTATAAGTGCGAAAGAGAAAGTAGGTGAAATAGAAATACTTTAAAAAGTCTCAACCCGCAGAGCTCTGGGTTCAGGATTCTTGGATAGTTTTTGACGTTTCTCTTTCTTGCCTTTCTTTGTTTCTTGGCATTGCTTTATTATTTTTTCTATTGTTACCGAGTAAGCAAGAAATATTCCGAAAGAGTCTAGCTTGGTAGTTTAAGCTTTGGAATGTTTCACCCGTTGAAACAAAGTGATAGCCAACTTTTCTGGCCCTCAAAATTGTATTTGTTTATGTCGTTTTCAATGAAAAGCAGGTTAAAAGCTTCTTCATTCATCCTATTATAATTTAAAAACGATGGGTTATTTTAGTTCTTTTGACGAGAAAATGAAGGATTCTCTACAGATTTCAATCCAAAAAATATCCTAGTGTGATAATGCGACATTGAAGAGATGGGTGTCCAAAAGAAAATATGCGAAACATGCAGCATACAGAAAGTCTGAGTCTAATAACACACAAAGCCGAAGCTAGAGCATGTTTGTGATTCAGCCATAAAGTTCTCAAGCTCATAAAATATCAAGTTTCCAAACACAAAAATCAACGTGGCCTGTTTCAGAAGCAATACATCAATAACAGGGTATCATTTTCACATTGATGCTTTATCTTTTCTGTTTAACAGATAAGTTCAATTAATTGTTTAGTAAATCAATGTATGGTACGGACAATCAACTGAAGGTGTCATTAAAAATTTGATTCCGTTTCATGGGTTAAGATGTTACATTGTTGTAATACAACAACTTTAAAATTTTCCCGCGAATTTCGGACATTTTTTTGGAAATACAATTAGAGTATTTTAGATGAACATTTAAACCTAGATTTATATTCACATTATGACACTTCCTATAATCACCATTAATAAAGTTCTCTGTATTTCGAAAGTGGAGAATAGTGTAGGCGCACCATTACTCATTGTGTTCTGTTGCCTTGTATAGATTTTCAGCCCATTCGCAAAACTGAATGACAGCCGTGGTATACTTTCCTTGCAATTGATTGTCTCTAAGCAACTGTCAAAAATTCCCAAATAAAAAACATTTCACAGCTGGGACTTTGTGTATTTGTTTATAAATATCCTTGTTTTTGTTATAATTTTCAAACTTCTTCGAAAAAATGAAGAAAACATTAGAATCTCACCCAAAGAATTTAATTGATCAGTATCTTAAGGCTTCGAACAAGCTTAAAAAGTTTGATAGAGTAGTCTTCAAGTAAGAATCCATATCAACAACAAGCTTTTAAAAGCAAAATAATATTCCAACCTTCTTTTTTTACAGACGATTTGCACCAAATGTATGCGAAGTCTTGAACGATTTCAATGATTTATCGCTAAAGTTTGAAGATGCTGGCATTTATCAATACGCTGCTATGTGCTACCTTGGATCTGCCAAATGTGAACAAAGCAATGGTAGATTTTTAAATAGAAAATTTAATTGAGGATTATTTATTAGCTTTCTGTCCTTCAAGGAAACAATTTATCGGAAATCAATTGTTATTTAAAATCTGCTCGAGCATTCCTAAAAGCTAATCAACTTTCCGAAGACCTACAAATGCGTTCCAACAAAGGAGAATATCGCGAAGTAAGTTTGTGAAATTATCAAACAAGTTTAAAACAAAATTGATTTAAATTTTCACAGGGTGCCCTAAAGTCCTATTACTTGGCACTTTCGAGAGTAGCAGATGATGGGGTTCTAAAAGCGGCAATAATCCGAGAAATAACAGAAGTGAATAGCAACTTCGATGGAACCAGTACATTTTCTTCGCCAAGTCATAGAATATTTGATCTTGAACTCTCGGCAAAGAAGAACATCGAAACTGGTGACTATTTGGGAGCATTGGAGAGACTCACAGATATTTACGATAATCTGACGGAGCGCAAAAAGCAACATCTCTATTCGGATTTGCTTAAAGAAATCGAGATCTGTCGACTTTTGCTATTGATCATATTGAATCTTCCGCCATCAAGACAATCGCCTTCACACATCAAACTCGTCGAGCACTATTATAATTTCAAAAAGGGCAATAGTCACGACTTGGACTGTATGGAACTAATTTCCTTCGATTTGAAGTGTATACTTTCGGATATGATCACTGCCTGGCATGACGACAGTAAGAGCGATCTGGGAAATGCCATCGACGAACTGTGTGAACTCAGAGATATGAGTTCCATGGAACGCATGCTGGTAGAAAATATAATGAAGAGTCTTATCGCAGTTTAGGGTACATGTTTTATAGATATAGGAAATAGTTGTATAGATTTTCAATAAGGAAGGTATTTTTAATAAAAATTCTTATTATATTGTTATTGAGAGTTATAATTCGATCGAATATGGTAATAATTAATTTGTTACCAAACACTGAATACAACACTGACAAAAGTATCGCATTGACAAGGTTTTCCTATTCCTTAACTGTGAAATTGAAGAGTCCAAGTAAGATGACCGGTCACAATTCATATTTTTGAAGGACCTTAAAGCTATTTGAATCGATTTTAAGTTAATTTTATAAGAAACGCACCAATTCTAAGTCGATTTAAGTTGCATCTTTTAATATTGTTCATTATATAAGCAACAATAAAGTAAAATTATTCATTAAATCAAAGTTGGATTTTATTGAAATTATTTTGGAATCATATGAGGAATTGAAATATAATCCATGCCTTAGTACAATCGTCTTCATGCTTTGTTGCATTAATGAATACACCAATTCTGCACAACGTATAGTTTTCAATCTGGCAATACTTTTTGGAATTGGTCTTTTTGACAGCTGTAATTTGATTTATGTTTTATTGGGCAGGTTCAGGCAACATAAGGGACTTCATTAGCAGTCAACGAATTCTTTGAACGTAAATTTTGACCAAGGTAACAAAATACAAATCGTGCAGAACTTGTAGCTTACCTTAGAAGTTTTTTGTAGACACTAATTTTGTTGGTACTTTTTGTACTGTGAACTTAAGGTAGAGCTTTGCGAAGTAAAGTTCTGAATTTAAAATTCATGACATTTGAAAAACTCACTAGTTGCCTTGGTCAATACGTACGTTGAAAGAATGAAGTTGACTGCAAATAAAGTCCCTTATGTTGCCTGAACTTGCCCATTTTCATAGAAGTAGACTTGAGTTAAGTCTTGACTTACTTTCCAGTCAGCTTTCCATGAAAGTTGCCTTAATTGGAAGGTATTTTTTGGCAGCTGGCCAATCAGATACTAGAAACTTGCCTAACTTTCAAGTCCCATATTTCGTCTGAACCTGTCCATTTTAAGATGTCTAGTTTTCAAGAAAAAATAAAATGCACACAATTTAATTCTGTGGCGAATAAATTCCAGCAGAGAGGCTCAAATTTTGACCAATTTTTGACGTATGGGGCCACTTTGGTGCGGTATGTCAGCAATAATGCGCCAAATATTCTCTTCCATGTCGTTAATCGTCTTGGGCTTATCTTCGTACACAAGCGAGTACTGGACTAAAAACTTAAATTTTTCTTACTTTACATTACTTTACGCGCTTTCTGTTTATACAGTCAAACAATATGGATGTCATTTGACGTTTATTCGATCGCTATTACCGCGTTTTCAAGAAGAATTGAATCAGGATTTAGCGCCGTATAGACCTGGATCGGATCGAAATAGGATTACTTAATCCAATCCCGTTTACCCTGGTTACAAGACGAGATCGAGGAATCGAATTGAGATTTCGTTCCAGGTATATGGTGGCACTGAATCGAGGAATCGAATTCAAATGGAGTCGAAATGACATTTCGGTTTTATTTGTGTGCGTACTGCTATTTTTAAATAAACTTAAAATTTTTGAACAATGCTCTAAACACAAAGACGAGCGCCAAATTAAATTCAGCTTAGAACCAAAATACTCCATTTAAATGGAGTCTTTTTGCTTAGAACAAGATGCTTGTAAGATGTGAATCGAATCGAAAATTTGTTTGTAAGCCTGAATGGAGGAATCGAGTTATTGGTGTGTGAGCTTTGGCTTGTGTGCGTGCTATAAGTTTTTTCCCTCTTGTTTTTTCTAAAGCTTAATTTGATTTGGGGCACTTCTTTGTATTGAGAGCATTGTTATAAAATTTTAAATTTGTTTGAAATTATTCACGTAGCAGTACGCACACAAATAAAACCCAAGTGTCACTTCGATTCCATTTGAATTCGATTCCTCGATTCAGTGCCAACATATACATGTACATGGATCGAAATCTCAATTCGATTCATTTCCTTGATCTTCTCTTGTAACCATAGTATATGATTAGCATGTCTTACGCCGCAGGTCTTAGTTAGAAAGACGTTCATGAAAACATCCACACCTACCGCTAAATCTAATACTTTTCGCGTTTTTTTTTTAGTTCAGAGCAGAGCTCGAACTGTCAAAAAAATAATTGTGTTTCTTTTTGAGCTCTGATCGTTCACAACTTCAAATTCGTGTTTCTTTTTTAGTTCTGAACATGTTCACCGCGAGCTCTGTGAGCTCAGAATAAAATTACAGAGTAAACGGAGTAAAATGTTGAGCATAAACAATTTGATATTTGAAAGCCGGGAAATTAAAACAAATCATCGTCGATCGTAAGATAATTTAGAAAAAACAAACCTTGGCAGTTTAGTACTAAAGTTCAAGTTGTTTCATAATTAAATCAGAGAGTTCTGAACATACGCTACTCTACTCTGTTCGTTTAGACTCTGCTCAGTGCTCAGCTCTGAACTAAAAAAGGAAAATGCCATTTGTTCCTCTAATAGATTGTGTTATTTTAGAGGTATGGAACTTTAAGCTGGCAACACTATTTTAACTGGCGGCAAATTTGTCAGATGCCTTGTTTTGGTTTTGCATTTCTTCATGAAAAGACTGAGACTAAGGCTTGAAAAAAGTTTTCAAACTGTGCAAATTTATTTTGAGAAATTGTGGTTCTGCTCGAAGTACGAACAAGTATCGTTTGCATTTTGTTTAGCAATGAAGCTTAGTTTTGGTTGAATATAGAGTCAATAAATAATATTGCCGTATTCGGAGTGATGTTATTCCTCAAGTGTATGTTGAGTTACCGTTATACATCCACAACTGACACTGACTGATTGATATACTTTATGAGTAAGTGTAGTAATATGACGGTACTTCTTCAAAAACGATGCTTACAAGAAAGTTGCATTTAATGGCGGTCGCCTTAGACCCATGATTACTAATTAAAGAACCATGAAGTGCAGGAGTTGTGGTTTCAACAGTTTGTGCTACAAAGTATATATGTTATTAAAGAAACCTGTGGTAACCGCATAGTGTCACATCAATGATCCGTAAATAGGTCCCCAAGATCCTGTGATTTAACGACGATTGACTATTTTTTGTGGTCGCTAGTTTACACCGATAAGCTTGGAGCGATTGACCAGTTGAAAGAGTACATTAGACGCATTATTTTGCCAAAATACGGACACAAATGTTAGAAATAACATCGAAAAATGGGCATCCCGATTAAAACACGTCCGAGTCAGCCGAGGTGGTCATATGACAGAAATTATATTAAAGATTGCCTTTTGAATAAAGTATATTTAATGCCAATTTAAAAAAAATCATCTTTGTTTTATTTTATTAAAAAAAATCTAGAAAAACACCTAATATAAAAGGATCAAATGTCAAATATTAAGGCATTGTTCACACAAGGTTTGTAAAATAATGGAGTGACCTCAACTTCAAGGCACCTAAATACTGGTAATTTAAGAAAAAAAGTACAAACAGTATTATAAGAATTCTGTTGAACAGAACGAAGCAGATACAAACTTCAGAACTGATTATTTCGAAGTCATCTGCTTACACGACGAGCCAATACAGCACCAAATTTACAAACTTCAATAAACAATAGCTGACGGTTAGGTTTCAAAAGTTTCAAATATTTCAAATAGTTTAAATAGAAATTTGAAATAAAAAATAATCACGCATACGCCTCAGTGAACACCTTCGATCTTTTTCTTAGAAACATTTTGAATAAAAATAAAAATATTTCACCTTTATGTGCTCTTAAAGATTAAAAACAACATTAAGTTTGTATGATTAATATTATAGAAAAAACAAATCTCCGCATCTCAACACTTAATAAAGTTCGCAAAATAAAAAAAGATACAAAAAAACGGAATTAAAAAATAATGTACACACATTTTCCAATTTCACCGCCACAACTCTTGCGCGTTAAGTTGGTTTTTCTTTTTTTTTAATTCTTTGTATACAAAAGTGTTTATTCTTTCCTCTCACAGTCTGAGATTAGCCTAATTATTTCTTTCACTTGTGCCTACAGGTGCCCGAGTAATTAAAGCTGAAATAAAAAAACTTAAAAAATCTAAAAAACCAAAAACTCAAATGAAAAGTTGATGTGTAGGTTGGTTGGTACATTCCTTATAATTCAAAGCTTGCATCTTTGGTTATTTTTTTGAAAGTGAAAAAAAAAAAACAAAAATGTTTACATGAAATAAAACCTCAATTTTAAAATTAACTTCTTAGAAAATACCTGTAATCATAATTTATACGAAAATCTCTTCTTCTTTGTCGTCATCCCTCATGCATACGTTTAATTTAAACATTTTTTTAAAATTTTATTTCTTCTTTCTTTTATTTGTTTTTATTTCCTATAATTGACTCATAATCACATCAGCACCCTGCGCTGGATTAAGCTAACATACCCTCTCCGCGAGCGGCGCGAATAAACTTTTCAAGAAGGAAATGACTGCCTTATTTTTGTTGTTGTGGTTAAAGTTGTTGTTGGTAGAGCAGTAGAAGTACATCCAAAACACAAAAACAGCACCACCCTCCCCAAAAAAACGTAACGAAAAAAAAACAGTGTCAGTGGGGTAGTTGGTCCACATCCACACTGTGAACTTTTCACACGCATAAAGTAATGTGCGCCCCATGGAAGAATCAGTCGATTTAGGAGCTTTTCGCCATTTAAACGTTCCTTTAATGCGCTGGTCCCGGCGCAACGCTGCTGCTCAGTTTGCCATTCCAGAAGAGTGAATTCTTTTTTGTTTTGGGTGGTATTTTACTGGTGAAGTGAACTCAACTGTTGTCTGTGTCGTTATTATTTTTCCTCTGTGTGTAGAATAATTTTTATATTAGAATATCCTTTTTGCTTATAATCCTTTACTTAAAATTATTACAAACAAAATAAAACACCAACAAAAACCGTGTAGACACCTAGAAAACCCCTGGTTATTTATTAAAATGCTTCCGTATAAGTATTGTTCCTCGGATAGATCCTTTTGAAGTTAAATTTTCCGCAGGACGACGACGACGACGTGTAAGTAAAAATCATCACGTTACATGAAAGAAAATGTAAGAAAAAAGTCAAGTGTTCCCGTCAAATTCTCAAAAAAAGATATTTTCTACAACGAAAATATACTATAAGTTAAGTTTTAAGTTAACAAAACCAAAACCCATATCAAGACCGTGTGAGTGAGTGATGTGCCTGGAGTTTGTGTGTCTGAAAAATCGATGTGGTAAAACGCCTGCAAAAATAAAAATAAGAAAAACATCTTTTCCAACTTCCCTAAACATTCTAGATTTTCGTTCGTTTTTAAAAAATCTCTACACACTGCCTGCATAAATGCCATGGACAAAAAAGTACTCTAGATTTCCTATGGTTCCGCTTCCAAAACACAAAATTCTCTGAGTCGTGTAATCAAAGGATAATTTGCAATTTTTAATTTTAATCCTTACGCCAAAAAAACAAAAGGGAACACATAATTTTTACTCTAAATACGCCTTTTTTTGTATATATCGATCGATCCAAGAGCTTTGCATTCTTCCACCCGCCACCCGCTCGCGCTTTACCTGCCATACCGACGTCGATGTTTCGTGTTGTAAAAGTGATGGCCCCACAAACACGGAGAAGGAAGAAGGGTGCATTACACTATAATTGAAATAAATTTCTCACCAAACAAGCGAAGTCGACATCGACATGTGTATAGTTCCTAACATGGCACTTCTCAGACTCACAATCAGAATCAGAAGTGGGATTGTTCAAAATACACAAAGTGCTATTTCTTGAATTCGAAAACGAAAACCTCACATCGTTCGATGTTTTGGTTTGTTTATAAAATTTGTCTATTTGCCTTTTTATAGACACTCAGAACTCAAAATCAGAATTTGTGTTTGAAAAGTAAAAAGTGGATAGACCGAGTTGTGCGGTTGGCTTGAGGTTTTTCTGATATGAAAACTGTTGATTTTGAGTGTCTGTTCATATCTTCATAATAATCATCCAGGAGAAAGGCAGTTTCAAATGTCATGTCGATGTCAATATAATGACTGCAAGGAACGAACCAAGAAGAAGATGATGCGGGTGCATTCATCTCTTGTGGCCATGTAAACAATATATTTGGTGCGGAAAAATATACACAAGACATCAGGACATCCTTTTGTGTACGCATGTCTGCTCTCTAGACTTTTAGTTTAGTTCAAAAAGATGATGATTTCACTGTACTCGTTCGTACGTTTTTATGTGAGCTTTGAAAATTGCACGCGGTAAACCATATGTGATGTGATGCACAGTGCAAAAATTGTTATGAAAAGATAGCCGGATTAATATGGCTTATAAAAATAATTGCGTTACTATTTCTATCATCTCCGTATGAACGCGAGCGACCGCAAAGCATAGGAGTGTGTATGATTATGATATAATTGATGCTCGATGTCAAACATGACATTGTGTTTATCTGAATGTAGACATTTTAATCTGTAAAATGTTTATTTAAGTTATTTTGAAGAACCTACTCGGTGAACGCAATTTGATTTCACTTTTTTTTGTTGACGTCTGATAGAGTGTGACTTTTACTTTACATTATGTGTTTATTAATTGGAGCAAAAAGTACTTTTCAGAAAACTGTCATTCGTCTTTCATTAGAATTCAAATAATAATCCTACATTTGTATACATCAATTATCATTCACTTTCACTTTGAAATGAATGAACCATAAAGGCTGGATTCAAGAAGAAAATTATAGAATTAAAAAAAGAGTACAGTCAAAATGTCAGTTGTAAAAATTAAAATTTCTTGACTATCAAAAATATCAAAAGAAAATGTTTCTGAGTCAATGAAATTATAGACACCTTAAATGTCAATAAAATTATAGATTTTATAGTTAATAACCATAATTTATATCACAAAATGGCAAATCAAATCAAACATTTTAGACTTTCTCATAAGATTTCTCTCTGGAACTCGTTATTTGAGATTTCACTATAATAACCAAATTTTACAAGATATAAAACGAGTTGTTAGCCTTTGACATTAGTGCCGATGGTTGTACTTTATAGGTAAATGACAATTTGTGACATTTTCTCTTATCGACGAGTCACAAGTGTCTTGTTTATTCTGAGCTTATTTTCAAAAAAAGTTGCATATTGACGACATTTTAGAAACTAATAGTTTTCTATAGATTAAAACATTGATTTCTATTAACCCGCATGGAAATAAAATATTTGACGACGCTATGATAACGAAGAAGACTTTGTGCCTTACATTTCTGAAAAGAATATTTTGAGTTTTAAGCCTTGTACTCCTCAGTTTCGAAAATATTTGTCTTAATATTGTTACGTTTGACTTAAAAGGTTTGTTTGATTAAGCAAAATATTTACAATTTGCTGTCAGATCCAAAAAAAAGAAGTTTAAATGAAACCTAAAGAATTCAAGTTATAAAACAGACATAAAAAATCTAAATATAATTTTCCAAGAAAAATAATATTCAAACCATTAGACTCTTCGACAATTTTCAAAGAATCAAGATTTATACGACAAAGCCACATATCAATCTAAGATCGCAAAGTTTTCTGTATTCATGGGAATATAAACAAAAATTTTTACTTAATTCCGCACTTTACCTGTCAAAACTTTGAGAATAGAATTATTCAAAAAGAAAAAACGAAATATACAAATTTCAGTTGAGTGTTGGTTCAGGAATTCTATAACTTTTGATTATATTTAATTCTTCTACTCTGTCAGTCTAAGAAATTTCTCAAAAGTCTAAGAAATTTAAATTAGCTATATTTCAAAAGCTAAAGACATATTTTTGACATTAATTTGACAGTTCTATTTATTCCTCCAATTAAATGTTTTTCTACGGTTCGCAGAAAATTTCAAACATATACAAATTGTAATGAGAGAATTTAAAATAAGCTTAACCCTTTGCTTCGCTGATTTGAAATGAAATATTTACACAATGAAAGTAAAATAAAATTTGCGGTAGATTTATAAAAAAGTTTACAATTTTTGTTAAGACATTACATGGTTTAAATCGCTTGAAGCGAACTCATTGATAACGTTCGGTTTGCAATCCAATAGGCTATCTGAGATAATTAAAAGTGGAATATGTTTGTGATCGACCAAAACCGATATATTTTTGACAACAAAAGATTTGTTTTTTATCTCCTTGTGCCATTACAGCACCAATTTACTACGTTTATATGTGATTTTGGTGATTTTGACGTTAGCTTGAACATGCTTTTCATGTTGAATTGAGCTAGCGGAGTGGATAAAATAGCAGTCATTGGTTTGCGACATTGAACCCTTCACTATAAGATTTAAAAGCGATTAAGAAAGTTTAATTTGTTATGGATGGTATTCAAATCAAGCCTAAGATTTATATTTTTTAACTAAAAAAAAAGTACTTTATTCCAGAACTATTGCCTTAGTTCAATTTTATCAAATTCGGAACAAAATCGTTTCACTGAATGTGTTCTATTTTCTTTGTATTTAGCCCTATCAGTTTCACTTTCAATGATCAACTCTAATCTAAAATGATGGGTTTCAATCAAACTTTTGTCAATGACAGAATTTTCAATGTAACCATAACCCTGTGAAAAAAATCCAATAATTTCAACTCAACCCCAATTGAAACTCTTAACTTAAAGAACGATGAACCTGGGTTAACAATCCGATCCTATTACAGCTCGAGTTTTCAATTCTGGTTGAAAAACGTAGTAATTTGGCAACACATCATTTCTTCTCGTTCCAACTCATTTAAAAACAATACAAATTTCCATTGCAAAGCTCTATTTCTGTGTATTAATTAATTGAGATTAAAGTACATAATGAGACGTCAAACTGAGTCGTCTCAAAAGTCTTCATCATGACCATGGTTGTAAGATTCAAATCAGTTTGACAGATAAGTCACAACAATAACCCAACACAAAATCACATCAACTATCAGATTTTGACAAATTCCTACACATGTCATTGCCTGTACTCATTATTCACCTTTCACCATTTTCAATTCAATATTAACAGAAAAATTGTTATTGCTTTGTTTTCTTATGTAAAGTTTCTTAAGAAAACATAGTACAAAATAAACAACTAATACAGTCGATTTTTTCCCGCCATTTGAATTGACAGGTGAAATGACTTTTGCATGTGAAAAGTTCTTCTATATTTTTCAATTATCTTACAAAAGTTCAAAATTACAAAAGCCTTTGAATTTTAATTTTAAATCATTTGACTATTTTTAGAACAATAACAAAATATTTGCCAATACTTTGGTTCTCTATCAAAACAGTCTACAATATATAAATTACAAAGACTGTTATATATATGCACGTAGTAAGTGCATTTAAGTATATAACAAGAAAAGAAGCTTCTTCAGTCTGTCTCAGTCATCACTTTAGGAAGCTAGGAAGTGTTGGTTTGTCAGCCTTCACAATCAGGGATATATCGTCATCATGATTTGCAAAATTTATAAATTGTTGACCTGTTTTAGGCTATGAAGAAATACAAGATAAAAGATAAAATTGAATAGTTCTAATTAATTACCACAAGTATCTTAAAACCCTTCATGGTTATAAAACATGGACTGGAATAGTTATTGGTAAATGACCGAATCACACGTAGTTTTCCTACAAGGCCAAATATTTTTAAGTCTTAAAGCTCTCACTTGGCGACGACGAAGAATTCTGAAATTTAAAATAAAAAAATTTGCAGTCCTCTCTTATTGAAACCAGCCAGCCGTCCGTATACCTTGTTTTAATGTACTTATTTCAAATTCAAGTGGAAATGCACCATAAATACCGCAGAAACGTATATTTTTCACTTTTAACAAAATACCTAGTAGCAGTTAAGGAGAAAAGCTATCGTTAATGCACCGAAGTCTAACATTTTAATTAAGAACTTATACAAACAGGAAACTTTCAAGACTTCCTCTCTTTAAGTTTTTAATTGAAACCAAATGTCCTTTAATATTTTAATCATATTTTTAAGAAAGTGTTATGATAATTTGCTTGGTCCTTTTTCATGTTTATTAAATAATTATGGTTTTTCTTAAACTTTTTGGTTTGTATTATCAAAGTGATTAAATATTTACAACACAAAATAGCAACAATATCTTTTTTGAATTTTCATTTTAGATCCACAATTGAACACGCTACAAAATGTTTCCAAGATAAAATTAAATAATTCGCGAATTACATTAATTTATGTAATTTGTTATTTATTTTTAAGATTTTGTTTTGATTTGAGACTTGGAAGTGCTAAGAATACGCCAAGAAAGGTATGACCCGTAGTACGTGTATCAATATTTTTAAAAAAGTAAGCTACTTGCCTTAATATGGTTTTCCCTTTCCTTTTGAAATATAGCAATGAATCTTATTAATATGGATTCCGAAAACCGCGTTGTTCTCAACGTGGGCGGAATCCGTCATGAAACCTACAAAGCTACCCTCAAAAAGATTCCCGCCACCCGGCTGTCTAGACTTACAGAAGCTTTAGCCAACTATGATCCTATACTGAATGAGTATTTCTTCGACCGACATCCTGGAGTATTTGCCCAAGTATTGAATTATTATAGGTAAGTTTTGTTTTTTGAGTACAAGTACTTGTGGTTTTAAAATTGATTTTTTTTAAAGGACTGGCAAACTGCATTATCCAACTGATGTGTGTGGCCCTCTTTTCGAGGAGGAGTTGGAGTTCTGGGGCCTGGATTCTAATCAGGTTGAGCCATGTTGCTGGATGACATATACTCAGGTTAGAAGGAGGTTTTTAAGAAATGAAGAAGACTTTTAATTGAACTTGTATTTGTAGCATCGTGATACGCAAGAAACGTTAGCAGTATTGGATCGACTGGATTTGGACACTGAGAAACCTTCCGAGGAAGAGCTGGCTCGCAAATTTGGTTTCGAAGAGGACTACTTCAAGGGAACACTCTCCTGGTGGCAAGAAATGAAACCTCGCATCTGGTCGCTCTTTGACGAACCCTACAGTTCTAACGCCGCAAAGGTAAGTTTTGAAAACTTCGAAAACGACGTTTTTGAGTGGTTAGATGATGTTATTTTTTGTGGTTCATTTCAGATCATTGGTGTTGTGTCAGTGTTCTTCATTTGTATTTCAATTCTATCGTTTTGCCTTAAGACCCATCCGGACATGAGGGTGCCGGTTATCAAAAATATAACCGTTAGAACTGCAAATGGCAGCTTGGCTTGGGTGCTAGATAAGACCACAACGAATGCCCACATTGCATTCTTCTACATAGAATGTGTTTGCAACGCTTGGTTTACATTCGAAATTCTGGTAAGATTAAAATACTTAGATCCTGTAGGATATTTATGTAACCTTTCCATTGTAAATTCCTATCTTTCTTTTTTTTATTTAATTTTAGGTTAGATTCATTTCATCACCAAATAAATGTGAATTCATAAAGTCATCTGTTAACATCATAGATTACATTGCAACGCTTAGCTTTTATATTGATTTAGTGCTTCAGAGATTTGCGTCACATCTTGAAAATGCTGACATTCTAGAATTCTTCTCTATTATTAGAATAATGCGGTTGTTCAAGCTAACGCGACATTCGTCGGGTTTGAAAATTCTAATACAGACATTTCGGGCATCGGCCAAAGAGCTGACGCTCTTGGTGTTCTTTTTAGTTTTAGGCATCGTCATATTTGCTAGTTTAGTTTATTACGCAGAGAGGATACAGACAAACCCGCATAACGATTTCAATAGCATACCATTGGGTCTATGGTGGGCATTGGTAACAATGACCACTGTCGGCTATGGCGATATGGCTCCTAAAACTTATATTGGAATGTTTGTTGGTGCTTTGTGCGCGTTGGCCGGTGTACTAACGATTGCACTGCCAGTTCCGGTCATAGTAAGTAATTTTGCGATGTACTATTCGCATACCCAAGCTCGTGCAAAGTTGCCTAAGAAACGACGAAGAGTTCTTCCAGTTGAACAGCCCCGACAACAACCTAGACTTCCAGGTGAGTAATAATATTGTTTGTCTATTGTATAAACTATATAAATATTAGCTATTTAGTACATATGTAGGTATATAGGATGTAAATACCTATATTTGTGTAAAACAAAGTGTAAATGATGCATTAACTCGCTGCAAAAATAATTTACATAAAATCAACAATAAATTGATGTAAATAATATTTTAACATGACGCTTGCTAACTAGCAGGCTCGCGCTAATAGCATTGCTTCGCCTAATTTTCACATAACTTTGCTCAAGGTCTCAGAAATCGTCACAAATGTGGGTAATTTGATAAACTAATAAATAATTTCTTCTTCGAAAACTATTGGAAACACTTTGAGGTATTTGTTGGGTTAGTTGAATCTTCTAGATGAGTTATTTTAGCTTAAACCGTTTTCGTTAAAGGAAGAATGTTCCTGTTTCTTTTGTACGAATTATTTCTGAAACGAGAAGAAAGATGATATTATAAGACTTTTTAGAATCAGATTTGTTTTTTTTCTAACCTTTTTTAGGAAAATGTTGACAAAGTATTGTTTTATTTCGGTGTTCTCGTTTTTTGAGTAAACAAACAGGAACGAAATGTTTACGAAAACAGAACATGTTAAAATAGAACTCTACAAATTTGAATAGGCTTTGAAAATCATACGTATTTTGTGTGTCAGACAGCTCACAGGTTTTTAGAGAAGCTGCTCAGCAAAACTAGTGAGCACCTTCTTCTTTATCTATTTTTAGATTTCTTCAATTTTTGTAAGGACTGAAAAATAGTAGTAGTACCGCCTGTGAAGTTTTTCAAATCAATGTCAATTTGGTTGTCAAATGATGGCCATTTTTATTGTCAGTCAATTTGTTTGTGCATTTATTTTTGTCTACAAAAGTTCAGTTTCCATTTTATAAAATCGTGCCATTACGGTTTCATTGATTCTAAGGAAAGTCCGACCAAGTAAGTCGCAAAAGGCCGACTTTTATCACCCTAAAACCTATCGTTAAATAATCCCTCCGAGCAGTTCTTCACAAACTTTAAGATTTTTAAAACTGAATCTAGTATTTAAAGCACAATTATCTTTACTAAGTTCTGTGCTTTTCTTTTGCAAAATGTTATGTTTTCACGTAGAAATGCAAATGCCAAAAAAACATGATTCTTTACCTTTCTTAAATATTAATATTTATAATATCAATTTAACTACAAATTGAGTTTTGAGCATTTACTATAATTTATTCTATGTAAGTCTGCCTTGCAGAAATTTAAACACACCTCTTAGCATTGAAAATTGAGGACTGTACAGGTTATATCAGCAGGAACACACTTGCGGAAGAAATATTGTCTTCTGAGTCTGCATTTCAAAGGAAGGCACAAAGACCTTACAAACATCATTAAATTCCTCCACAATCTTACCGATTGCTTCCATAAAAGTGGTTACCACTTTTTTAGTAAATTTTTATTAATTTTAATATGTTATTCGACTTTTAAGCGATGTATTATAGGTCCGTTTTCGTACCTTCCTAAAAAAGTCTAATTTTATGAAAAATTACAAACTTTAACTAAATCATGTTCGAGTACTCAATATTTTATAGTTTTTCGTAAAAGAAGTTTAGCCCAAGACATTTCTTTTGGCTGATTTGTAAAAAGTGTCAAATTTGATAGAACTGCAAATAAATTGCTCGCTTTTTCTGTCACTCTGTCCAAAAACTGCAATTTTCAAGTTTCAATTTAATTAAGTTTTTTCATAGAAAAAATGGACCAGCATGTTGTTGCTTGAAGTTCATGTTGTCTTAATTTATCCATTTACAAAAAAAAAACAAATAAATTCTAAACACAAAATGAAACGATGATGTTTCAAAATTTACATTTTTTTTGACAGTTATATTGTGGGTCAAATTTGTTGTTTTCCCGTTCGCTTACTTTTTTGAGTTTTTTCTTTTTGTGAGAGAATTTTACCCCCACTCTTTAAAATATCACTTTTTACGAATTTTAGCACAGAAAGTATGCGAACGGACCTTATTTTACTTCAAGTGACAGCTGAGTTTGACGGGTGTCAAATGTCAGAACTACTAAATAAATGACATAATATAATACCAAAAAAAAAAAATAAAACCGAGAGCTTAAAATTGAAAGAATTGAACGGTTTAAACTATGTTATCTAGCTCACCGTTCGGTGCTTCTTGTTAGGTTCTAGGGGAAATAAATAAAATAATGTTCCGAGATCCACAAATAATTTATATGCTGTCAATCTGATGATTAAATCATCAATATATATTTCAAATATTGATTTTGGACATATTAAGTCAGTTGATTAACTATATTCAAAATTTCCCAGTTGAAACAAATATTTCAAAATACTACCCATCCCCTTCAAAAAAGAGACCCGTATAAAAGTTCAGAGGATTAGGTACTTCTGAATGTCTTTTGTGACCGTAGCTTTTCTGTTTAAATTATCACAGGTCAACAGGGACAAGCAAGTGGCTGTGGAACTCCAGGCTCTGGACCACCTATGGGTTCAGGTGGCACAGGACCCCGAAGGATGAACAATAAAACAAAAGATCTAGTTAGTCCCAAGTCAGGTATGTATATATGACATCACATTGCTATTATTTACGTATATATCATACACAACTTTATTCAAAAAATTAAAACACATACAAAAGTGTAAATATGTACGTATCTTAAAGCTTTTAGCCAAAATGCCAAAACATCAAACGCTATTGTTTATCCAACAATAAGAAAAAAAAAACAAAAAAAAAAAAACAGAAGAAAAACACAAGATTCACAATAGCCTCAAGGCTTTTTATGCTTTTTACCCTACCACATGATTTTTTTCACGCGAATAATAAATTAGACAAACAAAAATTTACACAATTCAACCCTATTCTCTCCAGCTCCAGGCGCAAACATTCAAAACCAACCGTTTATCCTATGCTTTTTGAGTGTCTCGAAGAACTTGCTTAAACGCTTATATTTGCGGAGATATACAATATTTTTGTTTATACCGTAGTTCTTTATTTTTTTTGAAATTCCATTAAAATATCACAAAATTAAGTTATTCTACAATCTAATCTACACCCATATACAGTACACGCCACATTACTCGAACAACATATTATGACCACCAAAAGCAGGGTTATGCCAATCCTAGACAGAAGACATCAAGTTAATAATTATAATTGGATTATGTTTTTGTTGCTTTTATCTCTGATTTGTTGTTTTGATATTTATCAGATGAATATTTGGCTATGATTGGCAAAAACTCAAAAGATGGCAAAATGGGCCGGCTTCTTTGAAAGTAGGACGATCAGCGCTGCCATCACCGTCGCTGCTGCAACTCTTCCAATTCCACCAGCAAACCAAATTAGTACATGCTCCCAGATAATAAAAAAAATAACTATCCACAAACCTTATACAAACCAAAGGATGACCAACACCCCCTCAAACTTCCCAAAACAAAAAACCTCCAAATCTTCTCTCACTAAAACCGTTATTTGTAGCATATTTTATAAAACGGCCACTATTGTTAGAAGATCTCACAATACCTTCTTAATAAATGGGACAGCAGCGTCCACCGTACGTAAAATATTTTTTTAAATTCTGGATTCCGCAAAAATCTGGAGCTTTTAAGTTGCCTCTTAATTATATATCTATAACTATATGTTGTGTATCTATCTTAATTCGTCAGCTTTTAAATGTTGTATCTTGTATTAATATGTATGGATGTGCTTTATTGTATGTATGTACGTGTGTGTGTGTTTTAAGTTTTGTATTCCAGTGTTATGTTCTTGTTCTAGCTATGGTTAACTATTGTTACGATTTTCAACAATAAAACGTCACTAATTTGTTCCTAAACTCATTGTTGAAGTATCAAATAATTTCGATTTGCTGCAAGTCTCGACTTGAACTGTCAAAGTGAATGACATACTTAGTACATTTATTAACTTTTGAAGCAAAGTTAAAGCTACCTCAATTTTTCTATAGTTATTTATTTATCGATTTAAAGTTATAAAAACGTTTATTTTTATTTTTGACATTTGTAGTTTGACAGATCAATTATTCTTAAATAATACTCGTTCCTAAATAATGTAATAAACTCCAACAATTCGTAGCAATGACACTTGCAAATAATTTTTGACGTAATAGCAATAGTAAACTATAATTGCAAATCTCAACTTAATCTGTCAAAGTGAATGACACATCTAGTACATTTTATAATTTCTGAAGCAAGGTTAAAGTTACCTCAATTTTTCTATCGTTATTTATTTCGCGATTTAAAGTTATAAAAACGTTTATTTTTATTTTTGACATTTGTAGTTTGACAGATCAATTATTTTTTAACAATACTCGTTCTTAAATAATTGTAATAAACTCCAACAATTCGTAACAATGACACTTGCAAATAGTTTTTGACATAAGGGCAATAGTAAACTGTAGTTTGAAACCGAACAGACCACTGGCTGTGTTGTTGGTTGTGATGTGCTTGTAAAAAGATTGTATCTCAAATGGACCAATGGAACTAAAAAGCTGATTGCAACAATGTTTTTGTTTTCAATAATTGGTAAAGAACGGTAGGTGTTATTTTGTATACTTTATTTAATTATTTTTGAACGATTTGCAAATATGGCTCAAAATTTGTTTTTTTTTTGTTTGCTAAAATTCTAATAGTTCTAAAGGCTGTGTTGTATTTTAAGGGTTAAAAACGAAGAAAAGGTGAAGTCGTGAAAGTAGAAAGTTTAATTAATTTTAATACATTACAAAACAAAAAAATTAATAAATACCTATGCATTAATTAAAACGATAAAATTACCACACATGAAAAAAGGAAACCGAATAAAAACGAGCAAATTTTCAAATATGAATTGCTACAAAACTTGGTTACATTTTCTATCACTATTCGTATTCATTTTTGACATTTGAAAAGAGAGTTTTTAGCTTTTAACTGCGTGCATTGGTTTTGCAAGAAATCTTAGCACGCTTCTCTGAGTACAATTTCTTTCCAATTCAAGAAGTTTTCTGGAAACAAATTCATAGGAAAGAAAAGAACAATGAACAACAAAGTTGTTTATGACTTAAGAAAAGTCAAATTTTAACTTCATTAAACCTATTTTTCAACTGGTAAATATTTTATTCACCACGCTAGTGTCAAAATGTAGTCATTGGGGAAATATTCCTATCACCTTGAAGCAATTCACGTGCGGCATAAGATCGGGAATATTTATGAATACTTTCGTGATTTGTTAAAACTTTTGATTATGAAGAATTAAGTTCAATGGGAATTTTAAAAACTTAATAATCCCTGTTCACCAAGCTAGTATTCAAATTTAATTAAAGAGAATATTTAACTATCATTTTAACGTAAAGGGACGGTTGTTTCCGTGAGTTGTTAAAACTTTTAATCATGACTCTTATTTAATTTATATTTTTATAGTATAATATGTAAAATACAGTTAAAGATCGAAAAACCGAACATTTATAGTTCTCTAAATTGTTGTCCAATCGGAAGAAGTTTCCGGTGAATGAAAAGAAACACGAAATATTAAAAAAAAATATCACTATAAATATTGCTCTATTTTAAAATTGTGGATATCCATAGTTTTTCCACTTTTTGCTGCATAAAACAATAACTAGACGAATTTCAAGATTTTTATGAAAATAAGTGATAAAAAATCTTTTTGTACCAGCTAAAACTTTAAGCCATGGAACCATCTCCAGATCTGTCAACTTTAAGAAAAGTGTTACAATCATTTTGAGTTTATTAAGTTCTATTAAACAAATTATAATTATCGGATGGTTTGCAAAAGAGTGTATTTTACCCCCTTTATCCCCCCTAAAATTGTTTAGTCTGGTCAAAAATAGGATTTTTTTTTAAAAGAAGTGTTAATGACATATAAAGTTCCATACATCATTGTCAAATTTTTTTTCGATGTAAGGCTTAGTTTTTGTCCTTTTGATAAAAAAAACAATTAATAAATAAATTGCGGTTACATTTTTATTTTAATCTGAACATATTTGTTAGTATGTTAAAATAACTTACAAAATATCTATAATTCAATTCTGTAAAAGCACCAAAACAAAAAAATAAAATAAGAAAGAAGGTCTATTTTCAAAAAAAAAAAAGTTTTTGATTTAACAATTCAATTTTAGGTTTATTTAGTTTAAGAAATATCAAACAAACAATTCTTCCATAAATTTTCTCTATAGAATTTAAACTTATTAAAAAAAAATTAAACGTAGTTAGTTAAAAAACAAAGTCTCACATTTAAAACAAAATGCATTCCTTATACAGTGGTATATTGTTTTGAAACTTTTATTTCAGATATGGCGTTCAGTTTTGACTAAACAAACAAACAAACACTTCACGTTCACGCTGGAAACACTATTAAAATAGGAAGCCATAAAAAATGTATAAATTTACATTTAAGATTAAAACATAACAATTTTAAATTATGTTTGTTTTACATATATATACGTAAACCTCAGAAAAAAAAGTATTTCCCATATAATATATCATAATATTGCCAAGAGTTGCTGAAAATGCATTTTACATCATAATTTGGAAAACCATCTTTTCAAATTTTCCAGTGTTACCTACATTTCATAAAAACAGCTCCCGAAAATTGCATGTCTGTTTTTGTTTTACCTTAGTTTAATGAGCACAGTATTTACTATACCTATCGTCTTGTAAAACACTTGCACATTTGTTCCTTGTTCTTTGATGCATGTTTATTTTCATATAAAGAATTATATTAGTTTCTAAAAATCCTCAGACAAAAATATCATGTTTTTCTAATTAAATTTAAATTTCTATTTTGTGTAAAAAATAAAAAAAAAAAAAAATAGGTCCAATTGGTGCCAGTATTGTCGCTATGAGTCCAAGAAACATGTTAGATCTTAATCCAGCCCTAGCAATGAGCAAACCAATTTTCGAATCCAAGGGTCCACCGATAACCACAAAAGATAAAGACGGAGTTCGGAATCCGCTCGACAACTCAACTAAGAAGAACTTTCTTTAATTTTTATCTTAAAAAAAAGTAGCAACGACAACACGCAATCAAAAATGCTGCCGTGCAACATTTTGAATGCTTTATATATTTTTTATCAAACCACATTATCATTATTTTTACTTTGCGGCAAACAAGATTTCAAAAAACACCATAATATTTATGTTAAGAAAAATATTTAAAACAAAATAATGTATAACGAACTTAAACAAAAACAAAAATAAAAATAAAATATATCTTCTGTAAATCAACATATTCACTCATTCATAAAAAAGAACATAAACAAATGATATGATATAAAAACCTACTTACATATCTTTAACCATATTCATTATATATATGTATAAATAAATTTATGAATCTAAATTTACATCAAAATTTAACAAAAGAAAACAAAAATTAAGAATTTACATTACAAATTTAAATTAGTTCCTAGTTCTTAAGTGGTGACCAATCCCAGAGTTGGAAAAGTTTGAAAAACTATATACTGGACTATTGGACGAACTTAAGCCAGAAATATTGAAAGGCTACAGAAGATTGATTTGTTTTCTTTTTTTGTAAATTTTTTAGAATAAATAATAAGTTAGATAAAATTGCGATATTATTTTTGTTCTCTTTTTATTTTGTAAATACTCATGAATGTAAGTAAAGTATATAAATTAAAATCTTCGATAAACAAAAATATATCTATTTATATAAAACTTCAGCTAGATGTAGTTTTGTTTATAAAATACATCTTTGTTATTACATCTCAAGTTGTTCTTAAAATAATTATACAAAACAAAAAACGCATGATTAGGTCCAAGAAAAAATAAATAAATAAGCTCACAACGGATTTGTAAATATAAAACAAAATGTTATAACAACTTTCTTTTTTAAGTTTGTTTTTTCCAATATAGAAATATATACAAAAGTATCGATTTAAAAGTTAAAATAAATTACTTAACAAATAAAGCATCTCAAAGTCTTTCCTGTTTCTTAAGCAGATATTATTTTACTACTTTACACTTTTAATAAATAAAACAAAACAAAAATAAATAAATAAAATTATTGCTTATGATTACACTTAACATTAAAAGGCTCAAGTATTAACATAATATCAATGATTGTGAAATGATACATGACATGATGACACTCTGTTTCTAGATAGCAATTTTTAATAATTTATCAAAAGAAATCAACAAAATACTGTAATTGAAATAAAGTTAAGTTATGTTATTATTATATCATCCCATTGAATATTGAAAACCAAAACAACCAAAAACTTATACTAAATGAAGCTAATACATAATTTTAATAGGTTAATCAATTGTCAATAATTTTTAACATAAAAGCGAATATTTATTGAAATAAAAATTCTTCATATTTATATTGAATGGTCGTTTTTTTCTTTTTAATTTTTATTGATCGGATAGCATACAAATTGGTAAATATGTTTTTTTACCTTACCCAATGGCAGAAAATGTGGTCATTTTCAATTTGTGTTTGTTTTTGAAAACACAAAATCAAACAATAAATATAGGTATGTAGGTTTATTCTGAACTAAAAATGGGTATCCTGTGGCGTTAACGTACTTTTGTATTTTGTTTTTATTGATTTTATTAATTTTTTGTCATTTTCTTTGTTGGCTTACGCTTTGTTTCACAAAATAAATACATATGAATAGCAAACGAAAGAATAATGCGGTATAGTCCTGCAGCCTGAACTTATATCAGATGAAAGGTTTTTTTTGTTGTAATGAACCAAAGTTTTTCGTATGTGAAATGTAAACTAGCGTTGTAAGTTTAGCAGGACTCGTACGAAATGATGAGAATAATAATAATATTCTAGGATTTCATCCCTGTTTTATATTTTGATAACATTCCATCCTCTGCTAGCTGAAATACTATTTTTATAAGAACAAAAAGTAGACGAATAAATTTAGATTAGAACAAATAAATTGTACAGGTTGGGAGAATGAAAAAAATTGAATTCGTTTGCGATAAAAAAAACTCAACCAAAAATTCAATTTTTAATTCGTTCAAAAATTAAGGTTTTTGGAACTTTCAAAATAAAATTTCTATTTATGAACAAATTCAATTTTTGTCAATTGAAAAATTAATTTTGTTTACAAAATTATCGCGGAAAATCCATAAAAAATGTCCATTCACGAACAGATCGTAAATACAAATAAAAAAATGTTGCAATTCTAAGATGTGACTTTTATTAAAAATAAAAATAAAATTTTTGGGTTTTTAATTAAATCGCTGTTAAGCTTAATTATGATTTATTGTTATAATTTGAAGAGCACTTAAAGTCCCTTCCATAGAGACTCGAGTCAATGAAACTGCAAAAAATGTCCGCGCTAATTTTTCTAGGATTCCTTCTGTTTTACTAAAAGTTTAATTAGTATCAGAACTTTTGTACGTTTTTTTTAGGCCAAGACAACATTTATAAAAACCACAAAGGGATAACTTTTTTTCTTTCTATGCTCCTGAATTTGAAATGAGGACACTTCAACTTCTCAGCGATTCCTCATTTAAATTATCGTCAAAACTGACCTTATCCACTTTCATTAAATGTCATTTTTATATTTTTAGTCACATTTTCTTTTAATTTGTGTGCACACTACACATAAGTTCAAGTTTTTTTTTGAAACAAATTAATTTACAAAATTAAAACATGGCCTAGAAATCATCCAATCACTTAGGTCTTTTCAATTATTTTTCGTGAGAGAACGAAATTCAAAAGCAATTTTATTTCATGGATCTATCACGAATTGAATTTGATTCGATAGAGTACTGAGATTTTTAGATCCCAAATAAAATATTTGTAAGAGAATTTCATTTTTTTCGGTTTGTGAAAAGATCTTGAAAAATGTGAGAATTATCGACACTTTTAAGTTCACTGACGATATCTACGAACTCTGGTTTTAAAACATCAATCCCCTAAATTTGCTACAGAAAATATTCACATAAAATTCCTTTCTATTAATTTTTTTCCAAAGCCGATGTCTACTTGTTTATTCAAGCGTTTTAGGCCATTATAAAATTTTAAAAAAAATGAATTTTTAAAAATTTTAAATAACAAGCGTACACTTAAGAGGACATTACTACCCTTATTAAATAAAGACACAGTTTGAGCACTAGGAATAGGAGAGAGAATATTGCAATGGCTGTGAAAAACAGATTGTGGTAAGTCATTCCACGTTCGCGTAGTACGGCTAAAGAACGAAACTCTGTACTTGACAGTACAACCGAAGTTGAACTCAAGGGGATTCTGATGAACATTACTAGAAGCGCGAGTTTTACAGTGAACTGTTTAAGGGGAGGAATACAACTGGCATAACCCGTTAAAATAACTGTAAAAAAGCGTGATACAAGACACTTTACGACGATGTTTAAAAAAAAATGTCTGAAGAGATTATGGATGGAAAGTCTTTTAAGTACTCCGGTTTGTAATCGTGTTGTAGAAGGTATAACAAAATTATTCAAAACTTCCAATGCATTTGTCTCAATACTTCATTTTTTACGCTGGCCAGATTCATCTCAAGGCTAAAGACGATATCCCAAAAACGCCACACACACACTCAAATAAGCCAATCAGATCTCGTCAAAAATCAAAGTAATCGGAGTTTCTTCGTATTGAATATCCAAGAAATTAAGTAAGAAACTTCGTTCCTGTTGATTCTCATTATTTTGTGTCAGCATTACTATGGAAAATAAAAATATTCTGTCTTTCGGATGTGGTATTTCAATTTTTCATATGCACATCTCTCTCAATATAGAGTAGCCCTCAAATCCATCCTGCTAAACAGAACAGAAATGTTTGGAACTTACAGCTCCTTAAATACTTAAATAAAATATTAAGCAAAATTTAAATATTTTATCAAACAAACAAGTCCTTAAAAAAGAAGTCATAATCTAAGAAGTCTTTTTTTAAACCAATTATTATATTAAATACATTAATTTTCTTCTAGCTGCTGCCAGGTCAATTAAAAAGGATTCGACAGAAATAGAGGTTAAAAAAAAGTACATTTCCTTATTAAAACCCTTTTTTAAACATTCAGGCATGTGATTTCCGTATACATTTTTAAATGGTGCTTAAGTATATAAATATTTCCAGAGGTGACCGTGAAATTTTCTTCAAAACAAAAAATTAAATAATAGCCTTTCCCAGCTTCTGCGCATTTTAAAAAACAATAAAAATTGAATTTATTTAAAAGGATAGCAAAAATTAGGTAGGTGTATAAAATTGACTAATGTAAAGTACGTGGATTGAAGTTGTTAGCAGGTAAGAATGCTAAATAGCCTATAATTGCAACTTAATGAGGCAAGTCAACCCTCCACAAAATAAATATCTTCTTATTTTTATTATTTCCTTAATGATATCATGGATAGAATAAGGAATTATATTTGCATAAAACTTTCCGCTACAGCTAAACATTTTAATAAATCAAATACAAAAATGTCTAACTGTAACTGGAAGCGAATTTAATTTCCTAAATAAAATAAAATTTTAAAAGTCTGGATGTAATTAACTGTTCTAGTTTTTCTTGCAATTTGTCAAATTAAGGTGATACGAGTTCTTTATAAAAGATATTTTTGTATAATTGTTTTTTTTTTTGCTTCTATGCCTTCTTTGTTCTCATTTCGTTCATCCTATGTTCCCAGTTCCCAAACTTTTTAAGAACTTTGAGAAAGCAAATAAAATATTTTTTTCTTTTTCATTTCCTAAAAAGACTTCTAAGAAGAAAACCCTCTCATTCTCATCCCCCATTCTTGTTACGTTCTTTTTTTATTATAACTTCACTTCAAGTAATTTTGTTTAGAATATTGCTTCTTAGCAATAAGAATTTTACTTTTCACCCCTCTCGCAAAATTAAAAAAAAAGGCGAAAAAAAAAATTATTCATGTCTACTTTGCCTTCTGTTGTCTTTCATGTAAAAATATTTTAAAATAATTAAGGGCGCAACGAGTTCGAAAGTAAAAGTAATTGATGTTATGTCCTTTATAATAAAAACAAAAAATTGGTGTGCTAGGAAGATAAATTGCTGAAGACAGGAAGGAAATAGCTTAGAGCCATTTAAGAAAAGATATTTTTGTAGGTGTGTGGGAAGTGATGTGGGTTTTCAAGGTTATTTAATTTTATCGATAGAGCTCTTAAGAAAAAGTTCCACAAATTTAGTCTATATTTTTTTATGTTTATTGACGTTGTAACGTTTGAAAAACAAATTTTCTGAGCTATAAGGAAAACAATGATTTTGATCCCACCCACTCTGATGACTATCCCAAAAAACTTTAACCCACATTTTGTCCATAATAAGCCTAGTTGTCATTTCAAGAATTTAGGAAAGAATCCAATCTAATCTCGAAGTTTAAGTTGTTTTCTTATGAGATATTCGGATACGTTAAACCAATTTAGTTTAGAGTTTTAGTGCTTTTATGAGAGATAAAATTTGTCGATGTTTTTTTTCTGAAACTGTACTAGTCATTATTATCTAGCAGCCGAAAGACACTTTTTGAGAGTTTGAGAAGTAATTTCTCCACTTTTTTTTTGTAAAAAGTTTTAAACAAAATAAATAAGTTTGTATGAAATATCTTTATTTGTTTCGAGACATTCTAGTGGGTATAAAATGTTTATAGATTTTAAGTTTTTTTATTTGTATGTAACTAAGTCTGTCTTACTGATATTTTCGAACCAATTTAAAGAATTGAAAACGTTGACATTTCTCGAAGTCTTTACGCTAGTATGAACTTTCCTACTTTAAAAGATGCAGAAATGACTTCTAAAAAATTGGGTGGGTGTTTTTTTTACTGCAGGCATTTGAAGAATCGAAGAATTGTTTTGACATCAAATATGTTTTGAACCAAGTAGCGGAAATTTGAACCAAAAAAGGAATTCAAATAACGTTTTTTTTGAATACAAATCGAAAGAAATATTTATGACTTTTAAAATTTTGCGAACAAACAATTATTATATTTGCAAATTATTTTATAAGTAAAAAACAACGTTTTAAACATCTGGTAATTTTTTTTATAAAAATCTAATTAAAATAATAAAACCCTTAAACAAATACTACTAAAAATTTTTAAAAATTGTAAAACTTTTGCAAATACAATCTGAACAAATGGAAAACTATTAGTGTGGGTCGCATACTTGTCTCTTTTTTAAATTGCTGTTATCCGCTGAATTGTTTAAAAATATTTCCTTCATACTTCGATGTTGTTACGTGTGAAATAAAATCTATTTGAAGTTGCCATCTCAACTCGTTTTGCATCGTGAAAAAGGCGCCTTTTCAAAAACTAGTCAAGATTATGTCAAAATCATCAAATTCAACAAATTTATAATAACTTTTAATAAGATGTTAAAAATAACTTCGTTTCCAAAAAATGTATATACAATTAAATTAAGATTTTAGACTTTTTTCATGATTTAGGCTCAGTTTCGTTTGCCATTTCAAAATTAGTAGAGTTACTCCTAAACAACTTTTGCAAATAGTGAAAATTTGTTACCGAAAAAATGATTGGGTTTACGCGGCGCGACACATCAATCCATTGAAGGAAATTTTTGGTAAGTGCGCATTATCTCGCGTTGTGGGCTTGTGGCATGCCCTCCAAAATGATGTGATTTAACTACTCCAAAACCATTTATTAAACATAGTTTTAAGCCCTTATGTAGTGATAAAGCTAAATTTTTGGCTATAACATTAAATTACATTTGTTTCATTTCTTAAACAACCTTTATTAACCAATTTTCTAAAATCGATGTTTTCTAAGTTCCAAAAATTCCTACTCAAATGTCGTCGAACTTAAAATACATTAATATAAAATTACGAGTAATTTCCATAAAATCCTTCAACCTTCCGGTCAACCAAAAAATAACTTGTCAACTAAAATATTAACCCCTAAATTTGTATTTTGTCAAAATGTTTTATCCTCTCATTTACAAATTTTGCAAAGTTAGCAAACAGAAGAAGGGAGAAAAAATCACATCACACCAAATTAAGAGTTTTTTTTTTGCTTTGCCTTCTCCTTTTAATCCAATAAATGTGCCCAGAAAACATTGCTAGGTCTTAGAAAGTTTTCAGATAGGAACTCATAAAATTTTATATTATCATCAACCGAGATTATAAGCAATTTAAATTTAACCCAACCTGTTTTTTGGGCAAAATGTCGACCCAAAGTAATTCCAAAAACAAATTTCTATAGTGCTTCAAAGTGTATCCCTGTCATCATCACATTAACATTCATGGTTATGCATTTATATATTCGAAAAGAACTTTAAGTGACCAACTATTCGGTCAACATCTAAACTCCCCCAAAAAGGGACTCTCAGATTTTCAAAATCAACATCGATTGTTTTGTGTATAGACAGAGTCTACACAATCTATAGAGTATGATGGGAAGGCTTGCGGCGGAGCAGCAACAGCGGCAGCGGTGGCGGCAGGCATTTTGTGTTATCTTTCGTATACCTTCTTTCACTGTAGTTTGTTGGATGAACTTTAATTAATGCACATTGTGTGCCTAACTGCTCCAGATGTTTCATTTGAAAATCTATCCATCTTCCATGATATGCTTTCCTTCATGTATTCAGATTTCGGATGAACGCTTTTAAAACAAACATTCGAACCGCTTTTGGTCCTTAGTCCATATCCTTGCCCAGGATTCGAAGCTGATATTTTATAAGGAAGATGAACCAACCAACTGCCAAGCCAACGAACGAACGTAGTATAGAGACACGTCATAGCGTTACACACAGCATGACAATTGACATTTTATGATATCAGTTGGTTTGGTTGGTTTTTGAGGACCATCCCACGTACGGTGTCACCGTATAGTTGGCCTCAAGCGATTTACAGTCACTTCGTACGCTTTTCGGAATTCTAATTATACGCAACCACATCAGATGGAGCACTAAGTGCATTAGTTCTCACCATTAAGAGCCTTCACGTGATTTCAGGAACAACCCATTATTACACTCATCCCCCACCCAGTTTTGGATATATCTAAATATATATAAGTTTACCACCTCTCTAGTATCTACATATGTTAACGGGGGAAGGGCGAAAAGAGCGTGATATTCAAATGGACATTGTTCTTTTGAAAACTTTAATTTACTTGTAGAATAGGACACGTACAACAAACACCCTGTATACAAAGCTATAACCAGTAACGGCATCAGTGTTGTAAGCGTTGTCGTCCTTGATTGCATTTCTTTATATATTTTTTGTTGCTGTTGTTGTTGTTGCATATGATTGCGTTGTGCCTAGGTGTCTATATACGATACAAGAATATACGACGACTCCAACTATCGTCGACGACGACGATGATTCTATCTGAAAAATGTTTGAGTTCCGGAAAATAAAGTTCCAACAAAATAGGCCACTGTAAGTTTTCATATACTATATGCGAGTTGAGTATGGGACGAGCTCTAACAATGGATTAGATATATAGACATCTCAGAGATACAGAAAGGAAAGCATCCCTATCATCATCATCAGCATCCAGCATCATCCGTATATATGTAGTGTACATCCAGTTATTTGTACATATATTGCAACAAAGTGGGGGAGGAACTTTAAAACAATTAAAATACGTGAATGTAATTTGAAGACATACGGAAAGTCGGTCAAAATTTTTAACGAACCAAGAGTAGTACCCAAGAAGACCAAGACAATACTATATTCGAGCCTTCTATACATATCCTATGTTATTCTGTTGTTTGGTATGTCGGACAGTCTGTCGGTCGTTAGGTAGGTCGGTAAGTCCGTCGTCGTCGTCTCTTGTCTATACCCTCGAAAACCACACAGCATAAGTTTCAGCATATGGAAGATTTTTGAAACTTATGTATATATGAGACGGAAAATAAAAGTGTTCAAGTGGAAGTTTGCACCTAATTGCATTAGACTTATGGCGTTGAATTGTATGATATACAAATATATACATACTAAATATGTAGGTTTGTGATGAACAAAACAAGATAGATAGTCGCCATTCATCGTCATCGTCAGAAAAATAAAATTCCATCGTTCGCCCAGAGGCTAAAATCATAGAAATTTATACTCGCAATCGTATTGTGTGTGTTTGTTTCCCTCTCTTTTTTAATATGGATGATGGTTTGAAAACCATTCTCTCCACACTTCGCACTCCGTCAACCAACCCCCTTGCCTCATGTGGACTTACTTGAGGCGCTTGAAGCATTTGTATAACGAAGTAGCTTTTTGGACCACAAGAGGATACCTATGCTATTTGTGAGCTCTATTGAGCGCCACGTGAGACGGCTGATGATGACGACGACGACGACGGGGACGACGACGGCTAGGCTAAAGGAAAGCTGTCCCGCAAAGAGACACATTGATTCAGGGCTGCCAATGTCAGCAATTTATAATAAAGATTGACAGGTAAAGGGGAGGGAAATTTAATCAAATTTTGGATATGACACGATGAACAAAATCCAAATTTAATTGAACTTTAATTTCAATTTGTGATTTTTTGGACTTTACTTTGCTAAGGGAGTATTTTTTTCACAGTTCAAAATAGATCTTCGAAAATGTGTACCTATCCCACAAATTGTATGTTTCCTCGGAATTACTAAAGTCTTATGAAAGTACAAATTCTATTAAGGTGCCTTTTTGATGGTTTGACATTTAAGCTCTCTTCCACTCATTAAGAAAAAAAACGTACACATTTCTGAGTGACTTTCGTATCTCTTTCTCAAGTGACACCTCAACTTAAATCACTTCAATAACTCAATAGGCGTTTTTTTTTAAGATCTGAAAAGAGTTCTGAACAGAGTCTGATCATATCTCTGAACAAAGCGTGTTCTAAGCGGTCAGAATTATTTTTGAAACACTCCTGAACACTTAGCTGTCACTATCTGACAGCTGTTAATTTACTTGTCATTTTCTTTTAAAAGTTGTTGTTAAACAGTTTAAGAAAAACGCTTTTTATTGTTGTACAAGTTTTATTTTTTCCTGAGAAGTCTGTGCTCCTTCAATAACTATTGTTAACAATCGTTAACTATTTTCATTCCTAAACATTAAGATTGTTACGATTTGTAAAAATTTGATGTCATCACATCGATGATAAAGTCCTTTTTGAAGTGCCAAATAGTTACAATTTGTTACAATGAAAGTGTTGCACTGTCAAAAGAAGAAATTGATTTTTGTTAATTAATTTTCAGAAAACAATGAATTTTAAAACCAATCGTTATCTTAATTGCAACATAAATTTTCAATATACAATAAACCAATGTTTTTCGTTGATTGTTTTATATCCTTTTATTAAATATGTCATTTCGATGCTTTCGGTTATTCTTTCATTATTTATTTATCCATTTGAAGCTATACAAACATATTTTATCAAGATATGGGCAGTTTGACAGATCAACAATTTCTGACAGTTGACATTTTTAAATAATTATAAGAAATTGAATTGACACCTGAAAATTTTTTTTTAAATGATAACAAAAGTTAACAACTGTTCGATAAAGAACAGAACACAGAACAGAGAACTGAGCTGTCAAAAAAAATCTGTATTTCCTTTTATCCTCAGACATATCAAAGCGCTCGGGTTGTGTTTCAGATCTTTGAGATCTGAATAAAATGACAGAGCTAATGGAGTAAAAGCTGAGCGCTTTTTTTTGATTCGTGTGGTATGAAGGATATAAATGACAAATTCTTAATCTTTTGACAGCTGCGTACTTTGCTGTTCTGATCAAGCTCTGCTCAGACCGTGCTCAGGCTCTGCTTAGTGCTACTCTGATCTGAGGTTAAAAAGAAAAACGGCCATAACTAACGCCAAGACACGTAAGATTTCTAAGTATTTTCTTAGTAGGCTTTACAAAGCAAGAGAATAAACTAAAGACAGAATGTAAAATTGACAATAATTAAAAAAGCTTTTTCTTACATACGTCAATTTATTTTTTGACAAAATATCAAATTAAGCTTAGTTCAAGTGAGACGATTGCCAGATCTGGCATTAAAAAAATTGTGTCAAATACCAAATGTCACAATATTGTATTTTATTGACAATATTGCGAGAAATGTCATCTTCAGATGACGTTTAAAACGTTCAGTTGTACTACAGCTTAGTTGCATTAAATAAACTGCAACCATGGGAATGTTATTGTGTGATTTTGTGCCAAAATTTTCAGCTCAATGAAAGCTTTTCTTGTAAGATTTCACAATATTTTTAGATCTTAAAGGTGAGCATACATTCTTCTCTCCCTAGTAACCAGTTTATATCTTGACAAATCGCAAGTGTCAAAAAATGCATGTTTTATAAACAAAACGTTTTTGAAGAATATTCAATTTCAATTCTATTTTACCTCAGAAAGTAATCCTGTTAATTTATTGCTATCAGGGAGGTTTTGACTTAAGCAACTATTCCTATTTTCCGGACTTTCCAATGGAAAATTCAATTTATGGGTAAAATGATCTACATTTGTAAAACCAATGGCAGCCCTGGTCATCAACAAACCAGCTAGCTGTGCAGCAGGTGATGATGATGGCTGATGGAGCATTGGAGCATTTTAGCAGGCAAGAGATTCAAATGGAGAAATTACAAAATCAGTCCGTAGTTCGCATGCCCGAAAAGAGAAAGAACTTTCACACACAGCTTTGTTGCGGCGCTGCTGTTGTTATGTTGTGTTGTGCTCTGTGATGGAGATGGAGATGGATACGACGACGTGAAAGTGGGGATATACGAGTACTTACCCGTCGCGTCGTCGTTCATCGTCGTAATATAGCAAATGGACTTGTGGAATGGATACCTAGGTACATACTCGTATATTCCTATGGTTGAAGGAGCTTTGGACGTTATATAGCGTTGCAATGTTTTGCTCCAGAAATCTTCGTCTTTTTCAATATTCCGATGCTTAAATTTGTCTCTGCAAGTTTTGCGGTGTGTGTGGTGGCGGAGAGTCTTGCTCCTCTCTGTGGCGGGTGTAGTGTGTGGCGCGGAACTTCAACTTCAAGACTTTACAAGCATACGTTGTTTTTTCAGTTTCAGTTTTTGTTTTTGTATATTTTATTCTCACTGTGGAGCCATAGTGAGTTTCATGCGATTTTGTGTTTTATTTTTTTGTGTATGCCATTCCGCAATTCGTTGTCGGTCCTCATTGTTCGGTGTTGTGTCTTTTCGGGGTCTTTTTCGAGGGTTTTCCTTAAAAGCATATATTGTTGCCATTATACCTGGGCTCTGTGAGCAGGTACATCCTTATCCTTTGAATTCTCCGTAGATATCACAATAACGAGAGTAGAGTAGTGTTTTTAAAGTGCGTGAGGTTTTTCCAACTTTTCCGGTATATTTTTCTTCTTGAATTTTATCTATTTAAAAAGTGCTCGGTGTGGAGCCGAGCGGTGTGAATCGGTATCTCCTAAAATCAAGCTGTTTTCTCAGCTTCCCAGGGTCTGAGAAAGTCCGGACGGGAAAAATAAATAATAAGAAAAAAAGACATCTCACGACTTTTAACAGCTAATGGTATACTCGTCATGACCTTAATTAAAAAGACACTAGTGATGGGGTGAATTCCGTCGACACTTTGTCGAAGCTAACGACTGCTGTGAGCGGTGCTATCATCATCATCATTATCATCGCCATCATCATCATCTTTATCGCCGCCGCGCTTGATAGAGAGAAAATCACAAACACAAATCGAATCAATACGAGATGACTTTTTGCCTAGATACGAGTATACGAAGCGATACAGATTCGATCCGATAGAGAACCCATCTGCATCAGCATCAGTATCAGCATCATCGTGCGTCGTCCGCGTCGTTGTCGGTCGCACGTTTGTCGATTGTCGTTTGTCGTAAGTCGCTCGTTTGTAGTTCGTAGTCCATCGTCCGTCGTCGTCCGTCATATCGGAGCCGTTTTGAAATCATAGTTCCAGTATCCATTCGTGTGTTATTCCTCTAGAGAGTTCTTGGTGAGATGTGTTAGAAACTGTAGAGCCAGAGCTCAAACCCGAGCCCGAAGACCTTACAAAAAATCCCAGGCAATTGAATAAATAATAGAAAGTGTTATTGTTATCGTTATAACAATAAAAATAAATTGTATCTAGAGAAGTGTTTCTTTTGTTTTTTTGCTTTTTTGCTTTTTCTGCTTTTTTGTGTCGAACATACAGCTTGTCAAAATATCGCTCGAAAATTCAGTGTAATTTTGTTTTTGGAAGTGTGTGTAAGAAGTGTGCGTGTGTGTGCATAGCTATATAGCGATATAAAGATATAGCGAACAGAATTTATTGACCCGAGAGTTTAAAAATGGTATTTGCGTCCTTGTTCCATTGAAGGAGATAATAGGGTGAATGAGCGCGCGGTACTGCTGATGGAGTGGTGATGTATCTGCGGAGAATTACTTTCGGGGGATGCATATTTAACTCGGAGACTAGTATTTGCTTGGTACGTGTTTATTCACCTGCTTAAAGAATTGTTTTTTTTTTCACTTTAGTTTATTTTTCCGTGTTTGACTTTTTGTTGGTGGTAGGTACTTATTCCTTGTGTGTAATTTAATTTTGTACTATGGTGACTGGATGTGTATGGATACTGGAGGAGCATACATCATCCGACAAATACGTACTTTAACGTACCTGGCCTAGGTACTTATTCGGATGCAGTACGTATGAAATTTTAATTAATTTTTGCAGCAAACCGCAATCTCTCACTCTAGACCCGTACCCGTACCCATACCCCGACTCTCTTATACCAAGTCTGATGGGTATGGTATGTTGGCACGTAATTTCGGTTTGTTTATCGTTCATGTAAAACCACAGAACAAACATCCTGATGCCTGGGATGATGTCTTTCCCTATACCCCTCCTCCCACCCCCCCAAACATCACTCGCTTCGGTATTCGGTCTTTGGTCGCCTTTTTTTGTACCGTCAACAGCGGTTACTGTGAAGTCTTTACGCTCTAGAAATCCCCAATGGACTCGTGGAACATTCTTTGGCTATATGTTGACAAGCGACTGTGCCTCTGCCTGCCTGACTGCCTGATGCCTATACCCTTCTTTCTGCCTCTTCGGTTGTTTGATATGATGTGGGGAGATGCTCCGCTCCGCATTCACAAAATTGGGCACAATGCGTTAATAATTCAGTGAAAAAAAAAACAAAAAATATACGTAAAGGTATATAAAATATATACTATAGGCATCATAAAAGCAAAGCAAGTCTGACAAAAGGAGTCTTTATAGCTTTGGCTCGGTATACAGAGATATATAGAATTAATGGGGATTCCTAGTCAAGATCGTTAGAGAGCTTCGCATATCTCTGATAATAGCCGCTTAAATAGATATTCCATCATTGTTTTGCTGGGTTGAAGGTACCAACATACAGTGGGATAAAATGAAGAAATCTTCTTCCAAGCTGAAAACTTGAATAGTTGACAGTATGGATCTTTTTGGGTAAAGTTTGGTTTTGCAGTTTGTTTTTGTTCTTGCATTCATAGATTAATCCTTGTTGTTTGTATTGTTTACAGTTTTCGAGTCTTGCGGAAATGCAATTTACTGCGTCTGAAATATAAGGAACGGTTTTGAGAAACAAGGAAATTCTGAGAAAATTACGTTTGCAACACATTATATTTTTTATCTAGGGAGATTTAGCATATTTTTGCAAACTAAACTGAAGTCTGCTAAGATTACAAGTATCAATTAATTCTTAAGTCAATTGAAATAAGGATAAGGCTCAAGTATAAGAAAAATGTGTGCACGAGTTTTCAATATTTGAACAAGTTTAAAGTTTTAATGTCATATAATGATAACACTGGTCGGCAAAACAAAACAATTTTATTTATGGGATTAGCTGTCCTGGTTCTAAAATATGCTCCTTTAAAACAGTTAAAGACAACCAAAGACGTTTTTCTTAAGGCTAAGTAAAGACACAATATATCCCTTAACAATAAATGTTTGTTATGAAGTCTTGAGTAAACCTTGTATTTAATTCTTTTGTACGTTTTGGATTTTATGTTTAAATGCTAATTTCTAATCCGAACTTTGATTTTAACAACCTCCTCAAATTTCAAAAACAACGGTTCTTAACAATATTTTTATATTTTTAACATATTTTAAAGATTACGGACAAGAACAAAAATAACAATTGAGCATGAAAAGTTAAGCGTTTTAGTTTCAGATAAATGCGAAAATAACACTTTATGAAGTTTTTCAAAAGTTTTGAGAAATGCTTTAAATATTTGAACTGAATATTGAAGATTTTGAAACCCATTGAAAAAACGAACTATTTTATTAATTAAGATGGCCTAAATCTTTTCAAATTTCTAAAAAAATAATAACTTAAAAACCTTACATGATTGAGTAATTTTGAATTTGGTATTAAAATAAGGCCATCAAAGCCGATTGAAAAAGTTCAATTTGTGCAAAATTGGTCTACAAAGTGAATAAAAGACAAAATGTTTGTACCTGAGTGAACCATTTTTTAAAGTCTTTTTTAAGAAAAAAACTTTCCAATGATGTTACGTTTGCAGCTTAAAAGTGAAAACAATAATTTTAATTAGAATTCGTAAAATTGTTGAGGGGTTTAGACTTTAATAATTATAAATTAAAAAAGAACAAGGAAAACCTCAAAATGTCGGTTGTTTTGAAGTTTTTCTTTGTAAGACATATCATTTGTTTTGCTCATATTTCAAAGTTCTTTTTAATAAAATTCAGTTTTTTTTAATTCAGATTTTCAAAATTTTGTTTTGCAAAATTCTATAAATAATAAAACAAAAATTAAAAAGTATTAAAACCACCTGCTTTAATTTAAGCACAGAAAAACGGTAGGGTACCGTTTAGTATGTTTGACGTTTTGTCTAGGACATTGGCGATTATTTTAGAAATTCAGTAAAATGTAAAAGCCATTATTTTAAATATCCTGCAAGTAATTAAATATAGCTTTAAAAGTACAGTTTCGAAAAAAAAAAAACGAACAACGATGGGTTCCGTTTAGGATGTATGACGTTTTCTTAAAGTCAGTCTCGACTTTTTCAAACAATTTAGTAAAAATTTCAAGACATTATTTCGATAGAATTAAAATTATATTTTCTCTAAACTTAAGATAAAATCAAACTAAGAGGTTTGTTTCTCAGGTTTGTTTGATTTGTTTTTCGTTTCTCACGAACTGTCACTGCTAAGACGTGTTCAGATACATCGTTTTTAAAAACAATATTAGTATTTTGCTTCATGCAACTACTTTTAAGTAACATTTTTTCTTAACTTGATTTTATGCCATTCATAGGTTCCACTGTAGATAAGTCTGATGGGTGGGTGGGCCAACATCCCTGTCGCACTTAATCGCTAGTGATGAGCAGCTAGCATAACAAAGCAAGGAGGTCACACGATTGTGTGTGTCATTTTTTTTTATTTCTTATAGGAACACTCAAAACCGTAATTGACATCAATAGGCGAACTGTCATCGTTGGGTATTTTGTTGTTATTCGACGTAATTCAGTATCAGTTATGTAGGACGTTTTCAATAAGGATGTCGTCGATTTGACGATGGCTATGTCGATGTGTTGATATCGATGTCGCTGATGTCGATATCGGAGTCGGTTTTCCCGTAAATAGATTAGCTAATTCTCGAACGAAAGGACAATAGCAAAATATCTATGTAGCTATGTATATGTATTAGAAAGCGGTCGTTAGCTTGATTTTTTTCTGTTCAATAGATACAATTTCCTAAATCTGGATGTCCTTGTAATAGCTGATAGCATTTTATTTGAAAGCGAAAAGAAACATTTATGCTAAAATGAGCTCTCTTCTATTCTGATGTTCTTTAGTTTAGCGATAGATATTATAATGTAGCCATATAGATATCACTTTATTCAGTTGCAATTGGCCTAATTACAATTTTTGTAGCAAACGAGCGATGGCGGCAACGTTGAAGACAACGAACGACGACGACGACGACGAGCGACGGTACGGTGGCATTGGCCGTCCGTTCGCCTCCAAAACTCATAAAATTCTCTACTTTATGTCATAGAAAATTGGATCGCACCATTATTCACATTTTTAATGGTGGCTCTTGCTCGTAGCCTCGTACTCGTGCTCGTGCTCGTGCTCGTGGTGGTGCTACTGCTGTGGTAGTTTGTGGTGATGGTTTGTTTCTTAAATCTAGGTCTTGTGCGTCAAAATGGTTTTTCTCTGATTATTTTTTCTTGCTGGCACTGCATTTTTCTATACTTTACTATAAGAAGGAAAAATAAAAATTAATAAAAAAAATATTAAATAATGAAGACGAGAAGGCCATCAGAGCCAGAGCTAGAGCATACCTCTGTTATAAACTTATCTAGTTGTAATAATGTAATGGGTTTGCACAGAGCACACAAAAATCGATTACTTATAAAAAAGGAGCTCTTTTGCGAGGATTAAAGTATTAAGGACACTTAATTGAGACTCCTTATTGCGACGACATCGTATATATGAATGAATTTTATGTTTTATTCGTTGTTTTTTCTTCCTTTCCTATGTTATAGGTCTACGTAAAATATGTGTTTCAAGGTTATACAAATAGCGATGTAAATAGACTTGGAATAACCTTCATGTCTTCTTTTTGTAATAATTGTACCCACCTAAGTGTGCCTTTGTTCCATCAAAGTGGATGCTAATGCGTACTTTCACATTTTATAGTGCCTCTTTAACATTCACTTTTTTTCTTGCTTGCTACTCATCTTCTGATGCCTTCTGCCTTACGGACTAATGCCATTTGTTAAGTATTTCTTATTTTTGTTGTTGTTGTTGCCCCATTCTGTGGTTATAATGTTGATTTATGAATTTACTTATTTTTTCGTCTTGTTAAAATTTCGCAATGATCTTCGTAAGACATATTTTTGAACTTGCTTATTCAAATATAGCATTAGTCGTGGGGTAACTGGGTATATGTAAGTGTTACCAGACTGTTTTAAAATATATCCAACTTACGTAACCTTAAATTGGTCTTATTTATCCTTTTAACTGTTGTTTCAAGCAATTTTTATATACTTAGAAGAATAGAGATTCCTTTTATCAGCCGCACATCAAGAATGTGGAAAACTTTACGTGATGACCTGAAATAAGTGAATAAGTCTTGTCGTGAATAGAAATCAGATGTTCATGCTCGGTGTAATTTGATCAGATATTTGTCGTGGCAAGGTTTCAAAGTCGTCAACCCCTTTGGGTCAATTTTCACTCTTCCTTTGCCGCAGGTCTAAACTGCCGTCTTTGAACCTACGATACCAAACCCATTGACGTCGTTTCCGGTAAAGTACTGTCACTATCATAAGCCTGCAAAACATTTGATGTGATTCGATAGGGATAGATGATTTCTTTGAATTAAAGCAGGAAAGCCGAACGCCAAGCATATGCTCTTTTCTAGCATAGAACTGGACATAAATTGCTGATAATGTGTACTGATGGTTGCTGACAGACGTCAAACTTATAAAAACAACAATATGGGGTGTCTATGGTAGCTCAATACGTGCACTAATGCCATCTATGAACCAAGTCTATGAAAGTTTTAGAATGGGTAAAGCTTTCCAAAGTTATTTTTTCAACATTTTAGTTTTTAACATAAAGGCCAGATATAGCTGTCATTGGTTCTTATCATTGAAACCAATCATTGGACTTCTTTTGACATATTGAATATATCTATCATTGAAAGATCCTTTTGTGTTTTCTGATTGGAACCAAGCATTTAAGGAATGAGTTGATCATTGAAAGATAAATTGACAGAAGGGAATACAAAAGAAAATGTAACTCTCAGTGAAACGATTTTGTTCCGAAATGTGAACTCAAAAATAAGCTGTTTATTGAAAACGATTTCTTTATTGAAAAATTAACTAAAAGAAAAGTTCTGTCTGTAATAATTTCCATGGATCTTAAAAAATAACATCTAATCTCAAACATTCAATATTCCTTGGACATGTTTACCAAATCGAAGTCCAGATAGACCGTATTACGGAAAAAGACAAGTCTTACGTTTGGAAAATTATGGAAATAGCTTTGAAAACTGTATGTAGACAAATTTCTCTTGGAAACTTTCCCACCGACAGAATTCTGAAATGCCCATAATTTTCTACCCATCTTCGTAAGCCTAATAAGAGCCTTAGTCCTCAGAAACTGAATTTTTGTTATAAACAAATTTCGTAAATTAAATTTGATATTATTAACGTTTCCAATTTTTAAAGATGGGAAAGTTCCTTGCGGTATCATATTCAATGTCTTTTTGTTATCTCAAAGACGTTTTAAGTCATTTATTTAAATGAGTTTCAAACCGAAATTCAAACAATGTTTTGGATCCTAATTTCGTATTTTTGAAATTTTAAATCCTTAAGTGTAGTTTCCACACTTTTTCCTCGTTCGGCTTCAAAATTGCCCCAAACAATTCTTTTATCAGTCCTCAATCTACAAAACACTGACGTGAACCAGGTAGGTCCTTGATTTCAATAAAATTTAATTACCTAACCTCCTCTCGCTCCGTTGCTTTAACTTTTTTTTTCTGGAATTTTATTGTAAAAAGTTATTTTCTCTTTATTTCTTCTTTTTATTACAAAATTAGCAACATCGAGGTCATTTTATATGAAATAAGAAAAATAAAATAAAAAGTTAGTTTTTTGAAGTGTTCATTAGTGTGCCATTTGGTTGCGGAACCAGAACCAGTACCAGTAACAGAACCAGAGCTATAGCCATAGCCAGAAACTTAAAATGAAACAGAGTCATAGTCAGAGCCAGAGCCAAAGTCAGAGAATGATAAAAATTCGAATTCCATAGTTTGTAACGGAGAGGCGCGCATAATGAAGGAATTCGCATGGAAACTGAACTCTCATTTTATATACCTAAGTATTAAGGATGGATGGATGGATGGATGAAACGGGACGATAAAGTTTAAGTTTACTTTGTGTATTATTTGCGTTCCAGGAAGTTACGTCGCTCGTCGTTGTAGTCATCGTCGAGCTTAGTGTGTATATAGCCTTACGAAGTACCTGTTCAGCCTGTTTCTCGGTTTTAATGAGCGGAACTTTTTGACAATCTCAGAGCCGCATAAGCAAAAAATAAATTATGCTAAATGTCCTTTGTAAACGCAATATTGCGGTAGATACTCGTATTTCGTATTTGGTATGCCTTAAACCTACCTACCTACAATACATTTTACCAAATGATGTTTTTTGTCACCTGAATGCCCAATGCGAAGTGTTATGTGAAGTTGTTATATACTTAAATACGTTGTACATATATATAGAAGTTGGATGATAAAATTTATTCATCAGAACTTTTTCTTTTCCTCAAAGCAAAAGCAAACCAAACCATAGCAAACAAAAAAAGAAGAACGAATAATAAAGGGTACCTATTTAGGACTTTATGTAGAGACAGGCGCGTAGAAAGTTTTTCTGATTTTTATTGGGGTGGTTTTTATGATTAACGGGGGTGGCTGTATAGCTTTATGTGTACACTGTACTACACACTCTTGTACAGTGTTTAAATGCGTATAACAACCCAACACTTTTTGTGTCTTCTTTTTCTTTTCATAAATTAATAGTTTGATGATAAGCAGGAATGAAAAGGGTTGGCAAATGTTTTCATTATATGTCTCCTATGGGCTCTATAAATAGAAGGATAAAACGATTAACAATTTTGAGGAAGCTCTGCATATATTATGAGGATTACTAATTTAGTTAAATCTAAACGAAACGAATACGAATTCGAAAGGGGCTTTGGAAGCTGCTTCCAGTTTTTTGGCTTGGAATTTAAATTATGTGTTTCTATACTTTTTGCACTTGTTCACAAATATTTGGCCAATCTGTTTTTAGAGAACTTTGAGAAAGTTATTTTTTTGTTTGTAATTTTTGAGATAGGAAATACTTATCTGTGGCTATAAGGAAGTTTTTTTGTTTTGAAACTATCCATTTGAAGGTTTAGGGACTCTGATGTCCTGGGTATAGAGAGAAGGATGAAAAAGAAAGCAACGTCTTTTTATCGTAATAGTTCAGGAAGTCGTTATAGATTTTGACATAGGTTCATTTGCTTTTTCCTAATTTTTGGGTAGAAATGCCTCCCCCTTCCCTTCTCACCCAATGTATATTTAAAGGATTTATGAACTTTTCATCCCTGATAACCTTAATTTTAGCAGTAACGCATAAGATGAAGTCAAAAGCATCTGGCTTTAAAAATTATGGGAGCCAAATAATTATGAAAAACATCATAATTTTGTGAAAGTTATTTTCACAGCCATTTTCTTTTGAAACAATTAGTTTTCTCATTCCAGTAAGTTTACTTTGACAGTTGAAAATGAACTAAGAATTCTGAATACGTATACAAATTTATTGTTGCCAATTTTCGTTAAGTTTTAATAAGAGAAAGAAGCTCAACATAAAGCTGAGGGATGTTTTCTTTAGAATTATAGAACTTTGAAATGGTATGTGACAATTTTCTGTTTAAATTGACATTTTTTTATTGGAAAAATAATGTGGCCGTATATCGGCAATAACACGGAAAATGTTGTCCTCCAATTGTTGAATCATTTTGGGCTGATCGGCGGCGTACACTAGCGACTTCACATATCTCCACGGAAAATAGTCAAGCATCTAACGATCTTGGAGCCCAATTCACAGGTCCGTAAATTAAAACCTTTTATAAATCTATTGTTGCTCGAGAGCTGTGTGACACAAATACAGCAGTTATGTTTTTTGACGTATCCTTTTAATTATAAGTGAGGTTCATTGCTACACAAAATTCGGACGATACGTACTTTAAACAGAACCATGGCAGATGACAAAATGGACTCTAGTAAAAATATTGCTGCAAACACAAAGTTCAATAGCTCTTAAAAAACACCCGATAAACAGTTTTTTAAAGTTGTGAAAAGAAAAATGTATGAACAAAAATTTTAAACGATTTAATTTAAGTAAATTACTATGCTCAGTATATTTTAAATGATTTGAGCATAGTAACCGTTTTACTAAAGTTTAAAGCCCAAAATAATAACTTGGATTCTAGCATTTTCCTTAGCTCATATGACTTTTCTTTCTGACATTTGAAATAAATATATCTGTTCCGACGAATTAGGCATGTTTGATTTGTTCTTTTTTTTCGTCATTTACGAACTGTCAATGTTTTGACGTGTTCAGATGCAGAGTTTTAAGTAAAAGGAGATTAGTATTTCACTAAATCTTTTTAGATTCTCCAGAATATTGCTGAGTCCTTTTTACCTTTATTCTTTGAAATGCTGTCGGTTATATTTCAATTCAATTTAGAAAAATATTTCTCAATTTACTGGTTTACTGGCCACAGAATCCTTCTTTTGAGGTTTTAACTATTTGAGATGCATTATTCTGCAGTTTAAATTTAAATGAATAAACATTTCGACAGAAGATATTAGAGAAAAAACATCATTGACAAAAAATCAACAAGAAACACAAAAATCTTAGCACAGATTATAAATATTTAACGAATTTAAAATAAAAACAAACACGATAAATTTTATTCAAAATATTTACATTGCTATTCCAATCATCAGATAAAATCTACTGTATTTGAAGAGTTTGAAAATAATTTGAATATGTAGGTACTTCGTCGTATTCCTCTCTGTTTTGTCTGTTAGATTAAATGTACTTATAAACATATGTATCTATGTACATTATAGGTACTTTGTATCATTTTATCGATGTTATGTCGTCGAGTTTTAAATCATTCCAGTTTCTGTAAATAAATCGGGTTTAAAAAAGAGCAAGGAGTGTATGGTTTTAGCTTTTAGATAATACCCCAGGGATGGGTTTATTAAGGATATGTATAAGCTATTGTGCGGGGCTCCCCACGGATAATAGCTTTGTCACAGTGATAAATAGCTTTCGATTTAATTTATATGACAGTAAATAACTTAAATGTGCCTTGAAACAGATTCCCTTAAAAGAGGGAACAACAAGACGAAGGCAAGTTTACCAATTGTGCAAGAAGACATCCGTTTTTTTTTTTTTGTAAAATTTGGCAGCTGTTCGTAAAAGATCTTCTTTTGTGGACTGCTTTTTTTTTTACTATCGTGAACTACTTTCGTTCCCAAACGTTAACATTTTCACAATTTCTACCCATATGATGTCATCTCATCATTCCTAAACTTATTGTTGAAGTGTCAAATAGTTACGATTCGTAACAATCTACAACTCACTTCAAGAAATGAGATAAAAGTGCTGAACTGTCAGAGCAAATGACTTGTTTACAAACACGTAATTGTTAATTTTTTGGCTTGGGAGAAAATAATGAACTTTAGAGTTATCCCTTATCGAACCATAAAATTTTATTTTTAAAGTAAACCAATGTTTGTTGATTCATTTCGTTTCTTTTATTTATTTGTTTGAAAATTAATATTAAGTTTTTAATGTATTTTTAAGAATACATACATTATTTTAGTCATTAATTTGTATTACATTTCTTAAGGAAGTTAAAGCAGCTTGAATTTTTCGCTATTCATTTTGCGATTTAAATTTGTAAACATATTTTTTACGTTGGTGATTTGACAGTTCAAGGATTAAATGATTCTAATGAATTTTAACAACTCGTATGAATGACACTGACATTAGTTTGACATAACAAAAATAGTAAAGAATAGTTTGAAAAACAACGGGCCAGTAGGTTTTTTTTGACAGATTAGTGGTTTGACAGCTTAGACGTGGTCGGATATTGTTGCTATTTTTAAACGCAGATCCTCTTTCTAACTGCCTTGAAATCGGTTCTGAATGTCTCGGAACAATAAATAGTGTTAGACACATAATGTTAGTCTTGTTTTAAGCAAAGTTCATGTTTTAACCATTTATATCATTATTTTTAACATGTTTCTATATTATTATTATTATTATTATACTTTATTGAACAATATTTACAAAATTGAATAAATATTTTTCAGAGCATTAGTTACCAGGGCCTTCAGCTCCGTGTTTCTATATTCAACAGCAATTTGATAGTTATAGAACACGTTCACATATGTGAAAATGTATTTCTGAACACGCCTACTTCTTTAAGTCACAATGACGTCCGTAATTTGATTCTTTTCCACAGCAACTCTTTTGTTTTACGATGTTATATCACAATTTTGCATCATTCAACAAATAGTGGATCTGTCAAATACGTTTTTTTAAAGATCTGTCAAATAGTTTTGACAGAATTCACAGAAAATTGATTTTTTACCGATTTGACTTTCATAAAACCATTTCCCTAAATTGAAAATTCTAGAACTGTCTAACAATGAAATATCGTTGCAATTCACTTCACGACACTCGTTGTTAATTAGAACACCAACAAAGTACGCCCCAAAGATTTGTCTGGCCTGTACCCTTGTCTATGTCATTTGTCACAGAATCGCTCTTGGTTTTTTTTATTGACCTTTGCAAAACATAAAATATACCTACATATGTAGAGAACATACTCTGTGTCTGTGTGTTCTATTTGAAAGAGGGTAAGGCAAATGTGGAAAACGGCTATTTGAAAAACTGCATATATGTATAAGCTTAAGAGCGCCTCTTAAAGTACAAATGTAGGTATGTAGAAGGGGTTGCTTGTTTTCAACGTTTAAATGGTTGTGTACGAGTATGGAAGGATGGTAAAGACAGCCATACAATAATTTTTCTGTAATTAGCATTGTAATGATGACATGAAGGTCAACTGTAATTGATAAAGCATTTTTTCTATGTTATCCTCATGCAGAGTAACCTAAATTTTAAGGAAATAATGTTGTTTTTCAGTATTCTTCTAGTTTAAAATAATTGAAAGGACTTTTTTGTGTTATAAGATAAAATACTCTCCAGCGAGTCCTATGGTTTTCTAGCATGAAGTGGTTTTGTTTTTAAATATATTTTAAAATATAACCAGGTTAAATTTAAACAGAGAAAAAAGAATATTTTATGTGCTTTTGAATCTGAGTGCACATTCAGGATTCTGGAATTTTCATCTTCTTTTTGCTTCCAAGGATAATTTCATGAACGTGTTTGGTTGGTATGCATGCATAAGGGCAATAATCTTAAAGCGTGAAAATTTCATACAAATAAAGGTCGTTTTAAAATTGTACATTACTCTACTATGCCAATGTTGAGTTTTTGTTTTATAACCCGGGGCTTAGACAAGGAAGTAGATGCAGAACTATTAGCATTATTATATCTAAACATGAGAGAGAGAGTAGGTACATGATGAGTTTAATAATTTCCACGAATAATATTATGTTGTTTTGTTTCCACATAGTTTTCGTGTTTTTCTAATAAAATAAATATTTAACATATTCCCAAGTTAATGGCATTCTTGTGCTTGCACATACAAGGATGTTCCTACATCTATTCAAAAAACTATATAAAACGATAAAAAGCATAATATTTTCACTTGCCTCAAGGCATACGAATATAGTGTACATGATTTCGTTACTATGTAGACTACAGACGACACGACACGACGACGACCAAAATACCCCTTGGCGTTATGGCAGTATTTTTAAATTATATTCTACCTACCCATAAAAAACTACACCATTTGGTAGTCTGCTGTTGACGTTAGATCTGTTCGTTTCAAACTAACTGTCAAAATATGGAAGAATGTCAACTTCAATCCAAACATCAAAACATCCTCACGACTTTATTTTTAAATTTAGACATTTTTCTCATGAAAAACTAATTTCGTGTGTGTTATGATATAATCTTGGATCAAATTCAGAAAATGGAATACAAAACTCTGTACTTAAATACTTTATTATTTATAATCTTAACAAGAAATTACAATAACCTACATATTCTTGAATATATTCATATAAAAGAAAGGATTTGAGATCAGATAAAGAGTCAAACCTAAGCAAAAAGCTACACAATACAAAAAGTGTATAGAAACCATCAAGAAAAGAGGCGCATAAAATGTGGGTGGATTCATATGGAACATTTATAAAAGAATTACAACCAGAGCCCTCAGGGATGCAACCTATACACAATACTAAAAATCAGATAGTGTATACAAGTACAGATACCTGTCAGTTGAAGACCCTTGCCATCTGAAGTGGGACATAAGACCATCATCAGGACGACAAAAACCAGGACCCTACATATGTACATATATTATATTATATGTTGTGTACAAAGAAAGAATTGATTTTTTTGTTTTTTTTTTGATCTGAGAAAGTATTCCCAGATGTGTCATAGAAAAATACGATAGAAAGCTAAGATATTTTATGCCAAACGTCAGTTTAAAATAAAGGGTCCCTTAAGAAAAACCTACCTAGTACGATATATGGACTTTGGTTGGATTTTAAGCGCCTCAGACATATCCAATGAAATAAAAACAGACGAGTCACATAATAAATTTTCTATACTCGTTCTTAAAACCTTTCTTAAACTTTTAAGAGCGAGAGATAATGATTATTTTTTATTGTTTGCTATCAAATTGTATTTTATTAACATTAATATGTAATGAACATGAATAAATTCTTATCGATACAATGACATTTGTTATTTTGAATAAATAATTGTGTAGCTTTTTATTGTCATTGTACAAATAACTACACATCATAAGGGTACGTCTACATTATGTATACAAACTCTAACTATAACTCTGGGTCTGTTTTTGTGGGGAAGGTAACTCAAAAATACCAATTTGTTTGCTTTTTTTGAGTGGGTAAAATGGACGGAAGGGGGGAATATGGTCCACGGATATGAAAATACATTCTATTTCCGAAAAAAAAACAATTGACATATTTTAAAGGATGTACTTATGTGAAATTGCGGTAGTCGCACATGTCAAGATGAATAATTGATAAATCTTCGAACATCCTTGACAGCAAAATTAAATTACACAAAGAAGAAAAAGAAATGATGTTTAGGACAAAAATGTCCCTGACTTTTTCCTAATCTAATAAATGAATGAGAAAAGTTCTTGCTCATGGAATCTTTAAGTGAATTTGTAAGATTGTCCAATAGGAAATTACAGAGTTCGCATTTAATTTATTTTAGTTAAATACAACATAGATTTTTAGTGTCAACTAAGCAAAACAACATTCATCGATCTAAACGTTAAAAGGAGAATAATTTGTGTTTATTATTTATTTTTGTCGTTCTATGTTTTTTATTTTTGTATAACTTAGTAGAGCAATCCTCAGAAAACGACTTCAAAGACTGCCTTATGTGCGGCTTTAAATAAGTATTGAATTTTGAATTCATCATGCGATGTTTCTATGTTTTTTCTTCTATGCTCACTTGGTGGCAAAAGCACATTTTAGAAAACTAATTACAGGGATTTTTGTTAAATACTTTTCTATCTAACAAATTTTTGTTGCATTCGAATTTGTTGCCGTAGATGAAACAGTTCTAATTATGTCATGCAATGTTTTCTATGTTTTTTAGAATATATGATTTAGAAATTCTGCAAAAATATTTTACATTGAAATGACTATTCGTTTACTTAATTATAGGTCTATGAACCGAAAAAGGTAAACACTTTATATGTTGAAAGGTTTATGCTTCTAAATTTGTACATTAATTGTGACGAGCTAATTCTCCGTTCTACGTTTTCTTTGTTTTTAACCGGCTTCGAGAGGGTGTGATAACTATAAAGTAACAACGATTTTCTAAAGTAGAACCGACAAGTTTATTTATTGTAGAAAACCATTTTTATTGGGTATTTTTTAAGAGCTTAAAACCTTTAAATAATACTACAAGAAATAAATATTGTTGGAATGGTTTTTAAATGTCGTGAAACTTATTTTATAAATATAATTTCTCGGAATAATATCCGCAGTGCTTATGAGTTACATAGTTTATTCCGCCACTTTACTTCACTACTTTTTTTATACATCTGTGGCCGAGAGCCATCAAATGATGCTTGAATGTTAACCTCCAATGCTTCCAATGGTTAAACTTAGTCCCATAAAAAGTAATCAAGAAGCGTTAGCTCACACACCTGAGGTAGCCAGCTAACTGGACAACTTCTGGTCAAAAGTCTTCATTACATTAATTTTGTAATAAATTGATGGTAAAGGAAGCTGTATTACAAATTGCGTCGTCCTATTTATACAAAATATTATCGTCGATGTTTTTCTAGTTAATTTTTGGAAACCGAAAACTATTCAGCTATTACGACAGCTGCTTCTACCTATGAATGTCACCAGCGTGTAAAACGCACAAAAAGTCAATTTTAATAGAAGTAATTGTACTGCAGTTTTGCTTATAAGATATTTATCTAGAAACGAGCTTCATCACCAAACACTGTAAATAGAACGAAGTAGTTTATGAATTTCGCGAACTGTTGAGAACATTTCTACATTTGGCAGTGTTGCTCTGTCGATACACGATTCATAAATTGTCAAACTTTGAACTATCGAGCGAACACTAAAAGGGTTTTGTATACCTTTTATATCCCAAAGACACAGTGTGAGCATAAGGAAAAGAAGGAAGGGTTGGATAAGAGGCGTACATTGGTTTTAAATTTCTGAACATTGCAATGAGAGGGAAAGATAGTACTAATGTCAGTAGTACGGCTAAAAAAATAATCTCTGTACTTCATAGTACGGCCAAAGATAGGCTCAAGGGTAAACTGATGGGTATTCTTAGAAGCACGGGTATTACGATTAAATTGTTTAAGGGGAGGAATTCAACTGGCTATTTCACTAGACATAGTCCGTTAAAATAACGGCAAAAAAGGGTGAGGCAAGAAACCTTGCGTCGATGTTTGAGTGATGTAAACGAGTTGATGATGTTAATGCCACCAATCAATTTAAACGCTCTATTTTGAATACTGTCCAAGAGGCTTAAATAAGTTACTGGAGCACCAGCCCAGAGAGAGAGAGAGAGAGAGACGGAGAGAAACATTTCTTGCAACGTCTCAAAAAAACCTTCACATCTTGCTGCATTTTTGGCAATATCGCTTCACAAAAGGTGGTTGCTGATTCCGTTTCGTTGATGCAAGTGCCACTCATAGATATAGTGGCAAAGAGGGTTTATCTCGCTTTAACGATGCAAGACAGCATTGCGTTTTCGAAGCATTAAATTCCACACGATTTTTTATTTCACATTGTACAATGCTGTGTGTATGTCGTTATAGTTCCACATCCGAAGAGGAGGGTTGTAGATCTGGAAACGAAAATGAAAAGCTAAGAGTGATATCGTCAGCGAAAAAATGTATTGGATTAGAAGTAGCAGAGAGGAGATCATTTATAAAAATGAGGAAGAGGGTCGGAGACAAAAGGGAGCCCTGGGGCACACCATTATTTATTTTATGAGTTTCAGAATTGAATCTGACCCAAACAACTTTTATTGAACGGTTCGTAAGAAAATTTCCAATCCAACGAAGAAGAGATTCGTCGATACCGAAAGAGCGCATTTTCGATAAGACAGCAAGATGCCAAACTTTATCAAATGCTTTCGAAATATCAAGTGCAATAATCTTACTTTCTCTAAAACGATGTAAAGATTTGTTCCACTGTTCGGTGAGATGAACCATGAGATGACCAGTGGACCTATTTCTACGAAAGCCGTATTGCCGGTCATTTAAAAGCTTCCGTTCCTCAAGATATTTCTTAAGCTGATAATCAATCATCGTTTCCATGACCTTAGAAAGGAGAGACGTTAGTGCTATCGGTCGGTAATTTGTGGGAGAAGAAGATTCGCTTTTTTTTGGGATTGGCTGAACAACTACTCGGAACGAGCCCAGAAGAATAGGATAGATGGAAAAGCTTATGCAGTGGTTTTGCTAGCGTGGAAGAACACCTCTTCAGAATAATAGCGGAGATACCATCTGGGCCAGCGGATTTATGAATGTTGAGATGTTTAAGAACTCTCGCCACAGTTCAAGTACGAAAAAAGATTGGTCCCAAAGAATCATTTACAGGGTCAAGAACTGGGGGAGTCATGACACTACCCGGTAAGGTGGAATTTTTGGTGAACTGCCTTGCAAATAAGTTGGCCTTATCAATAGAGGTAACTAAAGAAGTGTCATTGACAACAAGCGTACGAACCGAGGAAGAGGGAGAATTCCTCATGTTTTTTTACAAATGACCAAAAAATTCTTACTGCCTTTGGGACATTGCAGTATTTTTCGCCGTAATTTTTGGTCATGTAAGAATTTGGTCCATCGAATATAGGCGTTGCAGGCATTCCTGGCTTGCTTAAACTTTTTCCGGTTTAAAAATTTTCTTTTATTGAGACCGTCCCAGTTGGCTTTCTCGTACTGCCAGACTGTGGAGCTCTTTCTTTAACTGGATTTGTTTGACACGAGAAATTAGCAGATATGACACTGTGGTCCGATGTGCCTAGAACGAACTTCTAAGTAACTTCTTGTACAGCTAAAGAATCACCCTTTATAATAAGTTTAACCTCCTATTATTTATTTAATCCCAAATTAAATGTAGATTTACGTTTTCAAAACCGTTTTATTAGTATACTCGTAATTGTGTTTTGATGCATTCCAATACTCCCTTTTAGCAAAAATATTAACTGTTTTGTTAGAAAAGTTCATTGGCCCTTCAAGAGCCTAAAAACATCGTCACCTCTTGAATATTTCAAAGTTTTTTTTTGTTTTTTGTTTATTTTTTAATAACTTTAAGGGCCATTATATATGAATTCAAAAAGTACTTAAAACTTGACTCGCTTAGTATGAATAATACATTTATTAAAATAGCATTTTATCTCACCTTTGAGTTTAAATCTATACATGAGTTGGTCTGAACAAAAACAAAAAACTTTTTCCAGTTCGAACACTCTTCTCCTCTTCATATATAACCTATACAACTCCTATACCCACAACCCATCCAGATTCAGATTCATATTCAGATCCAGACCTAAGTCATATTCATCATCATCATCATCAGTATTAAAATGTCATTTTATATTGTATATTTATATATGTATATGTACATGGAACATCCTGTTGTAGGTTGTATTTTTAATAAAAAAGTAAAAACAAACTTTTCTGACACTTTCAACAGGATACACAATTCTCTTCTAAGAGATAATGAGTTGGAAGTCTTGAATAAAAGTCAATTAAAATGATTGAAAAGTGCACATGCAACCGTAGAGAGAAAATAGACTTTTCAATCAAACAGAGGATGAATGATTGTTCCCTAGTCCAAAGACATCAAGACACTCCGACACCGGAAAATCCTATATCCCATAGTTGTCCGCAACTGTCGTCGTCGTCGTCGCCGTCGCAAATTTATTCGAATATTCTTGGAAATAACAACAACAACAACATAAACACTAACAACAACTGGAATTGCAATTGCAACAATCGGCCCGATCACCAGGACCAGCATCAGCATCAGTACCAGCAACAGAACCAGCACCAGCACCAAAACTACCTTCATCATTATCATCATCATCATCATCAAGAGAACATTGGACGACAATGCATGTGCGCCAGTGGGAGCGATAGTCTTCGACATTTCAACAAAAACTGTAGCATCCAGCCACCTCACCATTGGCCATCGAGCACAGTGTGACAAAACCAGTGCTCCAGTAGTATCGACCTTCGTGAACCCGAGTCGGAGACAAACCGGTTGCAATTGCAGTTGCTTGCCACCTCGGAAGGTGCTCCTCCTAACCCATCATCTGCAGTTCCTCCTAATGCGCTCACCACCAAAAGATACATTTGTTGTCATTGTAGTTTTAATAACAGACCTATCATCTGGTGGGTGTCGTGTCCTCGGCTGTCTTCCATTGCATCGTCAACGAAATTAGACACCAAGCCAAGTGCATCCCATTCGGACCTGCGTCAGCTATACAAAGAAAAACCCACCGCCATGAATAATTTTTATAATTCTTATAACGCTTATAACCAGCAGCATCATTTGCATGCAGATGATCCTGTGTTGCCAGCTACTGTTCCCCTTCCTCCAACATCGCATCTGCGAAGACAGGCAGCTGCAGTGTCGAGGCCAAGCTTTGGCAATGGCAACCTATCGAATCAGCACTCCCAATCAATCACGGCCTTATGCAATGTTTTCGATAATTATTATGGGAATAGCTTTACGTGTCAATGTCATGGAAACTTAGGGACCCCAAAAGTCCGATCGGATCAGTGGTTCGAGGAACCAAAGCCCAGGGAGCTACCACCACCGCCCAGCTGCTATTCAGGTTTGTATCATTAATTTTTTAATTAACATGCACAATGCACAATTCACCATGACACAATGACACAACACAATCCATAATACTTACTACACATTGTCCTCTTTTTCTAGGATACGAACGAGGGAATAGACTGACCGATGATGAGGACTCAACCTTTCCTGCAGGACTCCTGGACCGGGAGTTCCATATGTTGCACCGGAATATACCTGCCCTGCGTAGGTCTGGTGTTGATATCACCACAATAAGACAGCATTTTTACCCGGACGGTGGTTGGGGATGGATCATTTGTGGGCTATCGTTCCTAGCACACGTCCTGACCTCAGGATTGCAGCTCTCCTATGGATTGCTGCTCTTCTATGCCACTCAACATTTTGGCAACAAAAGCGAAATAGGTGAGATATGTTGTTCTTGTTTTTTGTGTGTATATCTTTATCACTGAACCACACCGCACCATACCGGGAGCATGGCACCATATAGCCATTCCCTATTTTGCCATTTTCGCATTTTCAACTTGAACAATTCGAATTGCAGATTGGTTAGGAGCATTAAGCTGGTCGGTATCCACAATAGCTATTCCAGTTGTAATAGCATTTTGCAGAAAGAAATCGACTCGGCTTTTAGCTGTCATTGGAGGTTTGGTGCTACCGTTGGGTGTCCTTTTCACATCGTTTGCCACCCAACTGGGTCAGATGTCTTTTAGTTATGGTGAGTTGAGTGTCATTCGATATAGGAGGGTCGTGAAGGTGGAGCCTTTTGATTCCAAATGGGTATTTAATTTATTTTTCCAGGTGTCTTAATAGGACTTGGAGTCTCAATGGTTCGAGAATCGTCGATCATAATGATTGGAAATTACTTCAAAAAACGTCGACAATTTGTCGAAATGGTGGCCATGTCTGGAGAAGGAGTTGGATTGGCATTGTTCTCGGTAATCCTTAAGGAGGGCGTTGGGTGAGTGTGGAATGGAATTTGTTTTCAGTGAATTTCAATTACTCATTATTTTACTTTTTTTTCGATTTTTTCTATGATGTGATTCAGCAAAATGGGTTGGAGACTTGGTTTGCAAGTCATCGCAGCAATGGTGTCTGTCAGCTTCTTCATGGGTCTATTGTATAGACCGGCTTCCCTCTATCATCCACAACGTAGAGCTATTCAACATTTGAAAAATCAAAGAAAAAAAGTAAGTAGTTTTTAATTGTTTGTATTTATTAAGTTCTGATGCCGAGATATCCAATTCTTGCTTCTTCATTTCTGATATATATTTCTAGATATAAATTAAATAATGTTCAAAGTTTATTTCGTTTGACTTTTCCCGATGTTCACCTATATACACTACACAAATTATAATACAGTAAAACCAGGTTAGGAGAAGTCCTGTATCTCCGAGTATTAATCAGCCAATTAACTCAAAAACACTCCACTTCATTGAAACTAATTTAAGTAACGAAACCCGAAAAGCCTGAAATATATTTTTAAATAAATTTTGTTCATTAAACATTTACTATTAAGTAAAACAAATTTGGATGAGATTTCATAGAAATTTAGCTGAACGCTTTCATTTCTCTTTTATTTATTCTTTCATCTCATTTTCACCACAAAAATGTCATTTGAATTTTTAAACAAGTTTTTAAAACAACTTAATTTTGTCAAAAGATAAATACAATTTCTAGCCTTAACAGCTTTTTTTTCCAGTTCTTAACGGCCAAAAAATAGTAAAATTTTGATTATCAAAAATCGAAAATAAAAATGTTCTCAAAAACGAACTTGACATCTTTTAACGACATAAAACCGTTATTTTGTTTTTAAATTTTCTCAGGATCAATTACAGATTTTTTGAACAAGCTTTAGTAGTTCAAATAATATTTGATGATAAAAAATGTCTAATAAATTACAATACATTTTTTCTTCAAATTTCGAAACGGATTAACATTTTTTAAAGAAATTGAAATCTAAAACTGTACTAAGGGCCAATACTTCAACTTAATTAGTTAAAACTCAAAGTTGCCAATACTATTTAACTGGCAGCCATTTTGACAGCTGTCAAGTGACTCTTTTTGGTATGGTTTGAAGCTTCCATATTGTGCAATTTAATTTTCAAAACAATGGTTCTGTTTGAAATACGTACTTACATCCATATTACGGTAAATCCACTTTTGGTTAAATGCATACTTCCTAAAAACAAAACTGCCAGAACAGCTCGCTAGCAGTTGGATTTTTGAAGAAACCGTTTGGTAACCACTTATTTTCACGTTACAGTCCCGTGAATTGGTCCAGTATCTGTGGTATTGCAAGTTCATGTCGATAAACCTTAAATGTTTGACCACTTAGAGGGCAACATTAGAAGAAGGCCAAAAATGATGACAAAATAATCTAAAGTTAGATTAAACTATGTTCAAGTCATCTTTGGCTATCAGAAATATGATGCTTTCGAATACAATACATTTAATATCAATTTACAAAAATCATCTTTGTTTTAATCAAATTTCAAGTCATACATATATCTCTTAAAAACACCCTTTCAAGAAAATTCACGTACAGTTCATTGGCCAAATATATAAAGTCAGTTTGCTTAAACATAGTATAAAGTTTGAAATTTGCTAAGGAATGTGTGCTTTTGATTCTTAAGTAGTTAAAAAAGGGCTAAGCCACATATAAATTAAACATTTCAAAAGAAAATGTCTGTAGAAATTAAGAATATGTGTGATTTAAATATTTTAAAAGCGTTCAATACTTTTCTTCTAAGACACAAATATTCAAAATAATTTGGTTTAAACCATTTCGTTTCAGGTCAAAGAAAAAAAGACAATAGTTCAAAGCCCAAAGAAAAGTTTCATAGATCTCGTTCCAGCTAGATCAACTACAGTTAGAGTGCTTATAATAACTTCAGCTGTATCGGCGCTGGGAATTTATGCTCCAATATTTTCAATGGTAACGTAGAAAACTATTTGTTTCACTCATGTGCATATTTTTAAAAATCCACTATTTTTCATTAACAGTCACTACATGCTGCCAAAGAAGGTTGTGACATCCAAGACTTGGTGCTCCTTCAAACATTCCTTGGGTTATCAACAACTTTAGGAGTAGTTATAGCTGGTTCAGTTATAAAAAGATCTTGCAGAATCAACAATACTTTGATTTCAGTGCAAATTGTTTCTCAGGTAAAGTTTTTTTTTCTTCAAAATATATCCAAAAGACTATTTAAACGATTTTTGTAAAATTAAGACATTTTGATATTTAAGATAACTTTCTAAAACTGTATTTTGTTAAACTTATTTCAGGCTTCATTGCTCGCAGTAGCGGTTTCTATATTGTTTCTTTCTTTTGTGCTCGGATTTCGACCACTTTGTGTGCTCTGTTGGATATACGGAATTGGATTTGGAGGTTTTCGATACTCGTTGAAAATGTTGGCTCTGCAGCGAGTTAAAGCTAAATACTTTACAAAAGCATGGGGTAAATATTAATTTGAACTTTAAAATATTTGAAACTTATCCAATTTTTTTCTTTTCGCAAATTAGGCCTTATAAGAGGAGCAGAATCACTGCCGGTGATTATAAGTGTACCGTTGACGATGTTTTTGAATGATTACTCATTGAAATATGGCCGAGCTGGATATTTTATTTGTTCAGCAGCAGCCGCTATTGGCGTTGTTCTAATATTCTTCGTTGGCTATTCGAGCACTAGACAAGGCATTTCAATGAAAAGTTGCAATAATGGCACTCTAAGATCCCAATATTCCACTGCCAATAGCAACTTCACACCGGACCTTCTCAATCGAAGCTATCTAAATTTACCGGCTGCTGCTGCTGGCGGTGGTGGTGGTGGAGTCGGCGGTAGTTGCAAGTATATGGGACAATGCGGCTGCCAAGCGTGTATGAGTCTCCTTCAGAGGAGCTGTTATAACTGTCACCAAGTACCTAATATCCAACCCAGATGTCATGCTGCTGGAACTAGTCATTTTAATCCCTATACAAATTCGTACTGTTTTAACGAAGGTATGATGTGTCCTCAGAAGTACAACGCTCTACGGGAAAACCAAGCTCGTTGCCGGAAATACACGTTTGGATCGGGCAGCATAGGGGCCAATATGGGCAGAAAGCTACAGAAGAGTTTTTCATTTGTTAGCAATCCATGTACTGCCACTTGTGTTTGCACCTATCCAGAGCAATATTGTTTACCATGTACTCCTAAAAGGTATACAAATAGTTTTCAAACTTTTACGATGTCACTTAAATTTTTAAAAATTCTCATTTCAGACCAAAACAAGCTTTACATCCAGGTTCATTTTCTCGAAACTATGGCGGAGCTGGTTCGTTGTGCCATTCGTCGAAAAGTCGCAGTGTTCCAGAAGGCCTATCCACATTCTCTCAGTATTGCCGTTGCCCAGCAATGCATTGCCAAACTTATAACTATCAACGTCAAAGGTCACAATCTCTATCGAAGCCAGTTCACTTTGTCGAGCAAATAACAACTTCTGTCTGACCCACAATTAAATACAAATAGGATCAATATTAGAAAATTTATGTAGAACCTCTTAAACCTTTTTAAAACCCTAAAAACCCGACCCCACCCTAAAAACGCCATCCAAAGATTCAAGGATTTCTTTAGAGTATAGATCAATCGTATTATTTATTACTAAATGAAATAAATAAATAAATAAATTAATTAATAAATAAATAAATAGAAGATATAACGAACGATATACACAAATTGTGTTCACCAATATCAGGCATATCGAAAAGTTCAAGTATTAGAATGTATTCTATGTATATAATATATAAAGCTCGATATAGGATTTTTATATAATATAATGTATAATAGGAGCTATAAAATCAATGTTTATCTAATCAATTTCTTTTTTCTTGTTTTTGTTTTGTTTTTTAAATACAAATAAATCAAATTTTATTGTCGAAATGTTTTTTGAAAGCCCATCCATACAAATATTACACATGGCAGAAAAAAGAATAAGGAAGAGCTTAAGAGCATGGGTTTGTAAATTTAAGGATGTTTAATCAGGAAGACAAAACACAAACAAACATCCTTCCATTTTCAACTAATTAAGGTTTCAAATCAAATTACATTGGTATTGGCTCTGCTGCTTATGTAAACATTATGTTGTCAAGGATTCATTAAATATTTAGAAGCTTTAGCAACCATGTAAAGATGTAGGATGGAATTCCCTTAATCAAGGCTTTTTAAAAAATGTTTTAGCTTTTAATCAAAACCAACACTTCGCTTTTTTTATACGAGGATTTGTTCGCTGAAGCAAAAATAAAACTGAAATACCAACAATTTAAGAATTAATTTTGAAAATGTTTTTTTCTGAATTATTCATCAAATTTCATTATTTCAAAATTTTATAAACGGTTTGAGTTTAAATCAAAGATAATAGACCGAAAGCTGACAATGGTCATTTTTAAAAGACTTAACGAAGGCTGACAATCAAATTTCAAAAGTGTACTGTTTTACCGATTACTTTTCGCTAAATTTAAAAAGTTGTCATAAAACAAAATGGCATGTGATATTTGATAAAGGCTGAGATTACTTAAAAATGGAAGTTGGCATCAATTGATGTTAAGCTTCAAAAATACACACAAATTCTTATATTTTACAAAGAATAGAATTTTTTCAGACTAATAGAGGAAACGTCTCTGCCATCTTCATATCTGTGCTATTTTGCGGGAATTTAAATAGAATGGATATTTTTAATGATAACTGATTTGACAGAAATCGAGGAAAAAAACAACTTATTCAAAAATTTTGTCAAGTCAAGAAATAGGAACAAAGTGGGATTGTTTTGTTTTTTCTTTTATTTTTGTTTAGAAATGTTATAAAAGAAATTTAATTTAAAACCTGACATCTGTGAAGGTTCTAAAAAAACCAAAGTCGTATGTATTTTTGAGAAATTTCAGAAGAATAAAAAATGCTTCGGTGTGAACGAAAAGGTTTCCCTACCGTCAAAAATTTTGCAAGTTTTATTTTAAATATTTGGGATCGCAAAGAATTTTTAAACAAATATTTTACAAGCTTTAAGCTATTATTATTATTTAACTATGACAAATTTAGGAAAGAAAATTTACATTGAATATAAAGGAAAAGAAAATCGTGTAAAAAAAAAAAGAATTAAAAACAAATGAGAAAAACATTAAAAATAGAAGCAAATTAAAAGCCAACATCAAACGTTGTTACAGACACAAAAAATGGAAATGGATTATTCTGAACATAGGACATTAAAATCGGATGATAGTATGTTGAGCAATTTCGGTATTTTTATTAATGGTGAATTAAGGAGTAAATTTGTTCGATAAAATTGGATTTTAAATATTATAAAATTATTGTGATTAGAATGATCTGAACAGTAGATGTTTAAATTGTTTTATGAAAATCGGCAATCTATTTATTGTACGTCCGTACAACCTTACGTTCGGTATATCTTCCATTTTGCTTCGTGCATATCTCAAGAACCATTAGAGATATCAACTTCAAATAAAGTTTCCTTTTTAAAGCCATTTTAGAAAAGCGAAGTATCCCACCAACGTTAGTGACTTCCATTAAATTTTATAATATATTATGTGATGTGATACTAGTTCTTTTATATATAAAAACTGAAAACTGTTACCTCGAATATTTTTCGAACAAGGTATTACGTCCAAAATAATTGTATGTAACGGAAAATAAAGTGTTTAACATCTGATAAAGTTTTTAGAAAAATCAAATTAACAGTTTTTTTAAACTATAAAACTTTAAAAACATACTATTAAAAATTGGAACAAAATGATTGGCTTCAAAATACTTGCTTCTTATTTTCTTGACACAAATAAAAACCTACAAAAATACTACTGAAATTTTGTAAACAAATATTTACGACTCGAATACCTCGAGAAAAAATAAAAGAATCGTCTTCAAAATTATTTAATTCTGATATTTTTGTTGACAGTTATATGATTTTTTGGGGAAAATTCAATTAGAAAAACTGAAAACCTTCAAAAAACTTTTTGAATACACCTATATGTCAACAGAAAACAGTTTAAGCGTAGTTTGTTTTAAGAAACATCATATTTTTTTATTCGGAAAAACAATAACATTTAGCTGTTGAAAATTTAACAAAAATACACTGAAACGTAAAAAGATTAAAAAAAGAGGATGGGATGCGACCCACACTGATAACTTTCCATCCCGTCTGTCAATTTGTCTTGCTTAAAAGTTTTGCAAGTTTTCATGTTGGGTTAAAAAAGTTGTTGGTTAAATTATTCTTACAAATTTTAAAATTACCAACAAAATTTTTCATAAAGAGAAACAGTTTAGTTTGAAAATCTAGTTTTGTTAAACTAACTTACTTAACTTATACTTACTTAATATTTTTAACTTTAAAAAGCTATTTAAGTCGTAAGTATAATTTTTACCAAGTCTTAGTATTGTTTTTTTGCTAGGGTTTTATTTTTTGCAAAAAAAAAACTGTCTATTAGATTTTCCTCAAAATGTTTCAGAATGTTTAAGACAATATTTCTTATAAGTTAAAATTAGTTGAAAGCTATAAACTCAAATTTTTTAAAAGACATTTTAGTCGAAAATCAATTTTTACCAACTTTTGTTAATTTTCTTAAAGTTTTTATTTTGTGTAAAAGACTGTCAATTGAATTTTTCTCAACATTTTACCAGATATTAAAAACGTTATATTTGTTAGTACAAAATTGTTTTGATGATAAAAAATATTTTGTATTCCTAAAATTTTTGAGGTGACAATTTTTTTGAGTTTTTTCGATTTATAAAAAAAACCGTTGATTGAATTTTTTTCCAAAAATATACCTATTTGGTATCACGGTACAATATATAATATACAATTTATTTCAAGACTCTAGCATTTTTGGTGCACGAGATATTTAGGGTTATCCAAAATGTTCACCTTTTTTAAACTGCTATAGTAAAAAAACCACACACGCAATTTTCTTGAGAGCCTTTTTTGCATCTGTATGCCTTATTGTCTTTATAATAAAATTTATTTGAGGTAGATATCTGTTCTGGTTTTTGAGCTATGGATGACGAAAAATACGTCGCGAACGTACGGACGTACATCCGTATTTCGACTCTAGTGACCTTGAAACGTCGAGAAATGTCGAAATGTTCAATTTGACAAATCGAACCAATTACAATAGTAAGTAAAAAATATTTTCGACTCGAATATCTCGGGAATAAATAAAAGAATTGACTTCAAAATTGTTTGATTCTGGGCAAAATATTTTAGTTGACATTTATTTAATTTTTTGGGAAAAATTCGATTGGCATATTTTTACAAACATTGAAGACCCTCAAAAAACTTTTCAGATATATGTCAACAGAAAACAGTTTAAAAAACAGTTTTTTTGTAAGAAACTCCCTAATTCTAACACTTTTTTACATTTTTTAATTTGTATTCGGAAAAACAATAACATTTAGCTGTTGAAAATTTAACAAAAATACACTGAAACGCGATTTACCTCGAAGCAAGAATTTTCAAGCTGATATATTGCTACGGCATTATGGTTTTTTAAATACGCTTTAAAATTTGTAAACTATTCTTTTTTTGGTTATATTTACAGCCACTCAATTGTTGTTCACAAAATTAATGTCAACAATGATTTTAACAATTTGTATCATAAAAAAGTAAAAGTAGTGAAAAGAAAGTACTTTTGCACCAAACTTACAATTTTATTCTAATTTCAGAAAATACTTTTGAAATTTTTAAAAAAACTTGCTTGACCTTAAAAACTTAAAAAAAAAAACACTACTAAATAGGTAAAAATTGATTTAATAAGAATATTCTTAGAAATATTAAAAATTTTGAACCTGAACTCAATTTACTTTATACAAATAATTCTTGTTATCGATTGATAAATTTTTTGTAAAATAAATTTAAACTGACATTTTTTTAATATCATAAACACTTCATAAACACTTCTAAATTGGTTTTACTTCTGAAATATATCGACTAAAACCCGATTGAACCAATTGTTTTTAATTGCATACTTTTCAAAGTTACTTAAGTGACATTTTGTCTTATAGCTTTAAATGGAGTTTATTAAAAAAATATCAAGTTTATGATATTAAGGGTTATCCAGGCGATCCTAAGTGGGTGGCATTATAGTCCACTTGTAACATTATTAATAGAACAAAAAAGTGATTATATATTATAATATTAAAAATTAAGTTTTATTTAAAAAACGGAAAATTCAACGTACAATTAGTTCGTTACTTCACTTCTCTAGCACTTCCATCTTCAAGTAAGATTTTTTATTTTTTTATTGAAAAAGAGAAAGTTTACAGTATTTTTAAATTATTGCAAAACTATGAAAGATATGATATCAAATTTAATCTTACTATTGAAAAATAATAATTAGTTTTTTAACAACATGTTTACAGTGTATATCTTAAGTGTTTAACGTCGGTAATGTTTTATTTCGTTTAAAGGCAGTTCCCGAATTTTTCTTAAGGTCCAGGTTTTTTGTAGTTTCAGATCGTAAATTCTTTAAGTATATTTTAGGTAAACTCTGATATTCACAATATTAAAAACTCAGCTGTAATAGTGTCATGCAAATACGCTTTCATACGGTTTATTGTTATTGAACAAAACGAAATTAAGTAAACACGTTTGAATATCTTCGTACTATACGATTTTGCCAATATCCATTCTATTTCTGAAGAAATATCATTCCAGAAAAACGTCAACATTGAAAATATCCAATGGTCTCCATAAAACATCAATACCATTACCCTAAACTCAACTAAGTAAAAAACTTTGAGAAAATCCAAGATTACCAAAATATGTAGGTATTTATGTAAGCTGCATACTCACGGATTTCTTTGTCTAAATTCCAATATAAAGTTCGCTATAGAATCTCAATATATCCAAATAATATTATGTAGGTTAGGTTCATCTATATGTGTGTAAGTATTTTTAGCCAGATACTCGGATGTAACACATATTTTTAGCTTAAATTCTACTTACCGTGTTAAAAATAAAACAACGAAATTTATCCAAGGGCACAACACTCATAAGCCTTTTGGTAAATTGAAGGCTTACTTTTGATCATACGTGTTATTCACCCGCCGCCGCCACCGCCGTTCTCCACCACAGCCGTCATTCACTCACCTACATATCTTTCTCTAGCTCTCCGTCCAATCCACCATTCAACATATTGTGATATGACGAAAAACCTATGCTCTGCTCCATGCCTCAATGTATACCTACTGCCTACTACATGCCCGAGAGTTATTCCGAGCGGAAGACGCGTTTTATTGTCATGGTTACACAACGAATAACAATTTTCCACTCAACGAACTATGCCTTCTGTTTGCATCCTGCAGCACTTGACAGGACCTACTATATTAAGAGTTCTGATGGAGAGCATCATAATACCACCAGTGAAAGGGACGACGACGCGGCGGGGGTCTAAGGCTACAGTGGGAGTTCTATCTTAAAAAAACAAAAAAGAAGAAGAAGAAAAAATTCGGCATCCACCATTGAGGAGAAATAAACTTTGGAGCAGCAGCGTTTGCGCTCTCCCAAAAATTTTAATCAAAGAAAATATTTTAACTGCTTTTCGCTGCACTTGAGATCAAACAAGGACTTTAATGGCACTTCATTCAGTGTCGAGGATTTTGCGTTGAGGGTGTAAAGGGCCAAGCTGCGGACTATCGCTATACGAAGAAGAAGAACAAAAAGAAAAAAGGATACAAATTCCAAGTCTTAACTTTTTTCCTCTAATCTTTTGAGTCTAGTCCTATAACTTTTTCGTCTTCTTCTATCTTTTTGTGCGAACTCCCTCCGAGAAATAAGTTTTCTAAAATTTTCATAAAAGTTTCAACCATATAATTCTTCCCAAAAAAACAAAAATTCACGGGTTATGCTTTTGAGAAGTTTTTCATTTGGTTTCGTCTTCTCGGGCATCATTGAACATTCAGTATCAGTATCAGCATCAGTATCAGCAGCGAGAAAAAAGGTTTTACATTACGTAAAGGATTAACAGATCGGAGTGAAAAAGTGCAACTTTATCAAGGAAGGAGTTTTTCTTTATCAATGAGCTTCGGGATATCTTCGAATTTTCATGATTTGCAATAAATTTGTTGGAAGTTAAAAAGTTCTAATAATTAAATTCATTGGCATATTAAAAATTGATGTGAATTTTCGCTATACCCCAAAACAAGAAGATGACTTCGACAACCATACGTACAAATGGTGAGTTGATGAATGATACTGATGGTGTTGAAGATGAGTGATGATATATTTTTTCGAATAAAAGTGTAATCCCACTTCTGATTTTTGTGTGAAAAATTTTGTGTGTTTTTTATTTCTATGGTGCTTTTTTTTCTTTCTTCTAAAAAACATTTTTTCTTTGGAATTCAATAATTCTAAGGGTATAGAAATAAATCAGCTGTATCTGAGCATGAGAGGGGATGCTTGACTGCTTAAGAGTACTTTACAGCATCCCCGCTTGGAACGCACACGCGTACTAGGACTTCCACTCGGATCGGCTGTATATGCAGAAGCTGTTTGTCTCTCCGCATTCGTATCCTTCTTCGCCTCCGTGTCCTGCATCCTTTTGACACACAAAAAAGTGTAACAGTTTTGTGTCAAACAAACATTTAATGCCTTTCTCATTTGATTTGGGAATTTATAAACAATTGGACTTTGCAGGTGAGACGATGATGGTTTGGGTTGGTGGTGGGCTAATATAGTGGCGGCGACAACGACTACGGCGACGATGGTGGTTTTCTCATTTCATTCCAGATGAGTTTTCCTTTGTTTTTTGTTTTCAGTGATGGTGATGTTTTGAGATGAATCCGAAAGTAAACATTAGTTTTCAAACCAAACATGTTTCACATTGAGCTTTTTTCCGTCTACTTTTTTCGTTTTATCGTTGTTTTTTGAAGTGTGTTTCGTTGGAATTTCTTGCGCTCGTAAATTTCCGTAGTGCAAGGAATTGCAATGACGTCATTCGCAACGTGTAAGCCATAGAGTAGAGTACCTATCTTGTGCTCCATTAACCTCAATTAAGATTCATTTGAATTCTATCGATTGTTTTTAAAAAATTGAATTTATGAAAATTCTATTTCGAAAAGAAAGAAAAAATATCTATAAATTTTGTTTGTGTATATATTTCAGGACTGCATCATGCAATCTCCTTAGGGAATATCGAAACATCAGCAAAGGTACACTTTTTGATTTTTTGGTCTTAGTTTCTATGTGCAATGCAATACATATAATTTTCTGTCTCTCACTTTTTTCAGTCGAATTCGTATCAAGTTGAAAGATGCTACGATTCTGAGGATGAAAATATGGGCAGACGAAGGGCACGAACACAATCTCCATCGGATTTGTACCATAAGACATCGGTTTATTCCAAAGGAGATATAAGAGAGCAGGTACATACCTAACCTATTACATAGCTTAATCAATTGAATTAGGCAGGCAGTGATCTAATTCGAGTAACATATTTTCATTCATTTTGCAGTATTGCCTTACGGACAGACAGCTTAATACCATTGAAAGGCCAAGGAGGGAAAGGTTTTTTGGTTGTTTTTCAAGCAGAGGTGCTCCGCAGTCATTTTTGGGAGTTTGTGTTGGAAGGAGGGCGCCCTCTGACGAGAATATTGCAGACTATGCTCCGTTCTATAAATATCCTCGGTCAGTTTATATTTAATTTAATCTTAATTTGTTGCAGAGGAACTTTTTTGATTCATTATTCAGGCCCGTCACAAAATCGGAAACAATTACGAATCCCGAAAAAACTAGTTCGTAATGCAGAATTGTATGAAATTTTCCACTTCAAGAATTTCGGGATTCGTAAAACTTTCCTATTAAGATGGAACTTTTATGAAAGTAGTTAAGAAGTTTAAGAACAATTTTGCTTATTATTTTTTACAGCTACCATCATCATTGTTCGCCAGAGCAGAAACCACCTGAAGATGACCATGACAGTTCCTATTTTCGAAGACAACCTGCTTCCATACTAATTACAGCTAAATGTGGTGCTGCCGAACCTGCCCAAGATCGGTACTCGTGGATAGAACCAACATCAATCATTGATGATTCCAATCTACGCCCCAAAGATCTAGGGTTTGTGCGAAGTCTATTTCAAAAAAGAACTTTATATTGATGTAGTAGTTTTTAGATAGTTTTTTCACCTTTTCTAACGCATTAATTCCCAATTACATAGTTTGCTTATCTTTGCCCCGAATACGTTAGAATTCAGCGGGAAAAAAGTCATAAGAAACGCCTTATGTATGTGCTCCTTTAAGTGTCTCAGCTTGCTTTTTGTGTAAGAACTTGGCTATATAGATATTATCAAACCCGCCAGAGGCTGTTGTGGCCGGTTTTTTTTAAAAAGAGCCATGAGCCATAATTTGCTTGTAGCTATTTTGTTTAAAAAGTTCCTTGCAAAATTATACATTACCCCAACCCACTTTCTAGAGAACAGACATTTATGTGTGTTTTGTTGTTATATATATATACTTATACATTATGAATCTCGGGTCATTGCCGGAATCCAGCTTCCAGCAAGAAACCTTTATAGTGAGAGGCTACAAACAACCGCAGTATTTGAGCCACAACTCAGAACATGTTACCTGGTATGTACTTTGTATATAAAACACAAAATCAAATCTGTTAGATACAACGTTTTGCTTTTTGCCTAACTACTTCTACTTTTATATACCATTCTCTGGTATTTTCATGTACCTAATACCTCAAAAACACGCATTATGACGGACTTAATTACATATTGCATTTATCATTATCTTTAAAAAATCTTCAAAAAATATTTTTTAAAGCATAAGTAGAGAACAAAATATTGTCTTTAGAAAATCATCATAGTTTTAGAATGTGTTTTTCATTCATTGCAAATTCATCATTATACATTTTGACAGTGTTTATCGATGTCCAGCGCATGTTGGTCTTCCACCACCTCCTCCCCCACCAACTAATGCCCCTAGTGGTCCACCAACTCCAAGGTAAAATCTAGCCAAACCTCTGAGCTTTTGAATACTAAATCGAGTTTCTTACTTTTATAGGACAAAGCACGTGAGTTTTGCCAGATCACACACTTTGACATCGTTCGATGAGGCATCTCTTCGTTCGTCTGGAAGGATGAAGGGAGCCAGAAGTCAAGAACGTCTCATCGGTGGAAAGAAGCCCATCATAAACACGGGACCGATTTATGAGCCAGCTCAGCATCAAACTGCATTTGTAACCAGAACTTCCCATCATCACATCATTCCCCATCAGCATCAGCACACCCAAATAATTCAACAGCCGGCTTATCATATTCACCACCCGAACATACTGGTTCCAATGCATCAGCATGAACTGGTAGCTCAGCACCCAACCAATGAGGAACTAATATCAATGATGCAGGTAAATCGAGGGGCTGTTGCAGATATGGGTGCTGCTGCAAACATGAGTGGAATAGTTCCACAAAAGTCTCCATCGGCTGCAGAAGTTATTCTTGTGGAGAAAATCAAGCGGAATGCAATGAAGACTCAGGCCACACAAACCGAGGGTTATGCCGCAGCCAAGAAGGAAGGAGTCCCCTACAATTTGGCCCTAAGTCCTCGAACTGTACACAGGGTAAGTTCTTACTTTCCAAAACAAAAGATGAAATGATAATTCTTTCTAATTTAAAGATTTTTTCAAATTTAAAATGATCTATCTCCAATATTTCTTCCAGGTTAAGGTTGTGTCCCAAGGAGCACAAACGAATGGCATTTTAAACGGAAGAAAACTAACAAAGAGCTATTCCGAATTGAATAATGGTCGAACAGCAAGTGCTCAATCCAATGACTATCTATCAGCTGACAAAAACAAAATGTAAGAACAAACTTTAAGTTTATTCCCCGAGTTCCTAAAAAACACCTTCTCTATAATTTCAGACAAATTGATCACGAGCAATTACATCGGACTCAATCTGAAGAGCCTCCTCGATCGCCATCGATGACACTGCAAAATAACATTGGTGAAGACCAAACTACCATTAAGTACTACGAACCACCACCGCCAATAAACATATCGTCCCATTTGAAAACAGTTAACGCTAATGACCTATACATGAGAGATTTGCCAAGGAAGCAGTCTCAAGAAAGCGTTTACTCTTTCAGAGCTACAGACAACGAATCAGCATTGTCCATGAGTAGTAGCAGACATCATCGGGTACCAGAAAACCAAGCTCATCAATCCCAACATGTCTCTAGATCTAGATCGTCTTCGCAGAGCATTCATGCATCGCAATCGATTTACGGTCCCGGCTATGAGGGTTCTTCAAATGCCGGCAGTGTAACTGACTACGAAGGACCAAATTTTGATTTTGAACGAAACAGTTTACCACGCCGAGCTTGTGGCCAACATAGATTAGATGTTGAGTCCTATACTCATAGCTTGCCGCGCCGGGATACAATGCAAAATCACGAAAGTTGCCGCCATATTACAGAATGTCCAGAACTTCTCAGTGAAGGAGTTCGAGAATACAGGGGAGATGATCTTTTGGAAAAACTCGAGATCCATCGTCAGTCATGGAGCGAACAACGAAGGTCATCAATGACTGGCCAACGGGCAGATGGAGCATTTTCGAGAGACTCATTGCGACGCAAGTCAATGCCGTTACAGCCGTTCATAATACCGTTTCCTGGTGCTCCAACGTCAATTGTTAGGACAAAGTCTTCCGAGCCAAGGCCAACACCGGTTGTAGTTAGTAAAAAGGAAGAACCCAAGCTGGAACTTGAAGAAGAAAAGGAAATCTTTATAGACTTCAAGCCCCATGCCTCGCCAAAGCCAAGCCCGAAAATAAATAAAAAGAAACTCACTAAAACTTCATCGGATGGGGAGATCCTCCTTGAACGAAGGCGAAATCAAGAAGCCCAAAGAGAAAGCCATCATCCTCCGGCATCAACCAATCATGTATCATCGAGCACAGCAGAAGATGATGAAAGCAGTGATCACTTGTACCAGAATCTTCCGATAAAAAAAGAAATCGTGGCTGAAAGAAAATCAGTTCCAACTGTCCTGTCTCCACCACAAAGTACAAAAGAAACAAGCAAAAGGGACATGTTTCGCAAGAGATCAATCAGTTTGGAGGACCCAAACACTACCAACGATGCGAGACTGGCCAAGTCAGCTCCACCTTCGCCCTGCCTAGAGGAGCTTCTAGCTAATACCTCAACTTATCCATCATCGGATTCTCTTGCCAACGATCTTACAAGGGATCATTCTGATGGGCTTTGGAATGACTCACAAGTTACTGTTGTCACTGTAGAGCCCCGTGAGGAGAGTAGTGAGAAAGGTTCAACTTCACATCTTTTGACACCGTCATCAAAAAGGAAAAACTTGCTACTCCAGCACCAACAACGAAGTTCCATAGACACTGACTTCATTGATTTTGATGATCAGATGTCTGACCACAGTCCAACGTTCTTAGTTCCTCCAAAATCTATACCGATGCAATCCACGTCGAAAGGTGTGAAAGATCCAACTAGCAACAGTTTGACTGTGCCGTTCTTGAAACAACCGTCACCGACGATTGCCGTAACTCCAACTAAGCCCGTTCGGGCTGAGCATAAGCTTCCATCTCCAGTAAATATCAGGCGACTTTCAAGAACACTTTCTCCGGCTCCAGATCCAATTTACGTGTCAAATAGGTAAAATAAGTTCTGGCTAAGGCTTATGTTCATTTAATAAATATTTTGGATCTTTCAGATTCCTAGACACATCTATTACGGTAACAAGTCAGATGCCACCAGAGTACCACCTTTATAGCCGCCGTGATTCCTCGGTGAAGACCAACAACACCGACCTTTCTGAGTGTAGCACCAACACCGATGAGTACATCACGTGCACAGACACTTCAAGACGCACCCCAGGTATAAAGACTCCACCAACTACAACAAGCTCGTCATCAACCACACAAGTACCAGGTTTGCAAACTTTTTCCAAAATACTAGATTTGATGTTTGTGTGATGTGTTTCTCTGTTGAGTCTTGTATATTGTGATTGTCTACCTACCTAGACTTTCTAGACTCTAGACAATCTAGAGGTATTTGTTGTTGCTTGGTGAACTGCTTGCAGTGTAGTCACATGTGCTTTCGAACTGTTTCCCAAATGTTAATGTTAATTAATGTGTCTTCCAGTTTCAGCTCAAAGCTCACAGACCGAAAGGACTCATGAAGGTTCGTCTTTTGAGAGTGCTTCTTCGCTTTATTCCACACGTGGAGATGGTCTCTCTGAAGACGCCCCAACAATTGATGAACAACTTCCAGGAGCAATGGGTCAATCTCCAATGTCTCCCAAATCTGAGATGGTGAAGCAGTCCCCATCTCATTCCATTTGCAGTACTTCTTCGGGAAGCTACAACATTGCCGGTGGACTATCGACAACAATCACGCCGGTTAAGGAAGAAAGTTCACCCATCCCTATAACAGTCTCACCTCCAAAAACTGTAACTATTGCCCCTAGACAAGTTGGGCCACACTCTGCAAAGGCAGTTTCAGCATCGTCGGGCAAGCAGGGTGCTCAAATGTCAGCTAAAAAGAAGGCCGAATCCGTTTCGGATGATGAACGCAGTGAAAAACGGTACTCATCGTCTGGCTACTACGAAAGCCCCCCACACGATGAAGATCCTAAGCTTTCAAAACACCGACGTCATCGAGTCGAAGAAGATCGCCGTAGAAGGAAGACATCGATGAAGCTGGACATCGAACGTGAGAACCTTCGAGCTCTAACCAGTCCCATCAAAAAGACCGTTCTTTCGCCAAAATCTGTATCTCAGATTTCGCCAGAAGGCCAGATAGCAACGAACTCAAACGCCACCGCCATCGATGGTGCAAGTCCCAGTAAAATGAAAAGGTTCCGTCCTAAAATACGAAGACAATTCCGCCGATCATCGAGGGACGAATGCACCCCACGCAAACAGAAGGCCATCAGTGTACCAGGACGTTGTTCGGACTACAAGCCGCCGCAGGAAGCAGCAACAGCCAGCAGTCCTCTGAAATGTCAGAGCTCTAGCAATCAGCTAAAAGCTAAATCCATTGAATCGCTGCGGTCCGTTTCACCGGGCTCTGATTCAGTTTTTTACAGCGAAGCTGATGGAGGAGGATTAATTGATCAGCAAGTACATTGTTTACACTGTGGTAAAGAAGTTGAGATTGTTAATGCATCTGGGTCACAGGAATCCATACCAGCTATAGAGCAGGACGATGATGAACTGGACATTGTAAAGCCGCCAGCTGATTTTGCCGATTCACCAGTTACAACGAAAACCTCACAACGTTTGTATAAGAAAATGGACAAACGGTTCCGTTCTGAAGAGAGACATGGTGATCGTGGAAGACACTACAAGAGCCGTCAGGAGAATATTAGAGCTAAGGTAGGTTTTCGAAAAAATGGATTCATTAGTTTAAGCACTTTTTATGATTGTTTTAGAGTGAAGAACGCGGTAAGGACAATACCTCACAAAGTCCTCCTGTTTTACGACCAGCTGGTTCTAGTCCTTGCGTTTTGCCAAATGAAACAGTCTCTGTGGATAGAGATCAATGCATTTATCGTGGCAGTTATGATAATAGTCGTTATACACGATTAACTGACATTGATGTGTGGATTCAGTTGGATCATCAAACTTTTGGTATACGCAATTTGTTGCAATTGTGACTTTTTAAATATTGACGTAAGTTAACTCTTTTTTCTAGACCGTCAACGGGATCGCCGAGGATCAACCGAATCAGAGAAGAACTTTCATTCAAAGTATCAAGTTATTCTTCATAGATTGGTGCAAAGAAGATGCACTCTGGAAATGTACCATAGGCAGAAAACTAACTCATTTAGTAAGTTCTAGATATAATGCTTTTAGAAGTTTATATTATATTGTCGATTACACAATCCGACGATTGTATTCGAAGATAGTGTTTGACATTTTTAATATGATGAAAATGTCAAACTTAACATTGGACTTCTTCCACAGTTTCATCGAAAACTATAAGCGATGGGATAACCATTTCGAACAATAAAAATTAGGTTTCTTCCTAAGATTTTTGGGTAGAAATTGTGGGTTTGTCAAATTTCGAAAAATGAAGATGAAATTCTCTCAGAGAGGGGAAAACGGTCAAAAAAGTATGAAACGGTTTCTTGGCAAAAATTATATCAATTTGAAGCAAACCAAGTGGTTGACGCTTGTAAAAATAATATTACGTACCACAATATCACAGTCCAACAATTTTTGGCCAAACAAATTAGTTGGGCACACTTTGTCAGGATTGGACATTATTTTAATCTCTCGTGAGTTCTCTATTCTGCCCAAAACTACCAAATTTGTGAAGTTTGGAACAGCATTTGGGCAATAATTGTTGACAATTTTCGACAATGGCAGTTTTGCTCAAGGTTTGAAACAGACCTATTAAGAAAACAATTCAAAAATCAAAAGTAATATAATGCACAGGTTGTCAAATTTAGAACTGTCAGAAATTAAGAATGGCTTCTCAAGTGACCTCTGATATTGACATGACAGCTGAATATGAAAATACAGTTGATATTAATAACGATTAAAAAATTCGATGATGGAATTGTTTAAGAATTCGTTATTTTTGACATTTTAACCGTGGCAAAAACGTTAAAATAGAATAGCTGTAATATTTGAAATTTGACTAAGGAACTACACAAAAAATTTCATCTGAAGGTGTTTCAGATTGATTCTGAGTTAGAGAAAGAGTCAATTGACAAGGTTGACAATTTTGAACTATTTAGTAAAATGTTTAAGCCATTTTAGAAACTTACAATATCGACTATTTTAAACTATTTGATCATTTAATTATCTCCTTATATTTCACTAAAGTTAAATAAAAACATGTCTATTTTATCTTTTTTGGTAATTTTCAATCTCTCACTTTCAAATCAGAGTTTTTGACATTTCAAGGTTTGTTTATTTGATTTTTGTTCGTGCACTAAGTATCACTTTTTAGACGTGTTCAGATGTCTGGTTTATAATGAAAGTAATGAGTAAAATACTGATCTACCAAAGTGTATCAATATTGGTTCCGTGGATTTCTGCGTTTGGTCGGAATTGTTGCCTTAATAGATGATTTGTTTCTGGTGTAAGTCTGAAGTTAAAAATGTCACCTTGACAAGCCTCGTAATGAGTATCATTTGTATTTCTCTATTTTTTCGCACCATCTATTTGGTTTGCCAACAATTTAAATTTAATTGCAAACAAACGGTACCCAAGAGTATATGACAGGAAAAATAAAAACTTTTATTCAGGAAATGGTAACCCGGGCACGTCACATATTGTGCTAGGCCAACAAGTCACTAGCCCTAAATGATACTTTAAATAACTTAGATACTTTTTTTCTTTTCTAAGATCAGAGGCACACATAATGAAGGACCGTGAGTGCGTACAGAGTTCCAGCGTTGCCGCGAAGAAGGAATTAGTGCCTTTTCAAAAATTTTTAGGACATATTGACATTTAAGAAAAAGACTTCGAACTCATTTCGTATAAAATTAGGCTTAATTTTTAACGCTTTATATTTATTGTTATAGAATATACAATTTTTGAAAACCTCTAAAAGTGACTCCCTCAAATCTTTGACGGCGGTAAGTTTTCTTGGAGTTGAAACACGTTGCAAGTGTCAAAAGAGATAAATTTTTAAAAGCTTAAGCCAATTCTGAAAGAGCTGCGTAAAGTTAAAAATATATTACACAACGGATTGATTGGCAACGCTGCGTCTACTGTGTTTCATAGATATTAGAAACATTCACCAGAATGGCCCTGTTTCTAAATACATAGTTTTTGAAGAATTTCCTCTCACGCATAATATTTCCTCTTTGAAAAATACAACAATTTTCTCGTTCGTTTGTTTTCCCCAAAAAATATCTGTATTTTTGGGTGCAGTTTATTTGGAAAGTTCGTTGGGTGAAGATCGCCGTTTTTGATAAACAATTAAGAGAACAAGCGTGTGTTTTGATTTCACTTTCTAAAAATAATCAAAATCGGTTGGTGCGTATTGGCTGACGTAGCGTGACGTTCATTGTCTAATAATATACCACGTGTGTGCACTTTTCACCTCATATCTTAAAAATTATTTTCCAAGTGATGCACTTTTGAGTTGACAGTCGGGGCAGAATGTTAGGTTTGCTAAAACTACTCCACGTTTTATTTTTGAATTGAAATTATTGAATTAAATCTTTTAGATCTTATTTCAAAAACTTCTCCTCCGGAACCGTTTCGAAGGAAACTGGAAGAAGTTTTTAAATTGATGTTGGTAGTATGGGCGCGAGAAGCTCATGTGTTATCTAGATTAGGCTGCAAGACAAATGGTTTGATAGTTCTTCCTCTCAAATATTTCAATACTTTCATTTTTGGACACAATTTTTGAAAATCTAATGTGTTTACTTTGTTTTTCAGAAATTGATAAAACTATTATTGTTAAAAGTGATTCTGGAGAATTTGGTTTCCGAATACATGGATCGAAACCGGTTGTTGTTGCGGCTATTGAACCAGACACGCCTGCAGAAAGTTCAGGTCTAGAAGTTGGTGATATTATTATTTCAGTGAATGGAGTATCGGTGTTGGACAAACATCATACAGAAGTCGTTAAAATTGCCCATGCAGGATGTGAGACTCTGGAATTGGAAGTGGCTCGAACGATTGGAGTCCTGATGAATGAGAAACAAGATTCGCCACGTCCTATTATTCAAAAAGGTTACCTATGGCGACAGAGTGGACACGCGAAGGGAATACCAAATCCAAAGAAGTGGGTGAGAAGATGGTTTTGCTTGAGACCGGATCACTGTTTATATTATTACAAGACTGAAGATGTGAGTAAATATTAGGGCAGTATATTGAAAAATTGGTAAAAAGTTTTTGAATTTTTTTTCGTAAATTTTTGGTTTTAAAAAATACGAGTTAAATTGTTTTTGAGACTTCTTTAAACTTATAATTCTTTCAGGATACTCAACCTGTGGGAGCTATTATTTTGGCAAAACATACTATTGAACGTTGTGACACAAGTGCTGGAAAGCCTTTTGCTTTTAAGATAGAAGCCGGCGAAGGTATTCCAATGTATCTTGCAGCTGATACAGAAGACATTTTGACGCGTTGGATAACGACTATGAGGCATTCAGCCACGCAAGCAGATCCCTGGTTAGATATGAGGTAAACATAATAGAAAACCCTAAATCATTGAAATACCTTAATTCAATGTAAAATTTGGTATCTATTTATAGCTCAAGGAATTTAAAACTACCGCCTGGTGGAATTGATCGTCCTGATTGTTTTGGTTACCTCATGAAACTCGGTTCACGTTGGTGCGGTTGGTCCAAGAGATATTGTGTTCTCAAGGATGCATGCTTGTATTTCTACCAAGATGCTAATAGTAAAGTTGCTTTTGGTAAGATTACAACTTATAATTCTGTCTGTTCTTTTGGCTAACGTATTTAAATTGTTTTGTATAGGAATGGCATGCCTTCAAGGTTTTAAGGTTGCCTCAATGTCAACTAATTCAGCCGGTCGCAAGAATTCATTTGAAATTATCCCACCAGAGTCAAAACTTCGACACTATTATTTCAGTACTGAGTCAGAAATGGATAAGAAACGGTTGTTGAAACAAAAATCCTTTAGAAATTATCTCAAAATAATATTTTTTTGTTTTTAAATATTCTAGTTGGATATCAGCTTTGGAATATTCGATAGATCGATGGATAAAGACCGGGTAACTAGCGGTCAAGTCTAATGCACACAAAAAGAAACGTCGCAGTATCAGTAAGTCGATTTACTGATAGTAACCTAAGCCACAAGTCAGAAGCCACTAGCCATAGACACAGAGACACAACAGTCGCAAAATGATGAAGTTTTTACATGTTGTGTCACATGTTACACTAGCTACGACGAAATCAAGCTATCCATTTTATTGTTCTCATTTTTGTTTTTAATTTGTATTATTATTTTTTATTTATATAATAGATGTGTGTATTTTAATATTGTGAACATAAAATAATGAACAAGCATTGTACAAAGCGTTAAACACAAATAATTTTTCTTAAAGAAACAAAATCACATATGAATATATAAAATGCCTAAAGTTAAAAAACAAATATTTTTACTAAATAAAAAACACGTTAAATCGAATATATTAGAAACAAATTAAATAAAAATTTAACAAAATAAAAAAAAAGTTCTAAACAAAGGACCAATTATGGTCAATAAAAATAATCCAGGAGGGTCCGTCCTTCGTCCTGGTAAACAAAATGTCTTATGCAAAAGTTTATGTATACATTTAGTTAGTTAGAAATTGTACAATGTATTTTTTAATGCCTCGGTGTGTTATTATTATTATTATATTAGTATAAATGTTTAACTAAGTTATATAGAGAAAAAGAAACGAAATAAAAACTGTTCAAAAAATTCTTTAAATTGTATTCTTTTAGTTGTTTTAATAATATTGACTATTACGCCCTTGTGATGGGATACACACTATTAAGTTACCATTGGTGCCCTTTAAAATTATTATTTTGTAGCAAATAGGCAAAATATCATTGTAAGAACGTCGTCAAATATTTAAGAAAACGTTTTATTCGGCAATAAAATTGCACTAAAAAACCAGTCCAAACATATTCTATCGTGACAGGTTTTTGAGACATTATTTTTTAAAATTCGAAAAAAACACAATTTATGTAGATATAATGATTTTTGAAATTATCTGAATTAGTGAAGTTAATTCTTTTCCAATAAAGTTCTAAGATTTCACTTGTCTCACATAAGTCTTAAAGAAACGCTGAAACACTTAACAGTCTTAAAAGGAAAACGGAAAGCGGTTTGAATGTAATTTAAAGCTTATTTATCAGGTTTTTTTTAGATATACTGCATAAATATAAAAATAGTGTTGAAACCAAATATTTTCAAAATGTAAATGTACATATTAAGTTAACATTGAAATTTTAATTTGAAATCAGCAAGAGAATTAACGTATTTTTGAAAACATCAAAATCCTAAATTCAAGATATCTCAAAGTTTCATATTAAGTCAACTGAAGACTCATCATAATTAATGAGAATTTCCATAAACTATGAAAAATACTTAATGATTTTAATTGTGTGTAGAAGTCGAAGATTTGCAATTCGAAAATCGTCATACAGTTTATTGTAAAAGATTATGTTGTGTCTTAACTAAGCTTTACAAATTCTGTTTAGACAAGATTCGACTTCAGGAAAACCTTATCATTTAAAAAAGTATTGTTTTGTTTGTGTTGAAAAAAAAATTTAAATTTTTTCGACCAGTGAAGCAATGATTGAAGTTTTAGCTGTTTGTTTGCCAAGATATTCGAATAATTAAAAAGTTCACAACGATATTTTGTACAGAATAATAAAACATTTAAATTAACATCTTTGTTTGGTTTCTATATCGTAATATATTAATATGTTCCCATCTGAATCAAAAACTCTCTGACTTCTTGCAATCGTTTGTACTTGTCTAAACACCCATTTTTTTGTATTTTTAAATAATTTTCACTTATTATATATCATCATCCAATTTTTAACTGGCAGAACGTTTTTGAGCCTACTGGCTGAATCACAAACACTCTTCAGCTTCGGCTTTGTCTGCGTCGAGGTGGGCCTGCTTCGAGGTAGCTTTGAATGACATTTCTATTATTTCATCCCTCTAAAGAGCAAATATTTTGTTTGTTCCCATTTTTTTACAGCTTTTGAGCTGTCAGACAAAACAAAATAATTTAACTAAACGGTGATTTTTTAAGAGCTTGAGAACTTTTCTAAAAAAAAACGCATAAAATTTGCAAAATCTCATCGATTCTTTATTTGAAACGTTAGATTGGTCCATGACATTTACTTTTTGAAGATAATTTCATTTAAATGTTGACCGCGGCTGCGTCTTAGGTGGTCCATTCGGAAAGTCCAATTTTGGGTAACTTTTTCGAGCATTTCGGCCGGAATATCCCGAATTTCTTCGGAAATGTTGTCTTCCAAAGCTGGAATAGTTGCTGGCTTATTTGTGTTGAATTTAGACTTGACGTAGCCCCACAAAAAATAGTCTAAAGGCGTCAAATCGCATGATCTTGGTGGCCAACTTACCGGTCCATTCCTTGAGATGAATTGTTCTCCGAAGTTTTCCCTCAAAATGGCCATAGAATCGCGAGCTGTGTGGCATGTAGCGCCATCTTGTTGAAACCACATGTCAACCAAGTTCAGTTCTTCCATTTTTGGCAACAAAAAGTTTGTTAGCATTGAACGATAGCGATCGCCATTCACCGTAACGTTGCGTCCAACAGCATCTTTCAAAAAATACGGTCCAATGATTCCACCAGCGTACAAACCACACCAAACAGTGCATTTTTCGGGATGCATGGGCAGTTCTTGAACGGCTTCTGGTTGCTCTTCACTCCAAATGCGGCAATTTTGCTTATTTACGTAGCCATTCAACCAGAAATGAGCCTCATCGCTGAACAAAATTTGTCGATAAAAAAGCGGATTTTCTGCCAACTTTTCTAGGGCCCATTCACTGAAAATTCGACGTTGTGGCAGATCGTTCGGCTTCAGTTCTTGCACGAGCTGTATTTTATACGGTTTTACACCAAGATCTTTGCGTAAAATCTTCCATGTGGTCGAATAACACAAACCCAATTGCTGCGAACGGCGACGAATCGACATTTCTCGGTCTTTAGCAACACTCTCAGAAACAGACGCAATATTCTCTTCTGTACGCACTGTACGCATTCGTGTGGTTGGTTTAATGTCCAATAAAGTAAACTGAGTGCGAAACTTGGTCACAATCGCATTAATTGTTTGCTCACTTGGTCGATTATGTAGACCATAAATCGGACGTAAAGCGCGAAACACATTTCGAACCAAACATTGATTTTGGTAATAAAATTCAATGATTTGCAAGCGTTGCTCGTTAGTAAGTCTATTCATGATGAAATGTCAAAGCATACTGAGCATCTTTCTCTTTGACACCATGTCTGAAATCCCGCGTGATCTGTCAAATACTAATGCATGAAAATCCTAACCTCAAAAAAATCACCCTTTAGAGCTTCCGTTTGGAGTCACATTACGTTACATTACGTTCTTTTCCTTACGATTGTCAAACGAAACGTGAGGTCGAAGCTTCATTGTGATAGCATGCATTGAATTCCTATGGCTGAACTCGTAAACTTCAGGCGAAGCCGAAGCTGAAGCGTGTTTGTGATTCAGCCATAAATGATTCTAAAAGAATTTGAAAACTACGAAAATCAAAAGAGATACATAAGTCAGTTTTTTGCAAAATAATGAAAAATAAGTTATACAAAAAATCGTTGAAAAGGATGGGACGCATCCACAAATTTGCTATTTTATTGTTTCACTTTTTTGAACGACATGTTGTTTTTACTACTAAAATACTATTTTATATTCTCATCTTCTTAATAGGAAAATAGAAAAAAGTCGTCAATTTTCAACCGTTTTTTTCTGAATTTCTTGAAAATTCGTTATGACGTCAAAGTGTGTAATGAAATATTATTAATTATTATTATTATATTATTTTTAATTTTTTTTTTTTAAGTTGGTAAGGTTTTGTCTTTTCTCCCTATTTTGAAGATATTATCTGCAAAACAATATTTATTTCTAGTCGATGGTTCTACGCATCCATAAGAATTTGTATGAATAATGCAAAACATTGATAAATATATTGGTTCAAACCACTGTCAGAAATCGTCTGATAAGCCTGCTAACAATCTTCTGCTGCGAAGCAAAAAAAATTGGATAAAATCAGCCAACCGGTGTGAACAGATAACTCAAGTTCATTATTTTCAATAAGTAGACTTAAAAGTACCACTGCGAATTTCCTTAAGGAAGTCTTATGAAGACTTTATACTTTTTATGGCCATTGAAAGATGAGACAGTTCTTATTTCTTCAATTCAATTCAAGAAGATTTATAAAGACTTCAAAAGATTGAAGTAAGAAACTATTAACACTTATCTTATTCTAATGAGAAACATTTTTAAGTAGCTAACGTTACTAATTTATTTTCAAATTTATGTGTTTTAAAAGTTTTTCCATTGGATTCATTTTGATGGTAAATAAAAAGCCAAATGCCAAAGTAAGAATTCCGCAATAAATTCATCAAACTAATCGAGTTGCTTTTTTTTGGTGGGATTTCGTTTTTTTTTTGTCAAGAGATAAAATACGAAGAAAAATACCATTGGATCGGATTTTCTTAATCTAAATTCCCAAGAAAACCAGCAGCACCAGAAGCAGCACGGAGCAACCTTAATCTCCAAAACTACAAACTCACCACGGTTGACATGCATCGCTGGTTGAAGCAAAATTAAAATTAAAGAAATAAAATAAGAAGTTAAATATATAAGAAGAAGTAGAAGAAGCGTGTAAGCGTTTCGTACATAATCATATTGGCATCAGGCAGACAAGTGCATTATCAAACTCTTAATAGGCTGAGCTCATTGACACCGTGCATAAATTTTTATTCACTGCCACTACCTTTTATTCAGTTACTGGTACAGAAGTCAAAACTATAACATTTTGCTCCTGCTCGGCAGAGGCAAACTGCTGGTGGTAAAGCCTCTGCTGCTGCCGCAGCAGCTATCTTCTGTTTCTGTGTGATGATGTGCCAGTGCACGAAAATGAAAGAAGGTAGAAGAATACAAAAATAACTAATCCGTAAAACAAAACCAAAAAAAAAACAATAAAGGTAAAAATGATGAAAAACAAAAAGGTAGACAAAAAGAAGAATCTTTGGCGGTCCAAACCGGCTCCAGAATCATGGACTTCTTTTCCATTTCCATCCACAGGAGTAATACCTTATAGACTTACCTGAGTTACAAACCTATCTATAAAGGTAGGTTTGCATAGGTAGGCAAGTATTGGTACATATATCGGGAAGAAAGGCAACCATCATCATCATCATCTATCTACCTTTACCTTACCTTTTCTCTTTCTACCTTTATTTTTTGTATTATTATTTTTAGTGGAGTTTCTGGTTTTCCAAGATTAAAGTAAGCAACTTATAAAGAACTCAAATATGCACACATCACAAACAACACCAACACTTTTATAAACCAAATAAAAGATATAAATAAAGAAACAAGAAGAAATTACAGAACGTTGAAGATGACGATGTTGATGATGTTGATGATGATGATGATACCTTACCTCTGCCTCAAGGAATTAAATTTATAATTTTTCCATGGATTCACTTCTCAACTTAACAAGTCGAAGCTATTCAGAGACCACAAAGTTACCAACTACTCTGTTGAGGGAAGACACCAGAGACATGACACATTTTTACATTTTCTTCTAGTTGAGTTCAAAAGTAGCTTTTTGTTGTGTGAATTGCATTAAACGTGATTCTTTTAAAGCACTAGGATCTCCAGGATTTAGATATTTTCCCTGAAAAATAATTTATATATGTTTAAGTTACTTAATTAAAGTTAAAAGTTTCGTCAAAAAATGCAATATAATTTGTCTATAATTGGTTTTCTGGTTTGTATCATTATTTTGATTTTTTGAACAACCTTGTTTTAACCTGATTCTCAGAAGTTTTTTATTCGTCACTCTTTTGTCTAAGTTTTACTATAAAAATTGAAGTAGGTTATACTGTTAAAAGCAAACACTAATATTTTTAGGAATTTCCTTACCTTCCAGCTTGTTTTTGTGAATGGGTTTTCAGGTTTGTTCTTTAAATTTTTGGTTTATTTTTTTAGTTACTTGGGTTATTTTAATACATGTATATCAGAAATTTTATTACGTGTTTTCTTTTAAATCACGAGAAAGTATTTTAAAAAATACTACTCGAATAAATAAAGAACAAAGCTTAACTTCTTCTGGTTTCAATTCATCATTTAAGGAAGATTGTGTCACAGACATCTTCTGCTTATATCTTTAGATATTTGCAAATTTAATTGTGTATAGGGAAAGAAAGTACCATTGAACGATTTAGAAGTGTAATGTTCAGTGCTCCATTTTTTCCTTGAATTTTGTCTTGTTTTTAAGTTCAGTTGCTCAGAAATATCAAAACACAAACAGTTCTAAAAAAGTTAATGAAAGCGCTTTTGTTTTATATGTTGTGCAGTAAATTTTTGTTAATAAATAAATTGCGTGGCACAACAGTCCGTTTAAAGCCTATGTGCTAGTACAGTTGTCAGGGATGGAGCTGACCTACAGTTTTAAGCCAAATCATGACAAGAATTACTCTTGGAGAATTTGTCAATTCCTCGCAAGAGGCAAAACTCTAGATGCTATAATGCAATTCAAACAGCATAGGCACTGATCGAACTCAAGACATCTGGCATGACAGTCCAATGCAGTAACCATCATACCACTACAATGAATTCTTACTTTTTCAAAGTAGTTCGCCAAGACATATCTGACCTTATTTAAGATACTCTTATAGACCAAGAGCAAAAATCAAATTTTGGGTTGACCAAAGTTAACCGAAAATAAGGACATGATTATTAAACTGTGGCAAATTTAATGACAGAACTAAAAATATGTTGTACCCGTCCTAGAAATTGATCCCCTGATCATAAAAAGTGTATTCATGTTAGACAATTTTTAAAACTCCCAAAATGCTATCAATGATATTACAATTGTTAGGAAAATGTTGACTTCAAAACAAGATTTTTTTTTTCGATTTAGCATTTTCGAGATACACGCTAAATGAAAATGGTTTCTAGTCAGCTTAAGGAAGCGATTTTATCCACTTAAAGTTGAATGCCTTAACTTTTTGTATTCTAAATCAAAAAAATTCCAGAGTCAATAACTTTTAAATTTTTTAAACTTAAAAAAAACAGAAGTTAAGGATCGGAATTCTATTAAAGAAACAATCTTTTGAAAGAAAAGTATGTACAAAACAAATATCTGTGTTTAAATTCTCAAGTTTTCACGCCAACTTCTCCATTTTTCGGGACTGAAGAAAGCGCCAACTTGACTAAGTCAAGGGTTTGAGTAAATAAAAATAAATAAACAAATGTATAATACAGATTCTTAAGTTTTGTTCAATGTCTACAATTTCTATTAAAATACACCAAACTCTATAACAAAGTCAATCTTTTCGTTGTAGCTTCAAAAACTCAAGCTTAAGAATTTTTGTTTTTGTTCATACTCGTATAGGAAGGTACGTAACGTCCAACGAAATACGGCATAAAGAAAAAAGAGAGCTCAGCTTCGGAATAGCGCTATAGGCTACCACAGACAGGTTATAAAAACCCAATCTGTATAGACCTATCTATATAACTACCTTCATACCTGTATATACTTTCGAAGCAGCGCAGAGTATCTTCCAAATGAATCGAAGAATAGATACAAACAAACAAAATATACCAACAACAAAAAGATAAACACAAAACGACAAAGGCACATTTCGTATCTAAACAAAAAGCAAACTTTGAGCTCAGGTTCGTGTCTGAGTCCGAATCCGAATCTGAATTCGAATCCAAATTCAAAACTCTCAGCAGCAGCAATGAACCCGTATTTCGTATACCCGCCGACCAGCAGCAGCAGCAGCAACATTAACAGCAGCAGGAGCGGCACGGTACCACACATTCACTTTTCAAATATTCTTATTCTCCAAAATGTTAGGTAGCTCAAACTGTCCCACTCTTCCAACTGGACTTTCACACTATCCATCCAGTTCACTCTGCTGCCACTGCCGCACATTAAATTCTCTCAAGTCTCAGTCTGAGTCTCAGCAGTCTCAACGTCAACCTCAAGTAGCTATTCCGTCCGTCCTAATCTCTCGTCGCCCGGTTGCCGTATAGCCGTAGAGCTGTAGCCGTAGCCGTATGCCCCCAACGGAGTTTCCAGTTTGCTCTTCGATCAGTCTTAAAGAGTTGATCGTACCTTGCGCACCTGTAATTTAACTGTTCGAGCGATCGTCGTCGTTTTTGTCGTCGCCTTCGTCCCGCGTCGCGTCCCGTAAACCTACCCTCGTGTTCTCCGTGTATGTGTGTCGTCTTAAGAAAACGCATCCGATATTGTGTGCAGGTATATTATTAGCAAACGTCGTCGCTTATATTGTATTTGTATGCGCTCTGAGCTGTAAGCTGTGTTTCCTGAGTACTGTGTGCCAGGCCAGTCAGTATCTAGTTTAAGAAACCTCTGTCTCACTTCGACGCGACGACTTAAAAAATTTGCCTCCCGCTCACACCCCATTGGCAGAGTGGCGTGTGGGAAGAGATTGGGACTACTTGAGGAGCAAATTGGTAGCGCTAGCGTCAGCTCCCATTGAATTCATACGCGAAGCGAAGCCCACAAATCTCAGATATACTAAACCTCTGCCGTCTACCTACCTACCGTACCTAACCTACCGAATGAAATTCCAAAACCTGATCCACACTACCACATAACACCTGGATTAAAATACTTCTGTATGCGTGGAACAGATTAATAAAAATACATATTTTTTGAATTTCGAATAAGGTGTGCGATGTTTTACTTTTATGAGATTGTTACAATAAAATTTTAGTGTTTTTCTTTTTAAATTCAAATAAATAAAGAAACCTTCCAAAACTTGGATAAAGATTCAAAATAGAAAAATGCATTTTCGAGTGCAACACGTGTGTTGAAAGTCTGTGCAGACCAAAATTTGTGTTCTTGTTTATAAAAATTCGTTTGTTTTTAAAAAAACAATTGTTTCTGTTTTTCAATTAAAATCTATGAAGGAATTTTTGAAATTTAAAAAAAGTGCTGGTCCTAAGATTGTACCCTGAGTTTAATTGAATTGAAGCTGAGCTGAAGAAGAAGAAAACTTTTCTAAAATAAAAATTATGTTCAAATGTGTTTTTTATGTGTGTGTTAGAAGAGTATAAGGGAGTGTGTGTGTTGCCACTGCCATTGCCACCGATCACAGTGTGATGCCATGTTGGGCTTTTGATCCCAAAATGCTACTTTAGTAGACCACAACGCGACGGTGCTGAGTTTTTCATTATTTCTGGAATATCTACCTTTTTTTGTATGAATTGTTACGGAATATCCCTGGACCGATTTTGGATTTTAAACTTCAGGAACACATTAGAATTCTATTGAGCTTGAGTAAGCAGATCTTCTTAAAGAAGAGGTAAGTTATCGATAGACCTTTTTTTTGGTATATATTTGATCTGTCAAGCCAAATAGCTAGAAATATCACTTAGTTGTACAAATAAAGAAAAGAACCCAAATATACCTCAACTCGGACTCATAGATACACCGAATTGTTTGACCATCATCATCATCGTCAAGACTCAAGTATCTCGAGGCTGGGGGTTATTTGCAGATGCGAAGAAGAGGCTCTCGAGAAAACCTTGCTCGAATGGCTTTGTTCAACTTTAGAAGAAGCGAAAGAGTTAAAGCTGAAAATTGAATATGGCTTAAATTAAAAATCAGTACATTTTTGACGCACTTGTAGGTAGGTTAGGTACTTGGTCTTTATTAAGATCGTCGTAGCTTGCTTTGCTTGGTACATGGCCACGTCATTTAAGGAGGCTGCAAAGTAGACATGATCACGTTTATAGGTACGAGTACTTGCATTAAGGCGACACACTGGTTACAGCTTACAGGTTGCCTGCAGGAAGACTAGTTCTTGTTTTTGTTCTTGGTGGCTCTCCCTGCTCCCTAATGGGTTTCTGATTACGATTATATTCACCTACCAGAAAAGCACCTAACATAACAGAGGCGGTCGCATCCGCGGCAGCCATCTTACGTCGTCGTCGGTATGGAAAAACATTTAAGCCTTTTTCCATCTTAAAGAAGAGACGACTTCTATACTACGACGATTGCGACATAGGAACGGACGACGACAGTAACGACGACGACGATGAACCTTCTACATCGAGCATCCATCTGTGTTTACGTTTATTCCTTCTTCTTTGCCACTTCATTTTCTTCTCATTTAATCTTTTTTCTTATTTATTGAATCTGGGTCCAGAGCTCTTCCAGCATCAGCATATTTAGATCCCAGCACCGTCAGAGATCAGAGGCTGGGATATTGATGCTGCTGTTGCAGTAGATACTCGTATATTATTTTGATGATGCGATGTGGTTTTAAAACTGTAGCTTATACTTCAGATACGAATAACTAACTTATGCGGTTCGGTTGCTCTATCATCAATTTTTTTAAAAATATTATTATTGATATATTTTATTTTCTCCATTTGGATCAAATTCTGTGGTTTCTCTCATCGTCCGTCGCGTCATTGCGTCGCTCGTCGCATCGTTGTTGTCGATATGGTTTATTGATCAAATTTGTTTTTGTTCTCTTATATTGATTTGTCTTGGATCATGGTGATGCGAAATATTTGTTTGTTTTATTAAATGTTGTCTGGGATTTTTTTTAAAATGCTTAGTTTGCAAAATAAGTCGCTTTTTAGTGTATTTTTAACGAAACGATCAAGCATGACAATTCAGCTATAAATAAGATCGTATTGGGATGTAAACATTCATTAGGTAATGTTTTGTTTTGCTGTCAATAATTGAAATTGATATGTATTTCTGGGATTCGCTTGCTCATTTACTTCCTAATTCAGTGAGTCGAATTGTTTGTGGAAAGAAATTGCGAATATCAGTTGTCTTCGGTATGAGAAATAATAGAGGACATTTTTGGATTTCTTTCACATTTGACTCTTTTCAGGTGGCTCAACTAGACATTTTGTCATTTTACCTCGCACATGCTCATTAAAAAATCAATCTCGTTTCAACCATTCACAAGGAATGACCTCAATAAACTACATTGTAAAAAACACCTTAGAAACCTTAAGTAGGGTTTGAATGATTAGTATATCAAAAACATTAAACAGCAGGAAAAGAACACGAACAGAAAGATTAATTTAAAAATTTGGCATTTACTTATTGACAGTAAATCAACAAAGTTGATTGTTGTGGAGTTTTGTAGAGTTGTCGAGGTTTTTTAACTTCTGGTAATCTGTCCAATAATGAAAGATTTTCATAGACGTTTCTTTGCCCTTAGTTTGTAAGAAATGATCAATATTTTGAATAAAGAGCGTGAACAGGATCTTCTAGTTGGGTATATTTCGAAAGCTTTTCGTTACAGAAATCAAATTGTCCAAGAAAATTTTCAAAGCTTTGTTTTAAAATCATAATAATAAAGTATAAGTAATATTTCTGTTGGTTTGGCCGTCTACCAGAATTGCATTTAAATTTATTTTCAACAGAAATATTACTGATACTTTATTATTATTATATAATATACCCAACTAGAAGATCCTGTTGACGTTCTTCATTCAAAATATTGGTCATTTCTTACAAACTAAGGGCAAAGAAACGTTTATGAAAATCTTTGATTATTGGACAGATTCCCAGAAACTGAAAAACTTCCACAATATCTCTGTCAACTTTGTTGATTTGTATAAATTGTCAATTAGTAAATACCCAATATTTACATCTGGCTTTTTGTAAGTCTTATCAAAACAATGTACCTTATGTAATTAATTTATATTTTTTAAGACAATTAAACTAAAAAAGTAAACATTACTGTGAACGGATCTTTATACTAGTATCAAACATTGGAAACAGAAAATCGAAATAAACTTAAGTTTTTTTTTTAAGAATGATACTTCATTCTCTCACACATTTTTGTGAATCTTATTTCTGATCAATGCCGCTTTTGAACGATTTTGAAGCATTATTTCATTAATTTTTATCATAAAGGCTTCTTATTCCAGGAATATTAGACTTTATTTACGGCAAAGCTGAAGTATGGCAGAGAGCTTCATTGAAAAATCCTTAAAACTTAAGTGTTAACTCTTTCGTTTTAATACCCTATACGCTTGTTGACCAAGAAATTGTTAGCGGGGTAAGAGGGAAGGTAGTTTTCTCCATTTTTCAAAAAATTAAAGAGTTTTGAATAAACATTGTAGCTCATGAAGACTTTTTGAGTGGAAGTTAACTATCCTGAACAAAGATTTGTTTAAAACTTTCTAACTTTCGAGAAGTTTGTTTTTTCACAAAAGCAAAAGTTATAGCAGTCCAAAGATAATGTATATTTCTCTTAATTACCTTAAAAATGAGCTCTGTTCTCTGAACATCAGACCAAGTATCCCTTAATTTTAATCATTCCCACTTTCACTAAACTTATCTGCCGCTAATCATAGATTTAAGAACTTCTTTACTTCACTCAAATTTTAGAGTACTTTTGAAAGGTCTTTAAGGATTAACAAATCAATCTCTATACACAAGTTCAAAATGGGATTTGGTTTTCAAAATAGAAATATTTTGTACTAATTTTTCCTGGACTTTCTTTGTTTTATTTAAATATCCCAAAGTGTGTACTTAATACAACATAGAATATCATAAAAAGGAATTTTTCGTCAAAGCTTGTATTGACATAACTTTATGCTCTTCAATTTTGTAGTATCAATACAATACTTTTCAATATTTCTACATGAATGATTTGAAGCCTAAATCCCAAACTCTATTAATATTATTTATAATTTGAAGACTGCATACAATTTCCTTTCCTAGTCCATTTCTTTTGTCCTATAAAAAAGGTCTTGTTCAAAAAAGTACATCTTCCACCATCATAAACACATTTTGAAATTCATAGCTCTCTCGTTGTTGTTGAAATAATTTTTTTTATTTAATACGAGGATAAATATTAAAAACTAATGTTTTCGATTTAAGTGTGTTAAAAGTAAATTTTTTCCAACTCTACTTATTCGTCCCACTTTTTAAAAAAGAAGTCTTAAATATTTATTACTTTTTTGAAGATTTCAAGCTTAATTAATTAAAAAATCACATAAACAAGTTGTTATTAGTTATAAGTTAGAAAGTATAAGCAATAAAAACTTCTGCATTTTGTTTACTAAAGTTGTTTACAAAAAAGTTAGCACTCGTGATCGTATAAATCAAAAGGTTTCCATAAAGCAATGAATTAAGGTTTTTTTCAAAATATGTGAATGATTTAAATGTTAATAAAATCTAACCAGTTTATATCAATAAAGATAAAATGACAACTGACAGGTCGGTAATAATAAAAATTATAAGTTTTTAATCGATGGACCCATGCGTTTTCACTTTTCAGCAATAATAATCAACTCTATTAAAACAAAATCATCTTTAAAAGGTTACTTATGTATTTTTTCTTTGTATCTACACATTTTTCTTTGAAAACACGTGTCGTTTATATTGAAATTCCTTCTTGCGTTTAATAAAAAGACCCACCCTTGACCCCTTATAACATGTCTGGAATTTCAAAATCACAATAACACCATATGTTCATGATATGATCCTTTTTACCTTGTGCGGTCTTTATTGTATTTGTGGTTGATATTTTTCGCGACGCGAATTAGACATAAGATATCAAAATATAGCCGTGGCCATATTGAATTTCAGCCTGATGGTCAAACTGTTTCGTCTGCAAAGGCTACCACCATTGAATTCGCGACTAAAACCAAATGACTTATTTTTGAAAATTTTAATAAAATATGTTCATTGTGCATGAGTGACGATTTAATATTTTTGTTCGCATTAAAATTTCTATGGTCGCGGTCCCTAATTGTGTTTCAAAAATGTTCATTTTTCCCTTTTACAAGAAGGAATTTTGTACGATATCTGAAAGACCCTCATTTAAAACAGGGAGCATTTTGTTGCTCTTAATTTTAAGGTGTAAACAGGTCAACTGAAACTAATGTGATGTGTTGTTTTCTGACATGTTTACCTAAGTGAAGAATGAACATTTATTATTTTACTTATATCAGTTATTTAAAAGTAGTAATTTATGTATTCTTGAAAAACGTACGCAAATTGAATACTCAATTTATAAAAATACCAAATGTTGAAGCAACTACTTCAAAAATGTAATGATCGCATCATGCAATTGCCAGTTCCAAAACCCTCTGCTTCTTTTATAATATATTTGTTGCACTATACACAGTGTGAAGAACCTTAAAATAATATTATAATTTGATCTTGACTCAATAAAGTAAGTAAAACTTGAGTGTGATCCAATCAGAAAAGGTTTTCCTGTTTCCGAAAATTAATTCCGGTCCTAATCAATGCATATTTTTTTTTAGAGGTATAGATGTTTGAAATGGAATAAAATAATGCTTTTCTTTTTAAATTGATATGAGAATCTGGAGGTTCGAATTTCTGTCGCCTTTTGCAAACAAAATAACGCAATGAATGTTGTTAGCCAAGTGGTTAAACTTTTCGGGCTTATAGTTGAAAATAAACGACTTCACGTACTTCCACAGAAAACAGTACATTGTCGTTAAATCAAGGGTTCTTAACGTGAAAAAAGCTTTTAGCATTTCCTTCAATATATCAATGTCTTGAGCTGTGTGACAACAGTCTATTATTGAGAAGGTTAAGACATCATATTGGTCTTCATTTGCAATCAACTGCGTTTTTTGAACGCTAAATAAGACCTAGGCAGCTAGTTAATTTTTCAGATATGATTCATTTCAAGCTTTGAAATTTTCTTGATTATCTTTTAGTTGCAGAAGCTACCAATACTTTGAATCCTTAATCGCTGTCACTGTTAAGCTTATAAGAAAATACGTGAGCCAAAAATTGTTTTGCTAATTTTTACGGTAAAACTCGCGGGATATAATTTAGGACACCGATAAAGATATTTTATGAGACTTCTTACACAATGTTTATAACTCGAAAAGGAAGGTACAAACGACTTTCCAGCTTGCTACCTCTAATTTTGAAGTGAAAGTGTTATTTTACTAGACTAATAGTATTTATTGATTAAAAACTGAACAATTAATTGAAAAAAGTATTAAAAATTAATTTGACAGCATAAGTAAAATTGAATGTCTCAAATTATTTTGTATACAAATCTATTTTTAATTTGTGTATAATAGAAGATGCAGCTTAAAAATGATCTTAAATATTATTTAGGTATACCAATTAATTCTACGATTATATTCAAGTCAAGAGACAACCTTGTATAATATTCCATCAAAAAACATCAGTGTGACATTTATTATAGCTTCCATTTTTCCATCTATTGACAAACATCCCACCAACATTGCCTCTGCTATCTCGATTCCATGGAATCGCGTGGAAAATCCCATCTAACTTAAATTGTTTTTAGTCTATGTGTTTGGATATAGAAGCCACTGCTGCCGCTGCTGGCTGGCGTGTTTTTTCTTATCTAGCCATTCGATTATCATAACCCAATAAAGATACCGCAGGTAAGGTATAGATATCCAAAGAAGAAGTAGGTTTGCTTACTTACGTTTGTTGCCTACACCTACTCTTATCCTCTAAAATATGTGTACCTCAATATATGTATACCGAGAGAAACCTCCAGTCTTTGCTTCCATCATAGTTAAATAATAATCGTCTTATCGGCCACCAACAATACGAGCTCTACAATAGAAAAGGCCATCAGCCATAAGACATAGCTCCAGAAAAAAAGAGACACGTCAAAGTATAATAATAGAGTTTTTACGGTTGTACGTTTAAGCATTTCGAAAGTATCTTAGAAATGATAAGATAAAAATAAAAACTTAGATATTTTTCTAATTGGTTCAATGTTCTGTTTTTTTCTCTTGTGTTTTGCAGATAGAGGCTTCTGGTTCTAGTTATAGTGGAAGAAAGAGAGACATTCCCCGATCGTCCCACGCGTGAAATGTGAAGCGATCATGCCAACCGAGAAATCAATAATTGAACATGGCAGTGTGCCGTTGGTGCGTTCCTCACGAATGGAACAGTTCCTGCAATCACCAACTGGCTCAAATTCCAGTTCGGATGTACAACGGACATCGTCTGGGGGTCGTGGTGGATCATCAGCGTCGCTAGCGCCTGGTTCCTCCTATGAATCACAACTCGCCTACCAACACCATTTGGCGGCAGCGGCGGGGATGATGAATTCATCGGGCCCCCAATCGAGCCACCACAGGGAAATATCGGCGTTTGTGCCAGTCCTTCCGTCAAGAAACCTCCGCGGTCCCGGTGCTCTCTATTCAGGAATCATGGATGGACCAGACAAGGATGTGATTGGCCAGGCGAAGCGTGGCTCCAGCTACGAAATAATTGCTATGATGGCTGACAAACGAAAGGAATTGGCGTTAAGAGAGGCTGCAGCTGCGGCGATGCTTCTACCCCGTCCTGGTCAGGGCCCCGGTGGGCCCCCCACAGTGATGTACTCACCGGCGTATCTCGGCGGACCTGGGCCATCGCCGACATCGGCAGGCTCATTCCCCTTTCCACCGTCGGCCGGTGCCAGTGGGCTCTTCCCGCCAGGAGTCCCACCCAGCATGCATGCCGGTCTGGATCGTAGACTTCTGCGGGCACCTGGACGTGCGTCGCGACCCAAGAAGCAGTTCATATGCAAGTTCTGTAATCGTCAATTCACAAAGTCATACAATCTGCTCATCCACGAGCGCACGCACACCGACGAGCGACCGTACTCCTGTGATATTTGCGGAAAAGCATTCCGTCGCCAGGATCATTTGAGGGATCATAGGTAAGCATCAATGTCCATTCATATATTTTGTTTTCATCTTCCTCTAAGTCTAAGTTTATTTATGACTCAGCTACCAACTAAAGATTGATGGTCTTTCATTCCAACTTCCATACGAATACGATACGCCTTGAAATTATTCCTCATCCTCCGCGCTAACTGCCAACTCGTGCGTGGGTTGAAAGACAAAAAAGTTTATGGCTAAATAAAATGCGAGATCTATTTCTAAACACTCTTAAGTCTTAATAGATACGCATATGCGCATGCGAGATCCATGAGAACGCAAAGCGCGTTTTTAACAAGCTTAACAAAACTATACAACATCAAAATTCAATAAACCTGTTTCAATTCATCTTAAACTTCAGTCAGTCAAGATTATGGTAACTAATGGTGATTGAATGTTTACAGAAAAAGTAGTGCTAGGTGCTCAGGCTCTATGTTCATGTTTTCTGCTTTTGATGTGATGTGAACTATAGTTACCTGATCTTTTACCATCATCCGGCTCAAACAAATAAAACAAAAACGCACAAACCAAAATTAAAATAAAACAAACTAATAACGCACAAGTTAAGTGGTTAATTATTTATTCCAGGTTTTGACTTTTGAGGTGTGTACGACAGCGACTGTGCGTTCTCTCTCCTTAAATAAGATTTAAAACTATTTATTGGGCTGATTTTATTCGAGGTAATAACTCACTGACTTAACTAGAGTTATCTTTGAATATTTTACATACTCGTCTCGTATGTAGACTGTTTTGCTATTTTACAAGTAATTGGCAATTTATTTAAATTCTATGGGAAAATAAAACAACAGACGACCAAACTGTAAGTTTAGTTAGTAAATCAGTTTGAAAATGCAAAAATCTTAGGAATTTTCAACACAAAAAACAAAACTAGTGTTAGGCTTAATGGGTACAATTTTATTCCTTTGTCCTCCTTGAAAAAATTATAATCTTGTAATATTTTGATAACATAAATAACGAAAGGATTGGTGCAAAGTTTTCAACGATTAAGTGAAACGTTGAAGACATTTAGACATCGGTAAGTTACTAAAGGTAAACTAAGAAAAACGATGTTGTCAGAACTTGCAATGTTTTAAGATCTGTCAAATAAAATGTCACTGTCGGAAGACATATAAAATTGATCTTATAAAATATGAAAACTGCTGTCAGAGTATTCATTTGCATATTTGGAAAAAATAGATTTCTTTTAGGTATCAGAGTTTTCTGCATAGAAATATAAAAAATAAATCTCACTTTTTCTATCAGAAATCTGAAATAAAATTTGTATGATACAATTTCTCAAGAATTTTTCTAAAACAGAAATCTTAGAAACTTAAACTGGCCAATTAATTTAGCAGAACTATCACTGTCAGCCATATTGTCAGAAGGCATTTGTATTTGTTTTGTTAAAATTTTACAATTTATTCTTTGTCACTCCGAAGTACATACATAATTAAAGGCGACACAAACATTTTATAAAAAAGTAAGACATGGACAGTAAAATCAATTCATAAGGTTTGGTTCATGGTAATAAAACTGCATTTTTCCGATGGGTTTTGATGACCTTCATTCAAACCTGACTCCAAAATTATTTCGTCACGTCAGGTTTTTGAGATATGACTTTTTAACTTTCAAAAGAACAAAGTACTTAAGTATTTGTGATAGATTTTTAAAACTATTTAATCCCTTTCTTCAATATTCAGTTGAAGTTTTATATCATCTCAAGAAATGTTCAAAAAATCTTCATAAGTTATTAATCATCTATAGCTGTCACATCATTTTTTTTAGGTAGGTATGTATATTGAAAAAACATACAAAATGTGTTTTTAAAATGTTGGCAGATTTTTAAACCGAAGTTAGGATTTAAAACCAGCAGTAAAAAATAACTCGAAAACCTTTTTTTCAAAATCATCACACAATTTATTGTTAACACATATGTATGTTGATTTTTAACTCAGTGTTAACAAACCCGTTTTTGGTTGTCTTTAGCATTTTTAATCGAAAAATTGAAGACGAAATTCGATTTCAGGAAAGCTTAATCCTTTAAAAAGAAGTAAGTTGAACTTTTAAAAATTGCTCATAGTTTGTCTGAAAATCATTTAAAATCTGACAACAGTTTTAAATTAGGTCTAGTTCAGAAAATGAATTTGCTAATTTTAAATGATTATTTAGCATAAAATTATTTCTTAACATTAATTAAAAATTAACAAATTTCTAGTTTTAGTTTTAGTAATTTGTTCAATACACATGACTTCTGAGTTTGTGACATTTCAACAGGTTCGTTCTCAAGATTAAAGTTTGTTTGTTTTATTTTAATAAACTGACACTTTTTAGACGTGTTCAGATGCTCCACATACTCAACAAAAATTGCTGACTTGTAAAATACTTAGGCCTTAAGAATAAGTTGTGGTTTTAGTAAGAAATGTATTCGAATACAACAGTTGTAAAAAATTGAGAACTTGTTTTTACACATTTAGTTTTGTAATTGTTAAGATATTGAAAAATTGATTTAAATATCTAGTGATAAACTCCTTTGTATCCTTTGGCCTTGTTTTCTTTCTAAATTATTTAATAATTTGCATATTAAGTGCAACCACAAATAAACTTCTTCTATAAATGGCCATTAGCTAAATTTAGTGCTCAACTTCGGAGTTAAATTTTTTCAGCAGCACATTAAGAATTTTGAAGGCTTTAACCCACTTTTATTTTCTAAACAAAATGAAATTCTATTCTAACGTCAAAAGAAGTCGAATTTGAAAGAAAATGATTTTCTGAAATTTGAAGTTAATGTTCATGCATTTATAAACTTTGTAGCCTGGAATAAGACGTTTTATGTTCCTTTTTAAAACAATGAGTGCTAAGATCTTAGTTGAAATAGCTTTAGTTTACATGTACCTTTTCAAGAACTCCCCAAGATAACATCGATATAAACATCTTGATTTCTGAAAACGATTTAAAAAGCACCTTCTTGAGCTTGAGTCAACTATTTCTTTTAAGAAAAACACTCCCTCTCTGCAAGAAAAACAAAAACGGTTTTAGCATACAAATAATTCATCAATTCTCTAATCTCGATATAAAAGCAGTGATTTGAAGAAATGAGTACCACACCAACTTATTTAGGGTTTTTTTCAGCCGCAAAATGATTGTACATGCGATTCAAAAAAGGTTTTAAAAAAATTTGGCATTCACACGTCGTCGTCTTAATGTACATACCCACTTAAACTTTCTAATGAATCCGCCGAATGATAGATGTACTTGAAGCATATCAAAGCCTTAGCCGACTTGTCACCGAATGTCATTAGCATTTCGGTTGAAAAAATCCAAATGATGAGTAAACATTTCCCATATAAAGAAAATATTCAATTATGAGGTTTTTTGTTTGTTTAACTTTGATGTTTGTCCAATTTTTGTTGTTGTTTTTATTTTTGCTATTCGTTGCTCAAGTCATGTATGAAGTGTGGACTTGGTTTATGTTAAGTTGGTAGCAACATCGCATCACACCGCCGCATATTCTATGGATGAATAAAATGTTTTAATATATTTGTTTGTTTGTTTTGTGTTTCAGATACATTCACTCAAAGGAAAAACCATTTAAATGCACAGAATGCGGCAAAGGGTTCTGTCAATCACGAACACTGGCTGTTCACAAGATTTTGCATATGGAAGAGTCACCACACAAGTGTCCAGTGTGCAGCAGAAGTTTCAATCAACGTTCAAATCTCAAGACGCATCTTCTGACCCACACCGATCACAAGCCCTACGAGTGCTCGTCATGTGGCAAGGTGTTTCGGCGGAACTGCGATCTGCGGAGACATGCCTTGACGCACGCGGTGGGAGATGTCCCGACAGAAGTTTTGGATGTTGGAGAGGAAGATGGCCAGAATGGAAGCGATGACGAAGAAGATTCACTACTGGAAGTGGACTCTCCCAGACAGTCTCCTGTTCAGAGGCATAGATCTCCTTCTCCGGAAAATAATGTCCCAGAAGTGGAGGAGACCAATTTCAAAGCTGCTGAGGAGAAGAGTTCTGGCTTAAAACAGCCTAATGAAAATGGCAACCATATTGATGGGGAGATCGATGATCAAGAAGATGATGAGCCAGAGGAGAACGAAGAAGAAATCGATGAAGAGGAAGAACGCTTCCTGCAGCAACTCAATGCAGAGAAACGGCGAGAGCGTGAAGAAGCAGTAACACACTGTCACCATGAGGGTGGGGAAACATACACTATGCGTCCGAACTTCTCAGACAAAGATCGAGAATATAACGATTTTCTGTGCAGCACCCAGTTTCCACATCTCTATGGTCCTTCGATGAATCCTCATACACACCTTCCCGCGAGACCTCCCTTGATATCTGGTCTGGCCCAGTCCATCCATTCGCCTTCATCGCATAAGCCACCGGAACCGTATATACCAATGTTGCATGTCCGTAGGGATTTGCACCATCACAAGAACTCTTCGACCCCTCCAGTGAGCACTGATACCTTAAGCAGTCACTCGGCTCTGGACTCCATGCCGAGTTTCCTTGGCTCCATTCCGATTCGTAAGAGACCGATCGGGCCGGATGGAGAGCCACATCTAAGGCCCCCACAATTCACTAGCCACAGTCATATGGCCATCAATATGACTCGCCAGCAAAACTCGCTCTTGAAGCCGAAAGAAGACATATTATTGCACGATATGGTCCCACCACCTCTAACAACGAAACCCCATCAGCCACCGATTCTTCATCCAGCTACGGTGACTTCACAGATCCTAATTGAACCGGGCCCTCCTTCTGAGTTGTCAGTGCACGTCAGTCCTGCGCCAAGTGGTCAGCACCATTCCGGATCTCCATCACTACCACCTCTTCCACCACCGCCACCCGGACCAGGACCACCTCCGCAACAAGCCCCAAGGGCTCCCATTCAGCCACCACCGCCTCCACCCAGACGAACAGGCTTTAGCATAGAAGACATCATGCGGCGCTGAAATGCTATGTCGCCAACTGCTTTACGAAACTAGCGACCATATAACACTGGCGGCTAGCTATAACTTTTTAAAATTAAGATCAAAACCTATTAGATATGTGATTCAAAATTCATCTATATTTAGATTTAAACGATTTACAATTATTTACAATTTACGATCTACCCCTAAGCCAAGCTCGTTGTATGTTCTTGTACTTTGCATCTAGAATTAAATTTTATAAAAATAAACGCCCCTTAATAGTTTCTAAGTTAAGTTTTAATGTTTAAGTGCATTTTTATTCTTGCTGTTATAAATAATAAGGCTTGCCAAACACTAAGTGTTTATATACTTTACATTTTTGTATTATCTTCCTATATACATATTTAGCGAGGGGCTAATAATAATTAACTCTTTGTCAAAGTTTAAGCTATAGATTTAATTATTATATATGTATACAGTACGAATAAGTTTAAATAAAATAAACTTTATTTTGGTGAAAATGTTGTAAACGCGCAATGTATGAGTAGGTTTTTTTTTAACTTTAAGTATGAAGCAATTTATTATTATTTTTATAAATATTATTATTTTGTATAATCTTTAGATACAAAAAAAGGCTTAGATAAAGAGTCTCTCGAAAGTATTTTATTTTGCCTATGTAAACTTTTAAAGTTTCGTTTATTTACCCCTTCCCATCAAATTATACAATAAAGTCTACAATTATACATAAACAAAAAAAAACACAATAATGTAACATTTTATTGCTTCAGTTTTTGGAAAAGGTCGTTGTTTTTTTAGAAAAGTTTTATTTATTTTTTAAAGAAGTTGTTTTTAAAGCGATATTTGTATAAGAAAGAAGAAAGGTAATGAGGAATAAGACCGAGTTTTTGGCAAGAATATAGTATGTGAATTGACATATTAGGCATCCCTAGAAATTTCGTAGTTAAAATGATAGAAATTTGCTTACCTTGGTACTTCTTTGAAATAAATTAAGACACTTGCCCATGTTCTGCATTACACTTATTGTGAATACACTTTGCGAAAGTTAATTTGGGTGTTCCACAATTCGTTATCGTGAATTGGATTTTCGAACATGTAAATGGATTTTCTTCATTTTTTGAACGCATTCAAATCACAATTTTTATTTCTGTGAATTGATCTTTGATAGCTTCCTTCTGCTAGAAATCGGAGGGTTGCAGCAAGTTTTTGAATTGAAGGAATCGATGAAGGTTTAATAAAAGGTTCTATTTATCTAAGAACATATAAAAAAGCGTTTTTGCTTAATCTAAAATTACAATGAAAGCTTAAAAGAGGAAATCAAGAATTTAATTTATTTATAAGAACAATTCTATATAATTTTTACAAACGTATATTGTATCAGGATTTGTCTCGCAAAATTTATCGTCTTATTTTTTCTCTTGAATTCTGCTTCCTTTTTTCACTTAAAATTGCCAGTAATATTGCATCGATCTAACAGCCAAAATTTTACTTAAGAAACAAAATAAAAATGGATGTTCCCTTAGTTCTAAAAGTTCGAAGCAATTTCAAAGTTTTCGAAATCGATCGAACATGGGCGATTTGCTGTGTGCAGAACGATTCAAATTGATTTAATAATAGATCTGCATTTCACTTTTATTTGGAATGAAATAGAGAATGAAATAGATTTAAAATATAGATTAAAGTTATGAAATTCAATTTTATCGTTATGGATTGCTTTTTTTCGAACTTAAAAATAATTCTACATTCCGATTGTTGCTATTTTCAAGTGATTTAAATTTGACTTTTACTTATTAAAGAGAACGGGAAAAGCATTTAAAATGATTCTTAGCAAGCCACTTGTGTTCTACATAACATTTAGAGAAAAACAATTTTCTTTATTCGAGATTCAAGATTCATTCAAAAACTATGCTTCGACACCAGATTCATTACCAACCAATATTTGAAAATTTCCTATCACAATTAACAGCAAAACTACATCTAGCTATAATGTGCACAATATAAATAAAAAACACTAATATTTTATATTTATTTTATTAAAAAGCAAAGAGAAAATAAAAACGTAAGAAATTATACTAATAATTATGAAAATTAACGGAATAATTTATTGAATGATGTAATATAATTTAAAGTGATTTCGAAAAATATTTGAAGCTATGAAACTGATTGAACGATAGAACCAGAAAGCAATACCACTCGGTTTTCAAATTAAATTTTGATTTAATTTTACTTGATTTTGTGAACCTAGCTGATTTTTGTTTAAATATTCAAACAAACTGGGAATAAACTTTGTTTCTAACTTATCAGTTTGTTTCTATCCCATTTCAAAATTTGGTGTCTAATCAGTTATGATGTTAAGTGATTGCCATGTTTTTGATAGCCGAATTTGGCTATCACGAGCTTTCAGTCTGTTAAAGATGGACAATTTATATTATTTCAATTACACAATTTCTAAAAAGAATTTCGAAAATAAAGTAATAATAAATTATAGTGTAATATTGGCTGTCTTACAAATGATTCGAAAGTCAAAAGGTAAGTGAGAAAATGTTGCAGGTCTTTTGTAAGCACTTCCTGGTGCTCTATACTTTATTGCGACAGAGAGGTTGCTATAAGTATTGATAAGCATACATAAATCAAGTTGTTTTATTTTGACTAAGGCGCCAGTTATATCCCTTCGATTAGAAATGAAAATTATATACTGATCGATCGGAGATCACACAAAGAATTTTGTTTTCAGACAAAAAGTGTGATTGCGCATTTATTTGTCTCTACAAATTTATTTTTCTATTTTCTGGACGGAAATTTATTTTCCTAAACAGCTAATACTTTTATGTTCAAAAGTGAAACGAATCGTTTCACTGATAAGGGTTCCGATTTTACACAATTCCAATGACAGATTACTGTCAATGAAAATTTTTCAGTGGATTTCAATGAGGAAATTTTTTTCAATGACAGACATTTTTAAGGATAACTTTAAACGACCTACCAAAAAATTAAAATGTTTTTTTTTTCACTGATGAAAACCAATGATAGCTATAACTTTCGCCTAATTATCAAAAATCATCTTAGCCAATTCAACCACTGTTTTCAGAAAATGGCTTTATTCATTTATATTCAAAAAGTTGCATTTTGGAGAGCGTTATTTTTAAAGCAATTCAACTAATGTTTGTTTATGTTTAAGTAAACTTATCTTAATTTTCTGGGAATTAAAATTTTTTGTATTTATGATGAATTTCCCTTTTAAAATTTAAAAAAAAATTAGAATTATATGCACAAAAGCTTCTTTTCCAATTGAAAAAAGAGAAAGATTTTATTTTAACTTATTTGTTTTCCTTTAATTATGTACATTTTTTTTTAGTTTTCAAATTAATTTTTTTACTCAAAACGGTTACCCTTGTTTATAGCGAACAGTTTACTGCTGGTCCATGAGGCAAATTATGGCTAAAGTCATTACTAAACTATTACCTTAAGCACTTAAGCCAAAACAAAACGTTTAATGACTTCATATATATATTATGAAGAAATTTTAATAATTAATATTTATTTTTTATTGAAAATTTTGCAAACTACAAAATTGCGGAAGGGGTCAATATGTTCAGAGAAAATCCTTGCCTTTCCTATACTAACGTAAAAATAAAATTTATAAACAAAACATTTATTAAGCTTTGCAATTTCTTTCTCCACTTTTCCAAATTATATAACGGAAATCACGAACCGAATTTCGCTGTAAGGGAGATAGAACGACAACCTTGGCGACGCAGATCAACAATTCCGCCTTCCCGACCTAGACGAAGTGAAGATAGCTATATCTAAAATGAAGTCAAACAAAGCTGCTGGAGTTAACGGCTTCGCTGCCGAACTATTAAAAGCAGCAGGCGATGGCTTGGTAGGGAGTATGCACCAACTCATCTGCAAAATATGGTCGGAAGAAAGCATGACCGATGAGTGGAATCTCAGCATAATTTGCCCAACACATAAAAAAGGAGACACTCTAAATTGAGCCAACAGTCTACTTAACATTGCATATAAGATCCTTTCTTCCGTATTATGTGAACGTCTGAAGGCCTTTGTCAACAACCTGATAGGTCATTATCAGTGTGGCTTCAGGCCAGGAAAGTCCACTATCGACAAAATGTTCACACTACGGTAGATCTCGGAAAAAAACAGGAGCTTCAAATCGATACTCACCATCTCTTTATCGATTTTAAAGCCGCGTATGACAGCATCCATAGGAAAGAGCTTTACAGAGCAATGTCTAATTTTGGCATCCCTGTCAAACTTATCCGTTTTTGCAGAATGACGATGGAGAATGATCTCACCGATTCATTTGATGTCAAAAAAGGTTTTAGACAAGGCGATGCACTGTCATGCGACTTTTTCAACACTGCTCTAGAAAGAATTGTGCAAAACTCAACCGTCAACACTATAGGCACAATTTTCCAAAGGTCCATCCAATTACTCGCACACGCAGATGATATTGACATAATCGGAAGATCAGAGCGTGATGTCAGTGAAGCGTTTTTGAGCATTGCGACGGAAGCGAAGAAGATGGGTTTAGTAGTCAATGAGGGCAAGACCAAGTATTTACTATCATTAAAAAATTACATTGAACAACGACGTCTTGGACCAAACGTTACCTTGGACAGCTATAACTTCGAGGTAGTTAAGGACTTTATCTACCTAGGCACCGCTATAAACACAGACAACGACACCAGTGCTGAAATCAAACGAAGAATAGTTTTTGCAAATCGCTGCTTCTTTGGACTTAGAAGGCAATTGAGAAGTAAAGTCCTCTCTCGAGCATCTAAAATCACCATCTATAAGACACTCATCATCTCGGTTCTCATTTATGACGCTGAGAAAGATGAGAGTGCCTTAAGATGCTTCAAGAAAAAAATTGATGATTTTTGGTCCCGTACGCAAAGATGGAGAATGGAGGAGAAGATATAACGACTGTACGGGCTGTACAGCTACACTGACCTAGTAAGCAGAATAAAAGTCCAACAGCTTAGATGGCTGGGTCATGTAGAGCGAATGGAGATCAACGCTCTAGCCCGGAAGGTGTTCGAATCCAATCCAGAGGGATGGAGTAGTAGAGAAGACCGCGACTCAGATGGCGCACTCAGGTGGGTGCGAAACTGGAGACAGCTAGCTAGGGACCTAGCTGGCTGAAGACGCATGTTGGTTGAGGCCCAGGTCCACCCCAGACTGTAGCACCACCTTAAGTAAGTAAGTAAGAAATTTCTTTATATTTCTGTTGTTTCTTATCACTGTGGGGAATATGTGTTTGGATCGCAACTTATTAGACACACTTTAGTTTTAAATGCACCACACAATTAAAGTAAATTAAATTCTCTACAAAATACATTTTCTACAATTTTTCACTCATAGCTATTATAAGAAATATGTAGTACATTTCGATTAAAAGGTATATATTTATTTATCATATCTTTTTTCATAGCTCATACATGGTAAAATGTTTCCATGTATTTTACGAAAGTGGTATTTTTGCTATCAACCGATAAATATTTTGGACATTTTTATCGTATAAAATCCCATAAAGAAATTTATCTTTGACTTTTACTTTTGTTATAAATCCGTCGAATAACATTTCTAAAACTAATGTTCCGAATGGCTCTTAGTTTCTCGATATAATGTAGACTAAAAATTCACGTTTCAGCATCAACTCTTTCATTTAAATAAACGAGTATATCTTAAAACTATAGCTTAATAACATTTTAAAGCTACAACTTGTATTAAACAATTTTCATTTTTAGAAAATTCAAATTCTGTACGTTTTTTGTTACTTAGTTCTAGAACAAATCCACTGATTACAAATGGGAGATCTAATCAGTGTCTTAAAACACGATAATTCAAAAGCCTAGAGGTGAATGTGTTAATATTTTTCAATTTCACATCGAAAGAGATGAAATGGAGAAACATTTTTTCTGAATCGTTAAGTATTTATGAAACAAACATTATCCTATTCTAACTTGATAAATTATCTTAGCTTTTTTTGGAAGAAGGTTTATAGTTAAAGAAAATAAAAATCAGTTCGTTTAGTGAATTTTTAAGTTTAATTTTATTTCAGTCCATGTTGCAATATAAAAACGCATTCATAGTTTTTCGTTTACTCCCATTTTAAATTGCATGACTGTTTTTTAATTCTTGTAACTTACCGATGGATGACAAAATCAAAATCAAAAGCGGAAAGTATGTTTCTTATTATTTTGTGAAATTTAGCTCTCTGGCGTTTCACGTCTCAGAGACGTGTGTATGATGGCTTCCTTGAGGCTTAACCCATTTTGAGGATGATTTTATAAGAGTTAACCGCAAAATCCAAAACTCAAAACCCAAACCCAAACCCAAATCCAAAACCGAGCCATGCCCAGTTCGAGGAAATAAAACTATATAAGATGATGGAGTCACACTGCGCCACTCATTTTACGTGATTTGATTTTATAAACAACACGTTTCAATGTTACTCCTGTGTGAATTTATGAATTTAAAGTTAATTATTATTATTGTTGTAGTACTCCAAGTACTTGTGCTGGTGGGTGCTGGCTGGAGAGAAAAATAATAGGCTTAATTTTGTTCCATCTCAGTGAGCAGTTAATAAAGAAGCTCATGAAAGAATCTTATAAGATTGGATTAGAACAGAGCAGAAAAGAACAGAACAAATAAATTAATTATGTATTTAATGATGTACTTACATTATAGTAATGATAAACACCGTTTAGGTTTGCTGGAATATTCTTTTTGTCTAAATTCGTAATATGACTGAAGATACCCATATTTTGATGTTATATTCCTTTTTATTGTCGTTTTGTGTTAAATAATGTACGAGTGAAGTATCGTGATTATTTGCCATTAAATTGTATTTACACAAATCATGTTAAATAGGTGTGCCTAGTATAAGTTTTTAAAAGTACTCGTAGGCTTCTTGTTTTGATTACTCTTTTAAGGGAGCCGAATTTATGTGTGTACATAGATACAAGAGTAATATTTTTAGGATCCATAATATACATACAATAAATCGCTTCATAACACTTAAGTCAAAATAAGATACTATTAATATTATTACCAAGAGGCGTGTACTCATAATTGAGAACGTATAACTATTTACTACATTTGTTTTTAAAGATTTTTTTCTCGGTTTCAATCAGTGCTATTTTCTATAGTGCAATATAATGTTAAAAAATTCTAATATTTTGTTTTGTTTCAGTATCACTGTGCTTAAAGTGAAAATTTGTTTTTAAAGCCTTGCAGCAGATGTTGTAGCTATAAAATTTGACTGTAGAGATTATTTATGGTATCTTACAATTTTCGTAAGCCCAGAAAATCTCAGTAGACATGGAAAGATAGCGTTTAAGGTCCAAATAATTAATTCAAGTAATGATGTCAATTTTGAGTGTATCAAAAACCTCTTTAAAATAATGTTAAATTAAAGAAAGTTGGAAATATGTTGAGTTTGTTTTATAAAATGAGAATTAAAAGAGTTTTTAAGCATATGTGATGATATAGGGTGTTTTATTTAAGAGAGTAAAAGAGCTGCTTCACTTTTTTCAGAAACACTTTTCAAAACATTTTATTTAATGCATGTTTTTAAATACGTTTTATCATTCATAAGAACTAAAAGAATTTATACAAATACTGAAGCTAAAAGGGTGCTGTTTTATGTAAGAGTTGTTTTTATTCTTTAAAGAATGAAGTCATGTCAAAGGATCTTAAGAAAAATGTAAAAAATATAAATCATAAGTAAATTTTAATAGTATTTTAAAAAAAAAGATGGATACTACATTTTTTTCTGAATTGAAGACGAAAATAAACAAATATAAAAAAGAGTTATATGTAATATTAAAAATAAACTGTTTTCGAGTTCCGCAAAAGTTTTTAAATAAGATAAAATGATCTGAATTTGTATAGCATCATCCTCTACTAGGTTTCAAAAATATTATAACAACAAACTTTTGTTTTGTAGCATAGTATGATTATCTTATCTTCAATTCAAATTCCCAATAAAACAGTACTTTGTCTTTATTATAATGGGTTACTCTGTCGTTATACCATTCTGATTTGTTGGCTTAAGTGTAAAAAACGTTGCATACTTAAGAAATGGATTTATATTATTTTTCACCCTTTATCGTCTGAACGCAGTCTTTTATTCGTACAAATTCGAAATCGAAACTCTGTAAAAATTAGTTACCTAATTCCTAAACCTTTATGTTTCAATATAAAAATTGACACATAGGTTTGAGTCAAGACTAGCTACACAGTGCCATCTATAGGAATGAATGAAAAACTTGCACAAGTTAATAGAGCAACCATAGGTTAGTGTATCGAAAAATTAAAGATACAAAAAAAACAAAACTATAGAATGGCAGCGTGCAAGGCAATAGAGAGATAAATATTCAAATTAAATGCGATGTTTTTTCCAATTAGTTTTGTCACTTAGGTATTTTTAATATTAATTTATGGAAGCATATTAATAAATGGTTAAAAGAAATAATTATTGATATTTCAAAGTAAATTTTGAAAAAATGTGTAGCTATGCAAATGACATACCAATCTAAATCTTTGTAAAAAGTTTATTCAAACTAAAAATAAAGATGAGGTATTAAATAATGAAACGTTATTTATTTAAATAATATAATTAGTTCCTAACAAACTAGATAAGTACATTTCTATAAATAAACATCTTTCAGAACTGTGTTGTTAACAATTTCAAAATCAATCAAGGAGCTGAAAAGTTATTAACGTATGTATTTTTAGCAACGAAAAATATAACAAATAAGTTATTTTAATTATCTTTATTAAATTATTATAAACAAATTCAAGTTATATCTATTAAATATTATTTTTATCGGGACAATTGGTTGAAATGTTTTTTTTTTCAAATTTTTGCGCGTGACAAACTAAAAAGTCATGTAATTAAATAAAAACATATAGTTTTAACTTACAATGTCCCAAACAAATATTAACTATAAATTAATAAAATCAAGTTAAGTCAAGTCACATTGCTTTCCGGGACTATAATAATACAAATATTAAATATCGTCTAACATTTCAGTATACAAAAGAAACACATTTTTGCCACTGCTTAATATTATCTTTAAAATAATATTTTGAAAATTTTTTGACAGCTGTCAGATTGCAATGCGCCATTCAGCGAAAGAGGGGTGTGTTCAATATTAAAGTTAACCCACAACGCAGCTTTTTAAATTCGTTTTCAGACTCACATCCCTCTTCTTCAGATCTGGAACTCCAACGACTAAATATGATACGCTCATTAAATTCCGACTTTAAAAGCACTGTTCAATGGGGGATAGAAAAACCGTGAGGAATTTAATGCTTTGAAACCCCAATGCTGTCTTGTATCGTTGCCATTGCCCATAAATGGCACTTTCATCAATGAGACTGAACACCTCAATATTCTCGATTTATGTGTGTGAAACTACCTTCTCTTGTAGAAGGTGTTTGGGTTTTTTAGGGCGATGCAAGAATTTTTGCTCCCCTTCTGATCTGGCTGTTATGGCTGAAACACAAACACGCTTCAGCTTCGGCTTGGTCTGCGATAAGTTAGGCCTGCTTCGAGGTTACTTTAAATGACACTCCCGAACACGGTTGCCGCATTGGTCATCTGTGACCAAATTTGGTAATTTTTTTTTCACTTGGTCATATTTTTCGGAAACAAAAAAAGATGTTCGACAATTTGAGTAACGAAAACGTTCTTGGCTAAACAGAAAGAACGGTTAAACTCATTTAGGCAACTTTGTGTACATAAAATCTTTATTAAAATATAAACTCTTTATCTGAATTGGGCTTAGGGAACAGAGAAAATTATCTACTCATTACATAAGACGTAAGAAATTTCAAAATACCTTACTACTTTTGTTACAATTATTGTAAAAACAAACTCTTTATATTTTTATTTATGTAAATAGAACTTTTAAAACAACTTCTACTAGTTATTTAAATTAAACTTTAGTAATAATAATTTAAGAAATGTAGGTATCCAAAATAAATCCAAAAAAGTTTTTTGTCGGATTTCGAAATTTCAATATCATCTTTAATTGATTATTTTTTCTAACTTGGTTCAGAGTGATCCCAAAGATGAAGTAATGAAATGGACTATGCCTTTATTTTCAAAAAAGAAACACAAGAAACGATAAAATTGATAAAATTGATATAATGCGAATTTTTGGGAAAAGTCAGTTTTTTTTTGGAATACTTTAATTAAAAAAAAATAAAGGAAAAGACTTAATTTTAAAAACGTGCTGGGCAAAGAGATTGAAAAAAGTCTTAGAGTCTGGAGAGTAATAAATTTTCTTAAATTATGTTTTTGCATTTACATTCTTTAAGCTTATAAACTTTGATCTCATCTCAAAACGCTTTTTTTTATGTTTCGTTAAATATGTCAAGGAAAATATGAAGAATTCATCAATCTGTGTTTACAAATTTTTCGGACTTTAATTAATTATGTTCGTAATTTTTACCTTCAAGTGGTCATTTTTATCTCAAATTTGGACACCAATTTTTTTTTTTAGGTTGGAAAGCGTGCTTCCAATATGACATTTCTAAGATGGCACTTCTGTCATTAGCAGCTGTTATTTTTTCTCTTAATAAAAAAATATAAGTTTTGAAATCGAAAAAATTAAATTAATATCGGAAGAAAGTATATATCTAAGTCTATAATTGCCAATGAAAATCCCTCGAAAAGCAAATGAATTTTGTTTGTTGACTTTTTAACAGCTGTTGAGCTGTCACACAAAGCAAATGTTCAGCAAATTTGAACTAGAGCTTCTGTTTCGAGTCACACTACGTAACATTACGTTATTTCCTTACGTTTATCAAATGAAACGTGAGGTCGAATCTTCATTGTGATATCATGCATTCAATTCCTATGGCTGAACTCGTAAACGTCATGCAAACTCGAAGCTGAAGCGTGTTTGTGTTTCAGCCATTATCGCTTCAACGTCGTTGCGTCGTAAAGTTTCATGCCTCACACTTGTTTAACGTTTTTTGGTCTTGTAAAATAGCCTGCTGCATTTCTCTCCTTAAACAGTTCAACCGATATACTCGAGCTTCTAGAAATGCTCATCAGTATACTCTCGAGCTCAACTTCAGCCATACTGTGAAATACAGTGATTTGTTCTTTAGCCGTACTAAGCGAATGTGGAATGCCTAGCGTGTCTTTTCCAGTTATTGTAATATGTATTCAAAAATTTAAAACCTATGTTCACCGACATCTCCTTTCAAATCCTCTCACCCTTTTCTACTGCTCGCAGTGTGTCTCTGCTGTCGCTTATTATAACAAAAAAAGTTACGGTAGTGAACGGTAGTTCCAACGTTTATTAACAGCTGCTGTCATTTTTTACACTTTTTCTCTCTGATTTATTGCAAACATACTTCTTGTGAGCCACTTAAATAATTGCCGCCCAAGTGCCACATATTGCACCATCCTCTATTGAAATTTCCCTTAACACCCGATTGTCCATGTTCACATAAGACTTGACTGGATTAAAGATCCTTAACAATAATAAACAACTATCAAAGGTCCTGATGCCATTGTCCAAATGGCAAGATTTTATTTTTTAAATACGACATAAGTATCAAAAGAATCACTTCAATTCGGATAATAACCACATTCATCCGTCAGCACACGACATTTTCTGTGTTTTTACAATTTTTGTTTTCAAAACACAAGTTAACAAAAATGAAAATAAATTCGTCTCCAATTGCGTATAAATTGTATCTACAATATTCACAAGAAATCCGGCCACACAATGCCAAAGCAAAGTCAACTCTGTCATTTCGCACCTTTCAAAATGCGACCTACTGTGTAGATGTCATCCTGTGATTGTCCACGACCTCTGGACAAAAAAAATAAACCTCAATGGGCGACATTAGATCTTCGAATAATTCCTTGAAAAGTTTCATTTTTTTGTCTTCATTTCTTGGATATTTACAAAATACTCAGTAAGTGCAAAAGATATAAATGCACTCAACATGAATCTAATCTCCTGAGAAAATTCAAACCCTGCCTTGTTGTGGTCTTCATATACCTAAACAATGTTCCCAACAACAATCCCAAAACATATAAAAAATCAAAATCTTGTCCTCAATGTTTTGGGCAATTTCAGGACAATTAGGACAAAACACCATCCAATGGCCATGTAATGGAGAGCTATATCTTTCGAAAATGAGACGACGTCGATGAAGGAGAAGAAGAAGGTAATTGTGAGCCTGAGCATGCGTGTGGTCCTTCTAAAGAGCATCCATCTCGTATGGTCTTGTATTTGTTAACAATAAGAATTCTAGGATTTAATGAGGCGTAGAGAATACCTACAACACCACTAAGAACATAAGAAGTGATAGTGAAAAATAGGTGAACTGAACTGAACATGAACATCACATCACATCGATCCTTGTTGATGGCTGATTGCCTTGTAACAGCTATTATCAGGACTACATTTAACAAAAAAGGATATTGTACTCCTATATTATGTGCCAAGGATATGGATATAGAGAGGAGTCTTTTCTTTTGGTTTTTTGTTTGCGTTTTGTATCTTTTTGAGATAAATGAATGAAAAGATTCTGTAAACAAATCAATTCTTTGGTGCGAAGGGCCAATTTAAGGCACCCTGCATGTTATGCTGTATATAGAATGAAATGAGGTTTGGGCATAACGATTATGCAGCATGACATTTTTATTTTGAAATGGAAGATTGAAGAAGACTTTAAGATGGTCTTTTCGTCTATAATGACCCCGGAAATTTAGTTTAATGGCTTACCAATATCACATATAAAGATAAGAAATTTCAGGGACATCAAGAGAGGTTTTGACCTTAAAAAGGTAAAGAGAATAACTGTAATTTGTCGGTGATATAGACTTAACCAAGAATTATGGCTTTTGGTTACACATTTTAAAACATTTCTTAAGTGTAGCCTGAGAAAAAGTTGGAGCTAAACAATACACATTTTTTGTAAAATTAATACTTTTTACATTTTCACCACTTTGAAGGAACAATTTTATGTAAAGTTCAGAAAGTAATTGAATACAAATTATTAAGCTATGAATTGATGAAACGTTTGGTAAGAATAGACTCACTACTCCAAATAGTCCAATAATACTTTTGGAACTAACTTAAATTTAAGATTTGAAAACAAATTTAAATGAAACAAATTTCACGAAAACTATAGACTTTATTTTGAACTGCAAGTTATATAGCTATTATTGGTTTTCATTAATGAACATTTTGTTTCGAGAAAAAAGTTAAATAAGTTATGTCAAAATTGGTTTGCCAAATTGCTTTATTTCAATCGGAAATAATTTTTTCAATGATAGAAATTTTCAATGATCGCTATACAAGAGTTGTCACAATATTCCAGTGATTGGTTTCAATGATGACAACGATCGGGAACATTTAAGTGAGATCTCTTTAAATTATCTCTTAACACTTGAGTGATAGTATTCTTAAATTAATTTATTACCCAGAAAGTTGAATCTAATTGATTTAACTTCCTATCTTCATACCACCATCTATTCCATAACCAAACATTATTATCGGACACGCACATGTGTCGTCGTATACCTGATTTGTTGGTCCATTTACGAGTTTAGAATTGGGAAATATATTCAAAAAAAAACTTTTTAGCCTCATATAACCTCTTAACTATAATTTACATACCTACAGCATATACCTACACTACACCTAAGTTGTATATAGTCTATTTATGTATCTTTATCAACTTTATTTGTCCCTTTAAATGGGCATTATATCAGATTTATTTGTTTTTTATTTTAAGTACCCTCAGCATTTTTTGGTGGATATAATAAAAACTAAACCACGCAAATGGATACAATTTATTTGAATTAAAAATGTTCTTGCTAATTTTGTTTATTTTTAGTCTACATTAGTTAAAAGTCTGTTTGAGTTAAGTTCTGATTAGTTATCCGTGGATATGTCAAAACAAAGGGACACAAAATAAATTCTCGGAGACTTTTTTCGAATTGTATTTGATATGTTTTTCAATGATACCAACGAATCCAATGGAAGTTACAGTACTGAATTATATCAATGGAAAACTTAAATAAAGATAACATTTCTTTATTAAATTTGGTAGCGTAATAATTTTTAATGAATTAAGGTTGGCTGTACCTATAGTTTATTATTCTGAAAAATTGATCTCTGAAATGTCAAAAATTGTATGCAGAATCTAAACGGAAACGGGTTATTAAAGCCACATTTTCCTCCCATTTTTTCTTGGAATTACTTTGAATTTGTTCGTTTAAGTTTAAATAATGGAAGTTTCAAAATATTTAAGGAAATAGCTCTTAAATTTATATGAAAAGCAAACAGATTTAAAAATATCAAATGATAATTTTAAGCTTTTATTTTTTTAACAGCTCGTAATAACAATTGTTGATTACATATTTAAAAAAAAATTTAAATTTAGCAATTTACAACATTAAGATCCTGATCTAAATAGCAAATCATTATTTTCCACTTAATAAAATTGTTTTATCTGAACACGTCTAAGCAATGAGAATTCGTATAAAAACATTAAAGCGAATGAAACAAACCTTATAGTCTGGGGCAAGGATCACTAATTTTAAATATCAGAAACTCAGATTAAGCAAATTAATAATTTAATTGTATTATAATGTTTACTTTAACCACTAGTAAATAAATGTAGTGGATGAAAACTTTTAACTTGCCATATCGATTTTAAATCCAAAAACAATAACTGACTGAAAACATTTTTGATGGTGATGGTGCAGATGAGTTGTTCGAAAATGAACCCGGAACCAGTACAAACTTTGTAAGAAGAATATTTTGTTGCTTTTTATTAACTTTATTATACAGGGTAATGAAGCAATTATGGATTGGGAAAAATACAAACCCAGTTAATTGAGAAATCCGATACATCCAAAATTAACGAGAATTCATGAAAACATATCTGATGAGCAGGAAGTTAAGAAATAAAGACGGAATTTCTTAAAAAAATCAAAAGTGATTTGTTCAGAAAGTGTGAGACGTGTAGTATCCTTAAGGATTTGGAAAACCTTAATCCTAAATAATACAAATTTTAATAATAAATTCTCAAACCATATTTTATCATACCTGGAGACTGAATTTTACAATATGTTCAGTCAACAGCACTAATTAAAGAAGGAAAAGATGCTATATCAAAAAAATCCCTTTTAACCTGTGAAACTTCTGATGATGTAGATGTAATTTTAATATATATTTCCTATAGAGCTTTGCAATTCATCTGGCAACTCTTAAAACAGTTGAAACATCCCTCCAAAATGCTACCAATAGCTGGTCTATGGGTGGAATTGAATTATTTCTAGAAGACGGTTAAGGCCGTTCTAGATCCTTCTCGATTTGTTCTAATACATGGATAGTCATCTTTTTAGTCAAACAAAATCTTTTGTAGAAGGCCAATTCATCGAAACTAAAAATGTACTCATTCCTATCGTAAACCTGACGTCAATCAATTCAAGAACCTCCACATCATCTTCCAGCAATAGGCCAATTCCAAATTCATTGTTATTATTTTGTTTTAGTTTGAACAAAGAACTACTTTTTTTGGCACAACAATTTACTGAATAATGTCATCACACAACATTATCTCCCAAGTGAAACTTAAGGTTTTATGCCCTACTATATCTTCCCCATAAAATAAGTTTCACTTAAGTTAATTTATGTCAAACTTTGGGTTCTGTGCAAACCATTAAGCAGAACTTAGTAACTTATGTGGAACTAAAGAATTTAATCGAAATCATATGATTGAAAAAGTTGAAAATGCCCGTCAATCGGAGAGTTGATTACTCTATAGCCAGCTTAATTATAACTTGTGTGACAAGAACTACTTCCAAGATTCTTTTTCCCAAAAAGATATTTCCCTAATTTTTAAATCAATGTACGAACTTCTATATTTATATGGAAAACCATTCAACGGAAACTTTGACCAATTTTGCAATTTATTTACGTAACTTGGGAGCTAAAGAAGATTGCTTTCATTTCAACAATGTGTGTACAATTTTTAACCAGCAAAGAAAAGTATACTTTGGTAAACCATCCGTTTCAGTACAGGAAAAGATTGAAATTTTAAATAGATCAGATTGGGCGAACCTTGTCAAATTTGTCAGACCTAGCTACCACTACAGAATGCTTATAATAACGGAATATACATACATCACATGCACATATTTATACAATCAAATCATACCTTTTTTCCCTTTTTTTAATTTTATACCAATTGTTCAATTGTATACTTAAATATTTTAAAGTCACCAGTCGAGGTAACGGCTAAGCCAACGCTTAAAAATTCATAAAAGCTTTTGAAAAATTTATAATGTTTGCTTGCAATAAATGAATATTTGAATTTTGATAAATTTTAAATCATAAAATTTTCGAAAAGGTAGTATTCATAACAATAATTTTTAAAAAGGGTTCTAACTATTTCAAGGATACTTTATTTCTCTGGTTTAAGTTTTATTAGGCTGAGCACTACAATCTATATGTTTTGGGTACGCAAATATTTCTGTGTGTTTTAAATGCACCTCCCCTAAAAATGCCATTTTACAAAAAAATAACCTGTTGCTTAAGTTAGAATGATAAAATTTCATGAATTAATTATTTGGACCTTTGACCTTATCTTTCCCAGACTATCATACATTTTTAAATTTCACCTGTTTTACATAGGCCTAATGAAACACTGAACCACGTATGCTAATACTGTTTCCAACAGAAAAAGTCTAAATGGTTTCAAAGTAGTTTTTGTTTTTGTAACGAATCAAGGTTTCTCAAACCTTCTTTTATAGTAAATTGAAGACTTATTACAAATGGCAATTTCCAGAAACGAAGTAAAATGTGAAACATTTTTAAATAGTTTTTAAAATAACGATTTTTGCAAAATCATCATACAATTTATTTAATTTAGTTGGCTTAGCATTTTTAAAGAGGCGACTTTTAAAAACAATTTCAATTAATCTCTTGAAAAATCCCCTGTATTTTGTTTGTTTAACAGAAATGGTCTACGACTGAATTTACCAATCAATTTACCAATTTTTAACGCCCAATTTCTTCACAAAATTGTTCTTAAAACTCAATTCATGCCAAGATTAAGACACGATTTATCAAGTTTTATACCGATTAAGCGTAGAGCTAAGAACAACAATCTAAAGAATATAATTTTAAAGTCTGTCAAGAAAACGACTATAAGAACATCAGAACTTATGAGAAATATAAACTGACCTAATGCTAGTTTAATTGAGATTGGATTACAAAAAAACACAAATATTTATTTTTAAATCTGTACAAAATTAGAAAATGATTTTTCAAGCACTTTGTACAAGTTTTTGTCGCATTGAAAACGATAAGAATTTGTGTTTTTCTTTCTTTCGAGAAGAAGTTAAACTTGAGTCTTAATTATCCAACAGTTGAGCTTTCACTAAGTTTCTTTTGAAGCTTAAAGAATAATTTTTATTTAATAATTCAAGAACACGTTCGCGACAATTTATGATAAAAAAGCATTTAAAAATATTAAATTTATGATACAAAAAACACGAAACCGGAAATTGATTAATCATTTCACAAAAGACTTTTGTAAACATTTAAAATTATTTATTTTTGACATAAACTTCAATAAATATTGTACAGTAATTATTTTCTTTTACAAATTGACTCAATTCGTAATAACAAATACTTATGTACGTGATAAACTACAAATGCGTTAGCAAAAATCCCCCTTTAAGTCTCATAAAAGTAATAAAATAAAAGTTTTAATACCTGCTACATATGTTCTGGTAAATAAAAAATAAAATCACATCTCATTGTTGCTTCAAATTGTGCAACAAACTATATCTTCGTCCCAATTAATATAGGTTAGGTATAGGTAAGTGGGGGAGTCAAGACCATATTAAGATTTTAATACCCTATAAGTATTTTTCTGCTGCACAACCTTATGTTATAACCTCTGGTAATTAAGAATAAATAGTGTGAAAAATCAACACCTAACCGCCCCTCTTAAAAATCCTTCATAATATATCACATATGATGCTCGTGCCATTGATTAAGGCCACGACCAACAACGACGACGAAGAACGCTCGAATAAAAACCAGGAATTGGTATTGATTTTTGAAGTGCTATATTTGCCCAATGATTCTGTTTTATATATTTTAAGGGCGCGCTCACACACAATGGACACCGAACGAATGCGAATTTCGTATGATCACAGCAACATTCCGGATTATTGCATAATAAACGATGTTACGATGTTTGCATTTAATCTGAGTTAATTTATCCTACAGCTGTTTATATGTTGACGTTTAATGTCAACGATAACGATGACGATGCCAACGAAGGACGAACTTAGCTTGTTTTTGTTTGCTCTGTCCATCAAAAGGACAATCGATTTCCTACAACAGATTGGAGTAGATTCTGCAGAGGTAGTGTAGTGGCGACTTCCTGGGGCCGAGCTGCGCCAGAAGGACACATTGCTGATTCACAGCAAAGTCAATATACCAAACAAAGGTCCTATGTCATATGTGTGGAAAGTAAAATAAATCGGTGCTCGCTATAACGACTTATCTGCTCCTCTGTTGCTCTGCTTCCATCTGTTTCAGGGATTACGATTTACGAGTTACATCATTTTATTGACGATACGTTTTTGTGACAAAGAAAATTCTATACTGCTATAATATAGGGAAGCACATTCCTTAATCAAACTTAAGCTCTAATTAGAACTCGAGCACTTGACAATTTAATTAAACAAGCCCTCGAGATGGTCATGTTTTCATATGTTTTCATGTTTTCGTTTTGCAAATCTCGAGTGCCTTGCCTATATAGTGATTTGTAAACCACAGAAGTCATGAGCAGATAAGACATTCATAGACATGAAGTAGCAAAGTGGCCACTTCTATCCGACAACCTACAAAGCCCACTCGAAACCTGACACTGATTAGCAATGACAATTGTATCCAACTATGTGTAGACTTATGAACACCACCAATTGATTGATTTTCAACAAGCTTCACACAACACTTTGTCTTCAAGCTGATATGGAAAATGTTTTGAAAAATATCTATTTCAAAAGTATAAATGATTATGGGTTAGGTACTCACTCTTGCAATACCAACGAGGAATGATTGGAATTTGTTTTTAACCTTGAGAAGTCTATAAACACAGAGTGACAGAGAAAAAATAAACAAATTGCAATTGTTGCAACACTTTCTGAGAATTAAAACGCGGTGGCCTCATTCGAAAAGTAAACATATCCCGCTGCCGGTAGATAGTTTGACGAACTTGTCTACGAACTTACTATGCACTATTACTGGGTGCACTGCACACGCCCTTCTTTGAAACTCTGAAACGGCTTCTTCCACGCGACCGTGGATAATCATAAAACGACTTTATTTTTCCTTTAAAAACCTGTGTTGGATTTCGCTGACGACTACGACACGGCTACAAAAATATATTGCTGCATGAAATTAAAAAGATATTGTTGTCCCTCTAGAAATTATTGCCCCTAATTATCATAAAATTTATTAAATACCAAGAGAAACAGAAATTCGTAAGTGTATGAAAACGGGAGGGCGAAGGAGTATAGAATATAATATCTATAAACGTTAAGCAATAAAAACAGCAGTCTTCGTTTTCTTAAAAAAGGACATTTTAAAATGAAAAACACTGGAAAAATGAAAAATCCTCAATGCACGCATATTCGGCTATTTAGCTAAAACAAAACTTCAAAAGGAATGACTTTATAGCATTATGGTCCTTCAATTATTGTACCTTCTGTATTTCTAAATTTCCGTCATTAATGACACAGAAAGCAATATATGTATATACTCCTATACCTATTCCTCTAGCTCTTATATGACAGGACAGTCAAGGACCTATGTACATACACTTTCAAGCCGACTGCGCTATTTTCGATGTCATTAAGTTCCTTTCGCAGCATGTAAACATCGAAGCGCGACTAACTTCCTGCGAGTATACGAGTACATGCGGGAATTATGAGTTTTCGGAATGCTCTGCAGGTAGCACATTGTTGTCCAATGGAAGCCATTAAAGGTCTCAGCAGGAGGTGCACCAAAGGCATAAAGGTCACAAATTATTGCACTTCTTTTTGGGGGATTCTCGCCAAACTATTAATATACGAGTTTACCAAAGCGCAAATTCGTCAAGGCAAATAATGAGGATGAGGATAAGGATGACGGACAGGACATGCTATGGATGATGGTTTTCGAGGTTAATAGTTGTCCTCTATGATGATGGCACACCAGAACATACCCATAACGATGTGGAAACGATTTGTCCAATTATACATGGTGAAACAAAATATTGTCATCACATCATCATCGGAGTGATGGTCCATGAAATCGGTCGTTGATGTGACAAATCGACAATCGGTCGGTGTAACTAAATTATATTTCAATCTGTTAATCTATACAAAACGAGAATTTACTATGCGTTCCATAGCTGCAAGTAAAATATCTGGGAAATTGAATTTTCAAGACTTCAAAGAAAACATAACAACAAAACGAGAGGAAAGTACGAGTTTGCAAGTATATGAAAAAACAACTCAACTCAAACACAAGGAGGAGGAAACAATTTGAAATTAGTATGCAAATGGGAAACCAGGAACATCCATAACATCCGAAAAGGATCTACGCTTTTCCACCCACCTATAAAAACTCAAAATAAAGAACTTTTGAAATGATGGGGATGGCGAAGATGAGCAAAAAATCCCATCAACTTTTCATTTATATTCTCTTCTGCAGGTCCTGATGATGGAGATGGGAAATGGAGATGGAGGAAGGATAAGGATACCTACCACCGATGTCCTTACTGTGTGCTGTGCACTATGCCACCACTGTGAACAACTGTGAACGCAAGCCAGCACTATAGTACCCTCAGCAGGAATACCATTTAACAAGGTTACCCGTTTTCAAAGGGTTCTTTCTTTCAACACCACGGGCTGTGTTTTAACATTTTGATTTGACTTTTGTGATAAACTTAAAGGATTTTCTGATGCAAATCGTTTTCGTTCGTTTTGTTATATTTTCCACTTTAATCTGTTCAGGAAATGTATGGAATATGTTTTGTTTGTTTTTTCTTTTATTAAATTATATTTTGAGAGAAATAAATATAGAAAAACAAAATGAGGGTAACTAAGTGAAAGCATTAACAAATAATGAAGAATGTTGGTACATTGAATAAGTTATAGTTTTGAATTCGTGTATGTAAATATTTGTAATCTTAAATGATTTTTAACTTTGAAAGTTGTACTTAAAGAAAAATGTTGCCTTTAATTGAGTTTTAGTTTGGATTTAAGCCATCAGAGTTTAGCTTTCATGAAGTAACTTTAAACGATGATTTTCAATTGTCTTTTCTTAAGGCTCAACATTGTATTCAAAATTTAGCATAAATAGTTGTGAAACATTTATACCAATTACAAAGCATTCCAAATAGTCTTCTTTTTTTAATTCTTTGTATTTTAATTTATTATTCATATTTTCGTTATTATATATTTCAGAAATTATAGGTACATAGATGAGATTGGTTTAAAAATGTAGAAAGTTCAGTTAGCTTATAATCGTAGACTGCATTTATGGTGAAGAAAGTAGCTAACCAGGATAAAAATCGGTAATACCTAAAGAAAAACTAACGATTTTCGTAGAATTATCGACTTTTTGACATGTTGCTTTCAGACCTTGAAGTTAAAAACCTGTGTTTTTATAAGACCAACATTTTAAACACCTTAAAAAAATTAATCTACCGGATATAAGGAAACGGACTTGTTTGCCCGAAGACAAGAACAAACAAAATTTCAAGTTGATTTATTTGTCTCCAATTATCTCAAAAATGAAATATATTTTTAGATTTGGCTTTTTAAATTTGATCAATAATTGACAAGGACATTTACAACTGAAAAAAAATAGTGTTGACAATTTGGAATAAAATGTTTCGTTTTAAATAACTTTTCTGCTGTTTTTGATTTAATTGAAAAATAGAGTTATTTAATGAAATTCTGGGTCTCAGAAAATTTATATTTCAATAATGTAAGTGTTGTCTATGTTTTTCAATCTGTGAATGTATAAGCCGTTATTTAATATCAGTTTCTTCCTTTTTTTGCCAAATCTTCGCACTCCAGCGTTATGGTATATTTTATAACAAATGCACTATTTTTTTGTTTTAGTATAGCTCGTTGATTACTTTTAAAAACGTATTTAAGCTAACTTTTGGATCAACTGCATTCTAAAAACCGTCGGATCTACAGACATAGGTGTATGACATATGACTTAACACCGTAGAACGTAATTGTATTCAAACAAATTCTGTTTCTTAGCCATGTTGTGTTCGTCGCTCGAAGTTGGAAACTTGGACTATTAATTAGCTCAACATCATAAACAAGTAACCAAAAACTCTGAACCACCGGATTTAAAGCAATCTTACCTTTTATTTTTTGATGGATTTTAAAAAATATTGAATTTATTTTTTCAAAATCCTACTTCTCACAAGCAAGTTTAAATTCGTAGCCTAAATTCATTAGTAACGATATATTTTTTAAAACAATTTAAAAAAACAGGATGGATGCGAACCACACTGATAACTTCCCATCCCGTATGTCTATTTGTCTTGCTTAAAAGTTTTATTTTTTCGTGTTGGGTTTAAAAAGTTGTTAGTTGAATCATTCTTACAAATTTTAAAATTACCAACAATATTTTTCATATAAGGAAACAGTTAAGTTTGAAAATCTGGTTTTGTTAAATACATTTTTACTGTACAAATTTTTTTACCACATTATTAGGATTTCTTAAATTTTTACAAATTATATAAATGAAATTAATTTGAGAGATATTAAGAACTGAACATCAATTTTTACCAAATTTGCGTACTATTTTTTGTAGATTTTATTTTTTGTTATAAAAAAACGGATTGTTGGATTTTTATAAGAAACACTACTGAATATCGAAGACAATATTTTCTGTAAAATAAAAAGAGTTGGTAGACAATATTTTTAAATTTCAAAAGCTTATTGAGTCGTAAGAAAATTTTTACAAACTTTGAGTAATGATTTTTTAGGTTTCTATTTTTTATAAAAAAAACTGTCAATTCGATTTTTCCCAAAATTTTACCAGAAGTTAAAAACTTAATTTTTCCTTGCATACAATTGCTTTGGAGATAACATTTTACACATTTTTTTTCAGCTTTTTGATTTAGAAAAAAAAACGTTATCTGGATTTTGTTCAAAAAATATACTTGTATCACGTTACAATTTATAATATACAATTTAATTCGTTTTTTGGTTCGTAAGATATTTATAGGTTAACCAAGATGATCACCTTTCTTTTAAACTGCTATGGTAAAAAAAACCGCCCACGCAATTTTCTTGAGAACCCTTTCTGGATCTTTCTTGCTTAGTATCTGTATAAATTTATTTGAAGTCGATATCTCTTCTGGTTCTTGAGCTATTGACATCGAAAAACCGTTGCGAACGTATACACGCACGCACAGACATCTTTCTAAAAAATTTTTTTTCGACTCTAGGGGCCTTGAAACGTCGAGAAACGTCAACATTTCAATTTGACAAATGGGACCCATTACAATAATCTCCTATGGGAAGTTAATAACACATTACGGTTTTTTGAAACTACATTAATAGATTTCGTTTTGTAAAAAAGTTCTTTTGGGTTTATTATTCCTCATAGTTTAGAGTTTTTAAATATTTTTTTTTTTATTTTTTTCGGGTATTAAAATAAAAAATTATAAAACCTATAAAAGAATAATATTGTATACATTTCTTATGGATATGTGTAACCACTGTTTAAAATCAAAAATTTTTCGTTATTGTTTGTAAGTTTCAACTTTCAAGGTACTCTGACACCTAGATTTTTTTAGTTGTATAACAAAAATAGGTTTTTTTAAATCTTTCGAAATTAAATACTTTATTTTCTCTAAGATATTTAGAAAATTAAAAACTATACGTTTTAGCTTTAATCTATTTTTGAAGGGAAACTTTTTTAACTTGGGTATTTGAGATCCATATTTAGAAACACAAAAAAATAGTTTTTCTGGGTTTTAAAAACATGCAAATCAATTTTCATGATTGGAACTTTGTATGTATTTTCAAATTAATCTAGAACTGTCTAATAGTTCCAATGCATTTTAGTATCTACTTTCTACAAGTGACGCTGAAAGAGTAAAGCGAAATACTGCAAACCAAAATGTTTCACAATTCAATTTTCAGCATAATGCATTTTCAAATGTCTAACTGTAAAAAACTAAGATTGTGATGAATAGTTATGAACAGTTTTATTTGTTGAAATAATTTAAATTAAATTTTATATCAAACATTTGCGAACAAATTTGAATATTTCGACGAAATTGAATGATACAAAAATTAGGTTTTATTTTGTAATCGACAAACAATATTTTTGTACATAATTTTATTTTTCAGATTTCGTAACTGGCTTTATGAATCACCCTTAAAATTAAGACAAAAAAGACTACAAGGCTAATTTTAAACACAAGATAAAATATAAAGTATACGAGTATGACGATTTTGGGAACTACACATCTTATCTTCTATGGTTTAAATCTTTTCGTTATTTTTGATAGTTCTTTTTCACTCCATTATTTTCTATAGTATTCTTTTGATCCATATAAAGTTTTGAAAACCTTGAAACCTATTTCAAAGTCGTGAAAAATAATTTGTATAGATAATTTTTGGTATTGGTTTCGAATAAGAATTTCTTTATTAACTAGATCTTTGTAACATTACTATATGTATTTCAAAAACTTAAAGGGACATAAGATTTTTATTTTTTTACTAGTAATATAAATTATCTTTAAAACATATTGGCATTTTTTTTATTTTGTGATATATGTAGGTATGTTTCATCGTTTCTTTAATCTATAGTAAATAAGTAAGAAGCTACCTATTTTTCGAATTCGAATTCATAGAGAATTACTAAAGTAGTGATTTCTTCATCTTTAATTTAAGGCTTGTTTTTTAAACAAACACAGTTCTTATATATAGTCAATTTTTCTACTGTGTTTAGTAAAACCCCAGGCTAAGGTTGTATTCTACTACAATTATACATCAAATGACAGGTCAAAGAAAAAAATACTGTTACATTTTCAATTTTTTTGTATTATATGCTGTCATTTCTCAAATAAGATGACCAAAAAAGTAAGTCCAACAAAATTATTTAATAAAAAATCAAAAAAACAACTAACAACGTTCTATCATATTTTACATAAACAACAAGGTAAATATAAAACGCGAACGGCAGGAAAACATTTTTCTGGACAGACATTTTTCTGGACGGCTGTGATAATAGCCACTTAAACACAGCATTTTCTATGTTTATAGTTAAATCACAGGCTTAGCCCTTAACTTAGGTTTAAATTTATTTATAAATAGCCTTAACTCTGGACTTGCTTAGTAACAACTTAGCAAGAGTTTAGCAAACATCTATTAATATGCCCCATTATATTTTATTTCAAACTTTGTTATGTGATATTTTAAAACATTGAATAATTTGCAAGGAATTTTGTAATGGAAATACGAAGGTTATAAAATAAAATACTTATTAACTAATAATTGGTAACAAATAAGTGATAATGATAGTATATTTTATCAATTGGTGTGAAACGTTTCTATGCATTGACTACAATATACTTAACCTCTTAAATCGATGGTCTTTTAATCTCAAAAACAATATGAGTTAAGTACCTATGATGGTTTCTTAAGCTGAACATGATTTATAGTAAAATAATTTATTTCTCTCAGTGTTTAGCCGTGAAGTTTCGAAGCCACTTGATAATGATATTTCAACAGAAACTAATTTGTATTACAAGTTGTTATATTATTATTCTTGTTCAAAATAAGATTAATGAACAAAACAAAATTCTCTTCATTGCGATGAACTAAAATGTTTGCTCAGAAAAAAGAAACAAAACACTTCGAAGTTGTGGTCAAAGGTATACAAAGAACAAAAACATCCTTTTTTCAGATTCCGCTCAATCATCATGTAGCTATAAGTTCTAGATATTTATTTTTTTCCAATTACGGTAGGAATGCATGTCCTAAGGTTGCTACTAAGCGCAAACAATACTAAAAAAAAAACATATTACTATAGCATGTTTCGCTTGAAGAGTTTAAACGAAAATTACTAGACCTGTCGAAGGCGATCTATATCTTTTGCTCCTCGAAAATAAAAACAGAAATTCAACAACAATTCATCAATCAGTTATACTCTCGGATGTTTGATGTTTCGATTTCAATAGATCTCTCCTCTAGAATATTCAAGACACGTACCGATATTGTTCCTCCAGAGCTAGGCTAAGCTGCGCATCCACCACCAACACCTTGTCAACATGTAGGGTCGCGAAGAACAAAAGCGACCTACACTATACACAACACACACTGAAAACATAACCATACAAAAAGATACAAAACTTATATCTAAACACAAAAAGTGATCACGCACAATGAGCGTATCGATTTAACCGTGTTGTATCTACACATTTATAATTCACCAGTTAATGACACAAAGTCCGTCATTTATCACTCTGACTTCGAGTCTGAGCCTCAGCCTCAGCTCCAAGCCTCGAGACGAGGCAAGACGCGACGTATACCTAAAGATAGGTGATGGACTGACAAAAGCCGCCATCAATTATTCGGTGTGATGATATGATTCTGTTTTTTGAGATAGCTCGATGTTGCTACATGATGGTTGTCTTTCTCTGAGTGTTGCGTCTTGAGTGTGAACCAAATCTTCCAAAAGCCATCAGGCATTGTATTCAATTTCCATAGTTGAATAAGAAATTATTAAAAATTAGCGGATATACAGAACGTGCACTCATTTATTTTTATCTTAAAAATTTATATAACTCGGTAACGGCAGCGTAGATATTGGGGGGAATGTAGAATTATGGAGAAACGTACTTAGTTTGGATTGCTTCTTATCGGGTGCAAATGTGAAGGGCTCTTGGGAGCAATATCAAAGTCTCTTAATTAGAATCACTGAGAATTCAAGTCCCATGAGAATTTTTCTGTTAACGAAAAAAAAAACGCCCACCGCAAACACAAAATACACACAATCTATCAGCGTGATGATGACTGCCCCTTTTAATTAACACTGATAGCAGAGTAACTCACTTTACAAATTGAGGCAATTTCACAGGCCCAGATTATGTTTTAAATTTAACAACTTAAGGGGGTGATTTAGGGCGTATAGGAGATGCTGGGAGATTCATATATGAAGTGATGTCTTCCGAGTCTGCAGAGCACTTAATTCCATGGTACATGCTCTGATCTTTCTGCCTCAGATGTAAAAATTCAAAAAGATTTTACAGTTTAACTTTAGGTCATTGGAAGTGACAATATATCAAAATTCAATTAAAAATGATCATTACAAAATAGATTAGGATATTTTCTTTTTTAGTTCAGTCCAGAGCTTGAACTGTCAAATATAAAATTTTGTTTCTTTTTTACCTCTGAACGTTCGGAGCTTCAAATTTGTGTTTTTATTTGTGTGCTGAATGTGTTCTGAATGTGTTCAGAGTATTATGAGTTCAGAGTAAAATAACTGAACAGACCGAGATGAATGCTGAACACAAGTATTTGACAGTTGAAATTGAAAAATAAATGTAATGCTTCTTTTATTATAATTAGTTTTTCTTATTTCTTGTTTCTATAGAAGGAAATGATAAGTAAATTGACAGATGTCAAATAGTGACAGCTAAATGTTCAGGAGAAGTTAGAACACGATTTGTTCAAAGCAAGCTCGATATGCTCAAACTCTTTTCAGACCTCTTTTCTGAGCTACAAAATCCAAACGAATTTGGACGCAACAACAAGGGTTAAAGATTTGTTTCTACTTTGATTCACAAATCAGTTCATTTTTTGATTTAAAATCCATATCCGTAGTTTCAAACAATCTCAAAGATGTGAAAAATAAAAGATTCACTCCTGGAATAAAGGGTAGAATAAACACTTGAGATTTAATTACAAATCGATTGAAAATTTAACTGCGTATACTAATCTGTGTATTATAAGAGCACTCCGCCGTCAATTTCGGATCCAATATTATATTGTTTTTTCTTATTACAAAAAGTAGAAGTCAAAACTGAAAGATAAGAGAATTATTTCCAAATATTTTGATGTCCTTGAAAATTATTTGAACCAGCAAAAATACACCAACATTCTGAGCATCTGAGCTGTCGTGGTACTGATGATGGTACCCTATAGAACGTGCGCTACATTCTTTCTGACACTTCTTACAATTAGCTCATAAAGCAATTCCATGATGAGGTATGATGGATTCGCCTTCAACGGAATTCCTTGTCATAAACATTTACCTATAATTTCGGAATATATTCTTCTTTTTTTTCTGATGTTTGTTAAGAATATTTTAAAGACGCTAAAGGTCGCGTGTGTTTATTCTCTGTTTTAAATATATATAATGAAGTTCTTATAAACATAAGCTGAAGATATCCAGCTCAACAAAGAAGATCGTAAACCTTTAGAAACATAGTTCGAAGTCAAAGTCTATATAGAAGTTTTGAAAAGGTAATATAGCAATTCTTTCTTCGTATACCTATGTTCAGCTAATGTTTTTCGCGTCCTGTACACGAGTTATTTAGCGCGGTGATCATAAAAAAATAAAAACTGTCGTACGCAACAGCAGCCAACTACCATAAAAATAAAATCTATAAATATTTCCATGGGCGGTAGCTTTAGAAGGATATGGTATATTGTCTTATATTGGCAACAAAACCTTCATATAAATTTAAATTGACTAAACTGTCAAGGACCTTATTACGGAAGAAAAGTAATAAACTGGGTTTCATTTAGTTTTAAGTCTTATAGAGAGTAATATAAGCGAAAGTATAGTTACAAATTAGTGAGACTATTTTTCGATCTGCATCACACTCTATGCGTAAAAGGCCACGCAAATAGGAACTTTAGAGCAATATTTTAAATGATATTATCATCTTACTATCTCCATATATTCTATGAAAGCTGAGATCACAAAATATTAACTTTTACTTACAAGAATTTAGTAAATCTTTAAGAATTTTGAATTCCTGACATTTCAAGGTTTGTTTGCTTTATTCTTTGTTTTAGCACGAAGTGTCACTGTTTAGACGTGTTCAGATGCACCCCTTGTAATAAAAAGGAATTTTGTACCCATTCCAAAATCTATTAAATAATAAAATTTTCAATAATAAATATTTAGTAAAATTCTAAGCCCAAAAAAAGATGGGTTGTTTAAAATTTTCTGCCAAACGCTTTTGTTTTAAAGAATTGCCGAAATTTATGTTCTCAGGGTATCATTTTTTAAGTCTTCTGAAATTCAACCAAACGGATTAAAAACAATTTTATGTTATACAAAATAAATAAGGAGGTAAGACAGCTGATAGGTACACAGGGCCTAGTGCCTTACAACTCTCAAACCTTCTACCTGAGTGCGAGTAGAGTCAGGAATGAAAGGGACCAACATTTTACGCCAAATCCGAAAGTTTAATTTGGAAGCACTGTATATAAAAAGAGTTAATCTTAAAGAATTAGACATTTCCTCGCAAGAGGCAGGACCAGTGAGAAAAACCCTTTTTATGAAATTTTACACTACCAAATTGCAAAGTTCCGGATGTGTGTCTTCGATAACTTCACGAATATACATACAACCCTTAACTACAAAAAATATGATTCTTGTTCATATTACAGAAGACACATTTTATTTAACACATCAGTGACTGTTTCCCATAATTAAACGAAGTGACTTATTTAAGAATCGCGGGTGTGTATCGATTTTACAATAAATGACCATATCTGCGTGTCCCACAGTTCTTTATCGTGAATTGGATTTTCGAAGATGCAAATGGATGTTCTGTATTTCGGTTTGTTCCATTTTTTGAACGAATTCAAATCACATTTTTTATTTCTGTGAATTGATCTTTTATAGCTTGCTTCTGCTAGGAATCGGGGGGTTGCAGCAAGTTTTTGCTTTGAAGGAATCGATGAAGGTTTAATAAAAGGTTCTATTTATATTAGAACATATAAAAAGCATCTTTGCTTAATCTAAAAGAGGTAATCAAGAATTTACTTTATTTATCTGAACAATTCTTCATAATTTTCACACACTTACATTGTGTCAGGCAAATCCAATATATTTTTTCTTTACAATATTCAGGTAATTATTAGCAACAAATTAGTTATGCAATATGACAAAAATAAATCTGTTAAAAACTGACTGAGTTATGAGTCCGGCCAGCTTATAATTGCAGAATTGAAATAAACTCATTTAATGTTTTGAATACCAGAAAATCATGAATATGTAATTTTTCAATACTTTTAATAACATAATTTTAAATCAATTTTTGGTCGGTCGTCGTTTACAAAAATCAAAAAAACGACTTTTCAAAAATTCTTGGTAGATTAACCTCGGTATTGAATCGACTACAGAATGTTAGAAGTTTTTTAAGAACAAGATCTTGATTGCCAATTGTTATCCCTTCTTCCAGAAACAACGCGGTCAGTAAACATTTCTGGCTAAGCTGCGAACTATTCAATGATTTCTGTTGTAAATTTTAACAATTTCAGTTCATTGTATTCTTCTATTTTATGTAGTGACGTAATTTTAAATTGTCGAATGTCAGAAGACAGTTGGTTTTAAAAGTGACAGCTGTCTAAATATTGGATTATTTTCAAATCATTTTAATTTTCGCATTGTTTCATCGAATCGATTTTCAATAGTTTAATGTTTTGCAAGCAACCTAAATAATGGTTTCCTTTTTTCTACCTCCAGTACTCTCGTTTATGAAATTCAAAATCGTACAAATGTTTGACGATCTTTAACCAGTCTTAATAATTCAACTTAAATTTTCAATGAATTAGGTATTTTTTCCTAAAATTCCTTCGATCTGACATAATAAAATTTCTACGAACTTACATCCAATTTTAGACTTCGAAGTAAACAATTATTCTTCTAAACCGATACCAAGTGGTGTCCGGTTAACTTATGATGGGAATATATGGCGCAAAGTGTGAAAAACTGCCCAACAGACATGACGGCGCACACCCATAAATTCAATGATTTAATACCTTAAACACTTGCATCCCACTATTTTGGATATTATGTAGAACACAAATCAACATATGGCCAAACATAACCAAACAAATAAGAAAATATAAAATAAATTCAAATAAAACAAAACACACGAAACAAAAACGAAACGCACCCGATCCAAAGAACGCTTAAGCGTAAGCCTGCCTATATAGCCTAGAGTAGAGTCCCTCAGCGCCACTTAAGCAAGTGTGATAGTTCAAGTGTCTCCATAATAATATGTCCACTCGTAACATCAGAAAATTAAAAAAAACTATTCTTAAATTGCATTTTCGGAAGACGCCTACGAAACACGATTGAGGGTGACACAAATGAAATTGGACACTCAAACAAGAAGTGGTCACAAATTTGAATCTACAACTCGTATAGATGATGGCCCTGGTCCTTGGCTATATGGCTAGCGAAATACCAAACATTTAGCTGCCCATAAATAACGTAATAGGAGTGGTTTGGATATTTTGTAAAAATATCCGACCTCGTAATCTCATAAATCTGTACGTATACACCACCACCGCACCTCGCCGTGTCGAGGCGTTCCGTTCCGACTAAGCCCTTGAAATTTGTTTACACTACATTCACAGGAGACAGAGCGGCCCAAACGAGATCGGTTTCTATAGCTCTCTGTACTTAAAGACGGAGCGGAGTAATGTGAGAGACAAATTGGCGCACTCGAATAAATTTACATAATGGCAACAAGTGTTGACGGTCAAGGCAAGCCTACGAAGCCTGCGTCTGCATCACACGCACAGCACATTTTTCTTCAAGGACCTATGTACGATGCCTCTGGATCTGGTTCTGGATCTGATTCTGATTCTGGACGGGACGTGAAACCAAACACACCAATAATGTTCTGGGAAAAATAAGTACCAGTATCTTTAAGGATAAGGACGCTGTTTATTGAATCTTACCATCATAACGCCACATACTCGTATATGTATATGAAAATAGAATCATTGCTGACAGATAAACGATGCACTAAATGAAAACAAGGAGGGGACTTCAAATGGCTTCCTAATCTGATGTGTAATTGAAGACCTCAGAAAAATAAAAAATGTAAAACATTTAAAAAAATAAACCACTTATGTTTGAAATTTTGTGTGTGCTATAAAAATATTTCCCACCCAAAGACTTGCTGGTGATTTTCATTATTATTAGAAATTAGGTCTCGAAAAATTTCTGGAAATTAGTAAATCTTCACGGAGAACTGCGAGTGTTTGAGAAGTTAGAGAATTATAAATAAAATGACTGAATTTTTCATCTTGATTTGATAAGAAATATATTAAATTCAAAATTATTAATTTAAATTGTAAACATTATTAATTGAAATTTTATGAAATTCAATAAAAATAAAAACGTAAATAGAACAGAATGTAAAAGTAAATATATTTCTCTTTTCTTTCAATTAAAAATACTTGTGTATTAATTTTGTTTTCGAAGTCAATAAAAACAATTATTTTGATATTATAATTTTAAAAAGGACTACCTAGGAAATTTCTTCTAAATGGAATTATTATGACTTGAAAAATATGTGTAATAAAAGTAGTTTACCTAATTAATTTTGTATTAAGGGGTGGATCCGCTAAGGTGATTTTATTTCATTCCAGCTTGGTAAGACGATTGAACTCAATTAAATTCGATTGAATAATTTTAGATGCAAATTGTCAAAATTAGTTGTTGTCTTGGTGCAATTTAAAATAAATTCTTATCAAATATCTAAATAAAAATTTCAAATTGACTGATTTTGAATAAAATTCTTACTTTTCTTGCGTTTTTCGAATGTTGTAAACTTTATCAGTCACAGGAATGTGTTTTTTTTTAAAGAAACAAAGTGAGCTAAGAAAATTTTCAATTCGTTTGTGTAAGCATTTCGCAATAAACATATTTGTTTGAAAACGACTATCACATATTTTTGTGACAGCTTCTTAGGTATCAATTTGACTATCACCTTATTTAGATAAATTTCGATCATTTTAATTGTCGTGTATTAACAATTAGCTTAGCCAATTCCACCCCAGGCAACACGCAGCTAACGCACGAAATTGGGACATTTAACTTTAATGTTGAAAATAAAAAATAGACATTCTATTTTGCCGAAGAAATGCGTTTAATAGCACTATTTGCATTGGAAAAAATTCACAAGCTTTAAAAAACGAATTAATTTATCTTTTCAACTCAAAAACTATTCCTCAGATTTCAGAAGTTTTTGAAAAGATTAAAATTGTGGAGATTAGGTTTTTTTATTTGTTTTCTTTTTTGATTTGCATATTAGGCTTTGGAGAGAATTTTGAGCACCAATTTGTCAATGTCGTTTTCTGTAAAATTTATTAATTGTATTTGAGCGCATGTCGAATTCTGTATGATACTCTGTAACGCTGTTTCGTTATAATTCTGTATCTTTAGAATTCTGCATTTCAAAACACTGAAAACTAATAATAGGTACTGTTTACCAAAATTTTGTAAATTATAATATAATATCCCCAAATTTCTAATCACAAAATACTGTATCCTTAGAAATTGTGTTTCTGATAGTTCTGTTCTTTAAGTTCTTGCAAAATAAAAAGCACACCTTATTTAATTTATTATTGTTTTTGAAAAATTAAACAAATTTTGTACCAGAATTAAATAAAAAGCTGATAAAATTTGACATAAAGTATTTTAAATACAGTTTTATGATCCATTCAGTATTTCGACCCCAACCTTATTTATTTTTGAAGTTGAGAATAAAAAAATTAAACAAACATTTTCGTATCATTCATTCATAGATTCAAGAATATATTGCTGTATAGAAATAATGGGGGTTTTTGGGAACAAAATTTTCTTCGAAATTTGTATTTTTGAACGAAATTTTGAATTTCTTATGATTTTTCTTGTTATTTTATATATTAAAATGAAAGGCATGATTCCCTAGAAATGGGAGCATGACATATTATCAAACTTCAAAAACCTGGAAAAAAAGCTCAAAACAATGTTGATTATCAAACTTCTGAATTGTTTTCAAAAAATGTTCTATTCCCTAAGTCCAACATTTCAATACACATGTAAAGCCTTCCTTCTTAACCCTTTAGGCTCTGTAATCATAACCAACTTTTGTTTTATGTTCTGGAAATTCATTTGCTTAGCAAAAACTAAATGCAATGAAAACAAATGAACCTAAACTTTCATAGTTTTTGTGGAAAGTTTTTGAATTTTGTGTGTACTCACGATAGCTCGATGAATTGAAGTAGTGATTCAAATTGTTGGCTTGGAAAAGAATGAACCAATACTATGAATAATAATATTAATATCAACTTCAAATGACGTGAAATTACCAATTTAAGAATCGCTAGCATTAATGCAAAATGTGGAAAAAAATATATTAAATGTGTTCTTTCAAAATTTGCAGATAATGGTTTTCGAAATTTTTTGGTAAACTTCTTAGGAACTTAATTCTCGATAAGAACATGATGAAAAAATTACAAACATATACATATGTACATATTTGTTCCCAGTTTTAAGCCTAGTACGCTGCTGATGCGAAACAAAAATGACATGACGAAATCATAAACGAAAAATTTCGTTGTACTTTTTGTTTTTCAGTACGCTGCTGAACGACGAAATGTGTCATTTTAGTGGATAGCTGTAGGTACTAGATTTCTTAGTACAATTCTCAATTTTGAATTTGATTTATATTTGATTTAAATTTTAAAATGAAATGGATTTGTCTAATGTGTTCCAACAATACATTTCTGAATCGAAAACTCAGGATGTTGAAGATGTTATTGGTGATGTGCAAGAAGTGATAAAGACTAGCAGGGAACTTCAATTTCCAAAAAATAAACTGAAAAAAAATTGATTTCTCTTCGGAGGAAAAAACAAAATTGGCTTAATTGGTCGAAGCCAGTGGAAGCTATTTGGAAGTTGGAGCATAGGCTATGTACTCGTACTAACTGCTCAACAAAGTGTTAATAAATAGAATTCTTTTCCACTTTTGTTTACCAGCAGCTGACTGTCAGAACTTGTCAATTGTTTTAGACAGCTGACAGAACTCTCCACATATATTTTTCCGGTGTGGGTTTCGTTTTCATTTTGCTCTGGACTTGGAGACCGCCGAAAAAATTCGTTTCACTTCAGCTGTGTACTAGGCTTTAAGAACAATTTAGTAATTAAGAAATTCTCTTTGTTGCTTGTTGTCTTCAACAAATTTATAAAGTATCATTAAAGGATATTTAAAGGAGTTGTGTTTTAAAAATGAGAAAATAAATATTGAAATAAAAATGTAGTAGATTTTAAAGATTAAAGCTTAAAATAATCCATTAATAATATTCAAATAGTTAAAAGAAAGAAAAAGAATGATTAAATTTAATTATTGATTAAATATTTCAGGAATATTCAGGAGCTGAATTTTGGATCAGTTCAATAACCAAAATGACACGACACGTACAGCACTTTAAAGAGTCATACAAATTACTGTTCATTGGCTTTTAAGGCCCTAATACAATACGATTAAGCAAACTCATTTAAATGCACTCGAAACTGATCAAGTGAATGCACAATAACCTTCTTCATGAACCATAATGCAATTTGGGTGCATTCGAAATTCATTACGTTTAGTAAAATTTCTGCAAAAGCAATTCCAAAAACTCAAACACAAAAGATTTTGACAGATACTTAACTAGGCGAACATTATTTAATTATTTTGCAGACGAAGCTTGTGTTTGCTCCAAGACTTAATCTTCTTTAGGTTAGATTCGAAAATGCTTCAAGATTAACAGTGGAAATAAGCTTTTGATCCAGACTAAGACGCTAAATTATTTTTTATTTTACTTTTTAGACAAAGATCATAAGTCAAATTGATACATTTTTGTTTCTACAATTTAGGTCCTCGTTGAAAAAAATTAGTTTTAGATGAATATTTTAATAGTAATAGTTGTTTAAATATCAGAATTTTGATTTTTTTCAAATATCAATGAGACTGTAATTCTGCTTCCAACATTTCTTTTTCAATAACTTTTTGGAAGGTACATTCAAAGTTATAGAAAAGAAGATTTTTAAAATGTTTTATGTATTTTCTCCTTTATTTTCCATTTTCAAGGAAGAAAGTCTTAAAATGAACCCTTTAAAGTCCTTGAAAGAGTTAAGTCATTATCACGTAAAATATACCAAATAACACTTACACTTTAATGTACATGAAGGTCACATAAATGTCACGTTTCATTTAAGGAAATGCGCAGATATTTTGCAAAATTACAAACTATACAAAAACCTTTCACAAAGAAATTCACGTAGTCGAACTAGTAAATATTTGTCAAAAAGGCAGAAACGGCCTCGCCCAAAAACAACGGCAACTTATGTATATGTACATTTATTTTATTAATTTTATTGCGACCATATAAAAGGGGTGTTTGGATTGCAAATACTCTACGCCAAACACTAGATACTTTCAAATCAAAGGGTGTAATAGCGACTATTTCAATAATTTTACAAGTAAACATCGCTAAATTCAGGTATTTCAAGATTTTTGCAGGATATATTCTTAAAAACAAAAAAGGTCTTATGAAGAAATTTGCATCAGAGAGAAATTTTCAATCAGGTACCCACCACCTTTGTATATAACCAGGTAGCTGGTACAATAAAAACAAATATTTAAGGACAATCAAATTTTGAGGAAATATTTTGCCAATTACCATTGTCAACGGCACACCCCTTTAGGCCAGTAGTATCAAAACAATGGGTGCAATTGCTGCCTGAAATAAAATTTGCAGGTTTATCCTCTAAAATTTGCATCCTTTCGTCATATTTTGGCATTATTCAAATTTCGTCCTCATCTGAATTTGATGTGAGAAGATTTTATCGAATTCTCTGGAACTGCAATAACCTTGAAGAGCAAAGCAACAGCAAGATGGTTAATCTTTTTTTTTTTGATTTTTATTATTTTATTTTGTTGTCGAAACAACTTTTGCAAATATTGACGTACCTATTTATGGTCATTTTTATTATCCTTGCAAATTCCTGCTTGATTTGATACGCACACCCTTTTTGAGTCAGCATAAGAGAATTTCTGGGTTAGCGATGGAAATTTTGTGAGCGATACCGATAGTATCTTCCATCTTTTGAATGCTTGTATTGAGGATATTTTGAAGAAGGGTTAACCATTTTGGGAAATCATTATATTAATCCTTTCATCTATGGATACACTCAAAAAATTGGAGGGCTCACTCGTTTGTGGTGAATTTGTTCTGATTTGTTTACAAAACACACATTTTACCTGACAAAAGGATTAATACAGTTGAAGTTGAAGAAGATATGCCCATCAAGCCCATATTAGGTTTACCATAAAAGGGTTACGGTTTTGATGTTTGAATTTAAATTCGAAAAGGGATGAATTTCTATTGGTGCTTGTATACCGTCTTCATGACCGTTCTCGAGTTGTCGTCGTTGTCGTTGCCGTCGTCGACCTTTGATGTTTTTTTATTTTATTAATCTTACTCCAAATTTTTAGGGTGTTTGGTCTGAGAAACACCTTTGCTATGTGTGTATGAGGAACTGGTGGTTATTTATTGTCATCATGGCGGTGACAATCATTTCTGGGAAATTGCCATTTTTATGGATTAATATTATAAAAAAATGAAGATAATAAACGGCTTGCTGTATGCGCAGTATAAAAAAAGTTAATGGGTGCCTTGCCTAATCTGATATCATTAGTAAGGTGACGCCCACCGATTTAATTTTGTTTATTTTTGTTTTCTTTTGCCTCAAACTCTCTTAATGACGAGACTCTCAAAACCTCTCTTCGTGGCGGGATAGGGAACAATTATTTAGATTTCCCATATCAGTTGATATGGTAGAATAATTTTATTTTGGTTATTATAGATACATTTGATTTAGTGTGATTAGGAATGTCTTGAAGGTTGAAGCTTGTATCTGTTGTTATTATGGGCTTTCTGATGTAAAATAATTAATTATTATTTAAAAATAGGAAATTAAGTTGACTTTAAAATTACTGGTTTTGAAACATTTTCTGAAATATTTATCTTTGCTACTTGAAAAAATCAAACAGAAGCGAAAATTGTACACTTCTCAACAGCCCTCCACCTTTATATGATTTAGCCAGTTTTATAACTTTAAACTAGGAATTAACTTGCAAATGTAGGCAAAAGTGTCCTTTTAAATGATAAAAATCGATTTTATTCCGGAAATGTTGAATTTAACCCTGCCAACTTCTGGGCAGCTGTACAATTAGGTATTGGTCCAACATTATTAACAAACTATTGCGTATGGCTTAGAACTTTTCTTTGTCGTACTGGAAACACAGAATATTTATCTTTCACTCTTAGTTCGAGTATTATGGATTTCAATAAGTAACCATTTGAAAGCTCTCTTCTGTCAAAAATTTCGGTTCATGGGTTACCATCTGTTAATTATAATTTGTTGGATATAAAATCGATAAATAATTTATTTAATATTGTAAAATTAATTAGTTGCTTTAATGATTGCCACTTTCTTCTTTTCACTTGTGTCCTTAAAAGAACTTGAAGCCATTATTAATATTAACAATACAACACAAAATTAAATCACATCAAATTCAAGTAAACTATTTTTGAATAACAATATTTTAATAATGAAAATGAACAAAAATCAGTGTGGCATTAAAAACTAAGTTATCAACGATTAATAAATACACCGAATTTAAAATGTTGATCAAATAGGAATTCCTCCTCAAAAAAGTCATTAAATGTTAGATAGATGTATTTTTTGTATTGTTAACAATTTTCTGAATATTTTAAAATCTTCTACAGCTATCCCAAAATATGAATTCTTTAATGACTATTAAATTACATTTCTTTTTTCTAACCACCTTTGCATTCGAACACTTCTAAAAGTAATGACAGTTCGCGAAAAATAACAAAGGAAACAAACCTAAACTTGTCAAATTCCTATTTGAAATGTCACAAACTTAAAAGTTTTTTGGATTCAGAAAATTACTTAATGTTAAAGTAGCCATTTGGTTAGTTCAACTTAAAAAAAAAATTCAAGAGGTCGTAAGATGCTATAAAATAGTTTTTAGCGATCTAGTAACACATCACGAGCCTGAATTATTTCAATTGCTAGTTGAAAATAATTTTGAAACCTTTCACCAGATTCAAAACACTGGAATTATATTCACACCAGTTACTTCAATGGTACTCGCACTTCTAGCCTTGAAAATCGACTAAAAATACGACCTTGAAATTATAGTTCTCAATGCGTTTTAAATTACTGTTTATCATTATTGCAGTGGGTTTGAGATTTTAGTGTTGAAAAATAAACTGAAAAATAAAATCTTGCTTTATTAAACTATTTCGAAAGTAAATGTTTGAAAAATGTAAATTTGTAATCAGACCTGATTGATAACGTTCTCTTCAAAATTATATGAAAAAAACTGTATTTTTCTAAACGAATCACTAAAGTTGCTCAAATAAATCAGTTCGAAAAACATCCTAATTTTCCTAACCACACAAAGTCTAAATCTGTTCGAGATTAAAGCCGTCCATGGTGTGAAACAAACAAACCCTGGTGCATGAGACACCAGATTTTCCCAAAAACCATCATGAGATTTGTTTTTAAGGTTGTTATTCAATCAGGTGAAAATTGCCGCCTCTATTTGCTACTTAACGAATGAAGAAATAACAAAAAACACCCGCAAAGAAAACACTTAACACATTTCCCACACCCGTTTCCACTTGAATTCTGCATACTACTCGTATGTATGGATATAATGGATAAAAGATAAGAATTGAATTCCCGAGTCAACTTTTCACCACATGTGAGATCTTGAGGTGATGATGGCACAAGTGTACCTATATAGAAAACCTGCGCAACCAAATGGCGTAAGATGTTTATTATTAAAAATTTGTTATTTCAACACCATCAAAATGTGATTGGTTTTTCAAGAATTTATTTAGATTTTCATTTTCAATGATGCTGGAATCACATCACATGAGTATATGAAAAATCCCGTGTGGCGTGCGTTTGCGCATCTGCAAGGGATTACCTGAAGGAAATATTCCCGAAATCCCGCAAGGAATGTAGGTACTTTCCTTCCATAATCTCCTTCTGGTGTTTATTTCCACGCGTTGGCAGAAAAGAGTGAAGTGAAGATTTTCCATATATTGACATCGAACCAAAGTTGCGAAAAAAAAACAACTTCAAAAGATTTTATCGCGCTCGGAAAAAGTTCCGAATATCTTTGACATTCCGATACGCAAAGATGGCGGCGGCGCTTTTGAAGATGTCATGATGACATTAATTAGTACTTCCATTTACGCGGGTAAAACTACTTTTTACGGTTACTTGTTTGACACACTGCTGATAAGAAGCCTCCAATCCAACCCAAACCAACCAACCCATCTGCAGGCTGGGCCTCCCTAATTATGGCGGCTTGTATCTTATTAACACTTTGATCAGTAACACACAATAAGACTATCAAAATTGGATCTGCAATCAGTCTTGTTTTGCTTGTTTTTATTTTTGTTTACTTTTATTAGACTGCGGCAATCTCTAGATATTATATGTATGGGAATGTGAAAGGGGTGTGCTTGCCAATGATATTATCTTTAAAGCTTGATCAGCCGTCATAAAAGGCGGCAAATTAAAGTTAACACACAATATTTTATATTCGAAACCTGCCTCACCTTCTTTATTAATAAAAAATATTAAATTAAAAAAAGCATTACGCAGTTTAATCAGAATTTGCAATGCGCATTTTAACTGCAAAATAGCAACTTTGTAAAAAAAGAACATTATAAAAATTTGAGGTGAGTTTTATGGAATATTTTTATGTTATTAATTTAAAAGGCAGTTTAATTGATAAAATGTATTACCGTAAAAAATTTACCATCGATGACGTACTTTGGGGTTTTATTCAATAGTAGCTGACCCAGCAGACGTTGTTGCACTCTTTTTATCTGTGTTTTTTTTTTTTTGTCAACAGCTACAAAGGACTAAATAAATATTCTATTCTGTTCTTGTATATATTTTTTTTAAATTGTCTCTAAAATTTCATAAAAATAAATTCTTTGATTTACTTTCACTAGGATTCAATCAACAACAATCAAAATTACTAGAAAGAATGGGTTATCCGTTTGACTTGTCAAATTATTAAAATTACTAAATATTTTGATTTAAAAAGAATGGCGCACTATTTATTAGTTTCCTTAACTTTTAGTTATTTACTAGATACATTCGTAGCTTCTGACATATCGAAATAAAAGTTCTATTTTTTAGATTTAGGTTTGTTTGTTTTGTTTTTTTCCGTATATCCACCTGCCACTTTTTTAGACATGTTCAGATGTCTGTTCATAAACCATTTCTGAAAAGAAGACATTTTGTATTTTTAGTAAAGCTATTCAATTGTTAAATATTTAGATACAAATCTTCTATAAGCAAGTTTATGCGACTGATTCCAATGGAATGAAACGTTTAAATATATAAATATAAGTACAATAAACCAAGGCAAAAAAATAGCTTTATTATATGCCTTCCAATGAGTCTTTCAATTTTTAGCTGTCAAATTAAAAAGAAACCATAAAAACTGAACCATTTACCATAAAAATTGGAACGAACAATTAGCCAAGGTTGTGACTGCAATAAAATCAAATATAAAACAGCGCATATGAAAAAATGAGATTCAAATTTTTTTAAGGCACATCCACCAATTTTTTCGCTGAAAATTTAAAAAATAAAGAAAATGTTACACTTAAGAAGTTTCGAGGTTTATTACTCTAGGGCATGTACCGCCGCCTTCGTAGTCGTCCATAATAAAAATGTGGACTATTTTAAATATAAAGACAAAGCGAAATAAATATTTCAAATACCTAGCAGTTTTTTTTCAGAATTTTTTGGTTGGTTCTTTATGGTGTCAAGTATTGGGAACTTGTGTCGTTAAAAAATGTCCTAATTCGGTAGGTAAGTATATAAAATGTTTCTAAATTTTTATTACTGTAGTTTTTTTTGGGCTATTCGCTTGTTACCTGCAAAGGGCAATATTTTTGAACTGCTTTATTGCTACAATTTAAAAATGTCACAAAAACCATTTCAATGAATTTAACATTATTTCTTAAAAAATCATTGAACTGAAAATTGAAACAAAATCTGCTCAAAATGCTTGGGTATTCAAAAATTCGTTTGAATATGCACACAACCGCGAATTTACTTTAACTATTTTTAAGTTTATCAAATAGTAAAAAATAATTGATAATTTATTGTTCATAGACTTTCATAAAGTTAGTAATGAGTTCTTATTACTAACTTTATGAAAGTTAGTAATAAAATACCATTTGGTATTTAGGTTATTTGTTATACAACCTTTTAAACTTCAAAAGTTGAAATTCGTATATTGACATCCGACTTTTGACTTTCATTGACAAGTCTTTTAATATTTTTCAAAGTTTTTCTCCGTCTTTTTTTTTTCTTTGAGCAAGTAGAGTTCAAAAATAATGATTATTCATTCATTTCGATTACAAGAAATCGGTTTATTTTAATTAGTTGTAATTATTGTAAATGAAAAATATAAACTTCGATTACTAGTAATTGTAATTAAAAAATGCACTTGTTATTATAACGTGTAATTGAAAATCGTAGTGAGTTAATTTAAGTTCTTAAGGGAGAGCACTTTTGAATTAAAGTCAAGTCAATTGATATCCTTATTTATTTATTATTTTAAAGCAACAAACATAAAAGAACATAAATTATTTTGTAAAATCACAACAAAAATAATATTCAATTACATTTTTGTGTAATGATTATACTGGATAGATGTTATCGTTGCTACTTTTTACTTCATTACTTTTGCTGACAATTACCTACATTTATGTTATTAAATTTGCAACTAATTTATGCTTTTGAATAACATGTAATTAGTAATTAAAATTATTCATTTATATTTTAAAATAATTGAAAAAGTTCATAGAGATTTAAATTACAAGTAATTGTAGTTTATCTTTTTTAATCATTTTTTCCAAGTCTGTGAGTAATTATATTAAAGTTAATAAAAAATCAGATATTTACGGAAATATACATATATGCACATTAGTAAAATTTCTCAATTTCTCACATTTTTTGGTATTGTATAAAATTTGCCTTCAAGATTCAGGAGAACAATTAAATAAGTTAAGGAGTTTTGAAAACCACTTATCTGCACATTTTTTGTTTTGAATAACTTGAAGAATGAATATTGCTGTTTTCTTAAATTTTCAGAATTGTTAATGTTTTTCAAAATTATTGAAGCTAAAAAAGCGAGGTATTGGTTCCAGGTTAAGCCGTCATAGGGATAATATTTTTAGTTGAGAGAAATATCAACAAAATATGTTAAGCTTTATTTTCACGCTACTTCCAAATATTGAGTGGAATTTTTGTCTCAAAAGATTTCAAAACAAAAATATCAGAGCAACGCAAAAATGTCCTCTAAACATGATATCCAAAAATCTGTTTTTACTAAGATCCAACATTTTGAATAATCTAAAAGAATTGAGAAATATGTTTGCAGAAGCTTAATTAGTTTCTATAGTTATTTCCTTTTAGCTGAGTTTTTAGCGAAATTGAGAATGGACATTTCTTTAAATTTATTCTGACAAAAAATTCAAATTCATTCCTGAAAATAGCAACATGCTCTAAGTAATTGTACTAATAAATTGTTGAATGTAATGAATGTTTCGTATTTTCTATTAAATTTGGAAATATTATCAAATATTCTTCAAATTTTAAAAGTAGATATGATCAAAATATAAGAATTGAACTTGCCACCAAATTTAACAGTTTTAGATAGTATAGGTACCTAATTTATCTATCGGTAAACGCCCCAAATAAAATTTGATTACTGTATAGCCTCATATAAATTTTCGATACTGGACAAAAATAAAATGTTAAGGTTAATGCATTTAGCATTATTAAACAAAATAATTTCGTTATAAGCATTTTTTGGAAATGTCGATCGATTGATTAATAATTTATTTTCAGTCCTTAGAAAGTTATAATTTTGTTAAGCTCCCGGCGTGTCCTGCCTTAACTACCTTTTTGATTATTAAATATTCTGGCGACAGACCTTAATTAAAAATGAACACATTACCAATCAAAGGATAAAAAGAATCACAATATTTCTATTTTATTGTGTCATACATAAGGGTATATATAGACATTGAACAATTAGTATAGGTACTATCCTTATAATTAACTATACCATTACCACCTGCTTTCCTAGTAAAGAGAGGATAAATCAGACATTTATATTATCAAACCCTCTATAACCAGATGTTTGCTTTATAAAATAGAAAACACCCAATTGAAAAAAGAAATGCAAAAAGGACCTAACTATAGATACGACTACCTATCAAGGTAACCTAGCTAACCTAACCTATAGCTATTCAATTCATCCCCTTTAGAAAATGGAAAAGTGAGCAACACACATAAAACAACAAGACGTCAGCAGCAATTTTGAAGTCTTCCTAAGAAGCGACACGTGGAATTAACAAGGATAACATAAAACAAACAAAAAACAATCATCGCTATAGGTATCCTCGCATCTAACCGCAAAGCCTGTACCTCATACATACATAGGTAAGGTATGTATTTAAAAAAAAAGAGGGTTGAAGAAGCAAAAGCAGCAGCTAAAACTTCCAGGTCCCAGGATAGGCACATCCAGGGTAAAAACAAAACGCGCATCTTCTTCGTCGTCGTTGTTATCATCGTCAGCAAACGTCAACCATCAAGTCAACCCCTATAAAACTCACCACACACACATTTTGTCTGTCTGGTTCTGGCCTCTCATCGTCATCACACGACGCTGATGCTGAGCTGATGTAACCCAAGCGTGTGTACGAGAGACGATACGAGTAGGTATTATATGCGTTGCCACCATCAGCCTCAGCCACCCGGTTCAGTTGTCGATCCAGGAGCCCAACAGTTTCCACTGACTTACCATCCAGCAGGCAGCGCTGGCCAATCCCAGCTCGAATCGTCTCATTGTTTGCACTCAGGTAGGCGGATCCCAGTCACCATCTTTACTGAAAGCCGTTCGCTAGCCCTCGCACACACTCTCGCCAAGGCACACCAACAACCCCCACCACCGTGAGCTGAGTGCCTTTAAACGGGTCCGCAACTGCCGATAAGTAGTTATTACTGAGCAAGATACGACAGCGGCAAGACACGTTTTCATTTAGTCCATATTCACAAGTCACGGTATCCGACAACGACGAAGAGTGCGAGGAGAATTCTACTTCAGAGATACTTTAACGTTTAACCAAACCAAAACCACAGATAGATACTTTTTTGTCGTAGCGTCGTACGTCGTTTGTATACGCTCCGCTCTGTTTTCGTTCGAGGGTTGTTCTGCCATCATTTTTGGAATACATTTTCAGTTGTGCATCTGAGTTCGTTGGGAACGTTTGTTACAAGAGAAAGAAAAATAAATTTAAAAAATAAATACGCACAAACATTTTGAAGTGAAAAGTGAAGAAACAAGAAAATCAGTGTTTTACGTGAATTCGAAAAAACAAAAATCAATCCCGTCAAACACGCATCAAAAAATTAATTATGTCATCTGCATCTGCCTCACCAATTAGCAACATCACAGTCGACGAAATCCACATTCGAGATCAAGGTAAGTTCTAAAAGAAACAGTTTTAACAAGTGACAAGTGACTAACAAAAGTTCTCCCCCCTTTGTTCTATAGATTTCTCCCCGGAGTATATCACAATCAAAGAAGAACGCTCCTCGAGTATTTCACCGATTTTAACGCCACCCCATACGCCGACGGAAGATCGCATTCGAAAGATCCAACACAGTCCGCTATACGAGATGGAACAAATGCGACACCACCATCATCATCATCATCAGCAGCAGCTCCAACACCAGCAACATTCACAACCGCAGATGCAGTCGGCACAGCACCCCATGCACTATCATAGCGTTCCAGTGCCGCTGCATCAGCAGAACATCGAGGCCCATCAGCAGGAGCAGCAGCACCGTTTGTGGTTGCAAGCTCAAATGCAGCAAGCCCAACACCAACACCAACAACACCAGCATCAGCAGCAACCACACCAACACCAGAATTACCCTTCCATGGTGTACAACCATCAGGCTTCGAGTGGGGTCAGCATGGAAGCTGCCCAACACCAGGCTTTGCTCATGAACCAATGGATTCGCAGCGCTGCTCTGTACCAGCACCAGCACCTACACATCAGACCCTACCCGGACATGCAGCGAATGCACCCAGCCGCCCGAGTGATGGGAGGCATGCCCCCAATGAAAATCGCCGGGCCCAACGGAACCAGACCAAAGAAGCAGTTCATTTGCAAATACTGCAACCGTCACTTCACCAAGTCCTACAACCTGCTCATCCATGAGCGCACTCACACCGACGAGAGGCCCTACTCGTGCGACATCTGTGGCAAGGCATTCCGCCGCCAAGACCATCTTCGCGATCACCGGTACATCCATTCCAAAGAGAAACCCTTCAAGTGCACCGACTGCGGCAAGGGATTCTGCCAATCTCGCACCCTCGCCGTCCACAAAGTCACCCACCTCGAAGAGGCACCCCACAAGTGCCCCATTTGCAACCGCACCTTCAACCAAAGAGCCAACCTTAAGACTCACATGCAAAGCCACAGCATGCCCGAGCAAGAAACCCAAATCCAAGTGGACACCAAAGTTCCCTCGCCGGTGCTTGACCTCTCCCAGAAGACCACCATTAGCCCGCCAAAGAGGGCGCTGGGCTTCACAATCGATGAAATCATGAAGAGATAAACCCCCGACGCGGTGGTCTTCCCATTAAACACGGAAGACAGTGACGGCTTCAAATTCGAAACCAAAGCTTCCAGTGACCTCATTGTTCCTGTTGTTTGGTTCATCAATATGCCAATGCCAACGAGTTCGCCGTTAGCCTCTGCATCAACTGCAACCTCAGACTCAGCCAGGCGCTATGGAACGTTAAGAGACGCCCCCGAGCTCTTCCACCTGAATTGTAGCGACAACAACAAAAATAATTCGACACCCAACTATGCCAAAGTTTTTATAACGAGTATTATATGCGATTATAGCTGTTTTAGATTTATAGCAACTTGTTTATTATAAATTATAATTATTATATTAATTAGTACCTTAACTAACGGCGGGCGGATCACTCCCCCCCTCCACACACACACAGCTCGCCAAGACTGATTTAGCTAGAACTAGAAAACCTTTAGATTTTTAAGTAGTAACAAATTATTAAGCCCAATATTTAGCTCGTAAGTAAATATACTAAAGAGAAAAAGAAAGAAAATTGTAGTAAATTATTATTATTATTATATTATCATTATAATAATTATGGCTCCCATCCCGTTTAATTGAAGTACCTCTTGTCTCTTGTCTTGTGTATTAATGTTTACCTTTACCGTTTGAAACGGCAACGAAACATTTGCAGGTACAAAAACATCAGATGAATGTCAGAAAATATAATAAAAAAAGCAAATCAAATGCAAAAATAACGGAAAATACCTATGTAGTTCTTTGTTTAATTTGTTTAAACTTTTAAGGTTGTAGATACTAGCGTACGAGATATGACTACGCTGACGACGACGAAAACGCATGGACGGACGGCAGCGGAAGCTATGTTTTTTGATCGTCAGACCTGAGAGTCTGAGACAGTAAAGGCAATCCGCCCGCCCGCGCGGTGAAGGTGTGTAATCATATAAAACAAATATATTCTCTGATAACACAATGTTATTTGATTCTTGAGTTTTATGATTTTTATTTTTCGTTGAGTTTGAAGATATACTCGTACATACCCAAGAGAAAAAGTATCTATAAAACTCTACTTCTCTATAATCGAGCACTTCGGTTAAATGATATGAAGATATTTTTGCGGACTGTTTTAGTATTAGGCGAGTTGGGAATCCAATAACCTAGCTGATAAAGTCAGCAAAACAATAGAGTACTTAGAAATGCATTGTTATAACTAAAGAGACTTAATAAGACGTTAAAATATACATTTCATAGAAGTAGACATTATTTGAATTAATTTTTGAAGTTATAAGTTTAAGTTAAAAATTTGGCTTCGATGTAAAACACCTAAAATATATCAAAAAAAGTTCAGAAACATTTCATAATAATAAAAGCAGAAACTTAAAACAATGTCTTTGACCAGCTGACAAAAGTTCCCGGTTATCACCAGAGTTTAAAGATGTTCAGTGATTTGTTACCAAGGCGTCGAAAAATACTGAATTTCTTTTACGATTGTTCTTATTAAAATACTAATATTTTTAACCACAAATAAAGACACAATACATGAAGTTAGAAAATGAATAATATATGAACAAAAATTAATAGTTTTCAGTTACAAAAATAAGTGGAAGAAACTACATTTTTTAAACTTTTTTCTGACCGTTGAATAAGAAATTGAGACAGTGGAAAAAGTTTGAGTTTTGATATTTTCGGGAATTTGCGGTTTTTTAAATAATAATAATAAATAATAATAACCATGGTTAACAAAATCTATTTTAAATTAATAATTAGTTAATTAATCTTTGTTTGCTGGTATACCTACTATTACATTGTGTACATTTTTCATTACAAACGTTACTGCGAACTAAAATGCAATGCAGGACTTTTCGTATTTCTTTTGGGCCATCAGTCACTATTTGGGGGCACATTTGTATTTCACAATAAAACTAAATTCATTTAATTTATATATATTTAAACCAACATATCTCTTACATTTCGTTTAAGAAAAATTAAATTTCTTAAATTCATAAACATCTCTTTGCTTTCAGATGTTAAATAAATATAACTTCACAATTTTATACTACTGTCAAGTTAGCACTAATTTTTTTCGGAATTTAAAAAATTGAGTATGCAATTAACTGTAGCTTTTCCAATTTTTTATTTTTACGTAGATTTTTTTTAAAGGGGGCATGTAGTGTTAACTTAACTTCCTGAGTCCTGGCATAAAACAAGGGTATTTGAAAATGTAACGATGCAATTAATTGTATCTTTTTTGTTTAAAATGAGTTGTGGAAGTTTTTGGAATTTTTTCTTTCCACAACTAATTTACAACAAATACGAGTAATTGTCAACTAATTGCGTACTTGGTAGTGCTATCTTGATATCAACCTAGCACTACATACCACTTTTTTTTTTAAATCGTCACTTTTTTCCACGACTAATTTACAACAAAAAAGCTATAATTAACTGCATACTCAGTTTTTTTAAATTTCGAAAAATGCAGTACTAACTTGACAGTCGTCAATTTTATTGAATAACATTTTAAATTTTGTTCGAGTTGACTCGGAAAAGTAAAGTACGCAAGTGCGATTGCGATAAAAATGAATCTGCGCCCTTTTTTGGCAGTATACAAGCTAAAACATTATTTTGACTCATTCAGCTTTTCTGTCCACTTCATAATCTTTAACTTATCATTGAAAACAATCATTGGATTTTTTAGACATGAGGATTATAACGATCATTTAAAATAATGTCACTGTAAAACGATTTTGTTTAAATCAATAATCAGCTGTTTATTGAAAGTAATTTCATTATTTAAATAATAAAATTTAACTAAGACAAAAATTAAGTAGCTAAACAAAGAAATTTTTTATAGTTAAACAAATTCTAAAACTTTTTATCTTTCTTTAATCTCGAAACTAAATTTTCAGTATAAGAAACCTCTTAAACTGATTTTGTTTTAACTGGAGAAATTTAAGCTTGACATAAGTTGGATCTCTAAATACACGTAGTATTTAATTTTATTTTGAAAGAAATGTTTCTTTGATAAATTAAACAAAAAAGATGTGTAGCTAAAGGTCATCACCACTGTTTAGTTTTTTCTCATCGAACGCGACCCTAGGAATTAAACAAAATTGTTAAAAATTTAACTTAACTAAGACTTAGAAAATATTAAATATTATATAAATATTCATCACATTGTGGATCATATTATTTTTGTTTTTACTTCCGATCACGGTGCATATTTCACATAAATCAAATGTTTCAATACCTAACAAAGTATCATCACCAAGTTTGGGGTCTCTTCATTCACAAAATTTTTCCGAGGCTCCAGTAAGTATTTAGAACTAATCCACACTCTCAACGATATCCATGATATGTGGTTCATTCTAAAATATAGTTAGGTTAACTAGAAGAAAATTGAGAAATTAAAAAGTTATTTTTAAAGCATTTCTTTTTTAAACATGGAACTCCTCTAAAAATGATAAATACGTTTTTTGTTTCAGATCTCTCTGGCAAAAATCTTAGATCCATCAAATGTCAAAACTATCTGTCGAATTAAAGCTGCCATATCTGCTCACCAGAAGTTTGATGAAATTTAATTAGTTAAGTTGCTATAATTGTTATCTTTTCAATGATAAACAATGTAAAAATGTAAATAATTTTTTCCTTAAGCCTTAGTAAATTAAAAACGGCATCACATGGTATGGTTACCCTGATGCCTTAGTTAAGGAATTTATAAATTTAGTTTGTAAGTTACTTCAATAAATAAATAAACCTTTGGTCATATTGGCAGCTTTTTCTTTAAGCTAACATTTTAAGACTAAGTTTTTACAAAGACATTTGTTATAGCCCTGGTCCAGATCGTGAACCCTCTTATATTTTGAAAAAATGCGCATCCTATTTATCCTATTCTCTTCATATTCTTTTAAACGAATGGCTCAAATCTTCGTGAAATTTGGAACATTTCGTTTATAACACCGATACATAAAAAGGATAGTAAAAATGAAATACAAAATGTTCGTCCCATTGCAAAACTGTCCATCATCCCTAAGTTATTGGACTCCATTATTTGTTAAGTCATATTGTTTAATTGAAAGTCTATAATTTGTGACAATCAACATGGTTTTGTTCAAAATAAGTCAACAGTTACTAACCTCTTTCATTTCATTTCTTTTTGTTTAGATTCGTTTGAAAAACGGAAACAATTGACTGAGTCTTTACAGACTTCAGTAAGGCATTTGATAAATTGTGCCATAAAACATTAACTTCCAAACTTAAATCCCAAGGCTTCGACGATAAATTTGTTAGTTGGATTTCGTCGTACTTATATAATAGATCATACAGCCTAGGTTTAGGAATGAGCGGTCATCATATTTTTATACCAACTCTGGCGTACCACAAGGTAGCCACTTAGGACATTTACTGGTTATTTTGTACGTTAATGACTTACCTTCTATTATAAAACACTTATCTGTTTCATTTTACACTGGTGACATTCAAATTTTCAAACGTATTGTTTTACTTGACGACTGTTTACTCCTACAAGATGATCTAAATAGTTTTCGCGAATGGTGCTTTATAAGTAAGCTTTTACTAAACATAGACGAATGTAAATCAATGTGTTATACACACAAACAAAATGTTTTGACTTTCAATTATTATATCAATTAGAATCTTCTTATTTGACTAAACTCTCTACTTTTTCTGACCTAGAACTATATGACTATATTATTAAAAAAGCAAAAAAGACACTCGGATTTAAAATACGGTTTTCACATAGTTTTCGCGACCCTTCTATTCTTAAACTTCTTTATATATCATTTTTAAGACCAATATTGGAATATACGAGTAGCTGCATAATATGGGCTTCCTTTTATTCAGTCCATATAAACAGAAGGAGTACAAAGAATATTCATGGGCTTCTGCCTCCGTTTCTTCCCATGGTCCAATAGGCTCGAACATCGACCCTACAATCATAGGCTCACGCTCATAAATCTCCCACCGCTTTCTAAACACAGAGGGCACATTCAGCTGTGCTTTATTTTAAAATTAATCAATTGGAACAATTAAAATTTATTTATAGCCGTTCAAGTATTAGAACCCAAGTTTCCTTACATCCTATATCAAGTAGATGTATTATGGCAAAAACAATCCCCTCAACCATTTGATTTCAGTTTGCACCAAGTATTACTTTTCGGTTTATTCCGTAAGCGATGATTTTAAAAGTAAAACATTTAAAGTAAATTTTGTCAACACTTCAGTCTAGCCTTTTTTTTTGCAAATTGCTTAAAGCATTATAAATATATCAATCTAAGAATAAATGTAATATCAATCTTAAGTTCTAACGTTAGTTTGTTTAACAAATTCAATAAATAAATAAATAAACTTAGTTTTTACAAGAAAAATCCAAATTACAAATTTCTCCACCCAAATATTACAACAAAATGTTTTCGACAGTTTTTCCATAGACAATAGGTCTATAGGTAATAGACCTGTAAGTTTTGGTATTAGTTTTGGGTTTAAATCTACAATTAAACCGTACAATTATTTCTTATCTCCACACCTTACTTAAGGTATTTTTTCGGAAGTGTAAACATTATTTAAGTGAAGTTCTTTCAGAATTTTTTCATATATCTTATTTTTCTTGACTGTTTGTGGAAATCCTTTAAAATGGTCTATAGTATTGAATCTTGACACTGTTTAGTTTACAACAAAAACAAAATTAAAACTTAACAATGTGTAGTGCCGTTTTCTCACAAAATTTCAACTTCTAGGATTTTGAAAATAAATATTTGTATTGAGAAAAATCTTGAGGCTGCAATTTTGTTTGCCGAAACTGTAATTCAAAACCAAAAGCCATGCAGCTAAGTGTTTATTAAGTTTGCTTTTTTAAATAACGAAAAACATAGTTCTTATTTAACAAACCTGATTTTTTGTCCCAAAAGCAGTTCTAATTAATATTAATAAAACATGAAACTTATACATTATAGGACATATTAATATAATTTTTAACGACTAAAATACCGAATCGTAATAAAGGATTCAGAATCGATAATAAATGAAAAACCCAAATATTCTGGCTGAATTTTGATTTTTTAAATTGCTGATATGAACAAATTAGCTTACATTTTTCAATGATTATTTTTTATATATTCTTCTTAATGCTAAAAACATAATGTTTATATATTTCGTCAAATAATTACTTACTCTTTTGTCTGTATATTATGTACTCTTGTGTATAGTAACGATTTCGTTTCGCTTTATTTGGTCCCTCCACAAAATTGCTTAGTCGATGACAAAGCACATAAATTAGATAAAGGAATAATAACTCTACAAGGTCAAACGTAGGTAATAAAGAAATATACATAAATACAAAATTACGGTACATAAAGGTAATGTAGATAGGATAGGTCTTTAATTTTCTACTCTGATTTGTTTTTGAAAATAACATACAAATATTTCGTTTTGTTTGGTTCTAAGAAATACTTACCTAGTTTTATAGGAAGTGTTTTGAATTAATATAATAACACTGGTCAACAAATTAAATTTTTCCTATGGTTTTGAGGACCTTATTCGAATCCGACTTCAAAATAGACTAGATATAACTTTTAGAAATTCGATAAAAAAATTTTTAGACTGTGCAAATACATGAAGTAGGTTTGTTTTTCAAATAAATAAATGATGATTTTCTAAACCCATAATCGCTGTCTTCAGTATTATGTTTAGATATTTTCAGTATCATATACTAAAATATCCTCATTAGTTGTTAGTATTCCTGTGTACTACAGATGAATTCATCTTAACAAGGTTATCACATCATAAATTTTTAAAAGATAGATTAAAAAAAATATAAAAACAATGTTGACAATAGGTGTTTTTAAAATTGAGAATATAGCAAATATCATAACTCAGATTCTGAATCATCCTAAAAAAATAACTATTAAACTATGAAACCAAAAAATACATTTTTTTTTCAAAACTTTATGTACCTATAGTCAAATGAAGACTCATAAATCTCATAACTAATGAGAGTTTCCGAAAAGCAAGTGATATACTAAAGTGATTAAAATTACATCTAAGAAAATTATATAATTAAAAAAACAATAATCAAACAATTTTCTTAAGAACTATGTTACTATGTAGTGTTTAACTTTAACCTAAAAAAAAATAACATTTTTAAATGGGTATACTTAAAAAAACGAAATTTTGAAATTTTTCGACGTCTCAAGGTCCCTATAATCTAAATAAAATATTTTTAGAGAGATGTCTGTGCGTGCGTATGTTTTTTTATAAATCAAAAAAACTGAAAAATAATTGTCACCTGGAATATTTTACTACCAAAAATAATTTCACCTCCAAAATAATTTTATGCAACCAAGAATAAAGTTTTTGACATCTGATAATGTTTTGAAAAATCAAATTGACAATTTTCTTTCAAGAATAAAAAACCTAAAACAAAACATGACTAAAAGTTGTTACAAATTGATTTTCAACTCTAACATTTCTTAAAAATTTAAAATATCGGCTTTAAACTAATTTCATCATATAGAAAATAAAGTTTTCAACATTCAGTTCAGTTTTATAAAAATCCAACAGTCTTAGAGAAATCAAATCAATACATGTCCTTATATAAGAAATACAAACTTTCAAGAAATGTTATTTAATTGGTAACAATTGATCGACTTAAAACCTCGTTAACAAAAATAGATCTCGAATTTAAACTAGTTCATCACATTTAAAATATTTTTATATGATTTTTTAGAAAAATTCAACTGACTAATTTTTTAAGAAAACCCAGAACTTACAAAAATAGCAAATTATTGGAAAAGCGTTTCTACTCAAGTATTAGTAGAACAAAGAAATATTTGACATCAAAATATTTATCTTACACAAAATATTATTTTGAATATTTTGTTAAAGTTTTAAGTTAAAAAAATTGACAGACGTGATGGGAAATTATCAGTGTGGGTGGTTGCCCTGCCCCTTTTTCTTGTTAGATTTATTCACATAATTTTTATAATATGGACTTTTTACGAAAAACTTTGTTTTGTGTTTCAAAATATAAAAGAACACATAGATATGAATCGTCCAGAATTTTGACATCAAACAAATTTTGTAGTACAGTTATCTGTCTCCCTTTTGATTAACTACTTTTTAAAATTAGATTTTACTTAAACACAACACTGATTTTGTTTTTACAAATTGATATAGATGTCTATAAATTTGGTCTACCAAAATATGAAGGTATTAAATCCTAAACCCAAAAACAAATCTTAGTTATCTTTTGTTATCAATTTGACTGTTTTATTTTTAAAGGTTTAAAAGGGTTGCCTGCTTCAGCTTCGTAGATATATGCTGCAGACACACCCATTGTTCTTAAGTGCGCTATGCATTGGTAAGTTTGATTTTTGTTTGCATTTTTATGCAAATCCAGGAGGATTCTTCAATGATTTTCACAGCAGTAGTGTCACTCCTAAATATTTCTTGTATACATACAAATATCAACAAAAAAGAAAAGAGGAAGAAACTGCTGCACCCACAGTGTGGCTTACCAATTTGAATCTCGAATAGTTTGAAGGCGGAAAGACGAACAATGCGTGCTGTAGGTTTTCCAGGAGCGAGTATTGTCCCTTTTTTTGAAAATTCTAATGGGATCTATCTGTCCGGACGTGATGTCATGATTTTGATGGTGGACCAGCCAGCATCACAACCATTATATACCACCCATGGGTCAAATGCCATTTCACAGCAGGAGGTGAGTGCAATTTGTGTTTTACCAAACAATTAAGAGTCTATATCCTTATCAGGATACATATCAACATAAACATACCCTAAAAATACCTCTATAGCCCATGTTCTCTAGCCAGCATTAGGCAGGACAGGTAAGTGAGACAAAGTGTGCCCTTGGTAGCTGATGCCAAAAACTAGAAACTAAAAACTAAAATGCATGCAGATTTCTAATGTTTTTATGTATACAAACAAATGACAACAAGACCAGGATGAGCCTTTGTTCCTTTACCAAATATGCTGGTGTTGCATTGAAAGGATTCTCTCCGCAACGAGGGTGGTAATTCGTCTCGGCAGGGCAGGGTTGCTGTCCTGTATAGACTCCTTAGTTTCTTCCTTTTTTTGTTCTTTGCAATGCATTCATCAAGATGTCTTGCTGATTTCTAAAAGAATAGACACGTTCGCAACTAATGAGGGCAAACAACAAATGTCCTCACATTGTGGCAGTGATGGCATGCGTACGAGTTTGACAGACGTTTTAATTATCACGAGTATATACTCGTACCTATGGGAAAGGTGATATTGAGATGGATGGCTACGACAACAGCTTGCTCTTCCAAAAGACTGTCATTTGTTGGGTTACCCTATGGAAGATAGTCTGTTTTTCTAGTATTTACTCGCTTATTTATAGGAATGATCATAAAAACTTGCTGAGGCAGTGTTCGTGGTCGTCGTTCTAATCGTCCCACCGTTCGGTCCGTACGTCTGTTCGTCGGAGTCGTCTATAAATGAAGGTATATATGGTTCTTATCTGGGTTTTGATTAACCACATGTATAATTTTGATGACGGGGATGATCAAAGCGACTTCGGCGGAATTCATAATTATATTGAAGCCTCAAGTGCTTATTGAGTTAACAGTAGTTCGATTGAGTAAATTTTATTGCAATTTCCTCAGCCACTTTTTTATCTGGGGTGTCTTTTATAATGCTGATATGGGAATGGCTGTATAATATAAATTTTTGTTTTATTCTTTTTTAACAAGTATATGTTTATAGTTTTTGTTTTTTATTATTATATATTTTTATTTTCTAATAAAACAAGAGTTAAATGGCATAAGTAACTATATTTAAGATTATTAGTAGAACCTTAAGGTGCATTGTAGTTGCTTTTAAGTTCTTTATATGAATTTAGTTAATTCTATATTTAGTATACTAAAACACCAACGATTCAAATTCTAAGGTTCATTAGTTTCAATACATTTCACTTTGATATTTGGGGTTTTCACACAAGTTTTATAATGTTTTTGTTTTGTTATCATTTTTATAATAGTATTCATCGGCAGGAAAGAATATCGTATAAATATTGAATTGCTTTTGGGGACTATTGAATTCTACGATAAAATGCCTTACCTTCTGTTTACCTTTGGTCGTATTTTTATATAAAAAATTTTTTGGAACTCGTCCAATAATTGAACTTGAGAAACACACATATTTTCGAAAGACCATAATTTAGAAAGAGATGTATAGAAGAAAAAAAATAGACAGATACTTTATCTCGAATTTTAATTATTAGGAATTTGTAGCATTCCATTGGTAACTGCGATTGATTTATTGGATTGATAATTCTTTATTCATGAATGGAATCAAATCTGATAACTCGTTTCCGTTCACGTTGCCAAAAGATAATAAAATAAAGGTAAAGACCAGTTGGATTTTAGAACCAAATCTTAGGAAATAAATTAAAGAAATACAAATATAAATTATGTTTGGATCTTTAACGGCCAATTTATTGAAGAAGTTCTAAATTAAAATAAAAGCTTGATCTAGTAATTCTCGGTTTATCCATTGAAAACCATTTTAAAAATATTTAGAACTCGAGTATTTCTTCAGTCTTCACATCTATGTTTGTAGTACACTGTTTAAATTCATTTATGAGTTCTACAAATTTTACTCTAATTTGAATGAAACTAAATTCTAACTTGTTTTTGTTATTTTTATTGCACCCCATATATAGTTCTGACTCGCAATTCTGACATTTACGAATAGAATTTAAAAAAATCTTTCAGTTTTCGTTGAAGCGGACATTTATTTTAGAATTTTGTTTAGATATTTTCACTTTTTTCGAAATAAAAAATGTGTTTTTGGTAAATGTACACATATTCATGTTGCTCTGAACATCTTTACTCGAGTAAAGATCAAACAAAATTGGTATCGAGACGTGCAATCTCAAAAATTGTCAAAATTAACAAATGCTTGTGTTAATTTTACACTTTATGAAACTCTCAGCGTCAACTACGTTATACATTGTGAAGCTCCTATTTGTGACTTTTTGCCAAACCGTCCATGTTTATGTTTTTTCTAAAAATGTTTTATTATAACACATAAAATGTCCTTGTGGTCTAAAACTGGAACAATTCTAAAAATTAGGTATTTGGAGGAACTAAATACTTAGCTCAACCGAGTTCAAATATTCTAGACCCCATAATTGAAGGTATAATAGACCGAAGTTTTATCTTTTATCGAGATTGAATCAGAGTCCTTACGCTTGGAAACTTGATAAAGAAATGAATAAGAGCTCAATTGAGTTCTAATTTTTAAATAAACTGAGTTTTAGAGAATAGAACTTTGTCAAGTAATTTGCCGTAAATGTTCCTATTTTTATATTTTTTTTTTAATTTCTGCTTTTTGTCTTAGGTATCCAGCGATGCTATTTTAAGCATTAATTACAATGCTTTTTATTTTTAGTGTTTTTCTTTTAATATGGTAAGCCTTTTGTATGGATTTGAAATGTTTATCAAATTTGATAAAGTACGAGAAAATCTAAAGTGTTAAGTTTGATCATTTTTAGGAGATAGGCTCTTTTAGCCAGGAGGAAATTTTTTTTATTTTATTTTCCTGATGAGCGAAAAATCAATCATTTTGCTTTAAGCTACGTAAAAACTCAAGACTACATTAAAATTATTCATTAAAAACAGAATGCAAGCTTTTGAAAAGCAAAATCGGTTTTGAATGAAGGTAGCAGTACATTTTGGTTTTGACAGAGGACATTGAATGAGGTAGAGCATTCCACATTCGCAAAGTTCGACTTAAGAACAAATTTCTGTTACTTGTTTAGGTTTACTCAAGGGTATACAGATGTGCATATTTGAAGGCCTGAGTCTTACGGTGGGATTTTTAGACTGAAGGAAGGCAATTGTCTATTTGACGTAAATAAATTAATGTTGTTACTGGCACCAATAATTTTAAATGCTTAGTTTTTAATACTCTCCAAAAAAGTTAAGCAATTGAATGCAACACCAGCTTAAGGAAACTCAAACATCGGAAACTCTTTGAAAAATTAAAAAATCAAGAACTTTCGCTCTTTGTACGTTTTAGTTTTATTAAAATATGAAACTCGATGTTTACAAATTTAAAAAACTTTCATATCATTTTAGGCAAAAATCTGTGAAAAATATTATTTGTTTTAAAATCCCATAGCTGAAATAATATTATTGACTTGTTACCGTATTCAATAGATTCCATTTTAATTTTTCAATTATTGCTATCATTAAAAACTTACAGTAAGTTTTGATTCAAAATTGTTGTTTGGTTTTGTATTTTTAATTCATGTCGTTAAAAATAGAAAAGGAAGAAAAAATATTAAATTTAATTTATTTAGCAATCCTTTTTTTTTTTAATAAAAAATCATTATTGCATTTATTTTTATATTATTACGTTTCTTCCTTTCTTATACATATCTGAATTGGAATTTGAAATCTTACACTTAAGTTTTGGTAAGATTTATTCAATTACATTTATTTGAAAGAGTAACAATCAGTTTTAAATTAAAAGACACCTAAAAATCGTTATGAAAACTTCTTTTATAAACATTTTCTAGTCAGAAAAATCCTAGTTTTTGTGAAATAAGAATAAAAAAAAGTACAAATATTAATAGTGTTTAATGGAAAACACTTTAAATTGAAATTAACATATTTTTAATCAAATACATACATATGTATATGAAAGCATTACAATATTAACCCAGCCTACTCAGATATATGATATTTTGAATACATATGAAAAATGTTGAATTTTGTATTAACAATTGAATTTTTGACTGATTTAAATTTCACTAGAAGGAAAACTTAAAGATATTTTTCAAATCACTTAATAAAAACACGGTAAATTGACAAACGAGAGTAATGATCTTATTGAATTTAAAAATATAAACTAATGAACACTCGGGCGTATACGTACTTTTGTTTTTAAGTATTTATTATTTCAACCTAGGTTAGGTTGGGTTAGGTTACGTTAGATTAAAGTGGCTGTCCAAGATGGAAACGGACGCACTTAGGCCAGTTTAATGACCTATTGTGATACCACTTGAGGCTTTCTCTTAAGATAAATGAAACCAGTTTGAGTCCCTTACTAAACGTGAGAGGCTGATTATTAAAGAAAGAAGAATTCTCCTAGGTAATTCTTGCATTTTCGAGCCAGAGCAGGGCATTTACATAGAAGATGAAGAGTAGTTTGCCCCTCTTCCTCGTCCATACAGCTTCTGAAAAAGTCATTTGAGAATACGCCTAGTCGCGTGGCGTGTTTTCCTATTAAACAGTGTCCGGTTATGACACCTATTATCGAGCTTATATGCGATCTGCTTAGAGATAGCAAGCACCTTGAACTTTTTAAATATAGTGTTGGCCAGATGTTTTTTTTTGACCTGACACGTGGTGATGTTTTTCCACCTGGTGCCTGCCCCCCTCACAGCGTCTTGCATTACCAACAGTTTACAAGTAGCGATTGGTATTCCAATATGTGCCAACAGTGTTAGGATGGGCTGCACTGTACTGTTTTTATCGTATTTCAACCTAAGAAGTAAAGTTTACACAGTTCAGCAATCATTATAATTTCAAAAAAGACCTAATTATTTTTTTCACGATAGGATATCCAAAGTAGTTATACTTTTTTTTAATTAATTTCCAATGTTTGACTTTTTGAAAATTCATCTTCAACTTCTTCGCTTAATTTGCGTTTTATTGTTATAAAATGTGTGTTTTGTGTTGTTTTATGAAAAACCACTTAAATGTTCCTTTCTTTCACAGACAAGAAACAAAAAGCCTCATTCAAAATAAATAGAAAGTTTTATGTCCAACTTAAAAGAAGAACTTATTCAAAGTTTCATTTACGTAAGTATTCGCAATGGGGTAAAAATTATCAACTGGAAGGCATAATGTAAAATTATTAATCAATTGATAGATAAGATCGAGTAACAAAATAATCTACAATAAGTTCTAAAATTTGTCAACGTTTTATTCCGTTTGTGAACTAAAAAATAATCAATTACTTAAATTAAAAATAAAGAAATATGCGTCTAAGAAAATTGCAACAGAAGATATGAACAATTCATCAAAAAAGGTTCGAACGCTTCTTCCCATTTGTTTTAAGTTGAATGTTGTGTAACTATTAATTAAAACAACTTATTATTTTCAAATTCAAGGTTTGCAGTAAATTCAGTAATGAAATATTTAAAAATCTTGAAGTAACCAGTTGCAATATGACTAAGATCTTCAGCAAGTGTTAACCTTTTTCCACATGTGTACATTTATATATTTTTAAAGTTAACAAGCATTAGGTATCCATAAATTATTATCTATGTCAAAGCAATCAAAAAGCAAGTCTAACCAAATTCCATTTTTGTCTAATACTCATCAAAAAACCATCAAAGTGACATTTTGTGATAAAAACCTATGCATTTACATGCAGGAAGTTGTCAAAAATTCTTATGGTGGATCAGCGATAAAAGCCTCGTGAAGTGTGTTGGCGTTGTTAAAAATATATAAAAACACAGAGACCAATGTCTGATGTCTGCTTAAAGATAAAAATATTTCAGCATAATCCCAATTTAAAATGCGTGGTGTAAACCACAAAAATAAAAAACAACAACAAAAACAATAATAACCAAAACCAAAACCCAATCACGACGCCTATGTTGAATTATGGCACCAATTCACCATACCATAAGCAACTGTTACTGGTGTCCATTTAAAGTAGAGAATCAATAAATAATTTTTCTATTAAGTTCACATTTGTCCCACTGTTTCGATTTTGCTTAATTGCCTTGACAGCAGGAGCAGCTGTTGTCGCGGCAGTTATGGTTGTTGTGTTGTTTTCTTGATTCGACATTACGATACGATTGCGGTTTGATGGCGGTATTCGTATATCGGACCAAGACAGAACCTCTTGGTCTTATGGTCTAAGTCTTGGTCGTAACTTGGCTAACTGATTAATTGGAAGATAATTATGGATAAACGTCATAAACTCTGATGATTTTGATCAGCAGCAGCATCAGCAGCAGCAGTGTGGCGCGGGCGCAGTGATGGAAATAGCAATCTGCCAATTAGTGGGACAGCAGCACAAGCAGCCACCGCCGCGCCAAGCCGCGGGCAAACCAGTTTCCGAACTCTATGGAGGTGGTATGGCCTTTTTTTACGATTCTTTGGGCTATGGGCATTTTCCAAAAACGGAATTTATGTCAATTCTACAAGTCATTATGCTGGTTACCAGCAGCTTCACCAAACTGGCTGCCTGATCGGGAGCTATAAACAAAATGTATGCGCACTAAGCGTGGGTGTCTTCCCAAAACTGGTGGGAAGTAAAAAGGTAAGTGTGGAGAAAGCTATGATTTACCTAACTAACGATGATGCTCGTATAGATTTGGAATTAGGCCAATTTCCGGAAAGATCTTTTTCATATCACATCACATCAGAGTTCGATTGATACACCAAATGATGACCGACTCTGGAAAATAAGCAATAACGCTTAAGAATGGTGCGTGAAATCAAACCTCATGCACATCACAAATAGCCATTGTGACACCATTGTAGGTTTGTGACAGCTCACCTCTTGCACTCTTGATATAGTCTCTATAGATTCTTTGAAGAAAGCCGTTTCGTTATGCACCACAGCGCTGCTGATGCTGCTGCTGCTGCTTCCCTCTCATAATTTTCCGATTTCCCAGCCTATTAGAGCTGGGAATTGAGAATTGGGAATGCGTTTTGTTTGATGGGCGGCAAAAGGAGCAAACAAAGAGAAAGAAAGAGCTGACCTGAAACCTGACAAAGAAGTGACATGGCCAAAAAATTTACACTTTTCAATCCCACAAAATAGCGACAAATGCTCGTATGGTATAGATGTTGAAAGATACTGATTCTCATATTGAGCAGCAGCGTGGCAGGTACCTTTGTCGCACTTGTTCCCTATTGATGTGAATGTCTTTATTTTGTTGGCCCATACGACAACTACAACGACGACGGACGACGAAAATTGTTTGGAACGAATTGGCCTTTTCCTTTTCAAGCCGAATCTACTGTCTTAGGAGGAAGGCGCGCATTCAGCTGATGGTAATACTCGTAAAAAGTTGCATGATGCAGGTACACGCATCAAAGACAATATAACAATAGTTACACCTTAAACGTGTGCAGATTGATATATTGTTGGAAATAAATTATATCACTGCGTCAAGAAATCGAAATAAATGGGTTCTGTGCAAAGACACCTTTAAGTCTGGTGGATTTCGGTGTTTTTGCTTTGGAGCACTGAGGAATGGGACTGGGAATAGGATATGTTCAGTTTTCTGGATAAAAGGAAAAACAATAGCGGAATGGTCACAACGTTTAGGTGAACAAAACCTGGCTACTCCCATGCGCTTCATGGGTATACATATAGTAGGTCCTTTGTTCGTGGTCAAATGGGAAATTAATTGCACAGGTGTGGAAACCGTAAGTGGCTATAAATTGCTGATCTATGACTCCCCTTGCCGTAGATGAAAGTGAAGACAGTTTTTCGGTATTCAATGCATTTTTTTAAGATCCCTTAGCGCGAGAAGGTTTTTATATTGTTCTCTATTTCACTTTGAGTGTTTTAAGGGTGTGTCTACGGGGCTTTATTTCGTTTTCCATGGAATTTTAAGTATGATCGTGTAAACCTTATTACGACTTGGTAAAAATGCCACATAGTAAGTGTTAAAGAGATTCATCTTTTAAACTTAATCAATTCGAGCTTTATTAGTAAATTACAAAGCTTAAAACAGTTATTTTTATAATTTACTTTTCTTTTTAAATGTTACTTAAGACAAAGTTACAAAATTGCTGCTTTCACTTTAAGTGATTTCCTGTATCCCTATGACTTGTAAGTTTTTGACATTTCAAATTTATAATTTTGTTCCCATGATTTACGAACTGTCACTTTTTGGATTTGTTCAATGCGCCGATTATAATAAAATAGAATAAGAATTAAAATTTTGAATGAGCTTTAACTTTAAAATGTAAGTCTTTTTTCAAGTTTGACGTTCCAATGGTGTGAACGTGTGTTAAATTGAAATTTGCACTCACTTATCTTTTAATAGTCCTGGCTCCTTAAAAAATTATAGTTTCAAACAAAGATTTTAATAAATTTGAAACTACATTAATTCAATGTAATTAGGGTTTTATTAACTTCCAGTTTACAGTTATTGAAATCGGTCCACAAAAATGAAAATAAAAATATTTGTCATCAAAGAATAACCTTTTGACATCTGGTATACTTTTCAGAAGAATCAAAATGATAGCTTTAAAAATTTGACAACCTTAACAAATTCTTTTAAAAAATTATTAAAAATGATCTTCGACTGGCATATCTCAAGAATTAATAATGTCATTGACTTAATGTACCAAATGTAGAAAATAGGCTAATTTAACTTTCAGTGATTTACTCGTACCTTTTGTGTCGGCTTTTTTTTAAGAATTGTCACATTTTAGACGTGTTCAGATGCTCTAGTCATAATAAAAGGGGATTCATAATAAACTAATCAGCAAATGATTAGAATTTTGGAGGTATTATTGGATGTTGGGGCATTGATTCTAAATTTAAATTTGACGTTTGCATAATCTGATAGATGATAAAAGTAGATTTTGTAATTATTTCTGTTTTTTTTTACGCCGGGTTCGAAAAGAAAATATCTACATGTTTTTAAACAAGGATTTAAACATATTTTGAAAAGAAAATTAGTTGATGTTGCCAGGTTTTCCTTTTAAAATTAAGAAACAAAATCAAGTATTGAATCTCAGCAATTGCTTTCTGAAGAATTCTGTGGACATTTTTAAACCTCATTTCCGGTAAATCTTCTTTACGCTTTCAGTTTGGGAAGATTGGTGATTAGGGCAGATTAAAAACTCTAGTGCAATTTTATTATTTTATTTTTCGTATATGAATTCTCAAAATGGAAACAGAAGGCGCGGTATATCATCCATCGTGAGTGCATTTTGTGTCAGAAAAGACTGCATCTTATTTGCAGCAGAATCCCATTGGCTCTTTTACAAGCCCCTGGACATGGACGTTATTATTAAACCCATACTCGCAAACTTATTCACGACCGATGTAATATAATAACTGAATTGAAAGTTGCAATGTTATTTATGCAACGGCAAGCATGCATTCATTACATGCGATAATGATTCCACAAAAATGCACCCAAATTCAACAACCAACTGATTTCGTGCAGCACAAAACGGTCGGTGATGATTGGCCCCATAACTGCAGCTCTGTTTAAGCTCCAGCTACAGCTACAGCTCTTCAGCTCCAGATGTGTCTAGTGTGCCCCTGCTCCAGCCCCATCTCCAGCAAAGCATAGCATTCCAGAGGCGCATTCCGCCCATGCATTTATGTATAGCTTTAAGCCCTCCGGGAATCCAACAATTTGTGTGTGCACAATCAAAGTCCGGGATTGATTTTCTGTAATTGAGCGCCTTCCCCCAATCGACACAGCCACAGCACAGCACAGCAAAGCGACAGCAACAGCGACAGAGCAGTGATGGTTGGTGGTGGATAATGGTGAATGGTGGTGCATTATTGGAGTAAAACGTTAAGTTAATTTCCTGACTCCTTCGGTTCGGTTCTGGTCGGTTTGGAGCGGTAGTGGCAACGGAACGGACACTACCACCGCCGACCAAAGGTTCCCACACTTTTATGTCCATACAAAAAGAGAGAGAGATTGCCTTTGATTGCCTACTCGCGGGTCTGTTGATGGTGATGGTTGATGGTTGATGGCTGATGGGAGCCAGAGTGATTCTGGGTAATTATGCCGGTGCTGTTTCTGTTTGTCGGCGCTGGGCTGGGGAGTCGCTAAGTGACGGCGGAGAATGGCGATGCCGATACACGACTGTATGGGGATTGCATGTTGGTTGGCCCAAAACAATTTACCTACCACCACATTGTATAGCGTGAACGCAAATTTCTGCGATTCCATTTACCACATCAACATTTGATGGTGGCCCAGCGCAGCTATTGACGCCGCCGCCGCTCTGACATCTTTGTCCTCTTCACCTGCCAAACACGATTGAATGGCATTTGTCATAAAACGTGCATCTGGCATTGGTATATTACCTAAGTTTATTCACAATGTTGCATGTTACTATGTGAGAAAGAAATAAACACTCTGAAAGTGGAATCCACCCCGAATTGCTGAATTGCCTAATTCTGCGTTGCGCGATTTCCCATAAAGAACAAGATTGTTTCGTTTTAATTACACGTTGCTGTTGTGTGCTGCTACGGCGGCGGTTACGGCGGCGTGGAGCCTTCAGCAATATTCAACGCTACTTCAGAGACAATATGGGTGTAGGAGCACCAAACCGCTGCCACCACCGCCGCCACAGCCACAGCCGCAGCCGCACGGCAACAAAATTGTTCACTGTCGATTCCGAAAAATGCCACTGGCGATACAAGTCGAGAGCAAATGACCTTTTAAATGCGTTATATGGCCTCAGTCGAAATTGGGGGCGATTTCGAAGAACGCGAATGCAAACGCGAAAAGCCAAACGCTGCTCAACCAGAAAGCCTGCATTAAGCACTAAAACAAAAACAAAAGCAACAAAAATAAAAGATTTAAATTGTCTAAATGAGCAGTATAGAAGCGGGGACGGACGCGCCTCTTAATGCGCTCGCGGAGCTTGTCGGGGGCGATTCGGTATTCAGGTATTCGTTTAAAGGCCTTTTGGCTTACCCTACCCCGTCGCGTCAATCGTCCATGCGTCGTCGGTTAGTAGATATGAAGAGGACGTATACTTGTATAAACATCAGTAGAGCGAGGGCTATATACCTGTGCTGGTGCGCGACTGTTTTAAACCCAAATAGCCAAGGGCTATAATTTCACCAAAATGATGATGCGAAGGCACAAAATGTAATCGCTGGATCATAAAGTTCTTACAAAATGTTCAAAATAGGCTCAGCCCACGCTGAAAAGTTTGCAACTGCCTTAATTATAGGTGTGTTGTGGGTCTGGAATGCTATGCTGAGGTTCGAGCATTTATATATGTATATGCTTCACTTTCCTTATAGAGTCTTTTCTGGGTTAAACAATAACAACACAATATTCTAAAAAATAAAACAAAAACCTGACCCTTTCGCATCGCTGGGTCTTTTGTTTGTATATTTTCTTAACCAAAAGATCTGACAGATATATTCAAGGATTCTCATAATGATGACGACTCAACGACGACGAAGCACGGGGACGTTGCATAGGATGTTTCCCATATATCTACTTATTTCCTTTAAGTTGAGGGCATTAAAAGCCCATTTGCGTTTTCTTAAGTAGAAAGGATACAAACAACCTACCTACCTACCTTACCTACCTATATGCATGTGCGTCAAGCTTCCGAAGAGGTGTTTAACTTTTTTGATGGATACATATAAGTGAACCTGATGTCTTGCAACATGAATCATTACCAAAGAGCTGTATTTGGCAAACCTCCTACAAGTAGGCATAACTGTCTCTAGTTTGATAGGAAAACGATGGTTAATGACAGCCATTTGTAAAAACCAACATCTCTGGTATTCTATTTGACGGAATTACTATGTGAACTTTAAGAAAAGAGGTAATAACTCGAGGCGTGTAAAAAAAGTTAGGTATATATGATGAAATATCAATATATACTAAAGATTGAAATATTGAGAACTAAGAAACAAATTTTGAGAAAAAGACATCATAACTTTGAATAAGTTGAAAATTCTAGTCTCCATTTCTCCGCTAGCTTTAACTCCACTGTTTTATTTCCTACGCTTAAAGTGTGCAAGTATTTTATTTTCATTTATTTCTATGTATTTCAAAATAAGAAAAGAGCACCTGGACACGTCTTAATAGTGACAGTTCCTGAAAAAAAAAAAAACAAATCAAACAAACTTACATTAACGGAACGGGTCTATTAATTTAAAATGTCTTAAGATATCCCTCTTACAGAATTTGGTGAATGAGATAAAGTGACGTTTAGAAATAATTTTATCAAATTTTGCAATTATCAAATCCGTCGAAAGAAAGTTGAACGAATGTCGAAACATTCCCTGCACCACCGACACTTCGCAACATTTTCACACTCCAAAAAATTTCTAATATCTGGCAATGAATCCATCTTTCAATTAGTTCAAATTATTTTACTTTTTCGCAGTGTTTTGTTTTAATTTTCTTCATTTATTGAATTATATTACGTTAAGATGTCAGAAACTGACAGCGTCTATATTCAAGTTCAAAAATGATAAGGTAGTCCTAGGTATCGATAAAGTAGTTCATCCCGCGAATTGCATAATTGAGATTTACAACTAACGCGAAAGGTCAGCGATACGAATTGACTTGCCGGTAGTGAAATTTTTAGAATTCCGTAATCAACATGAAAAACTCAGAATTAATAAAATTCTGAAAATAAAATATAAAGTAGTTATTTTTCGATTTTGTCTCAAGAGAAATGTCAAAAGATTGTAAGATGAATAATTCGTTTAAAATTATTTAAAGCTTCGTTTTTATTTAGTAACTAAACGAAATAAATATAATATTTATTTATATCATGTAAAATGTTGAGTCACTGTCTTATATTTCAAGGTAAAGAGTTAATTGTTTAGAACTTTCGAAAAAAAACCTAAAAGATCCAGCCTTAATACTGTTTAGGTTTCAAGAACAAATAGCGGTACTCAGGGAATGCTCATTGTTACTTTTTCTATACAAAATTTGTATCGTTTTTAGATGTGAAGCTTTTGGTAAATTGAATATTTCTAAAGGAAAAGTGACATCTTAAACGTCACTTTGACAGTTTCAAGTTATATTAAAGTGACATTGTGATGCTTGGAAAATATTATTCCTGTAATTCAAGCGCATCAAAGATGCATGTGTGAACCTGAAGACACTTCACTCTTTTTTGTATAATGGCTGTACTCGTGTATAGAAACTGAAATTTGATCCGTTGCACTCACCCACGGAAAATAAAACCCCATTGTCAAAGTGAAGGCGCGAAGAAGCTTCAATATGTTTTCGTTTTTTATGTGAGTATCTCGTTTTCGACAAAACCAAAACGAATTAAACCGCTCAAAGGTGGTGGTCTCATCGTTCCGTTCGTCGTTATTGCGTCGTCGCGTCGTAGTCGTTTGTCCCACCGACCATATTCGGTCGATTGGTCGTTTGGTCGGTTGTCGCAATGATGATGATGATGATGTGTTTTGGGACATCCATCCAACTGCAATGCACTCTCTGTTGATAAACCCAAAACCATGAAGACGATGAAAACAACATCAACAACAACGATGACGACGACACAAGTTGAGAGATAAAACAGACACAAACTGCCTACGAGTAAGAGCATCCCTCAATTAATTTCATTATCACGTCCCCAAATTGATTTGTCGATTAAGTCCCCTGATGGCCAAACAACTAAATTTGTCTCCTGATACAGATCAACACAATTCTTATGCATCGATGACGATGGGTCGCGTCGGTCAGTTCGGTCGTCGGTCTTCCGTGGTTGTATAGTCTCATGTCTCGGCCGTTTTCGTCTTCGTCTTCCCTTCATGGTTGACAACACTCAAAGGATGACAGCAAATTTGACCTGCCCATTGCCCAATGACGACGACATACATTGCTGCTTCAACCGACCGACCAACCGACGGATGGACAGAAAGACAAACAGACAGATGTACTGGATGGAGAGGCTTGAGGCGCTGGAAACGACTTTATTGAGATGAGATGACCACCACGACCACCATCAGGCCACAAGCCCGACCGAATAAAAGGGAAACAATTCCAAATTGAGGCAACTATTTGGCCATAACTTACGACTAAACACTTTCGTAGGCCGTATTCCTAATTAGCCCACACGGATGGCCGTTCGACTTCGACCGAGACGTGAGAATTAATAGTTGACATTTGGTGCTGCCACACACTTTTGAATATGGGATTGGGAGCGGGATGCTGCCTGCGTGCGTCGCGTCGTCGTCAATGTGGATGCAGTAGAAACACTGCAACAGACAGTGGTCGAGGTGATGGTGATGGTGTTGTGGAAAGTGTCACCTGTTTTATCTAAACGATGAATCAGTATCACCAACTGCCGTGGAGGTCCGACTTTTCAATCACATTAAAAACTTAATTGTCGTGGACTCCTTCGATGATGCTGGTCGCTCATCGCTGGTGTCTTATGGCATTGGACGCACTCCCATAACTACGCATCTGCATATATGCATCTCACCACCTTGCAGTTCCTCCGTTTCGTTTTATTTCTTACTTATGTAGAAGTCAATTACCATTTCGATATCAGGAGGAATCTAAAGGTTGGTGGTTAGCATTACGGATGCAGGTAATCCTTTGGCAACGAGCGCGCTCATCTCTCTATCTCTATATGTCCATGGTTATATTTGAGGAATGAGGTGTGAGGAAATGGTGTTGGGTGCTTGTTGTGAGCCGGGTATAGTAGGCTATAAGACTATGAGGAGCTCGATTCGCTTGCATCATCAACCTATGGGTAATTTTTGTTTGGAGAGATACGAGGGAGATTTTTCATAGTTCCGTTTGTAATTTATTCGAAAACGATAAAAGGGTGTGATTAATGACGGTTTTTCCTGTTTTTGTTTTGCTGGGTATTTGTATGCAGCTACGCAGTAACATGTTATTTTATTTATTTTTAAAAAAAAGAGAAGAACTGATAAGCCATAGGATTTGGGTTCGGGGTTAGAAAAAGTTCTCAAAGTCCAACATTTGACTGTGTGTTCCTGCGTGCAGCATGTTGATTGCTTACTATCTAATTTCGAGAAGTGCGCATTCAAATTAAGATTACATACCCACGCAAATGGTACCATGAAGTTGTAAAAGTTTTTCTTTTATGTTTAATGAAGTGGTACGGTTATAAACAAGATGGAATTCATTCAACATGAGTTACAACAGGTTAGCAAGATATTGATTTTGGTAAAAAGAATAATCACACCCAAAAGTAAAACAATTTTTATGGAGTACCTTGATTTCGGATCATATTTGAAGTGACGAGCAGTGGTCAACAGACCCGTTGTCAGATTTTACAATATTGTAACATCTGTAAAAAAAAGAATATCCCAAATGCATTATAATCGCAGGAACTTACAATCATTGTCTGCGATTTGTCAAAAAATAATTAAAATTGTCAATTGTCTTTGTTTAATAAATCTGACAGTTGCTGGAAATTAATTCATTGTTATTTAAATGGTGTTTTCGCTAGAGATATAGAACTTTGAAACATAATCTTCTGGCATTTCAATTTTTCGATATCCCCACAGAAAAAAATGCAAGCGGTGTTACATCGCACGATCTTGAAGGCCGCCCGTAACACGAAACTATACTGTTATTAAACGTTTTCTTTAGTAAATAAATTGTGGCACGAGCTGTGACATGCTGCACCGTCTAGTTAAAACCATAGCTCATGCACATCATGGTTGGTAATCATTGCCCTAAGGCTGGCACCATTGGCTAACGTTTTGGCCAGCATCGTCTTTAAAAAATTACGAATCAATTACCCCAGCAACTCATAATGGCTAAATCACAAATACGCTTCAGCTTCAGCTTCGCCTGACGTTTACTAGTTCAGAGTTAGGAATTCAATGCATGCTATCACAATTAAGCTTTGACTTCACGTTTCGTTTGACAATCGTTAGGAAAAGAACGTAATGTGACTCCAAACGGAAGCTCTAGTTCAAATTTGCCGAATATTTGCTATTTGTCTGACAGCTCCCCAGCTGTAAAAAAAAGTCAACAAAAAATACATTTGCTTTTGGAGGGATTCCCATTGGTTATTAAAGAAATGTCATTCAAAACAACCTCGACGCAGGACCATCGTAATGCAGACGAAGTTAAAAAGTGTTTGTGTTTCAGCCATAAAACATTCCAAACAGTCCTGTTTTTGTGGATGAAACGTATCAACATTAACTTGAGGATTATCATATGTAACTCCGAACACTCCACTTTTTTATTGATTTCTCAGATACATATTTTGAATAAAACCATGTCTTACAAATAAATTTGAAGAATTTTGAAACGTTGTTTAAGCGTGAATTTATTTATTTAGAAATGTCAAATCAACCCAAATAAAAATCACTTCACAGCTGACAAAATGGCGGCATGTTAAAATAGTGTTGCCAATTAAAAGTTATATGCTTCTATAAAAACAACAATTACAATACATATTTTTTACGGATTGAAAATTGAATCGGCAAACAATCTTACTGTGAAAATATACGATTCTAGAACAAAATCTATATAAAATGGAAAAAAGTATATGGCCGTTTTCAGAAATGTCAAATTCTCTAAAAGCTGTACTTTTTATAAAATTTTTAAGAAGCACGTAAATTATCAGAAACAAGCCTTTTGGGAACTTCTTATGACATTTTTTTTATTATGTGTGGACTTTCTGAAAGCTCATTAAAATCTACTCGATCATATTCCAACGTCAAAGAATATTATCGAGTCATTTTCATATTAAAGAAAACAAATGTTAATAATGTGTATCCCAAAAATCAAATCAACGATTTAAATAATTTACTAAAGAGTTATTAACATTTTACTCTTTTCATTTTTCTAAATATTTATTAGATATTTCAAAAATTTAATCTGTTGTTAATAGAAAAGTACTAATTATTTTAATTAAAAATCTTAACATTATCTAATTACGTTAAGGCATTTTTTCACGTGACAATTCGTAAAAAAAGCAAAGCTAACAAACCTAACCCTAGGGAACGGACACATTAATACCATGAAATTTCAAAAGCTCATAACTAATATGCATGACAAAAAGTAAAAATATCCATTTTGTGATTTTCACTTTTGTAAAATATGGAAGTAAAGTGCCTTAATCAGCAGTTTACAAAATTATTTAAATTTTGTCTTCTGAATTTGAAAAGACTCAAATTCAAAAACTCATTAAGTGCACACCACTTATGACAGTTTAAATTGATATGCCTTCAACAATATCCGTTGTGATTTACCCTTAACCAACCCGCATTCCCTTGTGTGTTTCATCTCTGTAATTGACTTCGACATCAATCACTTTAATTGAATAATGTTAATAGTGTAATCTCCCCTTTAATGTTAGATTGATATTATTAGAGGTGGATAGATTTCTGGCAAAGTGTTAATTGAATTAGCACATCAGTAAAAGGACTTTCATCCACAACATATTATAAAGCTCTAGCTTTTATCCCAACATAAACTTAACACCTAAGGACATTTCACAGAGAGAATCAAAAAGAAAGAATAATTACATGAATTTCACCGTACTACTTCAGGTGGAAATACGTTAGTCGTTCTATTAAAGGTAAAATCATTATAAAACAAAAACATTATACATTACGTTGAATTGTATATTAGTCGTCGTTGGATGGGGATTCAAGCGCATTGAAGTTGAGGAGAAGAACCTAATCACAACTTATTCCTGATGCCACAATAACAGAGTCAAAACAAGAAAAAGATTGCAATTTCTGTATCTGACTGCAACAACCAACGAGCGACGCGACGGACGCGACGATGGCGGACGCGGACTGCGAATAAAGTCACGTAATTTATTCCTAAAAAACTCTCACGGTACTTTAAATATAATTTTCCGTTCACATCGCACATTTACTGCATACCCCATCTCGAGGTTTGTTGTGAAGTTGAAGTGATTCAACATTACAGAAACAACAACAATGCCAAACAACGAGGACGACGCACAACTAAGCCACCACCACCTAGATTCCGTCGTCGTCGTCATCATCATGTTGCAACAATCCGGCCGGCGAAGAACACCAAATAAAACTCCAACACTGGCTGAAAACTTGAAATTCTTCTACGTGCGACGATTTCACCCTCAGGCGATTTCTACCGACCATCTCGAGTCGACCGGCCGGCCGTGGATGGTGTGCTGCGCCTGTGCCTCTGCCTGTGCCTGTGCTGAGCAGCGCGGAGCTGCAACATCAGATTGGCGAGTGCAATATGGTTACTTGAAGTAAGTTTATTACTGGTTACGCTCGCAACGAAGTCGCTGTCTATGCGCGGGTCCACTAGGCAGCAGCCAACCAAATGAATGGCCAACCTTCCATACCGCGCCGGCAGCTTCAGCAACCTTAGCAGCTTTAGCAGCCTCAGCAGCACCAGCAGCAGCAGCGAAGATCGAAGAGAGGTCAAAATGAGGAAGACGACTGAAACCGAATGCGAAACGGAGACACGAATGCGCAGAGGCGCATCGGGTTCCGAACTATACCCCGCTCATCACCACCACCATCGCCCGCTTGGGCTCACCAGAATCAAAGCTGAAGCTGGCCCAGCATCCAGACAGTTCAAAGGAACAGAGTTATTTATAAGGGGCAGTAAAATAAAATATTTCACCAGACCGGCCGGGCCGGCCGAATGGATCCCGAACAGATTCCCATAAGGAGCCGCCTGCTAGAGCATCAACGATTTTTGAATTATTACCTTCGTTTACTTCTTGTTGGCAAAGAGTCAAATTGGTCGGCACACGCTCGCGGGCACACGTCATTTCCCACGGATCTGCTCTGCAGCTCTACAGCTCTACAACAACTCTGATGCTTACAACTCCAGCCACGGTTGCGCTGCGCATTACTAACGTGAACAGTGCATGTCAGATGCATGCGGCTGTTTGTGCATCTTCGTCTAGATATGGAATGAACTACGGCTACGACGACTACGCGGAATAAGAAGAAGACAACACAGATATCTGCCAACAAAGCTAATCAAACTGACGACAGAAACGATCCCCCCAAGAGTTTCGGCATGTCGTCGGTGTCACCCACTGCGTGAGCTCATTTGGCGACATAGCATAGGCGACGTCACCGCTAATCGAGTATAATATGCAAAAATAGTGCGAGCGTCAAATCGCAATGCCGCGCCGCCGCAACGCGTCGTGTTAACAAATTAGTCGCATTATCTGGCAAAGCGCATGTTCGCGCTTAACACAAGTCCCAAGCCCCAGCAACATTAATAATCGCCTCACACACTTCAATTATTGTATTGTTATACAGCTTGGGATAGGGCTGATGGAGCTAAAGCTAGGTCTCTGGGGAAAGGCTTGAGTCTAGGGAGAGATAGAGTCAGAGTGTCAGGCTGCGAGGCGGAGCGCCGCGGCGGAACGAGATGATGATGCATACACGCAACATTCGGTATAGTCAGATTTGAAGTCGGATAGTGTCAACAAACAACTTGCGACATGGGGCGTCCTCTGATGGTGGAAATTATTATATAAAAATTCAAATGACGAATTATAACAATTACCCATAGCCATAGAAGATGTTGGGATTCTGAGGTTATAATTCATAGATGACGTGCGCCGATTAAAGTTCGAAGGCAAATGAAGACATTTATGTGGATATTACTTGATTAAATATTTTTAAAATGTTACTGTTTATCAAAACGATAATTTATTTACAAGAGACACAAACGTAAAATTATCAATTTGGTACTTTTTGGTTTAAAACAAATTCTATAATTCTTATAAAATTAGTGTTAGTCTGTTAGAAATTTTAGAATTACTAAAAATACAAATTAATAACATTTTTAAAGTGAAAGTAGTTGCATTTTTTGATTAAATAGTTTTAATCTAACAGAAGGTACAGTCAAAATAATATAAGAATTAAATCTATAAAAGGGTAGCAAAAAATTTTAAGTCAAAACTTAATTTAGTTCGATAAGATTTGACACGTATTTTTAATTTTTACAAACAATGAAACTGTTTAAATAAATTAAGTGTTAGTATTTTTAAAAATAACAGCAAATCTTCAACAATGAAACCTGATTAAACCATTAATTATTCATTTTTGCACGACGACAATGACTTTAAAATTCCCAGACTGAAATTTGAAGATCCGTTTTAAGAGTGTTTTGTATTGTATTTGTTACATTTAAGTTTGTTTGAGTCAAAAATGGCTAAAATGGAAGAAAATTTGTATTAAATTGGTTTAATTGTATGCAACATTGTATATTTAAAACTGTTTAGTCCAAAGTTCAAAAACATACCCTCGTACAAATCTAATTGAAAAAATAGGAAAGGATGCGACCCACACTGATGGCTTCCCATCCCGTCTGTCGATTTGTCTTACTTAAAAGTTTGTGTTTCGTGTTGTGTTAATAAATTGTCCTATACCAACAATATTTTGCATATAATGAAATCGTTTTATTTCAAAATCTAGTTTTGTTAACGAGATTTTTAGTCGAAAACCAATTTTTACCAATTTTAGTAGCATTTCTTAAAAGTTTTTATTTTTTGTACAAAAAAATATAAAATTATTTGAAGTCAATAACTTTTATTATTGTTGACGAGATATCGAAAACCGAACGTCAATTTTTACCAAATTTGAGTGCTATTTTTTGTAGATTTTATTTTTTATAAAAAACGTACTGTTGTACCTATTCTTGTTAAAAAAATATTGAATACCGGAAACAATATTTTATGTGAGATAAAATAAGTTTAAAGCCAATATTTTTAATTTTGAAAAGATATTTGAGTCAAAAGTAAATGTTTATCAAGTTTCAGAATTTTTTTCTTAGGTTTTTATTTTTGTTTTGTAAAAAAAAACCGTCAATCCGATTATTCTCAAAATTTTATCGAATATTGAAGACAATATTTCCTATAAGAAAAAAATAGATTGAAGCCAATGTACGTTTAATTTTTAAAAGGTATTTGAGTCGCAAATCAATGTTCAGGAACTTTTATTAATTTTTGTTTAGGTTTTTATTTTTTGTAAGAAAACGATTTTTCTCAAAATTTTACTGAATATAAAAACAATATTTCTTGAAATTTGTAATTAATTGGAAGCCATAATCAAAAATATTTGAGTCAACAATCAATTGGAAACTACCCATTTAGTTATTAGCTTTCTTTTAATTAAGTACTTTTGACCTTCCTCATGAATTGAATTGAACTTTTTTCATCGTCAACAATTGTTTTGATCAACAAGTAACAAGTAACCTTTCAGTATTTTGTTGTCACCTTATCGTTCATGATTATTTTCATGAACTTGGGTTTGAAGACTTTATATATTGAGGAACGAACAAACATTTACTCATCCATTATAAATTAATTGGGTGGTGCAACAGTCAGTTGAGAACTAAGGCCCAGTGACTTACAACTCTCAACCATTCTTGTGTACGAGTACTGTTGCCAGAAATGGAGGGGACCTACAGTTTTAAGCCGAATCCGAACGGCAAATTTGAGAAAGCACTTTTCATGATAAGAATTACTCTTGGAGAATTTGTCAATTCCTCGCAAGAGGCAGTACCCGTGAATAAACTTTAGATGGCATAGGCAGGGATCGAACCCAAGACCTCTGGCATGACAGTTTAACTCACTAACCATCATGCCACGGTTACTACTTTACTCATCCATTATAAACGCTTAATTTCCATCGGTTTAATGCATTTCACCCGTCTTTAATGTGAATCATTTCAGCTCCTTGAGCATTGACTTCTTAGAAAATTCTTGCAGAAATTCGAACTACTTAACCAATCTCACTTATGCAATAAACCTATTTTAAGAAATGTTAAAGGAAAAGGTTTTGCAATTGGCAATAAGATTATACTTCTCTCGAAGTTTTTGATGGCTTCAGTTCAAATCTGAATTTAAAAATCTACCATATCAGGTTTTTTTAAGTTGTAATCAACTTTCAAGACTCGAAAAAAACTTCATACTTTCAAAAAAAATCCACATTAGTGGTTCATTTAACCTGTTTTACAAAAACGTTTTAAAGCAACTCTGAAGCATGCTTAAAAGAAATTTAATAGAGACACGCGAAGGGTATACAATTATTTTTTGATCTTACAACGAATTCGCTATAAAAGAAAATTATCACATCAAATTTTAGAAAATATGAAAATTATGTTGAAATAGAGCACGAAGCATAGATTGAAGTCCAGATCCAAAATCAGCTCTCAATTTTTGTTTGTATTTTTCAAAACAATTCAAAGCTTGTTAAAACTGCAATGACGACCAATTATTCATCTAGGAAATAAGTCAGTTACTAAAATGATTCAACCTGTATCCATAGAAAATAAAGATTTGTTTCTTTGCAAATTCATCATACTTACAAGGAAATCCAAGAAAAAAGTGTCAAGGCCTTACTCTTAATTAAAATTCGATGTCTATATACAATTATTTACAATTAAACAAAAGGTATGATATTTATTTTTCTCAGGCGACCGACACGGGGCCTTTGACTAGAAATATTATTTATATTATTTTGACCAATTTTTTTGTAATAAATATGTTATATAATAAATGTTTACAATTTTCAAAAAAAAAAGGTTTAACGTTTCGCAACCTTGTATGATCATTTCGCCTAATTGTCTACAAGCAATTCATGTGAGAATCAACAAGAAAAAACCCTCAGCGGAGGTTTCTTTTCACATAAGTGATGACTCTCAGTTAAATGCAGATCTTTAAACTTACAATACATAATTATTGTTTACCCAAAACATTCCAAATTGACAAATGAAAGGCTAATAACAATGTTTTGTTCGATTTTGACACGCCTAACAGTGAGTTTAAAAAATGTATCTGTATTTCGTGAGAAATGTTAACCAACAATATAAAATTGATTGCCTTCTTTTAGAGACCACAGTGGGATCCATATCGGAATCTAATGGCGATTTCAATTGATTCCGAGACCCCAGAGTGCGCGTGAAAATCCACACCTTTGTAAAAGCAATTGATCTGAGATGATATGATCTTCAATATAATAATATAAAAAACACTAAAAGAAATGTAAATCAGTTTTTGAAGATTTTCACAGATTACAAAACTTTTCGAAAAAGATAACAATTCAGTTCAGAGCCCTGCTGTGTCGAATCATCAAACATCCATCGAGTATAGAGGAATCGGAGAAGAATGGTTTTAATTTAATTAATATTTCTTTCTCTTAGTCCATAGACCACATGATGCATGCTCCATAGGATGAGCTGATGGGAGAAAGGGTTCGTTTGCTTTTTTAACTGTCATTAATCACTTCCCAAATCACCCACAATTCAACATAAACTTCGAGAAATGACTTGACGGAGTGGGTATATCATTCCTCAATACCACATGTGGTGAGCACAGCAGCATCAGCAGCAGGAGTACAAATCTGGAGAGCAAGCGAGAGCACGGTCGTCCCAGGTCAACTAGATCGTCGAAATGTTAATTATTCCTGAATTGAACTCGAATAAGATCATATTATGATGATCATCCCAATCCCAATCCCAGAATCAGAATTAGAATCAAAAACAGAAACAGTAACAGAACCAGAACTGAATCATAGCAACATCAGCTATGGCAGCGCATTCCTATTTCACATTATGTCGTCACCATCAACAGATAAAATATGGCCACACGTCGCGGTCGCGGCCGCAGCCGCAGTCGTCGTCTTCGCGGTTGCCCATAAGAAAGTGCACCTTTTAGAGAAGTCAATCGACATCGGATTTACAGCCGCATATTGATGATGAAGTCAATTCCATGAAACAACACCATATACCCAATAAAATTCCTAAGGAACAGCCCTGGCTGAGGGTCTTATCTTTAGCTGTGAATTCAAAGTTGCTGGGTTGGTTGTTCCTTCGTCTGGTTGCGGTGGTGGTGTCCCAAAAGCTGTTTAAATCGCGCGCTTTGCCCAGATCATAACGAGAACTACGACGACTACGGTAACAACGACAACCTCGACGACGACGACGACGACGACTCGATCAAGCCAGCCAAGCGCAACCATAACCAAGCCATTGCCCATATCCCAGCGAAGGAGTATCGGCGACAATCTTCGTAAGTGTGAATAACATCGAGTTGCGATATCAGTTTTATGGGTGGCCCACATGTCAGGGGCCATAAAGTAGAAAATTATCACCTTTTAAATTGAAGAAATCCAAACAAATTGAAACGGATATCGTGTTTAAGTGCTATCATCATCATTCCCATTAGTTGTGGCTAATGTCCGGCTCAGTTCAGACTAAAACTCAGGCTAAGTCTCAGAATGGTTTTAAATGTGGTAAGTGCGAGAGTTGAGTTGCGTTGAGATTGGAGAGCCAAGAAAAGAGTGTAGGTTTTAGACTACAAAGAATTAGATATACATTCATGTGTTTCGGCGATAAATAGTTGTAAGGTACATAGTATTGTCTTGTAGATACATACTATAAGTTTTTATATAAATATGTACAATTACAGTCTGTGTGAAAAGATTAATTATATAAAATAAAGACTATTTTTTAAAAATAATACATTAATTTTGACTTTGGACAAAAAATGTAAGTACAAATCGTAGGTCATTAAAATTGTTCTTTAATTAATGTACTTTTCGTTTAATTCCTTAGTTTTATTATGAGGTATAATATTCTAAAATCTTAACACCATTTTAGTAAGCTACTAAGTTAAAAAAAATTTATTTCAATAATTTAAAATGATTGCTACTTTAACTTAATTTTCTAAGTCCATATGAGTTCTGAGCTTCTGACATTTCTAATTAATAGTTACGTTTGATTTGTTCCTTTTTTGTGAACTGTCACTATTTAGACGTGTTCAGATAAAGCGTTGTTAATTTAAGATTTCATAATTATTTTACTAGTTAGCAAACCGATTACAATACAATTTTGAAATGGTTAGAAAAGTACTGTCTACAAAATTGGTAGTAAGCAGGCACGTTAAAGAATGCAATCTTTTGAAAATGCAATTATTCAATTCAACTTATAAATTGCATTCATTAATTTCACCTGAAGATGTGGACTTCAAATTGTACTTGAAGTCTTTGCATTCTTTTCATTCCCTAAATGAAATTTTATGACACACTTTTGAAATTGTGATTTTAATCTCTTGGTGTCTGGGACTGAAGATTGGTGTGCTAGGGCCCTTTTAAAATATTTTGTGTATTGAAATTTCACTTAAGAACGGAAAGGCTTTGAGTGAATGCAAAGACTTTAAAAGAATGAAAAGAATGTATGAAGTCATAAAGGATAGCAATTCAAATTATCTGGAAAAATATGAATGCAGTCTTTTTGAGTTCAAATGATTGGTGATTGCAATATTTGAAGTCCCAATCCTTAGGTAAATTCAATAAATACAATCTTTATATTGAAATCATAAAAGATTGCATTCCAAAAAGAATACATTCTTTTACAAGCCGGCAGTTAGTAAATTTCTAAGCCTTTAATCAATGGTTGTTTAAAATCTTTTTCCATGCATACTTATTTTAATATTTTAATTCTTGCTGAAAAATTTCTTGCTTGGTTAAAACTATGCAAATCAAAAATCAACAGAAGCTGAAAATTGAAAGTCTTACACTGAAATATGAATATTTCCGTTAGTTCACTTCATGCATAAACAGAGCAATCGAACTCATAATTGACAATTCGTTAAATTAAATCTTAAATTTTAAAAACTAAAACATAATAAATAAATAGAGTGGCGCAACAGTCCGTTGAGAACAAGGGCCTAATGACTTACAACTTTCACCATTCCTGTGTGCGAGTACTATATTGTCAGTAATGAAAAACTTAAACATGCAAGTAATTAATTCTCTTAGAGCCATTTTTTCATTGAAGTCAATTTTCTTATCTCTTAGTTAAATTTTTTCACTTAAAAAATTAATTCCTAGAACTGCAAAAGTTAATTACCTTACTTACGATGTTTGTGTTTTTTATCTTCATTTAAGAAAATGCTTTTCAAACTTTATTCCGAAAAAAAAATGTTTGAAAGAATTTTCCATGATAATCATCCGAAAAAGAAGATACAAATTTGAAGAATTAAAAATTGACAAAAGTATCTAAGACCAAATACACAATCTTGAAAAACTGAAGTGACAGAAAGCTCTACTGCGAAGCCATCCGAGGCAGTCACACTTTCATAATTAATTAGAGTGTTTGTTCTTGCTAAAAAAGACATTTTTAAATAACTGTTTATTTAATGACTTTTATTTTTTCCTAAACATTAATTTTTGAATTATAACAACTAATAATTTTAAATATAAAGCAACGCATTCGAAGAAACACAATCTTCGACTTGCCCTTTTTAACTTTAAGTTTGATATCAACTCTAGAGTTGGCAAACTGCGGAGTTTGATGCAAGCTATAGAAAAAAGGAAAAACATTTCATGTTCAATTATTGAATATATTTACATCCTATTTTTCTATTCATACTGTATTTCTGCATGAAGCCTCTTGACAAGAAGCCTCTTGTAGGAAGGAAACAGTATGCAAGTCTAGTAAACTCGATAACGTCCATCGACAAGTAGAGTCCAACTTGTTGTCTTTTTTATGTTTTATGTTTTTGGTTTTTATTTTTATTTTATTAACTTCACGTGTAAAAAGCCTCTGAATATCTTTCATGCCATTAATATCATTACTGCCAGCAATTTCTGTGCAGCAAGAATAAGTGTCTCATATCCGCGTGAATACGCGCAATTGATATGCCACTACTAGCCTCTGGCACTGGCATCCATTCCATATGCCTCTTTAAGTCTATAAGCATAGTGAATAGTGATGCTGGGCGTTTCCACGCCACGCAAGAAATAGTTCACTCCAAATAATGAAGTACTATACTTGTTCTCCTCGTAGGTATGTAAAGTGTATACCTTACCTATAGTATATGAGAAGAACCCCACGCTCTCTTGTTAAATGATACGAAGTTCGATCGTGTGCAGGTTCTGGAAATGTTATCTACTGGAATTCCATGTGTGTGCTCCCTTGTCCAAAGTCCCAAGTCCCAAGTGCAGCAGCTCTATCTAAGTACCAATCTAATTTATTGCCGTACAATTGAGTCGTATAGTCAGATACCATGTTAGATGCCCATTTCCTTTTTGGATTACGAATGTTCTGCTGATTCTGGATCTCTCTGTCTGCTGGTTAGTTGACTGCGGCACTATAAGCACTGATTTTATATAATACTCATTCCAAACGACAGCATAACAATTACAATTAAAAATCAATTGCTGGCATTTTAGAATTAATCCCATCCATATTCAGGTATAAAATGGATCCATTATTGAAATTGTAATTCAAGTATGGTAGCAATCAGTGATTACACTTTATTGATATAGTTTTAAGTTGGTGTACTTTTTTTTAGTTTTCTACAAGTTCACTGTTTTGTACTTGACCTTGTTTTGATTCTTTAAACGAAAAATAGAAAGAAGTTCCAAAAATACAGTTGGACTCTACCCAAAATTCCACAAGGTGTCAAGTTTTAACATTCTTGCGAAGATCAATGGCCCCTTATTTGGTGTATTATTTTTCGGTAGCCTTTTTAATCGAAACTTAACCACCCTCTTTACTACACTTTTGTTTTATCTTTCGAAGATGAACCCTTGACTTTACCAAAGTTCAAGAAGATACATTTTCATTGAAATTCATTTGCCTTGTGTAACAAATCTTTGACAAAAATTACAAAATAGCTTGCCGCAATGTTTCACGTCTTTCATTATTCTACGGATATTTTTATAAACATTTCTATCTAAAAAGCTAAAATCTGTCATTAAAGTAGTTTGCGACTTCATACCGGTTTTCCAGTGAGCTCAACTCTGGATGTGAAGCATAGCGAGATTTTTTCTTCAGCTGCACATCAAGAATGTGAAATGATTTACATGATAAGAAGTAAGAAAATTGCATTTAAAACGACAATTAGAGCTGAAATCTGAATTGATAATTGTCAATAAAGTGGTAACACTGATAGCTTGATATAATTTTTTTAAACGTTGTTGATTTGGGGACGATATTCTTCTGCGATATGGTGGCGAGGAATATACTAACAGGTTTATTGAATTAAAATTTCTATAGAATATTGATTTTCCTCGCCCGCGCAACATCGCACCGCTCAACGCCACCGCCAGTGGTGTACGCGCACCTTAAAAAGCAATAAACTACTCGACCGTGTTGGAATTGTATTTCAATAATTTATAACTAGCCAGTTAATTTTTATGGCCACCGCACCATCGCCATAGCATCGATGGACCACCGGAGGGTCTGAAGTGGCGCTCTTTCTTTAACAAAAGGTTCAAATAATTTCCATTTGAATGTTCTCCTCACAATGTCACAATAGATTTCTTTATTTCCCACATAACCATTTCGAATACGGAACGGATCTCCCCCATAATGCTCGCGTATACGTATTTTATATTGACCGCGCAGCCGGATTATTTACAACCCTGAACATCAGTGTCACATAAAACCCGAATGCCCCCATATTATGGAATTTGGTGTGACCGATGAGACAAAGCCCAAGACGTTAAAACTTGAGCTATGTTTTAATTGAAGTTTCGAAATATCTCTCTGATGAAATGTTGTTTTTTTTTTTGTTGTTTTGGCGAAACAGACGCAGCGGGTGGATCATGACTGGAAACAATGACGTGGCACATTCCTGTCACCCTGTAGCCATCATCACCGTCCGCCGCACTGCGCTCCGCAGCTCAAGCTGGACTTGGTGGAGCATCTTTTCTTGCGCAGCATGACTTGAATCCGAAACGAACGCCAATGGAGTCACACTCGAAAGTATATTCTTCAAGATACAAATTCATCTTTTGTATTCTGCTGAACCGAGAAACTGATGTTTCAATGCGAGAGGTCAACACATCGAACTATGACTTTGAGATTGACTGATGAAGAAAAACAAATTGTCTGCCAATGATCACGATCATTTGCCCAGTCATCATCGTTTACAACCAAGCCTTTAAATCTCCCACAAAGATAAAAGGTACACTGATGCTCAATATTCACTCAACAAATCCACTTTTGGGGGAGGCTGGGAAGTGAGTCGTTGGATCGTCTTTTCGGTTCTTCCAGAGCGATTGCGCGATTGCCTTTTTCCATATATCATTCTTCTGATACCGCCACAGCCCCACACCACTCCCACTTCAGCACCATAAGTCCGCCGTCATCATCAGCGCATCGCCATCGCAGTCGTCGCTCGTCACTGAATATGTGTACCGACGAGATGCCAGAACAATGGAAGGGCCATTCCATTGATATCAACCTCAAGAGCGATCTCTGTAACTCTTGAAATGCGCAACCCATTCAAATTCAGGGTTCAAAATTTCTGGCCGTTCCTTTTGTGTCGAATTGATTCGGACCAATCTGCCAAGTACCACATTCGTCATTGTGATACGCTCCCGATGATGACGATGACGATGACGGTTGACAGTAGGTACTCTTTGGCTTACGCGGAATTGTCCGGGCTCGAATGGACATATTAAGCAAACGGGAGGCACTTAGGTTTTTGGCGGTTTCCAACAAAGGGAAAAGGTACCTTTAATATAAGCCCCATGCGTGATTCCCTTTAAACTGACCCATATCCCCGTACTCATGTGAAGGTGAAGTTTATGACTCTGTTTGATGGAATTTTAAGCAAATTGGTGTTATTATTGTTTAGTGACTTATCGATTTTCGGTCTTCTGGGGCGGCACGTTTGGTGGTCATTCCATTCGGCATGAAATTTGACATGGATGCCAGTCATTTTGGCAACATTAAAACGGCTTATACTCTTTGAAATGTTTTAATTGCGTATTGAGGTGATAGAAAGGTGAACGCGTGAAAAGGTTAAATTCCAGAAATGAATCTTTATAATTACAAATTAGTGCACATTTAGTTGAAAATCAAATCCAATCGGAAAATAAGAATGTAGATAATTTGTGACAGTTTTTATTTTGTAATTTTTTCTTTGATTTTATAATTTCGTATCAAAAAGTCACAGTAAAGGGTTTAAAGGTCTTATTTGGAATACATCTGGGTTAAAATAACGATTAACTACTCATTAATTTTGCAAATATGGATTTACTGTGCGATGTTTTCTATGTTTATTTGTTGCTGCTTTGCTAACTTCATGCTTACTTATAACAATCCTTTCAGAAAATGGCTTTATAGCTTTTATTTTGAATATTTAAATAGTTTTTAATTTGCCATTAATCAATGGCTAATGAATACTTTGAGACATTTAAGAACTCATAGTGCTATGTTTACTATGTTTTATTTGTTGGTTGGGTACTTATTTGTGTATACTTAGCGAAGCTCCCCCAAAAACGTATGGCATCTTTTTTTATTGTATCTAATTTGGCCATGATTAGTCAGGCATTATTTTAGACAATTTCATATTCACAATGCAGCATTTTCTATGTTTTTATTGCTGCTTGTTACTTCCAAAAGTAGCTCGCAGAAAAGGCGTTCAAAAGCCTTTGTCTTAAACATTCTATTAGCAGAAAAGGCGTTCAAAAGCCTTTTTCTTAAACACTCTCTTAGCTTTTCTAGCTTATAGTTTTTCCATCAAATATCCGTGAAATATTTGAGATTATTTCGATATAATTGTGCAATGTTTTCTATGTTTATTTGTTAATACTTTTCTAGCTTCGTGTCAACTTAGTAAATCAATTCAAAAACGGGTTTAAAGATCAAATAGTGAATACTTGACTGGCTTATAACTTTTTGTTAATTTGTCATGAATTATTTGGATTTTCAATTAATGTGCAATGTTTTCTATGTTTTTATTTGTTGCTTGTGTGCACTTAGCGAGGCATCCCCAAAAAACGGATGGCATCTTTATTATTGTATCTAATTTGCCCATGATTAGTCAGGGATTATTATTTAAAACAATTTCGAATTCACAATGCAACATTTTCTATGTTTTTAATGCTGCTTGTTATTTCGACAAGTCGCTCGCAGAAAAGGCGTTCAAAAGCCTTTTTATTAAACATTCTTTTAGCTTTTCTAGCTTTTAGTTTTTGCTTCAATTAGCGGTGAAATATTTTAACTAATTTCTATATTATTGTGCAATGTTTTCAATGTTTATTTGTTTATACTTTTTTTTGTCAACTTAGCAAAACAATTCAGAAAACGTGTCCAATGGAAGTACAGTGAATACTTGACTAGCTTATAACTTGCCATTAGTTTGTCATGAATTATTTGTACAAAATTTTCAACTAATTGTGCAATGTTTTCTGTGTTTTTATTTGTTACTTTGTTTAAAAAAATACTTTTCATTTATTTAAAGTGAAAAAAAACACGATTTAATTTTGAAAAAATTGCACACTTTTTCTTGTTTTTATTCTCATGATTTATTGGTTTCAAGTCTCGCATATTCCCTTATAGACTATCTTATTTCTTTATTAACAAGCCTTAAGCCAAAAGCAACATAGAATTTGAATAAATTAAAAAAGTTAATTGATTTAAATTCTGATGGTAACTTAAGTCATCATCAGTATCGCCTTTTTCTCTCAGCAATGAGTCCGACTATATACAACAACCATATTTAAGTCTAATGTGCCGTCGAAAAAAACTGCCCATCAACGATTAAATGGCTTGCGTCTGCAATCAAGCCGGGAGGAAGAAGATGATGTTTGAGGGTTTTCGGTTCTCGAGCAGGTCTGGAGAGTTTCAGTTCAGTTAATATAACGAAACCCCTAATTAAACAGTGGCCCTAAAATATGCATATGCGTTTGGCTTCTTGTACCCATATTTCATGTGGGCCAGCGATGTGTCAGCCTTAAGGTTCCACTTTGCATATATTTGCACCCATCCTCATTTCAGCGATATCTTGCAGCGGTTTTGCGCGTTCCTGGTTGCCTGCCATGCCCATTGCCCACCTTGGAAATGGGATCAGGATCACCTTCACCATATTTGAGATGGTTTTGTTATTTTCTTATATTCTGCGCTTCTCTGGATGCTCCCATTATGCTTATGCGCTGGCAGAATGTAACCACAACCACAAGCAGAACAATCAACCATATGCCAACCCAAACATCCGCCAGCGGCTTAGAAAAGTGTCGGCTATTTTGGCGAAATATGCTGCGGACATCAGCAGAAAATGAAGAGGCTGCTGCTGCTGCTGCGAGAGATGGTAGCAGCGGCCAGCCCATCCCCACAGCTTCCAGTTAAATTAAGAAAAAACATATTTGCATGGCTATGACCATCCAGAGACCAGACCATGATACGAGATACGACTACGATCGCGGTCCAGTTGGGCGCAAAAGTTAATATTAAAAAAGGAGGACACGTTGGCTGACGATGACGCGACGACGACGACGGTCTTTGCGCATATACCCTGAAAGCTCATTAAAAATCGATAGACTCCTAAGTTGCCCGCCTGTCTTATAACTCATTCATTGCCTGGGACCGCTCTCACCGCTCCAACTTCACTTATTATAGTTCTCTTAACCAACACAATAAAAACGATGGCAGAATTCATTTCGGATTCTGCCTCCGGGCTTATACTCAATTCAGAAGCACAGCGGGAGTTCTAAGTAAATATTATGCCCGTGTGATCGCCCTGCGGATTCTCGCATAATCTTCCATTATCTGGGTTCCAAATTAATAGACAATCAGTTATGGCGATTTTTAGCGGATTATATACCATTTCACGATCCATCCACGCAGTGACGCTGACGCAGTTATTATTCGTGCGATTTTGAATAATAATTTCATCTTTCCATCCACCGCACCCTCCCCTGGCTTAAGTCGTTGAATAAATAAGTAAAAACAACAAAAAAAAAAACAATAATAGTAATCAAAAGATTTTTATTATTTGAAAGGCGTTGCTATCCATTTATAAGGACATATCGGCTTCGGCAGATGCTGAGGAGACTGCGGCTAATGCTAAGTCTGAGTCTGAGATCTGAGGCCCTCGGCCTACACCTTATATATCCGATTAATGAGGGTCCATCATGATGATGATCGTGGAAAATGGAAAAACCAAACATATGAGTATCCAACTGCGTTTCCACCTAAAAAAGCCGGTGCTCGATCTTTCAACCCTACTAACTATATGCTATACTCTTTTTTTACGGGCACGTATGCCACTCTCTTGTCGATCGTCGATCGTCGAGCACCAAGACAAAAGGACACCGCGGGTAGATCATATTTTTATTGTTTCTATATAGGAGGGTCCTAGTTGCGGGTCATTCTTTTCTGTATATTGTATACGTTACGTTCAAATGGTAGTCAGCGGTGCCTCCATAACGAGGGTGCAATCAAACATTTCATAAAAAAATGTTTAAAGTGGGCATAAAGAAGACATAAATTACCAAGGCTGGCGCGATCGACGGCCTGGCATGGCGTTTTAAGGGGATAAGCCGCGATCCCTTTCACAGCAGTGTCTCAACCCTGTTTTTCTTTTTCTAATCTAATAAATGTTCGATAGTTATTTTCTAGGTTTTTTTTATTATTGTTATTATTTTCTGTTCGTTTTTATTTTATTTAATAAACGATGATCGAATGGACAATATCTATGGTCACTAGAGTCGCCACATGATCTCACTGAGACAGATACTTGTTAGCATTCGGTAGTAAATATCCATTTAATTGAGAAGTGGTTTGTGTGCCTTTTGTTTGATTTTGAATAGAATTTCGATTTATTTTTTTATATTCTTTTTTTTGTTAATTTATTTATTTTTTATTGGAGGAGAACCATAAAAGGATAGAAGAAATCTATGGGAAAATACAATATGAGCTTTGTATGATAAATAGAAGAATAGGATCCACTTCTGGCCGTCAATAAATTGTAATAGGGTGAATAGATTTTCAATTGTTTAAAAAAATGTGGGATTGTTTGAGGACTAAACTGATGTCTTTCAGTTTAAGAGCCATCAAATTGTCAAAAAAACTAACCCTAGTTTAAGAGCGTTATGGCTTGAATTCAGTTCTATTGCCTATTTGACACTTTAAGTGAGGATTGAACTAAGATCGAAGACAAAAGGCCCAGAAGAATATGAAATATGGCAATAGTGTCAAATCTCAAAAATTCAACGACACTTTTAAGAGATGAGCATTTTACTAGATACTAATTTTTAAAATTCAGCACCTTATTATAAGCTATTCGAAACATCAAAACTTTGCTTATACTACTAGATAAACAACTAATAGATACTCTTTTATTTCAATTGGTGCATCAAAAAAAAATTGGGTGGCGCAACAGTCCGTTTGAGAACTAGGGCCTAGTGACTGACAACTCTCAACCATTCCTGTGTGCGAGTACTGTTGTCAGGGATGGAAGGGTCCTACAGTTTCAAGCCGAATCCGAAGGCAAATTTGAGAAAGCACTTTTCATGGCAAGAATTACTCTTGGAGAATTCGTCAATTCCTCGCAAGAGGCAGTACAGGTGAAAAAAACTTTCGGTGGCACAGGCAGGGATTGAACCCAAGACCTCTCGCATGACAGTGCAACGCACTAACCATCAAACCACGGGTCCTACATCTGAAGACGTCTAAAAAGTGACATCTCAAGAAAGAGAAAGCAAACGAGCTTATGTAAATCTAAGGAACGGACCTTGAATTGTCAGAAAATTTGAAGCCATACGATTAGATTACTTTAACTTAAAGTAGCCGTTTTGTGATTTGTATTTATGTGAAATTTTAAGTGACAGAAAGATGTCCGTAAAAAGTTTAAACTATTACAAAAATGTCTTTAAATATGTGTTACAATTTTTCTTGTTTTTCTTGAGAACCTTGTTTATTATCTTTTGGAATGATTTAGTTTTACAATTATTTCCACTGCTGCTAATATTTCTTATGGCAAACGTTTTGTCAATATATTTAAAAATAGCAGACTTGCATACAACCTTATTGATTAAAACTTACAGAGACAACAATTTAGGCAGCTCATTTCGGTATATTGTTGCAAATCAGCTACAAGTGTTTTATTATTATTTAAAAGACTTGCAACAAAATCATTAGTTTTCTAGCGGTTAGCCATATTCATGAAAATCTTGGCGATATGAAAATTGCGTACTTAAACCCGACATCGGCAACGGGTGTACGAACATTATTTTTTTTCATTTCTTAAACGGGTAATGGTCCAAGTGCCTGCGATGGACAAAATTCAAGTGTGAGTTCTGAAGCTTGATGCTCATAAATCACTCCACCCATAGGGCTGGGTGGATGATGCCAAAGGTTGATTTTGACTCATAGCGGTTTTGGCTGGCGATGACGACGGCGGCGATGGCAATGGATATATGCCGGTCTGTGATGAACGCGTGCATGCCCAGTGCCCACACATAAGACGCATCATCATCCACGCTGATGATGACGATGACGAAGGAGATGACGACAGACAATGTTTTCAAACGAAAAGATACGCGTTGCAGTGCAGGTGACCACATGTGATAATCACATGGTTGCCTCTTGTAGCAATTAGTGCTCTGCCGCCATAAAATCCTAAATTGTGGCGCTGCGGTTTTCTCCTGATCTGTGGCCATCAGTCTTCGTTTTATTGACGCAATTTATTCAACAACGCGTTCGGCGCGCCACCGCGCCGGGTCCAAACCATATCCATCGAGCATAGAGAGGTACCTTACCTTTACCTATATCTAAAGATATATAAGGTTATAGGGTGCAGTCGAAAAATATTGCGGTCAATGTGTGAGGTTTCATTTCATTTAAGGAAATAAACAAAAATTGAGTGGGACGTGCGGTCGTAACCCAATGCCATTACAAAAAACACAAAAAAGTAACGAAAACCTAAACAAAACAAAAACACTCATAATAATAAATCTGCCATATAGCTAGACGAAGTGGAATAATTGACAACTATACGAAACCACATAATCGAGGTATTGCGATTGATGATGAGGAGATTGAGTAGATGCAACGACAATGTGCTAATTGGAAAATATAAAACCTAACCTAACCAAACCAAACCTACCTACATTGTGTTCAATGGACATTCATTGAAATTATATGGTTTTCTTTTTAATGATTTTATTAGATATTAATCAAAACCAGCTTCCTGCTTTTTAGTTTTTTTTTGTCTTTATGGTTTTCGGTGAGTTGAGGAAATCTTACTTTTTACAAAGTTGAAAACCGCCTGTCTAAACTTTACAGTGAAATGATCAGAAGGGAGTTAATCATCGATTTTGCAAGGGTTCTGAATAATGCAGACTATCCCACTTTTGGTTATAAGACCAAATTAAATAAGACACTAGTGAGTGTAAGTAGGTCGCAATATCAAAGAAAAAGCTCTTATTTTAAAAGAACGATAAAAAGTTCCGCTTTTCAAAATCTAATATCCCGTCGGTTGCAAACTTTTATGATTATTTAAATGTAAATTTTTCTAAAAATCGACTCCTAAGACGAATGGAAATATACATTTTGAATACAGAGGTTGGACTACTTTTAAACAACTTTTATTTACTAACATTTTTAAAGTCCCAATTTTTACCGAAATAAAGGAAAAGAGCAATCCATTTTATTTGAATTCAAAAAAACTACGTAACAAAGTTCCGAACTAAATATGCATATAATACGGCCACTGTTTAATTATGGGCTGTCCAACGCTTCTAGTGATATCACATGATAGAGACATATCCGACGGCTAAATTGATGCCGCCGCTATCGCCACTGCGTGAATGGTTAGTATAGTGGTGATGGCATAAGTAACTGAAATTTGATTCAATTAAGTTCAGCTTCGAATAATGAAGATATGATATTTAAGAAAGATTGGAATATTATAGAAAAGGGTGAAGATAGAACATTGCCATCGATCTTTTGTTGTTATTTCAATCGCTTGTAATGCTTATGTTTTTCTCCGAATCCCAACACGCAACAAAAACACAAATTCTAGTGCCCCCAGCAACACCATATCCATCAGAGAATATAACAAGTGTCCGGCATCAAAAGATGTGAGATGGATACAAAAAAAAATTAAAATGTTAACATTTCGAAGAAAAAACCACACGAAACGAAAGCCACATTGTATTATCTAGGTTTTATTTATTTTATTAACAATTTAAAAAACGGTGCGGCCGGCCGGCCCCTACATCGACATTTTACTACTTCTTCTATACCGACATTTGACAGCGCTATAGACACACAGGGTGCTACTCTCAAGCACCCGCTCGCGCTTATACATGTGATGCAAACAATGCGCTCTCTCGCCAACACTTCTATGGTTTGGATCCTTTTTTATTCTCTTTAATTTTTTCTTTTAGGCCAATTTGAAGAGGTTGCATTTTATAAAAGACAACAATAACAATAATGATGATGACCTGTGAGAGTGAGTGCATGTTACAATAAATTTCACTAATTTCTGTCATCCAATTGAAAAAGCAATTTAATACCAAATACCAAGTCGGACTCTTGAACATGGTACCCAGGTCAAGAATGGAATAACTTTCATTGATCCGTCATTGTGTTGCTAGAAATCTTATTGAATCGAAATGACCAAACATTTTTGTTCATACAATGGTCATTGTTTGAAGATATCGTGGGATGGCACCCATTTAATGGATGGTTTGAGAATTCAGCTTGTCATGAGTTCTGGCTCTATGGAATAGACCAATATAGGTATCTATAGCATTTTGTTTAACAAAGCCTCTGGATAAAGTGTGTGGGAAATATCTGTTCTTTTTTTTGTTGTTCAAATACTCTTGGGAATAACATGGAAATATGTATGTACGTAGGTATTTTTGAAACACGATAAAATACTATTTTTTTTTGTTTTAAACTACCATATTCAAATTCGAATAATTGTTTAGTGTTTCCTTTGGCCAAAATACGAACAAAAATTTAATCAAATCAATTCAAAAAATATACCTATGAAAAATCATGCTTTTTATAAATGAGAATCAACAAGAACGATTATTTTCACTTAAAGTAGAATTTTTGCGATTGCAATTGATTTAGTTTATTTTGAATCTAATATTAATTGTTTAAGCATTTGTTTTCGAATGATTTTTAATTAAAAAAATTAGTATATATGTAATAAAGTTTTTTAAAGATGTCCACTGAATTTTTTAAGTGAAAAAATAGAATTTAGCAAAAGATTAACTTTAGAAAACCACACATCTTAGCTTATGAGTTATGGCCTTCACTGTTTGTAAAATGGATTAACATTTAAATAATAGGTAGGTAATTGTTGTATGTGGGCATATTCTAAAAGTTTTGGTTATTTTGCCCTTTGTTACCATTAGAATTAAAGAATCATGGAGGCAAAATTAAACCATGAACATCTCAGAGTGCCGACTAATTCTTTCATATGCGAGTAACTTTCTTTCAGATATTTACGGTGATTTAAAAGACTTGATTTTCGGTATTCAAAAAAGGCAATAGGAATCCATTCCTTGAACATTTCTATTAAAATACCTCAAACTTAATCATAAAAAAATCCTTATAAGAAAATGTGTCTAACAAAAATTATACTATTGAATCTCCAGTTTCAGTTGATAATATATTCTATCAAACGATACCACTTGCCTTCCTAACGATTAGCGCGTGGAAATACCGCAAACGCACAACCCGTATGCTAATTGTAATTCAATACGTTGCAATGATATGCCCATGTCGGTCGCTATCTCTATCGCGGTCGTGGTCTTTTAGATACAGAGGGGCGCAGAGAGGGAGCGAGTGATCTCTCTGAAATCAAAGCGGAATTCCTCGATCATAACAACACCGCACCGCCATCGTCATCGCCACCACCGCTGTTGCGCCAATAGAGTTATGGTATCCATATTGGTATCTATATACTACCAAATAACATCTCCTACATACAGATATATACCTCATACTTGCCATACCGATTCCGTGCCGTCATATCGTCGTCGATCTAAGAGGCTCCATCATAACCCCCGCCGAGTATGACAAAGTGATGATCTGATCAGTCGCCGCTGTTCCTCCTCGTTAATTCGTTAAACATTAACATCCCACGGATGAAATTTACATTAGGTTGATACTTCTGCGCGACTGTGCTAATACAATTTATCTCTCGGATGCTTTCACATTTTTCCTTTGTTTTGTTGGCGGCTGGCAGGTCATCTGCGTTGTCTGGTCTGACGTTTCAACGTTTGTGTTGCCTTCCTTTGGTATTGGGGTTCATTTTTGGAATCATTTTTCTCGGCCTTGTTCCAATCGACACATAAAAAATGCTCACATCATTACCAAGCTGTGTCAATAATTAAGGCTATTAATCGTAAGGCCAGTTATGGATGTGGCCAGGATAACTCGCATCTCGAATTCAGATTCCGATTCCAATTCAAATTCAGAATTCAGAATCAACTAATTCGAATTACGTATTTGAATTTTGATATAGCTCACCGAACGGAATGACACGTAACTTACACGGGATGACCGCCCCAACGAAAATGGCTAAACGTGGCAAATTATTGGCAGGCCGAACACGGTCTGCCCGAGACTGACGCGATCATGACGTGCTCTGAACGGATCGTGGGAAATGTGCTGCTCGCAATCGCAAAACGCAGAACGCAAATCGAAACGGAGCGAAGCCCCACATTTGGAGGAAATAAACATTTTGGACAGTTGGGAAGATTTTTAAGCAATTGAGCCAGCAATAGGGATTGGTGGTCCTCTGCCATCTGATGTGATGGACACAACAATACACCGTCGGTCGTTTGTTCGGAGGAAATAATATCGGTGCCCGATCTCTGATTGAGCTAAAGGTCTCTGCATTGGTTTGGATTTGGATGGATGGTCAAACATGGGAAGCAAACGGCCGGCCTGGCGAACCCTTTATTCTGAGGTTCCTCCTGACGGACGGTTTCTGATTGAATTGCCAGCAATTTACATGTATACGTGTCGAATTGAATAATTGGGTGTTTGACATGTTCGCAGATGGGTTCGGAGGAAACTTTCGGGCTTATATTGGTATTTGGTATTTTAGGATTGAAATTCGATTGGGGTTATTCACGAAAAAACGATGATCATGATGATGATGATGATTCATGGGAGTAGAAACGGTTTTCATGTTCCTACACACTGTTGTATTTTTTTTGTTTCATTGTTTATGACCTAGAATGTGTATGGGAACCGAAATTTCTGATTGATTTGAACATGTCTTTCCCTTCAACAAACCTTGACTTAAGTCAATTAATTAAATTCCAGCTTATCGATGCGAAGGCGACACGGCACGATGCTTAAATGAAAAAGGAACACTCTTTTCTTTTATATAGGTAACATCAGAGTTATAAAATTTGCATTTGAAAAGAGTTACATTTAAACGTCGTTTATTTTGTGTAATTCTAAGATAAGAAATCTCTTTTGTTCTTGATGCCTGCAAATAAATTTATATTGAACTTATTTTATTGTTATTTTATGTAAATACATAATGTTGTGGGCATATAATTAATATTAATTTTTAACAATTAATTGAATATTTAATGAGTCCAAATATTTGACAAACGTTTTGTTAAATATAAACCCAGCTTGATATGCTTTGATTTATTCGGTGATTTTTAATGATTTGGGTAATAATTCGATTGAAAATTCAATGAGGCAAACAAATTATCGTTTCAATAAGAAATTTGAATGATAATAATGTCATCTATAGAAACTTATGTGTAACTTTAGAAGATTTTGTTGAAAAGTTTAAAATTCCATTTTTTATATAAAAAGATTCATAAATGAATGATAAATTGTTGAAAGATGGAGAAATCGATGAACTCAATCTCAAAATAATCAGCAATTAACTAATTTTTGCAAAATTTGAATTCTATTCTTACTTTGAAATAAACACATTACATTTTTTTAAAAACGATGTGCCTGAAGACATCAAAACAGACGTGAAAATAGCAAACAAACCTATGATAAGGATTGACAGAAACTCAGAGTCAAAAGAAGTCATTTTGTAAGATGTCAAGAGAATGAAAGATGAAAACATTATTTAAGATAAGCGAATTCTTATTTATTTTGTAGTACCCGTGGCATGATGGTTTGTGCGTTGGACTGTCATGCAAGGGGTCTTGGGTTCAATCCCTGCCTGTGCCACCTTAATTAAAAAAAATTAATTTTCGCGGGTACTGCCTCTTGCGAGGAATTGACAAATCCTTCAAGAGTAATTCTTGTCATGAAAAAGTGCTTTCTCAAACTAGCCGTTCGGATTCGGCATAAAATTGTAGGTCCCCTCCATTTCTGACAACATTACTCGCACACATGAATGGTTGAGAGTTGTAAGTCACTAGGCCCTGGTTCACAACGGACTGTTGCGCCACCCCATTTGATTTTTTTGAATTCTTATTTTAAACGTATTCATCCCTTTTAAAGAATTTAGTGAATGAGGTAAATGAATGTTTCAATCATTTTTCAAAATGTAGTTGTTACAAATCTGACGAAATAAAGTTGATCGCATGTCGGTTACATGAGCTGCAACACCGACATTTTGTTTCACCTTTCGCACTATATACAATTCCTATAATTTGAATTTGAAATTAATTTTAGTTCAACGCAAACAAAACAAAAATAAGTTAAGTTAAGAAATGTAACTTAAAATTTTATTATATTCGAAATTGTGTTAGTTTTTTTAACAGTTTTTAAGTTTATTTGTTTTATACATAAGTCATTCGATTTTTAATACTCGTTTTTAAAGCATGATCCACTAATTTCAACAACCCTACTAATATTATAAATGCGAAAGTAACTCTGTCTGTCTGTAACTTAATCACGTCTAAACTATTGAACCACTTTTCATGAAATTTGGTACTTTTTACCCCGGGAAAATGACGCATTCACATGGGAAAATTTAGGTGAGCCGAAACCTAAGCTGCTGAACAGATTTAAATTAAATTTAATAAGGAGAAAGTTTGAGACTTAAGAAAGGACATGAGTTACTTTTGAGTTCGGGAAAACACCGCATTCCCATTTGAAAAATTACTATCCGGGGAATCTGATCACTTTCACTCCTAAATTACCTAAGATTTGAATAATATTTGGTTAAAATTGGTATTACGGGAAAACAACGCTCTCCCAACCCTTATAAAATAAGTTGTAGAACATGTTAAACTTATCATTCACGTATATAAACGAGGGCTTCGTGAGCCACGTGTCTCAAGCCCTCAACATTAGACGCAAACGGTTCAAAAAATAATAATTTTAAACCTAAACTTTGCTATGCTCAACCTTTCATCGCCAAACACGAGCCATGTAAGTACAACAAATAATTCACTGGGTCTGTCTTCTAGTTCTGATAATGTGCTCACGAGTCTTAAACCCACAAAGTCTTTACGTTCTGGCCAAGGAAGGAAAAACAAAAAACGTCGTATAAAAAATGTATTGCAGTAACCTATCTTCTTCTTAAAATATATTAACCTAACCAAACCTATGACAATCACACTTAGTATGGTCTCATCCCATCTCATACTACTATCCAGAAAAAAACTATCTAATGCGAACGAAGTCACGGGTAAAAGCTAGTTTAAAATATTTTACTTGTATCACTCCGTTTTTCATTTTCTTAGTTTATTGACTTATATGACGTTTGGATGTCAGAAACTAACAGCTTCGATAGGCAAGTTAAGAAATGTTAAGTTAGTTTTAAAAATCGACAATGTAGTTCACCCGAAAATTCTTAGAATTTCTTAGTTAACTATACTAATATTTTTGAAAAAGTTTTCAAGATATTTTAAGATTCACAAAGAAATTACCACAAAAATACGTCGGTACAACATTTTACCTATTTACATGCATGCCAATTTTTGGGCATCACAAAAAGCACTTTGTTATTGAATAATCGATGTGAAAAATCTTCCTACAATTGTTGTTGTTTTTCATCTTCATTTTGTGAAAAAGTAAATAACTCTTTCACTTAAAGTCAAAAGGTTTGAAACTCAAGTCCTTAACATGAACATCATATCAGTGATTCTTAGAGCATCATTTCGCAATGGCTATTAAATGTTTTTTTTTTTTTCTTCTCAAAAGAAAACCCGCAGCTAATCTTTTCTCATAAAAGCAATTATGAGCTGTGTTCATGATATTTTTTACAGCCATTAAAAATTTCCCGCCGAGTGAGTGCGCAGAACAGTTGATGCGAAACCATGATACAAACAACTTCTTACTTTTTATAGTTAGAAAAATTAAATTCTGCGACACATTTCACAGATAGTTCTGGAATTCTGTTTCTGGCTATATCCAAATGAGCAGCCAGCGCAGAAAGAGGAACGAGAACCCATTGGCATCATCATCTCATTCGTATATACTGTGTGCGATATGGAATGGATATGCGCATATAACAATCTGAATCGCAAATGCAGTCGTATACAGTCGGTCATGACGTTTCATGAGCTGACTGAAGCTTGGCATCGTCTTATAACAGCGGAAGAACCTGCTGTGAATTGAGTGCCCCAAGGCATAAAGTTGACCCCGATGACTTTTGAAATGTTTCTCGGAGTCCACCGCCAAAGTTCACTTTTGTGCATATTTTTATGTTAGCTTGCAGTCCATCTGTCCGTATGGTTTGGTTTGGTGCCTGCGTTTGGGTGCATTTGAGAGTTTGAGTTGCTACATTCACAGGCGCTTATTATTTGTGTCCAAAGATGGAATTTCAAATGTTTGAAGTATGTGTCTAAGGAGGGAGAATTTTCTTTTAATAATAAAACAAATTTTTGTTCAAAATGATCAAAAGTACCTCACGAAAAAAAGTATCAATGGAAATAAATCGAAAACATCTACAAAGCAATCCAAAGTCCTGTATTTCAATTATGTTTCCATTTAAATTTTTTCTCAAGTACAATTGTAGATGCCTTATAAATCTGACAGACTTCTAGGAAGATGCAACATAAAATACAAAAGCAAATACTTTAATGTCCCAAAATATGTAAAAATGCTTAAGGGAATGTAAAAACTTTGCACATCTTTCAGTTTTGTTTTACTGGTCATTTAAGGCTTTATGACTCATTTTTTGTACACCTATATAATATAGAAAATCATGGAAGCATTGGCTTCGCGTTATCCAAAGAATTTCACATTCATGATGTGTGGCTGAAAAAACAATCTCTTTACTTAAAATATTGATACAAAAAATGAGAAGCATGGAAAATTGTTTCGGCGTTTTAGCGATTTTAAAGTTTTAGTTAAAGTTCTAACGCCTATCATTTTCAGATTCTGTAGAAAGGCTAAGGCTTGTAATATGACCACCTGTTGAAGTATGTGTTTTGTACTAATTTCAAACGAATGAAGGCTTTATTTTATTGTTTGCATGCAGCTGGGTCTGAATGGGTGGACATTTCTTGCATTGTTGGAGAAATTTTGATCACTTAGCATCGTTGTTGACAATTTGGCGTATGTGATGGTTCCACAAAAGTTTCCACAGTAAAATGCTGTGGTTTCTGTTAAACAAAAATACTAAGATCTTTAAATGTTGTCGGAATGTAAATTTTGGAACATAGAATGTAGTCCGTAGTTTTCAATGTCATAGAATAAATTTATAATTATTCAATATAAGCTTCCAGTTGCTATGAAATATCAAAACACGTGTTTAAATTTTGTTTAATTCAATTGATTTCGAAAGACTTTAAAACTCAATTGCATCATAATTTTAGCTTAATTTCTAAGGAAATGATTGGAAGTGAAGAACCGCTCGAGCTTCAAGCATTTTAAAAACTTTCAGTTGTAAAGGTAAGCATAAGTTTGAATTAAGTTGATTTTCAAATTAATTGTAAAACTTTGTTAAAGATTTGTAATTCATATTCTTGAGATACTAAAATACGTTTTCTGAACTTTTAAATAGTTATTTCCTTCACTTTACGTTCAATTTTGTTTGTGTACTTCATTTCTTAAAGATTCACAACGTATTGGGAAGATGTTCAATGTTCAATTATATCGAAGAAAAAGCTCAAAACAAGTTTCGAAGATCGATCTTTTGTTCTTTGTTAAATGTGCTCTTCCCAGTCAAACAATAAACGTTTTTTAATCAAATTAAATGTTTTAAAAAACACAGAGACAAAAAAATGTTAATAGAAAGAATTCGCATGACTAATCTTTTTCACAAAATCAAACAATTCTATCTAATCTCATAAATCTAAAATAATTTTATAGCTTCAGCCGTTCACTGGAGTATTTTCGTCTTTTTGGTTTTGTTTTATTTTTTTTTTTTCAAAGCCTTTCCAAAACACAAAAAATGTTCGAAGCTAATTTCCATAATGATTAATGGTTTGGTAAGGTTTAACTGACTTATTTCTATATGGCCTGTTTTTGGTGCTATAAAATATTCCATGATAATAAAATAAAAAAAAAAAACAGCAGATACATAAATGATACTTGCTAATATAAAATACTAATCATAGTACCTATACAAACTTATGTATAAACGAAATTTCTTATCTTAATGTTTCTGGTTCTATTATAGTCTTATTTTTTTTATTTTTATTTTGTGATGGTTAATAGGTTTTGAACTTAAGTTATAACCCTCAATAAAGATACTAATATTTTGACACTTCAAATAGTTAAAACTACCCACACAAGGTTCTCTATAGGTTCTTTTTTTTCTCTCGTATTTATGTTAAACATTTATGTTTAAAACATTTTCTAATAAGAGCTTTGTGTGTTATCACCAAAGTTGGTCAGCTAAATGAATTTTAAAATTTATTGGAAGCTAGCAGGAGTTTTATTGGTTTTATATTTTACAATAAAAACTAAAATTAAGTGAATTTATATTTTGTATTTAAGTGAATGACGTCGTGCGAAGAATCCGGAGGGAAAATAAATTATTTTAACTTGCAAATAATTCAGGAAGAAGGTTATTTAAGAAAATCTATTGAAATAAAAGTGTCATGTCAGATTTATCGGAAAATGAAAGTTGAAAAAAAAAAACTGGTTTAATAAATTCTTTGTTTTAAAAATATGTGCCCAATAAAATTACCAGGTTTTTAATATTCAAAATCTCATTAGTTTCGAGGTGATTACTTTAAGATAGATAATTCAGAGTTCTTACATTCAAAAAGCTGAAAGTTACAAGATCTAGATTCTTAGAATTTTTAAGACACTTTTCTTGTTTAACTTATTAACCTGTAGCAGGACATTAATATATGTCTAGTAAGAAGAATAAAACAAAGGGATTGAATAATTTTTAGAAAAGTACCAAATAGTAAAAATTAAAAACCTTGACTTTTATCGACGTTTAAGAGTCCCTAGAAAACGAATTAAAGGTTTGTATAGAGGTCAAACAAAAATTTGTATTGATAATGTTATCAAAAGATGCATGCAACACTTTCGAAAAATTGAGTGGGTTTCTTTTTAAACAATTTAAAAAATAAAATTAAACATTTAGTTGACCACAATTATATTTTCGAAAAAAATGAAATAAAGGTTTACAAGTTAGAATAACTGAAAAAAATTATAATACTACCACAAGAACTGATTGCACCATAGAATGACGTTTTGTGACTTCTATTCTTCTAGAAAAATCAAAGAAGAAATATTCTAAACCTACAAAAATATTAATAAAAGTTGGTATCAATTGATTTTCGACTCCATTATCTTTGGCATCTTGAAATAAATATTTTTGTATAAAAATTAAAAATCTAAAAAAATGTTATGCACAAAATTGGTAAAAACTTATTTTCGACTCGAATATCTCGACAGTTTACTTAAAAAATTATTTGATTTTAATCAAAAAATTGTTGTTAACATGAAATGTTTTGCATTGGGAATAAGGGCCTTCAAAATTGGTTATAAAAATATGTAAAATTCAATTTTCGGCTAGAATATCTTGGGAACAAAATTAATACTCTTATTTTACTATGTGCAAAACATAGTTCTAAAATTAAATTAAACACTTTTTTACAAAACACAAAGCTTAATTATTAGAAAAAAACAAAAATATTGATTTAAGACTTTTGTTTATCTTGCACAAAATCTTGTTATTAAGATTTTTATTTATTGAATTCGTTAAGAAAAATAATTTTAGAACTTAAGACTAATATTATATTTATTCTTAGATTGATATATTTAGAACGCTTTTAGCAATTTGCAAACTGAAGTATTGAAAAAATTTACTTTAAATGTTTTACTTTTAAAATCATCGCTTACAGAATAAACCAAAAAGTAATACTTTTTGTAAACTGAAATCAATTGGTTCAGGGGACACTGTTTTTACCATAGTTCGATCTGCTTGATATAGGACGTAAAGGAACTTGTCTTCTAATACTTGAACGGCTATAAATAAAGTTTAATTGTTCCAAAATTGATGGTGATATGACTGACCCATTGATTAATTTTACAATAAAGCACAGTTGAATGTACTCTCAGCGTTTAGAAAGCGGTGGAAGCCTATGATTGTAGGGTGGAAGTTCGAGCCTATTGGAACATGGGAAGAAACGGAGGCAGAAGCGCCTGAATCTTCTTTGTACTCCTTCTGTTTATATGGACTGAATAAAAGGGAGCCCATATTATGCAGCTATATTCCAATATTTGTCTTACAAATGATATATAAAGAAGTTTAAGAATATAAGGGTCGCGAAAATTATGTGAAAACCGTTTTATAAATCAGAATGTCTTATTTGCTTTTTTAACAATATAGTCATAATGATTTGTTAAAGTTAATTTTGGGTCAAGAATAATACCTAGGTCAAAGAAAGTAGAGAGTTTAGTCAAATAAGAAGAGTCTAATTGATAATAATTAAAAGTAAAAACATTTTGTTCTCGTGTAAAACACATTGATTTACATTTGTCTATGTTTAGTAAAAGCTTATTTATAAAACACCATTCACGAAAACTATTTAGATCATCTTTTAGGAGTAAACAGTCGTCAAATGAGTCAATACGTTTTAAAGTTTTAATGTCATCAGCGTAAAATAAAACAGATGAGTGTTTTGTAATAGAAGGTAAGTCGTTAACGTACTAAATAAACAGTAAAGGTCCCAAGTGGCTACCTTGTGGTACGCCAGAGTTGGTATAAAAATATGATGATCGCTCATTCCTAAAAACTACGCTGTATGATCTATTATATAAGTACGACGAAACCCAACTAAAAAATTTATCGTTAAAGATTCGGGATTGAAGTTTAGAAGTTAATGTTTTTCTGTGAAGGCACAGTCAACTTGTTTCCGTTTTTCAAACGAATCTAAACAAAAAGAACTGAAATGAAAGATGTTAGTAACTGTTGACTTATTTTGAACAAAACCATGTTGACTGTCACAAATTATAGACACACAATTAAACGATATATGACTTTACAAATAACGGACTTAAATAACTTAGGGATGATGGACAGTTTTGCAATGGGACGATAATTTTGTATTTCATTATTACTACCCTTTTTATGTATCGGTGTTATGAACGAACTCTTCCAAATTTCAGGAAAAACTGAAGATCTGAGCGATTCATTTAAAAGGATATGAAGAGGATAGGATAAATAGGATGCACATTTTTTCAAAATATAAGAAGGTACACCATCTGGACCAGGGCTATAATAAACGTCAAATTCTGAAGGTTTGCGCATCTTCAGAGATCCAAAGACTAATTGAATTCAAATGAGCTAAATTTTGTGAGAGGGTCAATGACTCAGGCGTTTGACAGGAGTTCGACTTCAAAAAATATCAACGAATGGGAAGTTGTCAGTTCTAGCTTGGATTTTTTTCCAATAACAGTTAGTAAAATATTCAAATATTTTATAGTAAGTCACTAGGGTTAAGCAAATAATTTTTCGAATTATAATCGATTTTAGTATATTTTAACATGTTACTTATTTACTTAAGGTGGCGCTACAGTCCTGTGTGAACTATAGCCTCCCCCAACAAACTTCTCCATCTAGCTCGGGCCCTAGCGAGTTTTCTTTCCAAGTTGGGTGAGGTCACTTTTCACTTTTGCGAGCCACCTGATCCGGGGTCTTCCTCTACTGCGCTTTCCTGTAGTGGGTGGTGTGGATTCAAAGACTTTTAACATTTTGCTATAGCTAAATTCACAACATTTCTACCTTAACTTTAAGTAATTTACTAAATTTATAAGACTTCTGAGAGTTTCTGACATTTTAAATAAATGAGTTCAATATAACAAACTGTCACTGTTTAGATGTTTAGACTTATTGTTACAAAAGAGAATTAAAAATAATAATTTAATAATTTTAAAATTCAGTCAAGAAATCGGACTTAAGTATGTTTTATTTATTATATTAACGAATTGAATTTTTCAATAGTTAACATTAAAAAAACATATACATTTGCTAAATTGCTAAGCCTGCTTATATCTTCTATCTATATAGTGCTATACAAGAACTACTCTTGGATAGCTGTAGCATTGTTAAACCTTATGCAAGCCAAAGTTGTTAATATTCGTTATTTCGACTCAAAATGAAACTAAGGATTAAGTGGATGCTATTTTTCACAAGTAAGATAAGTTTTCAAAGTATAAAAATGTCGTTATAAAATAAAAATGTTACCATTTTCATCTACTCCCTTTTCATTCAACTTCGTGAACTCGCAACTTACGCCAAATTATTATCGCTTCTTTTCAATTTTTGAAGGGAAACATCTTGGGTTAAATATAATTCACGTTCGAAAAATATAATTTTATACATTTCTATTCAAATTTATATACTCTCGCACTTTAATGGACTCTTTATATGATTATATGATGTCGCTGTTCTTGACCATGAAATATGAACCATATAATCCTTCAAAAGACAAAATGTATAATCATCCGACTCTAATTGTGACTTGAGTGTGTAATCCCTTAAGCCGTGTTAAGTTCATTTTCGTTTGTTTCACTGTAGGATAAAACCATCATTGTCCATTCATAGCATTAAGATTCTCATCTATCGACTTTTACACCAAAATGCCAGATAAGTATTTCAAAAAATTTAAAAGACACTTGATCTATCCGATAAATTCCGCGTAATCTGGTCGAAAACATCTTTCGATGGATTACACACCAAAAGGTACTCAAACGTGACATTTATATATAGTTATATCTTTGGAAAATGAAAACACCATCATCATCGAGTAGAAATGGAAGGAAAGTAAGACCCACAAAATTCTTCTCTTCGTTCGTCTTCATCCATATTTACTCCTGATAAGTGGCTCACTTCGGATTGTTTGTTCCATTATCCGAGAATATATATCCTCATTCAAACTCACGGACGGATGGGTCATCATTAGCAGGGAGAAGGAAAGAAAGAAAAAAAAAGGATGTTTCTATTGTTGTGGTGGTGAATTGCCATCGAAAATAATCGAATCAAATATTTGACAGCACTAACACCAAAATTATCCCATTACCGCCGAGGGATTTATTGCGGTCCGAGATAAACACTGTGCGGGCGGGATGGCTCTAATTTGAGTCAGCTCGACGACGAAGACGACGACCGACGAAAAGGACGAAAAGTCTGAAGTCTGATTCTTATCAGCAGTTTGGTGTCTAAGAGAACCTACATAGCAAGGATTACCTGCAGTTTATTGAATTAAGACTCTGAAAGAGCGGAGAAAAGTAACAACTTTTAAGAATTTATGTTGCTTCTTCGATCTTTGCGCCCGGTGCTAATGAGATCAAAACCGAATTGCTTTAATTGCTTAAATAGGTTCAGTAAATTAATTCCAAGAATTCAAATTTTTTCCTTTCCTCAAACTGTTTGCACAATGGCCAATATTTGAAGTAGGAAAATGTTTAGCGGTTGCAGAGTTGCGGTATGGCGGCTTTTAACAAATATTGTGCAGAGCAGAGTGCAGGGCACACGCGCGAGCAGCGCAGTGGTGGTCACAGATCAGATCCTGTGATGATAAATAAGAATTAAGCCCTGTCATGGAAATTATTCCGACTGCAATGAGAGTGAAATGCATAAATTAAAGGACTCGACGACAAAACTAGAGAGACTCGTTGTGTACTTATAAAAAGATCGCTCACCACCGATGATGCTTGATTCAGCGATCGCGTTCAATGCGCTTACTGCTCATCGATTGCATTTCATCTTTGCTCCCTACTTGTGGTTGTGGTGACCAGATATCCAAGTTAGAGCTTACACAAAACCCAAATATTAATAAGTTTTGAAGTTGGTTTTAAAACATAAGCTTATTTTCTAAGACCTTTTTTTTTCAATCTAAGGCTTGGCCTAATACAAGCACTAAGCGCTATATAAAATAGATAAACAGACAATTGTGAGATTTAGAGTTTTGACGGATCTGTCAGTCCCACAATAGCTGCCAATGAGCTGATAACAGAAAGAAACACTTTGCAATGATAAATTGTCATTTCACACCGTTATCAGATTTTATCACAAAGTCTTATAAATATTATTTAAAAAAACTTGCTGATTTTGAGATGTCTTAAACAACAGCCGCTGACATTTTCAAACGTCATCTGACAAAGGCTATCAAAAACGTACCACCAAATATTGTCAAACTAAATTGTAAGTTAAAATGATGCTAAGGCATTTAGTATGATTTCTATAACTGTCATTTTTGGCAACATAAATAGATCTGACGATCGTCTGTGCTTAGCCTTAACAATCGATAAGATTTAGTGTCTGTTTATGAAACTTATTTTGACGTCTTATCAAGGGAAAAATAGCAAATAAGTAGGTTCAAGTCAATATTTTAATTTTATGTTCAACCATGTCCTGAAACGACTCCATTACGTTTCTTAATAAACATTTTATATTTTCTGTCATTTCGACAGAACATTGGTCTGATTTAGATAAAGAGGCTTACTAACATAATATTTAAGATGATTCCCAAAAATGTAGCCAATATTTTGTTTTCCCTCCAATTGTAATATCTCTTGAAAAAAGGACGGCTGGTAGGTCTACTGATGGACTTTATATGGTGGGACAGCGATTTCGAGAGTACTTACAAACAACTCTATAGGGGGCTATTTACGGAGCTAACTTAGCTAACCATAAGTCAACCCCTTGCAGTGAACGCAGTCATCAGTAGGTAGGTGGATCCAGATTCCGAATCTGAATCTGAATCTGGATGTGGATGTGGCTGTGCTTATTTGCGATATATGAAGTAGGTAAGGTACTGTACTGTGGGGATCAGGATGGCTGCCTGTCGTCATCGTCATGGAGAGCGTCATGATGCAGCACTGTGTGTGAGATCGCGGCGAAAGCGAAAAAAATAAAGCCTAATGCTGGACGTGATTACAGTCGATGTTCATTTTAGAATCAATATATCTTTTTTGCAATGGCTCTTGGTCTGAGTTATCTTTCCGGGGTGCGCGAGCGCACTGCAGTATGCTCTTTTTGCTGTCGAAAATATCAATAAATAAGTGCATGCACTATAAGAGCCACTAGCCACCACCACCACCACCGTTCAAACGACCGTCACGGTAAGGAGTCAAAGAAGAGCATCTTACTGATGCTATGGCTGCTGCTGTCGCGGCATATCCGGCGATATAAATTTTATGCGCGCTCGCCCATTATGCAAAGGAAAATTATTGATCAGTTGATCCCAACTGACATACTTGCAAAGGACTATGTTTTCTTTTCCCTCCTTGCTTTTTTTTTGTTGCTGTTCTTTTGTTGTTGTTTTATTTGTTTGGTTTGGCATAAGAAATATAAAAATAGTAAGTTTGGTTTGTTTTGTGATTTGGTTTCCCTTCCATAGATACACACACCAGAGGCTCAGCAAACATCGGAAACCACTAGATTTTAATTTTAACAAACACGTGCGAAGTCTATAGCTCATAAGCGAAAGGATCAAGGATCAAATGATCAGCCGCACCTATTAGAGAGTTGGTTTTCTTATCTTGTGCAAAGTTTGCTCATCATCGCGCGGGTACTATATATATATCGGAAGGTACCAAATATAAATGTGTGTAGATATGACCGCACAATTTGGGAAGGTATTCCGATTGTCTCTAAGCATGTGGATTGTTTGTTCTCCGGTGAAGATCAATTGATCTCAAGCGGAACCTCCAACGTTCCGACATTCAAAGTGTTTACAAATATACAACTTGTATCTACACTGATGGAAAACTCACAACCTAAATTGAATAGAATTCAAATTGATAAATTCTGTTTCAAGAGGAAAATAAGGTTTGCATATCAGCTTTTTTGTTTCAAAAAATTCGAATTGTCTTTTAAAAAACGTAATGGTTCTAACGACCCTTTTGATTCTTAGTTTGTCACTTATGTTCTTCACAAGAAAAGCCCTGAAAAGTATGAGTCTTATTTAATGTTTAACCAATTTCTAGTTAAGACCTTCAAATCTCATTTTTAAGTACAAAGGAACAAGTAGAAAAACAATAATGATAAATTATTGTAAATTTAAGGATATTTGTGATTTTTATTTTCCCCTTTTTCCAGTGTACCCACTCTTAAGGTTTATTGCAAACATAATAACGTTTTTATTTAATTTTGTTTGCGTTTAAATATAATTAAAATGTAACCCTGCGACATGGCAAAAACAATTCGAAATACATTTGTGCCTGCGGGCGATTGAAATATACCCTTGGAGACACTCCCTGAAAGGAAAGAGGCCTCCATCACCCTCCTCCAAGCCAAACCTAACCTAACCGAACCGAACCGAAAGACGACACAATGGCAAGCCCATCAGTGAGTGGTGCGATTTCATTGATAAATTCGCATGGGATCATCCTGATGCAGCATCGCATCGAGATACCATATCTAATAATGGGATGTTTGCGTCGTCGCTCGTCGTAGTCGTTGTGTCGGTCGTCTCCTTCGTCGTCATCGTCATCGTCATCATCGACAACAACGACTTGAAGTTGAAGTTAAAGTTAAGACAAAACAACATATCCATATCCATGGTCGATGCAATCTCAAGCCCATTTACAAGACAATGCTGAGCGCAATAGAGGATGATGGTGGTGACGATCGAGCTCCAGGTACATCAGCTTCAGCAGGCAAAAGCCATGATCATCGAACTTCAAAATTCTTCACCATCAATGTTGTCGTCGTCGTAATCGTAATCGTAGTCAGCCTCATCTTCGTCGTCGTTGGTCGTCCGTCGTCGTCGTTGGCATAACGTTAACGTTAACGTACATAATGCGCCTTCACATGTTGCGAAAAAAAAAATCAAAAAAGAGGCTTCAATTTTAGCGGTCGTGATCATGTAATTTCTGCCCACGCACTTACTCTGTGCACGCATCTTGTGCACTAATTCGCCATTTAAGATGTTCACTCGGTCAGCGACAGCCCCATAGCTAGCCATCCGCAGTCACCACAGCCACAGTCAACCATCGAATTGCACCCAAGCCAAGGACCCATCACACATTTGGATTAGAAGTCGTTTGGGCAAATGTTTACTATAGCGGCTAAGACATTTAGCAAAAACGACGACGTCTCAAGCGACTAAGCGAGCGACGATGACGACGGTTTCAATTCCAAGTTTCCAAGATGGCTGAAAACTTAAATAATTGAATAACTTAAATGGGAAACATAAAATTTGCATCGAAGTGGCCGCCTGCCACAACATGAACTACGACATCGACTCGACTGTTCAGTTTGGACAGACGCTGACGCGGACGCGGAAAGGATAGCCGATGCCGAATAGCCAAAGGATGAATAAGTTTCGTCCGTAAGTGTTTTACAAAGCCCAGGTTATGTATGGTGATAGAACAGCGGGATGAGATGGGAATGCGACGCGCGGAGGGTGGCTCGCGAATCGGACACACTTTGAAGAGTGCCGCGCCTGCCTTTCACAGTGCAAAAGGAAATCGCCTTGTGATCCATTGTAATTGATGTCAATTTTAAATGGTCAAAGTTCCTATGCCGCTCCTTTTCGTTTAGGGTTGTCTTCTCGCAGAAAAATTAAAAACGAAAGAATAAAAACGAAATACGATAACAAAACCGTCAATCCCGGCAAAAAGGGCAATGCTCAAATCTCATATCAGCAGCAGGAGCAGTTTGGCACTAAGTGAAGCGTCAAATTGGCAGATTGATAGAATGCATCTCTGCCCACCTTGACCATCTTCTCGATGAATGGCCACCTTGTCTTTCACTCTTTCTCTATCTCCCTGGACTTAAACAACTAAATAAGTTGTTGAATGGTGGTCTTGTGGTGTCTTGACTGTTGATTGTTGGGCGTCTTCTCCCTTTTTTCTTGGAAGTTTCCAAGTGCCGTTTGTTCGTCACCTCTTCTTTTTCTTCCATTTCTGATCTTGGTATCACACATCATGAGTTGATTATCATTTTATTTTTCTTCACAAGAACAATCTTTTATTCTTTCTTTTGTGATTTATCACAGTGAAAGAAGAGTCAGTCTCAAAATAGCATTGAATTAAAAGTTCGTCTTCTTGGATTTATTCAAAAACCTGAATCAGGGACCGCATTATTCAATTCAATGATATGGCAACAACGAAAAACGTTTATATTGTTTGGGTGCCAAACAATAGAAAACCATACAAATCGTTTTGGAACATTTTTTAATCGAAATCAAAACAAAGTAATAATGCGTGTGTTAGATTGGTTAGAGAAAATGTATATTTTATCGAAAACAAAGTGCGTTGTTGGAATTCTATAGTTTGTTCTTCATTTATCGAAATCAATAGGAAATACACACACACAGTGATGTGAAGGAGCCCAGGAGACAAAGAGGAGGTGAGAGGAAATAGAATTTTCAATTTACATCTGCAAGAAGATTTTAAATACATTTTAATCGTTTAATCAGAAAATAAAGAAAATAAAAGGTTTGCATGTCAGCTTTTTTGTTTGGAAGAATTATGTTTCCTCTTGTAATTCTTGGGGATAAATGCCCAATATTCCTAATACCCCAACCCCCCAAATTTTTCAACATATGTACGTATTTGATATAATTGATTTCAAAACTGTAGTTTTGTGCAAATTATTTACTCTATTTTTATATGACATTACAGAATTTTGATTGGAGTTAAGAAATTTTGTATCAGTCTGAAAATTGAAAAACGAGTCCTTTGCAATTAATATAAGTCTACAGGGTTAGATGTCTCAAATTCTGTATTTCAAAAACTGTAAAATCATGGAATACTGTAATCCTAATACCTTATTTCTGAATTTCGCATCATCAAATACTCTTTCGTTTATTATTATTAATTATTTGTAGGCCACAAAAAGCAGCGCTCAGTTTTTTGAAAACCATACAAAATACTCCATCAGGCTTCAATAAAAAAGGCAAAAGATATAAAATAGGAACTGATATATCACACATTTACAAAAACATTCTCTAAAAGATAGACACAAAGTCAAAACATGATGTTCATTAAGACAATCACTTAAAACAGCTAACAACTCTTTAGAGACACCACAAACAAATTCACGATTATTCCAAGAATATTAACACTTTTACTTAACACTTGTACCCTTGTCTTAAAATTTTTTTTTTGGCAAGGAAGATTAAATGAAAAAATGTTATGGTACCTTATTTTAAAAAAATATTGTATTTCAAAATATGCTGTAAGTATTCTGAAAAACAAAAATTGTGTTGATAATTTTTTTCAAGAGCGCTTTTGAACAAACTTAATTTTGTTCATTCAGATTTCTTCTAAGAATTTTTACATAAACTTAAATATAGTATTATGACCCATTATAGTACCCGGGGGTGGTGGTTAGTTTGTAGGGCTGTCGCGCTAGAGGTCTTGGGTTCAATCTCTGTCTGTGCTTCCTTATTAAAAAAAAGTTTTCACAGGTACTGCCTCTTGCAAGGAATTGTCAAATCCTACAAGAGTAATTCTTGTCATGAAAAGTGCTTTCTCAAATTAGCCGTTGGATTCGTCTTAAAACTGTAGGTCCCCTTCATCCCTAACAACTTTACTTTACACAGAAATGGTTGAGAGTTGTAAGTCTCAATGGACTGTTGCTCCAACTAATTTATTTACTTTATTTTTATTATTTTACATCAACTTATTACAAATTGAAGTGTTAGAGGGCTTGAAAAAAATAGATTCCAATAAATTTATGTTGTATTTTCTGCATCAATTGAAGTTGACGTCGTTTTTAAGTGATTGTTTTACTCGGTTCCCACAACTCGTAACAGCATTAGTCCCACCAAAATACACAACATTAATTTTGCAACAACAATATTCGAACGAGTGGACGACGCTAGTAATGAATACCTCTTTGATCACAAAGTAAAAAAATTAATCTCAATATCTCCCCGCCTCCATTTATGTAAGGAACCTAATGTTCTTGTTCTTCAATCATTCCCGACCCAATCGCTTACATACGGTTAAGTGGTTAACTCCTAGTTTTAAGTAAAAGTTCTACTTGTGTTTGGCATATATCCTGCTGGAGCAATACCCTCAATTTTGCATTTTCAATTTTTTAAACATTTTTGAAGAGACGGAACAAATCATCATAAAAAGCCAATTGTTTCTTCGCCGATTGGATTTCCAAACAATAAATATCGGGCCAAGATTAAATCTTCCAAATTCAAAACGCAAAACAAGAAATATTCTTGGAATTGTCCAATTTTATTTTCTAAACAGAATAAATACTTAAATTAATAAAAGTAAAATTCGTACATAAATAAAACTTACAAATTGGTATTTTATAAAGGGCGAAACAAACAGGAATTAAAATATTATTTGATTGTTGACAACAGTTGATGAACAAATGAAAATATTGTATCAAAAAATCAATCAAGGGAAAATGATTGAAAAAAATTAAGCAAAGTGTTTTTGAAATACAGTAAAAAGTAAGTTGATGTTAAAAAAGCGTTGGCTTGATGACATTCCGGGGGCCGTCTGAAATCTACGTTGAAGACTTTAAGTCCAAAACAGCAAGCCTTCCTACGGATCTCTTTGATTTAATTGAACCATTCGATAGTTTGACATCTACAACTCGTACAATAGTATCTGGACCTGGGTAAACTTTCATTACACGACCTAGTTTCCAAAGTGATCGAGATTCATCTGGTTCAACCAAAATGACTAGGTCATCTACTTCTACATCTTTAGTATTTTTGTACCACTTCTTTCTTCTTATAATGTCAGGTAGATATTCTTTGTACCAACGCTTGACAAGTGATGACGTCAAATGGTGAGCTCTTCTGCTATAAAGTCTGCTACAAACATCATTTTCAGTGAAAACACCAGGGGCGGTCACATCTTTATCTTCTTCACCGAAAAGCATCATATTTGGGGTTAATAGTTTCGGATCTTCAGGGTCTACAGGCAAATGAGTTAAGGGGCGTCGATTTATCTGGGATTGGGCTTCCATAAGTGCATTTCTTAAAACATCTTCACGTGGTATTGTAGATTTTAAAATATAATTGACACTCTTCTTAATTGATTGAATTAGCCGCTCCCATGAACCTCCCATCCACGGAGAATAAGCTGGGATAAAACGCCAAAGAACGTTTTCATAGTTCGCAGAATATTCGCCTAGTTTATACTGCATCTCTTTGACATCCTTGTCCATCATGTTCTTAGCCCCAACGAAATTAAGACCATTGTCACTGTACAAAAATCGAGTTACCACTCGGTTGATGACAAAACGACGGACAGCCATTATACATTGGTCTAAACTGAGATCGTTAAGAAGCTCAATTTGCACAGCTCTGTAAGTAAGACACGTAAAAATCATACCGTATCTTTTCACTGTGCCACGCCCGAACTTAACCAATAAGGGGCCAAAACAATCGACTCCAACGTGAGTAAAAGGTCTTGAGTCAAACGCCAAACGAGCTTCTGGTAATTGTCCCATAAGTGGCATGACAGGTTTGGCTTTGAGCCGCTTGCATTCAAAGCACTTAGATCTCACCCTATCGATTGCTTTTCGAATGAATATAATCCATGCACGATCTCGGATGTCTGATATAGTTGTTGCTGTTCCCATGTGAAAATTAAGGTCGTGATGATGTTGTATGAGTACATCTACCAATGGATGATTATTCGGAAGAATGGCTGGATTTCTTGAAGCATACGAACAATTGGCTTTTTGGGCTCGCGAACGCATTTGAATTGTTCCTACTTCGTCTAAAAACGGTGACAAACTAAGGATGGAGCTTCTTGAAAATACCCTTCCATTCTTTTGAAGAGATAATAAGTCTTCGGGAAAGGCTTCACATTGTATTTTTCGAAAAAGCCAATTTTCAGCACGGGTGTATTCAGTTGGCGGTATGAAGACTTGTTTTTCGAACGGAATTTTCTTAATGACATCTTTGAATCTGTTCTTGTTCTTGTTGAGTGTAAGGTTTAATAGGCCATTCCGAAAATTCTTTCTTAAGAAAATCTGGACCAACAAACCACCTTGTAAGTTGATCTCCCATGGATTCATCAAACCATTTTGTTCCATCATCAGCAACATTGTCATTTGAACGGACATGATACCACTGTCGTGGAGATGAAGAATCAAGGATCTCTCCTACACGAGATGCAACAAAGGTAGGAAATTTGAATGTTGTTGAATGTATCCAAGAGAGAACTGTAGTCGAATCTGATAAAAACAACTCTTCATCAATTTTTATCGTATGCGATTGCTTTATTGTAGATACCAAACGGACTCCAAGGACAGCAGCTTGTAACTCTAACCTTGGAATAGTCAATTGCTTTACAGGTGCAACTTTAGCCTTAGCCATAACTTGCGATACTTCTACCTTTTCATTACATTCAAAGCGAAAATAGGCTACAGCAGCAAAAGCCTTTTCTGATACATCGACAAAAGTAATAAGGCTTACCTTGCAATCGTCAGGATTCAAAGAGATGTATCGACGTGGAATTCGGAGTCTTTCAATGTTCTTCAGCTCATTGATAAAAATTAACCATTTGGTTTGCAATTCGGATGAGATTGGCTCGTCCCAGTCAAAACCCTCTCGCCAAACCTCTTGAAGAATGATTCTACCTCTAATGATGTAGATTGAAATAAGGCCCAACGGATCGAACACTCGCATAATCGCACGAAGAATACGCCTTTTTGTGATGGCATTGGATGATAAGACCATCTCCTTTAAATCGTCATCTTCGGCAAGTCTGTAAAGAAAACAATCGGAAGAAGGTTGCCAAAACATTCCTAAGACCTTTGCGATATAACCCTCGCATTCGTTTGGATCGATGCTGACTAATTTAGTTTTGACTTGAGTTTCTGGCATCTGAGAGAGAAGTTCAAAGCTATTAGATTGTATAGAAACTAGATCAAAATGCATGGATTTGCAAATTCGTATGGCATCTCTGGTCACTGAGACTGCTTCTTCAACTGTGTTGTGGCTGTCAAAATAATCATCAACATATGTTCTTTTTGTCAAACCATCCACAGCTTCCGGACATTCTTCTTTAAAAAGGTTAGCATGATGGTTTTTGACGAACTGTGCACATGTGGGTGAACATCGAGGGCCGAACATCATAACTTGCATTATGTAAACCAATGGCTTTCTTGAAATGTCACCATCTCTCCAAAGTATTCTTTGACATTGCTGGTCTTCCTTTTTAATCTTAATTTGGTGGAACATTTCTTTGACATCAGCATTAACAGCAACTTTACGCTCACGGAATTTAAATAGACCAGCATGGAGAGGCACAAGGTTGTCAGGTCCTTTTAGGAGAAAAGTGTTGAGTGAAACCCCATCAACCTTAGCAGCCACGTCACATACACATCTTGGTTTTATTGGGAGTTTATTGGGATTTTCTACAATAAAAGTGGGTGTGTACCAAACTCGAGGCCACTTTATTGATAACTCTTGCTCCGAAGCGATTCTGGCGTAACCCTTTTCTAACAATGTTCGCATGTGATTGTTTTGCCATTCTAGTAAGTGTGGTTTCCTTTTCAAGGACTTTTCGAAACTGACAAGTCTTCTGAAAGCCATCGGATAACTATCTGGTAATTTTACATTGTCAGACTTCCATAAGAGGCCGATTTCATACTGACCATCCACTAGCTTGATGGAAGATTCCATTATGTCTATAGCTCTTTTTTCTTCACGACTCACAAAATCTCCCTTTGGTGGCTTCACTCCGAACTCTTCCGTTGAAAAATGCTGTTTCACTAGATCGTGTAAGCTCTCTTCAGGTTTGATTGCATCGTGAAAATAGAATTTCATTTTTGGTCGAGGAACATTGTGAACACAAGAAACGTGTGGATGCGAGACATAACCACTGCCAAAAACGATCCATCCGAGCCGCGTTTTCAGCGCACAGGGTTCTTGGTCGTTTCCGTGACGTTGACGTTGACCCAAAAGGAACTTTGCTTGATCGAGGCCAATCAAAATCTTAGGCTTGGCATCAACTAAATCCCCCAAAGGAAGTCCACGTAGATGAGGATACTTGCTTTTAAGATAATTAACATCTATCGATTGGCATGGCAAGTCCAAATCTTTGACAGTGAACACATTCTTCAAAATATGGCGTTTCGGATTTTTGACATCAGATACTTCTAAGCTTGTTCTCAAAGATTTTTCCTTACGTGTTACACCTTTCGTCCATTGGAGAGTTAGGTCTTCTGAAACACCGTCAAGATGCAAATCATCAAAGAGATCCTTTTCAAGCATCGTTAAGGATGAACCATCATCGAGAAAAGCGAAGGTATCCACAAAACGGTTGTCTCTACCATGAAGTCGAATTGGTGCAATCTTGAACAGTACTGAAGTATTCGAGCGAGCATGAGATGAATGAATGTGTGGCTGTGGACAAAACGCCGCAGCAGATGTATTGAGAGAATTGATTTCTTTGGATTGATGCAATAAAGGGTGATGACGACCAGAGCAACCATTTAAACCACAAGTTCTCTTCTTGGCGCAAACCCTCCAATTGTGCTTTGTAGAATCCAAACAAGTAAAACAAATAAAATTCTCTTTAACAAAGGCGAGTCTCTCCGATTCTGATGAGTCCTTAAAACTGACACATTCGTGGAGTGGATGTTGTTTTTTTGTACATTTCTTACACAAGATTTGAACGGCAGAAACTGAAGATTGTGCTTGATGAGTTAAAACTTGTTTTGAAGATTTCGCTGAACCTTGGTTTTTCTTGGTTTCAAAATTTGCACTAGTTATTGGCTTCATTAAATCAGGTGGCAAATCGATAACCTTTTCATTTAAAAATTCGGCAAATTGAACGAAATTTGCATTGAAGAAACCAGCTTTCTTCTTTTGCCACTCTTGGTATAAACCTGCACCTAGCTTACAGGCTAAATTGGTCATCACGTACCCATTGGTGAGGTCTTCTTCTCTATTCATGGACCTGACATCCGCGACGTAACCATTCACCTTCACTGCCCACAGACGAATTTTCGGATCACTCTTCGAAGCTAACTTGGGAAGATTCAATAAATCCGTGTTTAGATCGTGAACCAGGACATCACATCGTCCAAAAATGGCACGAAGAGATCATAATTGCGTCGGCGTCCGATGAATACTTTAAACGATCACATACCAATTGGTACGCTTCTCCTTTTAAGGCCTTTCGCAGTCGAGAAACGTTTTCTTTGTCGCTGAATTTTCCTTCAATAGTCGTAGACTTGAACACCTCTTCAAAATAAGGCCATTCACGCCTATTTTCGCCAGAAAATGTCGGAAGCTCTTGAACATTATTCCGATTCAGGATAGTGAGCAGCGTAGCCATTTCCTGACCTTGAATGGAAGTTGAAGGAAAAGAGAAATTCTCTATGACAGGATTAGGAGGAGAAAATAGCGGTGTGGATTGTGGAACTTTGAAAATAGGAACTTTATTAACATCGTTTAACAAGGCCTGATGATTTTGCTGAATCTTTTTTAAGATTTCCAACCTATCATTGTCCTTTTGAACATTAGCTGGAGATACACATGGTGGTGGTACATATGCAGAAAGTTTCACCTTCATTTCTTCAAGTTCTATACGCAAAGCTTCAATTTCTTTGTCTTTTCGAGAAGCTGCAGATTGAGCAACAATGGCAGCTTCCATAAACATGTCCAACTGTTTCAAAGAATCTGACAAATGAGGGCTTTGTTCTTCTTCTTGTTCGGGATTTCCTGATGTGGCTTTTTTAGCAACACAATCACTTTCCCCACAGTACCAAGGGGTATTAGTGTCATAGCGATCAGGATCAAAACCATGGCAAGAATAGTGCCACCATCGAAAACATTTATCACAACTTACCATAAAATCATCATCTAATTTTTGACAAGTTGGAGAACTGCAACATTTCTTCGATATCGGCATTGTTGCAATTTGTTTTCAATTTAAAATAAAATGATGTTTCTTCGCCGATTGGATTTCCAAACAATAAATATCGGGCCAAGATTAAATCTTCCAAATTCAAAACGCAAAACAAGAAATATTCTTGGAATTGTCCAATTTTATTTTCTAAACAGAATAAATACTTAAATTAATAAAAGTAAAATTCGTACATAAATAAAACTTACAAATTGGTATTTTATAAAGGGCGAAACAAACAGGAATTAAAATATTATTTGATTGTTGACAACAGTTGATGAACAAATGAAAATATTGTATCAAAAAATTTAGAAAAAACAATGAAATTTAAGCAAGGGAAAATGATTGAAAAAAATTAGGCAAAGTGTTTTTGAAATACAGTAAAAAGTAAGTTGATGTTAAAAAAGCGTTGGCTTGATGACACCAATCTTTCCTGAAAGTACCTTTTATTAGGAGCAAAACTCAAGATAAGTGAAGACGGTCGGCTGTCTAAATTTAATCGTTATTATTCAACTCATTGAGTATACGTTTTTAATGAGAGATTGCAACTTGTAGTTTGTTGGTCTCAAACGTCTTTAGCACAAAAAGCTGTTCCAAGGCAATTACATGTATGATTTATATTAAACATAATTCCCTTCCTTTTTTTCTCGACCTTCGTTTAGTTGGTAATACAATTTTTCTAAAAGTGACAAGTTCCACATTCAAAAACCGAAAACCAAAAACAAAAATAAATTCCCCAAATTGGTATAAAGTCTCTTATAAAAATTCTCAAAAACATATTATGTAGGAAGGTTTGTGCAGCATACGCGTTTATAGGAATTTGAGTTAAGCACAGCAATCAATGGTAATTGGGATGATGCACCAGCAGCATCATAAGCAGTGGGAAACTGGGAATTCATTAAAATCAGGACTAAATTACCGAAGCTCTGTTTGTTGTTTTTCTCGTTTTCTCTCACCATATACACCGCCACCACCGCCGCCACCGTCACAGTCACCGTCACCATCAGCGTCACTCACTTCCCTCTCAAGACCGTGATCCACCAACTCACTAAATGACTGACTGACTATCTGAAAGGCTAAATGGACTAAAAGACTAGTGGTTTACGCGTTTGACCATTCCACGCTTGGATCTTGAAGTTGCGAACTTTGCGCATCGCGCATCTGCACAGCACAGAATAATTCTGTGTTTGGTAAATTGGCAAATTGATGTGCCACAGAATGGAAGTTATTTCTCTTCGACAAGCAAAACGGTGACTATAAAATTTATTTTCAAATTAAAATGCCATTTTGTTGGAAAATAATTTTTAATTGATGGTGGCTCATTTTTTGATAAATATGACATGATCATGGCATTTGGTCATTTAATACGCTTGCTACATATCATTTGCCATATAGGCAGTATATTAAGTTGCAAATGTATATTTTCTCAATTCCTTTCAAAATGTTTATAGAAGCTGAAAACATTTTGATTTGCTAATTGTGGGAGATGATATTATAAAAGTAAAATGTTTAAATCGTTTTTATTTATTCTTCGTTTCGGTTGTTTTTTTGTTCTTAAAATTCCTTGAAAGTTTCGAAAAAGGTTTTTATGCAGGGGCGGAACTTCAATATTTTTTTTTATGTCATTTGGGCTGAACTTTGAAGCAACAATTTTTAAGTATCGGCTCCAGGGCATCTCGCGCTAAACTCGTGTGGGAATTTTGTTTACAATTCTTTGATGTTTCCACTCTGCCCGACCAGATGGGTATTGTTATAGGTGGTACGAGTATTTTGCAAAATCATTCGATCGTGTCGAGAGGTGCAACTTTAATCAGCTTAAAAGAGTCTTTTTTGCATTTGAAATGTTGTGAGGAAATAGTTGCTAAACCTTGTTCTTAGGAGAGTAAGTATTATTGATACTCTTATTTTAATATGTCATAAAAGTTTCTGATATTTTATTTTTTTTACTGTGCAAACATATATAATGTGTGTGCATTAGTTCTTATATGAATAACACAATTTGACCATTAAGGTTAATATTGTGGTTTATCCGATATATTTTGGTGTGCCACAGGGCTCGGTTTTGTCTCCGAAACTTATTCCTGTTGCTTAAAAATGAACTCTTACCTTAAACGTCAATTTGAATTAGACCCCGTGTTTATCTTGAACTTCCCATATGAAGTTTTTGTAATTGGTTTCATTCGTCGAAAATAAACTTGAAATTTTGAAATGTGTGTCCGTTTTAAGAACCCTAGAATATAAATAAAAGGTTTTTAGAGAGCTGTATGTGTGAGCGTGTGTCCACCAACTAAAAGTTGGTAAAAATTAATTTTGGGCTTGAATATCTTTACATTTATTAAAGATATTGGCTTTATACACATTTTTTAATGACTTCAAAATTATTTCATTAAAATAAAGCTTCGGTTTCCATCAATCACCGAAATCAAGCATCAGTGAGCGTGGTTAGTAAACAGATGGGGACCGTCTCGAAACCTACCGCGTTCTGTTGTTATGTGTTCTTTCTGTCTGTTCTTCTTTTTCTTATGTCCTTCTGTCTTGTATTAATGCCTTGGGCTGTTATCACCTTACATAGTCTAGTCGCTCAAGGTGCTGTGTTCTAAACTCTGTACATTGATATGCTGAGTAGTGTGTAATGTAATTTAATGTAAAATTTCAATGAAATACCATACATTTCTTAGAAAAATCCAATTTGTATTTTTAAAAAATAAAAGCTTGAAGAAATACTAATTAAATTGGTTTTCGACTTAAGTGCTTCGAAAACAAAAAAAGGTTTTTTTAATTAAACTTATTTTATCGTATATTTAGAATATATTGACTGTTGAAAGCTTTTAGTTTACTTTTTAGAAAACTCTAACAGAGATTACTTTTTTTCAAAAACTATACAAACCTTCCTTCCACACAAGTATCTTAAGAGTAGATATTGACTTCAAAACTTGTTTTAACAAAATGTTTGTAAAATTTTCTAAGAAGTATTTACCGAAGAGCCCGATTGGGAAATTATCAGTGCATTAGGTTCTAGACATTTCACTGTACATCACTTAAAAACTTTTGCATTTTTATTTGTTAACATCATTGAAACGTATTCTATGAATAATTTTACGAGCCCAATAAGTAAACCAGCTGCATTCTTCCCTTAAGTGAATTGTGAAATCCCATAAGTTAACTATTTTACCACATTTCGGAAGTGCTGTTAAAAATACAAATTATTTCTCCAAGTTCGATACAAAGTTGCATACATTTTTCGATGATAAGCATCTCTTAGTTAAGCTAATTTTTGTGTGTTATCTAAAAAAGTAATCTAAAACGATTTCTTGCAAGTTATTAGTTTTTTACACAAGAAGCTTCTTGAGAAAGTCTAAAGTTCCTCGCACTGATTTATAAACACCATTTACTGTACTATCTGTTACTAAATCTCTAAAAATTAGTGAAAGAAGCTGTCAACAGTTGAAAATATAAGAAAATATATTAATTAATTCAAATTGATTCATTTTCATTTCACAAGTCTCACAGCAAATTTCCCAAAAATAAAAACAGAAGTAAATTGACTATGCGATATCTGAAGGTATAACCAAACATATACATTTTATAATTTGTATCCATTTTAATATTTATCATTCATTTAATACTTTATGATAAGTACACAAATTATGGCATCTGCAAGCGATATCACGTCAATATTGAATGTCTCTATAAAAACAAAAACGAAAACAAAAAACCAACCTCTCACCATCAGTAATGAAAGGTTTGACAATTAACTTGCTTATTTATGTCTCTTTTCTGGGAGACAAAGAAACGCACAGGTGCTTGATTATATACGCGTATGGCAGGGCAGGAACCAGGGAAGGTCTTCTCTTATCGGTGGCCAAAATAACCATTCCTTTTATATGTAATTCTATACTTTCAGTAAACTTTTTTATCTCCTTTACATTCCATTTGGATAAAATGGAATTTCCCAACAAAAAAAAAACAACAACAACAACAAAACTGTTTTTAACAATTTATGGCCAAATTTTTTAGCCACTTACACTTAAAAGTTACCATAAGAAGACAATGACAAGTTCCAAACACATCTCAAGAATTATACGATAGACCAAAATAAAAATTGCCCATAAATTATACCAAATTAAAGAAAAGAATAGAAAAATAAAAATAAAAAACGCTGTGTTCAAAACCTTTAAAGTCTAAACAACATCCAATTCACACATCAATTTGCAATTCAAAATTATTCAAAGCGATCAATGTTCTGCTAACTGTCAACCGAAATCATCATAGATGATGATGATGATGATTCCAATCCGAATTCAAATCCGAATCCGAAAAATGAATCTCTGAATAAACTTATAAACTTCCACACCACATGAGTATAAGTATTCTGCTTCCCTTCTTTCCCCCCTACGAGAGTTAAAGATACTTTCATCACAAATCATTAAATCAAATCAACATCTGCAGTGAAAAGCTATTCCACTGCATCTGCAATCTGCATACTGCATACTGCGCGCATAAAAATGCACAAATTGTGCATTCAGCGTACTTAAAGTCGGAAAATTATTGTAAGATCGCTCTCTGCACCGGAGACCACATCATAAAGTGCTTATACTCGTGTACCTAACTCCTATACGATTATATGGATGCAAAAGATGGGAAAAACTTGTTTAGAAATGTCATTCTTCATGCCGCTTCGAATCACACTTCAAACCGTTGCTTGCTTGCTGGCATTGTTTGGCTTGTTCGCGGGCTTACTTGCATACCTATGCGATACCTACATATACTCAAGAGTTAAGACTCAACTCGGTCTACGTTGGTTGTTGGCCAAAGAGTCATATCCAGTCAGAGCCAGCTTTTAAGCCGTCTCTCATGATGGTTCCAGTTGGATGGAGCAAGGCGCGCGGTCGGTGGTGTGACGCCGCACCGCGGCGGGACATGAGTATATGTAACTATGCACAAGACACAACCAACCTGTCGAATCCAATTGAAAACGTGTAAAACACTCAATACACACGTATTTACCTACGTCAAGGTGCCCAGATGTGGACATGAGCAATATCTGCAGAATGCCATAAGTTTCGAGAAGCGCGATCGCTTCGAATCCAAAACCAAATTCGAAGCTGAATCCGAATCAGAATCCAAAACCATCGAGCCATCGACCATCATCCACTATCCACATAATCGCCATATTAAACATATAAACCTTCCCCTTCTAACCCACACTCATTCAAAATGCTCCCTATACACAGTATACTATATACACCCACCATCACACACTCGAAAACCTGATAAAAGTAGTATCTTCTCTTGCCCGGCCCGGCCAGTATGAGATACTACGGATTGGCTCGATCGTTGGTTTCGTTCAGTGCCGGAATTTGACAGGTACAATGGGCCCATGAAGAAATTATTCAATTCAATATTGGATTTATAAATTTTGTTCTACTTTTGGGTTTGATCGGTTTTGATAGCGTTTTTTAGTCTCTTCAAAACTAGTTTAACGAACTGGTTTATAAGAGTTTCACATTTTAGGTTGTTCTAAGTTTTGATTTAGATATCATTCAAATCACAATAGTGTTTGGATAATACAAATTTTGCTGAAATTCAGTACAACATTTCTGAAAAACTTTTAATTTAAAACCCTTTTTAAGCTACTTAGTTTTGCCCTTTATTACAAAATAACTTTTGAAGTCGGAACTTTCTAAAGAAACTATTTCAAAAATTGAGTTTACTGATAAACATATTTTGTTCAATTCAAGAGTTTTTTTAAGTTTCAGTTAAAAAATAATTTTTAAATTAAACGTAGATCAAAAATGTTCAATATAGAAAAACCAAAAAAATCAGAAGAACATATTTCAAAAGTGCATATTTACTACAATTTGTATAGACTTATCATATACATTTCGATTCGCGTCGCTATTGGGAAATGTAAAACATTTTGAGGTACACAAGAATTGAAAAACATCAATTCCGACTTTTTTCCTATAGCCAATACAACCTTGTCTCCTAATTATGACAACATGGAAGAAATATCCACTTTCTTCTATGGTCAAAAATGTTTGCCCAAAACCTAACAAATAATCGATCTAAAAGGAGGATCGCTTGCTCTCAACTGCTGCCGTGGTTTCTGGGCACCATGTTTCAGTCTAAAACGTCTTTAGAAAGTCATAGAATGATTGCAAAAAGTGTTTGAAATGAGGTATTAGAGACAAAAACTACATTCGCAACTGAGCATGAGCAATTTGTAAGGAACGATTCTGAAGCTTCATTTAGTAGCTACATGCAGTGATAAATTCTTATCGTTGGAAAGGCAAATTCGTTTCAAATGCAAAATGTGCTTCCCTGACTTGTTCACGAAAAAGGTTGTTCACTTTGATTGATGTCAGAATTTTTAAGGAAGTACAGTTTTGTTTGATTTTAAATATATTTTTCGAATTTACTTTTTTTTTGGGCTAAGAACTCTGTTTTACATTGATGTTTAGTTTCAAAAGTAGCTTACTTGGCTTCTTAAACTGTCAAAGCTTAAAGAAGAGTGTATAATTTTAAAGGCCTAGAGAAATATGTTTCCATATTACAATTTACTTATTAATTTTGAATTGTTATGATCAAATAGTCATATAAACTTTTTATATGATTAGTATTAGAATCTTGAACACCCACATAAAAACTAGAACTGTAAGACTCCAAGTCTCAAAAATCCACAAGTTCGAGATTTCAAAATTAAAATTTGGAAAATGTATGATAACACTCAAAAGAATTTAAACATTCCTGGCCTTTCCATTTTATAAACTTAGAAGAAGATTATATGTTTTCAGAATTTCGAACCTTTCAAATTTTAATTTTCGTTGTTCTGTTAGGACTTTTATCGCCCATTTTTCTCTAAAAAATTGTCTTCAAAGTTTGTGGTCTATGATGTGAAGGACATTGCCAACATTTTGGAGAAATAAAGTCGATCATATTTACAAAGGGAATATGCTGTTTTTTGTATCGGTTAAAAATTGCAAAGATTTACATATTTGGATTTTAAAACTTCCGAGAATTATTATTTAATATCATGAAAAAATCAAGTAAACATTTTAATTGTTTTAAAAGTGTACCGGTTAATATTTCAAAGATCTCAGATCTTCTTCAAACAAATATCTCGTTTTTATTGTCAATATTTTGAGAATAGAATTTGAATGATTCGATGTTTTAGGTATTCTCCACCACACACTTCAATAAAGGAAGACAAAAAACAAAGCTTATTTGATTTCTCGGTGAAAATTAATAGTGAATTAGAATTCTGTAAATCGGACTGATTACAATTCTCAGAAATCTTAGAAATATAAACTAGTCTAAATTCAAAATGTCAGTTTAAACTTTTTCATATTAATTTGGAAATTCCATTTTTTCACTCAGTTCATATTTTACTTTATAAAATGTGTTCCTTGGCGAATATTTTGAAAAAGTGTCAATTTAGGTGCCGCACTTGACTTGTATGCTCTTAAACATTGTAAAATCCTTTAATATTTTCAGATCAATCAGTCTTTTGACAGTTACTGTCAATGAGAAACGACCAGAAGTATTACAAATTTTGTGTTCAAGTGATTGGTTGATTTTGTGACAATTTAATTGTCAAATAGCAAACCAATTTATTTTTAAGTTCGCCTAGAAGATTTGTTATGCATGACAAATCTAAAATTATCTTGACAACCAACAATTGGCAACTTCAAAACTGAGTTGCATCGTTTGACATTATCACACAAACTTTAAGTTTAAACTGTTGTAAGATATTTGGGACAGTTTGAAAACTGACAGAACTGTCACAATATTTTAAGATATGAGAATCGTGTGTACTTAGCTTCAGTTCTAAACAGATCATCATTCTGAAAATATCGAAAACTGCAATTCAGCACACTTGATCAGCTGAGAAGTGGTTACCAAGTTGCATGATTAATTTTAAAATCTAGAGCCTTTACACACCCCATACTTCTGGATCCGACCCTGAATGTGTTTTAATAGTGTGAGTTTATTTGCTACATTGTGGCTTGTTGCTGGTTCGATGCGAGCCCGATCGATGACGACGACGCGACGGAGGCCGGAGACGGAGACGGTAACGACGACAACGATGAAGAAAACGACACGACGACAACGATAGATGGAAAGGCAAGGTAAGGCGAGCGATAGGTGAAGGCGAGGCGACTACAGTGCGGCAGAGGTGTGTGAGTGAGAGAGGGGGCAGCACAGGTCCGTGTAGAGTACACGGTGCGACGGACGTTTAGTTGTATCGTGGACTTTGTTAACATTGCGCGCGCATATACACAGAATCGACGACGCTCTCCAGAATCAGAGAATCAGGCGGCCCAGTCCCAGTTCCCAGTCCCTGTCCCAGTGCGTGGCAACAATTAACATTAAACCGATGATCAACACTGATTTCCATATAAAAATTATAATAACTGTGCACATTTAATTAGCGAGAGTTTCATCGTCAGAGCCGGCTAATTTTAATTTGTTGTCTGATTTTTTTTTTTTTTTGTCTGACGATCCACGAGCCTGTCAGAGTGTCAGCCTGTCGCTGTCGGGATCGGGAGCAAGATCCAAGAGAACATTTCACACGCGACGAACTCACTCAAGATCAAGACTCAACGACACGATTATACGATGACAAAAGTCAATAAATAGGGTGTTGTTTGCTTTGTTTAAGTTTGCTTTCGTGTTGGGCTTCATAATAATTCGTGGGATCATATATCGTAGCGTTGTGTGTCGTGATTATTGTTGTTGTTTTATTTTGTTATTGTTGTTTTGCGTTGTTGTTTTTGTTGGTGTTGTTGATGTTTTGTTTGACGACTTGTGCTGCCCGCTTTGATGGTGATTATGATGAGGTAGATCTTGTCTGACAGATGCAGATGAATTATTACCTATCTTTGAGATACTTTTGGCTATCATTGAAATATTGTTGAAAAATAACAAAACAAACACTTGTAGAATTAAAACAAACACTTGTTGTTTAAATTATAGTTGTGTTTTGAATTTGTGTGGAATTTTTGTTGGACGTTTTTTCCCCTTGCTGATTCACCATTGCCATATTGGGCTTTACGAGCTAAGACCAACACGACGACGAAGACCAAGAGTGATTTATGGTCGCGTGTCATCTGAAAATTTCATGTTCATATCGTCCTGGACGTTCGTTTTGTTTGTTGTCTATGCGTAGGTGTGTAGTATTGGCAATCTGAAGTGAACTGAACCAAAGTGGTATCCCACTGTGCGCGGAACATTATGGAGCAAATTGCCGTGAGCGATATGCAGCACCAGCAGAGCACAGCCAGCTTGGTAACGACCAGCAATTCAGGCTCAGCGGACTACAATTGCTTATCAATAGTGGGTGGAAAAATGCGCAACAACTTGGGGAGTGCGGGCAACAACAGCAACAATAATACACTCGCTTCGTCGTTGGTGGAGATTTCAGAACCTGTTGCAGTAAGTGCCGGTGGCATTGAAGCCAGTTCAGACTCAGATTCCCCCACAATGTACTCCTCCTCGTCGTCGAGAACAACTTCCAATTCAATGGCCAACAATGCGTCGAACGATCTGGCAGCAGCTGCTGCAGTTGTACTCTCGCTGCAAGGAACGATGGTATCTAGTTTGCAGCAGGCAGCGATGCTACCTGCCAATTCGCCAGCTGCAGCTGCTCTCAACTTGCAAGCACTCGAATCGTATTTGGCCCTTCAACACATCACCGGAAAGTCGGATGTGTTTCGCAACAGCAACCAGGAGCAGGCAAAGGCCGAACTGGCCAGCGATCTCGGAGACTGCGACGATCTCAATCTCTTGGAGAGCGACGAGCAGCTGTCTTTTGAATCGACGATAGACACAACAGCAGTTGACGGCCTCCAAGGGCTCGACACAACATACAATAACCTTATGATAAACGCCACCACAAGCTCATCATACCATCCATCGCACTCGGAAACTTTGCAGGCAGCCATGCTGCACGACAAGATGCTTCTCAACAATACCCAGTCGCATCAGTCGCAGTCGTCATCAGCATCAGCATCGTCCAGCTTGAAACGTTACCTGCCTTCTTCAACATCAACGTCATCTGTCAAAAGCCTGCCCAGTCTATCATCCTCCTCCGCATCAGCGTCGTCCTCATCAACTGTCACAACATCAACCGCAGCGACGGCGTCTGCATCTGTATCTGCGACGGCGGCGCAACAAAATCAGGCGTCTGCAGCAACATCAGTTTCGGGCATCCAGCAGCAGCGCTCAAAGAAGCAATTCATATGCAAGTTCTGCAATAGACAGTTCACAAAATCCTACAACCTTCTCATTCATGAACGCACCCACACCGATGAACGCCCCTACTCTTGTGATATTTGCGGCAAAGCCTTCCGCCGACAGGATCACCTTAGAGACCACAGGTTTGTTATGCAAATCCTTTGTTTGCTTTTTATAAATCTGTTTTGCTTTCTTTCTTTCTTTCTTTCTTTCTTGGTTTAACTTGGCTTTTAACTCTCTTTTAACCCTTATACTCCCCCACATAATCCCCATTAATAACAACTGACAGCCAAATAATTACTGCGGCATAAATCACGCCAGCCGTGTCGTGTCGTCGTGTCAGATGATACGGCACTTGTTGCGCCTTTATCTCCACAAAATCGACACATTTATCAATTTGGGCACACACAAAACACAAAACACAAAATACAAAACAAGCAACAAGGTCTTAACGTGCTTAATCTCCTCATTGTGTTCATTATTTCAACATGAGCTGTCGAAATTTAGATAGCACTGTTTGATTTTGACAATAGCTCACCTTTTAAAAAAGTTCTTCCTTTTATACTGAAGCAAAGCAGACTTGTTCGATGGTTTGGTTGGTTATGTGTTATCACGTTCGATGTACCGACGGCAAAACGAGTTCCCAATTCTCAAGATCTCCATAAATCTTAAGCTCATTATAAAGATTGTGAGACTAACCAACCAAAAAAATTTAAAAAGGGGGAATAACAAACAACCATCAGGAGAGGTATCTGCGGACCTAATAAATTGTCCGCCAGTTGTTTTGGGTCATTATGTCGCCTTCGAGAAAAAGGCTTAATCCTCCTTAAATCATCATCACTGTTAGAATGCAAAGTAATCTGATTTTTTTGGTCGATGGTCGATCTTACCTGAAGCTGAAGCTGAAACCATGAAACCAAAAGCCGAGAGAGAGTCCGAAATTTTTTAAATGAATGAGTCAGGCTTTAGGCAGGATTCAGGTACAACATGCCGAGAGATATGGAGATATTTTATTTATATGCTTTGGCATCCGTAGATAAAACCAATAAAAGTGCATGTGACCAGACCATAGTCCTCCTCCCATATCGAACATCATTGAATTCGAAGTGGGCTTCCATTCCAAAAATCCATATCCATTTTTGAGATGCGAGAGAATCTATACGTCGCATCGGTCGCGTTGTCCGGTGTGTCCAATAAATAAAAATAATAATTGTCATATAAAAATGTTTCCAAAAATTTAAGAATTCATAAGATGGTCCAGGTCATAAATTTTCAAATGAAAACACCTACGAAGCATATGGGGCGCCATCGGGAGTTAAGTTTTTTTTGTTGTTCCTTCTTTTATTTTGTTTTCCATTCTCTCTGGAGGTTTTATAGAGTAGGATAGTATCCCGGAGGGACCTGATGGGACACACGCATATTGTATATGATTAGAGGGGACCATCCAGTATTTTTCTTTTTTCTTATTTAAGTTCTGGCGTTCATAACTCGAAGAATTTATGGCAGCCTTAAACCTGTTATGGTGACAAGTAAATATACAAAAGTTTCTGGACTTCCAAGAGCGTAACTTCGGAGGAGACGGCTCTACGCTGCTATAAATGACACCACTATTTATATTGTCCACCGTTTTGGGTTTCACATTATATTGGAATCAATTTCCAAGTTAAGCCTTTTTATCAGTAGGAGCACCTAAATGAATTCATAAAATAAGTTAACGATTTAAAGTTGGATAAATAAGTTTGGAATTAAATTAGTTATGCTCTTTCTTAGCCAAGCAAATTATATACTTTAGTTTAGTTTATTGTTTTCGTGACCGTCGGTGTCGCCCGCCGCTTAGTAAAATTCTTCCTTTGCGAAAATGAACGCATGGCAAATTGAGGCAAATATGTCGAATTTTTTTTAAAGACTTGCCAAACAAGAAAACAATTTTTACTCACGTTTGTTTACACGTCCTGAGCTCGTCCACGTTCTCGTATCATTTCCAGTTTCGATACAACTTATAAAGTTTACTATTTGGTGACTTGAATTGACTTTTTGAAAACGGTTAAATTTTACAAGTTCAATAATTAGCAGCTGGAAAGATAATTCATTTAGAATAACTAACATCAAAAAATTAAACACTCATGTTTTTGGTTAAAGGGTAACTATAACTTTATTTAAGTTTCAGAACTGCAACTTATTTGAGCTGCACCCGCAATACGTGGAATTTAAACACGCACGAAGAACTAACAACTTCTATTTAATTGATTTAAAAGAAAAATCAAACTCACCTAAAACACTTTTCGCTTGATCGAAAATGGAAACCTAAGGACAATTAATTCTGCTTTACTGAAACGCTTTATCCTTTTTACTAAAATATCGTATTTCACTGAGTTTCTAAAATAAAAGAGAGAATCCGAAATTGCAAATGAAGAAACACTTTTTCGCAAAATATAAATTGAACTACTTTTTTATGGAAAGCTTTTAATAATTTCCTTACTTTCTGAACACGCCCAAACAGTGACAGTTTACAAATAAAACAACAAACAAACCGAATTCTGGCAAACAGGACTATAATTTTGAAATGTCAAAACACAGAAGACATACGGATTTAGCAACCGTTTTGTTATTTGAACTTTAAAATATAAAGATTAAATAAGATGCTATGGTGGACGAAATTTAACCTTTATATCTTTTTTAAAACGCTCTAACATTGTCGTTTAAAATCTAATGTCAATTTTGACATATTTTTAGCTGTCATACAGATTCAATTTATGACTTTATCCAGATTTTATTTTATTTTTGATTTTATCTAGATTATGTTTTAACTCCGCATTGATTTTTCTTAACAAGGCTTTGAATAAACATTTTAATTTAACTCTGTCATAGCTTTTTTATTATCTCTATACTTTTACATGCATTTTTATATCTATCTAAACATATCTATACATTCTCGCTGCAGGTACATCCACTCAAAGGAGAAACCATTCAAATGCACCGAATGCGGAAAGGGTTTCTGTCAATCTCGCACCCTGGCTGTCCATAAAATTCTACATATGGAAGAATCACCGCACAAATGTCCAGTGTGCAATCGCAGCTTCAACCAGCGCTCAAATCTAAAGACACATCTTCTAACCCACACCAATATCAAGCCATACAACTGCGGCTCCTGTGGCAAGGTATTCCGTAGGAATTGTGATCTCCGGCGTCACAGTCTAACCCACAATCTGACATCGGGTGCTGTTGGTCTCAATGAATCGCCGTCAGAGACGATCATTATCAATGACAGAAATGCTGCCCTTGAAAAGGAACAACATGTCGTCGAATAGAAATAGAAATCATGTACAATAAAATAATAATAATCTCGACCCATCACTATTATAATATAAAATAATTGTATCTCTATCTCACTCTCAATATTGTGATCGTTCAATATCAATATGTCATTGTCAACTGTCATATACTTGGAATCAATTGCATTATTATAAGCTGGCTGACGCAGACTGTAAATAGTTTTTGTTTGTTTCCTTCTCATTCTTTAGCATCGACTTAGAAAGAGATAACTAAATGATATTTGCTACACAATGAAAATAAATAGAATGCTTTTTAAGAGCGCCCTCTAGATTAAGCTATTTAGATTATAAGTTGAACAAAAAATATATGTATGTTTACAGTTAAAGATGTTTGTCTCTTGTTTTAATTTGACTTTCGGGTGGTTTCTCATCGTTGCGCCGCCACGCCATGTATCTATTTCAGAACTGTTCTTAAAGGTATTTCGTGGAAACAAGTCAAATGATCGTTCGATTTACTGAAATTCGATACTTTTTAAGCACGTGCCCATGTTCCTCTCTTCTTGTTCATGATGATGACGATGACTATGAAATAAAGGCGATTTGACTTCATCTTATGGCTAATCCAATCCAGCCAGCTAACGAAACCTGTATCTTGAGATGGAACAGCCCATAAAGCCAAGGAATCAAAAACTCATTCTTTATTTCGTATGACTAATTTAATCATATGTGGGGCCTACGTAATTGCGAATTCCCCAAGCCCGTTGCCGTCGGTCTTTGGGTCGGTCGTTTGGATCGCGCAACGACAAAAACATGGGTCACAAATCTTCCTCCTAAGTGGTTGGGCTCGAGATGGTGTTTGGAGTGGAGCTTTTAGGCCAAAGCGACGAACAAAGAAACCCTAATTTAAAAGTCGTGTTAGACGATTCGAAACGACCCATGCGTGGGTTGTACCGTACCGTACGGAAGAAGCTCACTTCTCTCTGCTCGCACCACCAAAAGAATATAAATACGTCGTCAGCGCATCGACAACATCAGTGTCTCTGATATCCGAAGCCCATAAATTCCCAAGCACCATCACACAAAATATCACACGAAGAAGCAATGAGAGGGGCTATATCTCTTATCGGTTCTTGATGTCTTCTTGTTTCTGTTTTTTCTTGAAAAAATACCAAAATTCAAAAAATTCCAAAGCTGTTTTTTTTTGCGTCTGACATAACACTTTTGCGGAAAGGTGTGTCCCGCATCCCGTTCCGTTGCAAGATAAAACCTATAAAAGATTTAGAACCTAAAAAGCGAACCACATTTCCCGGTACTGATATTAGTGGAATTTGTGTACTCGCACTTACCTAGTTTGGGGATGGGAAAAGTAAGCAAATGAGACAATTTGGGAAATTACATCAACAGCAACAACGCAACGATTAGAGCTGAGACTCACTGTCACTGTCATCACTGTCGGCCTCTTGTGTCATCTATGACATCTGACAATTAGCCGACAGTGTTTTTATCTATATCATCCGGTACTCGCGCAAGGCGCACTATTTGCTCAAATCGAAAAGTATCTCACTAAATGACATGACGACGACCGACGACGGTTGATGGTACCAAAGCAAGTTCTCAGTGGTGTAGTAAGGGAATGTGTGGCCATGGCCTTAATTTTCCATAAGGCCCTTAAGGAATCAGTATTTTTGTACAGAGGTTTTCAATTCAGTCGAATTATATCAAAATTCAAACGCTGGAGAAAAATTAAACTTTAAGTTCATTCACAGTTCAAGAGATTTCAGATTATTTTTAAAAGACATTAATTTTGCAGCATTGGTTGTGACATCAAATTTTGAAGTTGACAGATGATTTTAACTTACTGGTTAAACTTTTTACGAGTTACTTACTTACTTTTTACGAGTAAATATTGAAAAATTTAATATCTACTCCAGAATGTTTTAAGCTTTATTGAAAAAGGAGTATCTGAACACGTCAAAAAAGTGACGGTTCGTGAAAATGAACAAGTCTTAGTCTGAAAAACATACCCAATGGTTTTAAATGTCAGAAACTTAGAAGTAATTTGTATTAAATACATTTATCAAGAAGAATCCATTTTGTGATTTTATTTCAAAAATTAAATGTCCAAATCACTTAAAAGCAGGCATAACATTTTTAAGCTTAATTGACCTAAATATTTTGTTAATTCTCTGAAAATTTTGCATCACTAAGCCATTCGACTAAGCATTTAAAAACTTAGAATTTGACAATTTAGGACGTCACAGAGGTTTTGTTGTGAGTTTCTCGTCAAATTGGAAGCTTTGTGTCTGTAAGGCCCTCTGAAACTTCTGGCCCTTTGTGTTTTTTCAAAATTTCACCACACCAACAGTGCGGCACTGCTTTGGCTCATCGCCATCATGGCTGGGTCATACTTTTTCACACCACGTTATCGTTTGGCGTTTATAAACGAAGAACGCGCAGGTCGTGCTCACGGGCTCGCGCGCACCTTTGACTCCTTCTTCGAGGAGAGGCGAACCCAAGGTATATACGAGTACCTATAAGATAAAGGCAGGCAAGGCTTCCTGCGCCTTCGGCTGAAGCCAGCACAACCAGCACAGCCAGCGAGCGAGCGATGAGAAAATTATGATAGTTCAATATTTGTATTTGACTAACAATTATTATGGCTCTCGAGTGTCTATCTAGGCTTGAAGATTGAAGAATGCCGCACAAACTGTCATCATCCGTCGCTTCAACGTGTCTTCAATGGAAGGTGGAAGAGTAGGGAGTACACGATATACCGGCCGGCGCGGCGGCGCGAGGCGGCTGCGGCGTCCAACGATGCAACGTAACATTTCAACGAAAACCGCGCTCTCGCTCGTAGGGCTAATTTGGGGTAATTTGATGTTTGGATTTAGAAATTTCCTGGAATATTTTTCAGAGCTAGCTCAGAGGAGCTGTGAGAATCATCTTCTCAATCATTTAGCGCGCTGCTAAATAGGCTAAATGGAGCGTTTTATATTGCTCTACCCGACCGACGACGACGCTATGATAAGTGCGTCATTAAGCTCATAAATAGTATAGAAGGCATACAAATGTGTAGTGTAAACTCTGCGCTGTGATGATTATGGTGATGGGCCCTTTGACAGATGGACGACAGCGACGACGCGACGTGTGATCTTATACATCAAGCACCGAGTCCAAGCGAGTCATCAAAATTTTTATTACCGTCAGTTGATATGACAAACAGCAATTTAGTAGGTATCTTATCTGGATTGTTGCCTTACACGACTGATAAGGACGTGACAAGCTATTGGAGAGGTGTCTTTGCTGAAAGGTGCGGCAGCCGTGTTGATTAACCGAACGGGGAAACAATCAACATCAAAGCTAATTACCCCGCCAATTTGTAATAGAAATGTTTGATTGAATATCTTCAAACGCAAAAGTTGCCGGCATAGTATAAAAATAGTACTTTTTCCTGCTGACATCAAACTTGTGTATTTTATTCTTAGAAGACTCGCGTAGTTTGTTGTATGTTTTTGTGTTTCCACCTTTTTTTTGTTGGATAGCTTGGTGGAAGAATTACCACCGAGGCTACCCGTTTTCACAGAAGGGTGAGATTAATTTAATTAGGCATGTATTACAGCATTCAACCCCTAATCTGGGAATGGGAATCTTTTTCATTTCGGAAGAACATAACATTTATTCGAAACAACCCCTCTGATTTTTAAAGACCGATTCATAAGGGCAATATTTAAAAACGATACATCATGCAGGTATTATACAAGTATGTACCTATGATGTTGATACCCAATTATCTCAACAAGAGTTTGCATATTTTAAATAGTTTTCGAGTCACGCCTCTTTTGAAAATGAAACACGATAGAAAATCAAAGAACTGGTAATTTATTTTGTCGAATGACAATGATTGCCCGTTTTGGTTTAACTTAATAGCGAATAAAATGTCAGATTAGAGACCGATCTGAAGTGATGATAAGCGGAAAATCTCTGAAGATGATGATCATCATCATCCTCATCGAGCATACAATTTTGAAGAGCATGTAGTTATGCCATCTGTTGGTGTCATGCCATGGTACGATGGTTGTTGTTGTTTTTGTTCTTGTCAAAAAGCAACCAAGTGATTATTGTCCTTTTTTTGTAAAATGATTTTAAGGGTGGATTAAAAGAAAGGTACTTATTTTTTCGAAGTTATGTCCAGCGTTGAATAAACTCAGAGGTGAAGAAGTACAAATTAAAATTAGGTTTTTTTCGGATTAAGTTGTTGTTGTAAGGTACAAATTGCAGATATGTATTAATTTTTAAAAGTGGTAGATTCATGAAAACCTACAGAATTGTAAAATCCCCAAATAAGGTAAGGATGCCTTAATAAAACAAATAAAATGATATTTAGGAATGTGTTTCGCAGATCAATGTATTTCCTGAAAAATTCACTTTCTGATTTTTCTTAATCTTCTTTATATATAAAAGAAAGTCGTGTTAGTTACACCACTTATAACTCAAGAACGGCAGAACAGATTTGGCTGAAAATTGGTAGGGAGGTAGCTTAGAGCCAGGAGACGGACATAGGATACTTTTTATCCCGTTCGACAGCGTTCCCGTGTGACTTGACATAAAACGTCAGTCACTATAAAACGTGGTATAACAAAAAAGAATCAGACTTGAAATAACAAACGCAAATGACAGCTATGTAATTGACATAAAATGACAGCTATGTAATGACGTATGGATGACAATTTGATATTTATAATAAATCAATATTAAAACTATTTCTATTAAATAAATAATTAAGAAGTGGATTGAAGTGAAGTGAAGTTTAATTAAAAGTGAAGTGAAGTTTAATTAATAATGCCGTGACCAAGATGATCGAATCTTTCCCGACAAAGCCGTAATTGCAAGAAGAATACAAAATACTGTAAATGAAAGGACTGAAGAAGAACAAGAAATTGCACGTGAACAGCGCCGCGATAGTATGATTCGACTTCGTGCTTCTCAATCACGAGAGCAAAGTGAAGCAGCCGTGAAACAGCTCGGTTGGCAACATTAAAAGATTTACGCAATGACTCGAGATGTTTTGGAGTAGCAATGATTTTACTGTCTGGCGATTTCCGCCAAATACTGCCAGTAATTCCAAGATCTACGGCTGCCTATGAAATAAACGCTTGCCTCAAATCGTCAAATCTATGGCGCTATTTGAAGAAACTGCAGCTGACAACAAACATGAGAGGTACATTGCTTAATCATACATCTGCTGAAGATTTCTCGGAGCAATTGCTGACTATCGGTAATGGTCAAGTACCTGTCGATGAATCGAGCGGATTAATATCATTTCCAAATAATTTCTGTAATTTTGTCTCATCAAAAGACGAACTTATCAACAATGTATTTCCAAATATTATTTCTAACTACAAAAATAATGAATGGTTGAGTGAGCGAGCAATTTTAGCGGCTAAGAATAAAGATGTAGATGAACTGAACTACATAATGTAAAATAAGATCATTGGAACAATGCATTCATTCAAATCTATTGACTGCGTCACAAATGAAGATGAAGCCACCAACTATCCAATTGAATTTTTAAACTCTTTGGACGTGCCTGGCTTACCACCGCACAATTTACGCCTAAAGGTTGGCTCCGTAGTAATCATGCTTCAAAACATAAACCAACCGAAACTGTGCAACGGTACGCGTTTGGTGGTTAGTAAATTGATGAACAATGTAATTTACGCTACGATAATGATAGGAAAATTCAAAGGTGAGGAAGTTCTCATTCCGAGGATCCCGATGATCCCAACCGGTATGCCGTTTGAATTTAAAAAACTTCAATTTCCCATACGTCTTGCATTTGCCATGACCATCAACAAATCACAAGGCCAATCCTTCAAAGTTTGTGGTTTAAATCTAGAACATTCATGTTTTTCCCATGGACAATTATACGTGGCATGTTCACGGGTCGGAAGACCATCTGCGTTGTTTGTTTTTGCGCCTGATACTAAAACAAAAAATGTCGTGTATCACAAGGTACTTAAGTGAAGAGCAACCTATGTACTAAAATACAGAAATAATAATGAATGATTAATGTAGTTATTTAATTTTTTGTTGTATTTTTTCCAATAAAAAAAAAACACAATCTGCTTATTTATTGCCATTAAGGCGGAACAAAGTTCGTCGGGTCAGCTAGTTGTTAATAAAAATATTTAACATAAAAACAATTTTTTTTTAAATAAATTCGATTGAAAGAGAAATGCGAAATTTTAAAACATTTAATACAAAATTGAGGATATTTTAGTAAGTTACTAAACATAAAACACGATTTTACTAATTTTAAACGATCTTCTTAATATACGAGTATTTCAAAATAATCTTTATAAAAATTACCAAAGTAAAAATAGAAAAATTGCTACTTTAACTTTGAACACATAATTTGCTATCCAAATTACAGTTGAATTCAAAATATTTCAAATTAATAGGTTCCTAGATTTGGATTTGTTTTTTTTTTTCTTTCTGTTCTCAAGACTTAGCAATAATTCTTAAGAACAGGAAATTATTTCTTTTCTATTTAGAGACGAATAAAAATTTTAAAGTAGCTTTGAACCTACTTAGTTCATAAATACTAACAAATAAGAAATTCGGTAAGCCCTTAGCAATATTAAACTTTCAAAAATAATCTACTAGACGGGCACTTATTTTAAAATTAGTTTGCTTTGATACGACGATATTTTAAAGAGTTTTTAAAATAGATTCAAGCCATCATAAAGCGTAGCTCAAGTCTGTCAAGGTGTCTCTTTCATAGAATTTTCAAAATGTTCGGTTAAGTCCTTCAGTACTTTGTTTGAGAAATCAAAAAACCGTTTTTAACTGATACTGTCTTTCTTCTACAACCATTATAGAAAAAATATTAATTACGGCCAATTTCTTGACAAAGTTCTAGTCTCTGATTCTCGGTTTATTGATGAATTAGAACTTGATTGAGCTCTAGCTCATTTCTTCATCTTGCTCTCAAGCGTAAGAACTCTGATTTAAATCTCCGTCCGAGATAGGAATTTGATTTAATAGATCCTCAAATTTGGGGGTCGGGAATATTAGAACTCCGTTCAGCAATGTTTTTACTTCTTCCAAGGCCAAATTTTTAGATTCATTCCGGTTTTGCACAATAGTACAATATTTTTTGAAAATATGTACATATACAAACATGGAAGGTTTTCCAGAAAGTCATAAATATAAAATGCATAATGTAAAATGTTGTGGACGGTGACAGTGCCATAAAGTGTAAAAGGTACACATCCATGAAACCCCACTAAACTATATGTGCGCTTTAAATAAAATTCATTAAAATACGAAAACACTATTTTGATATAAACAAAAGTGAAAATATCAAAACTAAATCCTAATTTCCTTTCTAACGAAAAGTGATTGATGTTTTTAATTTTGTTTTTTAAATGTCAGAATATTGAATATTGAGAACTAGCTACGGGAAGCTACAAAAATAGAAAAAAAAAACAAGTTCAAACCAAGTTTTATTCAACTTAGATCTAAAGTTTCTAGAACTCAAAAACGATTTTAAACCGCTTTTAAAAATACAGATTGAGTTTTCGATTTACTTTAGAACTTCGTCAGGAATTTGGCAGTTAAAAAATAAGATTTGATACATTCAGTGTTTGTAAAAGTTATTTTTCATCAAAAAGAATGATCACAAAAATGTTTATCGTTTATATTTCATTTAAAATACAATACCTCAAGTTCTAAACCTCTAAAACTACAAACATTTGTTGTAAATATCACCAGAATTGAGTTTTTGGACACAAACCAGGTGTGAAGAAAAATATGCTAAAATAACTTGAAAATTATAGTTCTCGATTTAAAAACTTTGATAAATTGTCACATTGGTTAAAACAGTTCGAACATCAAAAATGTTGGCAGCTCATTTTCAAGAACTAATCTACTTACTTACTTAGCTAATGTGGCGCTACAGTCCGGGGCGGACCTGGGCCTAAACCAACATGCGTCTCCAGCCAGCTCGGTCCCTAGCTAGCTGTCTCCAGTTTTGCACCCCAAGTTGCTTCAGGTTTTCACCCACCTGAGTGCGCCACCTAAATCGTGGTCTTCCTCTATTGCACCGTCCCTCGGGATTGGATTCGAAAACCTTCCTGGCTGGAGCGTTTCGCTCTACATGACCTAGCCATCTAAGCCTTTGAACTTTAATTCTGCTAACTAGGTCAGTATCGCTGTATAGCCCGTACAGTTCGTCGTTATATCTTCTCCTCCATTCTCCATCTATGCGTACGAGACCAAAAATCACACGAATTTGTCTCTCGAAGCATCCTAAGGCGTTCTCAATTTTCTTTGACAGGGTCCAGGCCTCAGCGCCATAAATGAGAACCGGGATGATGAGTGTCTTATAGATGGTGATTTAAGATGCTCGAGAGAGGACTTTACTTATCAATTGCCATTTAAATCCAAAGGAGCAGAGATTTGCAAGTGTTATTCTTCGTTTGATTTCAGCGTTGGTGTCGTTGTCTGTATTTATAGCAGTGCCTAAGTAGACAAAGTCCTTAACTACCTCAAATTTATAGCTGTCCATGGTGACGTTTTGTCCAATACGTCGTCGTTCAGTGTCCTTTTTTAATGACAGCATATACTTGGTCTTTCCCTCATTGACCACTAAACCCATCTTCTTCGCTTCCGTCGCAATGCTCAAAAACGCTCCACTGACATCACGCTTTGATCTTCCAATTATGTTAATATCATTTGAGTATCCGAGTTATTGGATGGACCTTCGGAAGATTGTGCCTCTAGTGTTTACGGTTGAGTTTTGCACAATTCTTTGCAGAACGATGTTGAAGAAGTCGCATGACAGTGCATCGCCTTGTCTAAAACCTTTTTTTACATCAAATGCATCGGTGAGATCTTTTCCGACCTTGATAGAGCAGCATGCATTCTCAATCGTCATTCTGCACAAACGGATAAGTTTGACAGAGATGCCAAAACTAGACATTGCTCTGTAGAGCTCTTCCCTATGGAAGCTGTCATACTCGGCTTTAAAACCGATAAATAATAGATGGTGGGTATCCTGGTTTTTTTTTCAAGATCTTGAAAATTTATCGCTCTTACTTATTTAAAATCGTTTACAATCCTAAAAGTAAACAAACATATTCCCAATGAAATTAATAAGACGATGATATGTTTGCATTATAAATAGCTTACTTGTTGAACACTTAAGCCCCAAATATCATGTCATTGCTTTAATTTCTTTAAATTTTCCTCCATCATAATAATTACCATAAAATAAGTCCATAAAATGTTGTCTCAACAGACATAGAATTAGACAAGGTATACGAGTATAGCTGTAGGTGGTTCATTTATAAACAAAAGAATCAGCAATATATTTCCAATCTGTTAAAACGTCATAATATAATATTTTATATTTATTTTTTTTTTTAATTTTTGATTTATAAGTAACAATAATTTATTTAAGGCCATCTTCATCTTATTTAAATTTCATCAAAAACCTTTGTGTTTACATGAAAATAAACAACAATCTCTCCCGCCTAGTGTTCCAAACATCATAAGATTATATCACTTCTCGTGAGTATCTAAACTTTTTATGAATCAAATCAAATTTTACGCCTTTTCAAAACAATATTGGTTGGTTATTGATCATTTTTATATATATTTTCAAACAATAAGAGTATCTCAAAACAAAACAAGAAAAAAAGAACCCGATGAGGTTATAGTCATTAAAACCAAAACTTAAGGAAGAATAACATCAGAACAACGGGCCTCGCGGCCCACCCAAGATGCGTCCGCACTTAATGGTAATTGGGGTGCGGTATCGGTTATAGTATATAAAATATATGATGGCTGATGGCTACAACCTGCTCTATTCAACTCCTCCAAAAAATATATACAAATAAATAAAAAATCAAAAAAAATAAACTAACTTATAGTGTATCTATACGTATTTAAAGGTAAATGTATCTTATACCTACATCTGATGGCGATAGCTAAATGAAAATATTTTGTTGTTTAACAAACGAGGCGACACCTCAACAAAGATCCCAAAAGAACATCTATTTCCACTTAAAAATATAAAAAACCAAGTTTCCGGATTCAAGTTTATTCATCAAGAAAATGTAAAACACAAGAAAAGATACAAAACAAAGCGCGCTCACAAAATCAAAATAAAAAACTATCTATATATACAATTCTATATCTACAGAGACAGAAACAAAATTGGAATGCCAGGGATCAGCAATATTTTAAAGTATAATTCCGATACCCCGCGTAGACAAATTTAACATAACTATTAAACATTTGGAACCTGAAAATCTGAATCTAAATTTGTAGCTGAAGCTAAAGCTGGAAGTTGAAGTTGAAGCTGAAGCTGAAGCTGAAGCCGAAGCCATGGCACCGTACAAATTTCAATCAATTTGAATGCAAATTTAATCTAATTCGAAACGCCCAATGTCCATTGAAACCGCATGCGGTATGTGATCATTCACCCGCTCTAACAAGGCTCCTTTAACATACATAGGTAACAATCTGACTAGCCGTATCGGGTATCTCATAGATAGACCGCGATTAAGGCAAATTTACATTCGATTCAGTTTCTGTTTCTGTTTCTGATTCAGTTTCTGTCCCGCAAAAGGTGGCAAAAAAAAACGACACATAAACGGGACAGCGGACCATCACTGCGTCTCATAGGTAGTGCCAGTGATATATCAGACGGCGATCTGTCATCAAATGGGTGAAGTCAATCTGAATACCCAGAATCGGGCTGAAAGATTTCTGACTGCGATACAATGAAGAATGAATGACCCGGATGCGAGGTGACCCTTTGACTTGATCCTCAATCGCATCGCATCGCAGGAAAGGATAAACGCTCTGAGTCTAGGTCTTTATATACTCCTATACTATATGAATGTTTTTTGGATTTATGGCATTTAAGCCTAAGCCCAAGTTTAGGCTTCAGCTCCAGCTCCAACTCCAACAGCTATAATACGCGAGTAGACTTGAACTCAAGCTATTTGCGAAAAGGACACTCTCTTGTCGTAGGTGTACGAGATTTGTTCGACGTTGGAACGCCTTCTTATATTCGTTCGTATTCCTCAAAATACAATCGGCTATGATACCCGCAGGCCTAACAGCTATACAGCAAAGCGGACGCCCACGCCTAGCAAATTGAATGAATATATACCCGCGCGATGCGATGCCTTGACTTGTGAATCGTGGTACTCTCGGTACTGGGTGCTGGTTGCTGGGTTTCTGGCTGTTTGGAATGGAATGTGGCCCACGTCGCGTCGTCATCGTCTTAGTCGTTCGTCGCTGGCTATAGGGTTGTTTAGCATCTAAAAGCTGCCATTGCCGATGAAGTGGATGTAGCGTCACCATTAACATGGCAGCGGAAGACGATCGCGCGCACTGGCACTAGCACTGCATCACGATCTTGCCAAAGAGTGCGGCGGCCGCCGCGGTGTAATATATTTTGACTTTGGTTTGGTTGCATCTTTTCTCCTCCATAGCAGCGCCAATAAACACAGTGGCAGGCGAAATTGTCGTGGCCCTGAAAAGGGGCTTGGCGGCTATACCAATCCGGCTAAAAAAAAAAATTAAAATTTTCTTTTAAAGGCAATGGATTCCATTATACGAGCAAGATATGCCTACCCAAAGCCATTTAGGCTAAAAGCATTTATTTTCTTGAATTCAACTCCATAACTTCCGACGGAGATTTGAGCTTTCTAATGAAGTAATATAGACGCAAGTATTTACTCGTCGTAGGTATGTGAGATAGACTCGTAAATGTGTCGCATTCGTGTTAAGTCAGATAAAGATCAATGTCTCAGCAACTTATTTTAGCTCTAGCTCTCAGGGTATCGAATTACAGTGTGCCTTTGGGCTCTTTAACATGCAAATTAACATTTATTTTGTAAATATGTAAATTTAATGCATACATCAGACACGTTGAAAACCAATGGAAACGAAATCGAATTTGCTTGAATTATGAGGTGAACTTTAATTCTCTTTGTTTTTTATTGTTTGTTTGTTTTTCTTTTGTTTAAAGAATAAGAAATTGTTGTTAACTACGCACGAAATACAAAATTAATAGATTTACATTTTTCGAAAACACGCAATCTCCAAACGGTAACAATATTGTCTTGTGAGTTCTGTAAATTACCCGTGGAGGTGATTTATTTTTTGACGAGATTATCAGTAATTTGTTCACTATCTGAAATGGAAATGCTTTGAAATCTAAGTATTCTGGTATTTTTTCGACAAATTAATATTCATTGCGAAATAATGCAAATTTCAGACGAATTTTACTTAAACAAAATATTGTGTTACTTTACAAAATAGAGTGTGAATGAGTTAATTGAAGAATCAGCTCAGAAATTATCAGGAATCAATAATGTTTAACTTTCAATAATCCCAATAATTTCGTTGTAGAAAAAGAATGACAGAAATTGAGGAGACACACAATTTTATATCAAATCTAAACTGATTGATAATTTAAGAAGAACTTCCTTGTTATAACAATATCTTCTTGAGAATTTATCAATTACTCCTATTACGACATGTCTAGTAAAACAATGCAACCTTTAATTAATACAAGAATATTTATGACTATCAGTAGGAATTTAAATTCTATTTTTTTTTATACAGCCCTGACATGACAATTTTGTACACTGAACATTACAACAAAGGCACAACACAGAGCAGATTCCAACCTCCCCAGGTGCAATTAGGCGCCAGTTATAGCTATCATTGGTTTTCATCATTGAAAACAAACATTGGAATATGTTTGGCAAGTCGTTTATAGCTATCATTTAAAATATCTGTCATTGAAAATAATTTCCTGATTGAAAACCACCGAAAAATGTTTACTGACACAAATCTTTCATTGGAATTGTGTACGACAGGTTCGAGTTTGTGAGAACTGTCTTGCATATAGTCACACAACACGAGATTGCCTTAGTAACCGGAGCTGTTACTTTTGTAATCAAAGGCATCACTCACTTTTGCACGTTAATTCACACACACAACACAATTCCATTGCTAATCCAAATACTTCAACAACACAATCACAACAACAGGTTGCCCAGCCTAAGGATCAACAGGTAGCTTATAACCCAAACGCTCCTGCGTTCCAACCAATGGGTGATAATGCACCAGGTCGCAGTACACGACACAATTATCATGCTTCACGACTCCATGGTACGCAAATTTTATTAGCCACTGCTGTAGTTAGGGTTAAATCTGGAGATGGGAGATTCGCAGACCTACGAGCCCTAATTGATCCAGGCTCAGATGCCACTTTTATTTCTGAGTCTGCAGCAAGGCTTTTAAATCTACCAAGGCATCCAACATCCGTAAAGGTATCAGGGTTAGGGAAGGTCAGCAACGGCACCAGTCAAAACTACGTTGACATAATGTTTTCTTCAAAGCATTCGAGGTTTGAAGGCTCAACCAAGGCGTTCATCTTTAAGTCGTTGACTGGCCTTCTTCCGGCCCACAAAATGATACACAACACATGGGAACACCTAACTGATTTACAGTTAGCAGACCCTAATTTTCATATTCCAGCTCCAATCGATATACTTTTTGGCTCAGATGTTTATCCCGAAATCATTTTGCCGGATATAATCCGCAATGAGCAAGAAATTGCCCCTATAGCTCAGAACACTCACTTAGGGTATATTATATTAGGCAAAATTCCTGAGATAGCACCGAAAAGCATATGTAGCTTCTTTCAACACATCGATCTTGATACGCAAATCCGACAATTTTGGGAGATGGAACAAACTCCATTCGTAACTCACCCGTCGGAAGAAGATGCCGCCTGTGATAAGTACTTTTCAAAAACAACAAAACGTCTCCCAGATGGACGGTATGAAGTTGGTCTTCCGTTCAAGGAAGGATTCTATCCCGAACTCGGACTCAGTAAGGAAAATGCAGTCAGACGCTTCTCATCTCTGGAAAGACGATTGGACAAGGATCCAAAGCTAAAAGCGAGTTACAGCCAATGTATAATGGAATATCTTAGTTTAAATCACATGGAAGAGGTAAATCTGGATGATCCAATTTTAAAATCACCTTTTCATTACTTTTTACCCCATCACGCTGTGTTCAAAGAATCTAGTACAACCACAAAATTAAGAGTCGTCTTTGACGCAGCTGCAAAAACTTATGATGGAACTTCTTTAAACCAACACCTGATGATCGGCCCTAAATTGCAAAAAAACATTGTCGATATAATATTAAAATGGCGGCAACATCGATTCACCATAACAGCTGACATCGAGAAAATGTACCGCCAAATTCTCGTAAAAGATGCGGATCAATATTACCAACTTATCCTTTGGAGATATAATCTTGATCAACCCATCAAAGTCTTCAAACTTAAGACTGTCACTTTTGACACGGCTTGTGCGCCTTATTTGGCCATCCGTGTCTTACACCAAGTCGCTGAGGATGAAGGTGAAAATTATCCCAAAGGATCTATAGCAGTAAGAGAAGAGATGTATGTGGACGATTTTATCAGTGGAGGTGATTCCATCGACGAAACTCGCATCAGGCGTGAAGAAACACGCGCTCTGCTGGCTTCAGCAGGATTTAAACTGCGGAAATGGACTTCCAACTGCAAAGATCTTCTACAAGATCTCCCCAAAGAAGATTGCGAGGTCAGCTTTGAATTGCCTTTTGGATCAACCGATCTTGTAAAAACATTGGGCATAAGCTGTCTTGTCATGAAAAAGTGCTTTCTTAAATTAGCCGTTCAGATTCGGCATATAAACTGTAGGTCCCCTCGATTCCTGACAACATTAATCGCACACAGGAATGGTTGAGAGTTGTAAGTCACTAGGCCTTAGTTTTTGACGGATTGTTGTGCCACCCAATTAGCATTATTTGTCCTACTTTACAGTTTTTTAATATTTATAAAAGAAAAGCTTTCTATGTCGAGATTTTTTGAAACTCAAAAAAAACAAAAAGCGGTGCAAAACTTCAAACAAACAAAATTGCCATTTTAGTAAATTTCCCAACTTAAAAACTATTTAAATGGGCTCATTTGCTTTGTGCTATTTACTTAAATTTATAAGACTTTTGAGTTCCTGAAAACTGGAATTAATTGGTCCGTTCAATAGTTTAAGGTTTGTTTGCGTTGTTTTTTTTCGCGAACTGTCACTATATGGGCGTGTTCAGATGCATCGCTTTCAATAAAAGAGAATACGGATTTGCTAATTCATTGCCATATAGTTGCGCACAAACATCTCTTAAGCTTGCAAGAGTTTATCTATTTTCAAAAAAAGTGTGCAACTACCTTTCCGCTGGAACTGCAAATTGTTATCAAAAAGTGCGTATACGCCTGAGTGAACGACTATGAACTTCTCACTTTTTTGTTAAGTTTTTCTTTTGATTATTCTTTTCAATTTTAAGTACTAAATGATGAAGATGATCAAAGCTTCTAATAGTTTAAATTCTTGGTAAAAACTGTGCACCACACGTTTCCCTTGACCGCTATCTACTGTTATTAGCTGTCGTCGAAACAAAGCTTTAGTAACACGCACACATTTGTCTATTATGTACTTTATTCTTGTTCCGGGAACATTTTAATTGCACTTTCAAACCCTTGTTGAACCATACCTCCTATAAATGTCTTCGGCCCTTTTATCCTGCATCTTTTTGTTCCTTCAAATTTTCTCGAAACGATTTATGGATATCCTTTATAATTGCTACTGTATTTACAGCTGATATACATCATTCATTAAAAAGAAAGAATTAGCTCCTTAGTATAGGTACCAAAGTGTCCAATGGCGCCGTCAAGCCAAGTCAACACAACATCTTTCTTGTAAAATTTATTTCTCTAAGATTAAGTATTTGTATAGACCAATCTGCATGTACTACACGCATGCGCAATGCATTTATTTGCATTCCATTGCTTTGAGTCTGTGCTAAAGCTGATCTACCGCCAATCGGTAAAAGGCAGCAGCACCACCAGCACCACAACCAGAAGCCCCAGCATCAGCACCATAGCACCATAGCACCAACCAGCATAGACACCCGTACGCAACGGACGTCTAACATGGATCGCAGTGGCAATAAAAATCATTCTCGTCTCAGCTCCAACTCCAAGTGGTCCAGCAGCGCCTGATACTGATGCTGGATGATGGTTGTGCAAGTGGTAGAAGTGGTGGAAATGGCGCTGCTGCTACTATCCATAGAATCCCAGTAGCGATGTTCGCTTAAGAATTATATTTATCGTTCGCCCAGGCAAATTAGTAGTCGTAGCCGGGCGTATTCCTTATGCCAGGCACAATTTTTTGATTTGACTCTTAATTTATTTCGAAATGCATTATTGCCGCATGTTTCAAAAATCATTAACAGGAGTAAAAGAACTCGCGATATCTGATCCCTCCGTGGGGGACCGGACCGAGGACCTCGAACCGGTGCGCCAAACTCGCCCAACCAGCGACCAGATCTTATGATTTATGCGGGCTTTGGCATTGCAAGTGTCCAACGCTGCTGAGTGCTGCTGCCGCCGATCCACCGCACCGATTGTCCGCTGCCACCCTGGGCCTCAGTGCGTCGTATACGCTTACAATTACGGCTCAATAAGAAAGTGTTAATTCGCCTCTCATGTGTACAAATTGTGTTCATTCGCGTACAAGTGTTTAAATTTCACCTTGCGGACCAGCGATCACGATGAATGGCCAATGATCGGTCGGCGGAACGGAGAGATCTGTTCTTCTTTGTACCTCTAGGACGTTAAACAGGGGAAGAACATTATGTTTCGGTAGGACCTATGTTCATTCAGTTGGTTGCGACTTTGACTGCGACCTGAGAGCTTAGTCAGCGGATAATTATTTTTGCTTCGATAGTTCCCCATGTGTCCATATTTTTAATCATGTCCCAGAATTTGATGGTGGAGATGTAGTGGCGAAGTGCCAAGAGCAAGAAGCACCTATAACGAGCTTCGCGTCTCGTCGCCAACACACCGCGCCACTACCCAAACGCGACGACGATGGTCCGGTCGGTTCATCCCGCCGCCGCTACCACTGCCGCCGCTGTAGTAAATGCATTTGGATATTGGCAGTCAACCCCCGCTGCGAGGACATTCCTCAATCCGCGCCGAGAAGCAGAGAGTAGGTTCAGAGTGAGCCACCATACTGTGTGTGTTTGGATCACCCCCAAGACACGATATTATAAATTTCATAATTCACGAAATATGTTAAAATGAGTGCTGGGCTATATTTTCGCTGGAAATTGCTTTGTACGGGTGCGAGGCGATAGGTGGGCCATTGCCAAATGTCAAAACGAATAACAAAAAGCACAGGCATCAGTAACAGCAACAGCAACACAAACAGCAGTGAGCAGCACTTGAGGAGTAGGTATATGGGAAACGGAATCGGAATCCGCATTCGAATTCAAAACCTACCAATTATATTGTATACCTAGTGTAGTGAGTGCGCCGACCGATTCGATTCGATGCGATGCGATGCGATGTGATCCGTGATCCGGAGCTTATTAAGGCCTTCTCAGTTCTCAGCGATAGGAAGGTATATGGGATATATGGATGGATTGGATATACTGTCGAAAAACACCCCTGCGGTTTTTGTTTCCGCGCAGCGAGACAACCACTGCGCGCACAGTCAAGAAGGAGCTGCTGAACAAAAATGTCCGAGATGAATATATGGCAAAATAAATAAAAACATCATTTCCGTTTAACTTGCATTAATGTGATGTTCCCGATCCTGATTTCTATAAAGATGAAGCTAAAGTGTGTTTTGGACTTTTTCAACCGTTTTGCAAGACGCTGTTCTGTTCTGGGTTGCAGATTGCAGTTTCAATAATACAAAAACGAATATGCGAACTTGAAACGTTTCGTTTCGTGCAGCGAAATCGAATGCAATTAATTTACCTATCGAGTGAGTATTTTTTTGAAGTCGAAGTTTAAGTTTGGCATCAGTCAAGTCTCTTCGTATCTTCACAAAGCTATAAGCTAGAAGATTCTTGTGGTGTTTGATGAATTACGTCACGAGAATGAATCTATAAGCTGTCAATGCGATTCTATTGGAAAATATGTTTTGCCTGGGGGTAAAATAATTTGCGAGTTGCAGAATTGAAGAGTTACATGTGCGTGTTCTGATACTATGCCTACGCTTTCACTCTTCTTGATTAATGAATCCGCACTTGAAGTATAGGATAAAGTCTGCTTGTTTTGATTGACACGTATTTGACTCCCAAATGTTAAAAAGACTAGACTACAGATCATTAGACAGAGGTTGTTAAAGGTATCCATCATTGGGAATATGAGTTTTAGTTTTTTAGCAAGAATGTCTGGGTGTCAGAAGTCAGATTGGAATAGGCGCACAACATAATACAAAATGCAGGATTGTAGTATTTTTTTTTGAAGTTCAGGAACGATTGAAAACAGGGTTTAAAAAGAAGGTTTATGCTTGGTTCTTATTAAAAAGTTAAATGAATGATATTCAAAACACAAAGTTCTATGGACACAAAAGTTAATTTAAAAAAACCATTTTGCACTTGTCAAAAATTAAATATCAAATTGGTTCTGAAAATGGTATCACAAAGAACCGCAATAGTTTAGTAAATTTTATGTACAGTACATGTGTATCACCATTTTCAATCTAGAAGAAATTTTAGTTTAAAATATGTTTAAAAAAAATTCAGGGGACAGATAGGAATTAAAAATTTATATCGAAAAATCAATATAAAATAATGATCATCTCAAGCATCGTATAAAGCCCCAGTGGAAATAGTTGATACTTCAATGGGAATCCCTTAGAAATAAGTAGAGGAAGCTAAAATGTAATTGTCAAACTAAAGGCAACTTCATATTTCTGCAAACATCTTCTTAAAAATGCCACCAAATCCCAAAGACTGTTATCAGTTTAATATAAGATATTTGAATCAGTTGCGAAATCAACGCCTTGCTAACCTTTATAAGTTTGGGGTGAAGATGAGTACGAAGTAATTGAACAATTTCTAAATACCTTTTTGGAAAAAAATACAACGAGCTATGCAATCTGCAGAGAGACGGGAAATTCAAAACGACTCATTTTTATTTGGATATTTGCTATGTAGTTAAATTTTCTATGTATTTGCTAAAAGTCTACGTTTTGAAATTTGTTTGGTTTTCAGAAAAAATATGTCTTAGTTAAGAACCTTTACCAAGTTCAAATTCACATCCAAATGTTTTGAAAATCATATTAAGCGTATTTTACTTTTAAATTAGAGCTAGAAAGGCTTACGTGTTAACTATGTATTTTTATTTGTTGTCAACATTCACATCCAATTAACTAACCTATATGAAAAATACTGACCCTTATTGCGAAGATCAACTTTCAATTGATAATTGACATTTATCAATCAATTTAATCAAAGGGTATTGTGACTGTCAACTGTCAATAGTTCGTCACCTGAGTTTTATTTTGTTCTATGTTAGGAAATCGATTTTTAAAGTCCAGATTGAACGCTTTTGTTTATTTTACCAAATTTATTTTTGCAAGTGATGTTTTTCAGAAAACCTTAACAATTTTGTTTTAAAAACAATTCACAAATTTCTTTTTTCTTCTGTTCTGAAATAATGATAAATAAAAATCCAAACAGAGATCATTTTGGATATTGTACAAAGTTATATGAAGTGAAGATAAGTTGATAAAATTGGTGAACATTGAACAAAAAAATCCTAATATTGAACAAAGCAGAAATTAACAAGGATATTATAGGAAATTAGAGGTATTTTGTATTAAATTGAACAATAACAATTTCATTAGTCAAATCAGATTTCAGTAGGTTCTCTGAAGGGTACTATGAAAGGAGACAACAATATTTTGAATATCTTCGTATGTTTGCATTGTTTAAAAAAAAATATGTACTTTTTTATGTTTTATCATTTTAACTTAATTAAAACATATCTTCACTGTATTTATTTAAAAAAAATATATGAATTATATTTTACTTTTAAAAATAATATAAATAAAAATAAGAAACAATCTTTAATTCATTTTTTACTGTTTGTTCTTTCACAGTATTTTGTTTCGTTTTAAATATAAAAATTCTTATTAGCTTAAGTTAATAATATAAAAATAAATAATAGAACTCAATGTCCCTGATTAAGAATGCAGATCTAGTTAAAGTCGACTTTAACAAAAACATCCGTAGAAATATAACGTACATTTCACTTCTAAATGCTTAGATAAGTTCATTTTAAATTAATTTTAATTTTAAATGAGGAGCTTTTAAGCATTTAGAGGTGAAATTTGTGTTTTATTTTTACGGATGTTCTAGTAAAAATTGACTTTAGGCTAGATTTAGTTCTATTATCCAGGGTTGATAATTACATTTCAACATTTTGAGCCTCTCATAGTTTTAGCGATTCTAACCGTTTGAAAATATGTTTTGTCTTATAATACAAGAAAAGAAGGTCCTTGCTTCTATATTCGTCTGCAATCTTCGAAAGGTACCATTTTAAGATCCAGGCTAGCTTTCTAAAGCTGTGAAATTTTAAGCTTAATTTTGCTATAGTTCATTCCGTTCAGAATCTTTATCAAAGAAACGGGGCTGTAAACTTCCAAGTCCTTTAAGTATTTTTTGATTCCACTGTACACAGCATCCACTTCTTGCACTGGCGAATGGCCTGGTTCAGAATACTTGTGTGTAATTGTCTCAATACTGGTATTACATTTCATAAATTTAAGAATGGCTAAGGATACCATTCTGTTCTTATTTTGCGGAATGCAAGCATCGGACCACTAAATTATCCTTTTTGTTTCTGGAAGATCTTCCACAACTTTTTTCAAAATACCAGATGCTATGTTATTTCAGTAGCTGTAGGTGGTTTTATTATTTAGGCAAAATCCCGTCAAATTATATACAGCACATTTACGCCTATAAAAGTAGCTCGAAGCATTTGCTTTCGGCAGCGAAAAAACATTTTGCAGATCATAAGCGATAACCACTGAACGACTTTTGGGTTTAAAAAATGACAAATTGAATGATTCATTGAAAACTTTCCGATAAATACTACAAGAAACAGCTTTTTTACTCGCTGTCTCTACATATATTTTTTACGTTTTTATTAAAGTAAGGCCAGTTTCGAGATATTGTTTTTTAGTATTTGCTCGGCAGTAGTGCGAATCCTTTACTGGAATAGATTATATATGTTCTTTAACTTTGTTTATATCTTGTTCTAGTGTGATTTTTTGACAAATTTTCCATGTTTAGGTAGAAAATACGTACCCGTGTCAATATATTTTGTTGCAAAAAAATAGTAAATCCGATTTTGAGAAATGTCAAGGGTTGACAAACAAATTTTTTGGCAGACATCAAATGTTTTATTGCATTTTCCCAAAGAATACATAAATCTAAACTTTTTCCGAAATACCACCATTGCGCTTTTTTTCTTTTAGATTGAAGTCTTTTGCACGAAGTTGGAATAAAATTGGCCTTTCTCATCGTCTTTTTAAGACCCAAAAAGCACTGAATATTTGAAGATGCTCCTCATATAACCAAATTGAGCTCAACAATGGTGATCTTGTATGATATTGAATAAAATAGAATTCTTGTTCTTATACATACATATAAGCAAATTTTTATCTTTTTGTTCAATAAGGAGTAAATTGTAACCAAAATAATTTGAACATTGAACAAAAAAGAAATAAGGATATTGAACAAAAAATACATAAATGTGGATATTGAACAAGAAAGAAATAAGAAGATAGGATTTTAAAGATATAATATGAATTGTTTAATATGATACAAAAAGAATGAATGGTGGTGTATTGAACAAAAGTGATACTTAAAATGGTTAGAAAAGTTGTTTATTGAACAAAACAGTTCTCCATAACTTGAAAACTAAATGAGATAGAATAACACGGTTTGCGCCAATCGAAAAACACCCTGGAATTATAAAAACTGATTTTTTAACTCAATTTCGTCAAAAATGGTCTATTGAACAAGATATAGAACTCGGGCGTGGAACTCGCCAAAGGATGCTCCCAACCTGTAGCAAGCACAAAGTGAGACATAATTAGTAGAGCTTCAGTGAATTGGAATTTTATCCATTTTGGGAACACATGCTTTTCGATTACCTCAAGAACTTCTTTTACAACAAGCGATGCAGTTGATTGTGCAATGACACTATTGAAATCATTTCCCAAACTCAACTGGCAGTTCCCATGTGCACATGAATCTGAGCCCTTTTGCTAGTTTCAAAACGTTTGGCACAGCTCGAATGTCTTAGCAGGACTTTAATTTGTTCGCTAGGAGAAGATCAAAAAAGCATCCTTCGATAGCGTGAAGTTTTTTTTTAAAAAAAACTAGAAACGGATTAGAGCTCGTAAAGATTAATTAATTTTTATCTAAAAATCGAAACCATTATACTTATGTTTGGCTTTCCAATTCCAAAGTATTGGATGCATCCCTCAAACTATTTCGCAAGATCATACAACTCCTCATCTTCAGTTCGTTTACCAAGAAAAAAAAATTGAAATTGATCTAAAAGGCAACTTTATCTACTCAATATTTTTACTGAAAAGATTATCAGAAAGATTCAAAATTCGTTTTTTTTTTAAAGAATTGAATGTTGTTTCATTGCAAATTAGTTTAAATAAAGTAAGACAATGATTATGTAGTAATGAGGAATTGGATAAGAACTTTCCACACCGAAAAATGTCCACAACATTCCCCTGTAAGATTCCTTATTTGATGAAATCGAAAGTCACTTTCGTTATTGCCAAAGTCTCTACAAATTTAATTTCATTCTCAAACTAAAAGCCATACTTATCAAATAACGATATCATTTAAAATCTACATTTCCATACCAATAATCCATTGGAATCTTATTTCACAGCCTTTTCAAAGATAACTCAAAAACCAAACACCAAAGCGAACGTGACATTTAGCACATTTTTTAAATACATTTAAATCTTTATGGTAGGTACACAAGTCGGCAAAGGCGGCAACCAAAACGGTGTTGACAATAATGATTGCTTTTGTTTTTATTATAAAATTATTTGTTGACTTAAAAGACCTCTCTTCTTCTCTCTCTAAGTCTTGAGATAATCTTTATAATGACAAGGTTTAACCAACATCTAAGACATATTCAGTCGGTACATCACGAATTTATAATATTATTGGCATGGAATTCTAAAATATTGCGCCTCTGTCATTTCCAGATGTTTGATTTCCTAAAAAGAATAATAACTCAATCCTTATCTAAGTTGTATATCAATATTTTATTGGCTCTCTAAGTATAATGTGTACTATTTACTGTAGAGGTAGTTCAATGAATCCCCCGAAATAGTTAAATTCCCCAACATAATAAAATAACAATATCACCCTCGATTCAAGACTTTACCAACCTCTATAGATACTCTTATGAATATTTTTGGGAAAACCAAATAATTGCGTAACTTTTTTTACTCTTGATTTTGGTTTTGTTTTATCTTTATGATGATTCAAATGCGAAAGAAACCGTTTAATGTTTTTTATTCGTTTTCTTATGGCAATGAATAATTTCCCTCATGCTCACCACTTAAAGAATTCATTAAACTTTCGATACTTACTCTGTTGACATTTAATTGTTAGTCAGGGCTTAAAAGATAAGTCAATAACACCCATCAACAGTTATGTGTTGTCATGGTTTATACTAAAATAGGCCATTAAAAGACAACGAAACGATTAATTTTCGATCTTGATTAAATTTAATATAGGACTTATACGTGATGAATATAACATTTAAAATGAGACTTCTCGCTGATTGAATATATAATTACGCAATGTTTTGATATGTTTCCTTGAATTCTCAGAAAATCTGATTTAATCAAAACGTTTAACTTTAAATGTTTCTGACACATTCTTACATGAAACAGACTTTTCCAAATAAATTGTTGAATTTTAAGGCTTCCTTTCTTAGGTTGACACAAAAAGGATTAAGTTAATAAAAGTATAACGTTTATTGATTTAGTAGAATGTTTAGGCCAATTTTCACGAAAGAGATGATTTTTTTAATGTTTAATTATTTTAGAATCTTAATGTCCCTTAAATTGTACTAAACTTAAAATTACAAGATGGTTGCATCAAGTTTTAAGAACTTGCTAAATTTATATGACTTTTGACATATCATTGGTCACTGGCAAATTAGATGTGTTCATTTTATGGAGTTCTTTTAAATGGAATTTTCATCTCGAAAAAAAAACGTAAGATTGGGGACGAATTTCCCAGGAAAAAATGTGGTTTGAGGTGGAACTATAGAGGGGAAAATCTTGGGTTTGAATTCCTTTAGTTAAAAGATAAAGGATCTCAATCTCTTTCATTTTTTCACTTTCAGTTATTTCCCTAAATCCATACAGTTCATGGAGTATCTGAAATTTCTTATTAATAGGCCCGTTCCACGGATTATGGTTTGTTTGATTTGCTCTTTTTCATGAACTGTAACTGTTCACATGTGCCTTGTGCCATGACGTCCCCCTGTACAATCGGGACGTCATGGCACAAGGCGGAGCAGAGCTCCTTCGGTTCAGTAGGGCTGTGTCCGAAGGGGACCGAACTGATAGGGTGAAGCAGGAGAACCAGTTTTGGTGGTTTCAATCGGCACTTGATAATGGGTAGTCGGGATGGGGTTTAAGCCTTGGCCGGCTTACATACTTGTTTTATAGTTTTTGGGTTTAGTTTTAAGTAGAATAGGCATGGTGGCACAAAAAAAAATACAAAAAAAATTAAAAAAAAAAAAAAAAAAAAAATCAAAGAAAAAAAAAAAAAAACATGGATTAAAAAAAAAATACGTACAAAAAAGACAGTAAAATATAAAAACAAAAAACATTGATTTGCTGCTGTGGTTGTTCTAGTTTTAAGCAGTTTATAGGTAGAATAGGTAGTTTAAGTTAGTTTTAAGTTTTATTTAAGGACCTTATTTTAAGTAGTTTGTAAGTAAAAATAAATAAAAAAGGTTATTGATATTAGTTTTTTCAAAACTTTCTAATAAAAACAAAACAAATAAAATTTAAATTGAAGTAAAATAGATCTTAAGGCCGAAAGGCATTAGTAATTAGTGTTATAGTTTAGCTTAGAGTGTCCGTATGGGAAAATTAAGTTAGTTGTAAGTTATGGATAATTAGGCTAGTTTTATGAATTTTTGTCTAGCTTTAAGATAGGTTTAAGATTGAATAAATAAAAATATAATAATATAATATAATAAATAAAAATAAAAAAAACTCTTCTTTAGATATGTCTAACATATTTAACAATTTTTTCACAGGGGTTGCCCTCGATACGCTTAAGACTGCTGGCTTTACAACATTAAGCAAAAGTTTCAGTTCAAGACATTGTTTTGATAAAGAAAATTGGTCTCAACACAGCTTTTTATTTCAGCCTATCGATTCTTATGAGCTATATAAAATTATTAATTCCCTGGATAGCTCAAATTCTGCAAACCAAAACAATTTTTCTTTCAATTTTTTGAAAAGGATCGCTTTTAATTTCGTTGATGTATTGGCCCATATATTTAATAATCGTGTTTATAGTGGAATTTTTCCAAACAGCTTAAAAATGGCTGACGATATACCAATTTTTAAGAAGGTGATTCTAAAAATCTTAATAATTATCGGCCAATATCTCTCCTTCCTGTTTTTTCTAAACTTTTTGAAAAAGTGATGAAAGTCAAAATTGTTTCGTATATGGATAAAGTTAACTTTTTCAGTAGAAATCAGTTTGAGTTCAGATCGGACAGATCAACGGAAGACGCACTTCTTCAATTTTGCAGCCAGGTCTATACCAGTCTCAACAGTAGAAAATTCGCAGCTGCTATCTTTATTGATATTAAGAAGGCATTTGATACTGTTAATCATGATCTGTTACTAATTAAACTTGAAAAACTTGGGTTTAGAGGATTCGTTATCAAATGGTTTTGTTCATATCTTAAGGGTAGAAGACAAAGAGTTTAAATTAGAGATTCGTTCAGTGGACCTTTTGATATAGATATTGGTGTTTCTCAAGGCTCAGGTTTCGCTGATGATATTAGTTGTACATATTCGAATAATTCTATTGTAGACTTAATAGCTGATATTAATTACTATTTACGATTTGTACTATGTGATTTACTCTTATTTATTAAATTATTTACTAGAAATGTTATATTAAAAGTGTTTTTTTTTTCAAATTACTCGTTTGGATTCGGCTTAAAGTAAGTCCTATTCATCCCTGACAACTGTGCTAACACACAGGAATGGTTGAGAGTTGGAAGTCACTAGGCCCTAGTTCTCAACGGAATGTTGCGCAACCCAATTTATTTAGTATTTGTTTAATTAATATTTAACGTAGACAAAAATATCGAAGTTTTCCAATTTTGAAAAAAGCTAAGCCCTCAATCATCCGTAGTTTAAAACTATGCATTTAGTCTTTAAACCAGTGAAAAATTAATAAGTTGTAGTTGAGAGAGCTTTTTTACAAATTTGCAAAAATTATTTGGGCTAAAATAAGATTCAAATATAAGTGTCACTAAATATTTGGTTTGAAGTTAGGACCTTGAGTTGCAAGAAATTAAAAAATCATTTAAATAAAAATTAGCTTCAAAGCAATTAGTGATAGTTTTTTACTAATTTTATTCTATTGCTCTCATACAAGGCTTATAGAAATTTGAGTTTCGAAATTTTGATGGTTCTCTAGGACTTCAAAATTGATGTTCCAAAAAGATTATGGCCGGAAATAAACCTTTACGTACAAGGTTTCCTTATTGTAACATTATACATCACTATTCTCACGTTTAAAACTTCGAATGCTTTTATTCTTATGTTGCATTTTTCCAATTTGTGGGACTCAAAACTCAACAAATCTTGGAAAATGTATTTTCTTTGAAAGTTTATTCAAAAAGTTTATTTGTTATTAACAAATATCTGATGACTTTTAGGTCAAGTTCTTCACTTTACGCATTTTAACAAAAAAATTTGCATGTTTTCAAAACTCATTATAACTTAAAAATTGCTGCAGGGGAAAATCCATTTGTGGACTCTGAAAAAAAGAGATGTTATCGTAAAATATCGCTTAAAAACATTATTGTACGCATTCACTGACCTCATTCACAGAAAAAGTCAGAACGGTTTGAAAGTAAGTTTTTGTAACAAACCCAAGGTCTAAACAATTTTATTAGATATAACCAGTTTTTGAAACAAAACCAAAATTAAAATAAGGTTAAACGGGTATTTTTATAACTTGATCAAATAGCGAAAATAAAAGTTCGGATTTGAAATCAGCATTACACATTTAAAGTATCCACAGTATATTTTTAAAACCTATGAAAGTGTTAAATTTAAGGTTTGGCTCAAAAAATCATAGAGTCAAATAAATATTCATAACCAATGAGAATTTGAACTTTACAAGATCATCACACAGTTAAGGAGATATATTGAGTTTTAACTAAGCCTTTAAAATACCGTTTTTTGTTGTCTTTAGCATTTTTAAAGGAGCATAATGATGTAATAGAAATATTTAAAAGCGATATTCGAATTCAGTGCATCTTAATGCTTTAAAAAAGTATTGTTTTGTTTGTTCTACGTAGAAATAACGTGATTTTTTCGACCAGTATTATCAGACCCAGCTAACCTACCGATTTATGATGCATACATTCAAAAGTTTTTCCAAATTGATAACACTTTTTCAAGGTGTTTAAATACGGTTTCTAAGGCACTATATACACAATCAAAAACATTATTTCAGTCTTTATTTCCCATTTATTTTCAATGGATTGTTGAACTTCCCTTAGGGGTCTACACATCACATCTTATTCAAACCATCCTGACAAACATCAACAATATAATGAAAAATATACGAAAATCAACAGAGTAACAAAACTTCAAAAACCATATTCGGCAGCCGCATTGTTCCCGAGAGTACCTACATTCACTCAACACTATACGCACTCTTATTATTCAAAGATTGAAGGAATAAAAGAAAACACTTCTTCTTTACATCAAAATCATAATGAACTCCCACGCACAGCTTAACAAATCGATTTCACCAATCATCTTCCATATAATACAATCTATAGAAACCTCTCTCCTCCGTCTCCATCATACAATTCATATATTCCTCAAAGACGCAGCACAACAAAGCCAAGACTATACCACATCTCAAGCCATCATACAACAAACAAAACCAAGCACTATACCAATCGATTTAATGACATCAAGTGACACATGTAACTCAATCGTATTTTAATAGCCGATTAACAATGGCTGCATCCACACTTCCAATTCCAATTCGAATTCAAATTCCAATTCCAATTTCAATCTAAAATGTGTTACCCCACACGCTTAGCTTAGCTACGCTAGACGAAATTCAATTCAAATGTAATTACTCTTGTTTCGAAACAATTAATAGACCAGTTTTCAGCTTTAAGTTGGTTCGGTTCTGCTCTGGAACTTCGATTCAGATTGGGCTTATAGTCGTACTTGAGTATAGAAATCCCAAATCCAAGTGCCCCAGACAAGGAGACGGAACACTCCAGAAATTCATAGCTCCATTGCACAAACAAAGGAGAAAACTTGTTCCTCCATATCAGCCAGCGAGTCCACATAAAACAGCCTTCGTTTTATTGTTGGCCCATCATGTGTGTATAATACGTTACGTTGTTCAGATCTTTTCTTTTTTCTTTTATTAAGTTGGCTTTTAATGGTCTCGCCGAGCGTCTCACCAAGTCTCACCGTCAACATCACCTTCCACCAGCTTTAGCTCCACTCCGCTGTGTTGCATCCACCTTGTGTTGTGCGTTCGTTCGTTACCCAATTGCCGAATGCACCGCACTAAACCGCGCGTGTTCGTCGTCTCCTCCGCTCCGCGTATAGTCGTCACATAGTATGGTCGCGCGAGGAACGACTTGTGTCGTACTCGTCTTTTTGGGGCATAAAATCCATTGCTCACATATGTTTAACTGGTGTCCATTGATGAGATGATTGTGTTAAATGTACAAACTGTGAACATGGATTTCATTTCAGTGTCCAATAGAGGGCGACAAGAGAAATTTTATTGCCTTGTGAAATTTGCGCCTATGGCCGTGTAGATTAAAGATTAGGCTTTGCGTACATAAGTGGAGGGCAATCAGCACATTCGCAGCCAGGAGGCTTCAATCTGGCCAAAATGTGCTGGAGCCAATACTCTTTATATAGTGTACGGAAAACCACTTTTTCACCCGCGGTTGGCATGGGAATTCTTTGAGGTTTCATAAAGTTGTATGAATCCTATACACTGACAGGAATGTCAAAAGGAAAATGGCAACCATTCAAACAAATATGATACAAAATTAATTGACAGGTTCAATGCAAAAATGAAGAACGAATCCCCATCGTCGTACATCTTTATCGCTTCAAACCGTATTGTCATCTTATTTTGTCTCGAAAACGTTTATCAGCATAAAATAAGAACATTTGACATAAGATCCTTATGTCATGATCACTTTGTGAGATTTTTTTTAATACATAAGAACTGTCTAGCTACTCCAAAATTGTAATCTCTTTTGTTTCAAGTTCTAAACTAGAAAAATATTGATTCCCTTTATTTAAAAGAGATGCATCTAAACAGTCCTCTTAAATGTGACAGTTCATGAAAAGAAAGGAATTGACAAAACCCTTAACGTCATGACAGTTGCAAATGTCACATCATTCTATTAGTTTTTTTAAAACGTAGACATTTCCCAGCTGTTCCAAAACTGCAATCTTTTCTCTTTGGTCAAATATTAATTCCTTTTAATTCAAACGGTTGGGCACATCTAAACACGGCTTAACAGTGACAGTTCGTGAATAAAACAACGCAAACAAGCCTGGAATATGGGCAATTGGCCAATTAAGTTGAAACGTCAAAAATCTGAACTCAGCAGATTACTTCAGATTAAAGCAGCCGTTTTATGATTTTATTTTAAGTAAAATGGTGTTTAAATGGTTTAAAAGAAGCCAAATCATTCTTTTATTGAAGTAACTGGCATTTAACCTCTCGCGTCTTGAAACCAACCGGGACAGCATAATTTCTATCAGTGTACTAGACTGCATTAGAAGAAACGCATAACTTTCAATTTTATGGCGTCAATTTGAAATGTGTTTCATTCACCAAGCCTTTGGGTAGAACACGGAACTATGCTGGTTCCATGGCAAGGCTTGTGCTAAGTTGAGTGGGCGTCAGAAGCGCAAAGTATCTTGATAGCCTCAAGCAGCCAAGCATCGTTCGTAAATCAATGTGAAATATTTAATTCTTTATTTAGCCAAATTATTTTAATATTGTAGTCATGGTGTTGAAATTTGATTCCAGGGCAGGAATTTCCACACACTTAAACCACACTCCCTGATGATGGCATAGGAATAGGATTATAGCAAGCATTACATTAACTGCTATAAAGAGTTCCAATTAGACTTCTTGGGTGCTATAGAGTAAGTTGGACATCTCACCGACCGACACGACGCAACGCGGTGCAATGAGTAATTGATTGACAATAAGAACATAAATACACTCTATATAATGCTCTGCGCTCATCCGGCCAATGAGTTTTCCCACCGTTGCACCATCAGCGTCATCTCACTGACAAATTGCCGCCAGACAAACGTCAAAGGGCCCTCATTGTTGTGCGGTAATACACAGAATGTCATCATGGTTGTTATTTTGTTATTGTTTAGCGACTTTGACTGGGGATATGGAACCACAATGGACGACAAGCACCTTAATCTGACAGCTCTCACGCAATTATCGAATCATTCAATTTGTCAGGTGACACCTTGTGAAGTCGCATTTGTCCCAAAACTGTCCCGAAGCCATAAGGGATAATTAATCGATTGCCTTCTCAAAAGGCGGCTAATATATTCGTTCGTACAAAAGTTTATCGCGATCTCTGACAAACTACGCGTAGATAGTCAATTATTTATTCTGTTCGAGAGGAAGTTGGGTGTCGAAAGGACATTTGTCCGTTTAGTCATCATGTCGTCGTCGTTGGTCGGCGGTGTCATCGCGTCGCTTCGTCGTCGTCGGTCAGCTTGCGATGATAAATAGACTCAATCCATTAAGAATGTCGATTGACATTGACCCAAAAAAAAAGGAAACAAAATAAATAAACGTCAAAACCACGCGCAGCGGATTAGAATGCAAATATGCACAACCACACAGGCCTTGGGTAAACACAACACAACACAGAACCCTTATGGGTTAGGTACCTAAAGACATTAAAGAAGGAAGCACCACCACAACGCACAAACAAGGGAATTTCATGATCGGACAAACAGAGAAACTATTAGTGCAGAGGTAAATTAATTAAAAGGTTCCCGAAGAGATAAGGAACTGAAATAAATCACACGTTCTATAGTCACAACCGCTCCGTATCTATGCAACAGACCCACACGTAATTATGGTGGCTTGTTGGAAAATAGTTCTGCGTACCTGATCGAAGAGGCGGGCAGTGGAAATTAGTTACCATGTCCGAGCAAATAAGAAAATTACCCAACCCAACCCGGACCGACCCAGCTAAACGCTTCGATGATGACGACGATGGCGATGACGATGAAGAAGAAGTCAACGAAGAACATTAAGATGTAGCCTCTTCCATTACCATCAGGCATCAAGCATCATGTATCAGGCCAAAACACAGGCCCTAGAAGAGGAAAAGCTTACAATGCATATCCATCGCGGGACGATATGCTATATGCCCGATGACTATCACCTATGGATGGATGTGGTCAGCTCCGGTGTAGTTAGTCAGTCATCGCGAAGCCCGATCGTGTTCGATCGGTTCGCTGACGCGATATCTGGAACCAAAATCAAAATAACTCTTCCCAACCTGGAATTCTGCGCGCCCCTCCGCAACCGCCATGCTAACCAAACACACCAGCATCAACCGCGCACCAGATTCATTTGAGGGCAATTTGTCGTCAAATCCATTATACCGCTTGAGAGGTGATTGGGTATAGATTTTTATTGAGGGGCACTCAATATATCTATCCCATCCCATACATCCAGTGCGACTATGTAGCCCGAAACGGGCTCCTCTTATACATAAGTATTCCCTTATTCAAAACGAATCCGATTTAAGCAAGTGATAGTGTCAACTAAAAGGTCCATTCATCTTGCCATATAGGTACGTGAATGCAGATTGCAGATGGGTGCTACGATAGGCAGCGGGCAGTATTTGTTTTTAAACTTATAGGCTGCTAAACTGATTCAATTTGAATGTGAAGTTGTTATAAGTTTTTTATATGCAAAATAAGTATAAGGATTGCCCACAAGGGGTATTTTGTAAAGGCGATGATCTGATTTAAATCTCTTGACTAGGTACTTACAAAATAGATTTATATTGTGGAGCCCTTAAGGAATGCGGTTTACGGCGATCGATGTTATGTTATGATATCATCGCAGGATCGTGCTGTTTTGTCAACAACTGCGACGCCAATTTGAAGGAAGTGTAGCAGTATTGCCAATGTGTCAAATTTAAAGTGAAAATTTCGTTCGGAAATTGTTCTTAAAGAAATTGACAATTGGCACAAATGACAAGTAAAATACTTCAAAAGTTATTCGTCAAGAGAAAAATCATGACAAACTTTAGGGTAAAGAGCATTTCACATGTTTGCCTGATTCCTGAAATATTAAAATATTGATCCGGACTTCTCAAATGACAAGTGGTTTTTAAGGTGGCAACAATGTAATAATTGACATCCATTAAGTCAGGTGTCAAGTGGTGTACTTTAAATTTTGTTTTACATTTCGACGTGAATAGGCTGATGCGTGAACAACATTTCCAAATTGTCCAAATAAAAATTAAAGTACTGTTCGCTTACTTTTGGTTGAAGGGATAAGTGCCGTATTTGGAGTGATGATAATCCTCAAGTCTTCAATTTTAAGACACCGTTACATACATAAACACTGCTGTTGTTTCCATTTTGGCTTGATGTAGTAATGGGTTAAATACTTCTTTCAAAACCAGCTGTGGTTTCAACAAAACAGCGCTACTTGTCAAACAAACCAACCTCTCGTAACCGCAAAGTTTCACGTTACGGACCCGCGAATTAGTCTCCAAGATTGCGATTGAAGGTCACTTGACTACTTTCTGTTTTTTCACGTTTTAACCATGAGACGTCAAAATGAACTTAAAGACTTATATAAAATATGAAAACTGCCTGAAGAAAAGTGCGCAGGTCAGACAAATTTGTCATACTTCTCTTTTGAAATTTTCCTTTACATCTTTTTCAGCAGTACTTACGTTTACGTTCACGCGCAAAATTGTGACATTTGACTGAATGGTTCAGGTTAACAAACAAGCATACAAAATTCTCCACTTGATTTTTCAGAAAAATAACGTTGGAGACATTTTTTGACAGTTTGCGATTTACTATACGTCGTTACTTTAACTGACAGAAAGAATTTTACTGTTTCCTTAACCTAAAAACTTTTGTAGAGGATATAATTATGGAGATGACAATAAGTTTCCAATCTCCAAATAGGCTTAAATTGCATTGAATTTGGAGACTCTAAATGATTTTTTTGACAGATTATATGCAAAGTGACAGGTGACTTTTCTATCAGTTTCTGGCATAAGAACTTCATGGAATCTCATCAACATTGTTTGTCGGAATCTAATTTGTATTTCATGTTTCCTTATTGTATGGGAACTATAAAATGACAGGAATTAATAAAGGGCATTTTGTTTTTGTTGTTTTAATCGGATAAGTTTGTTCGCATGTATTTAGGTAAAAATGTGCGAATATAACTTTTCGTAATTTATTGAACAACCTTGAAAATGATATGTGCTGTAATCGTACTCCCGTCATCATCTTTTCTCCCATATGTAATCAAACCCTTATCCATAATGTGTCCTGTACATAAACAGTGGGTGAAATGAATCTGAGATCTTAAAGTGTCGTTCTTCATTGAACTTGCGACATTTATCGCGTGTTGTATCACTTGACACGTCAACTATATTTTCCACACACTTAAGATGCAACAAACGTCATAAACATATCTGCTGCTGGTGAACTTTGGCATTGCCGTTGATGATGTTGCCTGTTCTGATGCTGTTGTTGCGGCAGCAACATCAACATCAACAGCGACAGCGACGGCGACTGCTGCAACAATTCTATGCACGCAGTGCAAAATGTGGCTTCCTTATCGAATCGCAGTAATCGCGCAGCAATAAAATGTGCACGCAGATAACCTTTATTACCCCCAATCACTAGTGTGTGCTAGCTCATCTTGCAACAAGAGCGACAACAACAAAAAAGAGATGCCACACCAGGCTTCGCGCACTGTAAATTGTTGCAATTTGTGGGCCCCTGACTTGTCAACTAAATGACTCACAAGACCTCTAATTGAACGGCCTATCGCAATCAATATAAACATGTAAGCTAAATCCTTGTAATTTAGTCTCCCTCGGCCGTCATCGAGCCCAAGGACTTAAGCCAAGTTGCGCAAACAAGAACCGCGTTCCCATGGGGCATAGCATGGGTACCTCTATCTATATATATCTATAGGCAAAAAAAAAAACAAAAACAAACCAGCAACACGTCGCGTCGTAGCAACTCATAAGCCCTGCACAGCACGCATTTCCAATTTAATATCTTTCCACCGCACCGGTCGGCAGCGGTGTGGTGCAACGCGGCGGGTTTCAGAGGTGAGGAGCATATAACAACACGGTGGAGAATGCGACTTAATGCGACTCGAAACTGTACAGAGACTTACAGATATCTAAAGCGCGTTGATATGTGATAGGTCGGACATGCATCCCAAGAGCTTATGGCATTCGTATAAAGACATCAAGCCCCAGATGTCAACTGGAGATATGTACTTAGTAGCTGTATCACCAATGGAGAGATACACTTTCAGCGCCAACACCATTTAGACGGGCGCATTCCATGGATAACTTTGAGCTGTGAGCTCTGAGCTCTTATAGGTAGGCTCTCACTCTCTCTCTATCTGTGATGTGACTGTTGTTGGCAGGCTGTGCAAGTTGGCAAACAGCCCATTGAACCGGCATCTCCATCTAATGCGAATGGCCTATGTCGGCGTTGCGACGCGACGGCCGCAGCAGCAGCGGCGGTGGCGGCGCAGCGGCTCAAAACTTAAATGTTAAAGGTAAATAAATCAAGCGGCTTCCAACTTTAATCACGATCTCTTAAATTAAATCGGTACACATCTCCGCACTAAGTCACTTGGCGGATCGGATGCGGATTGCGGATAGTGATGCCTGATTCATGATGCCTGAGTTATAAGACGACGACGAAGACGACTATATACGACCGACGACACGATGCCTGCCAATGATGATGTTGATGGCTGCTTTGACTGCTCTGAGTATTACGGTGCTCGCGCTAAAATGACATGCACGTATTCTTCAAGATGAGATGGTCACTGTGGTCATGCCACAGTGCGCAGTTGTCCGTCTTAAACGATTTAAACGGAATGAAGTGAAGTTTCGCCAAATGCGATTAAAACGTCGCTTTTTGCGTTTCTATATTCCTACATATTCACTCACGTATGTGCTGTAATTTAATGCAGCTTATACCTACCTCACAGTGCCTACTACGCTGGTATAAGGTAAAAATGCAATGCGCAGGCAATGGATAATTACCGTATCGGCATAAAAGTACCAACTCGCACATCCGTCATGGGCTTTTTGCCCCAACACCACCGCCGCCCGCCGCCACAACTGATGGTGACCTCATATGTGTCGAGTACCTAACAAATCAAAGCCCAAAAATCATAAAATGAGTACACTGACAGAAAAACAATAAATAAAACTCCTTTTGAACATGTTTCTATGGTAAACAGTGTTAAGCCTTTCGTTGGGCGCCATTTAAGCAATTTGGTTAATACTTCTTTTAACTTCCGCCAGTTTGTCGCAAATGAAAACTTTTGGCGAAAATTTGCATACAATAGATATATGATCAAACTTTACACAACAGTGTGTCTTTCTCTTTCTCTTACGGTAATTTACATACGTCAAACTATGACATCTATCAAAGAAAAACAAATTACAACTGTCATTTTTGAGTATGATATTTCTGTGGATATGAGTTATTTTAAAACGCACTGAAATCAAGTTCTGTATTGATAAATCTTTTAGATAAGCTTTGAATTATCAGGGCTTAGTTTTTTATCAGTGTATGCGTGGAATGGAATAACCGAACCTACATATTTCAAAATTGGCACGACTGATGTGGCATATCCATACATATGAAAAATAAAATTGAACAAAAAAAAACATATATACATAATGTACGAATATTATAACCATTTCCTTTATTCGATTGCGCCGTTGACAGCGGCCACCCAGAGCGGGCCGAAACGGGTAGGGTCGAAAGAGAGGCAGAGGATGATGTAGAGGTATCAAATCTCCAAATTTTGCCTTTCAATTTCATTTAAATCATCGTAATCAAAACAAAAATTCTGTGAAAACGCACTTAATTAAAAATCGGAATTCCAGACAGCCATCCAGCCCATCATCAAGGGAACTGTGATGACGATGGAGATGGAGATGGAGATGACGATGGTTGATGGCGGGATAGACTGCGGAACCACAGATAAAATTCCAAATTCCGCAAGCGATACGCGACTTGGACATCAGTGGGCTAAATATGCCATGTGATAGCGAGATTATCCGCGATGTTGAAATGTTAAATTGAATTGCAAGCGCGATGAAGATGACGATGACGATGATGGTGACGGTGACGGTGACTGTGACGGTGATGGAGCTGGACCTGGAGCTGGAGCTGGTCCTGGAGTTGTTATGCGGTGGCAGCGGCAAGACTTAACTCTGATGATTGCAAAACCCCTCACTCAACTGACGTATGGCTACGATGACGCGAAGCGACGGAAGACGGGACTGCTGCAGCTATGGGGGAGACTGGGTGCGAACAATAATTTGACAGTGGAGTGAAGTGGTGGTGCTGGTGGGCCAGGGTCTGGGTCTGGGTATTACTGGGCCTGGCCATGCGCATGCAATCGCAATGTTACTGATGGTACTGGTGATGGCTTGCTCCCTTGTCTCAGTTACTGGGATCAGGATAAGGATTGGGATGATGATGGTTGCGGGATTACTCTCGATTCTCGAACAAGTAATCCGCAGAATAAGTTGAGATTTAAACAGCCCCGATGTTCAATGAATCGTGTAAGCATGCTGACCTAACTTCATCAATTTTATCCTCGAATGTGCGATGTGATATGAGGGACGACCATGAGCCATTGCCGATTGCCCATTTCCGAGCCCGAACCCGAACCCCCTGTGAAGAGGATTGGCTTTAATTGATTTTGACATGTGACAAATCTTTCACTGGGGACTCTGTTCGATTGAATGGCGGGCATTGGCACGCTGGCAATGTTACGATATACGTATTATCTATACCTACAAAAGGGGGCAGAGGCGGCTAACTGGACCATCGGATCAATGCGGTGTGTACGCGTACAGATAGTGCGAGATGCGAGATCTTGCATCGATCTTTTCTTAGCAGTCGAATTGATCGGATCAGGATCGCAATCGTGATCATCGCATGTTGGACTGGACTGGTTGGTGATTGCGATGGCGACGAAGACAACATACCGGGACGGCCGGCACTGCCCTCATCATATTCGGTTCGATGGTTTATCGGCACTTTTGAAACGATTTGGAGTTTGCGTTTATACGTTTGCGTTTGTTGTGCGTCGCGTCGTCGTCGTCGTAGTTGTTGTCGTCATCATCGTCTCTCTGATCTACAACTCTACTCTTTGTCCATCCAAATCCAAACAACATATAGGGTGGTATTTTATTTGTGTACCTATCCCGAACCTACTCATACCTATATTACGTATGTAGACTCTCAAGTCCCCATCATCAGATCCCAAATGAACTTGGAGGACGAAATAATGTTGATGATTATTATTTATAGTTTTGTACCTTTGCCTAGGTCTTCGCGATCGGCTACAAATATTTATACCTGAAAATTATGTTTTTTCTTTCTCTTTGGATTTTCAATAATTTATATAAACTAGCTTTTTGCCGCTGCTCTGCTTCGGGTTGACGCGGCCAAGCAACCGACAGTTTTGTGGCCAAAGGCGGCCTTACTGTCAAATTGTTCATCTTTTTTATCGAATGAAACTATACGACTCGACTTCGCCGCACCGTTGCGATAAAAAGTTGTTTTGAAACTTTGTGCAAAATTAAATGTCAATTGTGTTAATAGTTGAAGATGATTTAATGTTCTGTCGTAGAAATATCATTTCATTCTGAAAAAATGGAGGTTCATTATACACAGGGTTGATGATTCAACTTAAAAATATCGCTGTTGAAATAAGCAATAAACTAGGCTTAAGTAGGTTTATATTTTGTTTAGTTTTTTAAGAAGTTTTTTTTTTAAGATATTGGCAAATGTTTGTACGTCACGTCGTTTTGATTCTTAACTCAAACCGTAATAAATGTTGATATGATTTTTCTTTCACAGAAGTTGAAAAACCTGTATGTTGTTGCTGATTTTTCAATATTTTTTATAGAAGTTTAACCTAAATACCTTATTCATAAATAAACCATAAGTTGTAATTTATTTTGTAATAGATTGGATAAAATTATTCCTGTGATAGAACCACAGGAGCACAATTTTAACAGAAAACTCGATTGATTTTAGGAAACTAACTCTGCTTAAAATAACAGCTGAGTTCCTCTGTTATAAATAAATAAAAGTTTTAATATATTTTAATGACTTTATTGGTTTGTTTTAAGCAGAATATAGATGAGATTTCAGTAGAGATGAAATTGGTTAATTTTGTCTGATTAATTCAGTAGAAAACATTAAAGTGATTTGCTATTTTGAAACGATACAACCCGGTTGTTAATGTCAGATTGTTTCGAGAATAGGAGACCAGAAAAGTCTTTTAAATTTCAATTAGTTAAACGATTAAAAGAATAAACATTATTCTTTTGAAGACAACCTGTTTATTTCTTAAAATATCTTTAATTAAGCTTAGCAAATTTCCGCGTTAATTTTACAGTTTTCATGTTTTTGGCTGAGACTGCTGAAGGTTTGAACCGATTTTTTTCAAACCGAGTAAAAATTAAAATAAAATTATATGAACTTTTACATCCTGTTACATTTTAATAAGCACATTAAATATGTTATGACAGCTATCAAATATATGAAAATGGGACTTACTTTTTACATATTTTTAGTAATTTATCTAAAGTTTATCATGTGCAAAGACATGTGATTAGAAATGCGAATTATGCATTAATCGATTGAAAATTATTCAAAATATTGTTTTAAGAAAACAAAAGTTTAATTAGAAAGTTATTTTTCTATTTTCCGGACAGAAATGTATTTTCTTGAAAACAGCTGATTCTTTTATGTCTAAAATTGAAACGAATCGTTACACTAATTTCTGTTAAAATTTCACACAATTCCAGTGACATATTTCTACCAGTAAAATTATGTCTGTCGATTACAATAAGGACGTTTTTTTCAATGATAAAAATTTTTAACGATCGTTATAGCTGCTGATCTGCAAAAAAAGTTCCAATGATTGGTTTTAATGATTAAAACCAATGATAGCTATAACTGACCCCTAAGTAAAATATTCGCAACCTACTTACTTACTTACTTACTTAAGGTGGCTCTACAGTCCAGGGCGGACCTGGGCCTCAACCAACAAGCGTCTCCAGTCAGCTCGGTCCCTAGCTAGCTGTCTCCAGTTTCGCACGCCAACTTGGTTGAGGCCCTCTCCCACCTGGGTGCGCCACCTGAGTCGCGGTCTTCCTCTACTGCGCCGTCCCTCGGGATTGGATTCGAAGACCTTCCGAGCTGGAGCGTTGATGTCCATCCGCTCTACATGACCTAGCCATCTAAGCCGTTGGAATTTAATTCTGCTAACTAGGTCAGTGTCGCTGTACAGTCCGTACAATTCGTAGTTATATCTTCTCCTCCATTCTTCATCTATGCGTACGGGACCAAAAATCACCCAAAGAATTTTTCTCTCGAAGCTTCCTAAGACGCTCTCATCTTTCTTTGACAGGGTCCAGGCCTCTGCGCCATAAATGAAAACCAGGATGATGAGTGTCTTATTGATGGTGATTTTACATGCTCGAGAGAGGACTTTACTTCTCAATTGCCTTCTAAGTCCAAAGGAGTAGCGATTCGCAAAAGTTATTCTTCGTTTGATGTCAGCGCTGGTGTTGTTGTCCGCATTAATATCGGTACCTAGGTAGACAAAGTCCTTAACTACCTCAAAGTTATAGCTGTCCATGGTGACGTTTTGTCCAAGACGTCGTCGTTCAGTGTCCTTTTTTGATGACAGCATATACTTGGTCTTGCCCTCATTGACCACTAAACCCATCTTCTTCGCTTCCGTTGCAATGCTCAAAAACGCTCCACTGACATCACGCTTTGATCTTCCAATTATGTCAATATCATCTGCGTATCCGAGTAATTGGATGGACCTTCGGAAGATTGTGCCTCTAGTGTTTACGGTTGAGTTTTACACAATTTTTTCCAGAACGATGTTGAAGAAGTCGCATGACAGTGCATCGCCTTGTCTTAAACCTTTTTTGACATCAAATACATCGGTAAGATCTTTTCCGACCTTGATAGAGCAGCGTGCATTCTCCATCGTCATTCTGCACAAACAGATAAGTTTGACAGGGATGCCAAAACTAGACATTGCTCGGTAGAGCTCTTCCCTATAGATGCTGTCATACGCGGCTTTAAAATCGATAAAGAGATGGTGGGTATCGATTTGAAGCTCCTGGGCTTTTTCCAAGATCGCACCCACAAAAGTCATATCCGTAATTCTCAAAATCTTTAGAAGGTAATGAAAAAGCCCTACCGATATCTTTCAACTCGGAATACAAAAAACAGTTTTTGGGATCTAAAACATCCATTATTGGGTATTTAAAAAAAATTAAACTTGGAACAAACTGAGAAAAAATTTCCACAACTTTCCAAAATTGTAAAACCAAACAAAAAATATGATGAAATCTCTCATTCACATTTCTTAAATTTTTTAATTTTCACCAAAGCCATATTTTTCTCTTGAATGTGTGGCCTTACAAGACATGTTTTCTACAAATAATTAGTAATTGAAATTGTATTTTTATATTTCAAAACAAAAAAGGAAACGAAAAATTAAGCTTGAAACGTTGAAATTCATTTAAATCATAATAAAAAAAAAGGGACTGGGATGCAACCAACACTCATAACTTCCCATCTCGTCTGTCGATTTGTCTTGCTTAAAAGTTTTAAGGTTTTCGTCTTGGGTTAAAAAAAAAATGTCAGTTGAATTATACTTACAAATTTTAAAATTGCCAACAATATTTTTCATATTAGTAAAGAAATAGATTAGTTTGAAAATCTAATTTTTTAAAAATGATTTTCAGTCAAAAACAAATTTTTACCATTTTAAGAATGAAATCAATTTGAAAGATATCAAGAACCGAACATCAATTTTTACCAAATTTGTAAGTTAAAATTAGCTGGAAGTCATGATCTCAAAGTTTTGAAAAGATATTTGAGTCGAAAATCTATTTTTGCCAACTTTTGTTAAATTTTCTTTTAAGTTTTTATTTTTTGTAAAAAAAACTGTCACTTACATTTTTCTCAAAATTTTTCTGAATGTAAACAAAAATATTTTTAAAAAGATAAAAACAGTTTAATGCCAATATCTCATATTTTTGAAAAGATATTTGAGTCAAAAATCAATTTTTACCAACTTTTGTTAAATTTTCTTTTAAGTTTTTATCTATTGTAAAAAAAACTGTCAATTCGATTTATCTCAACATTTTTCCAAATATTTCTTATAAGTAAAAATTAGTTGAAAGCCATAATCTGAAATTCTTGAAAAGATATTTGAGTCGAAATTCAATTTTTACCAACTTTGAGTAATGTTTTTTTAAGGTTTTTATTTTTTATAAATAAACTGCCAATTCGATTTTTTTCAAAGTTTTACCAGATGTTTAAAACTTTAATTTCGTTGCACAAAATTGTTGTGGAGATAAAATCATTTTGTATTCGTAAAATTTTCGAGATGACAAATTTATTTCTTTCATTTTTTTTTATTCATAAAAAAACCGTTTATTGGATTTTTTTCAAAAAATGTATTTGTTTGGTATCACGTTACAATATATTACATACAATTTAATTTAAGTCTTTAGCGTCATTGGTTCATGAGATATTTAGGGTTAACCAAAATGTTCTGCTATGGTAAAAAAAACCGCCCACACAATTTTCCTAAGAGCCCTTTCTGCATCTTTCTGCCTTTTTATCTGGATAACAGCATTTTTTTTAAGTCGATATCTACTCTGGTTCTTGAGCTATGGACAACGAAATAAACGCGAACTTACGTACACACGCACGAACAGACATCTTTTTAAAAATTTTATTTTTGCTCTAGGGACCTTGAAACATCGAGAAATGTCAAAATTTCCAATTTGATAAATCCATTTACAATAACTTCCTATGGGAAGTTAAAAATAACAAACCAAGAAATAACTATTCAGAAAAAATAATTTTAAATGTAAATCTCAAAAACAAACTGTTCAGTTCATAAAAACAAAATCTTAATATTTTAATATTTGACCTCTATTCTTTTGATTGATATGTCAAATTTGTACCCACTAAGTAGTAGTTCCTTTGTGGAGATGAAGTTATGTGCCAAATTGAAAACCATTGATGTAAACCTTCTGCACCAAGATTTTCCAAAAGATTTTCCGGGGCTATTTGCGGGCCAATGCAAAAGCCATGAATTTTTAGATTTAAGAATTTCTCTGCATAGCTTAGCTTATTTTCCAAAATTAATCACCACATCATGGCAAATAGATCACATAACGTAATTCACGCTCGGTTTTCAAAATTCTCCAATATTTTGGCAGCCATCAGGCCATTTCCATTTGATCTTCCGAAATCTTGTGATGTTCTAGAAATTCCACTGTTTTCACTCTTTCTTTGGCAAAAGCTTAGGTTCCTTTAGGTTTTTTAGGTTTACATCATTAAAACCTCTTGAACTCCTCGTGTCGTCTTGAGAAGAGTAGGGAAGGCACTTATGCTTATATTGACTGACAAACGTTTTATCGCTGGTGTATCTCTTTTGTCAATAATGGATGGAAATCCAGATCTCCCGTATTCCATTAGATCATATATCATATTATTTTTTTAATAATTCAGCAATTTCCTAATAGTTTTTCCGATAGCTCTGTAAGCAACAGTTTTTGCACATTCTTCAGTGGTCAAAGTTTTTCCCAGTGGAATTTTTAAAAATTATTCTACAAAAATAATTATAAATATAGAATTCTTACTCTCATTAAAATATAAGCTTATTTCATAACTTATAAAATTATCGATGACTAAGGGGCCGGTTATACGAGTAGCTATCAGTAAAATCCATCAGTAAAATTTGAAACAGTAAATCACAAACATGCTTCAGCTTCGGCTTCACCTGACTTTACGAGTTCAGCCATAGGAATTTAATGCATGCTATCACAATGGAGCTTCGACCTCACGTTTCGTTTGACAATCGTAAGGAAAAGAACGTAATGTGACTCCAAACGGAAGCTCTAGTTCAATTATCTAACATTTGCTTTGTCTGACAGCTCAACAGCTTTAAAAAAAATATAAATAAACAAAATATTTGCTCTTTGGAGAGATGAAATAATAGAAATGTAATTCAAAGCAACCTCGAAGCAGGCCCACCATAACGCAGACGAAGCCGAAGCTTGAGCTTGTTTGTGATTCAGCCATTAGTTATGAGCGTTTATAACAATCAGTAAACTTACGTCAATAAGTGAAATGTCACTTTGAGGCTTCGCGATTCAGTAAAATTTTTAATGATGTGATCGGAACAATAAAAAATTGGAACACAACAGCAAAACGAAGTTGAATTTGTTTTGCTTTTGGCAGTCAGCCGTTTAGTAAAATGAAATTTCATCATTATAAAAGTTAAAAATACTTCAATTCATCTTATTGAATCGATCCTTTGCTAGAAATAAATCTCTAACATGTTCAAAAACTAAAAACTAGAATTCTACTGATAAATTTTACGGATAGCTATAACCGGTCCCTAAAAGTGTTTTATTAGTTTTATTGAAATACCAACAAAAAAGGAAAACACAAACAAAATTTAGAAAAAAATCAAAAATTACCAAAAATCGGTTTTGTTTCGTTGTAGAGCTTCTCTTATTTCGAGCACTCTAATAGAGACCTAGTTTAAATTTTTCAAGATTTGTCTTTATCGTTGCAAAGTTTTATTTTTTGAAATTTAAAAAGAACTTTAGAATTTTTGAACTGAATTCAAAATACATTTTTTAACTTATCTCCTAGTTTATGAATAGTTAAATCCCAATTCGAAACCGACTAAAATGTTGTTCTGATTTTCAAAGAGATGTACTAAAACGCACCGATTTTCAGTTTATTTTCTTGTCTATATGTATTTCAAACCTTTAAAAACTGAATTCAAAGATATATGTATGTATGTAGAATCACGAAACACCCATCTCTGACACAACGGGGTGATATTTATGCGCCATTATAAAGAAGTTGTTTTCCTTAACTTCAATCCATTGTGTTCCATTGCCACTATTATAACTTGGGCATTAAAATAGTACATAAATGCAGATGAAAATATATCTGTTAAAATCGAAAAGGAGGTGTAGGAGTCCCGCATACCAGAAAGCATCAAGCTCAAAACATATACCTATTTACACAACGTACAGAATATAGACAGGACAGAGGTGTACACGGTGCTGCGCGCTCCCAGATTGCAAACATAATTTATAGCCAGTGACTTACACATTTCCCGCGGGCAAATGTGTCGCTTGATAAATAGCCAACTAATCGCAACATGAACTCTATAAAGTTCTCTAAAACTGTTCGCCGGAAGCGTAATGGCAAATTGAAAATCAAACATGTAAATATACCAACCGCAGCCAGCTTCACAGACACAGACGATTCAATACGATGCTCGACGAGCTTGTACAAATAGAACACAATCAGACACTGCAGAGACGCTCGCTCTAGGATCCATCACGCGTGTGGACGTTAAGAGCCAATAATTAATTTGACGTTTCGAAGGCAGTTCCCCATTTACACCATACACAACACACTGATCTTAGCATGGCTTAGTTAAGCTTGGCTTGGCTTCATTGAGAAATGGCTCAGGCTGGAATTCTATAAGGCTGAGGCTATAAAATTGGCTCAAAAGTAAAAATAACTTAAAACAAAACAAGCTAAATAAAGAAAAGAAGCAAAAAGCCCGAAGAGGACAACAAAAAACATCAAAACCAAACGAAAATAAAATTAAAAAAGAAAACATCCCCGTAAGGTTAAGCCGTGACAGGAGCAAGAAAAACCTGACAAGGAGAATGCAACTTTGCGGGCATGTGTTTCGGTGTTGTTAAGTAAATTTCCAAAGGTGTCAGAAAACATCTTGTCGGAATTCATCTAACAAGAAATTTGGATTTTGTTCTCATGGGTCATGTCTATATGTGTGTATGTATATGCGAATAAGCGCGGAGGGCCTCACGCTCGTAGCCGATCAACCGTGTCGGGGCGGTTTGGGAGGTTTGTGTTTGGCATTATACGCTCTCGCCAAAAGCGGAGCGACTTACCTGGTGTGAGCTTGTTTGCTCTGGGTGTCTTGCATGTTGTTTGATCCTTGTTTCTTACAACCCAGAGCCTAGTTATTACGGTGCAAGCATTTGGGTTGGGCATACTTAACATACTATTCCCATTAGGAGCTCTCCGCCATCATCATATACAAGTGGGGCTTCGCAGCTTCATTCATATACCTCACCACCGGATTCCTGAAGCTTGCTGTTGTATATGTATGTCCACTCTACTGTAGTCCCTGATGTGGGTTCACTATAGCCATTGCCAATCGCTATGCCATACCATCACCACCGGTAGGCGACCGCAGTCCGAAGCACATGCTGAATTGAAATTGCTTTGGCACACGTCACTCTCTGAGCGCGAACAGAAAGGATCTTATTTGTTGTCGTCCAATTCGACCAAATCGACCACTTGACGTCCGCGTCGCGTTCAGTCGTCTTCCTCTTCAATCCCCGTCTAGCCCGTCCACCTTGTTGTCATCAACATTGCCTGAACTGAGTTTGGGCCTGGGCCTGCCAACCATACCAACAACCATCTACCATATTGGGTTGTCGTCGACTCCGTCTCGTTTATAACCGATACTTATCGGCATTCCAACAGCTTGGAGATCCAAAGATATTTGTTCGCACTGTTCTTCACCAAGAAGAATGAACTGACCGCCCGCGATAAGCGATCTCAACTTATTTGTGACGACAAATCTTTTTCCCTTGATGGTATTCCTATTCGTCCTCCTCGTTCCTTCTGCCTCCTTCCACCTTCCTGGTTTCTGGTTCCTGGGCGAAGCGATGATGCCTTCTAAAAGTAGCCTTTCTTCGATTTGAATTCAAGCCAAAGTCAAGTCGATTGGGCTCGAGAATGATGCGAGAGGAATCTTTCGATATTCAATTTGGAGGACTGATGCTGAAGCTGATGCTGATGCAGGAAGAAATGTTATTCGGTGGTCATAAATCCTCCCAACAAAAGCGGTTACAATTTTTGGGTATTCTTTATTTGGTCGCCGAGTGAAAAGTAATTCGTTTCTTTTTGGAATTTGTTGTTGTTGGGTCGTCCCCAGCTTTGGCAATAAAGATAAGTCAAACACATTTGATTATTTATTCATTTGCGATAGCGTTTGAATACCACGCTTGTTTTGTTATGGCTTATGGGTAACTGGCTTAATTTTGTTGTTGTCTTTTTCCGCTGGGCTTTTTGTGACAAACGATATTCTTATGAATGGGTGGTGATGGTGGTTTATATTAAAAACAAAACAAAAAGTTTAATTGGTTGCCAGTATTCGAAATAGAATTTATATGAGCCAGACGAGCGACGACGCGACGCACACAAAAAGCCAAAAAATATCATCAGAGTTAATTTTCAATTATGGTTGCTCTCCTTTGCTGGTAAACGCGAGTATCTATCGGGTTAAGGAACCACACTTTTGGATAGCTTCCAAGGTCTTTATAATTTTAAACTTTGCACCCACAATGTGCATTAAGTTATTTTAAAATTTTCCTAATTTTTTTTCTTTAAAATGTTTTAATTAGCATTGACGCCAAAGTAAACAAAAGCCAAACAAAAGGGTTTAAGATTTCGTATCAAGAAATGATTTTTTGGTTAGTATATTTTTTTAATTATGAGTTGCAATGGAAATTAAATTTGTGGACTTGGGACTTTATTTTTTGCCCACCCAAGGATGGTTATAAATTATTAAATTTACTATTTTCTCATAACCTCATAAAAATGTTTGTTGTTGCGATTAAAATAGGTTTGTTGGAGGCAACTTAAGGAATTGAAGGAAGTGAATATTTGTCAGTTTTTGCGAAAATTGTATTTATAAAAATTAGCACAAGAAACTATTTCTATATGGTATATGTACATAGTTTAATCAGTAGCAACTTGAGAAGTTTATGAAGCAAAGAAAAGACGGTTGTCAAATCTTAAAGAATTTTGAATTGAAACTGTAACTTAAAAATGCTAGATGACTAAAACAATGACATCTGAAAATTTAAAAACAGTAACTGACAAAACAACGAAGTTTCTGACGTTTTCACACTAAATTGTTTGTTTTTCCGATTCTAAAGATGAGAAACATTATTTTAACTGACAGATTTGACAGTCATCAACGTTTACTAAGCTTTAATAATATTTTTTTTAGGGTTATTGAATAAAGTTAAATCACTTAGCTTTAGATAGTATTTATGATTTGCTTATTCCTTTTACTCTTCATATGTTTAAAATTTTCTAAAGCAAAACTGGATTCGTTAATGATTTTTATTAAATATTTTGACTGAAGACAATTGTTTCCACATGGTTTTTCACACATTGACTAATTATTTGAAATAATGCAATATTTTTAAAAACAGATAAAAGGCATTTCAAAATACATATTTAAACATTTCTCGAGACATTTTCGGCAGTAACTTAGCAAATGACAGGAACTATTTAGGAAAGGCCATTTTGCGACTAACATTATAACTAAAAGGCTTTTCACACCAAGTTCAAAATCCGGTTTACGCCGAAAACTTATGTACATACATCGAAAACTCAAGTTTTCCGATACATTCTTGGTAAACCACAAGTTTTATATAAAACCTCTCGAAAACTAGTTGCAATTCAAAGTTGAACTAAACAAACAAATCTTCCGAAAAATTCAGCGCTCCAATTAATGTAAACAAAACAGCTGATGACTTCTGTCAAAACAAATATTTAAATTTGAAATAAATTTGGTCTTGGTAAGTTATAAAAATAATTGTTTTTTGTTTACAGAATATGGAAGAGAAAAAAAAAACAAAGGAAACTTTAGGGGAAAAACGTCGAGCATAAAAGCTCCGGTGACTATTTGCCGCACTGGCGGATCTCTCATGATCCTCGCTCTTTGTTAAGCGAGGAACCGGAATTCACTATGACTTCTGGATTGACGATGACGACCCCAAGGACGAGGAAGACTTGCTAATAGTTCGTAATGACGTTTGTAAGGGATACGTCTTTGAACTCGTTGCCACAAATATGTTCGACGCTTTCGCTTACTACCTGGAGAAAGACTTTCCGGTAACTCCGTTCAATCACAAGGATTTGGGAGATATGACAAAGGCGATAAGTTCATTTGTGGAGGAGATTAAGTATGAAAGAAAATTTCTGGTGGAGGCTAAGTCGCCCAAAATTTCTTAATGAGGGAATCGTTGTTCCAGTGAATAAAACCACAACAGTGGTCTATCGCAACTTCATGAACAGCCTGCCAACATCAAGAAGATCCTCAGTGCATTGGACATACCAGGCGAGTCCTCAAACGAAGAAGCCAAAAAGATAGTCATGGAGAAATTGCAGTCCATCACAACAGCTTCAGTAATCGCCATGGATGAGTGTGATTTTGGTACGAATCTGGAACTAGGAATTGACCTTTTCCTTTTCTGCTCCGGCTCTTCTCAACCCCGCCTATAAGTTGCTCAGACGGCCATAATATATGGCAATTCTGAAGGGCCATTTGGCAGCAGAAGTAAAAGTCAAAAGCTCAGTATTTTGGATTGAATTTGTTGTGATTTGTGAAAGAAGAAGAAAATGTTTTAATTACAATTTTGTGTTTGTTGTTGATTCTATGATATATTTTCTAGACAATTAGCTTCTCCTAGTGAATTGTTCGAAATGGTTGAAGTAAACAAAGAGGATAGCAGCCAAGCGAGCTTGTAGTTCTTGTTAGTTCATGTCGTGAGCCTATTCCACCCGTCCCCAGAATTTCAGTTGAAACTCTTTTTCTAGACGAGCTAGTGCTACGTTAAAATCACTTTAAACTGACTAAAATTCATTTTATTTTCCCAAATAACTTTAGAAGAACACAACTTTTTACTCACAAATTTTGTCATCAATACAAAATTTGACAGTCGGTGTTAAACAAATTTAAATGTCAAATGAAAACGTGAAAATGTTCGGTGTAAACGATTTTTGGGTTTTCGAAAACATTTTGCCGAAAACCTGGTTTAGGGTTTGGTGTGAAAAGGCTATAATTTTTTTTTTTTTTAATGACGTATTTAGCCTCGAACAAAAATTAATAATTATGTCTTTAAAAAAATATATGTAACTTCAATTCCATTTTGTCAGCTGTCAAGAGTTTATTTTAATTTTGACATTTCAACATGAATAGACTGACGCCTGAACAACGTTTGGTTCTTTTCAAAATACGTGTAGCGTGAATTTTGTTTAGCGATGAAGCTCACTTAATAAACAAAACTACCATATTTTGAGTGACCGTGTCATCCATACAAATTTACTGTTGAATGTTGTTCTTGTCGGGCTGAAGCTACGAAAGCCTTAGTCAGCGGCTATTCGAAAATCGAAGAAGCTCTAACTAGCATATCATCAAATAAAGAGCAAAAAGACATCGTGATGAATGAAGCAACGCACTTTCTACAGAAGATGAGTGGTCTCGAAACAGCTTTATTTGCAACATTTTGGAACGATATCTTGGAGCGATTCAACGCTACAAATAAGATGTTGCAAGACCCGAAAATTATTCTTGAATCGGCAATGCGTGCACTATTGAAATAATTCGTTGAATCCAAACGAAATGATTTTGATAAATACGAGGAAGCAACCACAAACATATCTCATACTGATGAATATGTACAATCAAGCAACTGCACCAGAACGAGAAATGTAAGGTTGAATCCGCTCGATTACAGGAAAGTACAAGAAGCAAATCTGTCACCCAAGGAAAAATACTAAGTACCCGCTTTATCGCAGTGATTGACCAGTTATCCGTTTCTCTTACTGAAAGATTGCATGCGTATGAAGCTGTACGTTCGAGATTTGAATTCCTGATGGCTGAATCACAAACACTCTTCAGCTTCGGCTTCGGCTTCGTCTGCGTTACGGTGGACCTGCTTCGAGGTTGCTTTGAATAACATTTCTATTATTTCATCTCTCCAAAGAGCACATATTTTGTTTGTTGACATTTTTGTACAGCTGTTGAGCTGTCATACAAAACAAATGTTCAGATTGAACTAGAGCTTCCGTTTGGAGTCACATTACGTTACATTACGTTCTTTTCATTACAATTGTCAAACGAAACGTGAGGTCGAAGCTCCATTGTGATAGCATGTATTGAATTCCTATCGCTAAACTCGTAAACGTCAGGCGGAACCGAAGCTAAAGCGTGTTTGTGTTTCAGCCATGAAAGCAATTTACTCCGACAACTGGATTTCAACGACATCATCAACGATTTTTCAGAGAAAAATGCTCGAAAAGTTCTGTTCGTTAACCCGTATATTTAATTTCAGATAATTCGTTTTGCCGTTTATATTTATATGTATTTGTTCAATACTAAAGGAATCTACTTGGTTACACAGTAAATTATTTACTGAAAAACTGGAGTGAAAAAAATGGTTTAGGTACTTTATTTTGAAAATAATTTGTGGCAAGGGGGCCTCCGCTCCTTTATTGCCCCAAGGCTCCTGGAGCTCTAAATCCGGCCTGGGTTAAATTGTTAAATTGGCAAAGGAATAAATAATATTTCTTTATCATACAAATTACAAGTCAAGATGGAATTGTAGCTAGCATGAGAAGTGTTTTGTAGACAATTATGTTTTAAGGAGTTTTTGCACCATTTTGCAAGTTTATGACACTTTAAAAAAATATTAGTTCCCTTGGTCACAATGTTCGTTATAAAATGAAGTTGATTGCAATTCAAGTCCCTTATGTTGTCTAAACCTGCTAATTGAATTCGTGTGGCCACTCATTTTGACATTTCATCATTTTACATCGCTTGCACCTATACATATAAAATACAAAAAAATAAAAAAATGAAAATTCAAAATAAATCAACTCAAAAAGTTTAAAAAAGTCAATCATGTCAACGATCATTGCTAAAATACAAATGTCAAAAAGTCATGTTCATATATTGGCAATGGTCGTGCAAAAGTGAAATCAAAACCTTTTTTTTTCTTATAATAGAATTTCAGAAAAAGTCACAATTATTGCTCTTTACACTTGAAGTATGTAGTTAGGCTGTGTTCACATAAAAATCTGTAGGCGACACATTTTGACATTCCATCAATTGGTCTCATTAAAAATAAGCTTTCTCCAATTCTACATCCATTTTTAACGATGAAGTGGAAACTTCAAAATAGTTCGCCGTAAAAACGTCAAACATCACAAAGGTCTACACCTACCTCTGCAGTAGCCATAGTTTTGTATTTAAAAATTGGTACAATTGAAAGAAGATCTGTCAGAATAATAGTAAAAAAAAACGCAGAAATAGAATAAAGTTTTGTAAAAATCAAATGTCAAAATATACTTAACAGAAAAACTAACTAAAACTAATAAAATGGACAATTTTCAAGAAGAAATGTTAAGGAAACATCTGGAAATTGAAATTCTATAAAAGAAATTCATTTAACAATTGCTTCAAGGAGGGGTTTGTTCGTAGACTGCTACATTAACATATGCTGTTGAAGCGAGCTTTAAACTCGCCTCAATTCTTTATATACCTGCACCGAGTTGAAATGAGCTTGATTCTCCTCGATTCCGGTCGGGGATCGGAGTAGAGTAAAAATTTACGGAGAAAACCTGTGTGAAGGAGTTGGTTTTACAGATAATGCGTTATGGTTCGTTTATTTGCAGGTTTTTGTACAAAAATATACTTTTGGTTTAATCAAATTTAAAAAAAATGGACAGGGAGTATAGGTAGCATATTCCTATATGTCGCTGAACTCTTCAGTTTTTCATTGTTTAACACGAATCAAACTATCTCACTTGCACTTCATAAGAGACATCGAAACACCATTTTAGAAAGTGTTGTCAAACTTAATAGTTTTTAAATCTTCTTAAGGGGTGGAAACACCATGAAGATTTCTTTAATCTAAACTGAAATAAAACTTTGGTGGAAACTTTTTCTCTTGCAAAATAAGCCCAGTTAGTCCATTTTCACTAACAAAACTAAATAATATCAACAATAATAGATTGATTTTTTCCCCAATGGAAAACACACATGATTCCAAACTCACAACTACACAACGAACACAGCCATCGAGATACAAATGCAATATCAATCGTACCAACATTTGAGAACGAAATTACATAAGATCCATTCGATACTTTTATAAATGTCAAAAACACATCCATAGTAAGATTCTACTATAAGTTTCATCGGTGTTATTCATGCTATGGATATTTTTTTTGTTATTCGTGTAAAATCCTACTATACTATGGATAGATTTTCCAACAAAACACGGGTAATGTCGATATTCTCCTCTAAAGTATTTATTATTTTACTAGTTAACAGAATAAAACCAATTTAAATGATTAGCTAATTACTAACTTTTAAACTAAAATAAGTTGTTTAAAATTTTCCTCCTATTTGTGATAGTTAAACGTTTTTAATTGTTATTTAAATTAAACTATCATCAAATATTGGCATATCAAACAATAAAAAACTCAAATTAATGTAAGAACTTTTACTTTTTTTAAATAAGCAATAACTTACACCCCATTGTTCTTGGGTCCAGATCTTTTTTCTTAATCACAACATTTACTTAATGCTGCCCTAATTAACTGGTATGTTTACTAATCACTATCAACCTGGCAGTTCCCCAAGTTATTAACATACCCATGGTTGTCAAACTATTGTGTCGTATACAAAAGAAGCCTAATCCTATTTTATCTCAGAAAATTGAATAAATAAAAGAACACAATCCAATATATTTACATACCTACTTTAAGTCTTCTTCTAAGGGCTATTTTAGCCTTTCTTTTTTTCCAAACGAATTTTTGATAAATCTAAATCAGATTCATGAATTGATCAGCGGCTTGTTCTATAATAGAATTATGTTGAACTTATTATATCTAATATCCATGAAATTGGCTTCAAATCAAAATGATTCATAAAATTAGTGTAAAATTGCTTCGGATGTGGTTGCAGATTTTGCTAAGCCAGCAATTAATTGCTTTTTTAATCAAAAACGATTTCAAAACTATAAGATATCGGAATCACAAACACCGCAATAAATAATTACATTGTCAAATTTTAATTAATTTAAAAGCATCTTGGCATAAATTTATTAAGTTATTAATGGTTTCCCCTTGCTTATTAGAAACTCAACCCATAGACTTATAGGGTACTCTTAAAAGACGTTAAGAAGCTATACTCACTCATTTAGTCTCTATAATCCGTATGATGAAAGATGAATCAGATAAATCGAAAGCCACAAGAAACAACATATTATTATTTTATATTAAAACCAAAAATCAAAACAACAAAATAAAGAAGTAGGTATCACTTAGCGGTATATTTATTAATCACCAACACGCTACTGGTCAAAAACAACCATTTGAAATGTGACAACACCACTTAGCGTTTTCTGTTTTGGTTGTTTTGTTTTTATTTTTTAATAATTTTGTATTTTTTTTGTAGTTTTTGTACGATGATGAAATTTTATTTTATTTGTTTCTAATTTCCTTAATAAATATTTATTATTAGAGTCATCAATGTTTATTATGAATCTTGTCAATGATCGCGAGAATGGTATGACTATATGGTGATAATTATGGAGTATACCTACTCTCTGTTCGGCTTATAATTTTTAAACCATGATCGGGACTTAAGGGTGGGGGTAGACGAGATACAACTTTTTGACATTTGTTTGCTTTTCTTTTTCTGCATTTTTTAGAATTAAGACGATGGGAGACCGCCATAATCCGAGAACCATCTAAAGTAGCTTTATATCAGAGGAACCCACTTTGAGCTATGAGGATTACCACTTTTTTATTTTGACGTTTTTCATAGGTACACTAGACAAAGTCTAGATAACTCGGCATTTCTTTGAAAATTTTAAGAAAAGCGTTTAGAAGTGCGTTAGTGATATCTTTCAATAGTGTCAGATCTGACAGAAAAAATAACAATCGTGTGAACATCAATTTTTTACATGACAGAAAGGTCATTGTCAGCTACTGTCATTTCAGACGACTATACGTTGAAACTGTCAGATGTTGTTTTTTGAGACATCTGACAGTTGACAGTTTATGATGAAATCTTCTGGTTAGACTTAAAATCGATTCACCAAAACCATCTCACAATGAAATTTAAGGACTTTGGGACAAAAGTATTTGAACAGATAACTGTCCTTTCAAAAAAAGTACGCAAATTTCTTAAGATAGTGGAGGTTATAATTTTGTGTGACTATATAAAGAGACATTTCATTGCCCATCCACTGTTAGACAACTACTATTGAAAATGTCAAATTTCGCTATTTGTAACATCTGACAGTTGCTGATAAATATTCGAGCAGACACAAAATCAAATAAGCAAACCCATCTGACAGTGAAATTTGAATGGGGTTTTTAATGGGTAATATAAATCAATTTATTCTTGATCTAGATCTGTCAAAATACAAATTTTCACTGTTTTTGCATTCCATGGAGCAAAATAAATGGATTTATTTTTGATTTAACATCAAATCTGCAGATCTGAATTTTTAGGCAGATTTATCCCTCCGCATCACATACTAAAACAATTTTTAAAAAATGTTTAGCATGGATTTGACAGATCTACAGCCATCTTTCAAACGTACACGAAGTCACACAATGACAAAAAAAAAACAATTTAAATCGTTTTCCGTGCGCCCTGAAAAAATCAATTTTTAAAGAAAATCTGAATTTACCCATGAAAAACCCCATAAGAATTTGGGGTAAAATCTGTCAAATTTGAAAACAGATTTCATTGAAAAACTCTGACAGTTCTACAAGATCTGACAGTCGTCTGCATCTGAACTTAACTTAACTTTATTGAAAATTATAAAAGGCAGTTATCCAAGTACGTTGGTTGGTCTTAATTAATGTTGATAAAGTATTTTAATAAAAAATACATTTCTCCAAATTTCCAAACACAAAATCTTGATCCAGGCCTGCAGACTTGCAACCATTAAGAGACGATATTCTATATAATTGAATTATTTTCAACTAAACAAGATGTGGCAGTCCACTTAAAAAGATCTGTCAGCTCAGATAAAATCTATAAAATACGAGTAAAAAGCTTTTAACTCGAAGCACTTTCAAACGAACAGTGGCCAGTTCGTCTCAGAAAATAATAAATAAACAAAAAAGAAATGTTTCAAATTCGTAAACAAATACTTCTTCAATGTATGTATGGCAAATGGTAACACTACACTCTTATTATCAAATAAAAAAGTTTCTCGATCTATAAATTCGTGTCGTGTTAAAAAACACACGTGAGTAAATGCTTAAGGGGGCAACAATCCGACAGATATTTGCACCTTCTTCAGTCGGGTGTACCCAACCCATATAAAATAATATAATCAAATCATCATTTAGCAGAGTAAAAGCGCAGCAAAATTACTCGTAAAATCCGAAGAATTGCCATTAAATTATCTCATTATCGCCCCAAGTAGATCTAATAAGGAAGCTCAGTGACAGTAACTGGCACGTTCGCGCGGCCGCAATTAACTTAATTCCAGGCCAGGCCATGGCATGCTTTCAGTGCAAAGTCATATCAGATCAGATTAAAGCTTACCTGTTGACAGCTATATCATAAACACCGACTTAGTGACTTGGGCCGTTCGTAGCGTTCGCATCGCACACCAACCCCGAATTACGAAATGACATACCAAACATGATGGAGGCCGAGGCATCCACCCATGCCATTTTTATTATTGGGCGATCTTATGATTTGACAGTTGTCAAAGCTGTCACTCACATCGCTTGTCATCCGTCGTCGTCGTTGTCGTTGTCTTCGTGTTTGTTGATGATCCTTATCATTCTCGATCTCGATCGTGATGCTTCATCCATCCATGGAAAAGTTTCTCAATCTCTAAATGTACCAGGCGCAGGCAGAAGCAGAAAGTTTGTGGATTGATTTTTATTATTTTTTTAAACCAGGCTTGTTCATATACCTGACTTGTGTAGTTGCGTTACGTTGTTAGCATCTTATTACGAATAGCATATATCGGGGACATTTAAGTTACGCAATACTCGTAACCGTAAGTCATCTCGTGGTTTATGGCGAGTTTCTCGTATCTTATGGGTTATGGGCTACAACGGAAGCTGAATCACGTTGATGTCTTTCGCAAGAGAGGTGAGAGAAAATTAGCTGACAGTAGTGTTTTCTTTGTAAATCTGCGGTCGATATTGAGGCCGTAGTCATCGTCATCGTCAATGATAGTGGCATTCTTTAACCATGACGCGTACCTACTTTTTCTTAGATATTAAACCTCGATCATAAAAATGTCTGCATCATCATAGGTGTGTGGATGATGGCTAATTGGTTGACCAGACCATATGCCTCACACAGGAGCTCCAGCAGTTAATATCAAATAATCGAGGCATTTATATGATGCTAGACCATGAAACCTGTAATTGCAGAGTGCGCATCATCAGAGTGAATCCCCACATCCATATCCCGCATTCACATATCTACAGGTATCCTATCCTATCCTATCCTATCCATGTCCAGTCGAAAATATATTTAATTTTGGAACGTGATCTCTTCACTTTCATCCGCCCCCATGAACATCGATCTTCAACGTTCGGGTCCTTCCTACCGATTACGGCAGCTTCAATTTTCTTCAATCGCTATCCAAAGAGATAGGTTAGCTAAGGTAAGGTATGTACAAATATTGAGAGGGAATCTTGTTGTTGTTTATTTGTGTGGTTGGGGGCGCGTAGGCAACAGTGTTTACTATTCTTCAGGACCTGAAGACTGTTATTAAAATGTCAAGGGAAAGGAAAATAATGCATCTTGGCTTGGGTAGAAAATTCCATCATCATCATCAGACACCGCTTAGAATGATGACTTCAATTTAAGTTTTGGTCTCTGCGTATCAGAAGCAGTCCTAATTGGGAGTATTTTTCGTTTGAATTTCGATGCCCATTTCAAATATTTTTTTATTTTAGTTTTTTATTTTGTTAGCCTTTTTCTTGTTCTTGTTCTGTCTAATTTTTAATCCCTTTTAGTCGTCTTTTTTATACTTTTTGATAATGTAGACCGTGTGAACTTCCATTGTATAGACACAAGGCATACATCACAATAAACATAGACTCAAGGGAATTGATAGATATGACAACATTTATTAAAAAATAAAGGATTCAAAAATATGTTTCGAGATATGTGTATGTAGAAAAAAAACTTTCAAGTAAATTGAAGAATTTTGTTCACCATCTAATTTGGAATTCTTCCTTAGGAAAAAGTAAAGATTTCAAAACAAGTTAAAAATTTGTTAGCGTCCTTTAAGTTACAAGAAACAAACTAACTATACGAAAATTGTGTTCTTAACTGAAACAAGGACAAGCCCATATGCTGGATAGCAAAGCGAATTTATATCCATGGATTTGGAGTCCGAAGTACCCACAGAAACAAAATCCCAAAAAGAACAAAAATTATTTTAAGGTCTAATTTAATGTTATTACATTTTGTTGTGCATAATTTCATTATAAAATAAGGACTTAATCAAAGTTTGTGTAAAAAAGAATTTTTGGTAAGGAGGAAACATATTTTAGGGCTTCTTTTTCGATATAGGGGAAAAAACCATTAGGGCCCTTATGAAATATTTTTAACAGGGTTGGGATCGAAATTCTGTATGGGTGATTATACTGTACTTAAAATTCTGTTTTACAAAATTCGGTATAAACTAAATTCTGTAAATGGTTACCACTCTGTATTTCGAAAAGCTGTTGTCCCAAAAAATAAAATTCTTTCGAAAATGTATTACAGCAATTTTTTACATTACCAAAACTATGTTTTTATTTAGATCTTTTATAGATCATTTTGAAGTTCAATATTTGTATTGAAAAAAAAAAGTATCAAAACAATATTTTATTAACTCTTCTTTGCAAAATATTTTTTGTAAAATGTATTAGAAGTCTTTAAATAAACGATATTTATGTGTGTTTTTAAAAAGATGTTGGTTTTGGTGATTTTTTTCATGAGTTTATCAATATTTTGGCTTTTTTCTTCATCTTTTATTTGCCCCTTTATTCAATTTCGATACAACAAGTGGTTTGGTTTTTAAAACAAATATTATATTAAATCAAATGCTGTTTTTTGACTTAAGTAAAAAACAGAACTATCAAAAACACATTTGTAAGGATACAGTAGTTTGTGATGAAAAATTGGGACACATAATATTATTTTATTACGTAGCGTTTTGTATTCGTATTTAATTTTTGTATGCAGTATTCTAAGTTTACAATGTTTTGAAATACAGAATTTTAGAAATACAGAATTATGACCAAACATTATGATATAATATTATACAAAATTGTATCCATATTGAATTCTGAAATTTCGACTTACTTCTATTTTAATACAGGGTAGGGCGTAGTTACTTCCTCTTATTTAAAAAAAAAAAAAAAAAAAACATAACACAAAAAGTATTGACAATATTGATTTAATTAGTTTTTCTGTGTATAGAAGTACATTTAAAATTTTATTTTATTTGGTTTTAAATACGACATCTTGAAGATGGCCACCGTTCTCATCAATTCAATGAGATAGTCGAAATTTGAAACTGTTTTCCACTTTTTCCAGCATATCTGTGCTTATGTCGGCGACAGCAGCATGAATATTATTTTTAAGATGACGAAGGGTCTTTGGACGATCAGTTTATACTAACGATTTAAGATAGCTTGATATAGGAAAAAACCACATGGGGCTAAATCTGGCGATCGTGCTGGCCACTGAAGTTCGCTTCTAAGAGAGATGAGCCGTTCGAGGAAGTGTTCTCGCCAAATATGCATTGACCTTCTTGCCGTGTAAACTGTGGCGCCATCCTGTTGAAACCACACTTCCCCTACACTAATTTCCTCAAGTTTGCTCTAAACATTCAGTATTGACCATAACTGCTCATTCGTTCTCTTCAAAAAAACGTTACTGTCAATGTACTCATCAAAAGCTGTATACATTTTCTTTCCAAAATAAAGAAACAACATAACTTATATTTCTTTCAACTGTGAAAAATTTATATCATCCAGATGTCTTCCAACCGCAACAGTTTCTATCTTTCTTCATTTTTAAGACTTCTTCGATATATTCTTCTTTCAAATAAACTAGTTTCATTTCCTTTCTTGAGGCCAAAAAAAAAGTCTTTTTGCGGATTTTTAAATAATAATAAAAAATAAATCAATATTTTCTAAGTTAAGGTGTTTTCGGCCAAAACTATAACTACCAAACCCTAAAATGTCACTTAGCCCAAAATTGGTCACAAGGACCAAAAAGTTAAAAAAAAAAAAAACCAAAGCGAATGTCGCAACGCCCAAATAAATAAAATAATGGCCAGATTTTTGGTTGTCATTTTACACAGGAGATTTTTTAATTTTCAATATAGGTTTTTATGAGCGGTTGGGCTTTGTGACATTAGTTTTGGTCATTTCTTATGACTTATCACCAAACGACACATACACCAAATCATCAAATGAGGCCCAAAAAGAAAAACTAAGAAAACGTCAGAAAGTCCAAACAAAATGTCATATCATCTAAACCCATTTTCAATGCCATAACGCCCAAATTTGGAAATGTCATAATGCCCAAAGTTTTGTATTTAGCAAACATTTAGTTGGGCTTTGAGACGCTTGTAAACTAAGAGGTATGTATGGTGGGCATTTCGCCCCCTGCAATCCCCTGCTTTGGCTCACTATAGGGTTTGCGGTTGGTGTGAAATTAAGTGTATGCAAAGTTTCTTTCCATTTAAAAAATGGGTTCAAAGAAAATTTACCTATACACAACCTGACACCAACCCCACATCCTATAGTGAGCCCAAGTATGGGGGTTGCACAAAGCTTTCTTGACATTCCAATTTTCTGGGCGATATGACATTTTTTTCGTTTGGGTGATAACATTAAAAACTCAAATTATCGTATGTTGCCCAAAATAAACAAAACTTTTGTCAGAATGACTAAATGCTTATAAGGTACTTATGGTACATGGTACATAACGTCTTTTGGGCGATACGTCAATTAGTAATTTGGGTTAGAGCATTATAATATTTTAAAAAATGATTTGGGCAATATGACGTTGACTTTGGGCTTGGTGGCATTTTCGTCTGAAAAAGATTTTTTGGGCGATATGGAATTTTTAATGTTTTGTAGTTATTTTATAAGGCAATAAGACCGAGCCGTAAGACCCCTGGCATAATGGTTATTGGTCTTGGGTGACGGCTATTGCCTCTTGCAAAGAATTGACAAATCCTTCAAGGGAAATTCTTGTCATGGAGAGTGCTTACTCAAGTTAGCCAAATTTAACTCAAATTAGCACGGATTCGGCTTAAAACTGTAGTTCACTTCCATCCCTGACAACAGTACCAGCACACAATGGTTGAAAGTTGTAAGTCACCAGGCCCTAGTTCTCAACGGATTGTTGCTCCAACTAATGTATTTATTTATGATAAGACCGAACGCTTCTATTATTTGGAATATCATATCGCCCATTTTTAATTTGGGCAATATGGGTTTGGGCGAAAAGACCTAACGTCCATATAAGTGACTTCTTACAGTAGTTACTATTTTCAACTTTTAACATAGACATAAATATACCATTTTTTCTAAACCTTGGTCCCTCTCGTAATACCCCCCCCCCCCTCTTAAATTGTCTGTCCCTTTGGGATGAAATGATCAAGTTTCTCATAAAGGATTATTTTTTGATAACTGCATTCAAAGTATAAAAAAACAAATACTCCCAGAAAGCTTGATAATAAAAAGTAGAAGACAGTATTTTGGCCCAAAATGATGTAATAAGAAGCTTTAAAGAAAGCTTCCTGGTAATGTCGTCTTTACAGATCTGCCTTTCTAAAATCTTTTTATAACGTCGAATCGTAAAAAAAAAGTTTTGGATGCGACCCAAACTGATAACTTCCCATCCCGTCTGTTGTACTATTTCTTGTAGATTTTATTTGTTTATGAAAAAACGGACTGTTCGATTTTTATAAAAACTTATTAAATATCGAAAACAATATTTTCTGTGAAATAAAAAAGATTGAAGACAACATTTTTAATTTTCAAAATGCTATTTTATCTTTTTGTCAGATTTTTATTTTTTGTAAAAAGTAGATTTTCCTCAAAATTTGACTGAATGTTGACAACTTTATTTTTTAAAAGATAAAAGTACTTTAAACCCAATGTCTTAAACTTTTGAAAAGTTATTTAGTAGAAAATCAATTTTTACCAACTTTTATTCATTGTTTTGTTTATATTTTTATTTTTTTTTAAAAAAACTTTCAATTCGATATTTCTCAAAATTTTTCTGAATGTTGAAAACAATATTTTTGTAAGTTAAAATTAACTAAAAGCCATGATCTCAAAGTTTTGAAGAGATATTTGAGTCGATAATCAATTTGTACAAACTTTTGTTAAATTTTCTTTTAAGTTTTTATTTTTTGTTAAAAAACTGTTAATTAGATTTTTCTCAAAATTTCAATGAATGTTGACAACAATATTTTTTAAAAGATAAAGTAGTTTAAGGCCAATAGTTTAAGGTTTTAAAAAGATATTTAAGTCGAAAAACAATTTTTACCAACTTTTATTAATTTTTTTGTATGTTTTGTACAAAAAATGTAAATTCGATTTTTCTCAGAATATCTCCGAATGTTGAAAACAGTATTTCTTTTAAGTTAAAACCAATTGGAAGCCATAATCTCAAATTTTTGAAAAGATATTTGAGTCGAAAGTCGAAAATCAATTGTTACCAACTTTTACTGTTTTTTTTTTTAGGTTTTTATTTTTTATTAAAAAAAACTGATTTTTCTCAAAATTTTACCAGATGTTTAAAACTTTATTTTTAATTGTATTTTTTTTTTTCAAAAATATACATGTTTTGTATCACGTTACAACATATAAAAAACAATTTAATTCAAGTCTATAGCGTTTTCGGTTCGTAAGATATTTAGGGTAAAAAAAAGTAAAAAAAAACGCCCACGCGATTTTCTTAAGAGCCCTTTCTGCATCTTTCTGCCTTTTTATCTGTATAACAAATTTTATCTGAAGTCGATATCTCTTCTCGTTCTTGAACTATGGACACGCGCACGCACAGAAACCTTTCTAAAAATATTTTATTTCGACTCTAGGGACCTTGAAACCTCGAGAAATGTCGAGATATTCAATTTTTACAAATCGGGCCCATTACAATAACTTCCTATGGGAAGTTAATAAAACGAATTACTTTTTCAATTTTTCATAATTTTTATTTTATAAAAATCAAACAATTAAATTAAATACAAATGTTTTTTTATTGCATAAATCTATAAATATTTATTTACGTTTTTTTTTACAAACTTATACTGGTTTTAGTTTATTTTAATTTTAATTGCATTGTTAAATTGCAAAATTATAAAAATTTACTCAACATAAATAATTATATAGATATGCATTTTTGTAATTAAACAAAATTTTAAAATGCAAAAAAAATTATCTCTTAAATTAAAAATTTAAAAAATTAAGATCATTTATTTATAGATATTTATTTTCATATTTAAATTCAAAAAATAAATATTAAAACAAAGAAGAAATAAAATTGTCAAAAAATACTCAAATTGGCATAAAAATGAAGGAGGAAAATTAATAAGCAGCAGGGTAATACAGAGAGGATATTAAATGCAACTTAAGTTATTGTTCTTAAAAATATGGATTGTAAAAAAAAATATAATTCGTTGAAAACTCTCATTACAAAAAAACCAAAAAGAATAACTTAATTGGTTTTTTCTAGATAAGCTTTTGTTTAAATTATTATTGTTTGTGTGTGTTTATTTTTGCAAATAAGTGAGATATCCATTTTTAGCACTTTATATGTTTTGATTTTTGTTAAATTTGAAATTTTTTATCAGAAGCGAAAAAAATCTTCAATTTAATTGATTGATTTTCTAATGAAGGTTATATTGTGTCTAAAAAACAAAGAATAATACATCCTATATCCTTAAGTGGTAAACAGAATGACAGACAGAGAGGAACATTATTAAATAAGTTGTATCTATGATAATATAGCTAAGAACTAAGCAGTGAAGTTGTTGCAAGCTTGCAGGCCGATCGCGTTGTGGTTAGTAAGTGCGACCATACGCATCCACGTGTATCGTTCTGAAAGTAGATTTTAATAATTTTAAAATTTTGACAGACTTTTTTGTGTTTTAAATCCAAAATGTTGAGCTTTTGTATCTCCGAAGATAGAGAAAATTTTAAGAAACCACCAAATTTATTTTGAAAAAAAAATATGTTTTTGAAAATCGACCAATTTTGAAAATTAAAAAAAAAACATCACCCAACCGTCCAACATCCAAAAGCATAGAAACGTAGAAAATGCGAAAAGTAATAAACAGTTTTGTTTTTATTGTTGTTAGTATAAAATGTTTTTTTTGTTTATATTATAAAATATATAAATAAGAAAATTCTATGTACAATTTTGTTTTTGTTTTTTTTTTTAACATTTTCATTTAACAAACAATCATTATCAGTATCAGTTTTCGTATATATAGTGGACTAAAAACTTATTTCTAATTCATGATAGTTTTTTAAAAAATATTTAAAAATTCTGGCTTAAAAAATACAATTATTTTATTATTATTGTGCTTATTGCCACACCAAAGGAAGAGATTGTGTTTTCTTTTTATTTTTTGTTTATCTTTTTTTTTTTATTTACTGTATATTTTTTAATTTATTTAAATTCATTCATATAAAAATTTATATAAAAGTTGTAACCAATTTGGTCATCAAGACTTATTAGTTTTTATTTTTGTTTTTTTAATTCACTTTTATTTATATTTTAACAGATATTTAAGTTTTTTTTTTATTTTGTTGTTGATGAAATTGATTTTTTTTTCAATATTTTGTTTAATAATAACTAATTTTATTTTTTAACACCACCATCACCAATATAGACAGAGATCAGTGTTCACATCAGTGTTCTTATGAGTAGTAGTGCGTGCAACATTTTTTTTGATTTTTATTTTTATTTTTTAATTAAAAGTTTTGTGCAAGATTCATCGCCATACACACTGACTACATCTACAAAAAAAGAGAAAAATAGATACATTTTGTTTTTAATGAAATCATAAGAAATGAATAAGAAATGGAAGGATTTTGATAAAGATCGCACGCAATGAGCTATTTAAAAATGTGTGGGAAGAAATTGATGGTGAAGTTGGTTTAATTTTGGGTCCTTTTTCTTTTTATTGTATCAACTCATCTAAACCAATTAGACATGCAGTGTTAAACAGCAGTTATCCAGAATAGATAAACAATTATAAGGGATAGGAAAGGTAGGACCCATTTCTGTATATAGACCATCAAAAGAAAAGACAAATAGGAGTGCAATGAATTTCTAGGATAGGGAAAGTAAAAAGGACTTTTTGATAAAAAGGTAAACGTGTGTAAATTTGGTGTGATTTTTTTGGAAACTAGCTGGGAAATGTTTGACATTTTTGTTTTAACAATCCCAAGTGGCGTCAAAATTAAGTTATAATCTTTTGAAATTAGAGCAGTAAATTGTGGTACATTAAATTTTAAGAAAATGTCAAAGAAAACAGTGACAATTAAGAACATAGTTTGACAGCTGTCATTAAGGAGTAACAACATCAAGTTTCTTGAAATGTTACTTCTCGAGTTAACAAGATGGATTGTTGACTTTATACATTTGACAGCACACTTAACTGTTGGAACTGCTAAGCAAGAAATATTAGAAACATAATTACTTTGCTTTACCAAAAACCTTAATGTAACTTTTTGAATAAAATGCATATTTAAATGATACCCAAGAACATAGTGACAGCTAATTTGGCAGTTGTTATTAAGAAGTCACAATACTCAGCCCAATTAAAAACGGTCTCGGGTTTTTACAATTTCACTCTACTTCGCATTGTATAGAAAACTTCATGCATTTGACAGATTACCTAACTTTTAATTAAAGAAAACGTCAATTAAATTAAAATAAGCACATGACCGTTCATTAATTCTCAGAATATTTTGCTATATAGTTTTTTGAACCATTTCATAGATTTAAACTGTCCAATAAAATTGTGACATTTAATTTGACAGCTGTCATTAAGAAGTCACAATATCCCGTCTCATAATCAAGTTTTAGATTTTAGTAATACCACGGTAAAGAGGATGGACTGCAGACTTCATACACTTGACAGTTGTTCATTTTATTGTTAAAACTGTAAATCGAAGGGAAAATGTCACAAACATTAAAATAAGCAATTGAAAGTTCATTCAATAGCAGAATACATTACTGTACTAAGAGCTTTGATAAAGTTTAAAAGTCCAATAAAATTGTGACAGTTAATTTGACAGTTGTCATTACGAAGTCACAAATTCCCGTCTAACATTAAAGTATTTTGATTTTATAAGTAAGAACTTGACGGTAAATTAACTCTTACAATACTTTGCTGTACAAAGTTTTTGAACCATTTAATTTAATGGAACCGTCCAAGAAAATGGTGAAATCTAATTTGACAGTCGTTATGAAGAAGTCACTACGGAATGCATTGCATAGAAAATTTTATATTTTTAACAGCTTACTTAACTGACAAGTAAAAAATGTCAAGGAAATTGATACAAGTAATTTACAGTTTATTAATTGTCAAAATATTTTGGAGTATAGTTTTTTTTAATCATTTAATTGAATTAAACCGACAAAGAAAATGGGGACAGTTTATTTGACAGTTGTTATTAAAATTTCACAATAAGTTTCTAAGATCTCACAGATTTGTGTATTGTAGAAACAAAATGTCTCATCCAAGTTTTTCGTTTTTTCCTGTCAAAACTCCGATATTTTCAAATATTTTCTATCAAAAAGGATGAAAAGAAATAGAAAGCTAATTTTGATTGCTAGGTGTCAATGAATAGTGAATTCTGTTTATATTTCACTCTCCTGTTCTGTACATCTAAGAAATATATACTGGATGTATACATTTGACAACTCACTTGATTCCAATCAAAACAAAATGTCACACGAAATTTGAAAAAGACAGTTGACAGTTCATTTATTCTTAGAATATTTGTCGGGTTCACTGTACCAACAACTTATAGTTTTTTTGAACCATTTTATTGATTGAAACTGCAGATTCTAGGTTTTAAATCTAAGAACTTCTCAAAATGTACATTTTAGGATAACAAAATCAATCATTTTCTTCTAAACTACGTTTAATACAAAGTCCCAAACATAAATCACACCAAATTTGATTATTTCAAGTACCATAATTAAAATATACGGAATAAAAACTTCTCTCTCTTTTTTAACACTCAATATTTATCTTACCTATGCTGCCGAAGATTGTCACGTTGTTTAAAGTATTTCCCGCAAATTTCACAGGAATACGTAATTTCGGGACTTTTGTGGGTGCGTTCGTGAATCATTAAATTATAGGGTTTTGTAAAACGACGCTGGCAAAATTTACATATAAATTCGCACTTCGGTCGCATCTTACGACGAAAGTCCGACCTGCAGTCATCGTTGTCAATCCGCATTACAGCAAACATTTTGTATAATTGTTTTGTTTTTTGTTAATTTTAATTTCGAACAGCTCAAAAATATAATTTTTTGATTTCTTTTAATTCCTGTAAATAAAATAAAAAAACAAAAATTTATTATAATTTTAATAACACAAAAACCATAAAACAGTTTAAATGCAAATTAACCAGAATGTGTAGAGCAACGCATGGACGGCTACTCTAATTCATACATTCACATAATTATATCGAATAAAATGAAATTCAAAACCGCAAAAAGACCAAATCAATGATGATGATATTGATAAATGTTTATGAATACACAAAGATTAATAATAATTTTTGCAGTTAACTGAATATGACCCCAAGGCCATTGTTTTAAAAAGCTAAAAATCCAAAAAGATCGACTAATTGCGATTCGTGGAACGACGCGATACCTGACCCAGGCAGAGGGCCCCCCATCATCAGACAACCATCAGCACCCCCTGCTGAGTGGCAAAATAAACGAGTCGCCTTCGCTCCAAATATAACTACCTGATTATTAATATGCGATGCGCCAGGCCAGCCATCAGAGAATGGGAAGCAATTTTCGCCGCGCATCATATAGCATCAGCCATATCATTCCCATATTCAACAAGTTATGACTTTTAAGCCATATATATCGGTAAGGTAGAGTAGCCAAGATGACCATAAGTCCACCATATTTATATTAATTGACATAAAATGCTAAAATTTCAATTAGGTTTATCGTCGAGTCGCGTCGTTCGAAGAAATTTAATTTGTTTATCAACCTACTGTCAAAAAGGAACTTGCGGTAGTTGTTGAGTCTATTGTTGAGCTTTTAAACAATCAAAAACCAACGACGATGTGACGCTTTGCAGGTTTGTCACTCTCGTTGTCAGTCGGTAATGCTGTGTGTTTTATTGGTGCTGACACCGAAAACAAATTGGATCCAGGTATTGACATTTACTGCGGCTGACATATTGGCTGAAGATTTAGTGTGTTGAATATTGTTTTGTTTTTATTCTGACGTTTTGTTAGGGTGATTAATAAGCCCGAAGATTTGGTTCCCATGGTCTTGGTGGTTCTTTGAAGAGAACATTTTGGTCATCATCATATTGTACATTGTATAATGTGGAATGTCATGATGACAATGCTGATGCGCGAGGCCAAAGACGGGGCAGCGACTCCGCTGCCGACGGACGCTCGTATCGTAGCGCAATTATTACCAAAATCACAGCTGGATACTATAAAGGGGGAAGGGGGGACTTAAAGCCAAAGGAAAATATTCAAATTATGTTCATAACTTTTGTGTAATTTTTTATTTTTATAGTGTTATTGGCTGCAGCGTTTTTATGGATTCTTTCTCGTTCTCGCTGTCGTTGTCATTGTCGTTTTCTTTGTTCGAGTTCGAACTGTCAGGGATTGTGAGAAGGCCCCCACATTATTATGTACACAACAGAAAAGTGGAAAAAATGAATATCTGGCGCTAAAGGCACATCCAGGGCCCGCTCTGGATGAAAAGTAGTGACTGAATCTGGCAGCCACTGACAAACCCTTCGTTTTGTCGTCATCGTCGTCGTCGGTTGGTTGGGTCGTTGGCATAAACACGCTTGTTGTCATCGTCATGGTTCGTGGCAAGTAAATTAAGCTGGAGAAATATCACCACATGGGACTGGGACTGGGACAGAGACTGGGACTTGGTCTCTTAATCCGATGTTTCTGTTTGACCATCAGGTAATTAGGTTTCTTTATTTTCCTGGCCAAACGACACGGCGAGGACAACTGACGACGACCGAAGACCGACAACCGACAATGGGCCACTCTGACACTCAACAAAAAACAAAAATAAAGGTAAAGGTAATGAAAATCCATTAAGAATTTGCAAACATTGCTTTTGTCTTGGAGAGATTTCCGAAGGCAAATGCCACGATTATTGTAATCCTGGTTCTGGTGCAGCAGCAGCAGAGTAGCGACCAGCTTCCTTGAAGGAAGTCCCAGCATTAGCATCAAAAAAGACACAAAATAAATCTCTTGTTTATGCATATCCAGCATTCTTTTAATGCTGCGTGAAATTAGATTTGTGAAATACACAATGACAGAAGACTGAACATTCCCAAGCACAGATCTCATGGTTCTTTTATTTCCCATTCTCGCCATAGGGAGTCAAGGTGAAGGTAGATATTTTTTCAAAAATAAAAAAAATTGCGGGAATATTTAGAAACTCTCGCAACGTAAGGAAGAAGCAATCCCTGGAATTTGGTTGCGCTGCGCTGTTTTGATCGCCGAGCAGGTAAAAACTTATAGTTTAGGGCGAACCACTTTAGCTATGCGGAATATATCGAGGAGTTTCTTGTTTTGTTGTGAGATTTTTCAAAAAATACCACCCTCACCTTCATCAGCTATATTGGATATGGTCATGAGTTCAGCAGAGGGTAGTTTACTCGTAGTTCTCTTCCGCCACACAGGGTTAAAAAATGATTCCAATAGAAATGGATATAAGTGTCGCTGCTGGCACCTTTTGTGTGGTTCTTTTTCTAATTTTTTGAAGATATATTTGGATTTTTAGAGGTGGATCTGTGGCAATCAGATTTAGAATAGAAACAAGTTTCATTTTTGTTTTTTGTGTTCTTTTGTTCGATTTACAAAAAATAAAAGATAAAAGAAACAAAAAATGAACTATGAGATAAATAAGTATCTATCTTTATATAAGGGCAAACTGTCTGCGATGAGGTAAAAACTCCCAGGACTCATGAGTCTTGAGTTTTTTGATATGAGATAATTTAGATTTTTTTTTGTTGTGTTTTGAAATGTTTGGTTTTCTAAGAAAACTGACGAGTTTGAGCCTACTCCACATAACAATGAATCAAAATTGAGATCATTGTTGGTGTTTTTGTTGACTTTGGCAGCCGCAGTCTTTTAAAAAAAGATTATACCTTATACGTATCTTTAACACAAAATGATTTCGATCTATAATAGATATAAGTATCTATATACAAAGGTGGTAATTACGCACTTCTTTGGATGTTGAGCGACTATTGGATGATTGATGGTGCATCGCGGTGCAGTCACTGACACTGACAATCGACACATTAATCTCGATCAATGGTGTTTTATCGAGTGTAGAAAAGTGCTACTACGTTTTTGAGTAGGAACTTTTTTATAATATTTTGTATCTTGAAGAGGTTTCATGTTTTTATTCAACCTTTAGTTTACTTAGAATATAGAAGTCATTTTGTGATAGTTGTTATGGAAATATTGGCTTATTGAATGGTTGTACTTTTTATTCAAAGTATTTAAAGCAAATAACTACACAAAATTCTTATTCAGGAATATCTTCTTTTCTCATTTTGGACCAATTAAGTGTATTGAACTTTCTATATTTCCACTTGATGAGCAAGATAAGCAACTTTGAAGCTTACGGAATTTTACTTGATTTACCGACGGCAAATTCTGCTACTCTGAATTTTTATAAAAAGCACGTAAAGTATGTAGATAATTTTGTGGAATTAATTGCTATTAAATAACATAAACATCAACTTGTTCAAAATTATAAATCATTAAATAATTTATAGCATAATAAATATTCTACTGCGTGTTTTTACAAAACAAAATAAGCCCTTTAAGAATAACTTAGCTTGACTTATAACTAATCGTCTCATGATCCCTGAATGACTTGATTTCTTTCATTTGACGTTAATTTATCAAGCTTCCAGGTTCTTCAAAACTTTAAGCTAATTTAACATAGAAACTTTTCTACTCAGAGTTTTTGAAAAAGCATTTCAAAATATCATAGTTTGAGTTCATAACTAATCGTCTCATGATCTCTGAATGATCTTATTTCTTTCATTTGACGGTAATTTATCAATCTTCAATGATTTCAACATTTGCAACTTTAACTCGATAACTTTACTACTACCCGATTTTTAAAAAGCATAAAACATATAAAAATGGCTAAGTTGAGTTTAACAACGTCTCATGATCCTTAAACGATTAGATCATTTGACAGTAATTTATCAACAATCTAGTTTAATAACTCTTCAACTCTGTGTTTTTAAAAAAAGCATATAAAAATACCATGGCTAAGTTGAGTTTTAATATAAACGTCTCATGATCTCCAAGTATTTGATTTATTTCATTTGACAGTAATTAATTAACCCTCCAGAAGTTTCAAAATGTTTACATTGAGATTTAAAAAAAGGATATAAAGCATTTAAAACATAGGTTATAGCAAATTTAAGTTCTTATATAACGTCTCATGATCCCAGAATTTTTATTTTTTTCCATTTGACGGTATCAACTTTCTAGATCTTTCTGCATTTAACTAATTTAACATAAAAACTCTTCTACTCTGAGCTATTTAAAAAGCGTATTAAACAATAAACATACACGAATATTTTGGCCAAACTGATATCATAAATCGTCTTATGATCCCTGAATTATTTGACTTCTATCATTTGACGGTAATTTATCAACCTTCTACTTCTTTCAACATTTTTAACTTATTTTTATTTCTACTCAGCGTTTTTGAAATAACATACATATGTCTAAAGCATACAAAAATATTTTGGCTATTTGGAGTTTCAACAAAATCGTCTCATGATCCCTGAATTATTTGATTTCTTTCATTTGACGGTAAATTACCAACCATCTAATTATTCCAGTATTTGGAACTAATTTTACTTTCTAACTCGCCGTTTTTGAAAAAAAGCATTTAAAAAAGCATTAATATCTACAAAAATTAGTTCAGCTAAAACAAATTTTATACTAATTGTTTCAGGATCCCCGAATTATTTGATTTATTTCATCTGATAGTAATTTATCAACCTTCCAATTCTAGTTCTTCTGGAACGGAGTTAGACTCCGCGTTTTTCAAAAATCATTTAAAAAAAGCGTTAATATCTACAGAATGAGTTAAGCTAAGATGAATTCTATAAAAATTGTTTCAGGATCCCCGAGTTATATGGTTTATATGTATTTCATTTGACAATAATTTATCAACCTTCTAGTTTTTGTTCAACATTTTAAAAATATTTAACTTAATAGCTATTCTTCTCTGGCGTTTTTAAAAAGCACATAAATCATATGGATATATTTTGGCTAAGTTGAATTTTATAAAAATGTCTCATGATCCCCCAATGGAATGATTTATTTCATTTGACAGTATCTTTTCAACTTTCTAGTTATTTGAGCATTTTTAACCTATTAAAAATTAAAAATTATCTAGGTACTAAGCGTTTTTGAAAAAGCATTTACAAAGCGTACACACTTATTTTGTCCATTTTCAATTCATATCTAATCGTCTCATGATCCCCGAATGTTTGATTTTTTTCATTTGACATTAATTTTTCAATCATGTATTCTTTTTTTTCAACATTTTAAACTTGACTTGTTTAAAAAATACACCTAATTTATTCAGTGATATAAATTTGTTAAATAAAAATGCACAAAAAGACTACTTAAAAGCACATTATAACTTATTCAATTTTAACTTAACTTTTCGAACAATCTTTCAAAGATAATTTCGATTACTTGTTTTGCTACCAATTTTAATATACTTATTTGCTGTATCACACATTTTAATCGTAAAATAATAAAAACAAATTGAATTATGAATTTATGCAAATTCAAAGTTTATACAAAATCTGAACTTTGTTTACCAACCACAGAAGGATAAGCAAAACTTTTATATAGTCATATCATAAATATCTATAAATATTCTATTAGCTAATCGCATTCTTATATTATTTTCTATTAAAAATCAATTTTATTGATAATAGTTTGTTTTTCTGACAAGTTAATATGGTTTTGACAGTTCTAAAGTGCTGCCAGATAAGCAGGTTTTTATTTATGATCTTTTTCCACTTCATTTTTATCGATCGTTGTCACTTAAAATGCTTCTGTTTGATGTAGAATAAGATTTCAAAACTTTACAAAATCTACTACATGCCAATTTTTAGGAGCAACAAATGCGAGCGAATCAATTGGAATTAAATCGATCTCTGGGCAATATTTGTATAGAAGTTTCAAAAATATCAGTAGCAAATTTCTGTACTTGAACAAAGATTTAGTTTTAAGCGAACATTTTTCTTAATCTCAGTGAAATATTTCCGAATCTAGCAAAAATCAGGAGTTAAAGTAACATTTCAAAGACAAATTCTCAAAATTGTAACATTTAAATGCGAATTGATCATCCAATTAAAAAATTACGTTTTGGACGTTTTAAAATGTCATATTAGGTATAAAGAGATGTCCATACTTTTGGCAAGTTTTCCAAAGGAAACGGTACTATTATAAGTACAGAAGTTTTAACTTCACTTGCGAAATAATCAAGAAACCACTTCTGGAAATATCATTTAGATCAATATTCATCTTAAATCGATTTCCATTGGTTCTGAATTTGTTCGTTCGAAGCGGAAATCAATTCTAATTGAACTTTTCAGTATTAAATGAAAATCAATCATCAATTCTTCTGAACTCCGCCTTAAGTTCAAAGAGATCTTATTGATTCGAGGAAAAACCATTTTCCCGGAACGCAAAAACTTTTACAAAATGACGACGAACGGCTCAAGCCGTCAACATGCGCTTAACGGTTATTAGTTTTGATTGGCTAAGTATAATGTTAACCAAAATTCAGAAAGTGCGTAACGTATGTAGGTACCCACAAATTTACCCAGTCAAAACCTCCATCTTCGTCTCGAGGCCCGATTTTTTCTTTGATTTATTTTTATTACGTCGACGAAAGAACAGCGCTCGCCAATAAGAACGCGTAAAACCGGTAGTTCCTAACCAACACCATAACAAAAAGACGCGTTTACATTGAGTGCACATCACTATACATCGCGCATATACAAAACAAAAAAAGAAAAGGGGCCGCTACCGCGCTACGGATACGGCTACAACTACGGGCACGAAAAGCAGGAATGCGATGTCCAACCAAATGATAGGGGTTTTGCACAACCAGTAGTGTCACAAGAAGCACAACAGAGGTAAAGTTTCATTGAGTAAAATATAGCAATAAGGGAAGAAGACTTACCACACAAACCAATCACCTTATTCAGAACTGCCACAACTTATAGAAGACTTAGCTTTTAAATTACTTTACCGAGACTCTTTAGAAGAACTGCAAATGTAAATCACAGAATATTAATTTTTTTATTTTCACACGAGAGTGACTGACAAAAAGTGTAAGGAAGAAGAGATCGTCACGCGTAGACGGTGTGTTGCTCACGAACAAGAGGAGCAAAATGAAATTATTCCGAATGCCTCACTTCCACCGACTAGACTAATGGACTAATGCCTCGAAGTGCCACCAGCTGTGCGGCCTCATCTCCTCACCTGGTAGGCATACAACAAACACACCACACATCACCTTTATCAACATCAACACCAACACCAACGCGCTCATAAAACACACACAAGTAGAAAGAGGTACTCGTCTTATAGTCGTCCAATAAGTAAAAACAAAAATTACGCACAAGGAAACCCATGAATGGAAATGGACTGCTCTGGTGCTGCTGCTGGCTGCTGGCTCGTCAGGGTAAACAGAAACACACAAGTGAGACGAGGCCAGACCCAGAAACCGAGCGATCTGTGTGCCTCTACAATGGAGTCTACTCGTCTTACCCGCAGAAGGAGGTGCTTAAGACCGGTAGCTAAACTACCACTACCATTACACTGCCTTACCAACATCAGCGTCCAAAACAACGATCTCCTCGTGTACGTACGTCGTCAGTTGGGCTCCAAATGACAGCTCCCTACACAGTAGCTGTCATTTAGAATCACGAGTGTGCGAAACACGGGCTACCATTGGTTGTTACGCGTCAGGCGTCACCACACTCAATTTCAGTGGCAACTTTCAACTGGCAACACAATGAATATCTACCATTTTATACTTTTTACTTCTTACTTCTTACAACACAAAAGAAAAAAGAAAAAACAAACAAAACTCACCAATTCTAGAATCCAAAATGAAAATGTACCTCTCGATGATCGCCGCAATCGCAATTATATGGGACAACCAGTGTTCGATTCGAATTCGAAATAAATCGCGATACGCAAAAAAGCGACGGTAAACCAAAATTCTTATTTTTCGCGATAAGTTATAAAATTAGATAAAATACAAAGAAATTTTGTGTATAAACCGTCTTTAAGTTTTAGCAAAAACCAAACTTGACAATTAAATCACTGAGTTGAAATAAAATCTAATTCGAATTTCGAATTTGAATTCGAATTTAAATGAATATGAAAATGCAAATGAAAATACAAATGCGAGCAAAAGGCAAAAAGCAGTCTCAATCCGCTAAGATGTGGTTTAAAAATGTTAAATTATTCAAATCTGTATCAACTCGAAATATTATTAATAAAGTATATTCCACTTCCGAACGCTTCCGTGCACGACGGCCAACTGCAAAGTTACGATCTCAACTTCAGCTTGATAGTTAAGTGCTGCCTGTGTTCGTTCGGCTGCTGCTGCTGTTGTTGCTGCTGGTGCTGTTTCTGGTGCCTGGTGCTGCTGCTTACTTGCTGCTCTGGGCTGGCTAAGATGGTTGGCTCTGCTGGTTAGATGGTTGCCTCCAAATTGCTGCGACCGCAAAACAAAAAACAGATATACGATAAAGCGACGACAAGAGCGAACAAAACAAGTAAAACGTATGAAGACACAACACTGATATAAATAAATAAAAATGTAAACTTTAACATATACCTCCTCCTCTTGCTATTAGTCAGTCGAAGTCTCAGTCAAAGTGCTCTGAGACTTGAGATTGAAGAAGCCAGGTTTTTTGAGCTGGAGTTGGCATTGGGAAACCCGATCAAGTCAACATAGGTATACAGCAAGTCTTATTTATGGTGGTGGTAGTAGTGGACCTATAATTTACATTTCCTGATTCGGCGATTCGTTTATGTACTGCAAGTGCTGCCGGATTGGCGTGTTCTTTACTTTGTGATCTGTGCTCTGGGAACGGTGCGGCTAAGGCCGCGGCGCTATGTCTCGCTCCCGATCGAGTCGTGCTTGTGATCGAGTGTGAAGGGCGGATCTAACCTAGGATGTATAGTAAATACGCAACGCAAGTGCTACTGTCTTACGTAGATATACTTTTGTTTGCGAAACCTGAAACGCAATGATGCCAAACCTTTGTGATCTTTAACGCGATGCAATTGAAATTTGTAGTATAGAAAATCCAATATGGAGGCGGTCTTCATTCTGCCGTCCGTTCCATAGTCTGCGGTATAAGATTCAATTGTCAACCGTCAGACATCAGTAGCCAGAAACAGCAACAGCAACGTATACATCTGCGGTGTCGGTATGTGTTTAAAATTTGAAAAAATAAAAACCAGTAGCCAGTAGTTGTCAAACCACATCTTTGGGGGTTGATGAGAGCACATTTCACAAAAGTCCCGCCCCTTTGGCGCATACTCTCAAACAAATGGGCGTGGCCTCTTCAATAGCTCCCCATTATCTGGAAGAGGTTATTGTATATACAACACATCCGTTGGTGTAGTACATACGGTATGTTGTAGCGTGTAGATGCAACGGTGTGTGGCCTGCCGGAATTCAGTATCTTTGTTCTTCACTTTTCGATGCCACTGCCACCACACACCACATTCTGGAACTGTGAGAATGAATGGAAGTATACGAAGTATGTGAACGGCCACACACCCCTTGCATTGGTTTGGGTAATTTTCTTATTTTATTTGCTCAGCTTAATGGCTAGCTATACGTAGGATGATAGAGTAGTGGAGAGGCATTGAGAATGGGCATAATGGGCCCAAGCCCAAGATAAGGAAAAAGAATAAGAAAGAAAATACTGAATGGAACTGAGTGAAGAGTGACTTTGTGACTTTGGGTTTGGGTTTGGGTAAACACGGGAAGCCGTGGCTCTGTTAATAATTGAGACTTCCATTGTTACGCAACGCCGTGGGAAACGCTTAAATATGCACATATTTTCGAGTATCTTTGTGTTTCTATCTTTGTTTTTTCATTCTTTTGTAGCTTTAGCTTTTAGGTTAGGTTTAACATTGGCACAATTTAAATTAGTAAACTTTTAAATTAGATGAAAATTTAAATTGAATGAACCTCTACGAATTTATACCTGGGTTTCTATAATATTTAATTATTGGACCATAAAATACTTATTTGGACTTATTGAATGGGTTTTTCATCAATATAAGGAGGACCAGATAGTAGGTACGTGGAATATTAGATGACGATGATGGTGGTTTATGGAAATAGTTTATCACTTCGGTACACATAAGTAGATAGATACCTTTAGCCATAGTTTCGTCTTTGACAAGAGGAATTTTCACATTCAGCGCGACGACCGACTGAAGCGACGTGTCGAAGCAGCGGCCGCCTTTAGAAAATGTCATTTGCCTGAAAAGTTTTATGGTCGCGAAGTAAATAAACTCTTTCTGTCATTTGACGTTTTACCGACATGCAGTCAAAGCAGAGTTGTATAATGTCTATAAACGCAATTCTAAGAATTTTTGTACCTATCTATCTATAGCTCATTGAGGCGGGATACTTTTGAGGTGAAGTATATCGGCGTACATATATGGGAAATGGTTTTTTGAAAACACACACGGGACCGCTTTTCATATACGTAAATGTTAGAAGAAACCCAACAGAAGTTATACGTGTCAGAAAACTGTCATATTTAAAGTTTGAGTTAACCCTAAAGGTAGTTAAGTTAAGCCTACGCTATATACGTTCTCATCATCTCAAATGACGTGGGAAGGTAAAGATAAGTTAAAATGTAGGTTGTAGGTGATTTTGACTACAGATTCACATTATTTTTTCGTATATTGCTCTTCCGGTTGTTTAAAAAAAAAAGAATTTTGTGTTTTTGGACAGATGCTGGTTAACAATTTATTTACATTTCTTAACTTAAAGTCACGATATTGATGTTCCGACATTTTTGTTAATGGATTTGATGGGAAGAAAGTTTCTACCAAGAAAAAAAAAACTATTTTTCTTTTGGATACTGTTACATATTTTTTGAAAATGATTTAAATGATTCCAAAAGAATATTACTGATTTTTGTTATTGAATTTTTGTTTGATATAAAAATAAGACATGAGCTCGACCAGACTTCTCGTAAAATGAAATATTTTAGCAAAACAAATGACTTCATACACTATACAGAATATCAGAAGTTTTGGACTCTTTAAATAGCAGTGTGCCTCTGTTTTTTAACTGACCTAAAAAGCTTGATTACAACCTCTTAGTAAAATGATGCAAGAACAAATTGACAAAACAGTTAATTAGTCTAACAAGTCAAAAAGTTAGAGACACATTTTGTATTTCTTTTCCTAAGGAGCGCACTTTTGATTCTGAATAAACTTTATTAAACTTATAAAATTAGGATCAAAAATATTTATGACTTCGTAAAGCTTTCTTTAGACTTTTCGAGATATAGAAAATTTGCAGTTGAAAATTTAATAGATCTTGATTTTTGTGTAAGAATTTCATCAAAGAAAGATTTTCTGGGGCAGACAGTTAGGGGTTTTGGGGGTTAGAACAACCTCCGAAATATCAGAATATGAGCAGTAATCAAATATCCATTATTCAAAAGAAAAAAAAAAGAATTGGTACAAAATTAATTTCCAACTCAAATACTTAAATTATGTTCAACGAAAAATTTTAATAAATTTGCTACTGTGATAGAAATTGTGCACAAAACACAAACACGCTAAATCAGAACAATAAAGTTCTGTATTTTTTGGTAAAGAAAGAAAAATAATTTTCCTGTTTTCATTCACAATAAAAATCAAAATGTTTAGTATTGTTATTTTCAACATTGAGGTAGAAGATGAAGGGTTTTTAAATTTTTGTATGAAACTAAGTATTATTATAAACGCAGAGATGCTCTCTTTCGCCATGTTTTTATGGCTTAAAACGAAAAATTGAAAACAGAAAATGGCCGAGTTGTATTCGTTTTTGAAACGATCTCACGGCCACTTATGGTACATTTAAATATCAAAATACAGAAAAATTGTGTTAGTTTTAACCGTAAATTAAAAAATAAAACTTTTAACTTAACTTTTTTTCACTTCTTGAATTTGTAGACAAAATACTTTAAAACAAAAACAGCAACCCTGTTTGCCTTTGTCTCGTTTTTTTCCCTATTTTTCAAGAAAAAGAATCAAATTAATAATGAAAGTTACGTGATGTCTTTCAAATTCAATACTTTTTTAAACATTTGAATGCGTTTCTGCATTTGAACACACCTTAATGTAAGACACAAAACAATATGGGGCATATTCATAGTCACATTTTAAACCCGAGTCTATTTGAACTGGAGTCTAAATTTTACATATAGGTTAGACACAGCTGCTATTCATAAAGAATTTGCCAGCTCTGTTTAGTTAGAAACAGGTTTAAGGCATATTCTACTACAGTTTTGAAAAATTTCACTTTGCTTGTAGAAGGTAACAAAATAAGTTGCGTTAGTTGGAGAGCCAACATTTTTAAAACCCTTTAAACTATTTTATTTACTGTTAGTTGAGAAATTTTATGAAATTGGGCTGGTGGTTTTAAGACTTGGAAGCACGCAGATATTAGCAAACATTCTATTAAATTTCGATCTATAATATTTAGAAGGTCAATCATAAAATTGATACCTTTCATACAAATCGTCTTTATCTATTTCAAAGTGGTCCAATTGAGTTAGGCAGAGCTTTAGTTTTTTGTAAGTTGGTAGCATTCCAACATCCAGCAAAATTTCAAAATATTGGTATAAGCTTAAGTCTTTTGATATTTTAATTCTTGTTTTTTAAATTTAAAATGAAATGTCTCGTAACTTAATTTACCCAATCAGTTTGTTTATTTTTGACGTATAATAGATTTACAAACATCTTAAATAAAGGTTCCGTCGTGTTTATTTTTAGTCTCCAAAAAGGTTGGTTGTATTTCCTTCTAAGGAGCGAAAAGCGGTATTGACTTCGGAAATTTATTATTTAATAAGATGTGATCCGTGATTTTGATGAGACATAGAGTAAATTAGTTCAAGCTTACTTATTTTACAAATGGCTTTAACAGGGTACCAGACCAGCGTAATGGTTTAATCGGGTATTTGGAGAATAACCGGGTACGTTGGATTTCCTGAATTAGTCGAGGTATTACCCAAGTACTCCATAATGTATCATAATGAAAATAAGCAATTCTTTACATTTAACATTTAAAATACGACTTTTTTGGCGAATTCTTTTTATGCTCTTTTTCAATATATTTTAATTAAGTTACTTGGGTTTGACGAAAGTCAAATCGTTTAGAAAAAGCCCAATAGACGATTCAAGATAGATAATTTTATATACTGAATGGATCGTTCATCTGATGGATTCAAGATTTCGGCAAGTTTTTCGGTTATATTGTCTGATGATGCTTCAATTTGGCGAAATATAGGACATTCGACAAGGATATGCGTAAATAAAGAGTATCGTTTCACAGTTCGAACATTGCTCAGGATCTCCAGCATTAAAGTAATGTTGAGAGCTTTTTTTTTTGACAGGCGGAAATCTTCAAAAGACGCTTGGCAGTATTCGACACCAAGTAGTGTAGGACTCTCTTTTTTATACAGATGGATCCAAGACAAATGAGGGAGTTGGTAGTGGTGTGTACTCAGAAAAGCTTAATCTAAGCATCTCATTCCGCCTCCCTAATCATTGTAGCGTCTTTCAAGCGGAAATTTTAGCAATCAAAGAGGTCCTCTCCTGGCTAAGAGAAAACGTGATATCAACTTCTGATATCCGCATCTTTTCTGACAGTCAGGCTGCTATCAAATCCCTTGACGGTGTCTCAACCAAATCTTTAACGGCCCTCGATTGTCGATCGTCTTTAATGGAGATGGCGCAGCAATTTAACATTCAGCTCTGTTGGGTGCTGGGCCACAGAGACATCACATGTAATTGTAGAGCCGATGAGCTCGCTAAAAATGGAGCCGTCATACCTATTTCTCCTGAAAGGGAGAAGATAGGTATACCGATTGCTACATGTAAACTTATGCTAAAAGAAAAAGCTTTTGCGATAGCAAATTCTAGGTGGCACAACTTACCAACATGCGCAGCCACAAAACTCATATGGCTTTCACTGGACCTAAAGCGCTCTAAAGACTTGTTATCTCAAAGCAGACTTCAAATTAGCTCCTTAATAGGTGTCTTTACGGGACACTGTCTTATGGGCAGACCACAATACGACTTGGTGTAGCCTCTAATGACTTCTGTAGGAGCTGTATGGACGAAGAAGAAGAGGAAACAATCTCTCATCTCCTATGCACTTGCCCTGCTCTTTCACTCAGACGCAAACTTCTTCTGGGGGACTACTCTTTTGATAATCAAAGTGAACTAGCTAAAAACGATATCAAATATCTTCTTCGCTTTATAAAAAGCTCAAAATGGTTCGACTAGTAACAAGTAATTCTCTAGATTCATGTGGTATCACAATGGGCCTTTCTCTTGGCCTAAGTGTTTGGATTTTTAATCCGCAGCCACGTTAACCTAACTTAACCTAGTGTGGGACTCTTAACCACTAAAACCGCCTCTTCATCTGGACACATCTTGAAGGATCGACTAAAGATTTTTCTTTCTTAACTTTGTTCAATTACTTTGGGGGAAGCTTAAACTTTTAATACTTTTTGATGTTTTCTTTTTTAGAGCATAAGCTCATGAGACTTGGTTCTTCTTGATCTCCGAACATGGTTTCTTATATTCAAGACGGACTCCATTTCAGAATTAGTATGACTTAGCAGTCTCTGGTTGTGCGATACAGCGTATTTTTTAACAACTTCTGTAACCATTTCTATTTGTAAGTAACGATGTGGATCGGTATTTCTTATGTACCAAGGTGCATTAACTATTCCACGAAGGACTTTGTTTTGGAATTTTCGGATGATTTCGGTATTTGTTTTCTTTGTACAGCGCCATAATTGTATTTTATAGGTCCAAACAGGCTTTAGAACTTGATTATACAGCACTATTTTGTTTTGGATTGATAAATCAGAGTTGTTACCAAGCAACCAGTACATTTTTCTATATTTCAAGTTTAGGTCTTCTCTTTTCTTTTTGATGGGTTCTTTCCACTTAAGCTTTGCATCCAAAGTCATTCCAAGGTATTTGGCAGCTTGATTATTAATGATTATTGGAATATTGTTTATCTTTTTATTTGTAAAGTTTATATGTGAAGATTTTGTTGCATTGAGTTAGATAGAGATACGTCATTTTTCGGTCCAAGCTCTTACTGTGTCGACGGCAATTTGTAGTTTTACTGCTGCCTTAGAGACACATTTGTCGAGTACCAAAATTGCGGTATCATCTGCAAAAGTAGCCATTATGGTGTAATTACCAACTGGAATATCCCTTGTGTATAGTAAATACAGGGTAGGACCTAGGACACTTCTTTGTGGTACACCGGCTTCTATTTTCTTCAGTTCCGAGTATTCTTGATCGTACCTTACTCTAAACAATGGGTCGGAGATGTAATATTTTAAAGTTCTGCCTGGGAAGATCACTTTGCAGTTTGTACTCAAGTCCCTCATGCCAAACCTTGTCAAAAGCTTGAGCAACATCTAAGAAACTAGATGAACATACTTGTTTTCTTTCTAATGCTTTTTCTGTTACATCAGATATTCTATGAACTTTGTCTATCATGGAATTTTTATTTCTAAAGCCAAACTGATGGTTTGGGATTAACCTTCTTTCTTCTATGATTTTGCTAAGTCTCTTAAGAAGCAGTTTTCAAAAACTTGCTTTGGTATAACAATTACTTCAGCAATTTTCCAATGGTGCGGGACATACCGGTGCTTAAGGCATGCATTTATTATATGTTAGAGTTTTATGAAGGCTTTCAATAGCATTTCTTTCATAACCTGAGCAGTAATTAGATCGTAAGTTGGTGATTTTTTATTTGGTAGTTGATGTAAACACATAATTTTTATTTCTTTAAGTCTTACAATTGGTATTTCACTTTCATCTATCTTATCAACAAACTGTAAGTTATTTTCAGCCGCGTTTCATGAGTATGGCTTAAAAACATTCGCAAGATGTTCAGCGAAAAGGTTAGCTTTTTCTTAAATCTTGAGATTTAAAGGGAGAGTTTTGTAACTGCGGTCTTTTCAGGCGCTTGGCTGCTTTTCATAGCGAAAAATCGGTTGAAGCATCATTCGTTAAATTTCTTAGGAATGTACTGAGTGAATCATTTTTGAATTTGTAAATTTGTTTTTCTTTAAGATTGTTGCTTATACGGTTATGATGTTTTATCATCTTTAAATCTAGTATTTTGCCATTTTCTTCGAGCTCTTCTTTTCTCTATTATCAACTCTCTTATCTCTAAAGGATTTTTTATTTTATTTTGTCTTCTATTAGAAAATGTTGCAGTACTTTCTTCAGCGGATTGTTGCACATCAGCAATAAATTGTTTCACTTCATGGTAGATTGTATTCATGGGAGATCTTAAATTTATAAAACATTAAAGCCTTTCTCTAAAATCATTCCAGTTTGTTTTCTTATTTACAAGCTTTGGATTATTTTTTTCTAGTACTTCCGATTCACTTAGTGATAGAATCACTGGAGTATGATCTGATGACAGGTCATAATTACCTTCGACACTAATGTGATTCCTTTAGCTACGAAAAAGTCAATAATGTCTGGTATTTTGTTAGTATCGGAAGGAAGGGAAGGAAGTTAAGTTGTCGACCTGGAGGAATAGAATTCGCAATTGTATTTACGGCCTGCTTAGAAAAGTCTTTTGTATTTTGTTGATATAAGTCTTGAACCCCAATGGGTGTGTTTCGCATTGAAGTCTCCATCAACAAGAAAGTAATGCCCAAGAAGCTTAAATAGATCTGTATGTTACTTCATAATGTTTTAAGCTTTCTTTTATAAGAATCGCCGATCCACCTCTTGCCTTGTCAGCTGGATGTGGAGCGTGGTAACATGAATAGTTTTCTATTACATTATCTAGACTTTGGCAATTGGAGAAATGAGTTTCGGACACCAAGCAAATATCGATATGTTCTAGATCTAAAAAGATTTTAAATTCGGATGAATGTTCCATAAGACCGTTTGCATTCCATGTAACGATAAGTGTTCTGTTCATAATTGTTTTTTAAGAGCGACTTTTTCGCTTAGCAGTTTGATGTTCAAATCCTGTCAATTCTTTTAAGAATAAGTTGTAGCATTTTTTTTATGGAAGTATCTTCATTCTTCCGCACATTTTTAACAATCTCAGAATAGGCTTTCTTTTCATCGCTTTTACTTTGAAGAGCCTTTTTAGGTTCCTTCTGAGTATTGTTTTCAGCAGTGAAATCGGTATTTACTGTGTTTCTGGGGTTGTCTCTAACAGATGTATTTTTGCTTCTGAACTCTTGGAATTTTTTGGAAACCTCTATGCAGGTCACACATTTTGCTTTCTGATCTTTGCTCTAGGACAATTTTTAGTTGCATGTTTTCCTTCACACTTTACACAAGCAAACTCTCGGTTGCAGTATTTTTGGGTATGACCAAAAGCTTGGCAACGTTTGCACTGCGGAACAACTTTAGATTTTCGAAGTGGTTCAATTTTAACAGCTATGCCCAAGATTGATCTTACTTTATAAATCTCCTCGAGACTTTGTTTGCAGTCAAAAGTAAGTATAAATAAAGGCGGTAACCTCTTACTTGTCATCGATTCTCCAGAGGAGTTTTTAATTGTCTCATTCTTAAATAGATTGACTGCATCAAGGGTTTGGAAGTATTTTTGTACCAGATCTTCTAAGACCTCCAAAAATTGCAAATCCTGAGATCATAATTGCTGGTGGTGTTATTTTGTTGCTGCCTTTAGCGTGAGATATTGATTTAGCAACAGCTACCACTTTAGTTCCTGTAATCAACTCTTTGTTATTTTCGGTTTTAGAGCTTTTCTGATTTCTTGAACGAGTCTCGGGACTACGTTTACGTTTCTTTGTGGTATGCTTATTTTTCTTTTTCTCAGTTTCAAACAAGAGCTCTTCTTTATCAGTTTGATATTCAGGTTCAATATATTTTAGACTTAACTGAATCGTGGACTCTGGATCTTTCTTGTCAAGTAAGGAAACTTTCTCTTCGAGTTTTTTCACTTGCAGCTGAAGACTTTGAACTAGAACTTCAAGTTGTTTTCTTACCGCTATTTCAATTTGCCATTCTTCAAAGAAGTTCTTTGATTTTGATTGGTCTTTCTCTTTGACTTTGTTGGAACTCTGTTGATCTGTGATGTCGATCTTTTCATTGATCTTGGTTCCTTTTTCGCTGATCTTTTTAACATCTATAGTGTTGTTTGAAGTTGTCGAGATGTAACCCCTGAAGTAAATTTGTTTGGGGGAGTTCTTTGCATCTTTGAACTTCGTCTATCAATATTTGTAAGTAATAATTGGTCCTCCCCAGAAATCATAGGACCGACCTCGTAAGAGAGTGGCCTTACCAGTTTCACTGGAGTGCCCACCTGGGGTATTTAATCTAGTCGTTTTGTTCATTGCCATAATTTTGTTAACTTAGTGTTCGTACTATAAATAGGTCAGTTACTTCTATCCATAGTTCATATTCAGCCGCCCCACAGGGTACAGACGCTGACCAGTGTGCCACACAATATGTGTCAGACGCTCTTGGATTTAATCGTGAGCTGGTGCATTCAGAGCGGTATTTCTGTTCTTTTGCTCCTAGTTCCTGAAAAGATAACTCAGTTGACTCAGCTCATGATTCCAACGCTCGTCGTTAGTTGGGTATCCAGCGGGCACAGCGAGGAGGTGACGATGCGATTTTGCCACATGTTGAGTGTTAAAAATAGCTTTTCCAACTCTTATTTGGTAAAATTTGATGCTATCTTCTCTGTTTAGATACCGATTGTGTGGTATACGCGCGAAAGTAGGTTGTTTTTTTTTTAGAAAAGTTTCAGAGTTTTGCCAAGTTTCGATGAGCTCTTTCTTATGATCCTGAACCAAAGTTCTGCGTATCAGCTTATGCAATTTGGGATACTCTACAAGGAGTTGATAGTTTTTTGCAGTTCTTGCTGCTAAGCGTGCTGTCTCATTTCCTTTGATTCCGGAATGTCGAGTTATCCATGTAAGAACAATATTTTTTTTGGCGAATAAACATCTTATTATAAGCTCCCGAGAAGTGCATTTATTTGTCTCATGTTTAAGACCCATGAGGATACCTAGATTATCGGTTACAATAATATTTTTGGGCAACAGACATGCCTTTATAAATTGCTGTTAACTCTGCAATGTAGCTGTTCGCAGATTCTGGTAAAAGAGCTTGGTGAATAATAGATGTTTCAGAATTCGGTTGTACTGAATGACTGCGTACGAACCGTCTGTGTAGAAGATTCTATCAGCGTTGTAGGCAGAGATCATTTCTTGGTGAAGCATTCTAAATATACCATTCTAAATGTACTTAGCAAGATTAGTGGTAATGGGAAGTATGTGTCTTTTCCAAGGTGGTATATTACCTCATAATGTCTGCGTATTATTGAATGAAAAAGAGCTAAGATTGGGAACTATAGATGTCATTTTTATAAGGGCTGATTTGGAATATTTTTTGATCGGTTTTGTAGCGTTAATCACAACTTCAGCAACCTTGAAGAGGCGATGGACTGGATCTGTAAGTGTTTTGCTGATTAAGTTAATTGCCCTTTTTTTACCAAAGTGTTCAAAAGATTCATAGCCTGCTTCTAATCTTAGGACTTCTATTTTTATGGCTCGTAAAGCTCCAGAGGCTGTTCGAAAATAATCATTGATGGCTGAGTCAATATTGTTAATATTTCTTATCGAGGTCCACATAAAAATAGTTTTAGTTGGAGGGTACCAGGGACTAGAGTTTTTGCAATTTGCAAAATGTGGACCTTTTCGCTTTGAACAGATCATTTTTAAAGCATTGTTCTTTCGTTTAAGCTGGTTAATTAGATTCTTTGCATGTGTGTAACATTTTAGATTTCCAGGAAAAGTTACTCCTAGTGTTTTTATTTCTCTTTTAAGAGGAATAGTTGAGTCCCGTAAAACAAGTATGATGGGGGTGCATTTTCTTTTTCGGCATAGATGCAACGCTTCAATTTTTGATGGGGGAATAAATGCACCAACTTTCTTAACCCAATTAAACATTTTAAATCAGCTTTATCTAAAGTATCTCTTATAGGCTAAATGGAAATTTCTGGACATTCCCAAACAAAAGATACTTCAGTCAGTATAGAGAAACTAAATTTACCAGCAATATTTTGCTTTCAGCAATTTAACGATCCTAAGCAAAACATTTATTTTTTTTGTGAATGCATTGATGCTTTATAACGCCAGACATAAAAACCTATGAGTATTTCTGGAAGGAAATCAAGCGAAGGCTCAGAACTGCAACCCATCGGCAACAAAAAGCTATTTAAAGCGGTATCACCGAAATTTGGGAAAATAATAAACCCATGGAACGATGCTGATCGTGGCGATTAAATTCTGCGACAATGTAGGGTCTACAAATAATAACCTTCCAGTTTTAAAACACTTCAAAAATTACCATTTTGTACCATGTCTTTGACAAATATTTAAGTCTTTTAATTGTTATACAACAGAAACTACACTAAATATTGAAACGAAATACCCAAGCGCATTTTAATCATTCAAAATAGCAAACAAGTTCATTAAAAATGCATAAGAAAAAGCTTGAATTTGATTTTTGAAATGTTTAAATGTAAAAATAATAAATATTTACATTTATTTAATCTGGCGTTACAAGCTAAAAGAAAATATTAAAAATGCTAAAGATTTTGGAGGAGTTGCTATGGCAAATTTTCAACTTTCAGTATTTTCAGACATATGAAGTAAAATTCTCATAAAAATGTCTCATTTTTGCTGTCTTAGATATCTTAGGACTTCTAAAATATTTTCTATTGCACAAATAAAAACAGACAATAAATAAAAAAATTCATTACACATCTGGCTGATAATATTTTATAATCTTTTGCTCTGTCGAGCCTCTTAAAAAATGGCTAATAATTAATTAATTAATAAATAATGTGAAAATAAAATAAATGATATTTCAAGCCTTATGCAAACCAAACGTGATGCAGAGGCGATCGAGATTTCAAAATGGATGCTCCTATTCACTGAAATAAAATCTTAAGTTAAATTCAAAGAAATGTTCGACCTGGATAATTTGTTCCATGGCGTTTTAGTAAAGTTCAATTCAAGATTCAATAACTTTTATTAATTTCATTTTTTTCAAGAACTGTGTATTTAGGTTTCGAGAGAATAAAACAACTTAAGTTTTTGGTGTTTGTTTTCGATTTTAAAATCTTTTTTCGTTGCCTAAAACCTGTGTGAATGTATGAAGAATTTTTATGGCGGTGGAATATCGAAACTTAAATTAAATTAAATTGGCGCAACAGTCCGTTTAAGAACTAGGGCCTAGTGACTAACAACTCTCAACCATTCCTGTGTGCGAGCACTATTGTCAGGGATGGAAGGGATCTACAGTTTTAAGCCGAATCCGAACGGCAAAAACTTTAGGTGACATAGGCAGTTATAGAACCCAAGACCTTTTACATGACAGTCCATCGCACTAACCATCATGCCACGGATACTACAAAAAATATCAAAACTTAGAAATTAAAAATTTATAAATAACATTGGATGTCCCTAATATCTTTTATAAAAAGAGCGTTCTAATACTTAAGATATTAGCAAGGACGTTTACAATTTTTGGATTTGGAACTTTAAAGTCTGAGGTAAAATTTTGAAAACGGTCGTTTTCTGGTTTAAAGGCTGAAAAAAATACTTTTAAATTCTTGTTACAATTTATTCATCACACGATAAAAACATAAATAATAATCTTATACAAAAGGCAAGACTTTTGATGATTTTATTTATTTTTAAACAGAAGCAAATTGAGGAATAAAGCATCTTGAACATGAGCTACGAACTGCGAACTGCGAACTGCGGATGTTCGCATATTTTGACTTTTCTTTCACATGAGCTTTATTTCTATTCGCAGACAGCGACAAATTGTCAATTTATAATTACCATTTTTAACAAACAAAACAATAGTGGTATAATTTTGAGGTTAAGTTGAGCGCGAACAATTTATTCGTTGCAGTGTGGATGGTATGTGGAACGCGAATAGAATTTGTTCTATTGCAACCACACTGCAATTCGTTACTACCAAATTGTTTTTATAAAATTTTCTTGTTTTAGAGAACAAATTGCAAATTTAACTATCCTTATATTAGTGTCAATTGGTTTCTTGTAATTTAAATGTGGATTTCTTTGAAATTGACTTTTTGAAATGTGTAAAATCACGGTTGTTTGTCCATTCGTTGTTTTTTTCTCATGCACAAGGACCTTAAAGCACTATTCACATGAGCACGACCAACGACCAACGAATGAACGAATATTCGTCGATTTTGACATTTCTTTCACAAGACAGTTTTTAGTTCGTCGCGAATGAATGAACAAGAATGATTTTTTAGGTTAAGTACGCGTGATTATTTTATTCGTTGCGAGTGTGGATAATGTGGAACGCGAATAAAGTTTGACAGTTCGTATCAACTATAATAAATCCAATAGAAACTATATTGCTATCGTTTTGTTAAGAATTTGTGTGGAAATATGTCTTTAAACGTACATATATAAACTCACATTTTGTAATTCATTCGTCGTTCGTTGGTCGCGCTCATGTGAATACTACTTAAGGGGTCAGCTAAAGCTATCGTTGGTTTTCATCATTAACACCAATCATTGGAAATTGTTTTGGCAGGTCATTTATATAGCTATCATTAAAAATGTCTGTCATTGAAAAATATTTCCTGAACAGCTGACTGTCAAAAAAACTAACAAAATTCCATTTCTTTTTACTGTTGGTGTTCCAATTTTGTACTGTTCCGATCACATCATTAAAAATGTTACTGATGAAACTGACAGTCAAAACTTGGACTCAATCCGGAAAAATTTTTGAATTGATATTTGACGATGTTTCCGTTGTTTGTTGAGAAAAAAAAGTTTAATTACGCATTTTTTTTATCTCAAAATAAAATTAAAATTTAAATTATTTGGCGCAACAGTCCTTTTAAGAACTAGGGCCTAATGACTGACAACTCTCAACCATTCCTGTGTGCGAGTGCTGTTGTCAGGGATGAAAGGGACCTACAGTTTTAAGCCGAATCCGAACGGCGAATTTGAGAAAGCACTTTCCATGATAATAATTACTCTTGGAGATTTTGTCAATTAATCGCAAGAGGCAGTACCCGTGAAAAAAACTTTAGGTGGCATAGGCAGGGATCGAACCCAAGACCTCTCGCATGACAGTCAAACGCACTAACCATCATGCCACGGGTACTACTTTTCTCTGAAAATGTATTTTTCTATTTTCCGGACGGAAATTCATTTTCCTGAACAGCTGATAGTTTTATGTTCAAAAGTGAAATGAATCGTTCCACTGATTTATGTTCCAATTCCACACAATTCCAATGACAGATTTCTGTCTGTAAAAATGTTTCAGTGAATTTCAATCAGGAAATTATTTTCAATGACAGACATTTTTACTGATAGCTATAAACGGCCTGTCAAAAATATTCCAATATTTGTTTTCAATGATGAAAACCAATGATAGCTATAGCTAGCGCCTTAAGCCTAGTACATACTTCCTCGTGAAGTGAACGTTCGCCAATGGAGAAAGTGAATTTTTGACATTGCTCACTGGTACACACTTGTGAGTACACGTTGTGAACATGAACAAACCAAATGTCAAAGCTTCACCAACAGTTCCCGTACATTTTGCACGTGAATTGACTGTGAACGAAAACTCTCCACTTTGTTCTCCACTCAGCTTCACGAGCAAGTTCACGTGTGAACCAAAAACTGAAATTTGTATGGGTTCACGAGATGGTTCACAAGTATGTTCTAGGCTTTACTGACAGAAATCTGTCATGGGAATTGTATGAAACTGGAACAGAAATAAGTGGATCGATTCGTTTCATATTTGAATATACAACTATAAGCTGTTCAGAGAAATGAATTTCCGTCCGGAAAATTAAAAAATACATTTTTAGGGAAAAATAAATTAAAAATTAAAGTTTTTTTTTCTCAAAAAATTCTTTGTGTGATTTCTGGTCGATCAGTATTAATTGTCTCTTCTCTTAAAGGGAAGTACAGTCAAATATCCATTTAAAAAATTTCCCAGACCGATTTCAATGATAGCTATAAATGGCCCCTAACATTTCTTGTTAACATTTTTGTTTACCTTTTACCAATAAACTAAATGCTCCCAAAGAAAACTTCATTGTCAAATTTCAGTATTGTTTGCAAATTATAAAAATTAGATGTTGGATCTTAAAATAATATGTAAATTCACCGTATTTAGTTTTTGGCACTTTATTAAAATATACACACAAAAATACAAATTGAATGTTTACTTACAAAATTGGTCATAATTAAGATCGTTAACACACCCAAATAAGACTTAAAAAGGAATAATTTCTCTTCGCATGTGTTTTATGTTTGTAGCAAATTAATAATATGTTTTTTATTTTTACTTTTAGGTAAAAAAGTCAAATAATGTACAAAGAATACCATAATTTGTATGCCTTGACTCAAGTATGGAAATTCTTATTAATTTCCGGAATTTATCGTTAACGCTGGATTTCTTGAATTGACAATTTTAAGTTTTTTGATCGATCCATAGAATCCTTACGTTCGAAATTCGATAACTTCCCATTGGTTCGCTGAACTGTCATTTAAAGAACTTCAAAAAATATCCCACAAAAATTGAAGTTAAAGCTGTTTCTTTCCAGGTATTCAAATGGTTATGTCAATTTAAAAATATGTATAAAAGGACTTTAATTTATGTTAAAAACACTGTCAATTGGATGTTTAAAGAAATTTAACTTAGTTACTTACTCTTATACTATATTTGTTTTTAATATAATTTAAGTTATTAAGTATTAGATTTTTCAAAAACCTAAATTCAATGTCAACAACAATATTTTGTTTCAATGAAATAAGTCTTAAGTCTATTTGTTTCATTGTTCTCGACATATTTGAATCTCGAAAATCAAGGTTTACCTATAGTATTTTATTGTATTTTTTAAATTTTTATTTCTTCTGAAAAAGCTCTCATTTTGACATTTTTAAAAAACATAGTATAGGTCGAAAACGTTATTTTCGGAGCATACAATTATTCCGAAAATAACATAATTTCTTATTTGAAAAATATTTAGATATTTCGATAAGTTTTTTTTAATTATTATAAAACTGTCAGTTGTTGTTACTTTTTATATTATCCTGGAACCCATCACAACATTTTAATATATTAAATAAATTGAAACAAGAAATAAAACTTTAAGCGTTTAAAATTATTTTAAAACTCTCTTCAGTTTTAAAAGTTGTAATTTTTTTTATTTGGTGTTAGACCAATTAATAAGTGACAGTTTCTCTAATTTTTCTTAACTTCACAGGCGAATAAAATGAGCATATAAGCCGGCTACTGGTAATAGCAGAAGAAATCATACCAATTCTTGTGTTTCAGGCCCCTACAACTCTTGCCTAGTGACGCTGATTCCGCCTCGACTGTCCTGCGCCATGTGCTTCTCGGTCGTCCAACTCTTCTTCCTTCTTTTGTGAGCGGATTCCACTGCATAGCTTGGCCTGCAATGCAGTCGTTACCTTTTCGAAACGTATGTCCAATCCATTGCAACTTATGTATTATAGATTCTATAGGTTCCTGATCTGTCCGTCTATGAAGAACCTCATTTGAAATACGGTTTGGCCAGAAAATCCTAATTATGTTACGAAGATATCTATTCACGAAGGTTTGCAGCTTTCTTGTTATGGCTGAAGTAACCTTCCAAGTGCTGCACCCATAAGATGGAGTCTTGTTCGGTTCCGCCTTCCATTGAAACGATGCTTTCAAGGTATTGAAAGCTCTCCACTTTTTCCACCGGTTGCGAGAAAATATTTATTTGAGAGGATGTTCGGGTTCCGAGGCTAATCATTTTTTTTTTTTGCCGGAGTTAATTTTCAGCCTCTCAAACTCTGTTTCTTTCTCCACACTTGTTGTCATTTGATGAAGATCCATGATCCTATGCGAGATCAAACCTTTTTTCTTGGAAAAAACATCATTTAAAAGAAAGGATGGAGGGCCCTCCAGTTTTTATGCCTAATCCGAATAGCTAATTTGAGAAAGCACTGTTCATAACAAGAATTACTTTTCGACGATTTGTTAATTCCTCCCAAGAGATAGTACCCGTGAAAAAAATGATAGGTGCCACAGGCAGGGATTGACTCGAAGACCTCTGGCATCACAGTGCTACGCACTAAACATCACGGCACGGGTACTACACATTAATAAAATTAGTCCATTTAAATTCATAGATCTATGCACTTTTGAGTGATTCACCGAACTTTGTTGCCTGCAACTTTAACTTTAAAGATAGAAATTCCATTAATTTAGTGATTTCAAATTGGAAAAGCTGACATTTGACAACTTTCAAACAAAGTTGTCATTTAAAGCGTCGTATGGGTCATCATGGGTTGCTTAAAAATTAAACAACTTGTGCAAGGGTTCCTCACAATATAAATTTTATCGCCGAATGATAACTGAATTCTTAACGTTTCAAAATCAGGACTTTGGACAGTATGTGGTTCTAACAAAACGGAACAATAAGCTACACAGCGTAACCAATAACGGTTTTATTCAAAATTACAAATTCAAATAACAAAATATAAAAAACAAAATGAATTCTGCAAACTTCATGTCCAATAAAAATCACTTCTAAGTTGCCGCCAGCTAAGTAACCTCATTAAGAGAAAAGCATACAATTCAATACTTAATTACATTTGATGCCATCTCTGTTAACGGAGTTACCTAATTCCACATCCAGATGCTGCTACTTTTGACAGCTTGTACAGCTGATAAATCACAAACGTCATTCTACAGGTCTGGCAACCTTCAAACTTTCTAATTTTGCTTGTGATGTGGCGATTAAGTACTTTTTTGTGAATTTTATATTTACTTTATTTGTAAAATTAAGAAAACTTACGAAAAATATAATGATACAATAATGAAGTCCATAAATTTATTAAAACTCTTAACTATTTTTGCACTAATTGTTCAAAATGCAAGTTCAACAAACCAACCAGATGAGTGGTTTTGTGTCGATGAAAGTTGCGAAGGTAAGATTAGAAGTGTTTTTCTTTTTCAAATGTGAATTTTATTAAAAGTATTTTTCGCATTAAAGGAATAATTTCACTTGCAAAAACCATCAAAAACTATTCGCCCGACCAAGATGGAGTTCTTGCCTTCAAAGTTGGCTCCGAAGTTAAAGTCAAATCCAAGTCTTCCAACTCCGATTTGTGGGGCGTTGAAATCGACGGCAAAGATGGCTATGTACCCAAAATGTTTGTCCTAGAGTCAAAACTTTACCACAAATTGGAAATTCTGAAGCCAGGTGTTCCTAAAATAAAACCTCCTCAGAAGCCAAGCAAAAAACTAAAATCTTCAGAGGCCCAGAATTCACCCAAAGTTGAAGCAGCAGGAGGAGCCACAACAACAACTCCACTTCCCAAAAATCTGGGAAATAAAAAAATTCTAAGCAAAGCCGATGGGATTGAAGTTCCTAAGGAAATCCCAGTCAACGTTACACCAACCACAAAGATTATAGAAGGAACAGAAATTCCTGATGGAGCTGGAGTTGAGGTGCCGAAAGAAGTTGTTGAGAATTTCAAAAATACCTACGAAATATTTAACAATAGTGAGGCTGTGGTAGATGAAGATGTTGATGATGGGGAGGTAGAGTTAGAGGAAGATGAAGAGGATGACGACGAAGACGAGTTAGTGGAAGAAATAATAATCGAAAAGATTCCAATAAAAGCTTTAGCAGAAAATAGCTCGATTATTGAGAATAAAAACGATGAAGTGAAACCACAAATAGCTGATGATAAAGTCAATGAAATAAATATTGCTGCTGCTAAGGAGGAGTTACAACAACCAGCAGCCGTAGACGAAAACCCCAAGGTCCTTAAGGAAGAATTACCGTCTGTAGTAGACGAAAATCCCATCGTCGAGGCGAACACTACACAAAACCCTGAGACTGTGACATCGGACGTAAAGTCAGGTAAGATTGAATTTTTGTTTGGAAGCAAATTTCATAAAATGTCATACCTGGATTTGTATGGGGCTAAAAACTTTGACAACAAATTCTATCGGCTTAAAGCTTGGAAATGGTAACAATTAGGTTTTAGATTATAACACAATTACAGGGTTATTAATTTATTTTGGTGTCGAAAGTCAAGCTGCATTTTTAATGAAAGTTTTAGTTCAGTGTAAACTTTAGACCTTGTCATTAATTGTAGAAAACAAGGGCCCTACTCTGTTACTCGATTCTACTTTTGATTCTATTTGAAACTAATTTCCTATTCTACTTTCAAATCGTATAATTATTACAAAAATGAACACCGTTGGAATTTGGTTTAATTTTCATTGACATAAAGAATGGTACGAGCAAATCGAACGCAGAAGAATAAGAGATAATTCCAAAATAATGGAGCTTAGTGAGAAAAGCTAATATCTTTTTGGCAACACTTTTTTAAACAGCTGACGCGCGTTTACTATCAAACATCTTCATTTTGGTCTGTAATTTAACCTTGAATCGTCTTACAAACGAACAACGCTTAAAAATTATTGAATTTTATTATCAAAATGCAGCTCTGTTAAAAAAGTTCATCGCGCGCTTCTTCCATTGTATTTCGGGATATTGTAACTAAATTTTGCAACAAATTTACAGTGTTGGGCATTAAACCACCAACACTCTTACGTAAAGTGCGAACTGAAGAAAATATCGCATGATGACTATCATTTATTGATTCGTCGACGTTCGCAGCAATTGGGCCTCTGTTCAACAACGTGGAAAATTTTGCGGAAGGATTTAAGTGTGATGCCTTTCAAAATACAGCTGGTGCAAGAATTAAACGACATACTGCAACGTAAAATTTTTGGTGAACGGGCTCTTGGAAAGTTGGCGAAGATTCCTTTTTCAACCGAAAAATTGTGTTTAGCGACGAACCTCATTTTAGGCTAAATGGGTACGTAAATAAGCAGAATTGTCGATTTTGAATTGAATATCATACAGAAGCATTGCCAGAGCTCCCAATGCATCCAGAGGCGAGTTCGGTGAACATTTTATTTCACGTTCGGGACCGGTTAATTGGCCGCCCAGATCTTGCGATTTAACGACTTAAGAATATTTTTCGTGGGGCTTCAATTGACGCATTGGAAGAAAACATTTAAGCATTGATGTAGAGTGTGATTATTTTCGCCTTGTTTTGAATTCTATTTTCTAGTTACGTAGTTCCTCATTTATTCAAAAGTTTAGAGATACATAGTACCAATTTTTCGTATTCGAGCAATTTCATTGTAGAATCGAGTTACATAGTAGGGCCCCAGTATAATTTAGCTCAGGAAGACTGCGATTCTTTTACCTACTTTTTCACATTTCTTACAATTTGATCGGTATCTTAGACATAAGTTGAGTGATGCGTCCGGAGATTATTTGTAATAAAACGGTGGTTTGAGTAGCCTTACAAATATAAATCTAACGCACTCAAATCACATGTTATTGGTTACCAATTGACTTCACCAAAACGTGAAATTACAAGACTAGGAAACTTTCCAAGCAATGATAGAATAATTGGTCTTTTTCTGGTTCCAGAACCACATATTGTCTAAACACTGGCCAAAAAATTGTTTATTATTTGACCAATAGAACGATTCGAATTAATCTTTCCATTGGCATCTTTAAGAAAATTTTAACAAGAGTTAAGTTGAGAAAGCCCCAGAAGGAATGACCCTTAAAATTCCATTTAACAATCTTTAAAATCTGTTTCTAATTTTATTTTATTTTTTTATTTAAAGGTAATTTAAATACTTCAGAAAATAATTCAGTTTCTGTGGATTCTTCAAACATAAAAGCGTCTCAACCTTCAGAAAAACCAGAAGACAATAATCCGGCAGCAGACGCTTCAAAACCTATTTTGAATGTAGATCCTGTGAAAGAACCAAACGCACCAAAAACAACTATTTTAACCCCCGTAAATGATTCACATCCCCCTGTTGTTAAATCAGAGGAACTAAATAACAGTACTGCAGAATCGTTAACTAAAGAAACAAGTCATGAATCAACGAATCCAACTAAACCTAAAGTAATTACCAGAGAAGATGGGTCCAAGATCAGTGTGCTAAGCCGAGCTAAAGAAGCTCCATTGAATTCTGATATAAAAACAGAAGGTGAAACTCAGAATACAGTATCATCAGAACCAGCTCAAATCAATACACCACCAAACAATGTTGTAAACGTCCAACCAGCTGAGGAAGTGCCAGTTTTTCCTGCACCTGTACAACCATTAAATTCGAATCCTACGACTAACCTTTACGATGCAATTCCATCACAAGTCATGCAGGCAAAAGGATTAAATGCTCCATCAGCAAACCAACTATACAACTCTCAAGTTGCTGATTCTTCAGCTAATAACTTATTACCACAAGGTGTTGAGAATTCTCTAGAAAATAATGTGCAACCAAATCCTCCACAAGCACCACTGACTGATGCAAATTCTGGAAATACATTTAATACCCCAGCAGCTACCTCATTTCCTCCGGAATCAGTCATTTCTACCTCACAAGGAAACTATCCAAACTCTGTCAACACTTTACAAGCTGAAGCAACAACTGTCCTTCCTGACAATTCCTACGTACCTGCGAATCAACAGCCAACACCGTTCAACACTCCTTATTCTGGACAGCAGCCATATTCTAATCCGAATTCTGCAAGTGCTTTCCATTCAAATGCTCCTTCTTCAGATAGCGTGCCTTCTCTTGCGACACCAGCTGTGCAAGCTTATAATACTCTTAATGGGTTTTACTATCAAGGAGCATCTTTTGCAGGAACTCCAAAAACCAAGACAAATTCTGTAAATTCTCTTCTTGATTTACCAGCGACAGAAGGTCAAGAGGTGGTACCGCGAGAGCAGCCATTCGTCGCACTCCCAAATAGCGTTGAAGTTCAATCTGTAAATCAAGTAGTCGATGCAGGAAATGTTCCTTTGGAAACACAAGCTACATCGGGCTTACCAGCAAGCGTAGAAGAACAAAAAGCATCTCAACAGGAAGTATTGCCAATTTCCCAGAAGGATGAAGATTTAAAAGCACCAGTTTCAGTTAAGCAGGATACCCTTGAAGAGCAAACTCCACCAGCACCTACTCAACCTGAACAACCAACACTTAATCAGCAGATACCTACCCAAACAGATGCCGTTCCAGATCTCCAAGAAAACAACCAAGCTTCATACATATCACAACAAGTTGCTGAAGAAGTACAAACTATTGAGAATGTTAATCACCAAAGTGCCAATGACAATGACATCATCCCAAGCGAAATACCTCAAGAACCTTCAAAACTTGAGCTACCAACAAGTGCCGAACCCGAAATCGAGCCGAGTGCAATTACGAACGATCCCCAACCCGAAATCGAAGATGTCACAAAACCAGTTCCTACCACACCAGAAATCGAAGAACCTATTCCTGACCCTATTGATTTCTATGTTACCACAGAAAATCCCAAAGCACCAAATGTTCAACAACAACCACAAGTCGGTTTATTCCAGACCATCTTGGGAACGGTCAAAGGATTTTTGCCGTCTCAGGAAGTCGTCAAAGAATCCGGCTTTAGCGATGAACTTGACAGAGTACTTTTTCCCAAAAAGGAAGCAAGTATTCCAGAAAAGTTATCACAAGAAGAGCAATTCTGTGAAAAAGAAACCAACTGCCTAGGAGACGGTCTACTGCAAAGTCCGGATGTCCTTCCCGAGGAAACTAATTTCTTCGAAAATCTATCTCACAGAATTGTCGAATTATTCGATGTTCTTTGTTGTATGTTGATCTCAGCTATCGCCACTTTGCTTTTCATATTCGGTTACTACTGCCTCTCACAATGTCGCAAAGAGAGCCAACTGATTGCCAAGCTAAATGTTGTCGAGCGAAGTTTGCTTGCGTCTCATAAAGAAGCCTCCATTTTAAAACATGATCTCGGTGAGACATGCGACAAGTTGGCAAGCATTGAAAATAATTCCTTCGGATCGAATGATATGGTTATTGCGGTGAAAAAGGAATTGGAAATTTGTGAAGAAGCCAAGGCTAAGCTGGAAGAGCAAGTTGTTTCTTTAGAAAAGGTATTTCAAATGTGATGTGTGTTGGAAGAGTTATCATCATCAATCTCTCTTTTTGTTCACAGGAATTGGAAAATGCAGCTGAAGCAGGTTTGGAATTGAATAAGATTGTATCGGAGTTGCTAAATAATCAAAGTGGAGATGAATCCATCATTAGTAGTGTCGAAGAACTCCAAAGGCAACTTAATGAACAGCAACGTAAGTTTCTTCATCCTTATCAAGTTGTTTTTGCAAATTTTTAAAACCCGATATTTCAGATACAATCTTGGAAATAAATGCAGTCCTAGCTGATAAAAGCCGTGAAAATAGTGAACTTCAGTTAATGTTGGCCGAGCAGAATGCAAAATTCGTTGGAGAAATTGCATCACTTCAACAAGACAACGATGAGCTAGAAGGCGAAAAGAATATACTGAAGTCAAAACTCGATGAAATGAAGAACGAATTCGATTTGGACATAACCAAGGCCTTGGAAGGCAAGAATGCTGAAATCAAACGTCTACAAGCTGATATCGTGGCACTAAGAACTAAATGCGATGATGAGCACAGAAAGTGGCAAACCAGTTTAGCAAAAGTCGAGGTAGGTTATGCAAAGTTTTAGGTTCAAGGATGATTTTAATTCTTGTTTTTGTCAAGGCAATGGAAAATTGTTTGAAGAGCATCAAAAAAGATCCCAACATCAAAGTATCTCAAATATTGGATGTGGCCAATGTTCAGGCTGAACTTTTGGACATTCAACGCCAACGAACGACATTGAAGGAAAAACTTGAAATTGAAACTGTAAGTCTTTTCAAATTTTACACAAAAACTAAACTTAACGTTATCTTATGCCTGTAGGATGCTCGAAAATTGTTAGAAGTGCAGGTTAAATCCTTCAGTGGTGAGATTGAAAAATTAAAGCACGATTTTAATCAATCTGAAAAGGACAAGCTAGAAGCCCAAACTCGCCTTGAGGTTTTATCGAATTACTTCAAAGAAAAAGAAAATCAATTGCAAAAGTATGAATACAATACACACTTGTCATTTGAAACCTTATTAAATAATGAGTATCTTCTTAGGGAACTCAGTCTGAAGGAAACCATGTGGCTGCAGCAGCAGGGAGAAACAACAAGTACCGTTGATAGACTTACAAACATGCAGGATGAAATTCAGACTTTGAAGTAAAATTTAGCCTTTTCTTTTAAATACAAACAGTTCTTAGAAAACCAAAATGATTTTCAATTTCAGATCCCAAAATGATTCTTTACGGGCTGAAATTGAGGCACAACTTGCTGCCCACAAGGCACAGATTGGAACCCTTGAAAATCGGGCTCATGAAACTTGGTTGGCTGCCCGCCAGTCCGAAAGAAGATACGACGAAGCTCGCTCTGAAGCCACAGCTCTACGTCGAAAGTTGACTTCTATTGCCGGGGGCAATGTGCATAATATTGCCAAAGAAAACAATCGTAAGCTTAAAATTGACTTTGGATTTGATTTCCATTCGAATCAAACAATTTTGTATACTTTCAGTGGATTTAAATCTTGCACCATCCGATCCAAATAATGCACCATCACCTATCCACATGGATTCTCCTGCCTCTCCAATGCTGGGTCGAATTCCTCCTCCATTTATACCGCCACCATTTATGGGTCCACCTCCACCACACTTCATGGGAATGCCACCGTTTATGCCGCCAGGTGAAATGCGTCCACCACCAATGGGCCGTCTAATGTCACCACCACCTCCACCTGGAGCTCCTCATCTGCACAGATATTCCCCGATCGATGACGACGACGATGATGACGAAGATATACACGACAATGGACGGGGACATTGGAGAGATACATATTCGCCACCGCGTCACTCATATCGATACACGCCAGATAGATACATTTACAATCAGGAGCTAGAGTCCAACTACGATATAGAAACAGATTTCAGTCCACCGCCAAGTCCAAGAGACCGTGGCCATCGATCGAGATCTGGATCCAGGTCAGGTTACAGAGCATATTCGCCACCTCCGCAGACAACTTCCAGCCAGAGCAAAGACCGACCGAAAAAATCAACAAAAGGTAATTTTTCCCCAGTCCGCCAATTTTATTACTACCCCATTGAGTATGGTGAGCGTTTTCGCAACCTTAAGAGAACAATTCTCAGTTCCAGCACTCTCCACTTTTAGTATTAAAATGTTACCTGAAAAAAAGAAGGAATTTAATTCAACAAAAAAAGACTAATTTATTTTTATTTATTCTTGTAGGACAACTAAGCTCTGGATCGGAAAAATCATATGATTCGTGGAAAGGAAAAGTCAAGGCAATGGTTTAGGAAACAAATTAGGAATACAATTAAAATTATAGGAACTTAATAATTAAATTAAACAATCGTTGATTATTTTTTGTTAATATTATTATTTAGGTCAACCAAAAACGTTTTTTGTTTTTTTTTTTTGTTCGAATTAAGTAAAAAACAAAAACGCGATTGAAGACAACAAGAAGCTGAATCGCATTCCTAAGATGGTCCCAAAAGTTAAAATGAAAAAAAACAATGCATTTACCACTTTGTGTCCAAAATTTAAAACACATACTCATGCTGATAAATATAAACAAATGTTGGGAATCAAAAAAATTGAGTTTTCTTTGTGTTTTATTTCATTCTTAAGATAGGAATTCATTCGAAGTTCGTCATTTTTATGAGGCACTAAATATCGATGATTGACGAATGATATCGTGGTCATAAGCATGCAGGAGAAGGCCGATTTCGAGGTTCAAATGGGAAATGTCTTCCTTCAGTTTTTGTATAGCCTTTTTTATATGAACAACGGAACCTGTAAAAAAAAAGAATTTTAGTTACATTCAAGGAAGGTGTTAAGTGTAAATCTGACTTCCATCGGACATAAGTTGTCCCCGTTGTTCCATTTTTGACTTTTTATTCTCATTCTCCTGAACAACTGACATCAGATCGGTTGTTATTTTTTCAGAATTTTGACTTATTTGCTTGCTGGCGAATTGGACTCCAGATAGTTCGATGGACACGTCTTTGAATTGATTGATAAGAGCACTTAGTTCGTTGTTCAAATGTTTCTCTCTACTTTCGATTTTATCCAAATTAAATGTAAAATCGTTGTGGAGTTTCTTCAACTGTGTTTGGGTGTCATCAGAAATCTACACAAAGAAACCAAAACATTTTCACACATTTAAGTTTCAATAAGAAAATTTAAATATTTCTTTACTTCATCAATATTTTGTTTAAGACTTTCTATTTGATTGAGATGTGACCGCCAATCTCGAGAATCTGCTTTAACCACGATTTTCAGTTGGGGAAGAACTCGCTCAAGCTCCAATCGCCACATTTCATGTTCCGTAAAATTATTGTCTCCATTGTAATTTAAATCGTTGTTTGTCCTTTTTGGTTGATTCTGAGAACTAAACCAATTGAGGTCTTTCAAGGAACTTCCTCCATTATCACTGTCATCACTGAATGCTGAATTTTGCTCGTCTTCTAGTTTCTCGAGTATGATCTCGGCATTGTCATCGAGGAATTCTGGGGCCAATTCGATTTCTTGATTTATGTGATGATGTTTATAAAGAATCTGTTGGATATTTGAAATTTTGGTTAAACGAAAATTCATGATTAAAAAAAAAACTAGCCAGGAGTAGGCTTAAGTAAGTCTAAAATAAGGTGTCGTTAAATAACTTTGAGGCATCATACGACAGAGCAATTTGGCTCCACGATACTCCTTTGTGTCTTGTCTGACGAAAAAGTCAAATCACACTTGAGCGCTGCAATAAACGGTTTTCTAATAAGATCCTTCTAAAAAGCTCGCTATTTAGTAGCTTCATTCACACCAAAAATATTGAAAATTTTGCAACACACATTTTGCAAAACTTAAGTACTCTTGGGTCGTCGTGAAATGGTGGACAAAAGTTGATTTATAGAAACAACTTAGTGATGTAAGGAATCGAAATTGTGTGTGTCGCTATTGAAAGATTGATTGATATCCATTTAAGGGCAAGTATTGATACATGACTTCTGTCTTCGTCTCAACATGCCTACTGTAAAGGTTAATCGGTGGAAACAGTGTTACACACCTTAGTACGCACCGTAGAATATCACCTCTATCATAAAGAGTTCACTATGGTTGCTTTCCTTGACATCGAACGTGCCTTTAACAACGTGGACACATCTGCAATCACATCTGCACCAACATCTCTAAATGTAGAGAGTTCGCTTCGGGAGTTAATTTATTTAATGCTTACTAGCAGAATAATCAACTCAAAACTGGACAACCCTTTTGGTAGACGATTTGTTAGTAGAGGAACGCCGCAAGGTGGTTTTCTATCCCCTCTCCTCTGGAACTTAGTGGTGAAATAAACTAGTCTGGAGGCGGAGGGCTTCAGAGTTATAGCCTATGTGAATGACGTTCATATAGCAGTGTCAGGAAAGCATCTTAACACCTTAAAAGAACTCTTACAAAATGCCTTAGACAGACTAATACTTTGGACTGATCGGTGTGGACTGTGTTAACCCACACAAAACTGTTTTAGTCTTATTTTCGAGGAGATATAAAATTCCATTTGTCAACCCTCTCTATATTAAGAAATTCCAATTAAAATTCTCAGACGAGGCTAAATACCTCGGTCTTGTCTTAGATAAAAAACTAAATTGGAAACGCTACGTACAGGAAAGAGTCAAAAAAGCTACTGAAGCTCACTTTTCTTGCAAAAAAGTTATTGGTAATAAATGGGGTTTACAACCCAGAATCACGCATTGGCTACACACATCGGTAATTAGACCGATTTTAACGGTATAGAAAGGTATAAACAGGGATAAGCTAAATAAAGTCCAACGTTCAGCTTGCCTATGTATAAGCGGATCGCTTCGCACGACCCCGTCTGCTGCACTGGACACCTTACTCTACCTAACACCTCTTGACATTTTTAGCAAACAAATAGCTGCAAGCTCTGCTATTCGCCTCGAAGCTTCGTCGCAGTGGACTAACATCAACATTGGCCACTCCGTAATCCTTAGGTATTTAGAATCAATTCCAATGCACACAGACTACACCATCCCCCAACTACAATTCGACAGAAATTTCGAGATCTCTATGGGACATTCCTGGAAGATGGGTCAATCCATTTTTATACAGATTGTTCAAAAACAAAAGAAGGGGTTGGTGGAGGTGTGTACTCTGAACGACTGAAATTAAGTCTCTCATTTCGCCTTCCCAATCATTTTAGCGTGTTCCAGGCGATAAAAGAAGTCTTGTCCTGGCTTAAAAAAAACGTCTGATATCCGTACTTTCTCAGATGTCAGGCTGCTATCAAATCACTGGACTCTGTCTCTTCAAACTCAATAGCACAACAGTTTAATATTCACCTTTTCTGTGTGCCGGGCCATAGAGACATTCCAGGTAACTTTAAGGCAGATGAACTCGCCAGGAACGGTATAGCACAGCCCATCTTGTAAACTGTTGCTAATGCAAGACGCCTTGAGGAGGGCACGTATCAGGTCACAAAAAAAAACATCTGGCCAACACTGGATTTAAAACGTTCAAGGTCTTGCCATCTCTAAGCAGATCGCATATACATACGCTCGATAATAGGTGTCATAGCGACTAGGCGTATTCTCAAATGACTTTTGCAGAAGCTGTATGGACGTATGGTACATGCCCTGCTCTGGCTCGAAAACGCAAGAATTACGTAGGAGAATTCTTCTTTAACGATGTAAATCATATCAACATAATCAGCCTCTCACGTTTCGTAAGGGACTCAAACTAGTTCCATTGAGTTTAGGAGGAAGCCTCAAGATTCATGTGGTATCACAATGGGCCATTAAACTGGCCTAAGTGTATCCGTTTCCATCTTGGACAGCACCTTAAACCTACGGTTTTAAAACTAAAACTACGGTGGTCTTCCTGTCTCAATAATGAAAAAAATATGCATTTATTTCTCTTCCAAAATACTCGTAGTACAAAGACATTTCTTGCCCATCAGTTTAGCCGCCTTAAACTCAATTTCCGACGTATTGTGAAGCATAAAGATTATTTTATTTTAACCGGACATCAAGAATGGAATGATTTACCCAGTCCTGTTTTCCCTTCCATTTTGATACTCATGACTTTGAGGCCAATGTGCAACCGGTATCTATTTTAAATCATTAAACAAGTTAAGGACAAAAACAACATCTGTTCAAAATATTTAAAAAAACGAAACCTGTTATTGAAAACCTCTTTACCTTTGATTTTTATGATTCACCTACAGCTAAAAAGGTCAACTTTTTTAAATATTCTTAACATAATGAGTTCAAAATATTTAACACTGACAACCCTTTATATCATTACCTGAGACACTTTAACGGCTTGCGTTGCTAAGGAATCGAGTATGTACAAACAAATGGGTCCTGCTCCTTGCAACAACTTATTGGTTGGCACGTCAACAACAATGTCCTACGAATGCACAACAATCAAATTTAATTCAGAAAATGATAAAACAAATCTTCAACACTTACAATTTCTTGTAAAATTTTCAAAATCTTATTAATTATCTCATTTGGATCTTCGTGCTCCTGCGGTTGGTCGAGATTTTTACCCATTTTCCTTAAAAGCCACGCACAAACGGAAGTGAACATAAAAAACTGTTCTCCCGGATTAAACGATTTGACGAAGTAAAATTTCGTTAGCGGTTTCATTTTCATTTCTTTGAGTAAATGTTTTTCATAATTAAGAAGTTTTAATTTCTCAATTAAATCATCGGATTGAAATGATATTACCGCCGAGGTATTTGAATGTTCTTTTTCCAAAACCGCCAGGAAGTCACTTTCACTAGGCATTTTATATGTTTTTGAATGGAAAAGGAAGGAAATAAATGGGAGGGATGCGTTTTACTTACAAAAGAAAAGTAAACAACAAAAATACCGAACTGAATTATAGATCAGTCGCTGTCAAACTGTTTGTCATGTTCAATGGTTTTAGAAATAATGGAAATTGCTATGGGATACAGTAGAACAGATTCAAAGTATATGCTGCCCAATTTTGATAATGTGGTGAACTTTTTATTTATTTATGTAATCCCTTTAAAACTTCCTTTGAATAACATTTTTTAAACCATTATTTTCCATTTCATTGTTTTATAAGTTTTATTATTTAAAAAATTTGTTTTTACAATTACATTATTAAAAAAAATATTTTTTATGGAATTTATTTTTTAAATATTCGATCGTCCAATTTTTTTCTTCTTTTAATAAAATTGGCTGCATCCATCCATTCATGGGGCTTAAATAATATTGGCTTCATATGCTTCTAGAGTTGATGGTTTGCAGACATAAACCAAAGAATTCACATAACCCAATAAAAAGTAAGAGCATTAAGTCGCATAAACGGGGGCTCCGGACTGAACCGGACTACTTCTGAAAATAAGAAATTGTCTTCTCTCCGTATACGCCAATTTTGATTACTGACGGAGTCATTTAACCAGAAATGAGCTTCATTACTAAACACAATTCTTCCGATAAAGTGTTTTATGAACTTCGTGAACAGATATACACATTCAAAGTAAATTTACACAATTGGGAAGAGTTTTTCAGACGTAAAAAGAATATTGTAGTAAAAAGATATGACTTTTAGAGGTGACGTTTCCTTCCTTGATTTATAATGCAGAAAATTTAGACAAACAATCGTACATCATTGGCTATATATCCTCAGTAACTTCACCCTAAAAATTATTATTATAACTAGGGGCCTCTATTAAACATTTCTGACTATCGGCCTGTCATTAGATAATCCAATAGAGATCAACAATCCAACAACCACTCCATTATCCGGTGATCGCAGTTTGGATTTTTCGAGTGGATCAAAATTCTGTCATCAAATTTGACTTTTGTGTATGTTGTGGTAAATGTGCATTTTCCAGTCTTTTTGAAATAAAAATTTCATTTCGTTTAAATTGTCGTCGAGTGCCTAAATTCATTAACTCAAAGTTATCTTTCCTAGGCACAGAACAGCTTCAAAGCTGTCCACCGACATCCTACGAAAATGTGTGTAGTTTGTCCTCCCATAGTAGGTCCTTGAGTAGGTGCGCCTCCAAATCATAAAGTTCTCTTACTTCGAGAAATGAATTCACCCAAAACCAATAACTACCGACACTAAAGGTAAATCAACAACAAAGTAAACAACAGATTAACCGTTTCTAGTGTCAAATGGGACATTTGAAGTTGCTCATGGCAAGACATAATATGCTCAGTCAAAAAAAAAGCAATGGATTGCGGATGAGATTGCGGAAGAGAAGCTGGATTGGATTTTCCTCTTGTGGAGCTCAGGGTAATTGTCTTTAAGGTAAAATAATTTTGTACTCAATTTCAATAGTTGGAAGACGTTTTTAAAGCACACATCCTTAAATTTTAAGTAATAACATACTTTTTACTTGCTTAATTTCAAAAAACGACAGATTCAAAAGTGAAAACTGCTCTAATAGCAATACAATAGAAAACAATACATTTTAAACATGTAGTTCTACTCCTGAATACACTCTTCAAAAATACGAACCTAGAATGCATCCCTGTACTTTGAGGGTGCATGTGAATTTGTTTGCTTCTGCCATTGACATACTATACATGGACTGCTAGTAGCCAACTTCACGATGGTTCCACTTTTAACGGACAAAACACTAGCGCAAAGAGGGCTATGCGGAAAAATTGTGTAACATTTAATACTCACATCCACTGCTGTCGTTTTTGCTACTATAGTAGTATTTTACTATTTTTAGAGTCAACTGCTACTCTACCCACTGACGAAAACTACTCCCCAAAATAAAACGGAAAAGAAATTTGTATTTGGTTTACAATAAAAACCAAAATTTAAAATATAATGCCCCAATAATAGTGCAACAACAGAAAGAAAATTTAAAGATATAAGCCTCATAAAATATAAAAAAAGAAATTCACTCAAGGTAGAAACGGTAAATGTTCTGCTAAGGAACTCCTTAAAAACAATTTCACAGAAAAATGGGAGCCATCGAAAACTTTAATCGAGAATAACAAATCATTGTATAAGGCGCCAGTTATAGCTATCATTGGTGTTCATCATTAAATACAAACATTAGAATTTTTTTGACAGGTCGTTTATAGCTATCCTTAAACATTTCTGTCATTGAAAGAATTTCCCGATTGAAATCCACCTGCAAAATTTTACTGACAGAAATCTATCATTGGAATTGTGTGAAATTGGAACACAAATCAGTGGAACGTTTCGTTTCACCTTTGAACATAAAGTATCAGCTGTTCAGGAAAATGAATTTCCGTCCGTTGTAGAGAAAAATAAATGCGCAATTACACATTTTTCTCAAAAAATAAATTCTTTGTTTGATTTCCGATCGATGATTGTATAATTTTCATTTCTAATCAAAGGGAAACACCGTCTTGATCGATTTCAATGGTAGCTATAATTGACCCCTTAATGATTGTAACTGAAAATATGAAGCATCGAATTTACAATAATGACTTTAATTTATTCTTGAATATTCAAGCATGTATGATGATGTAAAATATAATTTCAACTGTCAATTTTTTATTTAATAAAAAAGTTATAAATTTAAATTATTTATTTCAACTATATTATTTTAAAATGTTGGTCTTTAAGCAGTGAAAGCAAAAATTTGGTACGACATTATATCCTTCTATTTGTCGGTTTAACCTTCGCAATAGGCCAATTAACTTCGAATTTGGACAATTTTATTTTCAGTTCTTAATTTTCATTGGCCAAGCATGTGTTTGTTGTTTTTTTTTTTGTTTTACTCCTCAATTTAAGAAAATGCTCCCCAAAATGATAGAAAAATACTACTATTGAAATTTTCAAAACGACAGCACTGACACAGCAAAAAAACATGGCATCGTTTGTCTTCAGCAAATTATACTAGATGTCAGTACTTTCTATGTCAGAAAAAGCTTATCTCAACTAAATACAAACAGATGTCGCTAAAAATTTCATAACTTTTTTTGCCACTGTGCCTGAAAGGGCTAGTGTAGCTAATTTGAAGTGGAACCATTTTTATTCAATTTTTGTATGGAAAATTCACACCACTAGCAGTCCATGTATAGTACGTCAATGGCTTCTGCTATTAATTTTATTTTCTTGAAGTTGGCAGCAATGATTTCAAAAAAGAAACCAAGCAACCCAAACAGTGGCTGTCAACCGATGAAAAAATAAAGAAAAAGGAAAATTAACAAAGCCCGCTTGCAAAAGGACATTAAACTTTAAACTTTGGTTTTTAATCGAATACAAAAATAAATAGTGCAATTCAATAGAAAGAAAATAATAATAATAATAATCTTACTGCTACTCGACTATGAACGAACTCATGGACATTAGTTCCATTAGCTTTGAAGATCTGCAGGAGGAATACCAAAAGTTGAAGGAAAAATGGTCCCAAATGGTCTCGCAAAGCGAACAGGACCGACAAAGAATTCATGAATTAAAAAGGAACCTTGACACGGCGACGGCTGCCGAAGCATATCTATCCCAGGAACTCGAGCAATTGTCGTCGGTGCAGACATCGCAGGATGATGCTCTGCTTCATAAACAACAAAACGAAATCGATGAACTCAAAAAGCGACAAGCTATCTTGTTGGCAGAGAACGAGGAACTCCATGAGGATGTTGCATCGCTGACTGCTGAGAATGAAAGACTCAAACAGGAAGTGAAGGAATTGAATGCCGCATCATGCCCCGTCGAGGTCTCATATCAAATACCCAAGGAATATGTGGAATTACGGGATAAGTTGGAAGCTGAAAATTTGGAACTGCTTGCGAAGTTGGACGAAACTCACGAAAGTGTTGTTAAATTTACCTTAGCCTTGGCTGAAAAAGAAGTAACTTTCTATATTCCTTTGTTTGCTCCTAACTCCCGTTCTTATGGATTTTTCTCTGAATTTGTTTTCTTTCCAGAAACACATTGAAATTTTTAAAGACCAAGTGCTTTGTCTGGAGGAGAATTTGCAATCGAAGCGTGAAGAAGTCGATGAGAAGTCTCATCTACTTGAGAGTGCTCAAGAACAGGTTGTCGAGATGAATGCCAAAATAGCACTTCTCACTTCATGCCCAAACAATGCTGGTAATTATTTCTTTTTGAATATTTAATTTTTTGTGCTTCGTTATTGTTAAAAAGAAAATTGAAATTTTTTAGAACAGAAAGGTAATTCCTTATTTGCTGAGGTCGATGATCAGCGACAAGCAATGAAACAACTGCTGGCAGCCCAAAAGAAAAGCTATCTCCAAATGAAGAAGATCTTCAATGAGAGTCAGCATGAAATTCGTCGTCTGAAGCGGGAGAATGTGGCAATGCATACGGAGTTGCAAACGTGCAGTACAATATTTTGCAGCGCCGACAAAGTCTATAAAGGTAATCAAAAGAAAAATTTAACACCTCGTATTTGCTATGATTCTCTTTTCAATTCTAAATTGTACCTAGTTATTGTTATTTTGTAATTTTCAATAATTAGAAGGTTGCTTTTGGTTTCTGTTATGTTTTATGTTTTTCTTGTTAACCTTTCTATTCATTCTATTCTACTCTGGTTTCAAAACCACAAATGAAATACTATCAAAATGAAATCAAAACTAATACAACATATTTGAAGAGGGATTTGAAGTTTGAACTTATAAAAGAAATGATTTATAAAAGTCGAAGAAAATATTCAAGGGAATGAAATCATAGGACACATATTTTATATTATGACATTTCGCTCATTTAGCGGGATTAAATTAATAGTGCTTACAAATACGAAGTTTTTTAAGAGTTTGTATTCCCAAGATTTGTTATAAATATATGAAAAATGAAATTTAACTATAATCATTTGTAAACTTTGCCATATTTTTAATGTGGAGGGCTCGAAAAGTAAAAGTTTTTTATTACAACATTAAGACCCATTTTTAAAACATGAATTACGAATACAAAAATAGGCGTTTTATAAAAAACTCTACATTCATTTTTCTACAAAATTCAGCAATTCATATGAGTTGTTACATTTAAGAGCTCCAAGACTTCACATATGCCTGAAAACGCATTTTTTTTTTGGGAATATTTTTTTCATTTTTCACCTAGGTCCTTCACACGTTAACGTTTCCGTGTTAACGAGCTCAGTGAGTTGTACAAATTACTACGAAATAAAGTAGTTCAAGATGTTAGACGCGCAAAAGTACAATTCTAATCTAAACGTCTAGATTTAAGATCCGATGGTCGTAAACTATGGAACAACCTCCGCCAGCAAGGAATAGGTAAACAAAGAAATAATTTTTCAGCTGCAATGAATATAAATGAGCTAAACAGTAAATTTGCTTCTACACCTTTAGTAACTCCAAGAGATCATGTATCTCTCAATACCATACCACCAACTTCTACAGACACTTTTGTACAGTTTCGATTGTGTGAACGCCTTAGACATAGTTGAAAGTTGCATAAGTATAAAGTCCAATGCCACTGGTGCTGATGATTTGAATCCAATTTTCAGTAAAGTTATTCTTCCATTGCTTCTACCCATCTTTACACATGAAATAAATACAATCCTTACCACTGGCATTTTTCCGCATCAATGGAAAAAAGCAAAAATAATTCCTATCCCCCAAAAAACTCGCTTCGTAATGAATTTAGACCGATTTCAATACTACCTTTTCTATCTAAAGTCTGTGAAAGGATAATGCAAAAACAATAAAGCTGCTTCATCAGTCGCAACAACCTTCTAGTCCATGTTCAACCGGGTTTTCGTTCACACCATAGTTGTATTACGGCACTAACTAAAATAATCGAAGACATAAGGACTGAACTCGATATTGACAAAGTAACTTTTTTTAGTCCTACTAGACTTTTCAAAAGCATTCACCATTGTGAATCACTCGATACTTCTGAATAAACTGCGTCACAAATTCAACATATCTTCAGAAGCTTTTAAATTGCTTTCTTCCTTTTTGAATGATAGAAAGCAAGCCGTTTTCTTTAATGATAATCTCCGATTTTCTTCCAATTCAACAAGGAGTTCCCCAAGGATCAATTTTATCCCCCCTTCTATTTTCATTATATGTGAATGAAATCGGTTTCATTATAAATGAAGTATCAAAATATTTTTATGCCGATGGCATTCAAATTTACAAAAACTGTCCCTTGGGTTTAATTGAAGACTGTGTTTTCAAACTGAATGAAGAACTAAAAAAGATATCTCACTGGGCGTCTTGCAATGGGTTGATTCTCAACACAAGCAAATGCAAATGCCTGGTTATATGAAGAAAAGAATTAGAGAATTTTAAACGAGAACCCATTAGAAAATCCAGTAAAAATCTAGGTGTAATCTTCAGTAGAACATTGACCTGGAATGATCACATCAACCAATTGATAGGTAAAACTTATGGAACGCTTAGAACATCACTCCATTTAAAACCAGACTAATGCTAGCAAGGACCCTAGTTATACCTGTTCTCACTCATGGATGCGAAATTTTTTACAACTGCGATTCCATCAGCAAAGATAAACTAAACATAGCCTTAAATAGTATCATTCGATACATCTTTGGGTTAAGAAGGTACGACCATGTTTCACATTTGCAAGAGATTCTACTTAATGTGCCTTTAAATGACTTCATGAAGCTTCGAACATTGATACTGTTTTTTTTTTAATCTTGAAAACACGTCAACAAGCTAGCTCTTTGAAAAAATCAGAATGTCAACATCGAACAGATCTACATCGGTAATTTTGCACGCTTTTCGTGTTTGACCTCAGAAAGACAATTTTTGAAAGTTACATGTCGCCTCTGGAACTCACTGATATAAGTGATATGCACATTTTCCAAAAAAGTATTAAAATCTTTTTTTCTAACCAAAGCAACTAACTTAACTTAGCTTATCATCTCTTCTTAAATCTAACTATCTTTTTCTTCTTTTTTTCTGCTTCTAATTTTATTATTTCTATTATTTCCTTGTTTTCAAGTCAAATAATATTTAATCGATAAATAATTGTTTTTCTTTTTTCTTTAATTTTATTTTATTTTATATTATTTTGAATTGTTATCTAAAGTGAAGTCATAGGCTCTCACAAATTTATAAAATATATGTTATCTTACTGTGTAAGCTTTATAAATAAGTAAACTGAAACTGAAACACTGAAAACTCTGATCCTAAGCCTTATACCATAAACACTTGGAAAAAAAAGTATTGTAGCTTTGAGTTAGTTACCCATTTGAGACAAGTCTCTTTTTCTTTGAAATAAGGCTACTTTATAAAAGAATAGTGGAATTTGTTGTTTTAAATTGTATCAAAAAAGTCTTATTAGTAATAAATTAGAGAGTAATTCGAAAGATAATTTTTATTTAACCAAAAAGCAAAGATTCTATTTCCGATAAGTAACCGACTTTACCTTGTTTCCGAAATTAGCAAAATTTGAATATCGCGGAAACAATAAGACAACGCGCCACCTGATCCGCGCTCTTCCTCTACTGCGCTGTTCTGTGGGTGTGGATTCGAAGACTTTCCGGGCCGGAGCATTGGTTTCCATGCGCTCTACGTGACCCAGCCATCTTAGTCGTTTGACTTTTACCCTTCTGGCTAAGTCTACGTCGCTGAACGGCCCGTACAGCTCGTCGTTCCATCTTCTCCCCTCCCCTTCGAAGCATACGGGACCGTAGATCACACGAAGAATTTTTCTCTCGAACCGACCCAAGGCGCTTTCATCCGCTTTTGTCATAGTCCATGCTTCTGCACTGTATAGCAGGACGGGGATGATAAGGGTGTTATGTATATAGCAACAATTTGGTCGGTGGTTACTCTTCAGACTAGCGAAATACAAAATTTGTCTTAACTTAACATACATTTTAGTTAATTAACCAGAAAGAATAGGCTGAACATTTTTTTAAATGTATCGCTACTAAAATGAAAATTAAAATATATATATAGATATTTGGTTAATTTCTCTGACACTAGCTAGATTTATTGCTGGGGTGCCAGCACGTAACTTGATACAACCGAGTTTAGTCGATACAATCGAGCATTGGCAGCACACATTTTGGTTCAATCGAGTGTCCTCGATTGTTTCGCCAGATGCGGCAGCACACAAACTTCAAACTAACGTTTGAAACAAAAGTTTTCACTCGAAAGAAAATAGTTATCGTCAGGAGTAATTTTTGTGTTAGAAATATGCCAAAACAAAATAATGTCAATAAATAAAAAACAGACAGAGATTTTAACCAATTTTATGAGTTCTCACGTTGGTTTAGGGAGGAAAAATATAAGTACCATCAACGCAGTTTAAATTTCCTATGTATAATATAATAATACTCCTTGCTGTCTCCAAACTTAGAGCTATCAAATTTATTGCATTGCGGACAATACTTATTTTCCAAGATAACCAACGTTCGGCGAAAGAACTTGGAAACTGTTGTCTGTGCCATACTCAGCAACACATTTGTTCCATCATTGGTTTGGTTACGCCCACTGGCTAGGAGATTTAATGTTGCACAAAGCTGTAGAACTGATGGAGCTTATGTTCTTTTTCTGTCTTCAGGAAGATCTAACGAGCTGAGTATCTTGTGAAAACATTCCTTATTGACTCTAAACTGTAAAATGTTTTACAAATGTTATACCTACATGATCTTTCTTTTATTTTTGAATATTTGCTCATTTTTACTCAATTCGAATGGGTTGCTATTATCTCTCAAATATCTTCTTTTGATTTAAGTACCGGACACTTCATCGCCTTCACTTTCACTCTCCGAATCAATGAAAAACATTTCGGAAAAGACTTAAAATTGAAAGTAGAATGAAATAATTTGAAAATGAACTCATTTGACATTTCATTTTATAGTTCACAATGACTTTTTTAAGTAAAAGTCACAATGGAACTCGTCTCAAATTACGTGCTGTCAAAAATAATTTGTTTCGAGTTGATCGACGATCGACAATCCTCGATTGTATCAAGTTACGTGCTGGCACCCCTGATTTATTGTTTATGGGTTTAGGCAATTTTTTTTGGCAGATTAAAAGCGGTTCATTAATGTTACAGGGAACAATATTATTCACAATTTTTGGCTCTCTTAGACAAGATGATGCCTGATTTTTGGCTGTTTTCCGAGTGGTGAGTTTGATTGATGTGAATTCAAAAATGAAAAGAAATAATTTTTTAGATCTCTTACACTTGAAACAAGATCATTGAAATTATTCATGAAATCAGAAAAACTTATGTTAGAGCAAGAATCACACTTCCAAAATAATCTATTTTCATTAATTTTAATAAAATCATCATCACTAACCGCGACAAAAGTTTGATGAAAAAAGCGACCAAAAAATAGTCATACTTTATATACATTATATCTATGATCACATTTAGAGCAAAATTTAGACATTTTAGAGAGAATTAATAGCGAGGTGTGACCTGTTTAGCACAATAGACACGACTTAGAACTCTGTGTAAATTTATTATTAAGTTTTAAGGAATTAGATCTCGGTTTGATAAAACAAAGTTCTAACGAATAATAAATTACTTTCGTAGCACCCGGTAGTAAGTTTTTACGTACATTTTTGACATTCTGTCCAGGAATAATATCACTTTTTTGTAAATTTTGATTTACCGGTAGACAATGTTGTCATTGATTTCAGTTTATTTAATAAATTGTCGATTTAAATTAATTTTAATTTTTATTTTTCTGTGAACCAATGTTGTTTATTAGAAATATTTTTTGTTTGTATATTTAATATTATTTTGTATTGTTTGCTTTTAAAATGTTTTGCTTATTTGGTTCTAATACATTTTCGAATTGCTCACTGTGATAATACCTATGGCATTATTGATTTACATGCATAGTATCTGCGGTTAGAATGTCCATGGACCTTAAGGTTACAGAAATTGAAATAGGATCTATGGACCTTATGCCTTCTTTGGAACGTTCATATGGACATAACGTTTGAAGTTATTTCTTGACAAATTGTGCATAGTTCTTATTTCTCTTGTGAAGGAAGTTTTATAGTTCCAAAGCTTAATATTAATACCTAATTTATTGCGAGCTGGACTTGTACGCGTCCAGAACTGTATTTTCTTACAATTTATTATTATTATCTTTAGACATAGATCTAAATCAGGGTCCTTATATTCGAGTTCTTTAAGAAATGAGTAAGAACTCAATCGAGTTCCAATTTTTCAATAAACCGAGTTTTAGAGACTAGAACTTTGTCAAGGAATTCGCCGTATGTTTTTTTAACTATAAATTAATAAGTTATTGTAAAAATATGTATTTTAGAAAAACTGTCTACTATCTACTTTAAACGTTTCTCAGCGCAAATTGTTAGAAATTGCAAGTTCTTTATAAAACTTTTTTAAAAAGTTTTTCTGTTGTTGGAAGGTGGTTCGTAAATGAAAGTGTACAATGCGCAATTATGCGCGTTAGCCGATAATAAAATTTGGAAGCATCAGTTTTTTGCTTAACTCATTCTTATCTTTTAAATGCCTTATTATATTTTTAACCGTATTTAAATTTTTGATGAAAAAACGCACCAAGCACTCGCAAAAAAATAAAATATTGCGAAAAATCCAAAATTTTTGTGCTGAAATCAAGATAATCGGCGTTATCATAGGCAGAAGATTGGTATTACGAAGAAACTATAAAATTTTCAGTCGTAACTAAAACGTTAACATCAAATTTAAGATAAGAGATGTTACTTTTCACGAACTCAAACATTTTGAGACAAATATTTTCCGTGTACCGTTCAACGATGGTGATCATGAGTTTTGCTCACTAGAATATCAGAAAAAACTCGTCTGAGATCGAGACAAACTCATTCGTAACAGTCTACAAAATTATTGAAAACATGTGGCGTGATGATTAGTGCGTAGGACTGTTATGCTAGGGATCTTGGGTTCAATCTCTGCCTCTTGCGAGGAATTGCCAAATCCTCCAGAAGTAATTGTTGTCATGAAAAGTATTTTCTCAAATTTGCAGTTTAATTTCGACATAAAACTGTAGGTCCCCTCCTTTGACTTATACGCAGGAACGGTTGAGAGTTGTAAGGGAATAGACAATCTAATTCATTAGTTTTTTTTATTTTTGAAACAAAATTGTTAGGAGCGAGTTTATCAAGCATTTTGGACTTAATCCTTCAATCATAGTCTTAAGATTCCGTAAGAGAAGATATCTAATTTCAATGTTCCTTTCGTTTTAGAATTATTTTTGATTTCAATGGTTTGAGTGTTGGGGATCAGGAGAAATACTTCGAACTATTTTTAAATAGAAAGCATCGCTATGCTATTGCGGGTAAGCCGTTTATAATAATTTCTGTGTGATTTGTACAAAGGGCTAATGTTTTGGTGTTTTCTTTTCTAATATTGCTCTTAGAAACTTTCTCTTCTTGGTCGTGCTATTCTCAAATTCAAATTCATACATAATTGTTTTCTTTTAATTCCTTGCCAATAGATTTTTAAAATTAAATTTAAACAAAATTAAAAACAAAACTAAGAGCAATGATTTTTTTTTCTTTATTTTTCTTTTTCAAATTCTAGAAAAACTCAACGAAAGAATTCTGCAGCTATTAAAGCAAAACGAAGATCTGGAAAAGAAGCTAATGTTCACTCAACAGGAATTGCTGTCGTTGGCAAACGATAAGGGAGTCGTATGGCTCGACTCAATGTTATTATTCTGCAAGTATGCAATTTCAAAAATATTCTATTTAGCTCACCATCTAAGAGCAACTGCAATACACATTTCATTTGCCAAATTTTTAATGTAAATTAACCAAAAAATACATCGTAGAGTTCGTGCTTAGTCCTAAGTTAAAAACAAAAGTAAATTATTCGTATTCGTCCTATTTATTGCGTGTTACTAACATTTAGAATATAGACAAACAAAAACCTAAGCGTATTAACCCATTTAGATTCTAAGTAAAGATAAAACAAAACTAAAAACTAGTGTGTGTTCAAAAATACAAAAAATAAATATACAAAAATATTTAATTTTAAGACAAGAAACGGAAGATATGAAGCAGGAAATCCACAGTGTTCGAATTCAGAAGGGAATTCTTGAGGAAAAACTACGAAACTCGCAACAGGAATTGGCTAAGTACACAAATCAATCATTACTGAAATTCGGAAACGTTTTTTGCAATAAATATAATTTAATCACAGGTGGAGATTTGAAGCGCTTAAATTACGATGCATTTTAATTGATCGTGAGAGCTTGCTCACAGACAACAAGATCGAATTCAAAGTCTTCACGAATAGAGATGTTTCATTTAGTGAAAGTGAGCTAAATAATGCCAAGCCTCAAATAGCTTTCGCAAATTTACTTTTGGAGGACAAAAAGTCAAGTGAAGTAATCGATCTCCTCGACACAAGCTTCCCACAAAAGACTGAAGAGTCTGTGGTTGTTCTAGGAGACGTTAAGCCAAAGGAAGATAGTAAAAGTGATGACGTATCAAGAATTGATTCAGAACCAATAGTTGAAGAAAATCAAGCACAAGAAATGGCCAAAGCAAAAGGTTCAAGTATTGAAATTTTTGAAGACGAAAAAGATTTTAAAATAAAAACCGAACTCGGGATGACCCCTCAAAAGCAATCAAATAGTGAAATAATAAACTCACTAGAATCTCAACTAGATTCAAATAACCCAAGTATTAAAACCGAATCACAAGACTTAGATAATAAAGAAAATGTATTTCTTAAAGTTAAGATTGAAGAAACTACGCCAAAAAATAATAATTGTGCCAAAATCGCACTTAAAAATTCAAATGTAAATAGCACAATACACAATACTCCAGAAAATGCTGTAAACAGCCCCAAATCAAGACCATCGATTTTGGTCACCAAAAAGGATATATTCGCCGATGAAGGCAATCTCAAGACTGTGCATTTTTCAAATTCAGTCAATGCTAAATCCGAAAATTCATCATCAGAGTCGAAGGGCGCTTCTATAAAACCAAAGCGAAACAAATCAAGTCTCGTAGTTCGTAGGATTTTAGTAAGTTCAAAAACAAAGAGCGTTCCCTCGGCTCCTACTCTGCGACATTAATCAAGACATATTATTATTGTAAATTTTAAAATTCTGATATACATTAAATACATCTCCAAGATTTCCAAATTAACAATTTATGTTTTATAATAATGTGCATTTTTAAATGTCCTTTCCTTTTTATGTATTTCAAAAAGCACAATTTGGTGCATTTTTAAATTTTTAAATACAAAATTATTATAATAAATAAATAAATGAATAAATAAGCAACAATAACAAAAAGAAGACTATAAAGCTTGTATTCAAACTTAAAAAAAAGTTGTTTTGTTGTTATTTGGTTGATTTTTTCTTACAGCTATAACTTTCTTCATTTGTGGATTTGAAATAATTTTAGTCCTTTTTGTCAGCAGTACAAAATTGAAAGAATACATTTTCAGTTCTTTTTTAATTTAATTTTCTACATTTTTGTCAAAACGGTGTGGGGGTAAGTATCGTATAACACATCTGGTCTGAATTTCGCAATTTGTTTTTGAAGTTTTTTATAAATTATTTTGCAAACCGGACTACTGCGGATCGTTTTTTTGGCAAGTTCTCACTGTACTATATATGGAATACCAAAAAAACACGGCTAAAGTTTTTCCGTTTTGCATGAATTTTTATACAGAACATTTTTTGAGCACATTTAGTACATATTTGAGAGTATACATTGAGGACATTCGGGAATATCACGAATTCCATCGTAGTCGGAAAAATCGTATCACGAAATCAGTTCGTAATTGGAAATTGTATCAGATCTTCAACTACGAACGTGTTCGTCAAGTTTTTTTAGGATTCGTAAACGTTTTCGATTAAGATCGAATTCGTAATAGGGCTGATTAAAATAAAGATAGGGAAACTTTTTTCTAAAACAAAAGCTTCGCAGAATGGTACCAAATGGAGAAGCCGAAAACCTCGTCTTCTTGATACCCTTTTTCTTCTGATGATTTAAAAAAGTTCAGTTTTGCGAGGAAAAAAAAATGTATCGGTTTGTATTTCTTTTAAAACAAAGGGAGCTTACATTAAAGCTTGTTTTATCTAATAAACTAGTCTGTTATTAAAATTGCTAAACATAAAGGCTGCGTTCAATCTCAGACAGTGAAATGAGAGGCAATAGGAAGATTAATAAGGAAGGGAGTTATGATAGGATAGGAGCGCAGCATATTCAATGACCAGCCCATAAGGCCGGCCGCCAAAACTCAATCTCACTGTAATACATATTTTTCATTTCTTATTTGTTCCTATTATACTATAACTAAAAGTATAACTCACCCTCAGCTATAATTTGAAACTCTTTTCCTCTTTATTGATTTATCTGTCGTTAAAAAACTTATAAAAAAAAACCTTTAAGAGAGAAAAATTTAATTTAAATTCTTAACGCGTTAGACGGACAACGAACATATTTCCTTTTTATTTCTTACGTTTTTTTTTATTTCACTTCTTTTGTTTTGTGCCACTTTTAAATTTAAATAGATGCTTTCGTCACCCACTCTGAACTACAAGTGACTTCTAGTCAAGTTCCTTTAGCGGTTACGATCTTCAATTACCGCATAGTTTATTATTTCCCGCAATGTTCTGCATCGTCTGGACCCTTGCTTTAAAGCTTAATTTTCACTCCTATCTAATCCTTTCTTATTTTCCCTACCTTTCCCAATTCGCATAAAGTTTTAATTAAATATTTAATTCTGTGGGTATTGTTGTTCCTTTCATACCTATAAACATATATCCGTCGCCTCTTCAATTAATTCGTCCTACTTTTATACCATCTTCTTTATCCCTATTCTTTACTTCTGCCTCTTTTTCACGACATATGTCTATTTCGTCCCTAATTGTCATGTCAGATTGTCAGTGATTAGAATTAGGATAGGACATAGAAGTTGCGTGCGCCGGAAAATAAACAAACATACAAAAAAAATCAAAGCAAAAACACAAAATTAAATAAAAAATAATAAAATAACTAATTGCACTGGATGCAAACCAGAGTCCCTAGGTAAGTAATTCCTCCTGCCTATTCTGACCAGAACTATCGACCTGGGTCTTACCCAGTCTATGTCCCTGGTCAGTATTGTAGGTATTCTCTATAATTTTTCCTAATATTTTTGAATTTTCCTTGGTGACTCACCTAGGACAACTCTGGCATATCGGTGGCCACAACAACAGATAGGGTATCCGGATACCTTTTTGTTAGTGTTTTACGTGTAAAATAACAGCTGAGATTTCAAAAGAGGTATCCAAAAATTTCTGGGATATGTATGTATCTGACAGAACAGCTGATTCAATACATGGTTGAAAAGAAACTTGACTTTAGCTTTTTGTATTTGTTGTTAAACAAAAAGATACAAAATGTAAGTTGAAGTTGTATTTGAGGATTTTCTGTACATAAAAGACGATGAAGAAGCTATTTGCCTCCGAATTTTAGAAGGTAATTATGATCTATTTTTTTAAACTTCTAAATTGACTTATTTTGTTTTCGTTTTGTAGATGACCAATTTTCTAAATTATTTATAGAATTCCAATTGAGCTTAGAAGAAATTTAACATAGATTACAGATTAAGGTTACATCTTATTTATTAAATTGTTCGTACCCATCAATTCATCATCGTCCGACGAATCAGTTAAATTATCCATTAAATGTTTTATCTTACAACAATTTTGACTTCGAAGTTGAAAATGTTTTTCAGCTTTTTGTTAACAGCTGAAAGTTGTTTTTATTTTTTGACATCCAACTCGTTTAACAAGGTATCTAAAAATCCACCTATCCAAGATACCCTATCCAACACGAGATTGAACGCAGCCAAAGCCTGCATATGGGGAAACCTAAATCAGTCAGCTGTGAAAGGGTGATGCGTAGTACATCGGCCTTGTAAGTTACTTGGTCAAAGTTCAAATCTCAGTAATGGTAGAGAAGTTAAAATTAATATGTAAGAAACAAAGACTTAGTACCACAAATAAATCAATCTGATGATAGGTTGGCACCCGTAGAACATATATTTGTAATTCTATGTATTTGGTAGCACAAATTAAGTTCTAAACATGAGGCAGGTAATTTATTCACACGTTAATTAAACAAATGAAATAGTTTGTCTATTGTCTTGAGCGCAAGTGCCAAAAAATACCATTGTGTGAGAAACGCAATCAAAGTTTGCAAACTTTAGGCTTAAATTACGATGCACCGTAAAATTTAAACTAAACGAGGATCCCAAACTCACTGAAACGACCATTATACACGAGTATAAACTAAAAATAAGCGATAGATAGGTAACAACTAGCTTTGAATGTCGCTAAGATCTGCTTCGAACTCTTCCACGGCGAACGCTGATATCAGCAACCCTATATTTAATATAAAACGTCTACAATGAAATTAGGGATTTCCTTCAGGCAAAGGTACTCCCACTATGGTGGTTGTTATATATTTGTGTTGGGTAATTATCGGTGGTAAAGCAAAAATATAGTACCGACTCAAAACTTTAGAGCAAGAACTTTAATTTGAATGAATAAAATACTTTAGAAAAGTTCGAGAGGGGTCAAGTTCTCATAAACCTGTAGGTAGGTCCCTTCGATCCCTGACAACATTACTCGCACTCAGGAATAGTTGAGAGCTGTAAGTCACTGGGCCCCAGTTCTCAACGGACTGTTGCGTCACCTAATGTATTTATTTATAAATCCGTTCTTAATAAAATATTTTTTCGTAGAATTTCGGACTTTACGTGGAAAATTAACTCAGATCCTTGCTGTAATCATTGTTTTATCCATGTTTACTTGCTTTTTAAAGAGCAAAATGGGAACACAAGTAGCATGTAAGAACTGTCAATGATTTTTTTAAAATTTAAATTTTATATCCTTTGAATTTTGTGTCTATTTTATTCCTTTCATATTTTTGAATTTATTATAATTGTAAACTACATAAATATTATGGGTTTGTGACTAAAATAGTTTTTCTATCGATAAATTTCGTCTGCACTTTTTAATATTAGTTTCCAAATTTGAATGTTTTAACTTTTTTTCCGTTTCTGTTTTTTTTTTTGAAATTCTGCAAAAAGGTAAGGCTTTAAATTGTATTTACAAAGGCTTATTTTTAAAACTTTGCCCTGGTTTTCCATGTAGACACTTTAAAATTATGATGACACTAAATCATATTCGTTCGAAATTCGGAGGTGATTTCTTTGTTCCCTCATTTTGTACAAATATCGAGGATATCCCTCGCAAAGCCCAGAAAACTAGTAGAAAACTCTGCCGAAAAAATAGTGGCAGTAGTGGTTCTTCGGTGGAAATAAAGACTTCCCGCCGTTGCAATAACCCAAGAAACAAAAAAAGTCCAACTATTAGAAATTCTCTAAAGGACAAAAACATTAGGGAATGTGTTTTTGTAAATAATTCAAGAGCGCACAACCGATCGTTGAGGAGTTCAAGAACTTCAAATCACTACGAGGAACAAGAAGAACAAATTGAAACTGCAAGAAACTCAAGCGAATGTTCCATAGAAACTCTCAAAGCTGTTTCCCTTAATTTTGAATTCGACCAACATGGGGATTATTTAGCAAAAAATCCATCACGGAACAGTGTCCACGATGAATCTAAATACAGCGAAGCATCTAATATAGCGCTAGAGAGAAAGTATACTGAGATATTTCAAAAATCTTCATTGCCATCGGCGCCAATTTATAAGAAACAACGCGACAACACCAAGAAAACATCGGAAACTCCTCCCCATACCAATAATATAAAAAACGATGACTTGAAACTAATTTTAAAAACTCTCAAACGTGTCTTCAAGCCAAGTCCAGTTGTTTCAAGGGAATCAGGTGAAACTGCGAAACTATATGAAACCATAAAAACCCTACAAAGCGAGCAGGAAAAATTTCGAAGTCTCATCAATTCCCAAGAACTTCAGCTGAATACTTTCCAATCGAAGTATGTTAAAGCCGAAAATGTTATCAAATCTCAGAAATATGAAATCCAAAAACTAATCCATACCAACACACAGCTCGAGAGTGAACTTCATTCCAATATTGACGCCCTCAAGGCTCAATTGGAAGAAAAAACTAACGAACTAGCCAATTTGCCTCAAACAATCAAGAATGTAAAAATAAAAGCTGAAAAATTAAGTAAGCAAAATTGTGAACTTATAAAGAGGCTGCAGGAAGTCAAATACGAATTATCCCTGACCCGAGCTAAGTTGGTTGAAGCTGATCAGAAACGAGGAACAACGTTGCATAAGTTAAAGGCAAGCGAAAAGGATCTCAAGATCTTCCGAAATCAGAACACCATCCTAAAGACAGAGAAACGCACTCTCATAGAAGAGCTCAAGAGGCTGAAAACTCACACCGAACAACTAACGGAGAGAAGTGTCCATAAATCATGTCTCTCCAGAAGGAACGCGGAGAGTTTCAACAACGCCTTCTGCAGAAGAAAACACTTGACCTTGAACTTTAACCCACACGAAGTTGAAACTCCACGGGGGATGTGATCGAGGAAAGTGACAAACTCGTGCACTACTTCGAGGTGACCAGAAGCACATCCTATTGGTTATAATTCAATCAAGATTTCTGGAAGCTATTTTAAGCAAACGAAAGTCCTTATATCTTGGAAACAAGATGTTATTCAGATTTAAAAAATAATAATAGAAAATTTCTATTATACTAAAAACTATGTAACTACAATTTCATATTAAGCAGAAAGATAAAAGATAACAAAGTATTTAAAACAATAATATTTCGAATAGACGAATGTATAATTAACACATCCGAGTTTTGAGGAAGCTCATTCAATCGATGACAGGAACTTCATCCACTCCACAACAACAGCAAACCCAATAAACTCTTCGATCACTACTTATTTTTGGAGTATACTTAACTCACACCCAAAGTGAAGGTTGATTTTATTTTTGAATTTCTTACAAAATGTTGTTTTATTTAAAATGTCGAAACATTCAACACTGAAAAAGTTCATGGTTCAATATTTCGAAAAAAAACACACATTTTGTAAGTTCTTTCAAAAATTGTTACATCACTCAACTGAATATTCAAAAATGTAAACATTCCTTAGCGCCCACTTCCTTACACAATAAATTTATACAAAATTCCTTTTGCAGAAAAATAAAAAGAAATCACTAAATAAATTATTCTTCTAAGAAAATGATTTTATAAGACCGAAATCTTGATGCTTCCGCACGCCTTCGAATCGAACTCTGCTTCTGTTGTAATGACGAGGAAAGGTGGAACCAATCACTGCAAATTCTATAATTAGATTTGTGGCGCTTTTGGAGAGAGAAGAGTATTTATTATTGGGGAGCAAATGGTTTGTTTGGAAAAAATCATGCTGGGAACAATTTAATCAGTCAATGGGGTTGAACAATTTTAACAGTGACGATTGAGAGTCGGCTGACGTAATTTTGTTTATTACTTGAGTGCTCCAGAATTAAGGAGAATAGCTGTCCACATTCTAGGTCAAGAAGTCTTGCAAACAGAAACAAAGTGTCAGAAAATCCCAACAGATGGTTTTCAAAATGGGAACTGAGAAGAGTTTTTACAGGTGATAAGTGCTTTAACTTTTCAACACCCTTCAATTAGTTAATATTTAATGCTTTCCAATTTTAGCGACTCCAGTTCAATTTTTAAGAAGAGAAAATACCAGATGCATAGTTACTCATGAACACCACTGTCAGTTGGCAGTCAATAGCATCACATCACAACTTTAGACTTTCAGACTTTTGGCGCTGCTTAGGCTACTGACCGAATTTCTTTTTAAATTAATTTTAAAACAAAACAATCTCAATCCGTTTGAATGGAATCTCCGAGTTTCCTTTAGAGCAGTGCAAATCGGGTCGAGAACGCGAGAAGCGAAGCGATGTTGCGCCTGCTGACACTAATTTTTGAGTGTGTCTTCAGTTTGTCGGTGGTGTTGCAATCGGTTGTAATATTGGCTGAATCTTTGACGACGACCACAACGACGCACCATGTCACCATGGACTATGAAGTTATGATGACAAATTCCTGTTGGAGTTCCACCAACGAGTGCCTAATTGCAGCGAATTTAAATTTCAATTCGGGCAACATTTTACCCATTACAATAAACTGCTCTGTGGCAGAGAATCCGCTTGACGTAGTAGAATCTATAAATTCAGTTGTAAAGCGTCGTTACGAGAATATAAGTTCCGTCACGCTGGATGGCTGTGGGACGGCCTTGAATGTAAATACATTTGGATTTGAATATATTCCTAATTGCGAGAAGATAACATCGTTGAACTTGAAGAATTTTCATTTTGATGAGATCTATGAGATCATTTGCGGTTCAGGGATTGTGCTTGAAGATGTTTGTTTTGAGCATAACGAGTTTGCCAGTTTAAGTGCTGCGAGTGTGTCTAATTTGAGAAATTTAAGGACAATAAAATTCAGAAGCAACAATCTGAGACACATAAATGTGAATGCTTTTGATAAGCTTCAGGAGCTAAGAGAAATTAGTCTGATGGAGGAAGTGAATTTGAGAATACGTTATGCCAACTTATTTGAAAATCTCGTTCGGTTGGAGAATTTGCAAATAAGCTGCGTCGATACGGTGACGAGTGAGATGTTGTTGCATCTTCCAGGGAACTTGGAAGATTTGATTATAAATAAAGCATCATTAGACAACAAAACCATCGAGGTAATAGCTCCTCCGACTCTGAAGAATATAACTCTTACTCATTGTGATTTCACGTCTATCACCATAAGAGGGCAGGAAATTTTGACGCAATTGAATTTAAGTTCCAATTCAATAAGCCAATTGGTTTTGGATGATTGCACACACCTCAAAACTCTCGATCTAAGTTCAAACAATCTGACTCAACTTCCGGAGCTTCAATTCAAAAATCTCCACCACCTGGATCATGTCTATTTGCAAAGGAACAAATTAAAACGATTTACGATGTTGTTGTTTTCGAATTCGCTTAGTCACATGCAGACAATTGATTTGCGTAGTAATGATCTCAAATATATTGAAGACGTAAATGAGCTTCTTGTTCTCAATGTGCATTTGCACATAATTATCGATGGAAACCCATGGAATTGTTTGTGGCTGGTCAACGTTTCTTTTGACTTTCCGGAACAGTATCGAGTTTTTCGTTATGAGAAGTTTATTTCGAAGATCAATGTAAATGGTCTCGAATGCATGACATATCCACCCGAAGTCGGTTCGTTGGATGAAGTGAAAATTGAGCGAAAGAATTCTACAGCGAAACTGACAATAGTTTATGGAGGGCCGAGGGAAGCAAAGAGAAACCAAAAAGCGGAAGCCCTAGTTATTGTGTTTATGCTTCCGGTGGGAATAGCTTTTTTGTTTGTTCTGCTGTATCTTTGGATAAATTGTCAAAAACTTTTCCATCTCTCATTTTATCGGGGTCTGCCGTTGGGTCGAAGTTCAGCTGAGCGATTCGATATAGTGCGCCAAATGCCGCTTAGATGTGATTCTGGGAATGTCCAGAATCAAGGATACGAAATTCCTGCCGCAGGATGCAAGTGCACCGGTCATGCTAATAAGATATGCTGTAAATTTAATGTAGCCTACGAGGACACTACACCACATCAGAATGCAGCTAAGGTCTATGAAGAAATTATCGAGTACAATTCGAGCACTGGCAATTGTTATTATGACCATTTGAATAGGGAGTAATAAATTAAGCGATATGTGAATTGTTTTCTAAATCACAAATGTTATTAAAAAATAATAAAAAATGTACAATAACTCGATTTAATTATATTTTACTAATTTTGTGTTGTTATTTAATTTAATTTTTTATTTATCGTTCATCAATTAAAATAAAAAAAAATAAGTTACATCCATTGAGGTTTTCCATGGGTAAAACAATTCAATTATTTCTTGATCCCGATCTGTCAAAACATAAATTCTCAATGTTTTGAATTCCATGGGGCAAAACAACAACCATCGAATCTTCTCATGCAGCTTACCGAAAACATCCTATTTACGCGATTTATTTAGCTAACAGAAACTTAAAAGATTTGTCTTTATAAAACAGAGTTATGCAGAGATCATCATCGTGACATGATTTTTCACTTATCAAGTCAAAAATGCATTTACAATCAGAAATTCATATTTGGTGTTGAAACTCCATTATGGTGGGTGTTATTTTGACATGTGGTTTTCAATCTTAAAATGCTTATTTTCGAGTTGGCCTTTTTAAAAACTGTAACTTTATTTATGATCAATTGCTATTTCATAATGGCTGGTCTCAAGTTGAATAGGGTATCCGGGATAGGTGGATTTTAAGGTACCTTATCGAACGCGTTGGATAGCTAAACTGAGACAGCTGTCAAAAATTAAAAACAATTTTCAGCTATTCCCAAAAACCAGGCAAACATTTAGATTTCGAGGTCCAAAATTATTGGAGAATAAAGTTGTCAATTGATAAATTTAATAATTCACTAAATGTTTGACAAAAACAAACCCATTTTAAATCAATTTTGTAGCCCTTCAAATTCAACCATATGTTATATCAGCTGTTTCGTCAAATACCTACATGTACCAGACATTTTGTGATGCCTTTGCGTCAGATGTTCTCTGAACGTAACCATCGAATAGACTTACTATTGGGCAGGTTCAGGCGACGTAAGGGACTTGAAAGTAAGGCAAGTTTCTGGTGTCTGATTAGCTAGCTGCCAAAAAATTGCCTTCCAATTGAGGAAACTTTAATGGAAAGTTGACTGGAATGTTAGTCAAGAAAAATCTCCCTTACTATTAAGTCAAGTCAGCATATGTCAAATGACAGTAAACCATGTTCTCTCATTCAACTGAAAGTTGAACTTTATTTCTCTATGATTTTTTTATTTTCTAACCAATTTTTTCAAATTGAAAAAGAAATAAGTAATATATTCTTACAATAAAAAACACAAATGTTGATTGACATGTACTTTGCTTGAGCAGTGTTTTGAAGACAATACTGTTTTTTTTTTTGTAGTTTTCGTACGATAAACTATAGGTAGAAGTTAGTGAAGTAAAGTTCTGAGTTTGAAATTTATGACATTTGAAAAAGTAACTAGCTGCCTAGTTTAAAATGTGCGTTCAAAGAATCAGCTTCGGCTTCGCCTGACGTTTACGAGTTCAACCATAGGAATTCAATGCATGCTATCACAATGAAGCTTCGACCTCACGTTTCGTTTGACAATCGTAAGGAAAAGAACGTAATGTAACCTAATGTGACTCCAAACGGAAGCTCTAGTTCATGGCTGAAACACATACATGCTTCAGCTTCGTCTGCGTTACGTTAGGCTTGCTTCGAGGTTGCTTTGAATGACATTTCTATTATTTAATCCCTCCAAAGAGCAAATATATTGTTTGTTGACATTTTTTTACTGCTGATGAGCTGTCAGACAAAGCAAATGTTCAGAAAATTGAACTAGAGCTTCCGTTTGGAGTCACATTACGTTACATTACATTCTTTTTCTTACGATTGTCAAACAAAACGTGAGGTCGAAGCTACATTGTGATAGCATGCATTGAATTCCTATGGCTGAACTCGTAAACGTCAGGCGAAGCCGAAGCTGAAGCGTGTATGTGATTCAGCCATCAATTATCTGAACATTTGCTTTGTCTGACAGCTCATCAGCTGTAAAAAAATGTCAACAAACAATATATTTGCTCTTTGGAGGGATGAAATAATAGAAATGTCATTCAAAGCAACCTCGAAGCAGGCCTAACGTAACGCAGACGAAGCCGAAGCTGAAGCGTGTATGTGTTTCAGCCATAAGTTCCTTATGTTTTCTGAACCTGCCCATTGGTATTTTCCATGGTTAAAATGAATCAATTTGTTATGGATCTAGACCTGTCGAAACAAAAGTGTCCCCTGTTTTTACATTCCATTGGGCGAAATAAATTGATTTATTTTTGATTCACCGCTCTACGTAGCCATACTAATTCAATGTTTAAAAAAATCTTTTGCTGGGATCTTGACAGCTTTAATGCACTCGTTAACAGGTGCACGAAGTTCCACTAATAAAATTTAAAAAAAAAACTGTAGCGTGACCTACAAGATCGTGTGATTTAACACCGCTGGACTAGTTTTTGTAGGGCTACGTGAAGTGGCTAGCCTTCAAAGATAAGTCCGAGACAACTGACGACCTGGGAGAGAATATTCGGCTCGTTATTGCTGACACATACGGCTCTGCTGGAATTAATTCGAACCAGCCGCGACTGCCACTTGCCAGAATGCATTCTGAAACATAATGGCAAACACTAAATTATATGCATCATATGAGTGCCAAAAATAACAGTTGAATTTGTTGACCGTTTTTTATGATGAACACTTATCATTACTTTTCAAAAAGCCGTAATTATTCAGATGACTTATTTTAGTGATGGTTTCAAATGAACTTTCAACACCCTTATTCATATAAAGGCGCGTATTCGGTAAGAACATATTGTGTTTACTATGAGACACCAATTGAAATTTAGTTCATCAGTTCTTAAAGAGTAATTAAGGTCATGTTACATCCATCAACTTTTAACTTACAAAGAAACCTTATAACTTGCCCAAAATTGGTGCATACAACATCGAAATTATGTCCATCAATCTTCAACAAGAGCGTTAATCACAATTGATGCTGTGCGTCATGCTCTTTCAGTCCAATTTAATTACAAATAACTCTCTTAAACATACTTAAGCTGAAGACTACTTAGATTTTCAAAAAATATTAATTTTATAACAGCTTTTCCTCTCAAAAAAATAATATTACTTAACTGAAAATATCAACAAAAATAAAAATTATTTGTAAATTTTGGTAAAATAATTTGTATTAAAATAAACATTTATTTGCAAAGTTATTGCATTTAAAAAATTCTAAGTTACATATTTTTGAAAAAGTTCAATAATAATCATGGATGAAAATGAACCAACTGCAGTTGAAGAAGCATCTGAAGAAGATTTTTTCCCTTTTCATCAAGAAGAGTTTTCATTAGAAGAAATAGTCGAAGAAGGAGAAGAAGACGAAGATGAAAAGGTTTTTTGTTTAAAGATTTTGAAAATGTTTTTTGAATTTTCATACAAGAATTTTGATTTTTTTAGAGCGATTCATTTACGGGCATGAGTGCAGCTGACAAAAAGAAGCACCAAGTCGAATATGTTCAGTTGCTGAAAGAAATCGAGTGTCAAAATAAAATTGTAGAACAACTAAAAGATCAGTTATTTCAAGCTTGCGACAATCCCTGCTTGACAAAGTGCCAATTAAGAGAAATCAAGAAACTACGATCGTGTATGGAAAATGAGAATCTTAAATTGCAATGCATGATTCAAAGGGCTATTAAAATGCAAAATGAATTACCAAGTCGTTGTTGGGATGAAGTTCCAATTGAGACGACAATTGAAGATGATGTCTTCCCAATGATGGGAAACTACGAAGTTATGACTTCTTTGGGGTTAAGACCCAAAGAAACATCAAACGATAATCAGCATAAATGCAAAAAAAACCTTAAAAAAAAGAAACAGCCTTGCCCGAGAGAAGAAGATGGGTCTGTTTCATGTAAGTTTCTCGAGATGATGGCCCAAAAAGATAAACTCATAAAACAATTAAGTTGTAAATTGAAAGCATTAGAAAAAGAAGTCTATTGTCAAGCCAAGCGCAGTAAAAAACAAAGTCCACGTCCCAACCAAATGGGCGACAATTATGAACAATTACAAAACACTTTAGAAACTCTCAAAAGAGACCTTAAATGTCTGTGTAAAGAAAATGAGATTTCCGAACCAAGAGAAAAACAGAAGAAACCTAGCGAACTCCAAAAGTTGAAAGAGAACTATGCCGAACTGTTATATTGCATTTGTAAGAAAGATGCTGAAATTAAAGAACTGTCAGGTCGTGCTAAGGGATACTGTGGCGGTGATTCAAGCGCAAAAGCTGAAAATGTTGACCTCGCCGAACTTAAAGTACTTCGTGAAAAAGTCCAGGACATGAAAGATGAACAGGAAGAGTACAGGTGCATAATCAAAGAGCAATCAGAACAGCTGGACGAATATCGTAGAAAATACATGGATACTCAGCAACAAGTGGAAGAGCAAAAGAGCACTATTCTTAAAAACGATATGAATACCAAACGAATCGAAGCACAAATCGATGCTGAAGTCAAGCGCATCAAAACTACATTCAAGGAACAAATAAGCGAACTGTCTCAGTATCCCAAACTGTTGGAAAATGAACAAATAAAACACGCCACAGTCTGCAAGGAAAGGGATGAACTTGAAGGACAGCTCAGGTTGGTGTGCAAAGAACTGAAATCCATCAAAGCCAGTATAGCAACCAAAGAGGAGAAACCCGACTGTAGCCAAAAGTTAGCTACTTGTGAAAAAGAGCTCCTACTTCTTCAGAATAAAGTTGAGATATTGACAAAAGAAAAGGAAATAATTGCCGAGGAAATGCTAAATGCAAAGCTTGACTTGGATACCTTAAGGGCAGAATCAGCTAAAATTATAACGAATAACAAAGAAAGATTTGAAATCACAAAATTGTCCCTGAACTCTCGAATTGATTGCCTTGAGAAAGAACTTGCCCAGTGCAGAGCAAATGCTAGTCTTTCCATAACCGATCGTGAGGCTGTCATCAAAGAGATGCAAAGTCAACTCAGCACCCTCTCGTATAGCTTCGACTCGGCTCAAAAACAAATTAAAACACTCAAAAATCATATTAGTTTTCTGTCCAATGATCAATGTATTCCAATAAAATGTTGATTTACATAAACAATCAAAAGAAAAACGAGTATACACTTTTCTTAATACGGACAAAATATAACAAACATTTAAAGTGACTTGACAGCCAAACGTTTCATTTTTGGTGCCTTCTTCTTGGCTTGTCTCTTTTGTTCCTTCAACTCCCAGCGACGCTGTTTTTCAGGATCATCTTCGGCCAACACACGTTCTTTTTCCTGCTTGCGTTTGTCCTCTCTGCGTTGGGCAGCCGCTTCAGCACGAGCTGCATGGGTGCTTTTAAGGAACTCTTCTTCTACACGTAAACGATTTTTCTCAGCTTTTGCTTTGCCCTTCAAAAATCAAATACAAAATTAGAAATAGACCTTATTTTAAGAGTTCATACTTACATCTTTAGATAAACGGTAGCTCTTTAACTTCTCCATGATATAAAACACCAAAACAAGTAAAGGCTTAACCGATTCCATGTCGCAGTTTGTAGGCAAGTTAAACCCGGCCATAAGCATTCTCTTAACTTCAGGCTGTTTTAAATTATTTGGATCGTCCTGTTGGACTGGACCGCTGAATTGGTCCGTAATATGAATATAATCGATGAAATGTTGGTATTTACTTAGAACAGCCACAACTCGTGACTCTAATAATGCCGATGTGGCTTCAGGTATCTCAGATAGCACGCTAAATCCACTTGGTAAATTAAATCTATCCTCTGGTTTATTGACTAGAATACAGTATTTGTTCTATAAAAATTTGCAAATGATAAAAATTTACATTTGAAAAGCATTTGATTATAATTTACCAAATCAGCAAGTTCTTTAAAGAACTTGGTGACTGTTTTCTTGGAGCCAACACAAAAAACAAATGAATCCATTGCATCTTTAGAGATTTCCACCTTTATATGGATTTGATCTTGTTGTGGTCTCATGAGACCAGCAACAAGTGCTACCAAATCTTGGCGTTTGATCATTTTCAGCTCGACTAGCATGCCTTCGCAGCATGTTCGACCAGAACACCATAAGGTATATAGACTTTCGCTCTCTTTGTTGAGACCAGGATTTTCATTTTCCATTTTTCCATCATCACCTTCAAAGTAGATTTATATATTTTGTATTTTAGAAGCCATTTAATAATAAAGAGGTTGTATAACTTACCAACTAAAACAAAGTTGTCTTCTAATAGAGTTCTGTGCGTATTTAACCAAAGATGTGCTAATTTTGAGTTTTTGGACTTTCCAAAGAAAAAATTGGCAAAATAAGTTAATAGGCCTCCCAACATCAACATTTCCATCCAATAGGAATCCCAATGAGTCCTTTAAATACAGAAAATGATGATGATTTCTTATTTCACTTCTAACTAATACTTTTTTTTAATTTAGTTCAAAATTTAAAAGGGAATTATTTATAATCTGGAAATATTTTTGGGTAAAATTGAATTCTTTTTGGAAGAAGAACAAAAACAATTCAACAGAGAATACAAATTTATTTAAAAACATAGCAATTCAAATCTAAGAACACTATTAAGTTCGAGTCTCCAGCTATTTGTTACTTTTGGAAAAAGCTAAAATTTGATACATTTTGGTGGCTGTTAATTTTTCAAGAAAAATTGTTGGAAACTTGTATTTTAAAAATTTGTTCGTTTTGTTGAACAAAATTTTGATCGAATTCATGTTACGTTATCAAGTGAAGTCAGTTCTATGTTGAGCAAAACTTCTTTAACTTCTTTAGATTTTTCTTGCTGATTATTTCTAACTTGTGCTTTTTAGACATTTAAATCCTTTTTTCATGAATAATGCTCCAGCTTCTTGCCTTGTTTTGTGATCATTTTTCATTTGTATTGTTACTTGGCCAGTTTATATTTGTAAAGGTTCAACTATAATAGGCATAAGCTAGCATATGCGCGCATAAGTAAACGTGCCAATACAAAGAATCTCAATACGAGTGAACATAATGGAGTCTAGATCCGTTTCGTTCAATTTTTCTCAGTTTCGTTAACTTAAGCAAGAGCGATCCTAGTCGCTCGCCGCATAAGTAAAATCTGACATGTAGATACGTGAGCGAAATTGCATTATGGCTATCCGCAGTAATTTCACAAACTTAAGTGAATTTTCGTTGGGTTTTTGACATAAGCTTATGTTTGCTTATGCCTATTATAGTTGGGCCTTAAGTTTTCTGAGAATTTTCCCTGTCTCATTGACAGAGCAAAAGAAAAAAATACAAATAAACTTTTACATATACAAGTAATTGGGCGCATTCAATAATGTAGTCACTACGTAGTGAAGTCATTCTGATTGGCTACTTCCAACTACAAAATGAGTGAAATTTCCTCCTCCGGCGTAATATAAACATTTAGGCTACAAAGTTATCAAAGAATAATTTTGACGTTTCACAATCAGCTGCTTGGTAAAGACACAAGAATTCAGATTCAAATAAATTGTTCAGTATACAATAAATAAATCACTTAAATTGAGTCTTATATTTGATTTTATTGTTTTCAAAAACACAAACGATTATTTTAAAGTTATTAAATCAAAAATGTTTCTCTTTTACATATTTGCATTCATCAGAAATATGACAGTTCCGGATTCACTAGTATTGTACTGCAATTTTGAATTCACAAAGCTAGTTAAATTTTTAACTAATATTTGACATTTTACGGGCTACACTTCTAAAAATTCTTTTGAATCTGCCGTTGCAGCTTTTTTTCGTTCACATTATGAATTCTATTTTCGTGTCTAAATTGTAAAATTATGTCTTGAACTGTGGAAGGGCTCCGTTGTACAATTTTTGCTATTTTTAGTTCCGTCTTGGCTGTGAAACAAAATTAATTTCCCACAGACGTTTTCCTTTTGTTGCCATTTTGACATTAAGTTGAAACTTATCTTGAATTTATGTAACTAAAATTTGTCTGCAATATTATGTTAATAATACTTTTATCATTTGACGGTAAAAGTACCGTTTTTGAGTTACTATAGTCAGGGCCCGACAAAGCATATGTGCAAGATGTGCAAATGCATAGGGCGCACAATTCTTGGGGCGCATTACCAGGAGAAGGAAAATGTAGTCTTATCTTGCGCAAACAAATATGTACTACTATTTGCCATTCTTAAAATAATCTCAAAAAAACATCCATCACATTGTCCTAAGTAATCTCTTGCGCGCTAACTAACATCATTTTCATTGTTGCATTCAATTGTTGCGTCGAATCGTTCTTGCAGAGGCAGTTTTTTTTTTTTTTTGAAAGTTAATGACTGTTGTAAAGGCTACTTTTAATGTACATATATCTAGTATGATGCAGAATGCAGATTGTTTCAATTGTTTTTTCCCTTTGTTGGTTAATTAAAGGCCCCACTATAATAGGCATAAGCAAACATAAGCTTATGTCAAAAACCCAACGAAAATTCACTTAAGTTTGTGAAATTACTGCGGATAGCCATAATGCAATTTCTCACGTATCTTCATGTCAGATTTTACTTATGCGGCGAGCGACTGGGAACGCTATTGCTTAAGTGTTAACGAAACTAAGAAAAATTGAACGAAACGGAGCTAGACTCTTCACTCGTATTGAGATTCTTTGTGTTCGCACTTTTACTGATGTGCGCATATGCTAGCTTATGCCTATTCTAGTTGGGCCTTTAGATTAGATAAATAGCTATCAGTTTTTAATAGAAGTGACGTATTTTGTGACAAGACAAGACCGGAATGTGGCTGACTCAGTTGATTTTAGACACGCTTGCATTACTTGGAATTTTAATAAGTAACTTTCGAAGCCAAAGTTATGATAATGGTTCGAATATGAAAGGAAAAGAAGCGGGTGTTCAGAATCGAATTCGAACCCTGGAACCAAGAGCATTATTCGCTCCAAGTTGCTCGCATTCCTTAAATTTAGTGGTTAATGATGCTGATCGGTGCTCATTATATGCAGTTAAATTTTTCGATACAATTCAATGTTTACATAACTTTTTTTTCATGTTTTTATAAGTAAAAAACTCCAAGTCTTACACCGAAACCGGTTTTTTGAGGCTAGGTGGGAGAGCAAGTTAGAAGCATTGAGGAATTTAAAAATAAATTTGGAAGAAACATGAAGCCCTTATAAAAATAGGAAATCAAGAGGCTAAAAACATTGCAGAATCGTTAGGAAATAAAATTTTTGATTTTAGATTTATTTGCTGCCTGAAAATTTGGTTTGATGTTTTAGAAAATATAAAATTGTAATTAAAGTATAGACACGTTTTAGTCCTTTTGCTAAGAGCGCAGATTTTAAAAGAAATATTTAAATGTTAAGTTTAAATGTATGAATTAAATTACTTCATAAATAGCGATAGCATTACAAAAATATATTTTCTACTCTTTCTTTTTAAGTTCGAATTGAACGTGGGGCTTTGACAACTGCGGCAACACAAAGTCTGGTATAAAAGTTTCAGAAAATACAAACAAATTAGTGGGTAGGTTTGTTCAATTAACCGAGCGTATTGTTAGTTACCTACAAATACTAAATATGTTTCCTGAAGCTTCATCATTGTGATTTCAACGGAGAAAAAGACTTTATGCTGATGAATGTCCTGAAACTATATAAGACCCCAAACAAAGATTTAAATAATTTTTTTTTTTCAAAATACTTAATCAAGCCATTGCTTAATTTGCAGAATGTTATAAAATTAGGTAGTTTTAAAAATTTAGACGGAAAAGAATTGTTTCAAGAGCTAATTGTAATATCCCCGCTTTTTACACCGCAATGCTAAAGTTTAGAAGTGTTAAATTTTATTTTTAGTTCAAACCTTGAAGATTTTGCTCCGAATTTAGATCATGGTAGCTTCAGGAGAACTTAAAATTATTAAAAATTATCTTACGAAAACCATGACTCAAGAGAGATTGGTAGGCTTATCTATAATGTCCATTGAAAAGAAATTCCTTAGACTTTGATGATCTCATTTCTGAATTTGCAAAATGTAAGGCTATAAGATTAGGTTTACAAGTTTAAACTGATTTCATCGCTTCGTTTTAGTTTATGGTTTGGGGTTACTTGGGATACCTCAATAACAAAAAACTGAAAGTCTACCTCCTGGGTAATCTGGGGAAGGTGTATGCTTGTGTATCAGTTTATATGTGAAAATATAAAAAAGGGGCGCTTTCTACTAGTCTTGCACAGGGCGCAAGATTGCCTGGGCACGGCCCTGACTATAGTGCTAAAACAATGATTATCCGTGAGAGATTAAACTAAGGAATTGTTTATTTTTGTTATTTATTTGCATTGCATATTTTAGATGTACCCGTGGCATGGTGGTTAATGCTGTTATGCAAGGGGTCTTGACTTCAATCCCTGCCTGTGCCACCTTAATTAAAAAAAAAAAATAATTTTCGCGGGTACTGCCTCTTGCGAGCAATTGACAAATCCTTCAAGAGTAATTCTTGTCATGAAAAAGTCCTTTCTCAAATTGGCCGTTCGGATTCGGACTAAAATTGTAGGTCCCTTCCATTCCTGACAACAGTACTCGCACACAGGAATGGTTGAGAGTTGTAAGTCACTAGGCCCTGGTTCACAACGGATTGTTGCGCCACTTAATTTATTTATTATTATTTATTTGCAAATTAAATATGTTATAAACTGATGATTAAGTTCTACTACCTTCTTCCAATAATTTTCTTGGAGAAATTGCATTTCGAAAATATATATCTTCTATGTCCGATCAGTTGTGGGAGCCACTCTACTGTATCAAATAAGCTGTGAGTCACTGTATTTATGTATTTTTAAAAACTGATCAGTTTATATGGGGTTTTCCATGGGTAAATTCAGATTTCCTTCATAATTTGATTTTTTTTCGTGGCGCATGTAACACGATTGGATTTTTATTTTCATTGCAGGTATTAGTACAAATTCGTGTACGGGTTAAAAAGTGCAGTAGAGAGCTGTCAAAATGCCTGCTAAACATTTTTTAAAAATTGTATTAGTATTGGTGCAGAGGGGTAAATCTGCCAGATCTGCATATTTGATCTTCGATCAACTTATTTTGCCCCATGGCATGCAGAAACAGGGGAACTTTATGTTTTGACAGATCTAGATTAAGAACAAATTTATTTATTTTAGTCGTTGGAAAACCCCATAAGATTTTTGAAATTTGTTTTCAGTCAGATCAATAGAGCTGGAAAATGAAATAAGAACAGAGCGCACTATTAATTTAATTCTAACTAAGAAATCAAATTAGCTTTGCAATTTTTTTTTCCCTTTTGAGTGGAAGATAATCATAAACAAAATCTGAGAATACAGAAATCTCTTGAGATCTCAGAAGTATAAACTAAAAGACTACTATACATAAAATAGGCTGTGCGTCAGTGTATTTTTACGAATGATCGAATTTAAAAATTTTCCAAAAATTGTTAACGTTGTCATTCATTCATTTCTCTGTCTGATTTATTTTAAATGAGTGTCTAAATTATTTAAACACTCAAACAGGAAATGTACCTACATATAGGTTGTCACTCATTTCCAATTCACAAAGTGAAATGTTAATGCAAATTAATGTGTTTCAGCAAAACATAAAACAGGTCATGTTAAACTTTCTGTTTTTTTTTTGTCTTTTCAAATTACTAAAATTATGGATTTAAAGAATTTACCTGAAATGAAGTGGAATTTTGGCCACTGTCAACTTTGGCTCTGGGGCTTTTTGGTCTATGGGAAGATCCTTAACATCTCCGCCATCGAAACCTTCAAATTCCTCCTCGTCTTGGAAATGTTCAAAGTCATCGTCCTCAACGACTCCGTCTTCTTCATCGTCGTTCATTGCAGCAAAATCATCTGATTTCTTCACTTGAACCGGGATATCTTTTTGCACTACTGAGTCTTCATCGCTTTCCTTGAAATCACCAATTGAAGCACCTCCTGCTCCACCTGCACCTCCACCGCCTCCTCCACCTCCATTGCCGTCAAATTCTTCTTCCTCAGTATCGAAATCTTCGAATTCAGCAAAGTCACTATCCTCGAAGGAATTATCACCACCAACTATAGCGAATCTATCGCAATAGCAGTATATCGATAGGAAGATAAGCAACAATGATATCTTCATCTAGAAAAATATATGTATGATTTTAAATTGAATTTATTCAATGAATGGTAAATTTATAACCTCAAAAACATACGAAATTTTGAAAATGGGTCAATTCAAACTTACCTCCAAATTTGTTTTGTTAAAATTAAGTTAAGAATTATTTGTTATTAAATGAACGAAAGTATTTTAATGGCTTTTATGGTATTTTAATTCAATTTGATTGCATTTTTTAACATTTTTGGGAACTTTTTTCCATTTGAAGATCTTTCGCTGACTTTGACTTACTGAATTGGAGAATTTTTTTGACAGATGATTATGATTAATGAATGAAAATAAAAATGGTGATGGTGACATTTCTAGTGTGACGTCATTTTGCTTTAAAAAGGTATAAAATATTTATTTGGTATAAATTAAGTGATGCCACTTACTTATGATTTTGATTGATGGAGATCCTGTGTTGTAGAACTGAGATAAATACTTATAGAAAAGAGGACTTCAATTTTACTTAAACCGCTTATGTTGATTTTAGGTTTATTATCTTCATAATAAGTTCTTCAAGGTATTTATCTAAGATGCCAGACTTCTACATTAAATATTCTTTAAATGTAAAATATAATAGAATGAGGATAGAAACGATTAATTTTATTTTTACTATTTTTTTCTATTGGCTTCGTTTTTTACTTAGTGAATTTATTAATTTTCTTTTATATTTGTTCTAAAATGTGGAATTTGAATCTGAGTTTACCAGTTTCCACTTAGAGCAATAACCTCGTGGTGAAAATGTAACTAATCTTCAGCAAAATTACACAAATTCTGACAGTTCGTTTCTGCCGAAATAAATTTATCCGATTTTTCAGTTTTGGGCAGGTTTTCCTCTACTGCGCTGTCCTTTGGGTGTGGATTCGAATACATTTCGGGCCGGAACATTGGTTTCCATGCGCTCCACGTAACCCAGCCATCTTAGTCATTGGACTTTTACCCTTCTGCCTAAGTCTACGTCACTGTACAGCCCGAAAAGCTCGTCGTTCCATCTTCTCCTCCACTCCCCTTCGATGCTTACGGGACCGTAGATCACACAAAGAACTTTTCTCTCGAGCCGACCCAAGGTGCTTTTATCCGCTTTTGTCATAGTCCATGCTTCTGCACCATATAGTAGGACGGGGATGATTAGGGTCTTATATAGTGACATTTTTGGTGACACTTACTATGTTAGAAATGTCAAATTTAATTTCTACCACTGCCTACTCATGCTTTTGTAATTGGTGTGTTTATTTACTGAAACATAAAATGTGGTAAAATCGGATAAGATAATAGTTGACTGCCAATTAATTGATAGTCCTTTTAATAATAGTTCTCTTCATGTAAAAATAATTTTACAATTACAATACATTAAATTTTTACAAAATGAGCATGTTCCAGTTTTGTAGAGGTTGGAAAACTAAAAGTTGACAGTTTTTATTCACATATATTTTATTGTTGAGTTTTTCAACGTTTTGGATATGATGCCACCCAAAATAAAAAAAATATGGAATAGTACTTTTGTAATTTCACAACAAAATAAGTGGCAACTCATTTTTATCAGTTGGCAAATGTCAACAAAACCAAAGGTAAAAAGATGAGATTCTAATAAGCAAAGAATTTTAATGTTTTTCTTACATTTTCAAAAGGAATAATACAATAAAAGTACTTTTTAATAATTCTTTTATTTTACAATTGTTTTTTTTTTCTGCCACATTAGAAATGTTTACCAACTAAATTCCAACAAGAAACATGAAAAAGAATCTTCAACTGATATCAGCCGCTTTCAAATTATCACCCACATCGTTCTTAATAACTTTGGATTTAGTTTCTACATCCAATTTAGCAGATTCTAGTTTCAATTTGTAACCATTGATTTCGGTGTGTATACTTGTTAAATCCTCAATATCTTCGACGAAGGTCTCAAAGGATTTCCACCATTCCGAGAGATTGTGGCCTGTTTCTAGACTTCGAGTCTTACTTGTTACAGGTCTTTCGACGTGAAATGTCCCTATGTCCTCTAGGAGCTCGTTTACAGAAGGAGATGTCGGTGGTTGAATTGTATTTTTGTTTTTCTTAAACATTTTTTTAAAGATTTTTTTGTAATTTATTACAATAAACAAACAATTTTGTGTTGATGGCAGGTTCCAGGATTCCACTTATTTATGACGTCTCATGTGTCAAATGAATGTATAATCAACCATCTAGATGGGTACCTTTCGAAGTTTATAACTTCAACTGCGTTCAGAGTCATGCTAAAAAAAGAAAAATTTCCGATTGACTCATTTATTCGAATGCTTCTTTATGATTTATTCCAAGTAGATTATCAGTTACATGAACAATTTGGACAGTTTATATTTCTGAGAATTTTCTCAAACGGGTTGACAGAACAGAAAAATGTAATATAAATACAATTCACTATTTATACTCATCTAAAAATCAAATTAGCTTTCTTTTTTTTTCTTCCTTTTTTAATTGTAAAATATAAAATTCTTCACCCTGAGGCTCCACAAGAGTAAAATCCAATCCAACTGCTCTTCCGCAATCCAGTGTTTTTTTTACTGGGCATATTATGTCTTGCCATGAGCAACGGTAGTTGTTGTTTTTTTTACAAATTAAGTTTCAAACAAATTATATAAAAAAATGCCTTCGACTAAACAAAAATTAGCCTTTTTAAAAAAAATTAATGCTGGTAAAGAAGCTGGAGGAATTAAAACAGCTAACTATTCCAAGAGGATAAAAGAAAACACAGGTTTTTAGTGAATCCATTTCTCGAAGTAGGAGGCGAACCGGAGGCTAAACTCAGGGACTTACTGCTTGAACAGAATGAGATGCAGCTGTAGCTAAGAAAATCGCTGTAGTATAAGCTGTCAATAAAACGCTCACTAATGTAGCAAAGGTCGCCCACAATGGTGTAGCGCAGCGGGCATGTTCAACGCATATGAAATTTATATTTGAACTGAATTTGTATGGTAGCATACTATAAAAAAGTTACAAAACCAGAAAAAATTCTCAAATGCATTGAACGCTCCCAAAAAAAAGTGAAAAGTCAAAGAATGAAATGGGTTTTCCCCATCTGTCATCTCAAATGTAGCTTGCAGCGTCGCCAAAAGTTAAAGTTGAGTCAACTTGCGCTGCAGCTACAGCTACAGCTTCTCATTGTGTCTATGTATACTATTTTTGTATCTTTTAACTTTGACAGTGCTACAGGCTACAGCTACAGCTACACCATTCTGTTCAAGCAGTTACTATGGGAGAACGGTGCAGGCTATAAGAATTTTCGTAGGATGTCGGTCGATAGCTAACTGAAACAGGTAAATAATTTGTAGTAAACAACAACAATAAGAAATTAAATATATTTCACTTTTCTTTAATTAATTTCACTTTCTTAATGTACAAAATATGTAGGTATGACCGCAATCGACGACATTTACATCAAAATGAAATTTTAATTTCAAAAAGACTGGGAAATAGACGCTCACCACTACATACAAAACAAACGTCAAATTTGATTACTTGATTTTGATCCACTCGAAAAATCCAAACTGTGATGACCGGATCATGGACTGGATGTTGGTTTGTTGGCCTCTATTGGATTATATGATGACAGGCCGATAGTCCTGTCTTCGGAAATGTTCAACGGAGACCCAAAGTAAGAAATCGAATCGTAAAAATTCTTTTCTAAGATTTCTGACAGCAAGTTGAAAAATTTGTATTAGAAATATAAACAAATCAAATGATATCCCATTTAAAATTTGTATTCATCCTTAAACATTTAAGTCACGCTTTCTGTCAAAATGTTTCACTCCACCAGATACAATTCACTTATAGGAAATGAACCCGGATAAAAATAAAGATAATACAAATTACTTTGTTTTTTTTTTTAACTATTTTCCAATCTCGTTTAATTGAATTCTATTAATTCATATTTTGAGGTGATTACGGAATTCACTGGATATTCTGTAAAGGGATTCAAACGTCAATTTTGACATTTCTACCACAATGAAAATGTCAAAAAATCACTCCGAATACTCATCTTAATTATGAGCATAAATATTAAATACTTTCTTTTCACGGGTACTGCCTCTTGCGATGAATTGACAAATTCTCCAAGAGTAATTCTTCTCATGAAAAGTGCTTTCTTAAATTTACCGTTCGGAATCGGATTAAAAAAACTGTAGGCCCCTTCCATCCCTGACAACAGTTCTCGCACACAGGAATGGTTGAGAGTTGTCAGTGACTAGGCCCTAGTTCTCAAAATAGACTGTTGCGCCACCTATTTTTTTCCATTTATAAAACAGAAATGTATAAAACAATAAATAAAAACATTTTAGGCACCTCAAAAACACATAACACAAACGAATGAAATTTATTAAATAAATTAACAGAAAAAAAAATCAAAAATAATAAATTTAATAACGGTTCTGGAACTGGGGATCTGATAAATAGGCAATACAACTGCAAGGATATTCTGCAAAAAAAAAGATGTATTTTAAAATTGATTTGTATCCTTTATACAAATTAGAAAATTACGAGATTCGCAAACAGATGATTCCTTATAACAAAACTTTGACGGTAAATAGATTTGTTGAGTAGTATTTTTTTAAACACGGCAAGTATTTTAATACAATCTCTAAAAAAACTTTCCAAATACCGCGGAAAAATCGAAAGTTGGAGAGATAAATATTATTTTTTTTTTTAATTTTCATAGATACAATCACAAACAACATTTATTTATATTTGTTTGTGCACCATGTGAAGAACTTTCTCGCAAAACTTCGAACGTGGAGACTTTTGTAAACCATTCCGGTAATTTAAAATTTTAAGTCTTTATAATCAACCCAAGAACTTCGTATTGATTGGAACAAAATCATATCACGGCAAACATTTTTATGAGACCGACACTTGAGAAGAAAATGAAATAACGGTATTTCTTCTTTTTCCAAGCTTTTAGTGACTCTTTTAGTAAGTTTTTAATATACTTACTCTCAGGCTTGCAAGAAATGTGTTCTTTTATATATTGGCAGGGGCACAAATATGCTGCACAATGTCGACCAGGTTGAGTGGGAGTAACATCTAGTAATCCGTTTAAAGCGTCTTTACCCCATCTTGATGCATACCGCAGATAAAGACGCACTCCAAATTCCTATTACAAAAACAAAAACAACAACAAAAAACATAAATTGAACAATATTAACAAAATAAAATGTTTAAATGTGCAAAAGTGAAGAAAAATAGAAACACTTTAAAATTGAAATGCGTTTATTAATTTATGCAAACTTAAAATAATTTTTTAAACAAAACAAAAAGGACATTTTTCACAATAATAAACTTTAAGTACTTCAAGCTTCTTTTATTTTTTATTTTAAATTAAATTTTTGTTCTTTAAATTAGAGCCAACATCCTAAACAATTTATGCCACAACATTGATTTCTTTGGTTTTGGGTCTTTATTTTGTTTCGTAAAACCTCCTCTTCGTATTGGCATGGACATATAGAAGATTGCAGATGACGTGGGGTTTCGTGAACGCCTGCCTCTTGTACGGTCCAATCCAATCGCCTTCGGAGAAAATCTTTACCCCATCGTTGAAGATAGCTGAGGTATATTTCTTGTGCAATTGCCTAGGTAATTAATATAGGAGAAAAATAATTATCAAGGACTGTTTCATTTACAATTAAATAAACTATTTATTTATTTATTTATTTGGAAAGGTACTACGTTCAAGCCAATTTAAATGGACATAAATGTAACGCACATTTTAAGGTCAGGCGATCACCCAACTGTAAATTTTATCACCTAAAGCCTATAGTGGCACATTTTTTGAAATATATCACTTCCAGAAAGTTTAAAAAATAACTTAAATGGATAAAACCTTTAGACAAGAAATCAAATTTTCAAACATTGAGCCGGATAGTTTTAAGTGTAAATAATTTTTCAAGTTACCAAACACACCCAATAAGGAGTTAGAAAAGTTTTTGGTGTAATTTAGTTTAAAGAAATTTTGACAGGTGAAAGGTGCCTATAGTAAATCGCTATGCAATATAAACACAAACCACCACCAGAGTGCGTTTCTTACCTGTTTTCTTGACAGTCTCATTGGATTGCTTCCTTGAATAACAATATCGTTCACATCCAGATCGAGCTTAGCTTCCCATCCCGCTTGGAGATTATGTCCATTTTGTTCGGTATGCTCCAAGAAGCTATTCAAAAACTCAACACATTGTGTGGAGTCAAAGTACAAGAAACACAAATTTACTTTGTGACATGATATTTTCCCCCTGTCGTCAAGGACAAGTATTATTTTGTGTTTGATCAGCTGTTTATTTACACGTGCCAGACACTTTTCGAGGCCACGTGACAGTCGCAATTTCATCCACATACACAAGAATATAGCTGCTGCATTAAGGAAGAGCCAAGCAACTCCCAGGGAGAATAAAGCGACTCCTTGCAGTCCTGAGAACAACATTGTCAGGAGTACGCAGAACGCGAAGAGAATCCAACACACCAGAATGCGCTTATAGCAAATATTGTAAAGTGTGAAACGGTAGTCATTGACAAGTGTCTCCATGGCGTTAACATATTCTTCAACAGTTAGCTACAAATAAAGAAAATACAGGTAGTTTTTAATATTCATGATAAAAATTGTGCCAACTTACTGTCAGTCCTTGGGCCATGAGTTCCTCTGGTACTAGTTCTGGACGGAATATTGCAGGGGTCACCCACGGCCATTTGGTATTACATGGAAGCAGTGTTACAATAACATCTCCGTTCGCTACATTGTCCATTATAGAAAAGTATCGTATTAAAGTTTGATGGTTAAGAAATAACAAAATATTTTACCAAATCCTTCGCGAATTGTGCCTGTGGAAAGTTCAATAGTTCTCATTGTGGAGCTTACTGGAACAGAAACATCATGTTTGGGTACGGTTTGAGATGTTGAATTATTTGAGGTGAGTTTGTTGGAGTTTGTGATGTTCGAGACAGGAACTGGTTTCTCTGGTGTTGTTGAAGATGCATGGTTTAAATTAACGTGCGTACTTTCGGTAGTTAGTACAGCAGGTGCGATATTTGCTGAAATGATGGGCGGACTCTGAAAATAAAAACAAAATCGATTACTTTCAATTTATTTGGTACGGTTTTTCTAGATCTGCTTTTTTATTGACTTTCTAAGCCCTTATTCTTCTATTTTCATACCTATTTTCGTACAGTAAAGCCCAATTAATAGAAACCGAAATATGTCAGTGTCACTTTTGAAGGGTTTTTTAAATTTAAATGACCCGTGCTTAAGTGAACTAAAGTGAACAAAATTTAAATCTACAAACAATGGTATTAAGCCTTTGGAGTTGTAAAAATCTAAACTAAAATAGTTTGAATATCTACAACGATTAAATAACAAAAGCATAATTTTTGAATAAGGAATTCGATTTTACTTTCAGTTAAAATTTGTTTTCAATTAAAAATATAAAATTCAGGTGTCTGGAATGTTTTAAAGGGTTTTAAATAAGAGAGTTTTTTCTTTGATGGACTCCTCTAAGCGAGTTTTACTGTGTATTGTATATTGTTTAAGAAAATTATGCCTTTTAAGAGCGAAGTAAGGACCTTCATCAATTTGATTATTTGTCAAGATGTTTATGATTTGTATCTCTGTAAAACAACTGCAAGAACGATATCTAATCGATACATATGATAAATATAAGGTGTAAAAACCTAAAATTTAATATTTCAAACAAATGTTTTTATTGAAGATTCATTAAATTATAATTTTAACATCATTATGAACATCCTTTAACATATAAAATCAAGGTTTTAAAACCACCAGCATGTCTGTAATAAAATTATTTTACTATGTACAAATAAACACCAATATGACCTTAAACTCTAGAGATCTGATCTTTCTGTTTCAATGAACTTAAACTCGTGTGTTTACAAAACACACTTGTTCTAATAAATTTCTTATAAGTTTGTATTGTTTGTTTTAAACTAACATTTCTTTAATAATAGGGATTTCAGTTTATTATATTCTCAAAAGAAAAATGTAGTGGCCTTGGAAATATTCACATAAGTACATAATATTGTCTTTGACCTTAAAATTTTGATTGCATAACATTTGTATTTCCTACGAACGTGACAAACAGAATGTATGACTAAAATATAAATAGGAACAATCTTTACTTTTTATTTGAATCGTTTTTTGGCCAAGTATAGCTAACACTTCGAAAACAAAAGTTATAATACACTAAAGGTAAACCTGTTGCCAAAATATTCAATAAAGAATTTCTTGAGTAAACAAACAATAAGTGCAATTAATTTTGAGTAATAATTTGACTTCCAAAAATAATAGGAACACTTAACCAAAATTTTGATACAACAGTCTATTTTGGGGCACAAAACAAAATTGTCTGTAAGATTTTTAATCCGATCGATTTCAAAATGTTGTCTTAGTTCTATTTAAATATGCCAAATAGCAATTGGAACAGCAAAACACTGCTTTTAAAAAACTGCATAATAAAGACAAATCTAAAGTCCCCAGAAGTTATCCGCCGGAAGTTACTTTTAGAGAGAGAGCAACTTCAGTAAGAAAAGCTAATGCTAAGTCTTTAATGCTATCAAAAAATCAGCGAAATTTTGTCAGCTTTTAAACTCTTCCTCATATTCTGCAGAAGGCCTTCATCAAAGTGAGATCTCGAAGGTAGGAGATATTAAAAAAAAAGTACACGGAAATGGATTGATTGATATTGTAAAATTTTACAACATAATCCATGATGGAAAAGTGGAGGTGACAGCATTATACAGAAGGGTTGCTTCTATTTAGTGGTCGTGTATGCAACTTTCGTTATGAATGAATGTACTATACGAGCTTTTTATGAAAACACAAATATAGCTATTATATTGATTAAAATTATTGAGCAGGTTCAGACGACATAGGAGTCTTGAAAGTTAGGTAAGTTATTAGTATCTGATTGGCCAGCTGCCAAAAAATTGGTCGCATTAACAAAGCTAGTGTCTACGTAGTTAAGGGATTCTGATTGGCTAAATCTAACTACAAAAGTTGTTGAAATTTCCCCTCCGACGTAGTGTAAAAAATTCGACTACAAAGTAAGGGGAGAATGATTTTGACGTTTCACAATCAGCTGCTCGGTAAAGTGACACGAATTCAAAATGAAATAAATCGTTCAATATTTAAATACAAATATAAATCATTCAAATTGTTTCATAAATTTGATTTTATTGAATTTAAAAACACAAAAGATAAGTTAAAGTTATCAAATCAAAACTATTTCTTATTTTATATATTTGCATTTGTCAATAATATGACAGTTCTAGATTGACTAGCTTTGTAGGGTAGTTTGCATTCACAAAGCTACGTAGCCACTAGCTTTGTGAATGCGACCATTGACTGGAAAGATACTCGATGAAAAATCGAACTTACTAATCCAGTATCCAGTCAAGTCTAATCATGTCAAAATGACAGTTAGTGAAGTTTTTTTATTCAGCTGAATGCAGAACTTTATTATTCTATGATTTTTTAACTAGAAACAGATCTCTTTAAAACCAATGATAACTGTAAGTGGCCAATTTTGGATGATTGCCAATATCGTCCTGTCAAAACTTTCCTATTGTTGGTTTCAATTATTAAAAAAAATGTTCGCATCTAACTACAAAAGTAGTTGAAATTTCCCTTCGGACGTAGTGTAAAAATTTCGGCTACAAAGTTAGTGCACACTGGCTTTGACGTTTCACAATCAGCTGCTCGGCAAGGACACAAGAATCCAAAATGAAATGAATTTTTCTGTATTCAAATACAAATATAAATCAATCATATCATATCTTCTATTTGGTTTTATTGAATTTAAAAAGAAACAAAACTATTTAAAGTTCTGAAAACACAAATGTTTCTTATTTTATATATGAGCCGTTTATTTTGAAAATAGCATAAGTCACTTTTTCAAAAAAATCGAGTTAATGGCAATACTAAATACAATTGAACGGTATCTTTTGTATGTATGTTTTAGAGTTATATCTCCATAACTGGATATAAATTTCAACAAAACGAATTCTTAGAAAATGTCATTACCCTCATTGTGATTCTTTAACAAACAGAACCAATTATATATTACAAAAATAATTGTTTGATCAACTTAATATCAAATTTTATGTACTTTTATTCTATTAACAAATAAAAACTATTGGCATTTTAATCGAAATGTATTGGTTTTTCAAATCAAAATCAATTACTTTCGAAAGTCTTTCTAAAGCCTACAGTAAACGAACTTCAAAATTTGTATAGCTTATAGTATTTTCAAAAAATCTCAAATTGAAAAAAAAAACATTAGCAAAATAGGCACCTACTTGCAGTTAAATTAAATGACTGAACTCTAGATTATCTGCAAAACAAAGGTATGCTTAAGACAATGATGCTAAATTTCAAAAACATTTTTAAAAAGGCATAGCTTTTTAATAGGAAGTATTTTTCTAAATATTTAGCTATTTGCTAGCTGTTCTAAAGTTCTAGTAAAAAACTCATTCTAGTTTTAATAAAAATGACAGATCTTGGAAAAAAACAAAACAAACAAACCTATGTACTAACATAAATCTGATAATTGGAATTCTCTAAAACTAAGATGTCATCCGGATTTAGCAATTTATTGTATGTAAAAATAGACATTTTTTTAAATTTAAACTTATATTATTTACTGAAATTATTTAAAAAGCTTCAAAAATACTTTCAAAATTTTAGTTAATAGTGTAAAATTCTTAGCTGATATTAAAAATACTAAATATGTAGTGGTGCTTTAACTTTGGCCATAACTGTCTAATACGTGTATATATGGACCGTAATTCAAAAACTTATTTAAATTCAAAGCCTTAAATAGGCTAAATCATTAGAGTATTTAAATTTACATATACTAAAATAATCGTTTTGCCCTTCCGTTTTTATAGTGTAAATATCTTGAAATGTAAGTTTGTGTACATTTTTCTAACACAACAATAAGAAATTAAAAAAATATTATAAAAACTATCTCAATATTAATTTAATGCGTTCCCCATAAAGTCAAAGTCAGTAGATGTGAGATAAGAGCTAACATAGTATCTTAAAAATACATACATTTAAAAAACCTTAGGGGGGACCCGCTTGAATAAACCAGAGCAAAGGGTGTGTTTAATGATTACGATATCAATACTTTACTTCTTCATCACTGAAGCGAACATTTTGATATTAAATATCAGTAATTTTTGTCTACTTTTATAAACAAGATTGAAATAAAATTCAATTTTATCTTAAAAAGAAAAGACCACAAATCCAAAACATCACATGATTATGGTAATTATCAAAGTTGGCAGATGTTAATTAGTTAAATTCGATGTCAACTATATAGGTACACATTTTTGTTGTATATTTTTGAAATTTTTTTTGTATCCAAATTGTTTACAAAACACTTTCTCTAAAGAGCGAATTAAAATAATAAAAATAACAATAATAAAAAGCAAACAGAGACAGGTCTCTTTGGCAAAAGTGTTGCTTTAATTCAGGTGTGCAATCACAACACAATTTTACCTGTAGGCTTGCCAGATTGGACTAATTTTCAAAAATTGGACTATCTTTTTTCCAAAACTACCAAAACGAATTGAGTCTGACAGCCAAAAAATAAATTGAGCTATAAGTTGCCCAAATCTAATTTTTGGCAACATTTTCCGTAGCACAAATTATTGATACAAACAGAACATTTCTTATCAAATATTTTAAGCGTCACCAAAACTTTAAAAGAAAGACGTTTTTCTTCTTTTAACTGTGTTTAAACATAACCAATAAATCGATTAAACACGGCATGGAAACTGACAGTTTATTTTTAAATCGAAATTGGGCTACTATTCCGCTACTTTTTCGATTTAGATTTTGGGCTACACAAATTTTTTAATTGGGATATCGAACTAGTTCAGTACATATGGCAACCCTGTTTACCTGTGCAGGAGATTTCGATCGTGGTTGTGGAGCTATCTGGGAAGTCGCTGCCGTCGTCGTTGTTGTCATCGGAATAGCAGAAGAGGGCAACGGTAACCGTTGTCTCTGTTGCACTGCTGGCGTAGTTACATTCTTTTGTGATTGTGGTGGTGGAGATAACTTGTTTGCTACCAGTGATGTTGTTGTTGTTAAGTGTGTTTCTGCGGCTACATTGGCAGCGGGTTGTTCCCCCCCGAGTGCATTAGATAAATTATTTTCATTTATTTTATTATTCTCTTCTGTTTCATCGTCGAATTTCACCCATGTTCTTTTAGTACCGTTTTCGACATCCAATGGACTATTGATTACCGTATTAGGATCACTTCCTTCCGTTAACCGGATATCTCGATGACCATTTTGGAAGTCATCTGATTTTTCTTTCAAATTTTCACTCACTTGATCACTCATACCGCACGAATTTTAATTTTCAAACTATTTTCTTTTTTTGTTTTTCACCCCCAAGCACGTATTCCAAATAATTAGTATTTAGTACGATATACAGATTATCGTTTTTATTTAAATAAGGAAATTTATGAACTATATTTTCTTTTGTTTTTATTTTTCGTTTCGATTAATTTAACTTTTAACGGAATTACGAACGATATATAAACGAGCTTATACCACACCCAAACCGAAATCACAACTGTAGTCTGCTCCGTAGTCCGAGCCGAATAGACTTTTCCCAGGTGATGTGTGTTGGGTTCTGTTGTGTTGTTCTCTCACCACCGCGAATATCTTCAATTCTGTTCTGAGCTTCTCATTCACAATTTAATGCCAGCTCATAGTACCTATGAACACTGGAAGCCTTAACAATCGGATTAAAAAAGAAAAATACCTTAACTTACCTTGCCTTACCGCTTACGTACCAAACCAACCACAAACCATTATTTACTATGCTGCACAGGTATGAATGTAAAATTATGGGAGACAAAATGAACTTGGACTCTCTTACCCTGTTTTTCTTATGTGTTGTGTGTTAAAGAGAAATCGTAAGCGTGAGTTTAATTTAATTGATTTCTGTTGCCGTACACTCCGGGTACTGGTACATTTTTGATAAAGCTGTGTGTGTACCTATGGGATGATATATGAGAACCGTTATTTTTTTACGTTTATCCAATGGGGTTTTATGGTGAGTAAAATTTCCCTCGGAACTTTTCTCATCTTCGGAAAATGAAAACGTGATTAATGTGTAAGTTTTTCACAAACCTTTTCTAACATTTAAAAAGGCCAAGTCCGAGCTTTGAAGAAACAATGAAAAAGTATCAGAGTTTATAAATTCCGTCGTTGAAAAAAATTCCAAGGGAAATTTCACTCATTATAACTCCTAAATCTAATTCCTCTGACGGGAAGAGCGTAAAATAAGCTTAAGAATAAATTCAATACAATCTTTTAGACTTTAGGGAAAAATTACAATTTTTGTAAGGTCAAGACTAAAAACCATGACATAAACAAACACAGAGGCTTAAGAGTACTCGCTTTTCACTACTCGGACTCTTCTCCATAATTTTTGGTTAATATGTGTAAGTAAACTTTTGTGAGTTCTGAGCACACTTTTTGTTATTGAAATACTAATTGATTTTCCATAGGTAAAATAAATCAATTTACTTTTGATCTTGTATTGTCATAACAAAAATTTTTTGATTTAAGATCAAATGTGCAGATCATGATTTTTCGGCAGATTTATACTAATACAATTTTAAAAGAATGTTTAGCTAAAAATTTGACATCTCTGCCGCACTCGTTAACAAAAAAAAACATTTCCAATCGTTTGTCATGCCCAATATAAAACAAATCTGAATAAACCCTTAAAGCGTGTAGACAAATGTCAGATCTTACAATTTCAATAATAAATAATACAATGACATTAGCTGCCAAAGATTTGACAATGAGAAGGTTCAGACAACAACAATAATTTGAAACTTGGAACTTTAGTTCACTATTTTTTACCTTCGTTTGATCATGCAGAAAGTACCAACACAATTATTATTAACTCAAACTCAAACCTTCTTTCCAGTTCCATAATAAGTTGTGGTTTTTGTAGTATTCCATTTCCAATATGACAATGAAAACTTTAACATTAAACTTTAAATAAAATTGTGCAGATGAATGAAAAAACATGATCAACTGACAATTATGAGATTTTTCTTGCCTAATTTTCCAGATAACTTTCCCATAAAGTTGACTAAATTGTAAGGAAATTTTTCAAATACTATACAAATACTAAAAACTTGCCATACCTTTAAGTCCGTTAAGTTGTCGACTGAAGTTTTGGCAGCTGGACAATCAAGTCTGAAGTTGCTCAACGACCAAATACTTTTTAAAGAAAAATTGGTCGGGTTCAGACGATATAAGCAAATAATGTACTGTTAAATTTACTTGTTAGAAAGCGAGGTTCATCTTGAATAACTTTGGACTTTATTTGCAGTCAACTTCATCCTTTGAATTTTGACCAAGGCAACTATTTAGTTTTCCAAGTGTCATGAGTTTCAAATTCAGAGCTTTACTTCACAAACCTCTTCTTTAAGTTTATAGTACAAATACTAACTACAAATACTAAACATTATTGACAATAAGACATTCATAAGGCAAGCTACAAGTCCATCACGATTTGTATTTTGTATTGTAAAAAATATTATCTACTTATTTCTTTTCCAAATTGACAAAGAACCTTTTTACAGAAAACATCAAATAAAGCTATGCAGAAAATAAATTAATCATAGCTTAACAAAGTTCAGCTTTCAGCTGAAGGAAAAGACATAATAAACTGTCTTTTTGACAGAAGTATACTTGACTTGATAGTAAGGGAGATTTTTCTTGACTAACTTTCCAGTGAACTTTCCAATAAAGTTGCCTTAATTGGAAGGAACATTTTTGGCAGCTGTCAGATACTAGGAACTTGCCTAACTTTCAAGTTCCTTATGTCGCCTGAACCTGCCCAATGAAAACATTTTCAGCAATTGTCAAATTTCTTTCACAACTTTTCCAACAATTTATGTCACACTAAATTTGTAAGTTTTCACGATTGTAAGTCATTCGAAAAAGGAGATGTTAGCAGATCTGACAATACGAGTATTGTAAGATTTTACGATCGTCAATACTTAATGTAGGAAAAAGACTTGTTAAAAGATCTACAATTTAAAAGACTGTTTAGTTTTATACGGATTTTTTTAAATACTATTATAAATATTAAATTGTGTTTTGGGTACTGATTAAAAAAAAAATTAAACCATTTGTACCTGTTCTAGAAGACAAGGGTGTAGGATTATTGAGTTTTTCCTTATAACCCAGGTACAGCTTTAAGTCTATACTTTTAGAAACCGACATACTACGTTTTGCTCTCTTTAATTATAACTACTTTGCAGGTGATAAATTCAAGGTGGATCTTAGTATTTGAGAGCATTTATTGAGTTCGTATATTATTTTTATTTATCATCACACATGGGTGTTTTTTTATTGTGATCATATGAAGATCTTTTTAGCATCGTTTTTCCAGTTCGTTTTTGCTTTTGAGGTTCTGTAGGTAAATAAATGCGGATTAGTCATCATTTTTGTAACTTATATCTTTTATCATAAGTTTTATAGGTAGCTAAGAAAAAAATTACCTATATATTCTTGAATATGAGAAAATAAGAAATATCTAAGGCGAAGACCGAGCTCACATTTTGTATAAGTTTTATAATTATTTTTGTTGCATTTGAGTCGTGAGAAATAAAAAAAAGTAACAAAAGTTCAAATGAGGGTATGGAAAATTGTTTTTTATTTTCCTTATGCCCGTACATAGTACATTTTTCCATAATTCTCATTTGTTGTATTATGAAATCGAACAGACAAATTTGTATCTTTATTGATTTTCTAGATTTATTTGTGCGAATAGCGGTATAGAATAATTATAGGAAATTAGATGGGCATGCAAAACACACGTGTGACGGAGAGCGTAAAAGCGCCCACATTTAAATGAAGAAATTATGTGCCCACCAACATATCGAATAATTTGATTTCAAGGTTTGAATGGAGGAGGATTAATTATATTTAACTATGAATGACTTGAGGTATCTGCCTAAAGGAAATTACGAAAGTATAGGGGAGAGTGGGATAAAATGGGATTGGTTGACTAAACATCGTGAGTAAAATATCTCCGGAAATGTTCCCATCTTCTAATAGTAAGAAAGTGACAAATGCCTAAAATATTCTGTGAAAATAATTGTTATCTGAAGAATTTGGATAAATTGACATATTTTTAGAACGAACTAATAGGCGGATTCGTGAATAAAAGGTCTTTAGGTATTTGTCTCATCTTCGATAACTGGTGGACGTGACCAGCCCAGTCGAGAGAGAGGGGGAAACCTACCGGGCCCACGATTTTATAAAGGCCCGTAAAATAGAGAGCAATGAGGAGAGTATTTTTTTTCAATATACTTTAGATTCATCATCAACATATCTATTCCCACTTATTTTTGGGGCCCGAAAATTTAAAGTCATTCATGCTTTCGCAATTGAGCCCCTGTTTGCATGTTATCTAGAAATCTATTAGTCACTAGCTTGCGGATCTGGGCACATGATTATTATTGGCTTACATTTTTGGTAATATTTAATGACAAATTTGGCATCTCTGAACTTTTTAAACAAAGTTGTAATAAATTGTTTCGCTTTTCTTTTTTTTTTTAAGGTAAATTTCAAAGTTATTTTATTTTCAAAATTTGTAATGTTAAAATACCGGGCCGGAAACTTAAAACAAAACACAAATATTTATTTCGGTTTCTGTTTTTATGAAGTTTCTTTTCTTCTATTTTTGTTTCTGCTGGGAACGAAATTTTTGATTCGATTTCGGGGGACCGGAAAATCCCACGCAAACGATTTTCAATTGTGGTTTCCGTAACGTTATTTAATTCATATTTTGAATTAGTTGTTTACTGAAGATTTAAAGGATATTTAAAGGATCTCCTCACCATCCAACTATCGTCCAATTGCACTTAAATCCCTTCTTTCCAAGAAATATTTTGAATAACGAAAGCTTCTTAATGACCGGCAGTATGGCTTTCGTTGCAATAGGTCCACTGGTGATCTCATGGTTTATCTCACCGAACAGTGGAACAAATCTTTGCATCGTTTTGGAGAAAGTAAGATTATTGCACTTGATATTTCAAAAGCATTTGATAAAATTAGAGCATCAAGCTCTCTTATCGAAAATGAGTGCATTTGGTATTGATGAATCCCTTCTTCGTTGGGTTAGAAATTACCTTTCGGACCGTTCAATTCAAGTAGTATTGGACGGGTTTAAATCTGATATTCACAAAATAAACGCCGGTGTGCCCCAGGGCTCCGTTTTGTATCCGACGCTCTTCCTTATTTTTATAAATGATATTTTGTCTGAAACTTCTAACCCACTAAATTGTTTCGGGATGACAATACCCTCAGCTTTTCACATTCGTTTTTAAATTTTCATCCTTGTTCTTCGGATGTGGACTAACAACGGCAGCGTATGATAAGCTCATTAAATTCAGATCTTGACAGCATTGTTCAATGGGGAATCAAAAACCGTGTAGAATTTAATGCTTCGAAAACTCAATGCTGTCTACTGTCGCAAAAGCGTAACCCCCCCCCAATGCCAATATCCATGAGTGGTACTTGCATCGAGGAGACTGAACAGCTATCAGTCCTAGGTATGTGCATTACAACCCACTTGTTGTGGAGTGATCACATATTTGACATCGCCAAAAATGCTGCTAAGTGTTTAGGTTTTCTCCGACGATGCAAGAAGTTTTTTACCCCTTCTGATCTGGCTATAATTTATAAAGCCTATATTCGTCCAAAACTTGAGTACAATTCCCATATTTGGACAGGTGCTCTTATAACCCACTTCAGTCTCTTGGACAGAATTCAAAAGAGAGCTCTAAAAATGATAGGTGACCATTGTCTAACTGAAACTTTTGCATCTCTCGAGCACCGTCGTAAGGTTTCATGTCTCTCATTATTCTATCGGTACTTCCATAAGCAATGCTCTAATGAAATAGCCTGTTGCATTCCTCCCCTCATACAATTCAACCGTAATACTCGTTCTTTTAGGAATGCCCATCAGTTTACCCTTGGGCCCAATTTCGGTCGTACTGTTAACCTAACCTACCAGACTCAATATTTCCCACTCATTACAATGGGCAGGCATTTAAAACCAATGTGCATTTCATTTTGAAAATTTGTAATATCAAAATAAGGGGCCGGAAACTTAAAACAAAACACAAATATTTATTTCGGTTTCTGTTTTTATAAAGTTTCTTGTCTTCTAGTTTCTGCTGGAAACGAAATTTTTGATTCGGTTTCGGAGGACCGGGAAATCCCAGGCAAACGTTTTTTAATTGTGGTTTCCGTAACAATATTGAATTTATATTTTGAATTAGTTGATTACTAAAGATTTGAAGGATATCAAATCACTTCAAAGTATTAAATCAGCCATATACAAAATTCAGCGGAACGTTGTCCTGGCACAATCACATTTTTTGGTGTTGTTCAAAAGTTTTTCAACTTGTTTAGTAGCAGTGCCCAACGTTGGGAAATTCTGAAGAAAAATGTGCCCGGATTCTTTCACAAACTTCTCTATACAAGATGGGCAGCTAGAATTGAAGCAGTGAAACAATTTGCAAATCATCTGAAAAACCATCATTAGAAGCCTTAAGTAATATTAATTTAACTACTGAAGCTCGAAAAGATGTAAATGGTTTTTTGAAATAAATATATGCACACATTTGAATGAGCCCTGTTTTAGATTTGGTGCAAGGTTCTTAGCGCTACAAATGAAAAAAGTATCATTCTTCAAGCCAAAAACAAAAAATTCGAAATCTCGACAACAAGATCTCTGATTTGAACATTATTCCAAGCGGATGGGATAAAATTTTATTTGAATGCAAAGGCAATTAAAAAGACATTTTTAAGAAAAATGAGGAGCCAGAGAGCAAATTAAAATAGACGAAGAAATGAATTTCAAGAGAAACACGTTTTAAGTCATAGTTGATTTTATTATATCTGGAATTTCTCGTCGGTTCAATACGATGAAAAATATGAATACTACGCTTTCATTTCTATGGCAGTTTTCAACTATGGACGAACTTGGAATTAAAAAAATCAGCTACAAGGTTGCCAAAAGTATAACTCGCATTTGTCCCAAGAGTTGAAAGAAGAAATAATTTATGGAGCCAATTTTGAAGCAGAACTTCCAACATTGAGTTTGCTTAAGTTTGCGGCCCTGGACGTGACTTACTTCAAAAATATCATGTAAAACTTATATTTAATTCAGAAAATTTTGGATAAGTTGAGACCTTCTTGACGAAACATTTAGAGGACTGTCATGAGTGAAATTTCCCCCGGAATTTTTCAAAGCTTCCAAGAATTGGAATACCACTTATATCGAGAGTTTGATAATTTAGAAATTTTTGACAGAATATTTATTGAGTTTTCGTGAGTAAAATTTCCCTCGGAATGATTTCCATCTGTCAAAAAAATGCGTTGATTTTTTTTGATCAGAAAATAATAAATTTTTGAGACTGAACTTTAAGGGAGCTATCGTGAGAAAAACTTATCTTAAAGATGGGAAACATATTCGAAGATATGTTTATCCTGTGAAGATTATTTTTAATTGGAAATTAAATTTCGCAGAAAAGTTGATCTTTTTAGAAGAGCGAAAAATGTAAGGATTTTCAAATTTCTGTCAATGTGAAAAATTCCAAGAATAATTTAGTTCACGTCTTAATGAAAAAATGAAATCATTTTTTACAAAACAATTTTACAAAAAAAAAGGCTAGTTCAACCTTGTTTCCAAAAATGTTGTATACTAACTTGGGAGACTTTCTAATACCTACAAGAAGATTTTTTTATGAAACAATTGAAGATTCTCACTTTTTTTTAAATGTTTGTTTGTTTATTTAAAAACAAAAAAAGATTTTTTATTTAGTCCACATCTTCCCATTCTCCCCTGCATAATCCATTACAAGAAAATATTGTTTTTCTTTTTAATTTGTCAGACACCCTCAAGAAATTTCTAGGTGAAGGTCATGGGTTTAAGTTTTTCCTTTTTTGTTACCTGTTTTTATGTGTACAATTCAAATATATCTGGTTTTTAAAAACGGCAATAAGAAAATATACATAAGTCACCTTTTTGTAATAAAGCTCTTGACATAAATTCGATTTTATATGTTCACGGTAACGTTTTCAAATAAAAGTAATTCTTTTGGTTGTAAACTATCTATAAGCATTAATTTTTATATTTTGTAGATTTCGAAAAGCTTACCTTTATAATTGAATTAGAAGCAGTGAGAAATTATGAAACTTTAATTCCTGCTGTTACAACTTGTCTCGCTAAAATTGGGATTGCATTTAGTAAAGTCACGTGTAGAAAAGAGAATAATGTACATAGTTACTTACATGGAAATTACAAAGAAAGGCAGACACCTGTCATTTTTTCCGGCAGGTGTTTATTAATAGGCTCCACCAAGTAACGATGTTTTCGATGGTGAAAAAGTCACTGAGAACATCAGAATAAACACATACAAAAATTACTGCAGAAGAATTAGATGTTCCTCTTTATATAGGGTGTTTTTTTAGCTGCCAGAGAAGTTCGGATTGGTGTTGTCTATGGATTGACAGTAGAAAGTGTCAAATTTTGTTGACATTTAGCGGCAGAACTAAGTTACATTTGAAAGCCCTTTAGTCCGTTTAATGATGTTTAGTGATGAAGCTTCTGAAAAATGCCTATTCCTTAATGTAATTTTAATATTTAGCTAGGTGCCTGTTCAGAATTCCTTACAGGCAACACTTTGGAAAGAATGCTAAATGATACAATGACTTTGTTAGAGACATGAATTATATACTCGTTACAGAACTAATCGATTAGATGATAATTTAAAATCGAGAAAAATGTAAAATATGTTTATAATTGTTTTCTAATCATGACCAAACAGTACCTAATGCTTTCTTTAAGTAGGGATTTATAGGAATGGAAACATTTTATTGTAAATGCCAACTGTTTAAATTATATATATATTTACATACGGCTGCGAGCAAAATAAATAAAATTTAAAACATAAAAAGAGCTTTGGTGTTGGAAATGATATTAAGTAAAACTCCTTAAGATTCATTAAAATTAATTTTTTAGTAAGAATGGAATTTAATTTGTTGCTAAGCAGTAATCCAGAACAAAATAAGCCTCAGTAATTTTCTTTTTCAATTAAATTAAAATTAAACAAGAGCACACAATTTCTTTTCAACAGTATTTTATTTAATAAAAGCTAGTATTTGGTAGCATGACCATTTTTTTTACAACTGCTTTACAGCGACGTTTCATTGCCTCCACAGTGCCTGACATCGTGATGATGTTATTGATTGCCAAGCCTGCTCAACTCTGTTATATTTTTTGTTTGCCTTAAATAATTCTTTTTTTAATATCTGCTTAAAGATTCCCGTTGGGATTCCCGAACCTCAATCCTATTATCTTGAAACAATCGCCTGGCTGCTCTGCTGGTATGCTTTGGGTCGTTATCTTGCTGGAAGACCCATTTGAGCGGCATTTCGTATTCGGCATATGGTAGCATGGTGTTTTGAAGAATATCTACGTAAGAGTGCTGATTTATAATGCTATTGATCTAGTATATTGGGCCAAACCTTTAAACTGGATTCCCATGCTCAATTGTGTTTGTGGTGTATGTGGAGTTATATTCTATGTTCGGAGGTCTTCTCACAAACTGTCGAGATCCTTTACCACCATAGAGAACCACCTAGCTCTCATGGGTCCAGAGAATGTTTCGCCACTTTTTAGGAGCCCATATTAAATGCTCGCGTGCAAACTTCGTCCTTTTAACAATATGGGTTCTTCGTCAAAAGTGGAACCTTTCTTGGACTACATTTAGGTTATGCTCCCTTAGTATTCTCCTCACCGTATGCAAACCGCACGGAACTGTGGGATTATTCCTTGAAAAGCGAACCACACGTTTTTTATAAGATGGTGTAATAGATTGTTTCCGTCCCCTCGTTTCTGCTTTTCCTTTAAAGGTTATGGCGTCCCGTATCATCTTCGCCGCACAGCCAAGAAATTCTTGAATCTTTGAATAGGTTTTGCCTTCCAAAACAATTTAATAATTTTCCGGCTCTGCAGTGTGCAGTGCTTGCCTAGACCTACTTTTAATTTTTAAATTCAATAATTGTATTACAATTTTAATGGAAATATTAAATAGAATAACAGGCCTTACTTTTTATCACTTTTGAAATCAAAATTTAAATTAAAACACTGCTATTATTTTGCTCGCCTAAAATAATGAATCACACTACACAAAGCGCCATTTAAACAAAGCAATGAGAATTTAAACATAATTACTCTGAGTACCAAAATACAGTAGAGTTGCGAAAAAGTGGCTGTGTTATTGATTTATGGAAAATTATAGGTTCATGCCTATTACACTGCTATTATTTTGCTCGCCACTGTATGTTCCATTATTTTTATTCATTTACAATATCAGAAACTGAGATTTCCATTAGTTAAACGATTAAAGACTTCCCTTAGTTGCAAGTTTTAACTAAAAGAAACATTTTATTTAAAATGTTACAGCGTTCGGAGAGTTAGAATTATGGTAAACACAACCGGAAGACACTTTTTTTTCTTGTGATTTAAAAAAAAATAGTAGATTTGTTTTAAGGGGTTAGGCCAACTAAACATTTTCGAAAAATCCAGTTTTAAATTTGAAATTTTCCCTAGGACCCTAAAAATGTGTTTTTGTTTTTTGAATTTTAGTATTAAAGATATTTGTAAATTATTGATGATTTTCTATTACTCAAAACTTTAAACAAGTTTTTTTTAATAATGTATTGCATAATCCATATATTATGAACAATTATCTGACTATTTTGAAGACAATTTGTTTGACTTTTACTTTACAGGTACGGCATTTGCCCAAAAGCCAATGATTCCCAAAAATCCTATATGTTTTATTAGTTGTTAGATGATTAAAAAAATTTGCAAATAGTCACTCCTAGGTTTTTTTTTTAAAAACCTGTTACTGTAATCTTGAATAAAAAAAATCGTAAAACTTCCATACATTTTCGGTCGAAAGTACCATTTTTGAAATTTTCAGAAACTGATTTCTCAAATATTTCTAAAATCTTTTCTTTGATCTGGACGTGATTGGTTTTAATATATGTATAATGAAGTGAGAAGTGTGGGACAACAAGTTGTCCAATTGATAAAAATGTATGAAATAAAAAAGTTGTGTTTCATACAAAAATAGGAAACAATGAACCATTTCAGAAATGTTTCTGAAAGCGAACACAAAAAAAAAAATAAGAGAAATGTATGAAATTTTCTTTAAACAAATCGGAAACATTTTTAAACAATAATTCCCAAAATGTTCTTTTGGTGTGGACAAACCTTTAAGGGCATTTTCTTTTCAATATTCTTTGATCTAAGACAAGAGGTGCAATTTTTTAAAAAAGTGAGTTGACATTGAAAATCATTAAACTTTTATTTAAAGCCAGAAATCCTTTCTTGGTTGATATTTAAAAAATTTTTTCTTTACAGAGTTTCTGAAAAAATAAAATTCAAATTCAAAATTGAGGAACACAGCAAACTATTAGTTTTTAAAGATTATTTTGTATACAATTTTCACTTTTGTTTTTCTTATTAAAAATGGTCTTATTAATTCTTAATCAAATTCAAAAAATCCATTCCGAAAAATTCTTATAGTCTTCGAACGATTTGAAAACAACGAAATCTACTTTATTTTTTTATAGTCAAGCAGCCTTATCTCCGAACAGGAAAAGTACACTGTCTTATATCCGTCAGATGCAGTTTTTGTATGAAGTTTTTGACCACAAAAGGGTCTCGAAAAACCGGTAGTTTGTCTTTTTAACAAACGTCAATTTACATTATATAATGTTTAATAAATAAACGTTTTCAAATTAAAGGTTAATTTTTAAAACATCTTCCAAATTTCCAAAATGTCTTGTGTTCACAAAAACCAAAATAAAAAAGTTTTAAGGGAAAAGTTTATTTTATTTCGACAAAATAAAGCAACATGATTTTTTATATTTTTCAGTGTTCGTATTTAGACAATTTTTTGATTAGAAGAAAAATTAATGCAATACTTTTTTTAATCATTCTTTTGCAATACTTTTTCTAGACTAAAAACATGTTTAGGTTTCTGTGTAAGGTCACCAGTTTTACGATATTTTCTAGTTTTTCTTATGAGTTCTTAAGATAGAACTCACTTAAAAACATCATCAAACGAAACTAATCTAAAAGAGATTTCTAATACAATTATCCCAGATATTTTATTTAAATGTTTAATTATTATTAAAAATGTATTTAATTATTACTTCAATCATATTCAGCTCCTATAGTTATGCTTATTTTTCCAGAAAGAACAACAGTCTGATGGTACCATTTGTTTGTATCTAAAATAACTGAAACAAAAAAATATATTGAACATTGTTTAACTACTTCTTTGAGCAATTCCTCACTTATATCTCCTTCGTCCATTACTATTTCCAAACGATTACACCAGAAGTAACATTCAGGTGGAGGCATTAAAATCCATTTTTTACTTCCTGACAATTGAGCCTGCCATGATGGCAATCGAACATTATCTACCTGTGTTAAAACAAAAAATACATTTTGAAGGGACTGGTAAAAGAAACAAGTTGTCATAACTTACGTGCATATGTGCTCCCAATCCAGACCTTCCCATAAAAATCCAATCGACGGCATTGTTTTCTGATGTTTCAGGAAGAAAATACGGCCGTCCATAGTGTTGCCGTAATTGTTCAGCTGTTTCTGGATTACAATTACTCCAACCGAAATACCATGCTTTTTCACCTGAGTCAAAGTATTCTGGTGGATTTTCTAATGCTTCGAATAAATTTCTAAATCCAGATTTATACGGGAAGAATTGACAGTTCAAAATTTTGTGTTTTCGTTTTCCAAGATTGTAGGTGTCTTTGAAATACCAAAAATCAAAAGTCTTTTCGGGAAATAAAGTTAAAATTTGTTTGATGAGAAATAAAATAACTATTAGAGGCAAGTACTGTTAATGCTGTCCAATTAGCTGTTGCATCTGTTACAACCACGGGAATCCCAGAGTAAGCAAATCTCTGCTCAAATTCGTCACTGGATATTCTTTTAACTTTTTGAATGTTCGAAACACCTTGACAAAATTTACATTGAACTGGTGGTCGAAATCCCTTCCGAAGATTATCAGGAAGACCAATTAAACACTGTTTTTAATATGTACATGACACTTATAACTGTATTTTTCAAGAAATTTAAAAACATCTTCTTACCTGACTATTATTTGAGTAAAACAAAAATAGAAACCATGTAACCGATGAAAGGATAAAAGTTAGTGCAACAAACAATTCTATTTTGTTCAAACGAAATTTTTGTTCCCTCACCAAAGCCTTCAAGGACTTTAGGTCTAGGGGATTTATTTTAGCTGCCTTACACTTTGTTAAAAGTTCAATAAATTGAAGTGAAGCTTCCTCCATTGCGAAAGCAAGAACTTTCTTCCTCAAGTACCAAACGAAGAATGAAATGAATATAAAACTCTGTTAAAACCAGCCATAAGGCCAACCCATAAGATTGAAAGTGTGAATTCAATTGAAGCAATTATTTAACACTTCATTGCTTCGGTTATCAAAGAACCACAGACGTTATTTTTCTATTTCGTTGTGTCAATTTTTTTTTTTTGATACATACTCGATACAGACTTTGTTATCAAGCAGAACATATCTGCCATCAATTTATTTCTAATAAAAAATAAAAAAAAGGATTCAAATTTATTTCTAATCCTATTGTGGCTGGGGGCATGCATATTTTTATTTTAAACTAAGGAAAGGAGGCATCGTTACATATCTATAGAACTACAATTCTACACAATTAATTGCTAAAGCTCAAGACGCTAGAACATCTCTCTCACTCAAGGGAAGCGGATGTATGTATATAATTGCGGCTTATGCGGCTGGAGCTCCGCAGGTTACTTACTTTGCATCAGGACTCAAGATTCTTTTTAGGGAACTTAAACTGAGCTTGGAAGAAAACTATTTCATCTTGGCCGGTGATTTAAACGCAAAACATGATGATTGGGGAAATCAACATATAGTAATCCCAGAGGTAAACATCTTTTTAATTTGATGAATCTTTACAGCGTTGAATATGGCGTCGACCTGCTGGCTATTGAAAAGCCACCGTATCCAAGAAGCGGCTCCTTTCTGGATCTTTTGCTGTACGACACCAGACTGACAGTTACAGACAAAGTGGGTAATCACCCTCGAAACTGCTCACAGACAGTCGAGTACGACAGTGATCACTGCGGACTGGCTGCTGTAATGCAGATTCCGAACGAACGCGTGGAGTTGGAGGAATACATTGCAATGCATTCTTACAATTATAGTAAGATGCGCTGGCCTCGTTTCACCAACGACCTAGCGAGAGAACTTCGTTCGAGTGACATAGCCCCACCAAACAACAGAAACATGACAAATACAGAAATTGACCAACATTTACAATAGATGGACGAAACAATAAAACGAACGATGGAACAGACAATACCAAAGTACAAAGAACGGGACCAAATGGACGCTTACAGAAACGCGACTATTGACGCACTACGTAAGCACAAGAGTGGCTTACTGACAAAGCTCAAAAACTTGTACAGACGACTTACAGACCCACACGACTTGGAGGTTAGTACACTGAAGTCGTCAATAAAAAATGTCAATCTGTTGATTAAGGAGAACTACAGGTTATCAATTAACAAGTACTGGGACCGTAAGATCCGGTCAGTTAATTCCAGTGTCCCTAGTATGTTCCCTAAAATCAACAAGATATTGAGAAAAAAAGAACGATAATGACCTTCCGTGTCTGAAACTCCAAAGAGCTGAAGAGAACAGGGACGTACTCAGGACAGCGCAAATAGATCCAGAAGAAGCCATCTTTGACGATGACTTTTATATAATTGAAGATCCGAAGGAAAAAGTGGAGGCGGTGGGAGCTGCTTTCTAGCAAGTGTACGAGGTGAATGTTAGCATTCGCCCCAACCACGACTTGGAAAACAGAGCCCTATTTAATGACTTTTACCTTCGAAATGATATGACACAATGGCGATCTAAGAACCACGGTTTCATGCAGTTCAATGACGATTCCTTGGCAAATGCCATAATCAAGCAAACGGGAGCAAGTCCCTTGTTAGTGACGAAGGTTGAGCTTCAGCTCATCTTCAATTCAATAAAAAATAAAAAGTCAGCAGGTGTCGATGTATACCCAACGTTGTACCAAGACATTTACCGATGGAAGGAATTGACATTTACACCACACTCTTCAACAATGCACTGAACAATGCATATTATCCAGTGGAAAGGACAACTCCAACCCATCAAATCTTCGGTCGATAAGTCTTCTTCGACATCAGCAAAGTTTTCGGAAAAATCATTAATAGGGCTCTGACTAAGTGGGCTGCGGACAACAAAATAATTCTGGATAAACAGTTTGGGTTCTTTACCTAAAAATGAGCAGGCTTGTCATAAGCAAGCCATTGTTGTATATATTTTATGAATGAAACGGTAGAAAGTTTGTTGTCAAAAGTGGCAATGTAATTTCTACTATAACATTCTTAATTAAAGATGGTTTTCAACAGGGAGCGGAAGTACCTCGGCATCTGGTTAGATCAGTATTTATATTTCGACAGACATATAAATGCATCTTTGACCAGGGCCAGAGGAGTTTTCACTCTGACGAAACGGCTGTTTTACAGCAGTCGGTTTGACCCCAGTGTGAAGGTAATTTGCTACATGGCCCTTATACGGCCGATGATCGTTTATGGTTGTCCTGTGTGGTTCAACCTTGCCCCTTCCCAGATGGAGAGGTTTGGGGTGTTCGAACGGCAGTGTTTACGACGCTACACCGGCTTATATCGAACAGCCGAATCTTCTTACGTGCCTTACTATTCCAACGAGGTCCTGTACAACGGGGCTCGAATCAACAGAATTGACAATTTCGTAATAAAATTCGTTCGAGGTCACTTTGCAAGAGCTATGTCTTCGACCAACAATTTAATTTTCGGGGCGTTCTATCCGAACGACGAATATTTTGAAAGTGCACGCTTGAGCAGCTTCATTCCACCAGAGGCATTCCTCTTTTTAGATAGATGCGGTCTGATATAAGATAGATTGGCAGTTCCGCTAATCTACCACGTCAGATGATGAACCGTGGATAGGCGACTCCTGTATAATCGGGAAGTAATGGCACAAGGCGGAGCAGAGCTCCTTCGGTTCAGTAGGGCTGTGTCCGAACGGGACCGAACTGACAGGGTGAAGCAGGGGAACCAGTTTTGGTGGCTTCAATCGGCACCTAATAGTTGGAAGTGGGAATGGGGTTGCCTTGGCCGGTTTACATACTTGTTTTATAGGGTTTAGTTTTAAGTAGAATAGGCATGGTGGCACAAAAAAAAGACAACAAAATATGAAAAACAAAAAATGTTAGATAGTTAGATTTGCTGCTGTGGTTGTTCTAGTTTTAAATAGTTTATAGGTAGAATAGGTAGTTTTAGTTAGCTTTAGTTTTTAAGTAAAAATAAAAAAGGTTCTTGATATTAGTTTTTTTTTTCAAATTTTCTAATGAATAAAAAATAAGTAAAATTGAATTGAAGTTAAAAAGATCTTAGGGCCGAAAGGCATTAGTATTAAGTGTTATAGTTTAACTTAGAGTGTCCGTGTGGGACCATTAACTTAGTTGTAAGTTATGGATAATTAGGCTAGTTTTATGAATTTTTGTCTAGCTATAAGATAGTTTTAAGAAATTATGATTAAAAATGAATTAAAAAAACTTCAATTCTACTTTAAAATCACTTTTAACGAATAATGAAAAAACGGTTAGTAAAAATAATAGAACCGCAAATTTCTCTTGGGTGTCAGAGTTTTGAGTGAATAAGCTTTTGCTCTGAAAATGTTTCTATCAGATAATTTTTTTAAATATGATCCTTTAAAAATGCTAAAGACAACTAAAAAGGGTTTTTAAAGGTTTACATGACGTATGCCCTAACAATTAATTGTATGATGATTTGGAATAAGTACGAATCTTCGTATTCTAAATACGGTGTAAATCATTGTAATATCTCACTTAATTTCTGGAAAGTATCATAAATTCTGAGTCTTCATTCCAATCTATACAAAGTTTTAAGAAATCTTGAATTTAATGCTTTCGTGGTTTTGGAAAATATGTTTTGGAGTTAATTTTTCATGCTGATTTCAAAACCGAACTTTGATTTAACCTGCATCTGCTCAAATTTCAGAAAATGCCCGTTTTTAACATTGTTCTTAATTTTTTTTTCAGTATACCTGCTTCAAAAACTTGATATGATAGACATACAGTTCTGTTCACTTGATTAGACGCACATATTTTTTTTACATAAATTTGATTTTTTTATAATTGTGTGCAAGAATTATCAAGCATTGCATCTAATCAAGTGAACAAAAAAAAAACTTCACTTTTTCTTACAGCATATACAAAAAAGAGAAAAAATGTCCGTTATCTTCCACTCACCTACCATTTTTTGGTGTTTTTTTGTTGAGAACTTAATAAGCTTTCTAAAAAATGCAATTGCTTGATAAATAATAATAATTAATTATAAGAAAATCAAATTTATGTAAAAAGAAATGTGTGCGTCTAATCAAGTGAACAGAACTGTATTAAGACGAGGGATTTTGTATAATAAATAAAACTACTTTCAAACGGGTTAGCTTTTTTCATTAAAAACGTTTGTACTATGAATGGTTGAGCGTTTGTTTAAGATTTATGTGAGACAGGTGAAATTTAAGAACTTGTGAATATCTTTCAAAAAATGTATAAAACTATTAATAATTACTATAAAGCAGTCTTATAGATTTGGAAAACCATCACGATTCTTATCGAAAAAATATGTCGCAAGTAAAAACTACTTCTAGATATGGTTATTTTTAAAAAGCTTCATGTTTATTTTTTTTTTTATTAAAAAAATAACGTCTCAAGAGCCTGACGTGATTAAGTAATTTTGGAGTCGGTTTACAATTAAAGCCACAGCACCCATCGAGAAAGTCATATTTGACCCCCAGGAAAAAAACCTTGTCGACCAGTAAATTAATTAAAGCAGGTAATTAAACGACATCTCAATGGCAGGCGACATTGATAAACGATTATATTATGAAACAAGATTATAAAGAAAATTTCATGATGAATCGGCCTCTTCCAGCAAGATAAATAATGACCCGAAACATTTAAGTCAAGTGATGAAGGAGTGGTTTTGGGTCAAAGTTGTTCATATTAGCCAACTTAGTCCCGTTAATCTTATATTCCAAAGAAAAAATTTAAGGAGACATTGAAGTGCCAGTTCATCATACAATATAAACTTATATTCACCTTCTTTCTCTACCATTTAAAATTCACCAGGCCTATCTATAAGGTGACGTGAAATAAGGCTATGTGAATTTCACTTTGTTAAAGTGTATTAATTCCACAAAGTGAAATAAGGCCAAATTATTTCGAGAAATTACACTAACTTGACCTTAATTTTATCAAAGTTTTTTTTTTAATGCAAATAAAATTCTCATTAACTTATCCTTGCGCCCACCTTTAAGCGTATAGTGTGCCAGGCATGGAAAGTACATAACTCTTTATACGCCATTCTTTAGCAGTTGATCTTACATCATGAGGAATGATTAAAGGGTTATAATTCTCTTTGTACAGTGAAATAAAGCCAAATATCTGTTTTTATTTCATTTAGCTTTATTTCTTAATTGAAGTTTGGTGTTGTTCCACTAAGGCGTTGTTACGATCAAATTGAACAATTTTGAAATTCGGCATTTCTTTGTCAGCTTACTTAATGACACGTTATTTTAACACAAGAATTAATAACTTGGTTTTTAGAAACTTTTACGAACACCGGAAAACTATCATGGACGTGATTAAAAATATAGTGAAAATATCATCATGTGATTCTCAGCATTTGGACTAACCATCACGCCACGGGTACTACATCCTTTGTACTTTTTAGTTCTTCATCTGCAAGAATGATGGATGAATTTTGCTCTAGATAATCTGAAATGTAAAGCTTTAAACAAACCCAATAAATAAAATCAACACACACGTTTATATTCACATTATTCTTTATACCTTAATTTCTTTTCAACCTTATGGGTAGGATATATATATATATATAATTTTTTGATTTATTTATATATTACACAAATAAAAAATTAGTTTCAAAATTAAAAAAGAAAATAGATTTTGACTTAGGAAAACATCTTATTTACTTATATTGAAAAAATATAAAAAAATTAAAACACACAAAATACAAATTCTTTTCTCCTTTTTTTTTTGAGATCTCCACTTTAAATGGATTTTCCTAAATGAGCATATTACAGATCAGATTCAATTTTTGAGGACAAGAACAAATAAAATAAAAACATTTAATTAAAATAATTAAACAAACGAAAAAATACAACGGTTTGTTTTTTGTTTTGTTTTTTTCTTTCTAACAATAAAAATACAATTCACATTCATTCATATTGCATTTTATATAGCTTCGTGCAGTTCAACGTTTTGCATTTGACTTAAATTATATATTAATTATGTATATTTATAATTTTTGTTTTAATTGACTATAATAATAAAAAAACAATATCTTACAAAAATAATTTCACAATAACCATAACCAAAAAATATATAAAATAATACGACATTATGGATAATTGTAAATAAAAGAAATATTATTTATAATACATACAAAAAAAACATATTCGAGCTCATCGATTTTTCTTAAGGGGGAGGGGGGGTGTCTAATGGGGATATAATATATGTAAGTAGATATAATCGAAAAAGTTTATAATTTAATAATTTGTTTCAACATATTGACACAGGTACAGGAACTAAGAGAATACTTTGACCTTAGTTTAAAATATAAAACAATACATTTATGTGTGATTCTTTTGCGCCTAGCCAGCCCATCGCCTTAGCCTAGCCAATTATTCTCCTACCAATAAAATACACAATTTGTCTATACATTGACTATATTAACACCTAAAAGGTTAAATGGTTTTCATATCATTTCATTTTTCATCACATTAAAGGGTTTACTTTTTATGGTAGTTTGTTTTTTAACACTCAACATTCATTGCTAATAATTACTTTACTATTTTACTTATTGTTATGTTGTGGATAGTTTGATGGAACACTTTTGTTTGTAAACATGTTTCAAAAAAGTTCCTAAAGATGAGATTCTTTCCACCTCTACCTCAACTTCATTTCCGTTTTGTTTCCATTTTGTTTTTTTTTTTTTAGAAGAGTATAAAATAAGAACTAAGATAGAAGATATCTTCTATGTATAAAAATGATCAGTCGATTAATTTAAGGGCGCTCCTCAATTAACGGGCAGTTGCTGCTGAGAGCTGGAACGTCGATTTCTTTGCGCATTTCTTGCGTTGAGGGGATATTGTCGGGGAAAGAGGATCATAGATGATCCAAGAGCTAGAGTATTAGGTGCCTTTTGATTGCCTGGCAAACTGACGAACACAGTTCCCACTGCAGCATAATTGTCTACGGTGGGTTCTATGGCCACCAATCTTATCAGGGGACTTGCGGACTGTTGCGACGACGACGATGATAGGACTTTTATTCGACCGCGTCGAGTGAAGGGCATGGGACTTTCAGTGTCGTGACACATGGTAAGGAAAACGCAGGCAAATGGCCGCTTGGCCATGTGAAGCATTTCGACAATGTGACGTCGACGAGCTCGTCGCAGATCGGCAGCTTGTTTAGCCTTCCAGGCGACCACACATATGGCCAGGAAGAGGAAGAAACAAGAAAAGAAAACCGAAAAGAATACAAATAGATCGATATGTAGTTGATCCTGTCGGAACACAATGGAGCCATAGCTCTGATCCGACCCGGGGCTGGCTCGCAGGGCTATGAAGAAACGCGTTGCACTCAAATTGTGCGAGTTCTGGGGCAGGGTGAGAACAAGGCGGTTCTTCAATCCAAACAGACGTAGAAGTGTGTTGCATTGGTGCAGGGTAACGTGGGTGCTCAATTCTCGTGCGTGCTTGTCCTTGACGTAGAAGCCAGTTCCGCCAAGAGACTTACAGTCGTGTATGTGAGGTGTCCAGAATGTTTTGTGTTCACTCATCATTGTTTTAATGGTGACATTATTCGGTTGGGCGATGTTGAGTGGGTATGAGAGGTGTGATCTGGACACCCACCGATAGCGATTGTCCAGGAACACCGAGTGATGTCCGGAAGTTTCGTTATTCTCAACAATAAACGAATCGTCTTGGGGAGACATGAAAACATCCAGCTCTCCTTGAGTTACGTCGATGAGTATCCGAATGTCGACGTTCATAAAACGGGGCTGAATCACAAAGAACACAGTTTGGCCGGGTTTCAAAGGCAAAGGTTTTGCTTTGCATTCTTCTGCAAAATTTAAGAAAAATCAATTATTATTTCATTTTATATTTAATTTTTTGTCAAAAAAAAACTTACCAATTGGTTTAGCATCAAAACACATCCTTGATTCAACTGTTATTTGCTTGTAGCATTGATGTCCATCGATGGGATTTCCAGCATAAGAATCGCGGCATTTCGAGCATTGGACCATCCAACACATCTGAGCTGAGTTTTTCCCTCCCCCAGCGGTGCAAGTTGCATCACTTTCCGTGTTATTCGCACAGTTGCACTTCTCTCCGGTGACCGGGTCACAAATATTTCCATGGCCGTGACATTGACAGGGGCGGCATTCCTTGTGCAAATCTTCTGTTCCACGGAAGAATCCAGTGATGCAAGTGTCACAGCGGCTGCCATCAGTGAAGTTACTACATCGTAAGCAGGTGGCATTGGCTTCGGGGCCTTGAGGCAATATATTCTCCAAATCGGCTCGGGTCATGTTTAAGTAAACCGGGTAAAATTCAGCATTGACACAGACATCAGTGTGGCCGTTGCAGTATTCCAAACATGGCACACAATTCTTGCCCTCTTTGGGATTTCCCACAAAAAGAGGCTGACACTTTTCGCACTGGGCTCCCATAGTGTTGTTGTGACATTTGATACACGAGTCAAGCTTGTCGGGACCCTCGCAATTGGAGTGGCCGTTGCATTGACATTGAATGCTGCAATTGGCTCCGACATAGCCAAAGAAACACTCACATTTATTCGGCTGGATGCACTTCCCCCTTACACAACCCTGAGAACAGACTGGCACGCAGGAACCGTTTTCCTGACGATAACCTTCGGCGCATATACACTGATAGCCAAAGTGGGAGTCGGTACACTCCTCCGACACAGCATCGCAATTGTGATGTCCATTGCTGCACTCATTTTCCGCTGGACACTGCACATAGTTCCATGTGAGAGTGCTTGAGAGATTCATCAAGGAGCTATTGCTGGCTGTCGGGTAGACAAGTTCACACGTCAGGGCTGACTGATTTCCCAACGAAACCTCCAGGGAACCCTCTGTGCAGACACCTTCTCCGTTTTCGCCATCCCTCGAACACCAGCCGCAATGAGCGTGTTTCAAGCAAGTCGCACACTGAGTATAGACATCGCAGGGCTCTGGGCAGTGCTCAATATCGTTCGAGCTTAAGACCAACCCACAAACTCCACCGGCGCAGAAGAGTGGCTGAGTTCCGGGCGATATACACGCATTGAGCATAGCTGACCATCGGCAATTCTTTGGATTCTCCCGCTCGGCCGTCAGACATGTGCTGCAGTTGTTGAAGTTGCTGCACGCTGGCGGACAAGTTCCTATCACTTTGTATTGGTTCTTTTCAACAAGGTCCTTTGTTATGCACTCTGTGATCCCGACATCATTCAGGGCCCACTCGCAGTTATCGTTAAGGAGGCAGGTCTCACAGTTAAGAGTATGGCATTGTGGCTGAGGGCAGAGATTGAGTGACCCAACACTTGTCTCTTTGGGGCACCAAGCCATGTGTCTGTCGCAGTCACCCCCAGCTGGTACACAGCGTCCTTCGATTCCACAATCATCGCACCACTGACACACGGGATTCAACTCGGAATGAGTAGGCCACGACGCTAGGCAGGATGAGCAAGTGTTGAAAGTCAAACAGTTCCTCCGAGACATCCAAACATCATCACACAGAGCGCCAATATTCGAAATCAGTGTTCCATTGGCCGACTCACAAACTTCGGAGTTTCCTTCGGAGAAACAAAAAGTAGACGTCTCCTCTTCGGACACCACACTGCAAAAGCTGCAGCCCATGTAATGTCGACACATGTACTTCCCTGTGCTCCAGAATTGGCATATATCATCGGGAAGACCAACTTTTATCACCTGACCTTGTGTACTGCCATCCCATCCACCCACCACGTATATTGCCTTGTTCTCCTGATCTATGGTCACTCCTTCGGCGAATGTGTATTGCGGCAACTTGCCGAGGATTTCAACGTCCTCCGTCAAGCGGACCCACTGATTGCAATCGTAGATATACGCAATCAGGACATCACTGGCATTGTACGGCTTCGTCCGCCCGCCATATACTATCATGTAATTTTCAGTTGTGACAGCGGAATGGAAGTATCTGCCTCGGGGAAGATTGTACTCTGGCCTGTTGAGCTCCTTAAATACTGGCAACTCTATCCAAGTGATCTTCTGCAGATTCAAAGCGTAAAGCTTGTTTTGAATCTCTCCCGATGCATAGCCTCCAAAAACATAGACGGTATTCGAAGTTGCGTGATACACTGCACTGTGTCCATATAAAACGGGCATTTGCACTCCGAGAGCCAGCAATCGCTCCCAGCGAGTGGCATCCAAATTGAACTCCCACAACTCCAGCTGGTTGACAACTTTGTCTGAGGAAATGCCGCCAACCAAAAGCAACGATTCTCTATCGTGTTTCTTAATGAATGTCAAGGTGTGCCCCGCCAATGGCGGTGGGCGTTCATTCGTAAAGAATTCAATTTCGTCCCATCGCTGGTTTTGAATGGAAAACTGCCAGAAGTCATCGAGAACTTGTCCCCGGGCCGACTTATTCTTCTCCGTCCGGGACAAACCTCCATAGATGTAAATTGATTGTTTGGCCAAATAAATCTCAGCCGCATGGAAGTACCGACCCAATGGCATCTTTGCGTCTGGCGTCGATTCCACTGCCACTTGAACCCATGTGTTGTTTTTCGTATCGAACTGCCGGATGTCGTTGAGCGGTCCGTTTGAAAGCGAATAACCCCCAAACATCCACAACGACCCACGTTTATCTGCGTTTAGAGAATGTCCAAAACGAGGAATTGTTTTCTTTAAATGCTCCAAGGAGTCACTCAGGAAAAGCGTATTAAAGAGTTCGGTGACTTGGAGGAGGTTACTTTTAATTGCCACTCCACAGTCTGGCCCTCCATAGTTTGGACTGCAAAGACATCGACCATAGTGGGTGTCGCAGAATCCTTTTCCCGTCTCAGAGTTGCAATTGTTTGGGCAGATGCGCAGCTCACACTTCGAGCCAACGAACCCCGGGGGACATATGCACTTTCCCTTGTCGTCGCATATGTGCGGATCGAGACAGGTGCGAGCTCCGCAGTTCTTGACGTTGTAAATGGCATTGAAACCAAAGTTCTCCCCGCCCTGTTTATAGTGGACGGTCAAGTGTCCCGAATGGGCTTCTATTATGCGCTGAGAGGTGTAAGGATTGCACACAATGCCTACCAACTGGCGTTGTTGGCTAGTTCCGGTGAGATCTGGCAGACTATCGTAGATGTAGACGGCGTTTTCGTCACAATTCATCACCAAACTTGACCACTCAAACTCCATTTGAATGATTGTGTCGGATTCGGCGACCGATGGTTCTGGTGACACAAGCCACAAGCATTCCCGCACCTCTGCGCCACCCCACGGGCTTTTATCGGACTGATACGACCCGATGCCATGTTTTCCTGCCGATTTGAGTCTTCCACGGCTTTCACATTGAAAATAGCACTGTCCTCCGTCACGGGGATCTCCGTAGTAGTTCTTGTTGCATACGTCGCACTTGAATCCGTCAGTGTTGTCCTTGCAGAAGCACTCGCCGTTTTGAGCATTACAGATCCCTCGATCCTGATTCCCGTGCCCATTGCATTCGCACGGATGGCAACCTTCGAGGGAGGTGGCATTGCCATAGCTTCCAGGGCGGCAACGTTCACAGCGTTCTCCCTCGGTCCACGCCTGGCACTGATCACACTTCCCCACACGCTCATTACAAGTCGAATGGTTATTACAGCCGCAATTCACGGAACAGTCGTCTCCAGTCCAGCCAAGGTCACATTTGCACACATAATCCGGGGAACCTGAGCAATGCCCATGAGAGCAGGACTCGTAACAAGTCCGAATACATGAAAGTCGACCATCTCCGATGTAACCGCGCCGGCAGTGGCAGCTATACGACCCATGGGTGTTGGTGCACTTTGCTTCCTTGTGGCAATCATGAAGACCAAGTCCACATTCGTCAACATCCGGACATTGAGAATATGCCCACTCGGCTTCATCGTGATTGGTCGTGTTCAACATGATAGAACAATTCCCGAACGGCCTACTGAAATCTCCTTGCATGCAGACGCCCTCTATGGGGTTATCTCTATCGAAACACCATCCACAGTTCAAGGTTTTCAAGCAGCCCGAACAATTGGTGTGCTGGGAACATGACTTGCACTGCTGTGGCTTGGGTTTCCCAATTGAATTCGACGCGAGCGGCGAGGGAGTCTCGAAGGCCGCAGATATCGGGGCAATCGATTGATCCATCCATTCTCGGCACATTCCAAATTGATATTCACTTGTGTAGACGGCGAAACTGAAGCACTGCGAATTCGCCTCACACCAAACGCAGCGTCCACGATCGTTAAGACACTCCGAGCAGGAACTTCGCAGACGACACGGCATCGGACACTGAGAGATCTCCTGGATGCCGGTGGGTGATTTACCCAGCCGGGAGCACCGCGCATCTTCAGCCCACCACTCGCATAGTTTTGTGTCAATACATTCCTCGCAGGAAATATAATTGGAACAATTGTTGCATTGTCCTGGTTGAGTGATCAGGTATCTCCACGAAGTCGACTTCTCATCCGACACAACACATTCCTTCGTTTCGTTGATGGCTCGTGAGAAACACTTGGTATTGAGGTCACACCACCCGCAAGCCGCGTCTGTCAGACATTCAAGGCAATTTGTGTATTTGTCACACTCGCCAAAGAAATAAGGTTCCAGGTATTCGAAGGTGAATGCCTTAAGATTTCCATGGCTGGAATGCTGCAGCTCCATTTGACTTTTTTGATAAGTGTTATACACACTTCCAGCGCCGATTTTTCTCCTTGCCTGGAAGTCAATCAGAAATGGTAGGTCCATGCTCAGCGTCTTCACGCTCTTGCAGAATGATTGCGTTGTAGTTTGATTCGATATATCTTCCAATCCGCTCAAAGTCGTTCCAAGGCCTGCTCTCAGCACCGAAGACGAGTAACTGGTGCATATTTGGAACTCTGTTTGGTCCCAGTTCTTCGGCGGTCTAACGAATCCAGTGAGTCGCGCCAACATTTCGCCACTGAATTGGTGTTCCATCTGAGTTGTGGGAGTGGGCGAGGCGAAGTCCACCATTGTCGCATTCACAATCGACACATAATCAGGCATTGTCAGGTTCACAGGGTAGTGATATTTTATGTAGGTCAATCCCGGACGACGATCGAGATGGGTGCATTGTTCCGGTCTTAAAATTTCGGTGCCCTTGTCGCCCCACCAACCGGGTGTATGAGATGGTGTGTCTTCTCCACAAACACCGTAGTTGTCATCTCGATGGTGACACCTGGCGTTCTGGACGCACCAAGTACACTCATTCAATCCCAATTTGCTGGCTACACTGAAATAGCTTTTCGAAGAGGACCACTGGGTTCCATGGACCAAACAGGAATGGCAGTCACCAAGTGATGGACAAATCCCAGGACATCGGGTAATTTGGAGATTAGTTGTGCAGTTGGCTCCAATAGTTCGCCCATAACAGCTGCTATCTGCCGAACACCAGCCACACTCCGGATCTGAGAGGCATGCTGTGTGAGAAATATGCAGACGGCAGGACTTTTCAGGATTGTATATGTCATTTTGAACCCGCAGCACCTGCGGCAACTCGTATGCAAAAAGATCAGCATTGACATTTCCATGGTAGCCGCCAACAATCAGTAGTGAATTGTTTAGTCTGAGTGAAGCGGCATGTGCAAAGACACCTTGCTTCTTCGGATACGGACGCTTATCGTTCGAGACTTCTTGATTTATCCAAATGTGGCAGCTCAGATGGTACCAATACATTTGGTTGTCATAGCAAATCTCTTCCTTGTTGTGGCGATGAGTGTAGCCTCCAAATACTATCATATGATTCCCAGATATGGTGGCAGTGTGAAATGCACGTTCCCGTGGGATATTTGTATCTCGCAGAGCAGTTTTCGGATAAAGAATTTCAGTCCAGTGGAATTTATCCAATTGGAAGGAGTAAATGCGATCGGAAAGTTTGGAAAATCTCGCTAAACTTGTCATGATTCCACCAAACACAATTAACGAGTTCGAATGCTGATAGAACACAGTTGAGTGAGCTGCCAAGCGGACGTCCAGTGTCTTGCCACCGCGAGGATTTATCTCAACCCATTGCTCATCGTTTTCATCAGCATCAGGCGTTGGTACTTTTATTCGAAAAATTCTTTGAGAGTTTGAAGAGAAATTAACAAAATTTGTTAAGTGGAAACTATGAGAGAAACAAACCTTGAAGAAAAATCTCCTGTTTCCAGTGTCCCTCCAAAGAGATAAAGAAATTCCTCAGCTCGATTGATTGAGTGTCTAGCAACGGCAGGAGGTGTAATGATTGAATTCTTAGCCATCAAACGCCACTTTCCTCCACTTTCAGTTGTGTTGTAGAACCACAAGTCATTACAAAAACTACCATTTTCAAGCTTTCCTCCAAAAATAACAAATCCATCTAAATTCAAATAAAATCAAACAATTAATTGGGAACTTGTAAATTACAATATGGAAAGTCTTCTCCTAACCTGGCACATTATCTGCCGCATGACCATAACGAGCCAATGGCTTATTATCGGTGACATTTTCCAAAATATCTTCAAAGAAACTAGATAAATTCTGTTCGGTTTCATTTGTGTACGATCGAGTTCTTCGCTGATTCAAGTTGCTCTTGGCCAAAGTATGTAGAACATTTGTAAAAAATGATACATTACTATTTAGACCCCATAATTTAGCTTCGTCTTCATTGTGATTCGAGAGAACTGCCTGAAGTAAAGTGCGATCTATCTTTTGTGGTTGATAGAAGTGATGTCGATTGTGTAGGGGAATTCCCCATTCATCTTCCCATTGACTTGTATTGAAACGATAAATCTTTAAAATAGAATAAAATAAGATTGAATGAATCATCAGGTGATCCAAGAATTATGGGTGTGTTTACTTGAAGTGAATCCAACACGTGATTTAGATCGTATCCACCAAAAACATACAAAGAATCCTGTTCTTCTACATACACCGAAGTGTGTGCTGCTCTTGGTGTCATTCCATCGGAATCTGCTGCTAACCATCTCCAATTGCTGCCATTTGGATTGACATACAAGTCACATAGCTTGCCGGTATATCCCTAAAAAGAATTAAAAAAAAATGTATAACTAACTTCTAACTCTCCCCCTCGTTTAGAAAATCTATTCATTTATATGAATAACGCCAAGTGACAATAGGCAGGTAGGGGTAACTTTCTTAACCAAGTCCCATTTTTAAAGAGATTTCTTAAGCTTAAGTTTTTCAAGATATTTCTTAAGCTAATTAACTAATCAGAGTTTTTGTAACCTTGGAATTGAAGGATGTAAGTGCATCGGTCGATAATTTGGAGAGAAGAACATACGACTTTTTTGACTTTTGAACAAATGCTGTCTTTCCAGTACTCGAAACGATCCCAAAAGAATTGAAAAGATGATTGAACAGCTTATCCAGGGGTTTAGCTTGCGCTGAAGAAAACATCTTGAGAAAAACAGTGGGTATGCAATCTGGACAAGTGGATTAATGAATTTTATATATTTTAGGACTATCGCCACATTAAAAGTATGAAAAAAGATTGGTGTCATAAGAACACTAATGTGCTCAAGGACTCGGAAGCTGTGCCACTATCAGGCAAGTTGTTGTTAACAAGTCAAATCAAAATCAAATGGGGTGGCGCAACAGTCCGTTGTGAACTAGGGCCTAGTGACTTACGACTCTCAACCATTCCTGTGTGCGAGTACTGTTGTCAGGAATAAAAGGGACCTACAATTTTAGGCCGAATCCGAACGGCTAATTTGAGAAAGCACTTTTTCATGACAAGAATTACTCTTGAAGGATTTGTCAATTCCTCATTTTTACAAATGACCAAAAATTCTAGCGGCCTTTGGGTCATTATTCTAGCTGCCTTTGGGTCATCTCTTTCCAGCTCAAATCGAACCATGACTTAGCTTTGGGTCTGATACTTTAAACCTTGTTCAAGATAAAAAGTTCAATTCCCGAATGAAACTTATGTAAGTGTAGTGACCAGTAAAATATCCTAAAAAAAAATCTACTATAAGCTCTTTCTCTAACTGGATTTGTTTGACACTAGAAATAAGCAGATATAACACTTTTGTAAGATGTGTAGAGGCGTCAATACACTGAGTGAGCATTTATCAGAATAAGAAGTAAGAAACAAGTCAAGAGTATTTTCTTCTCGGCCATTTAAGTCCGATTATGGTGAAAGCTCCCAGATGGCTTGGTTTTATTGTCATATTTCTAAAAATCTCCAAAAATCCTTAAACCTAAACCCTGCTCAGGAACCACTCTGTGGATAGATGAAATTTTAATTTATAATATGTAGCGAAGAGACATTACCTGTTCGCATTTGCACATTCCATTAATACACTTCCCTCGCCCAAATAATTCTCCACATTTATCCGGACACGCTTCATCCTTGCAATCGGGTCCAACCCATTCTCCATGACAAACACACTGATGGCCTACGCACTTGCCGTGGTTGTGGCAGTTGTTTAAACAGTTTGATATGTAGTACGATGCCCGGAAGCCGTCTAACACGTAATTTGTGTCACTATACAACAGAATCAGCATCTAGAAGTAAAAACAACATAGGTAACCACCTGACCATTAACCAAATTCATGAGCAAAAAAAATACATTTCCAGAACTAGCAACAAGACGTTGAGGCTCCGTCCGTCCACTAAAACTGCCCAGTAGCGTAGCATTGAATGTGTCACCATCGTAAACATAAATATAGTCATACGAGCATTCTGTTCCCATGCTATGGAACGTGAGTGTGATAAATTGACTCGCATTTCTGGCCTTGATAAGCCATTCACAGTGCGAGTCTTGTGTATAATTGAATCCGGCGGGTCCATCGGAAATCTCACCATAGGGCTCGGTAAAAACTTTCCTACTGCGATCACATGGCTGGAAGTGGGTGGGGGACGGCAGTAGGGCTATTCTCTCGCCCGACACAAAATGCTGCCTCAAAATGCATATATGGGCGCAAACATGGATCACCCAGGGTAGGAGAGTATTTTGTTTAGCTACTGGAAGATATCCGAATATCCACATCACTAGTTTATGGTGTAATTAAATTTACCAAACGACTTTGTGAAACTTTAAGAGGTACAACTTTTAATTTATGCACATTTTGTTGTTTCTGTTGTTTTTCTTTATTTTTTATTAACGTTCTATTCTAACTAATGGACAATTGGCTTTGGGCTTTTGGGTTCACCTCACAACTCACGATAGAATATGAAGAATGAGTGTTTTGATTTGGGTCGATTGAAGCTCGAAATCATAAGAAACCGAATGGAATTTATTTTGGAAAACTCGAGGGGGTTATTAGCATCGACATGATAACAAGGAGAGTTCGTTTATTTAATTTATTTATTGTTTATTTTTGTTTGTTTCACTGGGCTTATCAATGGGCGAGATGTGTTGTGTGTAGGGTTTACTTCTTTTGCACAAATCAAATCAGTTTGACGTCTACTAAATACTGTTCTCATCTTAGGCCGTAGGCTACATTGGTCTTATTTTGACTGTATTACCGACAAGAGAATTTTGCACAATAGCTTGTGTTTTGTTTGCAAATTTGAAACTTTTTTAAGTAAGGTACTATTTTTTGTTAAAAGTATAAAAAGAAATCAAAACAAATTTTCTTGACAAATTATAAAGAAATTAAACAATTTACTGGGTTTAAGTGAAGTCCGCTTAATAACTGTATTATCGGGTTAATATAACTTCCTTTGCTTTTCCAAGATGGCGTCGCGTCGCTATGAACCAATATCATATTTGTCATACAATATAAGCACTCTCCTTTGTTTTATTTCTGTCGTATGTTTGCTTGAAAATCTTAACCCAAAATAGAAAACAGAAATATTGTTGGAATTTATTTTTTATTGCTATAATAGATAATTTCATGACCATCAATTTGTGCATAAATTTTCCATTAGATCTTATTTTGAACTATAAATAAATAAATTAGGTGGCGCAGCAGTCCGTAGAGAACCAGGACCTAGTGATTTACAACTATCAACCATTCCTGTGTACGAGTAATTGAGTTTATATGCCGAATCCGAACGGCTCTTTTGAGAAAGCACTTTTTCATGTCAAGAATTACTCTTTCAGAATTTGTTAATTCCTTGCAAGAGGCAGTACCCGTGAATAAAACTTTAGGTGACACAGGCAGGGATCGAACTCAAGACCTCTCGCGTGACAGTTCAACGCACTAACTATCATACCACGGGTATAATTTAGAAACTATTTCTTCCAATTAATCTGTGTATATTAAGCTTGAATATAAACTTTCAATGCTTCAAAAGTTGCTGGGTTATAGGAATGAACCAAGGACTTAACAAAGCTCCAAAAAGTAATCAACAGCGTTGTTGTGGCGATTAATAGTCAATTACCAAACCTTACAGACCAAATTTCAAAAAAGTTTGACATTCCCAACTGTCAACGATCGAAAAATCTCTTGCAGCTAAAAACCAACCTATGCATAATGTTTGGTTCGACATGAAATAACGATTTTAAAAATAAGTTTGTGTTTTTCTCAAATGAGAAGTTTTAAATGTCGTAAACTTGCGTAACAAAAACTTACTTACTTACTTAAAGTGGCGCTCCAGTCTTATATGAACTAGGGCTTCAACCAACAAACTTCTTTATCTAGCTCGGTCCCTAGCTTTATGTCTCCAGTTTCGCGCTCCAAGTTGGGTGAGGTCACCTTTCACTTGTGCGCGCCACCTGATCCGGGGTCTTCCTCTACTGCGCTGTCCTGTGGGTGTGGATTCGAAGACTTTCCGGGCCGGAGCATTGGTTTCCATGAGCTATACCTGACCCAGCCATCTTATTCGTTGGACTTTTACACTTCTGGCTAAGTCTACGTAGCTGTACAGCCCGTACAGCTCGTCGTTCCATCTTCCCCTCCACTCCCCTTCGATGCATACGGGACCATAGATCACACGAAGAACTTTTCTCTCGAACCGACCCAAGGTGCTTTCATCCGCTTTTGTCATAGTCCATGTTTCTGCACTACACTTTGGTCTCTCGAGAGAGGACTTTACCACTCAATTGCATTCTTGGCCTAAGGAAACAGCGGCTAGCTAGAGTTATTCTGCGTTTTATCTTTGCGCTGGTGTTGTTTTCTGCGTTTACAGCGGAGCCTAAGTATTGACTACCTCAAAGTTACGTCTGTCGATGATGACGTTTTGACCAATACGTCGGTGTTGTATGTCCTTTCTTGACGACAGCATGTACTTTGTTTTGCCCTCATTAACCGTTAAACCCATTTTTTCCGCCCCATCGACATCTCGTTGAGTTCTTCCAATTATGTCAATGTCATCAGCATACGCTAATAATTGGACAGACTTTTGAAAGATAGTGCCTCTAGTGTTGACGTGTGCGCTCTGCACTATTCTTTCACGTACGATATTAAAAAAATTACATGACAGCCCATCACCTTGTTTAAAACCTTTTTGACATCGAAAGGATATTCCCAACCTTCATGGAGCAGCGTGAATTCTCCATGGGCATCCTTCACAAACGGAAGAGCTTGGCAGGGATGCCAAAACTAGACATGGCTTTATACAGCTCGTCCCTGTAGATGCTGTCATATGCGGCCTTGAAATCGATGGGTGTCGATTTGGTGTCGATTTGGTGTTGTTAGGTTTTTCCAGGATGTGCCGTAATGTGAATATTTGATAGACTGTGTATTTTCCTGGTCTAAAACCACACTGATAAGGACCTATCAGGTTGTTGACGATGGGCTTTAGACGTTTACATATTACGACAGAGAAGATTTTATAGGCGATGTTAAGTAGACTGATTCCTCTATAGTTGTTTATCTAACAAATTGTATGTACAAATTATTTTTTTGCATCGTTTATTTAACAACAGAAAAATATTCTTATTTCTAAATTTTCTAAAAATTACGAATCGAATTAAACAAAGTGAATCACCTTCAATTAGTCCAATGCGAACCCTGCCTTGGACTTGTAACACAAAAATAGCATACAATTTCCATTCAAACTGTACCAAGCTTAGAAGAACAAAAACTACCTTATCATTACATGACACAATTTTTTGACGTGTCTTCTGTCAAATGTTTGACATTCATTCAAGAGCCGAAAACGAAAAGAAATATATTTACATTTTCCTTCATTTGCTTTCGTGTATTTTTCGGAATGTAGTTTAATTTATTATAATTTTGGGTGTTTTTTTAATTCGTCCAATTTGAATTTCTAGTCATTACAACGAAATTATAAAACTCGCATTCTCTTGAAGTTGAAATATATATTAAAAAAAGAACAAAACATGGATGTTCCTGAATTACACGCGCCTGTAGACTTGAACAAGGTAAGCCAAAGCCAAGTCCTTTCTTCCATTTAATACAAAAGAGAAAATCTCAACATGTCCTAATTTAATTTGCGTGCCTTTTAGTCCTTAGATGAAATGACCCCCGAAGAAAGGATGAGGTAAGCTTTAAGTGTTTTGCTTTTAAATAAAACAAACATAATTATTTTATAAATAAATATTCATAGGGCTGAGCATCAGCTGATGCACGAAAAGCACAAAGGTCATGAATCTATGCACTCTGAGATGGTTTTCATACTCCTGATTACTCTATTTATTACGCAAATCATTTTGGTTGAATGGAAAAAACGACATTATAGATCGTATTCGGTAAGAACTCCCAAAAGTCTTTCTAATTTCCACCGAGGATCAAGTACGTTTTGTTTTCATTCTTTAGCTCATCACCCTGTTGGCGATGTGGGTAATTCCATTAGTAATATCGTTCTTCTATGGTTGGTATAGATTTATCATTATTTGGTTGATATTTTCGTCATTAACAGCTTTTGTGATGAGAAGAGCTGTTAGCAAACCAATTGCAGGCACTACACCCAGGTAAATCTTATTCCTAAGCTTCATTTTTTACGATATCATAAAGAACAATTTCTTATCAATGTTAACAATTATTTTATCTAAGGTTTTTCTTTTTTGAATGAGATAAGACAAACTTCTATCCTGTTTTTTATTTGCCTAATTAAATTACCTACCCGATTGTTGTAGCTTTCTACCAACCATCATATGGCTGGGTTTTTGTTATCTGAAATATCATATTAAATCTTTTTTTCTTAGTGATTCGATACTATAATCCATGTGTTCCCTTTTCATTGGCCATATCTATAAATATAAAATAATATTTTTCTTACGTTTTGATATTTGTTTAAAATAATCGAGCTTAAAAATTATTGAGAACATGAATTTAAAAAAAAAAAATTAATTCAGTTACAGTCTACGCGTTTCTTAGGAATCTCACAAAATCTATTATTTATTGTGCTTTCATTATTTCTAATGTAAACAAACAAAACTGTAAAAAGCTCAAATAAATTTTACTCTTTGCAGACTTGTCTACAAATGGTTCTATTTTATCTACAAGCTCAGCTACGGCTTGGGCATTCTGGGCTATTTGATTATGATGGCAACGTTTTTAGGCTTTAATTTTATATTTAGTCAACCACCCAACGTATGGATGGACGTGGGACTACTTTGTGTATTTTATGGACTCTACATTGGAGTCCTGGGGCGTGATATATCAGAGATTTGTTCTGATAAAATGGCTTGCCATATTGGTGTAAGAAAAAAAACAATACAATATTAATTAAGAACAATCTCTTAAAGGAGAGACTTGTATGTCCTTTTAGTATTATACTCCTTTAGGAATGCCAACACGACATCTTGAGGAAAATGTGTGTGCTGTTTGTGGTAATCACTTGTTTGTTAGTGAAAAGGAAGAAGGAATTATTGAGAACACTTATAAACTATCGTGCAACCATGTTTTCCACGAGTTCTGCATCAGAGGATGGTGTATCGTTGGCAAGAAGCAAACTTGTCCTTATTGCAAAGAAAAAGTTGACCTCAAGAAAATGTTTTGCAATCCGTAAGAGATTTCACATACTTGTTTTTTTGTTTTTTAATTTAATTCATTTTGTTTATATTTTATTTTATTTTTAGATGGGAACGTCCTCATGTACTCTATGGACGACTGTTGGATTGGATTCGATGGCTCGTTGCTTGGCAACCATTGATTTTCTTTATAGTGCAGGGTATAAACTGGGCCTTAGGTTTAGAGTAGAAGAATCAACAAAACAAAAAGAAAAGAAATAAATTATAATTTTTTTCGCGACGCACTGCACTTTTAAGATATTTTTTTGATTTTAAGTTATCACTTGGTATTATATCGTATTTAAACAAATATTTTCCTACAATTCCTTATACAAAATTTTAAGTTATACCTAATTGTAAATAAAAAGACAAAAGTAAGCAAAAATGCCTGAAACGTCTCGAACTATCATCAAAGACAAACAAACAAATATTCAAAATTCAAATTTTTACTTCATTTAACTAAAAACGGTTTAAGGTTTGACGTTAACATTTTTAGAAGTTTGACAATTATGTACAGGCCACATTCGTTTTTAGTCCTGATGCCATAAGATAACTTGGGGTCTCCATTGAACATTTCCGATGACAGGACTTTCGGCCTGTCATCAGATAATCCAATAGGCAACTATCCAATATCCAGTCCATGATCCGGTCATCGCAGTTAGGATTTTTCGAGCGGATAAAAATCCTGACATCAAATTTGACGTTTGTGTTGAATGTAGTTTGAAATAAAAATTTAATTTTATTTAAATTGTCATCGAGTTCATTAATTCAAAGTTATCTATACTAGGCACAGAACAGCTTCAAAGCTACGACCGACATCCTACGAAAATTCTTATAGTAGGTGCGCCTCCAAATCATGAAGTTCCCTTACTTAGAGAAATGGATTCACCCAAAACCTGTGTTTTCTTTTTTCCTCTTGAATAGTTAGCTGTTGTAATTCCTCTACCTTCTTAACCAGCATTAATTTTTTTAAAAGTCTTAATTTTTTTATTCAAAGGAATTTTGTTAATATAATTTGTTTGAAATTTATTTTATAAAAAAAAACAATAATTACCGACACTAAACGTAAATCAACAAAAAAGTAAGCAACAGGTTAACAGTTTCTAAGACATAATATGCACAGTTAAAAAAAACAATGGATTGTGGAAGAGAAGCTGGATTAGATTCTACTCTTGTGGAGCCTCAGGGTAATTTTCAACCATACAAATGGTTTTTTGTCAACCTAAAAATGTGAAAATTAAATCCTGCTTTGAAGAGGAACTTGAATCAAAATTCCTTTTGACAGAAATAAAAATCCAAAGAAATTAACAAGTGTGCACGGGGCCTTAATTTTAATTAGTTGATTGCTAAAAATCTAAAGGTTTTAGCTGGATTTTTAGTTAATTGGAAGATCAAATGGCCTTAAACCAGGAAGTAATTTGGTTTGACAGTGTGCCACAGGAAAAATACACAGTTTTGTTTAACCTACGGGCTTTTCTGTTAAATTTTTAAATAAGAATCCCTCCTCCGTTATCCACTATTTTGACCCCAATTCAAGAAACTTATTATAAAGTCAATTTTGAACTGAACTCGGATTCTACAAATAGAAAAATCGAACCTTCAACATTTTAAATTTCCGCCAGAATTTTTTCGAAAAAAGCTATGTAACTTATTGTATTAATATCTTTAAATTGACATTGGAAAGATAGAAAAATATAACCAAAAATCGGAGGTAAAAACATACTCGTGAATCAAAAAATTTGTTCGAATCGACGCTATTTGCGGGGATGAAAGCGATCAAAAAATGTACAATATTATTTTCTAACTTTGGCCATCCATTTTCTTCACGGCCACTACCACAAAACGTTCCGGTGTGTGCAGTACCTTATTAAAATAAATCATTTCGATTACAGAATCCGATGATCATTGACATACTATACATGGACTGCTAGTGGTGTGAATTTTCCATACAAAATTTGAATAAAAATGGTTCCACTTCAAATTAGCTACACTAGCCCTTTCAGGCACAGTGGCAAAAAAAGTTATGAAATATTTAGCGCCATCTGTTTGTATTTAGTTGAGATAAGCTTTTTCTGACATAGAAAGTACTGACATCTAGTATAATTTGTTGAAGACAAACGATGCCATGTTTTTTTGCTGTGAGCAGTGCTGTCGTTTTGAAAATTTCAAGAGTAGTATTTTTCTATCATTTTGGGGAGCATTTTCTTAAATTGAGGAGTAAAACAAAAAAACAACAAACACATGCTTGGCCCATGAACAAAATTAAAAACTGAAAATAAAAATGTCCAAATTCGAAGTTAATTGGTTAAAACAGACAAATAGAAGGATATAATATCGTACCAAATTTTTGCTTTCACTGCTTAAAGGCCAACATTTTAAAATAATATAGTTGAAATAAATAATTTAAATTCATAACTTTTTTTATTAAATAAGAAATTGACAACTGAAATTATATTTTACATCAACATACATGTTTGAATATTCAAGAATAAATTAAAGTCATTATTGTAAATTCGATGTTTCATATTTTCAGTTACATCAATAAGGGGTCAATTAGAGCTACCATTGAAATCGATCAAGACGGTGTTTCCCTTTGATTAGAAATGAAAATTATATAATCATCTATCGGAAATCACACAAAGAATTTGTTTTTTGAGAAAAAAGTGTAATTGCGCATTTATTTTTCTCTACAACGGACGGAAATTCATTTTCCTGAACAGCTGATACTTTATGTTCAAAGGTAAAACGAATCGTTCCACTGATTTGTGTTCCAATGTCACACAATTAAAATGATAGATTTCTGCCAGTAAAATTTTGTCGGTGGATTTCAATCGGGAAATTTTTTCAATGAAAGAAATGTTTAAAGATAGCTATAAACGACCTGTCAAAAAAATTCTAATTTTTTGTTTTCAATTATGAAAACCAATGACAGCTATAACTGGCGCCTTATACAATGATTTGTTATTCTCGATTAAAGTTTTCGATGGCTCCCATTTTTCTGTGAAATCGTTTTTAAGGAGTTCCTTAGCAGTTAGTAGGGCATTTACCGTTTCTACCTTGAGTGAATTTCTTTTTTTTTATCTTTTATAAGGCTTATATCTGAAAATTTTCTTTCTGCTGTTGCACTGTTATTGGGGCATTATGTTTTAAATTTTGGTTTTTATTGTAAACCAAATACAAATTTCTTTTCCGTTTTATTTTGGAGAGTAGTTTTCGTCCGTGGGTAGAGTAGCAGTTGACTCTGAAAATAGTAAAATACTACTATAGTAGCAAAAACGACAGCAGTGGATGTGAGTATTAAATGTTACACAATTTTTCCGCATAGCCCTCTTTGCGCTAGTGTTTTGCCCGTTAAAAGTGGAACCATCGTGAAGTTGGCTACTAGCAGTCCATGTATAGTATGTCAATGCCGATGATAGATTCGGAGTGCATTTTTGACACTTTTACAATAGTAGAACCATAGACATAGACATGTATAATTTATGTCAATGAGTAGAGTCACATTTGACATTCAATTTTCTCCGCAGGCTTCTCTTGATTTATTTTTATAAGACCATGGTTATCGATATTTCAAATTGGTTGATCCTATAAATTTACATTTGGCGTCTTTATTTTTTGTCTCTAGGGAAATATAGGAGTAAATCTTACTGAACTGTCATTTTCGTTTAAATCACGATCTGCTCGGTCACTTAATCCTGAGCAATCGGTTAAGCTATGAGCTGGATCAGAAGTAACAATGGTGTTATTTGATATATCTGAGCTTGGAGACCATTGACATACTATACATGGACTGCTAGTGGTGTGAATTTTTCATACAAAAATTTTAATAAAAATGGTTCCACTTCAAATAAGCTACACTAGCCCTTCCCGGCACAGTGGCAAAAAATTTATGAAATATTGAGCGACATCTGTTTGTAGTTAGTTGAGATACGCTTTTTCTGACATAGAAAGTATTGACATCTAGTATAATTTGTTGTTGTTATTCAAAAATGTTGACAGTTCGTGCAAAATGAATATTAAATGTAAATGTTACACAATTTTTCCGCATACCCCTCTTTGCGCTAGTGTTTTGTCCGTTAAAAGTGAAACCATCGTGAAATTGGCTACTAGCATTCCATGTATAGTATGTTAATGTTGGAGCCAATTGGCTGGCTCGTGTGTGTCCAGCTTAAGAAAACACCGATTTCACAATTTCTGTCACAATTTCCACGATCTACACAGAGCTTAAAAAACTTAATTTGACAGTTTATTTTTATCACGATCTCCAACGCAGAACGCTTTGCTCTGCGCAGCCGCTTAGACAAAACCTGAGCGGAAAATTGGTCGAAAATAGCCTATCAATGGGTATGTTGCATAGAAACGTCAAAACATAGCTTCTGCAGATATATTTATTTAGAAATGGTCGCATTCACAAAGCTAGTGGCTACGTAGTCAAGGGATTCTGATTGGCTAAATCTAACTACAATTTTCTGCTACAAAGCTAGTGCACACTGGTTTTGACGTTTCACAATCAGCTGCTCGCCAAGGACACAAGAATTCCAAATGAAATTAATCTTTCGGTATTCAAATACAAATATAAATCAATCATTTTATATCTTATATTTGGTTTTATTGAATTTAAAAAGAAAAAAAAACTATTTAAAGTTCTGAAAGCACAAATGTTTCTCATTTTATATATTTGTATTTGTCATTAATATGACAGTTCCGGATTGACTAGTTTTGTAGTGCAATTTGTGAATGCACCTAATGATTAATTGTTTCATATAAGTAGAAACTAAAATTGATAATGATTGAGTTTATTTGCAATATGAAAAGAAACCATTTAAAAATTTCACTTAAATATACATTCATCAAATTTCATCAGATCTGCTAAGTGTTGCCTCATCCTTTTGACCTTAAATGTTTCGTTAAGATATCTTTTCGTCAACTTTTCACGACAACTTAACTAAACTAAACTAAACCATAGAACTAAACTGTCAGCTGTTAAAACTGTCATCCTCGATTACCTGACATTCGATTCGATTTACATTTAAGTTAGACAAAATTTTATCGACGAAACACCATTTCCCTTCAATATATTTTTTTTTACAATTTTTTCAATTTAGTGAATAAAGCTTTCTATAAAAATTCCATACAAACACAATGATATGTTTGCGCCTGTTAAATTACAAAGTACCAGCATGTCGTCAGACTATGATAATTGCCCGGAGAACCAAGTTTAATGAGCTACACAATCGTGAGTTAATTTTCCTTTAAGGTTAGATAGAATTTCGAGAAATGATTCAATACATTTTTCTCCGGTTTCGATATTTTCAGGTGAAAATGTGCCTCGAATTGTACTGAAGAGGAACTTGCATCAAACGGTAAAGAAACGAGCACTTGAAGCTCGAACAAAACTCAAGAAAACCGAATATCCCAATAATCGCCCTTGCCCCGATCCATCACCTTGCCCATCATCCCCTTGTCCAGGAAAAAAAGAACAATCCAAAAAAGTTCTCCCATAAATGTAAACTGTATTTTTTAAATTTTAAGCCATGTTTGTTCTTTTATAGCCAAAGTGTCCACAATTTATTCCCAAATCCCCCACATCATCGGCGAAACATGAAAGTGTTTCGCATGGTGACGGAGTGGGTGGACAGGGCAAAGGTGGAGACAGTGAAGGTAACTCAAGTATCAAATGGATATTAGCAGCATTAGGAGTTGCCGGTCTTGGTGCGGTAGCATATTTTATGCAAAGAGAAGCTGGCCAAAGTGATCAATCGCAAAAGAAGGAATGTGCTCCTGCACTTAAAAAGGGTGAGTCGGATTAGGTCATAGAGTTCACAAACGTAGGCATACCATTATCGATTTTTTCATAACAATAGAGGCTCATTTTAGTTTCTGTGTATCCATGGGACTTGTTGATTAGGAGAGGCCCACTTTCCTGAGTTTTGGTTCTAACAAGTGTGTCTTCATTTATTTATTTTTACTTAGTGCCAGAATTATCGAGTGATCTACCCAAGAAAGTGCCTTACCTTCTTGTTGGGGGTGGTGCTGCCAGTTTTTCAGCATTCCGAGCTATTAAATCAAATGATCCAAAAGCAAAAGTCCTCGTTATAAGCAATGAACTTTTAAAGCCCTACATGAGACCTCCACTATCAAAAGAGCTGTGGTACGCCTCTCAACCCGGTGAAGTACCCAAAGACTATCGTTTTAAACAGTGGACCGGTGCTGAAAGAAGGTTTGTCCATTTATATTAAAACAAAAATCCTCATAACTCAATTTGCATCATGAATAATTGCAGTTTATTCTTTGAACCCGATGAGTTTTTCATTGATCCAACAAAGCTCTTGGACAATCCAAATGGTGGAATTGCCATAGCCCAGGGATATGCATTGAAAAAAATCGACGCCAAGAACAGAATTGCCACACTTGACGATGGAACTCAAATAGAATATGAGAAATGTCTCCTTGCCACAGGCTGCTCACCAAAGAGTCTACCAGTCTTTGAAAATGCTCCCAAAAATATCCAGGACAAAATAATGTACTATCGATCACCTAACGACTTCGAGAAACTGAAAAAGATAGTGGATGCTAAAAAGTCCGTTACCATCGTTGGGAATGGGTTTTTAGGAAGCGAATTGTGTTGTTCCCTTGCAACGTATTCCAAAGACACAAATATCAAAATAAATCAAATCTATGCGGAGTCAGGTAACATGTCAAAGGTTTTACCAGAGTACTTAAGCAAATGGACGACACAGAAAATTGAAGAGATGGGGGTGTGTGTGGTGCCGGGTGTTCAAGTTAAAGAAGTTAATCGAGAACAGAGCGGGTTGAAGTTAGCTCTGAACAATGGTCAGACTATTCTCACAGACGTTGTCGTAGTTTGTGTGGGGTGTGAAGCAAATACAAGCATTGCAGCGTTATCTGGACTCGAAGTCGATTCGGACAAGGGTGGTTTTGTTGTGAATGCTGAGCTTGAAGCTAGACAGGATCTTTTTGCGGTAAGTTTCATGCAGAACTACCATATTTTTAAATATTAAATTTATACCTTAGGCTGGAGATGCATCATGCTTTTATGATCCCTTGCTGGGAAGGAGGAGAGTAGAGCATCATGACCATTCAGTTATATCTGGTCGGTTAGCTGGAGAAAACATGGTTGGCAAGGGTGGAATAAGTAAGTAGTCAAGTTTGTGTATCATTAGAGAAACCTCTTCTATTGTGATGTTTGCAGAGAAACCATATGAGCATCAGAGTATGTTCTGGTCGGACCTTGGACCTGGAATCGGATATGAAGGCATCGGAAGGACTGACGCTAGTTTACCGACAGTAGGAGTTTTCGCATTAAAGTCCGACGAAGAAAGGAAACGGGATAATTTAGAACCCACAGAAGATAGTGCTTCAAAAGAAACCATACCAATCCCCGAACCAAAGATAGCAAGAGAACAAAAACCAACTGACCAAAAACAAAGCGAACATGACTACCAAAAGGGAGTCGTATTCTATTTACAAAACAACAAAATCGTAGGCATACTCCTATGGAACATTTTCAATCGCGTCGGCCTTGCAAGAACGATTATCAACCAAAACAAATCCTATGACGATTTGAACGAAGTGGCGAAACTCTTTGAGATCCATTCGTGAAATAAGTTCAATTAGAAAAAAAAGTTATGGTTATTAACTGTGAATTAATTCTTAAGCAATATATATTAAGGACATCATTTGCATTTCCGGAGAGATTGATTTATGTGCACAAGGTTTTTGCATAGAAATTACTTAATATAAAACCAAAATGTTGTTCGTAGAAGTTTCTGTTGCCTCTGTATTTGACTTTTATGACGACATGCAAGCATTCTTTTAGACTTTCAAATACCTGTAAATAAAATAAAAAATGTTCAATTAGAAAATCAAATGTGAAATTTTATTTTAATGTTTTGGATATTTTAATTTATTTGTGTTTCTTTTAAAGTACTTTTATGAAAAAATTTGAATATTGAACCAATTATTTAATCAATCTTCTACAACTTTTGTTCCTCATTTTTTACGAACATTTTTCTCCTCAGAAAGAACTTTAATTTCAAGATTTGCATTTAAAAATTTAAGCGTATTATGATGGATCTGTTTTGAAGAGATAAAACTTGGCGCTCAAATTCAGGGTAAGTACATTATTTTTGTCTCTAATGCTTTATTTAGAAGTTTTGACCGATCGTTAAGGCATTCCACATTTGCGTAGTACGGCTAAAGAACGAATCTCTGTACTTCACGAGGGTATGCTGTTGGAAATTCCTGACTGTAATGGTTAAAACTGTTTAAGAAATTACAGCAGTCTATTGGAATAGATCATAGTCCGTTAAAAAGGGTTAGACAGAAGCGTTATGCGATGTTCGAATAACGTTAATGAGTTAATCATTTAAAAAACTTCTTTAAGTATTGTCCAAGAGATATACATTTAGATTATACAGATGGATCTAAGACGAATGAGGGATTTGGTAGTGGTGTGTACTCAGAAAAGATTAATCTAAGCATCTCATTCCGCATTCATCTCAATCATTGTATCGTCTTCCAAGCGGAAATTTTAGCGATCAAAGAGGTTCTCTCCTGGCTAAGAGAAAACGAGATATCAACTTCTGATGTCTGCATCTTTTCTGACAGTCAGGCTGCTATTAAATCTCTTGACGGTGTCTCAACCAAATCTTGCCCTCGATTGTCAATCGTCTCTTATGGAAATGGCTTCTGTAGGAGCTGTATGGACGAGGAAAAAGAGGAAACAATCTCTCACCTTCTCTGCACTTGCCCTGCTCTTTCACTAAGACGCAAACTTCATCTGGGAGACTACTCTTTTGACAATCCCAATGAACTAGCTAAAAAGGATATCATATCTTCTTCGCTTTATAAAAAGCTTAAAATGGTTCGACTAGTAAGAAGTAATTCTCTAGATCCATGTGGTATCACAATGGGCCTTTTCTTTTGGCCTAAGTGTGTGGATTCTGAATCCGCAGCCACTTTAACCTAACCTAACTTAACCTATTGTCCAAGAGACTTAAGTGAGATGGAGAGAAAAATGTTTTGCATCATCTCTAAATATGTGATCGTTCCACAAGAGATGCGTGGTGATGCACATACCAAGAATATTGGAATGTTTTGTTTTGTCATAGATATTAGTAGGGTTGATATATCTCGCTTTAACGATACATTACAGTTTACAGAATTTTCGAAAATAGTTATTTGAGAACTTAGAATATTATCCTTAATTACTTTGATCTCAATAAAAAATTGTAAGCTAAAATATCAATAATGTTTAACATAACATAATGATGTGCTTCCATTCATTAAAAATAATATGTTTTTTATTTCAGTCTTTTAAGCATAAACGTCCCTATTTATTTTTAAATCATTAATTTCCACTTATTTATAAGCTTAGTAAAAGCTTTAACTTAACTTAGAATTTTTGAAAATCAGGAATAAAAGATTGGCTACCCTAAAGTTATTTTATAAGTGAGGGCTTAATTGAATCGTCAGTTGTGAGAACTGAATAAGTCCGTTTTGCATAAGTGTTTGTAAAACGCAAAAAACCTAATAGTGCCTATATTTAACTTTTTTGAGATGCAAGGCCTAGAGATAAAATGAAGATCACGTGAATTTAATTGGAATAAGATACAAATTTTGTTTGGAGCCGGTTCCGGTAGCCAGGTATAAGGATTTGAAAACGTTGGGCTTATTCCGTTCTTGCAACTTGCGGTTTAAAATTTCAAATAAAACTCAAATTTTATTGAAATAAATACATAATTTATTTAAAATAAAGCTTTAAATGATAAAAATATTAAAGTGATAGTAGATTTCAAGTAATTAAAAATAATTGGTAAGCATAAGCAAGTTCACATACAAAAACATAGTAAAAAAAAAGTTTAATAAAAAAAAGGTGTATCCTTCTTCTTCTTCATCACCCTCAGCAGCTGTGGTTGGGGATGTTAATATAGTAAGGTAGAACTCCTTCTTGTCGTCTTCTATATATGATATGATTTTGCGGACATCCACCATCTTTTTATGGTTTATGGGAATTTTATTTTCATAAGCCATTGTCGTTGGTAAGGCAGGATTGGCGAGGCGTTTTTGGAGCAAAAACTGTTGTTTTATAGGACCGTCGATCCATTTCGAAGCTTCCACTCGCCCTATAGATGTTGAGCTGTAGGTCAGTTGTCTGTATTTAGAAATCATAAACATGGAATTCTTGTTCAATGATTTGCTGGTTTTCTTGTAAAAACTTGGCCAGGTGTTTTTGAAATCCAGTATATCATCAGACGAAATGCTCGTTATTCTAAATAATCCACTTCGTTTTGGGTTGGATATCATTGTGTTGTATTCGCAGGGAGTGTTTATCCGATCAGTACTTCTTTAAAGAGTTTTAACTGTCCCAAAATAATTCCGATCACATTGCAGGAATGAGTGACCCCGTACAGGAAAGTACTGATGAATAACCTTAAAAAATATTTATGTTGTAACCAAAGGAATGTTGTCGTGTTGCTGGGTTTTCTGTGCTTGACCGATTCCGTCTTCGATCCACTGGCATGCATTCTATAAGTCCCATTAGATATGTTAAAACCTTTAAAAATATATTTATTTAATAAGCAAAAATTACTGTTTTTCAAAAACTGTAGAACTCAAAACAGTTAACTCTCTAATATAAAATAGCACAAGTTTTTTGCGATCCGGACACTTCTTCGCACAGTTTGAAAAAAGTTCGTTGGTTTTCCTCACTACCAAAATATCTTTATGAATCCCTGTTTGCCAAATATGTACTTTTTGGTACAAATAAATATTTCTTTGAAAAAAAAATAGGTATCCAATAGAAGGGTTATATTACCCTTCTCATAGGGACAGGTATAAAGAACGCAAATTCGCCTTAAAAGAGGTAAAATCTTACATTTCATCAACAGAACTTGGGAAATTCTAAAAACGTTTTCCTAGTGACCTGTCAAAGCTGAATTAAAAAATAATTAGTTTTCCCTTACAAGAAATGATTCCGAGAAAATCTTGAAGACATCTACAACTCAAAAATGAATACGAAATTCCATAAGTTTTGAGAATAGAATAAGTCGACTTCTTCTGTTCTTCAAACTTATGATATTTTTCACCCCCTGTAACTTCGACAACTAAAATAACTTCTGCATCAAAAAGTGAATTTGGAAAAAAGTGGACTTATTTCGTTCTCACAACTGACGATTATTATATTAGAATGAAAATCTGTCCTCTTTCGAGATCCGTTGGATTCTGAACAAAGGTTCAAAGTGATAGGTTTAATGAGAAAAAAAGGTAGAAAATGTGAGGGAAGTAGATTACTATAAATTTTGTTTATGTTAATTTGATGTCACAGCTTTGAAGAATCTATGCAACAGAATGTCAGCTTAAAATGATCTTTCTTTATTATTAAATCCCTTGCTATTTTGGCTAAGACCAACAAATATTCTGAGGACAACCATTTAAATATACCTAAAGACAGAGTCATTAAGTATTAACTGGTTTTTGGTATTTGGTTGAGAAAATAAGGACGCAAAGATGTTTGGTATTGTTGTGGGTTTAGAAGACATGTAGTTAGAGAAAAAGAAGCTGGGAAGTTCGTAATGTGTCTTTGTTGATAGTTAAAAAGCATTTGGAGTCGGATAACAGATCGAGCAGAGAACCTTAATAAGACAATGGATATTGAGTAATTCACTGAATCAGAGACAGATTAAATTTTTCAAAGTTTTTTTAACACCTGTTTAGTAATTTGAACACTTCTTTGTTGTAACAAGGTGAGGAGAGGGGGTACATTTAGAAATACTAAAAAAAGTAGGGAGTCAAATCTTTTGCATCGATTTGGCTTAACAGTTTATTCAATTTTTGTAATGTTTTTATAATAGAAACGTATCTAAATACTAACATTGTTTATTTCTTAGTTTATTAATCCCAAACATTATGTACCAATTTGTAGGCTTCTTTGTGCTTGGTCTGTTGAAGTCTCAATTATGTTTTATTTTTGCTGTTTGAACACATCTAGTATTTATTTTTTCCTGATTACCACCATATACATTTGTTTACGGGTTACAGCCTAGGTTGGTATCTTCTACTGTTTATATGCTACTAATAGTTTCAATGCAATTAATTGAAACTGAAATTTCTTCCATCTTTATTTTGAGAATATGTAGATGTACACATAAATAAAAACTCCACCTTAATACGGGATTCTAGATTAAATGACATGTTTCTAGAGCTTTAACAACGATTGATTTTTTCGGTTGTAGCTTTGAGGTCAAAACAACAGCATCAAAACAAACTTATATCCATACATATATTTCTATCAACCTAGCTTCTCAGAATTACTTAAGAAGTGATCCCAAACAAAAGAGTATATATGAACGCCTACACCCACCAGACAAAAAAATATATTTTCTTGTCTGCAACTGCGACCGGTATGGTATTAAGGCTTGTCTCAAAACCCCAACAAGAAAATCAATTACCAAAACAAAAATAGTAAAACAAAACAAAAAAAACTATAAGAGATCAAAAAGAGGCTTTACAAGATTTTGATTACACAAATACTTTTACTGCAGTTTCCCAATACAATACCTACCTACCTACTGAAACTAAATCAAAGCCTGGAAGAAGCTTGTCGTCTCGTTAAAACTTTAAATGAACTGGTTACACTAACTAGCTATAAGAGGAGAAGACGAGGAAAAGAAAAAGAGAACAAAAAAAGTGATAACGATCTTTGGTGGCTAGCGCGAACGCGAATGGAGTCAGCGCCCGTGCCTTACAATCTTCAGGTATTAACCAGAGTATACATAAAAACCTTCTTACATCCAGAGCTATAGTCTTTAGTCTACGTCTCTGGAGCTCCAAGAGTAGTGTAACCGCCAGCGTTGCCGCAGAAAAAAGCAGGGGCTATTGAGGAAAGCTTAGGCCACATATTTCAATCTTTCAGCAGGTAAATAAAAATAATTTAAAATTAAAAGAATATATTTTCGGGTAAACATCTTATATCTTTAACTGTTGAATGCAAAGTCTTGATTAGATAAGGATTAAAATCGACACAATTATACAAGTTGCTTTTTAAACCAAGTTTTAAGTCTTGTTAACGATTGAATAACTTCCTACGATAACTCTGATCAAAGAGGTTTTGTTCCAGGCTTTCTGGAAATATGTACATTTATTGAAAAAGCATAATGTTTAAAACAGGTATTTTAAAAATTTAAGCAGATAATTGAAATTAGAATTTTGATTTTTTTCGTATTTTTCAAAACCATGAAAACATTAAATTCAAGATTCCTCAAAACTTCACATAGAAGGCTTATAACTACGGAGAATTTCCAGAAACTAAGTAAGATAGGGCAGGTTCAGGCAACATAAGGGATTTCATTTGGAGTCAACTTCATTCATTGAACTAAATTTTGACCAAAGCAACTTGTTCGTTTTCCAAGTGTCTTGAATTTGAAATTCAGAACTTTACTTCACAAACCTCTACATTAAGCTCATAGTAAATACAAGACCTACCAAACACATAATAATCTACAAAACACTCCCCAGACAAGCTAAAAGCCCATTACGATTAGAATTTTGTATTGTAAAGTAATATTACTTATTTCTTTTTCAAATTGACAAGGAAACAATAAATGAAATTTTGCAGAAAATAAATACATAAATTATAGAGTAGTAAAGCTCAGCTTTCACTTGAATTGAAAAAACATATTAAGTTGTCATTTTGACATAAGTTGACTTGACTTGATAGTTAGAAAGATTTTTCTTGACTTACTTTCCAGACAACTTTCCAATAAAGTTGCCTTAATTGGAGAGCATTTTTTGGCAGCTGGCCAATCAGATGTTAGAAACTCGCCTTACTTTCAATTCCTTACGTCACTTGAACCTGCCCTTACTCAAATGATTTAAACTGTATTTAAAAAAACAAAGACTTGTACTTTTTATCGTACAATTTATTGTTAAGGACTATGTTTAATTTTACTTAAGCTTTAACAACACCGTTTTTGATTGTCTAACATTTTTAGAGAAGCATATGTATTTTAAAAATCTGATTTGATAGGAAATTTAAAAGAAGAGATTTAGGTTAAGGACAACTTAATCCGCTTAAAAAAAGTTGCTTTAATTTATATCTCAAATGTAAGGAGCTGTTAGTAAAAGGTCACATTAAAATTTGTATTAAGTTTGTAACATTTTACAAAGTTTTAAACAGACTTCATGAAACATTAGTTCAGACCAAAATACAAACCTAGGAGCCAACCAACCTGATCGGGTGATATGGGCAACGCTGCAAGAGTGTAACGTGTAAGCCTCATTGTAAGGCGCATTATATTCCTCCTTCTGCTCCAATCCCCAATTTTTGTTTACTTGAGTTTACTCACAAACACATACGTCAAAAAAGAACAAGGTGATTAGCAAACTTGTTAGACACCAAACTGAATATCTGCTGCTGTGGCTGCTGCTGCTGCCTCTGCCATAGCTTTCAGCTCCCACTGCCACCACTTCCACTAGCTCAGTCAGTTCCGTTGCTGTGGGTTTTCCTTAAACAACAAAAAAAAGATACAAAATGCAATTGGATACTTTATCCAAATTACAGTGATCATCAAAAAGTTAGTTCAAAATTTATTTGTACTTATAAACTCTTTAATATTTTTAAAATATCGAGTGTTTCAGAATAAATTTGGAAAATTCAACGAAGTCATTATTCTAAGACAGCTATAAAAAAGGTTCTAGTGACTCCAACTCTCAACTATGCGAGGAATGACAGCGATGGAGAGGACCTATAGATTTTATGTCAAATCGAAACGGCTTAATTGGTAAACGCCGAAAAGAGGATTTGCCAATACCTTGCAGAGGGAAGGAAAAAACTTTCAGGTTAAACTCAAACCTCTGGCATTACGTCTCTTAGCATCAACCATCACTCCACTCAAAATGACAGCTACCCATTGGTCGCATTCACAAAGCTAGTGGCTACATAGTCAATGGATTCTGATTGGCTAAATCTAACTACAAAAGTAGTTGGAATTCGGCTTCAAAGTTAGTGGAGAATGATTTTGACGTTTCAGAATCAGCTGCTTGGTAAATAACACGAATAAAAAATGAAATAAATCGTTCAGTATTTAAATATAAATATAAATCATTCAAATTCTGTCTTAAATTTGATTTTATTGAATTTAAAAACATAAAAGATAAGTTAAAGTTATCAAATCAAAAATGTTTCTTATTTTACATACATATTTGCATTTGTCAATAATATGACAGTTACAAAGTGACAAGCTTTGTAGTGTAGTTTTGCATTCACAAAGCTAGTTAAATTTTTACTACTTATAGCCGCTAGCTTTGTGAATGCGACCATTGTAAACAAAAATCTGCGATCTGTCAAAAAACACTGAATTTTTAAATGATCGAGAGCAATTTTGAAAACCTGTGTTTTTTGGTTCCTACTGAAACCGCAGGTATCCACGATCAGTTTCAAAATATTTGTTTTTAATCGACTTCTTTCTTATAGGCAATCGCACGATGACGCTCTCACAAATTTCATCCTATCTACCTGCCTTTGGCGCGTTTATACTTTTACCCACTACTGTAAGAAAAAACATATCTTTTGCTTCCTCTCTTCAATTGGGAACGTTTGCTGTAGGCGCAGAGGCAGAACGCAGAACCAACCACTTGGCTTCTTCACTACGTCATATTCGTTCGACTTCGACTTCGACAACAGTCCCAGTACCCAATTGGTCCCTGAGACCAAGTCAGTAATAAGTGAGCTGTTGCCTCGTCTCGTCGTGACGCTGAAAAAATATTCGCCTTAGTATACTCACCTGTTTGTTTTAAGACATTTGTATTATTTGTATCTTTTCTTACCTGTGCCTAGAGATAAGTTATAGATTTTAATGGTTTTCGCACACACTGATCGATAGATAGATACGATACGTAGAGATACGATACTAGAACTGTTTTCGGCGGTTAATAGAATAAAGTATCTATAGCAAGCCGACTAAACTAAACCTACACGTTATTATGGATACCTATATTTTTATGGGATCTTTTTGTATGTAAACATTGTTTTGAAAGATCGTTTGAAAAAGAAATCTGATATAATTTGTTTTTAAAAAGAATTTCATATTGTGTGTTCTTGTACTGCTTCCTTATACTCTTGCAGTACATTGACTTCATGAATGTACCAATTGTGCATCTTTTCGTGTGTGCCATCAGTTCGACAACTTGTTTTCAGAATTTGCTGCAGTTTTTCTTATTTTTCAAATAATCTTGTTTAAGAAAAGTGTGCAATTTGGAGGTTTGCAGTGTTTCAAATTCAAATCGTCGATCGCTTCGGGTGTGAAAATTCGATCGTACTCGTATTTAAATAAGCTTACTTACATTTTGTAAAAGTAGTTTAACTTTAACAACAAAATACAAAACAAGTTATGACTAAGTTACATGCAGCTCTGTGGACTCTGTTATTGATGCTGGCCGGAGCTGGAAAACTAGCTGATGCAGATTTGGTGCCAAGAGTTTGTGAGCCAATTCGAATTGAATTATGCCGTGGTATTGGCTACAATGAAACCTCAATGCCGAATATGGTAGGACATGAATTGCAGACCGATGTCGACTTTACTCTGCAGACATTTGCACCTTTGATCGAGTACGTTTGCAGTACGCAGTTGAAATTGTTTTTGTGCGCGGCGTATGTGCCGATGTGCACTCCGAAAGTTCCAGTGCCTATTGGTCCATGTAGGAGTTTGTGCGAGTCGGTGAGGACGCGATGTCACCCCGTGCTGCAGGGTTTTGGATTCCCCTGGCCACCGGCTCTGGATTGCAATCGTTTCCCGAAAGAGAATAACCACGAGCATATGTGCATGGAGGGTCCTGGAGAAATAGGCATCGGTATGGCACCGCCAATCTCCAAAGTAACATCGTTCCACCAGCCTGGTTGCCAGGGATTGGCAAAGTCTCATTTGTATATTCGGCTAAATCGTTCGGGACGTTGTGCTCCATTATGTGAGGCTGATATTCTATTCGATAAGGCAGAGAAGCATTTGGCAGAGATGTGGGTAACCACGTGGAGTTACGCAGCTTTAGGAATAGCAGTTGTAGCTACGCTTTGCCTTATCCTCTCCGATACGAAGTGGGATCGTATTTTAACACCTCTTGTCACCTGTCACAGCTTGGTTGCCATCGGATGGACGGTCAGATTTGTCTCTGGCCGGAATACCACTGCATGTGGATTTGATCCGCAATTGCCGAACGTGTCCTTGCTTCTTATCGATGGATTATCGAATGCATCATGCGCTGCAACTTTTCTCCTACGTTATTATTTTGGAATGTCAGCAAGTGTCTGGTAAGTTTGGTTTCATCTTACATATATTGTTTTGAGATTTTCCAATATTTTTCAAATTATTTGATTGGGTTAGATTATACAGTGGTCAAAAACTTCCGAAAGTAATATAGGTATATTTCCGAGCCGTTGATAAGATTACGTGCTTTGTCGCCTTGAATGTTACCTTATTTTCATATCATTAAGACTATTTCATCACAGGGGTGGACTTTTTTAAGCAAACCTTCATTAAAGTGTCAACATTTCAAGGTTTCAGTAAGAGAAGGTTTCTACGATTAAGTCTTTGATATAATTTTGGAAAACATTAGGAAATTATGTGTTCGTAAAAATATGATTTTTTGGTTAAAGGACGCTAAACAAGCTTAAGGAGTCTGATTTGTGTGTGGAAGGGAAATTCACATATTTTTCAAAAAATAATACTCACATTTGTGTTCAGCTCTACAACATAAGTTTTCAAATTTATATCTTTTTTGACCAAATACCTATCGCCCTACCCAATGTGTGCCTATTTTAATCTTGATTAAGTGCGGCCGCGTCAAAGTTGGCTTCATTTATGTGTACAGGGTAGGTATAAACAAAATTTCATATAATGTTTGCATAGGTATACCCTACAATAAAAAACAAATTCTTTATAATTTGATTTATCTTATTAATTGCAACCAGGTATGACAATGAAATCGAGACATTAGGGCACTATCGAAAGTCATTATTATCAGGATAGTTATGGTAGAGAGGTACCTACACATCATCAACTAACTTATAGGTACCTAAAAAAACGTAAAAATAAACATTTCAGTTTGTTTTTCGATAACGATAACGAATATTGTTGAAATATTGAAGATAAAAGTTATAATGTTTGAATAAAGGCATTTTTCATGAGTAAACGATAGAAACGTTTTATTATTGTTTTTTTTTTTTCTTTCCTCTCTCAATGATATCGATTTCAACACCACGTAGCTAGTTAGGAGATATAGATTAGATAATACTTTGTATATTTTATAAAAGGTAAGTCTTGATCGTGGCTTGTCGTATTTGTCGTTTAGTCGCCAGCAAATATTTACTTAAGCTTCTAAAAACTAATCGCATTGACAACGACTCACAACACGACGACTACAATGTCAAATTAGAACTTCGATTCATCAAATAGGAAAAAAAGGAAATTACTTTTAAGACCCACCTAAATAGATAAATGTATGTAGATAGGTATGTTAGATACTTTATGCGTTGTGGTCGAGATTATAGATAAATCCTTTGAGATCTTAACAAGCAAACGCAACTGCTGCAGTAAACAATCGAATTGAACCCAATGTAAAAAATAAACAATTTTGTATTTCTTTTATTTTTGTTACTTTTTTTAAAACTCACAAAGGCATTATTATCAGGCCAGGCACAGGCATTGGCACTGCGGGTAATACAAATCCCATCAGAGTTAGAGTCATGTATATAATAGCAGTGACCGGCCTAAAAATCTACCCACGACTATGTACGGAAAAATATACTCTCCTTTCATTTAGTAGAATGATATGCAGGTCTGATCGTAATCTACGATCGTACAAAAAGAACACAGCATTGCTCCGAATGGACATACTTATAATGTGAGAAGATTTACGTGATAATTCGACTTTACACAAAACAAAAATACTGGAATATGTTTATTCTTTTGTTGAAAACATACAAATTGTATTTTAGAAACACCGCTGTAAAAAGATTTGTATATTTTGGTGGAAGCTCTTCTATTCTTCAGAAGTTTCATAGCCTAAAATGCTGAAAAGTTTGAAATTTAACAAAATAACATCAACATTTCAAAGATCTGTCCCATTTCTTACCCAGCAGTTTGTATTGCTCCTGTAAGATACTTCTAGATTTTAGGATCTAGAGCGTACATAAAATACTTTCTTTTGACCATTTCCATTTTCCATTTTAGTGACATGTTCGATTGGTAATAGAAGATCTCGATTTGAAAATTGATTTTTTTTCCCCAAATGTAGAATGATTTATGCTAAGTACAGACTATTGTCAGATTATACATTATTGAGATCAGTCAGGGCTCTAACAATACCCAAAAGTGAGCTGACAAAACCCTTTCAATGAAAATTCTTGTCTTCAAGCGGTTGGCTGATTTTGTCCCAAAGTCTTATAATTGCATCTGATTCGATTTTAAGCAAGTCCAGAAGATTTATTTTACATGAAAATGAAAAAAATCACAAATTACCGATCTCTCTAACTACGACATCTGACATTTACAAACATCTTTTGACTTTTGTAAATAAATTACTTTTCTATCAATATTTTCCCAGTTTATTTTTCTAGGATCCCAAAAATGTACTCTCAGAAATATAAAAAAAAAATGTTCACACAAAAATTTCTCACTTTTTTTGCCAGAAATTTGAGAATAGAATTTGTTTACATACAGTCAATCAAACTCATATTCGTACAGCAGTTAACAGCTTAATTTTTTTCGGATTTGTCAAGAACCACTCATGATCATAATTTAATTTATTTCATATATTAAAGATCTGAATACCATCTATTGTCTACCACAAGAAAAACGCCATATTTCAACAAACAAAGTACATATAATAACACAAACTATAAAAATCAAATAACAAGTAACAATTTCATATTCGTTAATTTCATTAAGTGCAGTAAAAAACATAAAAATAAGCAAATTTTAATATTTTCTAGCAAATACCCTTGTTCTTAATTACATGCTTGAGTCGATTAGGCATGGACTGGTTAAATTTTTTCGTTGTTTCGTTAGATATTTTGTTCCATTCTTGCAGAATCTGCTATTTAAGCTCTCTTGCATTAATTATGGTTAGTTTCCTCAGTTCCTGGTGTAAATGGTCCCATAAATTTTCGATAGGGTTAATATCCGTTGATTGGGTTGGTATTATGTGCCTTATGTTTGGGATCATTGTTCTGGTAAAAAGTGAACTGGTTTTGTAGACCCAATGTATGTGCACTTTTACCCAAAATTTAGTTTTAAAATCTCTATATATTTCTTGTGGTTCATCTTTTCTTCAATTACATGTAATTTTCCTACTCCAGCCGCAGAAAAAACAACCCCAAACCATCACTGAACCACCCCCGTGCTTGACCGTTGCGACAATATTTTCCGGAAGTAGCTTCGTATTGGGTTTTCGCCAAACCATTTGTCGTCCATCTGGGCCAGATATATTGAACTTTGACTCATCGGTAAAAATTATGTTTTTCCAATAGTAAAAATCCTTTGATTGGAGCTCTTTTGCGAAATTTAGCCGTTTCAACCTGTTCACAGAACTTATGACAGGTTTTTTTCTGGCAGCTCTACCGTTAAAACCGTTATAGCGAATGCAGTTTCTTAACGTCTCGGTAAAAAACTGCTTGTTGAGTTCCTGTCGCAATTTTTCAGCAAGTTTAGGTGCACTGATCCGGGGATTTTCGATTCGATTTTCCGAACGATACCTTTTTACGATTGATTAGATAGTTGATCTTGATCTGCCAACAAGGTCGGATACTTCTTTTAATGATTTACCACTATTATCATTATTTTCCTCAGTTCAACCGATGTTTCGCACTGTTTTCTCCCCATTTTTTGTTTTATTTTTACTTTGTTATAAATTTAAGACACACAATCGAATTACAAAAGCAATACAATAAAATGATGAAAATATTTTTTACATTTTTTTAGCGCTTACTTAAAGTAGATTTTGCGAATAAAGAAAACACTGTACGAATATGAATTCGATTGACGGTATCTATAATTCGATTTCTCAAGAATTTTCTATCTATTAAAATACAATTGTGACACGTTTGGAACATAATTTAATGACAGATCTGAATATTTTGTGATCTGACAATCTTTATAAAATTGATCTCAGACCAACAAAAAATCAATTTTTTCTGCCAAAAGCAACAGAACATTAGTCGCGCCATTTTATCAAAAACCATTTTTTACAATTCATACATTTTATGTTAAATTAAGCGCCACCATTGTTAAAACACATAACATACTTTGAGTTCATAAATAGATATTGCCTAAAAAACACGTTCCAAGAATAAAGAACCAGTTATTAAAATTTATATGAATGAAAAGAAAAAAACAAAAATATATTTTGGGAGGCTTAAATTTTATTTGAAACGGTCTTAAATATATTATAATTTATTTAATTGTTATTCATGACATAAATATCAATCTAACATCTGCTTTGTCGGCTTTGATTCAATTTTGGCATGGTTAAATTTGCATGGTTAAGTTGTTATGTCAAAATTAAGAATATGTAAATAATATGTCCGCACAAAGGGTGTCTCAAAATTCACGAAATATTTCAACAAGAAAACAAAGCTGGTGTTTACTTGAGATCAATGAAATATCATAAACATAATGATCTTGATGTTTGTCGTCAAAATAAAAATTAATTCATTTTTTGACTATGTTGTTGAAAATAACAATAGGCCGTTTGTGAATAGCATTAAAATGTTAATTTAATTTTCTACCATAGTTAACTTTGACACTGCCTGGTGAATATAACAAGACTATCCACAATAGTAATTGTTTTACAAAGATCTGCAAACGAAGGTTATTTTCTATCTTGAAGGAATTAAAGCCAAAGTAGTGTTTTAAAAAATGCCTTTCTCTTTAATTCTTACTTACTTACTTAAGGTGGCGCTACAGTCCGGGGCGGACCTGGGCCTCAACCAACAAGCGTCTCCAGCCAGCTCGGTCCCTAGCTAGCTGTCTCCAGTTTCGCACGCCAAGTTGGTTGAGGTCCTCTCCCACCTGGGTGCGCCACCTGAGTCGCGGTCTTCCTCTACTGCGCCGTCCTTCGGGATTGGATTTGAAGACCTTCCGGGCTGGAGCGTTGATGTCCATCCGCTCTAAATGACCTAGCCATCTAAGCCGTTGGACTTTGATTCTGCTAACTAGGTCTCTTTAATTCATTTAACAAAAATCTGGATTTGACCTTAAATCGAACCGAACGTCAAAAATTGATCATGATCATTTTGACACTAGCGTGGTGACTAAAACAAGGACATCTAAAATGTTAATTGTGTTACAAATATTAAGGATTTAATAGAATTTGCTAAATCTTAAAGGGGTTGAAACGGAGGAAGTGTTTTAAAAAATACCTTTTTCTCCAAACGACTCATAAAAAATCTTAATTCGATCTCACCTCAAACCAAACGTCAAAAAATAATCATGGTATAAAATGGAACCGTGATTTTAACACAAATCACACATAGTGCAGTAAAATTATCACGTAAATCCATAAATCCATGACGATGCTCTAGTGCCATAGTCTTTATTTTTATTTTTCGTAAGAATTTATTGCACGTAAAAATGAGAAAAACGAGGGTCTCTCTTAAAGAATGTATTCAAACGAGATGTAGACGAGGCTGTGGATGTTGTGTTGCTTTTGCTGCAAGATGTTTTCTCATTCTTATTTAAAAAATTTAAAGAACCTTAACCAAAAAAGGAACATAAATAAAACAAAACAAAACCTAAGAAAAGAACCAGATGAAAATAAAATTAAAAAAAAAGAACACAAGAAAACAATAATAACGAGAAACGCCTGCGGAGAGGTACAAAATACAAATCCCCTAGGTGAAGGTACCTTCTTTATAATATGCCATAGTAGGTAGGAACGATCTTAGCAGCATCGGCATCGGTGATCATCAGCACAGCAAGATCCAGAAAAATATTTTGTTCTCAAACGACCATATTCACCGTCAGCATCTTTTGCCATCGTCGTCGTAGTCGATGTACCTTTGCCCAGGTCCGTCGCGTCCACTCCCGAACACAATGGGAAAGAATTACAACAAGTAAAACCTTCACAGCCGGGGTGGGAAGAAGTAACTTCTACTTGTACCCCTTGAAAAGATACATATCAGCATTTAACAGAGCATGCCAGGTTATTTTTTTGTTTTTTTTAATCTTGGTCTTGGTGGGCTGGAGAGTCGAGACCAAGAGTCAGCAGACGTGTAGTCGAGCTCCTAACGATATCCGTGATCATGTTTGCCTCTAAAAAAGGGAAACAAGTAGGTGCATACGGGAATCAGAATAAATAAATTTGCGTTTAGCTCCAGCTGAGTCTGGAACTGGAGGCTCCCCGTCCCGTTCATCTGTTCTTCTGATGATCGTCGTCGTTCGTCCGGGAATACAAGAAGAGACGCACGAAAATAGACACCATACCTTTGTGAAAAGATCGTGCTTGGCTGTGCCTTTTCACAGGCAAGGCACAGCAGCATCTACAACAAGCCAGTGATAAATCGAATTTATCCATGGAAATATTATAGGTAGATAGTTGTGGTGGATCGTGCTCTGCTCAATGTATAGAAACCTTTATACCTTACCTATCGTACCTTTCCTCCATACCTACTGACGATGGCGACGCACGATGGTTGAAAGTGCAGGGCAGCAAAAAAGAGTGGCAAAACGCCTCTAAACAGATTTGTATACCTTCAATGGGCAAACATGGTACTAAATATATAAAAAGGTATCTACCATTATTTAAGATCAAGACTACGCAAAGGATGTGTTCAGAGAGAGAGATGGTGGGCCGTCATAATTCATTTGTTCTAGGATATGACTTGTTTCTCCCATCGTGTTAACAATTAATTGCCTTGTGCGCCAGCCAGAGTCGGGCAAGTACCAAAAGTGATGCCTTCTCCTCTTAAAAACTGCTATAGCTCTATACATCCCAATCGAACAGAGGAAACCTGCAATTAAGGAGCATCAGTCAGAGCTTCAGCCTCAGTTTCAGAGCTCATTGAAAGAATGCAGAGGTCCAACTGGTTTTCAAAAGAAATTATCATAAGTTGCTGGTTGTGCTGATGATGGGCAAAAAAAAACAACATCTTCCTATATAAGCTCTCCGATCTTGTTCGGATCTAATGACTGCCTTGTCTTGTTGAAATTTTTACTACATCGGGACAATTTTTTTTTCTTGAAATCTTTAATTTATTTACTTTTCGTTGTACATTCACAGATTTTTCGATTGGAATCTTGATCGTGCGCCTTTCCTCACCAGGTAAATGGAGATACCTCAAAAAAAAGGTTTAACCAAACGCAGGACTTGGTTGTGTTTATTGGTTTTAAATTATAGCTCGTCGATTTTATTACCATTTTTTGATGTTGTTTTCTCTTCCCTTGGTCCATTCTCATTAGAATTCCGAGTTCTGTGGTGTTTTCTTTTTGTATTCGTTTGCATAAATAATTGGACTTGGACCGATCTTGTTGGTTGGTTGGTTGGTTAGCTGGCTTGATTGTTGGAACTCTTGTTAAATGGACAAACACAAAATCGAGAAAAGAATACATTATATTTTGTTGTTGTTTCGGTTGTATTTTGTAGCTTTTGAATACGAATACGAATACGAATACGTCCCAATTCAAATAAATTGCCTGTGGGATACCTCGTTAGCCACAAAAAGACGGCTTTTGGACAAAGAATAATATAAACCAAAACCGGTCCAAATGATGTTGCGGACTGCAACAACATTTAATCAGAACTTTAAGTATGGGGAGGTGTAATTAATTCATTCCTATGTCTACAGGCAGTGACAATAAATGTGCATTTGTATTTTTACCAAATAAATATCAACGATGATCAAACGGTGCTGAAAAGAAGGCTGGGTTTTATGGTTTTCAAAATTACGATACCAAACGTTGAAAATATGTACATAAACAGACGAAACTATAAAGTCTAAGTCATATAATTGATTGAAAATCTTCGATTCTCAAGGTTTTCAAACTTAGTTCAAAAGCAAAACATTCACATTTCTCTAGTTTTGATTTCGGTTCACAAGTTAAAATTTTAATAAGAACAATAAATAAAATCATTTTTTTTTTTCAATTTAAAAAAGGACATTTTCATAAATGATTATGTCTAATTTTTGATCATGAACAGATCGAGTTAGGCCATATGCACACTAAGCAAATTGTACTTCTGAGTGCAGCAGTGAAGTAAAGCGAATATAAGTTTAATTAATATTATTAATACACGGCAATCTTTACAAATTTCCAATGAAAATAAAATTTCATACAAATAATTATATGAAATGTAAAAAATACGTATACGCCTCAGTGTCCCCAGGCCAATTAATAAAAGGAAAAATATCTTCCTGTCACGTAAAAGTCAACTTTGCCCGAAATTTTGTATTTTTAATTTAACTAATTTTTAAGATTAAAAGCATTTATTCAATTATTTTTATTACTTAACTATAGCCAGAATACAAAATAGGGCTTCCTCTACTGCTAGTATTTTGCTAAATCCATAATGACATCTGAGTTTCTGCCATCTCGAATCACCTCATAGATCCGTTCCCTAGATTCAGGTTTGTTTGTTTTGAATTTAGTTCAAGAACTGGAACTGTCACTTTTTAGACGTCTTTTGATGGGCCATTTTAAAGTAAAGTGAATTAAAATTAATTTTAAAAGCTTTCTAATTTTAGAATACCTAAAAAACCGCTAAATATTTAGAAAATAGTTAACTAATAAAAAGGTTGTATAAAATTGATGACTCGAAGAATTAAAACTATGTTAACGAAAAAAGCAATATAAAACACTATGTAAATTTACTTGACATTCAATAAAGAAGTATTTTTAAGAAAAATCATTTGGAAGAGTAACTTTTTAAATTAAAAGATGATTTAACTCATTTTTAAGATTAAAAGCATTTATTTAATTATTTGTATTACTTAACCATAGCCAAAATACAAAATCGATAAATCGATTCCTCTACTGCTAGTATTTTGCTAAATCCATAATGACATCTGAGTTTCTGGCTTTCTGCCATTTCGAATTAAGCCTAGTACGCAGCTGAAGTGAATTGTTTCGGCGGTCTCCAAGTGCACAACAAAATGTAAACGAAAAACCACTGCGGAAAAATATTTGTGGAGAGTTTTGTCAGCTGTCAAAAATAATTTAATTCCCAAATAGCTTCACTGGCTTCGACCAACGAGGCCAGTTTCTTTTTTTCCTCCGAATAGAAATACATTTTTTTTTGGCTTATTTTTTGGAAGTTGAAGTTCACTGCTTGTCTTCATCACTTTTTACACATCACCAATAACATCCTGAGTTTCCGATTCAGAAATGTAATGGGTCACATTAGAAAAATCCATTTTATTAAATTTTAAATCAAAGATATATCCAAATCAAAACACCGAAAGTAACGAGCAAACAATTTTTTTCAATTTTAATTTGTAAACAATTTTTTTCAATAAACAAATTAAACGTCAAAATTTTGCAAGCAATTAATATGCAGGCCAATTAAATTGAGAACGAAAAGAGTGGAGAATTGTACTAAGAAATCTAGTACAGATATGCACCAAAATGACACATTTCATCGTTCAGCAGCGAAATTTTTCGTTTATGATTTCGTCATGTCATTTTTGTATTTGAAATTTCGTTTCGCATCAGCAGCGTACTAGGCCTTACCTTAAAGATCCATTCCCTAGATTCAGGTTTGTTTGTTTTGAATTTTGTTCACGAACTGGAACTGTCACTTATTAGACGTCTTTTGATGGACCATTTTTAAGAAATAAAAAGGTTGTATAAAATTGATGATTCAAAGAATAAAAACTATGTTAACAAAAAAAGTAAAATGAACACTTAATGTAAATTCATCTCGACATTCAATAAAGAAGTATTCTTAAGAAAAATCATTTGGAAGAAAACATATATGCCATTAAAAATGGAAAATAATACTATCCTAATCAATGTACACATTCGCGGCTGTATGCCCTCGATAACTTTACGAATTTTACTTATAAGATGTTTGAATCAACCAAATAGCTTTTCTTTAACGTGGCTTCAAAAAAAAAGTGTTTAATCACAAGATCTTCAATTGTGTTCATTTTTTCGAGAAATGACACGATCAGGAAACTTTTCTTACAAAAACTCAATTGTTTTGTTTCTTGTGTGGCACATTTTTATAGTGAGTTTTAACAATTTTATTAATTAATTAATTTTTGAAACTTGTTTGGTTCCACTTTTAAATAAAAAGAATTGTTTTTACTTGTCAAAAAATGACAGCCTAGAAAGTGACAGTTGCTCATAAAACTCAAAATGAATGGGGTCTTCCATTAATAAAGAAAATCAATTTATTATTGATCTAGATCTGTTAACACATACATTTCTTTTGCAAAATTAATTAATTTATTTTTGATTGAAGATCAAATATGCAGATGTGGATTTTTCGGCGGATTAACTAGTCCATATTTCCATCAATGATAACAAAATTAAAATATGAATGATTAGCTGGGAATTTCACAGCTCTACCGGCACTCGTTAAAACGTACACAAAGTTACGCTCATTCAATAACAAACAAAGACTTCCAATCCTGCTACATATGATGCTGAAAAAAATCAATTTTTGAAGAAATTCTAAATTTACCCATAAAGCTCATATTGGAACACTTACTTGTCAAATTTCCAAAGGTGACGCAGAAGCCAGCTCTAAATAGAAAAGGAAATTTTCGTTTAAATAGACTGTTAAATAATATCCAGGGTTGAACCAGGTTTACCGCTGCAACTGTCAAAAAATGTTGCAACGAGTTCGAAAAATTGAAACTTTCTGAGAAAAACTCATGTAAAACTTAATTGGTTATAGTACTTAAAAAACTTCGAAGATGTTGAGATTTATTTTAGGCCGTTGCACAAGAAAATGCTGCTAAAGTAGAAGTTATTTTGTTTTCTGTGATAGAATTAGCATCAAAAGAGTTATATTCAAGAACCTAGACTACGCTAGGGACAAAAATATGAATTAAATATCGATAGCGCTTTTTTCCCATCATTTGAAATTCAACGTTTTTCAAGCCACTAGACTCTGCTACTTCCACGGTTTGTGTTGTTTTATTTATTCATAACAGCTGCAAAAAAGATGTGCTCTAGAATTACTCTACTTATAAAATATTGATATTTGTTCGAGAAAAAGATTAAAGGTGTGTCTAGATACATTTCTGACCAAAGTCCATAGAAAGTTAACATTTTTCACATTTTATTACTACGGAAATCTTACAACGAACGCTTCGACACTTTTCCGTTTATAAGTACGATCAACAAGAGTTGAAATATATATCTACTCATGGTACTTATACCAACGACTAGCAGATATACGAGTATATAGAGTTTTCAAATTAATGAGCTTGGCCTAATCGGAATGTTCATGTATCAGGTTCGTGCTAAAGATTGCCATCACACTGAGAAATCATCTTCTCGCGCAGTTGCTGTACACGACAACAACCCAAACAACGACGAAAACGTTGTAACTCACAACTAACATGAGGAAGAGATGAAGATTGCGTGGACGGGAATATGTACATATATATATCCCAAACACACGCGTATGCTATATCTACCTTAGCTATACAAAATGCAAAAGGGACAAACCTTGCCTCTGCCTTAAGAAGAAGAGTTATCGCCATAAGAAAGCATACCACAAGAACCTGCTATAGCATCATCACCTCATCAAGGCACCCATTTAGCTTGCGGATAGAGGGTTGGCCAGTTCGGAATTGATTTCGCCAATACCTTCTTGCTCCAATATCCCATCCGATGCAAAGCCAAAAGTTCCATAGCATGCTTCAAGTTTATATTGTTGTTGCCTTTTTTGTTTTGCCTTCTCTTGCCTGTTTGTTTCCTTCGGCCAAATGTGGTCATAACAATCAACCGATGTAAAACGCGATCCATGCACGAGATAAGTGAAGTAGACGAATGAAATTTAAACGAGCTCAAAACCGCTCCCAACACATATTACACAGCTATACCCATAGGTAGACTTTTCACGATCGGAGCAGCGCTGTACAGCGATCAGCCGGCTTGACTCGGCTTGGTTGGTTGATGTGGAAAAAGAATATATGGCCAACATACAATTTGTGCGCGGGGAATGCTTACCTTATCTTAATTACAAGCACTTTTATTGCATTTCTCGACAGCTGAACAGAAGGTTCGCAGTTCGCAATTCTTGGCTAATCGTAGAACTGTCACAAGTGACAACACATGTAATAATTAGGTTTCGATCTATAATTTATTGCATCGAAAAGGGAACAGTCCACAGAAATCTCCCGGGCGCCATTTTTTTATTGCAGGTGATTTGTGAGGTAATTAAAAAGAAAGGAAAAACTCGAGCTCGTAAATCTACCGACTTGTATGTCAATGAGGAATAAATAATAACAAATAAATATTCAATATATTTGTTCGTCTATTTTTCCTTAGCTACGTAAACATACATATATTGTCTTGTGACTCAGCCAGCAGCGTCAGCAAAGCAGCAGCGATATAAATTATCTAACGACAGCTTCTAGCATGTGCATAGATACTGTATCTTGCATAGGCACAAGGCAAAAGGCACACATGTGGTGCACACGCATTTATTGTATCTACGCCTTGTGTCTTATCTTTCTTCGGCTCCCTGTACGTAAATATACAATTGCTTTTTGTGCTGTAGCCAGGAGTGGCAAGCGGTAGCAGCAGCGACAGCCCCACGAGAAGCATAAGCAATTGCAGGTTGATGATCGCTCGCTGATCTTCCGTATTCGTTTTCAATTTGTTCGATTGCCTTTTTTAACAGCGTCGTCATAATTCCCATCCCAGACCAAGCGCAATCGAAGTCGGAAGAGCCTGAGCTTCATCTTTTCTGTACTCGTGCCTAATTGCTGCATGTAACTAGGAGAAGGTGCGCAGGACATTTTCTCTCCGGGTCCGGGTTTCTCAAGTGTATCTTGTCTTCTAGATTCCATGTGGTGGAAGCTATCTTCAATCCTCCCGCGTCTCACATCTTGCTTCTGTATCGCTGGCTGGCGATGAATGTGTGAAGATGATTTTGTTAAAAATAGTTGGAAATAAACAAATATTGGATATAAACTTGATGGACATTAAAATCGAAGAATTCCAAATCAATTTATTCATGCAGCACATTCCAGATTCCGCACATACCACAATCATCATCATCATCATCATCAGCATGAGCATCATCATCTTCGGATCTATCATTTGAATGGTATTTTTAAAAGCTAAGAAAAATTGGAGTAATTTTTTTAAAAACATTTTTCAAGTGATGACAGTTTGTTTGTTGATTTTTGTTGTGAGGACTTGTGGGTGGGGTAAATATAGCATTCATAGTTTGTCTTTCCATGATGTAAATTAATGAGGAGTGAGAAAGAAGAAACCACGCTGTGCCGTCGGTTTTTTGAAATTGTGTACGCAATAAGTGATAAATTGTAATTGATGATGTTTTGTCTAGCTTCAGGCAAAAGGGATTACTTTCACACCTGATGTGAAAAGCTTGGTTATTTATGTGCCATTCCGTACCGTGACGCCTTATTTTTAAAACTAAACAAAAACAGACCAAAGTGTTTTTTAAAATAGATTCTTCCTATTAACATCAATATTTAAATTTCTTATTTCAAGGAATTAGTCAAACAAACGAAAACTACCTTTTTTAGGACCTAACCCAAACTTACTAAAATTTGTTTAAAATTAAGTACTATTTTAAAATTGAATGTCCAACATTTTTATCAATTTAATAAATATTCCAAAATGTCAACACATTTGATCGTTTTTCGCCTTAAAAATGACAATTCGATGAAAAAAAAATAAATCAAACAAACCTAAATCGGAGTAATAGATCCATTCATTTGAAATGTCAAAAGCTTATGGCCTTTTCACACCAAACCCAAAACCGGGGTTTCGGAAAAATGTTTTCGAAAACCCGAAAATCGTTCACAACGAACATTTACACGTTTTCATTTGGCATTTAAATTTAACACCGGCTGTCAAATTTTGTATTGATGAAAAAATTTGTGAGTAAAAAGTTTTGTTCTTCTCGTCGGGTTGGGTGGAATGGGCTCACGACATGAACCAACAAAAACTAGAAGCTCGCTTGGCTGCTGCTATCCTCTTTGTTCACTTCAAACGGTCCGAACAATTCACTACGAGAAGCTAATTGTCTAGAAAATATATCATAGAATCAACAACAAACACAAAATTGTAATTAAAAATTTTTTTTCTTCTTTCACAACAAATTCAATCCAAAAGCTTGAGCTTTTGACTTTTGCTTCTGCTGTCAAATCTGACTTCAGAATCGCCATATATTGTAATCGTCCGAGCAACTTATAGGCGGGGTTGAGAAAAGTCGGAGCAGAAAAGGTCAATTCCTAGTTCCAGATTCGTACCAAAATAACACTCATCTAAATCGATCACTGGAGCTGTTATGATGGGCTGCAATTTCTCAATGACTATCTCTTTGGCTTCTTCCTTTGAGGACTTGCCTGGAATGTCCAATCCACTGAGGATCTTCGTGAAGTTGGCAGGCTTTTCATCAAGTTGCGATAGCCCACTGTTGTGGTTTTATTCACTGGCACAACGATTCCCACATTGTGGAATGTTTTCGGCGCAAATTTTCCTAGCCCGCTGCGACATAGCCTCCACCAGAAATTTTCTTTTATGCTTATTCTCCTCCACAATTGAACTTATCGCCTTTCTCATATCTCCCGAACCCTTGTGATTGATCGGAGTTAACGGAAAGTCTTTCTCAAGGTAGTAAGCGAAAGCGTCGAGCATATTTGTGGCGACGAGTTCAAAAACTTATCCCTTACAAACGTCATTACGAACTATGAGCAAGTCTTCCTCGTCCTTGGGTTCGTCACGAAAGTAGCTATAGTGAATTCCGGTTCTTCGCTTAACAAAGAGCGTTTGAAACTCTGGAGGATCATAAAAGAACCGCCAGTGCCACAAATAGTCACCGGGGCTTTTATTCTCGAAGTTGGCAAATTTTCCCGCAATTTTTTCAGTTGCCACGCAGCTCCCCCAATGTTTCCTTTTTTTATTTTTTTTTTCTCTTCCATATTCTGTAAATAAGAAAACAAAGAGAAATAATTCTTATTTTGTAAAGAAATTGTATAAATAATATTACTTACCACGATCAAATTTATTTCAAAATGAAATATTTTTTTTGACATCAGCCATCAGCTGTGTTACTTACATTAATTTGAGCGCTGAATGTTTTAAAAGGTTTGTTTGTTTAGTTCAACTTTGAATTCCTACTAGTTTTTGAGAGGTTTTATATGTATAAAACTTGTGGTTTATGAAAACTTGTGCTTTAGCAAAAATATATGGCAAAAGTTGAGTTTTCTAAGTATAGGTTTTTGCGAAAACCGATAGTTTCGCGAAAACCGGGTTTTCGACTTTTTGTGAAAAGCCTACTAGAGTTCTATAGAATGCCTAAAAATTGAAGTAGCCCCTTAATATTTTTCACTTCAGTTAAGTGTTTATGGACCAATATATGCTTAAATCTTTTAAAATTAGCAAATTCATCTAACTTAAAATTTTGCATCAAAATCTTATAGGCTTAAGTTACACCAGTGTAGTTGAGCTCTTCCAGAACTTATGACATGTTCCTTCTACTATAAATGTTCTGCTTAGGAAAATACAAATGTTTTCCTTTAGACCGTTCAAGTGTTTTATAATAAGACACAACGTTCTGTATTTTAGTGCGAAGGTAAATGCACTCGCTTATTTGTATTACCTTTTCTGAAAGCATTTTTGTTTACTTATGACCGGAACCCCAATGCTACCACTGAGATTATTTCCTTCAGCATTAAATATTTACCCAATAACACGTTAGCTGTCGCTGCATGTCGTCGCTATCGGAGACGCATTGCACTGTGGTGCTCAAGTATCGCACAAGTAGGGTGCTCTTTCGGTCGGTCCGTCGCGTTGTACAACAGACAAATTTGTCGGTTGAAAAGTTGAGACTGGAGAATTGTGCTATGTTCTGGATGCGGTTGGGTGGCATTATACTTAAGAGTTTTTCTTCAATCTTGTTAGTAGAGATTCAGTTTATTTTACATTTGTTGTTATTCTTGTCGTTGTTATTTTTTGTTTTATTATTATTTTCTTGAAGTAATAGAGTAAACGTTCTGTTTTTGTTTTTTAACGTAGGTGGTCCATTCTGTGCCTAGAATGGCATCGGGGTGTGCGTCAAACAAGGAATGAGTTTTGTGAGCCAGCTAATGTGTCGGGTCTAATTGGTGGGATCAATTGTCAGCGAACTATACCGAAGCCCACAACGAAAACACTCAGAAGAAACCAGGACACTTACAGTAATATTGCACAGGTAGCTGCTTGGGGATTGCCAGCTTTACAAACGGTTGCAGTTCTCGTTACCCGACTTGTTGATGCTGATGAACTTTTAGGTAAGTTAAACATAATTATTAATTCTTTTTGCTGATTTTGCAATTTTTAATCTTGGTTACTTCAATTAGTAGTCATAAATCAACTTTTATGAGTTTTTAACCAAATTAGTTTTTTTAAGTGGCGCCCAGGAAGAAACTAATAATTGGTTATTTTGTTTATTAATTCTTCTTGCTATTCTAGTCTTGGTTAATTAATTATGAGATATATAACATATTTGTTTGCATACATGAGTTTTTAACCAAATTTTGTTTTTAACTGGCGCCCGGGAAAAACTAGTATTATAAATTGAAATTTGTTACTTTGGTTCAATAATACTTTTAGATGTCTCAAAAAACGAATTGAACAAATGCTAATGGATATTTTTCATCACATTTTTACTCATTTGTCGTTGTTGTTTATTTTGAACATTGCGTTTTATGTATGAGTTCATCATACTTGGGTTTTTCAGACGTCAAAAGCTGATGCTGATCAAAATGTTGATCTTTGTTTTTATACAAAATATACCGTATAATTAAAAGTGTCTGTCTACATTTCATATACATACTATATGACAATTGTTTACTCATTTTGTTTTCGCTAAAAATGTCTGACTGTGTATTCTATTTCTGAAATAAGAAACAAAAAACTATGTGGGTTTTTATTCACCTGTCTATACATACATATAGTAGGTGTGTTTATTTTAGCTCAATTCATGGAAAATCTTCCAAAATATATAAAACCATAAAAATACACATCAATTTTTAATCATTTTTTCTTCAGTTTCGAATTTTTTACCAAAACCAAAACCATTTTCGCCATCCTGTTTTTTCTTTCTTCATACAAGCGTCTTCGCATTCCTTTTTAGTTGCATAGTTATTGCCATTGCCATTACATCCACCATACAAAAATTCTGTGCATTCTTTTCCAACATAAGCAAAGTTAATAAACAAAGCCCTGCAAGGACCTGGATCGGGTTCAGAAGTGCAATCTACATCAGAAAATAAATCAAATGTTATTGTTAATTTTTGAGAAGGAATATTTTTGGGATATTTTTCAGTACGCACCACTTGCAAATACACTCACGACACATGCAATCAAAACTAAAAATATTTTAATATTCATTTTTAATGCAATACAAATTTTGGATACAATTTTTGGGTAAATATACACTGTTATCGAGATGAAATGATACTGAAATATAGATCTTCCAAATATTAAGTCTTAACTATGGTAAACGATCTTTTACGAACATAAATCTATATCTATAGAATAATTCGTTTCTATATCACAGCGAGACCGACAGCTGAATCAATTCGAAATGATTGATATACCTTGTCAATAAAATGTCTAAAACAAATGTTTTTTTATATATTAATTAAATAGAACACATGTACATATAAGCAAAAATAATGCCTCCATTAGTTAAATGTTTTCAAGCATGGGAAAACAATAGAAGGAATTTTGAAATTAATATAATGTACATTTATTCAGATTCAGTTGAAAATTATTGTTAATTAAAACAAAAAGAAATTATTTGAAGGAAAATATAAAAAGTAATATCGCCAAATTGTAATATTTGTATATTTCCATTTATTTACTAGCTACATATTTCAAAAATGTTCGGTTTGCTAACAAGTTAAATATTATAATTTCTCAAAAAACGAAGCATATGAACTCGTCTTTACTCTAAACAGAGATAGTTCGTGAACAAAAAATGAAGCAAACAAACCTTTATCTAGGGAACGGATTTATTGATTTTAATTGTCAAAAAGTTAGCAGTCAAATGAATTCATCAAATTTGTAAAAGTTGAAGAAGACATTTTTATTATTTTAAGACTTAAAACTAATTAACTTACTATATAAGATTCAACTAAATCGTTTGAGATTTAGCTCAAAAATGTTTCTTTATTTTAAACATTTTTCAAAACCTGGGAACATACTTTTTTGAAAGCCATTCTTCGTAAAAAATCTCGAATCTCATTTTGTTGAACAATTTTATTTTTTTTAGGTTATTACTTTGTTAGCTCAGAAAAGAGTTCTGAATAAAGTCCAAGCATATCGAACATGCTCTGAAAATCCTTTGAATTATTTTTTGAAACGCACCTAAAACTTAGATGCCACCATTTGACATTCGTCAATTTGCTTGCCATCTTCTTCTACACTAACAAAAAATTAACTTAAAACTGAAAAATGGAAAATTAGATAATTACAATCAAACAAGAGATTTCGTTTTTAATTTCACCTGTCAAACGCTTGTGTTCAGCTTTCAACTCATTCTGCTCAGTTATTGCATTCTTAGCTTATAAAACGCGTTCTGAACAAGCTCAGAATACGTTCATACGAAAACAGAAACACAAATTTGAAGCTAGGAACGTTCAGAGGTAAAAAAGAAATATAATTCATTTGTTTGACAGTTAAAAGATTCTGCTCTATACTAAAAAAGAAAAACACGGTTTCATCTGTCATAAATCCGAGATATAGCGAAGTTGTCTTAGAACAATTCATGAACTGTTTTCAAAGATCCATTTCGACGCACTATTAGGTCCGTTTGGTACCTTCCTAAAACAATCTAATTTTACGAAATTAACAAAATCATGTTCGCGTACTTAAAAATTTAATACTTTTTCGTAAAAGAGAACGCTCACGAGAGAATAAAAAGAGGTGGAAACTGTCAAATTTGATAGAACTTCAAATAAATTAAATAAATTGCGCGCTTTTGCTGTCATTCATAAATTTAAAAATTCTTTTCAAAAAGAACTGCAACAAGATTGCAATTTTCAAATTTTTTTCATAAAATAACAATGGACCAGCATGATGTTGCTTGAACTTCATGTTGTCTTAATTTATTCATTTTCAAGAAATAAATAATTTTTAAACACGATATGAAACGATGATGTTTCAAAATTTATATTTTTTTTGAAAGTCAAATTGTTGGAAAAATTTGTTGTTTGCTTTTTGTGAGAGAATTTTACCCCCACTATTTAAATTATCTCTTTTTACGAATTTTAGTGCAGAAAGTATGCAAACGGACCTATTATGATAATGATTAAATCGAAAAAAGCATGGTAGTTAAATGATTGCGTTTCACAAAATTAGTTGTGTTTGATTTAATGAAACTATTTAACTAAGAAGATTTGTAGTAGATGAATTTTAAAACCATGTTTAAGAAGATCCACATTTATATTGTAGTAGTAAGTTAAAAAAATGTGATTTTATTCATCAAATTAATTGCTCATTGTTTTTGTCTTAATTTCACAGTTATAGCATTGGTTTTTGCCGTCAGCCAGAAGAAATAGTATAATCTAAACAAGTGCAATATAAATAGAAGTGTTAATATTTTCAAGTTGTATTAAGTTAATTGACTAAACAATTTTGTATCAAGATTCATAAGATTCGCTTTGTAGGGTTGATATCAGGTGCGTTCAGGATTTGGTATCGGTATTTTAGCGCTGTTTTAACGTAACTGCTCAACACGTTCCACTCCTGTCCATTCAGAATTTCTTTGGCTTCATCTAAAGTAAAGACTAGGAAGTGCGGTACCTCTTCTCTAACCCTGTAGTTGCATAGGGTACACTCTGTGTTTTCATTTGCACAATATGGTCGGTAGTTCAGATGTAGTAACTCTCCTCTCGTTTTAAAGGCAGCAAAGATTGTCTCCGCCGTGTAGCGGTCATCAAAATAGTCGCTGGCGTAGAGGTTATGCTGCAGACCCTTGTACATACTTCGCGTATTGCTTCGTTCTGCCATCTCGGTGAACTTACAGACATTGTCTTCTTCAATCCTTGCGAGCACTGTATCGAAGCTACACTTCCAAGTATCGGTCCCACTTTCTAGCAATTCAATATTATGTGACTGCTCTAGGAGCATCCACTCTTTAAAAAACTGCGACTTTCGGTTAAGAAGATGCCGTGTAATGATTGTGGGTAAACGATGACTTGGCAGAGCCATGCATTTTTAGTGTAAAGATGTACAGCGGAGAAAGTCCAGTCTCCAGATGTAGCATGTAGTTAGGGGTGTTTTCTGGAAGCCAAAATATTTTGTTGATAAAGTATTTCAAAAGCTTTTCTACTTATATGTTGAAGAAATACCATACCTTAGCAGCGGAGCACATTATCGATCTCATCACCGCTGCAAAGAGCTTATATTTGGTGTTTGGGGCTACATATTATTTGCTGAGGACTCTTTCCAATTGCAATTTATAGCTTTTTTCGATTCTCTTAGTTTTAGATGTTGGTTGAATGAAAGCTTTGGTGTTATAATAACTCCAAGATACTTATACTCCTTAACCTCCTTTAAGTTCCCATTTCCACTTTAATTTCTTGCGAATCTGTCTGTACCATTTCTAATGATCATGATTTTTAATTTATTTGCATTAACGGTGGGGTTCCAGGTGTCATTTCAAAACTACTCTCTCCATTGAGATGGTTCAGACGGTTCTGAGTTCTAATTTATGTCACCTAAGTGTTTCTTACAACCATTTTCAATTTAAAGAATGATTTCAAAAAATTCCCATGTAAAAGTATTTTCAACATTTTTTTCTGCTGCAGCTTTCTCGATTTTATTTATGTTTTTTGACATTTTGCTCAATGGTTTTTTTTGTTCCTTTTTTTGGGCAAAATATTACCCATAAATTATGTTAAATATACATTTTTTGGACTTAATTATTTGAATTTCACCAATTAATTAGTTTTGTTAAAATATCTAATTATTTCATGGATTATATACCAAATAAATAAATATAAAGCTTCTCGCTTTTTATTTAAAAAAATATTTTATTTCAGTCAAATTAAAATGTTTATATGGCAATACAGGTTTTATTTAATTTGTTTGCAATGATACCAACATTTACATGTGAAATCACAATGATAGAGCGCTCCTTGTTGTGAAAAAAAGAATTAAATTTTGGATATCAAATTGAGATCCAAACACAAAGCAGGATCTTGTGTTGTTGTTGTAATGCATGTAAATCCAAGATCCGGATCAAGTTATGTGTTTTCTTTAATCTTTACTAAGTTATAAAAATCATACGACAACCCGAATATATCACATCCTCTAATATAAACATCCCAGAGATTTGTTGCTCAAATAAAAACTTTTAAAATGTTATGATTATTTTGCTTTATTGATACTTCCATTGTATATAAAATTTTTCTAATTAGCTCGTCTAATAAATTTAAACATCAAGATCAAAAATTCATATGAAATTATTTTAAGATAATATAAAACTCATAAAGTGTTTGGAAACTTGTCAAACTATTTATTGAAGAGCTCACATTTGTATTTAGAGCAACCGCACCAAATTCACTGGAAATACAAATATCACCGCTCTCCACCCGTCACCGTCACCGTCGTCATCGCTCGTCACACCATTCCTTGCCTTTACGGTGAAAATTAGATGATTTTTTCAAGGCCGCACTGTGAGTTTGTTAATGTTCATTTTTCGGTTTCACGGCTAATAAATTGCATATGGTTTGCTTGCATGTGCATTTTGAAAAATAAATTATTACTTATTAGTATATTTTCTTGAAAATATTTCGTTTTAAGAATTTAATGTCTGGACATGTGGATTTATTTACAATGATCGTGGCGTCAACGCAGTTATAAAGTTCATATGCATAGCTATTTCATTCATTGAACTCCGTCATGTATAAAAATGTATGAACCTTAATCAGACGGTCATGGTACAGGAACATTTAGTCTAGATCTAGAATGCGCCATACACCTTCTTATTATAATCCGATTTTGAATGGCTTCACAGGTGGAATGGAAACCCCTTTACACGAGTTTGATGGCAGGTTCAAATGGTTCCGTCGTCGTGAGCGTCATCGTTGTCGTCGGACGGTTGATGATGTTTCGTGTCTGGCTGGATGGTTTAACTCAATCCTCTTATTTTCGCTGGAAAGCTCTTGAAAAAAAGGAATCCTTTGTTTTTACATTGCGCAGCAGTGTGGTTGATGTGAAATTTGATAGTTTCCATGAGCAGCGAAGAAAGAAGTTTTGGCTTCATTATTCGAATGAATTCATTTTCGTTTCACACTGGGGTTAATGTGAGAGTCAGGAGCGGAGTCAATGAAATTAAAAAAAAGGCTCTTTTGAGTGTCAAATGGCTCTTAATTTGAAAACTTAATTTCATAAAAAAAAGTATGGACTTACAAAAAAACTTTAGTCAAAGTAAAAGTCTGTAATTTAATATTTCACTCTTAAGTATTGGGTTTCTTATTTAGTTGTTAGCTGTCACTTTTGAAGCTGTCATATTTTTGTATTTGACATTACTAAAAACAGAATGGTTCATATTTCCACCCCACGTTGGCTGCGTTCAATCTCATGCTGGATAGGGTATCTTGGATAGGTGGATTTTTAGATACCTTGGTGAAGGAGTTTTGATAGCTGTATTGAGATAGCTGTCAAAAAATAAAAACAACTTTCAGCTGTTCATAAAAAGCAGCGAAACATTTAAGCTTTGCAGTCAAAATTGTTGTAAAATAAAACATTTACAGTCTTATTTAATAGAATTCGCTAAACAGATGAATAGTTATACAGTGCATAAGGATTTATGTAGGCTCTATGTAACGTTGCGTAAATTCCTATTTATAAACAGTTCTGCTATACATTTTAGTTATACAATGCTTATGTCAAAAAAAGTACCAAAATGGAGCAATCTATTCCATTTATCTGTCTATCAAATCAGCTGTTTGTCATAACAAACAAAATATAGAAATTTGTGTTGTGCTTTTGTTGAAAATGGAATCGAAAACAAAAAGGTCTCGTACCCCGAATTGGGATTCGTCCGATAAAGTAAGTAATATCAGCGTTAAGAACCTTTGAATGAAATCGATAAAACTTCTTACATTTCTTTTAGATACTCCTTCGACAGCTAATAGAGGACAAAATTCAAATAATCGAAAACAAAAATGTTGACACCAACACATCCCGCATGAAACGAGATGCCTGGCGTGAAATAACCGATAGGTATGTACAAATATACATAGATAATCTTTGTTTTTTACTAATTTGTTTGCAATGATTTTCAGTTTCAACAGTTTAAGCGCAACAATGAGGGAAACATCTCAAATTCAGGCTCAATGGCGAGGAACCAAAATGAAGGCCAAAGCAGAGATGTCGGCCTTCCAAAGAAACCTGAGGGCAACAGGTGGTGGACCACCTCCCAAGTCACCTGAGCCTGAGAACATCAAATTGATGGCACTTATCCCCCATGAATTTGAGGTGGATACAAATGAGTTCGATTGCGATACTGAGGTTTGTAACACACGATACGTGCTTATGCTTTATATAATTATAACAAATCATTTTTTTCTTTCGGAGTAGATGATAAAAGAAAACGTTACTTCAGTGGTTGTAGACGATGAGTATGAAGATGTTTTTTTTGTGGAGGATGAATCCCCAAGGAAATATATGCCATCAACTTCTTCACCAAAAGTACATGCCCCATCACCACCAATACCATCACCAAAACCGCCACCACCTTCACCTCCACCTTTGGATGCTTTTTGTAAAAAGAAGTCAGCATCATTTAAACGAAAGGTAGCACATTACATGCATTCCTCTTTGTCATTGAATAATATTATTTTTTTTCTTTATCAGATTAATTGCAAAGATGGCGAACTCCTTAAAAAAGAATTGTTTCAGTTCGCTATGGCAAATCGGAGAGCCGAAAAAGAGTTTATGGAGCTTGAGCACCAAGAAAAAATGAAAGGCATTATAATGGAGCGGGAGATAAAATTAAAAACTTTAAATATGGAACATGCGGAAAGGGAGAAGATGCTTGAGATGGAAAGGAGACACAAAGAAGAAATGCACCAGCTCAAAATGAGAAAATTGGAAGAGCACTTTTCTCTGTAGTGATATTTTTGTATTCGTGAATTTGTTTTTGTTTTTTATAAGTGTTCTTTTTGTTTCATGTTTTTCTTTAGTTTTGTAAGTAACGTTAATGTTTTCAATAGTTTTAAGTTTCTTTTTTTTCATGTTTTTCTTTAGTTTTGTAAGTAACGTTAATGTTTTCAATAGTTTTAAGTTTCTTCCATGTTTCCCAATAAAAATATATTTAAAAGACATAAGAAAATGAATTTTTTATTGATTGCGGGTGGAAAAGTATTGTTCAATAAATACACGCCGTGTGAGATTTTGGTTGCTTCCTTCCTGTTGCGATCTTTCTTGATTTTCAGTTGAATCTGCTTGATTGTCATCGTTCACATCATCATCTATTTAAACAAAAAATATTATTAAGGTTTTTAATTTTGTTTAATTTTATACCTGTGGGTGGAAGAACATCCTGCAAATCAATTGCCAAGTTATGAAGAACTGCTAAGGCTATAATAGTTGTTTTGGCATTTTCTAAGGAGCACCTCATACCTGATAACAAAATGCGGAATCTTTGCTTCCAGACGCCAAAGCATCTTTCCACCGTGTTACGAGTAGCGATATGAGCTATATTGTATCTTATTTCAGGATCCGTTCGAGGATTCAAAACGGGGGTAAAGAGGATATTAGTACAAGGGTACCCACCATCCCCAAGCAGACGACCATTGAACTCCCCATCATCAAATCGTTGTTTGATTCTGCTTTCCCTAAAAATTCGTGAGTCATGAGTGCTGCCTCTCCAGCGGCAAACAATGTCATTAATTTTAAGGGATGCGTCGCACACTACTTGCGTATTCAGCGAGTAGTACCCTTTTCTGTTAATATAGTACTGCCCTGATGGGCCACCTACTTTTGGGATCCTTATGTGGGTACAGTCAATGGCCCCAACCACCTTTGGAAACTCCCGTATTTGAGAGAACTTGTTCATAGTTCTTATCTGGTCCGAAAAAGAAGTTGGCATTTTAATGAACAAAGGTCTTTTGGTAGCTAATGCTCTTGCCACTCGCTTGCAAATTTGGCAAAGCGTAGGTTGGCTAAATCCGTGGATGTCTGCTCCATCGTCTTGAATCTATAAACAAATCATAAAAGGTACGGATTTCGAATTGGTGTGAACATTTAGTACAAACTTACCTCGTTCCGTCCCCAATATCTTATTGCAGCCATTACTTGGATATCTATGGGGATGTGGCCTCCTCTATTATCGCTGCTGAGGTCCGAACGGATAATTCCAATTATTTTGTTGATGTTTTTTTTTGAAAATCTATATTTTTTTTTAAATTCTTCGCTTCTTAAGCTCATTGGGTTGAACCTTTTTTTATAAACTTTCCGCATTCTCGGAGTTGGTAAAACGCGATTTAAATTATTAAAATCATTAATAAACGAGCTAAATAGGAAAGGCATTATTGTTTTCTTTTAAATTTAAATAATGGAGAGAAATCAAAATGACATTTACGAAATAATAACAACAATAATTTCCAAAAACACTCTAGTAAAGATATAAATCCTCGGTAGCTATATTGGTTTGCCTACAAACTAAACCAGAAACGGACCTCATAAAGTAATTCTTAGTGTGCGTGTTTTCACGCACACTAAGACACAAATAATGAGGTCCGGTGCTGGAAATTTAGTTTATCAGTTATTTGAATTTCACATTTATTCATGGACATTATGTCAAAATTACAAATACAATAATGTAAACAAATGGGTTTTGGAGGGTGATACGTACGAAGGATGTATATCTTCATTAGAGTGTTTTTGATAATTTCCTTATGTAGGCTCTATTCAACCTCAAAACGCGTTTAGCTTATTATGGGTCTATGCAACGTTGCATAAGTTTTATAAATAGCATTTTTGCGTTTAGAGGCATTATAGAGATTACATAACTTTATGTAGGCTCTATACAGCGTTTATAAATAAGACTGTTAATGGATAATTCAACTGATTCGTCGGACGATGATGATTTGATAGGTGCGAAACAATTTAATAAATAAGAGACAACCTTATACAACTTCAAGTAACATTTTGTATCTTCAAGTTAATCATGTGTTAAATCAGCTGTTCTGTCAGATAGATACATAGCCCAACAATTCTTGGATACCTTTGGATTCCTTTTTTGACATTTCAGCTGTTTTTGATCAGCTGTTATTTTACACGTAAAACACTAACAAAAAGGTATCCGGATACCCTATCGTCTTAGATTGAACGCAGCCATTCAGATTGTTTAAATTCAAAACATGCCTATTGCAGAGTGCGAAGAAACTAACGAAATAATCGCAATTTTGCAAGAAAAGTTTCCTGACAGTGCTATTTTTCGAAGAGGTGGACAATTATTTTTTAAAAACTGGATTTTTAATATGAAAATTAAATCTCTCATTGGAAAACCCTATACTTTTAAACAATATTAAAGCTTGTTATGTGAAAATTTTATTTAATTTAAGCTCAACTCTTGCTTTCCTTTTAACCTATTCCGCCCGTGTTGGGAATTTGAGAGCACTGAAGAACTAAAGTTTTCTATAAACGTTGATGGTTTTTAAAATATCGGAGTGTTGCCACTTTATAAATGTCATGTAGCTAAAAGTTTCTGACATTTCAAACAAATAGGTCTGTTCCGCAGGTTAAGGTTTGTTTGTTTTGTACTTTTTTATCACAAACTGTTTTAGACGTGTTCAGATGTACTGTTGTTACTTTTGTTGACTAAAGACGGTTAATGACTAAATATCTGGGAATTTTCTAATAAGTAAAATTGAAACAGACTTATAGATAGAAACAGACATTTTTTTAAAACCGAAGTATTTATCCTTTTCACTTTTTCTACTTTTGCAATGCATTGGCAACTCTTCAATGAAAGTTGATCAAATTGTGTTCTTCTTTGTTTTCACAATAAAGTATCGAGTTTCGTTTTCTAACTAATTTTAATTTTACTCATTTTAATATCATTTCAGGTGCATGCTTTGTGGGCAATCAATCGGATAGAGGTTTGAGGGTACTAGTGGCAACGCCTTTATTTTGTTATTGGATTTTCGGTTCGGTTAATTTGTTTGCCGGATATTTGGTACACCGTCGAAATGGTCCTTTAGCTACGGTCTATGGACAACCTCCACCACCGATCAACACTAAGTATCAAAAAGCTGTCCACATGAAAGGCGTTGGAACGTTCCTATTCATCTACTGTATTCCCTGTGCTTTGCTTTTGATCGCTGTCTTCTACGAATTTGCCAACAGTGATGTATGGCTCAATCTTCCAGCACCGACATATGTCCCAGTTGCAGCAGTCAAAGCTCCGATGTGGCCCTTCATGACCAGAGCCTTTATGGAACTGATGATTGGAGTCGTTTCATCAGCATGGGTTCTGGGACCGAGAATAGCAAATATGTATAAAAACCAAATGACCCCAAAATGCAAACACACTCCAACAAAGTATCCCCCCACCACTGCCTATAGTACAGCATCCTATCAAACTGTGAGGCAATCATCGGCGAGTACAGCAATTTCCATGGACAAGATTTCGAGGTACTCATCGGCTCGAAAATATCCCACGACTCATATGCCTCGACATGGATCATCTCGTGTTGGCTATAAAATGCCTCCACAAGCATTCGGACACTATGGCAATGAAACAATCTTGTAGAGCTGTGACGAATAAAGATGACTCTCCAGCGTGTGCAGAATTTGTCTGTATTTTTATGTGATAACTTTCCTTGATGCGAGGAATCCTTTAAGGCCGATGGCTTCCTATAAGGTGGCACTAACTATTAGATTTTTTAAATTATTTTCTACTTACATAATTATAACATAAACTATTTTTATTTTAAGAATTAAGAAAAAAACAAGTATTTAATTTAAATCAACATGAAATAAATTATAAATTAAAATAAGATATAATTTTATTTAGCTTTGTAAACCCTTTGTGCCATTAGAAGTTTAAATTTTCAAATGACACCGTTAAGCATACATTAGATTATCTCGTAACAATTTTTGACATTACATTAATGTTAGAAGAAATAAAAAAAAAAAAAAAACTGAAAATAAATAAAGAGAACTGATTTTTTATAAAGCTTTTGGATTAATTGATTGTTTTATAATTTTTCAAAAAACAAAAATGAATAAGGTGACAAATACCGTTATTTGAATATGGAATGCCTCTATGTTCATTGTTCAATTTGTTGTTATTTATTGATATAACAAATATTTGGTAAGTTTTGCAATATGTACTTGAAGTACAAAATTAAGTGTAGAAAAGGTTTACTTTACTTTAGAAATTGAATGACACACATTTTGACATTTAATGTAAATGTTTTTCGGTCTTGTTTTCAACTTTTTTAATTCTCTTGCAAGATGGCGCGAGGACCAAAAAACATTTGAAGCGTTTAGCAGCACCAAAGGCATGGATGTTGGACAAATTGGGAGGAGTTTTTGCTCCTCGTCCATCAACTGGCATACACAAATTGAGGGAGTCCTTGCACTTGATGATCTTCTTGAGAAATCGTCTAAAGAACGCTCTTACTGGCTCTGAAGTCAACAAGATTGTTATGCAGCGTTTGATCAAGGTTGACGGCAAGGTACGCACTGACCCCACTTTCCCAGCTGGATTCATGGATGTCATCACCATTGAGAAGACTGGTGAATACTTCCGTTTGGTCTATGATGTCAAGGGACGTTTCACCATCCACCGCATCTCCGCCGAGGAAGCTAAGTACAAGCTGTGCAAGGTTCGCAAGACCCAGCTCGATTCCAAGGGAATTCCCTTCTTGGTTACACACGACGGCAGGACCATTCGCTACCCTGATCCATTGATCAAGGCCAACTACACTGTTCAAGTGGACATCTCCAACGGCAAAGTAAATGACTACATTAAATTCGACTCAGGAAACTTGTGCATGATTACTGGAGATAGAAATTTGGGAAGTGTCAGCACAGTCGTCAACCGTGAAAGACATCCAGGTTCTTTCGATATTGTCCACGTTAAGGACACACGAGGTCATGTGTTTGCCACCAGACTAACAAACGTTTTCATCATCGGCAAGGGCAACAAGCCATACATTTCTCTGCCAAAGGGCAAGGGTGTTAAATTGAGCATTTCTGAGGAGCATGACAAGCGATTGGCCGCTAAGACTCATTAAAGAACTTTTATTTATTTAAGAAATGATGAAAAATTTGTATTTTACATGATGAAAATATAAGAAGAAAAACCTGCAATCAGAAAGTTAGACATCTGCTGCGTTTAATCTTCTATTGGATAGCGACTCTTGAATTTTGAAATACCTTATCGACAAGTTGGATAACTAAATGGAGATAGCAAAAAGCATAAAAAATAAATAAATTGGGTGGCGCAACAGTCCGTTGTTAACCAGGGCCTAGTGACTTACAACTCTCAACCATTCCTGTGTGCGAGTACTGTTGTACAATTTTAGGCCGACTCCGAACGGCTAATTTGAGAAAGCACTTTTTCATGACAAGAATTACTCTTGAAGGATTTGTCAATTCCTCGCAAGAGGCAGTACCCGCGAATTTTTTTTTTTTGTTTAATTAAGGTGGCACAGGCAGGAATTCAACCCAAGACCCCTTGCATGGCAGTCCAACGCACTAACCATCATGCCACGGGTACTACAAAAAGCAAAAAGCATACAAACGTTTATATTGCGAGGTCCGAAAGTATTGGAAAGCAAAGTTTTCAACTGGTTTCTTCAAATCCTGTTCTGTCAAATACCAACATGTACTGAAAGTTTTGAATAAATTAGGATTATTTTTTTAACTCCCCAGCTTTTTTAAATCAGCTGTTCTTTTTCACGAACAACACTAACAAAAGGTTATCGGATACCCTATCAGTCTAAGATTTAATACAGCAACTGGGTACTGAATTTTAAGATATCTGATTTTTTCGAGCTCATTATTGACTCATCTGTCAAATCTTTCAGTTAAATGACATTTATATACGTTAAGTTACTGACATTTTACTGAAAAACCATGGAGTCCTTGTAACATATAACTTTAGACATAAGAGACTTCAGGACAAAGAAAATCAGCTTTGAAAAAAAATCCTTTCAATTAAGGCATATTCTTGGAAATTCACTTGCATCACAGTCTGAATCTACTAAAAAAAAGTATGAAAATATCATAAGCCGTATTCATAAAGAATTACTAAAGTCGTGATTTCTTGATCTATAGTTTAAGGCTTGTTGATTAACTAAACACAGCTCTTATTCATAGTCAGTTTTCCTGATGTGTTTAGTAAACCACAAGTTTACGGTTGTAGTCTACTACAATTATACTTCAAATGACAGGTCAAAGCAAAAAAATACTGTTTATGCTGTCATTTCTCAAATAAGATGTATAATATAATAATAATATTAAACAAATGTGTCTGTTTCTTTATATAAACAATATCATTCCTAAAAATTCTTGTCGCTTAATTCAAATGAATTAAACAGTGTTTTGTATATTTTTCTTTTTCTTGGTGACATATTTTGCAGAATCCCAAATAACTCAAACTCCTGTAAGAAAACCATATCTTCTTCAATTGCGGTATTTATCGACATTTTTATTTTACATGATTTTTCAGCTTTTCAATTCACAAACAAAAATCAAATATGAAATTTGACTGTGATGGTAACAACTTAAACATAGCAATTGCTATTTTTATAGTTAATCCACAGATTAAGCCCTAAACGTAGGTTTAAATTTATTTATAAATAGCCTAAGCTCTGCACTTGATTAATAACAATTTAGCAAGAGTTTAGCAAATATCTATGAATATGTCCCCATGTGTTTACTTTTTTAGTTCTAATCAATTCTAAACTTCATACATTTATTTTTAACACTTATCACTGTTGTGAGGGGTTTCTTGTTGACAATAATATAAAGGGAACTTTTCTAATAATAAATTGAAGATCAATGTTTTCGAAGTAAATTTAAAAAGCTGATAGTTCCTTTCGTCTTCATTAACGTTCAAAAAATGCACTTGACTAGGTTTTCATCCTCTTTGCTCTTTGGATTTTCTTACCAATCAGAACGTTACGTAGTCATCTCATTCTGGTTGGCTATTTACAACTACAAAATGCAAAATTTAAAACAAAAATAATAAGTTCTTAAAACATAAATGTTTCAGATGTTAACATCTGTCAATAATATGACAGTTCAGAATTGGAAAGCTTTGTAAACCAATTCTCCATTAACGAAGCTAGTTGAATTTTGACTGCGTAGTGACTACATTAGCCAATACGCCCAGTATCAACAATCGTTAAGTTTCGTCTTTCTTAAAGCTGAAGAGTGTTATAATTTATAACAACATGACGTCATAAAATCGTTCCTAAATTCATTGCTGATGTGTCAATGAGTTACGATTTATATGAATTAAAAACTCATTTCAAACAAATGTAAGCTCTCCCTAACATTAAGATAATTAATATTTATTTCCTCATATCTATCAATTAAAATAAAACCACGTGTAAATATTTGTGCTTCTTCAAAGAAAAGTTGAGTCTTTTCTAAATGATCTTTACAGCGATTTGAAACAATGGCGCTACAAACGTTTTTCGAGACATCAACAATAATATTATTTAGTTGTTTTATTTTTCAATTAATTTATAAAACTTAGTTTTGTATATTTAACTAGAAGTCACCTTCTGCGAACCGAAATGTCATCTGTCGAATTTATGTTTGCTGTCCAAAATATTGCTCATTAAAAAGAAGACTGTCATAACTCAAAAAGTAATGCTACTTTTCTAAATTTGAATTGTTGAGTTTCAGATTGACTTCAGTTTTAAAAAATAATTTTATTTCATTTGATTTTTAAGTCATACAAAATTTAGTTCTTCCATTATAAACTTTATTGAAAATGGTAAAGAATGGTGTGATTAAGTAAAATGTCTTGCTTTCTGAGATATGACTGTCTCCTTTTTAAAATTCAACATGCCTTATTCAACAATGAAATTGAGAATAAATATTAATTTTAGATGTCACCATCGTGTAAACTACTTTGGAAAGAAGTAATTTCAAAGTCACCCTATTAGAAATACTTTCTTTCTTCTACTATTGTCCACCAGATGTCGCATCGTTATATCAACAAAGAGAATTCTCCAAACTTTTGACGTTTGAATTGAAAATTACATTCAACAACTGGCGGGATTTGTGTTTTTGAAGTTAAATTTGTTAAAAATCTTAAAACGGCGTTCGAGTGATTTGTGTGTTTCTCAAATAAATACAAAAAACTCTGTGAATTCGGACTTTTTAAGCCTTTAGAATTATAAAACTGATTCAAGAATGGATCAATTTCCTACAGAAGAAGAGGAGTATGAGCTCCTCTATCAAGAGGAGATGGAAATGCTCAACGAAAGTAAGTGTGCTCCATCCCAACAGAGTGTTCAAATCAATTGTATCGCTATATTTTGACTCCAAGTTCCAGATGAACTAATAAACGAAGAAGTTGAGCCAGAGGAGGCACAGCCTTGTTGCTCTAAAAGTATTACTCAAGTCTCATCCAACACCGATGGTGATATCTTTCCCGATTCTCCACAACTCTCACAAATATCAGGGACGGCAGTTAACCGCCGTCTATTTGGTACTCCAACGGGGACGAAGAGAGCATTTTCAACACCCATTGCCAAACGAATGCCTGCCATCGAAGAAGTAGTCCTGCCTCTCGACATCCAACAGGAACTCCAGAGCATTGGGTTGAGCAAAAAACGAAGACTAGAAAGAGATTTGTTTGGCGACATTGACGATTTGGATGGCAACATTACCTACGTAGACCAAGAAGCTAAGAAGAAAAAACTCGAAGAAGAGCGCGACAAGGAAATGATACAAAGGGTTCTCGAAGCTAGAAAGATGCATCGTGAAATGTCCAACGCTCTGAAGAAACCAAAACTAAGCCAACTTGATGCCATACATGCTTTTAAAATGAGGAATCTCTCTTACCATGTTCCACAGTGTGTAGAAAATCTCGAAATGTTTTTATGGAGTTCATAAATGTGTGTTTTTTGCAGGTGGCCATTTATACCGCTGCAGCGCAGTGACAATGAACGTGTCTACTGTCGGTATCACTCGATGGACTATGAAACAAAACACATAAACGACATCAATGTGTTTGGGAAAGGATACCGGGGTCTCCTTGGCGAGTCCAAGGAAGACATCTGGAATGATGCAAGGGAATTGGTATAATTCAAAGCAGTTGATGTTGATAGAATCCTAAATGAAGTTCCTTTGAATTTAGGTTTTGAAGAGACTGACAACAAATGGCACACAAACGAGAAATCCTTTAAGAGGCATCGATGTTCCTGAACAAGGTCTGGTGGGCTCTGGCAATCTGTGGGTAGATAAGTACAAACCAAGAAAGTATCTTGACCTTCTTTCCGACGAAGGAACCAACCGAAATCTGTTGTTTTGGCTAAAGATGTGGGACAAGGTGGTTTTTGGAAAGTAAGTTCTGTTATCGACTTGAAAGCAAGAAAAACAACTCATGGTTAATTTGTATTTAGAGAGTTCAAGCCGAGAGAAGAAAATGAAAATTCGAAAGGTTTTAGCAACTTCAACAAGACGACGGGGAAATTTGAACAAAACGGAAGCTGGAAAAAATCTAGGAAAACAAATCTGAACACGAATACAGATCCTCTGGGTCGACCAATGCAAAAAGTAGCTCTCCTCTGTGGACCACCAGGTCTGGGAAAAACAACCTTAGCCCACACCATAGCCACCCACGCTGGCTATCAAGTTCGAGAAGTGAATGCCTCTGATGATAGGAGTCCTGATGCTTTTAAAATGGCCCTAGAAAACGGCACTCAAATGACCTCAGTTTTGAACACTGACAAAAGACCTAACTGCATTATTCTTGGTTAGATTTAATACAAAATATTTTTAAGGATTTTTAGGGTTACATTATTAACTTTTAGATGAAATCGATGGAGCACCAAGGCAGTCAATAGAATTCCTCATTCGCTTTATAACGGATAGTGTTGTCGCAAAAGCCACCAAAAAAGGTGCCAAGGCACAGAAAAACATCCTGAAACGGCCAATTATTTGTATTTGTAACGACTTGTATGAACCCGCGCTGCGGCAACTACGACAGGTGGCATTCGTTGTAACCTTCCCTCCTATTAACTCATCCCGCCTCGCTGAAAGGTAACTTTTAAAAACTCTTATTTTTTATGACAATTTCACATGAGTACTAAATTTTTGAATAGACTGATGGAGATAGCTCGAAAAGAACGCATAAAAACTGACTTTGGAACCCTTATAACCTTAGCCGAGAAGTCGGGAAACGATGTTCGGTCCTGCATATCAACCATGCAATTTTTCAAGTATGCTTTTGCTTAAATATGTTAAATGAGGATCAAGTTCAATTCTATCTTATTGCTTTTCAGTGCCATGAAAAAGGGAATTTCTTTGTCAGATGTGTTGAATAGCAATTTCGGTCTCAAAGATCGACATAGAGGACTGTTTGATGTGTGGACAAATATATTCAAGGTATTTTAGTAGAAGAGGTTTCATTATAACAGTTCTAACACTTATTTTGTTTGTCAGATTCAACGACCCCAAAAACAGCTTGATGCTAAAGGTGCTGTCGATGGAGGTCCTCTAGTGTCCATGACAGATATGAGTGAATCCACTCGGGTGAAAAACGTTCTCCAAGTAGTCCATTCAGGAGGTGATTATAATATGTAAGTTCAAAGGCAACTTTCCCTAAACGATAGTGAAGTGAATTGATTGATCTGATTTCAGATTGATGCAAGGAGTTTATGAGAACTATCTTCAACAGAAAATGCCAGATCCTTATATGAATGGAGTTACAGAAGCTACCAAATGGTTTTGTTTCTCCGACACGGTACAGCATCATATACAACACTTGCAGAATTATACAGTCTATCCGTATCTTCAGTATGGCTTCGTCATTTGGCATTTATTGTTTGCCACTTTGGCTTATCCTAATGTCAGCTTTCCATTGCGTGGAAATGAAGTAAGTATAGAGGGAAAAAATGATTCGTGGTAATAGTTGAAGGTTAACAAGGTCTTCTTAATGGTTAACTGATGAAGTGAAAATATAGGGACAAAACGCCAATATAGCAATTTATGTAGGGACTAAAAAAGCGGTAAAACTATTTTGAATCTCTAATAGTCACATTTGTCACATCTATGACGATAAACGATAACGTTTTGATGATAGCCTCACTTCACGTAAGGCGAAAATCGTCAAAGTTATATCGTCAAAACGATAGCATACGCTCCAACAACGGATTCAGGCTGATCGATTTCGCTGCGGGGCGAGACGTTCTGGTAGTTAGTACGCAGTTCACACATCTTAATATTCACAAGGGGACATGGAAATCTCCTGATCAATCAACTTGCAACCAGTTTGAGCACATTGCGATCGACGCACGACACCGCTCCAGTATACAGGATATCCGAACTTTCCGAGGGACCAACATTGACTCGGACCACTACCTCGTTGTAGCCAAGGTACGGCTACAGATATCCCGGTCCAAGCCAAAACAAGGAAGTACTATGAGAGTTTCGACGTAAGACGGCTACAATCGCAAGAGACTGCCATGTCCTTTTCCGATAGAGTCTCTAGTAATCTCTTAAGGAGTCCTATGTTACCTGCATTTAGTATTGAAAAGCAGTGGCAAGATCGCTTTGCAGCCATCTGAGATGCCGCCTCTGAAGTGCTAGGTTTCACACCTGGTTTGACGACGAATGCCGGCAAGCGCACGCAGCGAAACAAAAGGCATACAAAACCGCGCTGCACAGAAGGACCAGAGCTGCTCGCGAGCTCTACGAGCAGAAGAGGAGAGAGTAACACCGACTTCTTAGATGGAAAAAAAGAAAGCACGAGAAGCGCGCCATCGAGGAGATAGAGGAATGTTACAACAGGAATGAGGTTCGTAAATTTTACCAAAAGGTAAGCAAAACCTCCCAAGGGTACTAGCCACGAACCGAAGCCTGTAAAGACGATCAGGGAAACATCGTAGTAGAACCGCAGTCAATGTTGAGAATATGGAAAGACCACTACTCCAAATTATATAACGGCGATGACGAACCGAATTCAGCTCTATGGGTGATAGAACCACTGAACCTAGGCGGACACGGATCAACAATTCCGCCCTAGACGAAGTGAAGATAGCTATATCTAAACTGAAGTCAAACAAAGCTGGTGGAGCTGACGCCATCGCTGCCGAACTATTCAAATCGACAGGCGATGACTTGGTAGGGAGCATGCACCAACTCATCTGCAAAATAAGGTCGGAAGAAATCATGCCCGATGAGTGGAATCTCAGCATAGTTTGCCCGATACATAACAAAGGAGACCCTCTAAATTGAGCCAACTAGGCATCAGTCTCCTTAACATTGCATATAAGATCCTCTCTACCGTATTATGTGAACGTCTAAAGCCATTCGTCAACAACCTGATTGTTCCTTATCAGTGTGGTTTCAGACCAGGAAAGTCCAATATCAACCAAATATTCACACTACAGCAGATCTTGGAAAAAACCCAGGTGCCTCAAATCGAAACCAACCATCTCTTTATCGATTTCAAGGCCGCATATGATAACATCTATAGGGACGAGCTGTATAGAGCCATGTTTAGTTTCGGCATCTCTGCAAAACTCGTTCGTTTGTGCAGGATGACCATTGATCATGGAGAATTCGCGCTGCTCCATACAAGTTGGAAACAAATTAGCGGAACCTTTTGATGTCAAAAAAGACTTTAGACAAAGTCATGCACTGTCATGCGATTTATTTGACATTGTCATTGAAAGAATAGTACAGAGCTCCCAAGTCAACACTAGAGGCTGATAACATTGACGCAATTGGACAAACTTAGCGTGATGTCAATAGGGTTTTTGTGAGTATTGAGGCGGATAAAATGAGTTTAACGGTTAATGATGGCAAAACAAAGTACATGCTGTCGTCAAGAAAGGACCTACAACACCGACGTCTTGGTCAAAACGTCACCATCGACAGGCGTAACTTTGAGGTAGTCAAGGACTTCGTCTACCTGGGCTCCGCTGTAAACGCAGAGAATAACACCAGTACACAACAACACAACAACTCTTGCTAACCGCTGTTTCTTTGGACTAAGAAAGCAATTGAGTGGTAAAGTCTTCTCTCGAGCGGTCAAAGTGTCGCTATATGAGACCCTTATCATCCCAATCCTGCTATACGGTGCAGAAGCATGGACTATGAGAAAAGCGGATGAAAGCACCTTGAGAGAAAAGTTCTTCGTGTGATCTACGGTCTCGTATGCATAGAAGGGGAGTCGAGGAGAAGATGTAACGACGAGCTGTACGGGCTGTACTGCGACGCAGACTTAGCCAGAAGGGTAAAAGTCCAACGACTAAGATGGCTGGGTCACGTAGAATGCATGGAAACCAAATGCTCCAACCCGGAAAGTCTTCTAATCCACACCCACAGGACGGCGCAGTAGAGTAAGACCGCGGCTCTACTCTGTACATTTATGTAATGCAGTTCTTCCAATCACTTATTTATATTTTCTATGAGTCTCCTTGGAATATTTTTATTTAATTCCAATCAAATTGAAGGTAATTTAAATGTATCTGCCACACAAAAGATATTAATGTACATTTATTGAGGCTAATTTTAAATCCAAAAGATAAACTCAAATATCGACAGCACAACGAACTTTCTATCGGATGTCCTCTCGTTTCTTAAGCAAAACTCATTAAGTCCCCTCTTGTTGCTTGACATACTTAAAACGTAATAACATTTTATGGAAATTCGCACATTTATTCAGTTTTTTTGTCCCTCTTATTCTTGTTTTATTTTGAAATTTCCATAATTGGTTTTTATTTTCTATTCCTCAGAAGCAAAAGAATATAATTTTCTCATCCTATAACCTAGCAATTTTGTCATGAGCTGCACAGCACACATTGCAATCAAATAAGTCCATTTATGAGCTTCTAAAAAACTATAGGCCTATAGCCTTGCATATCTATTCTATCTATGCAATGCATCATGCTGTGGTAGTGTACCTTGTGATGATCACACACAGCTTGGAAACTCTTAGTGAGTCTGCAGTTGTTTGCGCTAGGCAAGTCATGCCTACTCGGATATAAAGATGCTGCTTCGGGGACCTCGACATCCTCGTCCATCACAGAAGACCAGAGCCAACCAGAACCAAAGTCAGAGATACACATTGAGCTACCATTCATTCATTCATTCATCAACTCAACTCAACTCAAACCAAACCAAACCTGGCCTGGCTAAATGTTGGCTTTTGTTTTCAATTGCCAAGAACGGAACCCATCAGAACGAAACGGATGGTGGTGTGTGAGTCGGTGGGCGGGCTTAGGGGGTAGGGGACGAACAAATGCTGATGGGGGCATAAATTATGCAATCTTCATTACCCTTTAGTGAGATAAAGATGACGAAAATAAAATCTATCCTTTTATGTCTTTATCCTTTTAATGAACATTTTTCCTCGAACGCTAACGTTAACGCTCGGCTCCATGCTAAAGCAGTGTGTGTTTGTGTGTGATTCTGTTTAGAATTATGTACCAGCAGAGTAGCCCCAAATCGAGGACCCGTTTTGTTTACCCAGCACATGTCATCATATTATATTTTGAAAAGATTTTCCATAAAAATTCCCTAACAAAGAATTTCTTTGGTTTAATAAATAATAAGGCAGGGGTTGTATGTCCTGTGCTGTGCTGTGTTTTGTGTTGTGTTTGTACAATTTGCTGAAATTGAGAGAGAAATTTCACAATTAAACTGTGGCCTGTGAACATTTTTGATTCTGATGCAGTTAAGGGAAGAAAATTAAAAATGCATCTAGCAATTAGGGATGCATTCAGAATGTAGAGATGAAATTATTATAAAGTAAAATCTTACTACACTATAAGGACTTTTTTCTTTCTTTCTTTTTCGCAGTTTAACCAAAAGAGTACGTTACAAAAGCAAATCTTTCAAAGTCTCAGAAAGGGCATCAACTGTGGTTCGGTTGGAATTGGTCAGGGTAAAGTAATTTTGATGGAAACTGTTCCGATGTTGAAGAAAATTCTATCACCAAAATTGCGAACAGTTGCTGTGCAACTTTTGTCAGAAAAGTAAGTTCAAATTTTCAATATTTATAATATAACAAACAAATGGATAAAATTTAATTTTTGTTTTCTTTTCTTTCAAGGGAGAAAGAAGAATTTACTCATACGATAAACGTTATGGTTGATTTGGGGATAACTTATAATCAAGTGAAAATAACAGAACAAAGTTTCAATTTTCACGTCGAACCAGATATTGATACACTTGCACGATTTCCTGGTATGCAAACAATTGACGAAAATAGTTTAAAAAATTGTATTTTTAGAACACTATCGTTTTTTTTTTAAGGTTGTGAGGGAATAACACTTAATTATCTTGGTAAACAATTGATAGCACGTGAAGTCGAAAATGAGAAAATAAGAAGATCAATACCCAAAGCAACTGGACCGAACAAAAATAGAAATGATAGCAAAGATGAACAAAATAAATCGGCGGAGGTAGTCTCAAAGGACAGACAAGCAGCTTTTATAAATAGAATAAATCCAAAATGGGTCGTCGAGAATAAAACGGCCAAGAAAGTCAAAAAGGTAAGATTTTGTCTCCGTATTTGTTTTTTTTTAATTTTATTTGTACAGTGAGAAAGCTGCATTTGTATTATCACTGTTTCCTGAAAATTCTGAAGTGTAAAAATCACAATTTTAAGTGACTTGGGGTAAAATGGCCTTAGATGATGGATGATTAGAATAACACTGATAACCATAAATGATTTATAATAGTTCTCCACATGATTAAGAACTGACCAATGGCAAGTTTCAACTATTTTACCTCCTTTCGGTAGGTACCATTATCAAACAAAATCAGGGTCGATGGAAACTACAATTTTGGTGTATAAAAAGCCAACAATTAAAAATTCGAAAAACTCTTATTTTGATGAAAAATTCATTAAAAAGTTAAATTAACCTTTGCTAATCACCATACACAGAACAATAGTCATTTATTTTCCTCCTCGTCTAACTATCGTCTCATTTTACTTATCGTTTCTTCGTTCAAAGGTCGTGGATACCGTGATTTGATAAAGATAAATCTCTTTTCCGTTGAGGTAGTTAAAAATCTGATATCCACAAAAAAGCCCCAAGGCTCCGTTTTGTCTCCGTAACTCTTCATTATTTTTATACAGCCCAGTGGAGGTATCCGTTTGGCCGAAAATCGTTCGCAACGCAAACTTCGTCGTAGGTTCAAGTAACATTCAAAGTACTACACGACTTCGTCAAAAATGCTCTGTTGCGTGGGATTTGTTTAGTTTCTTACATTTTTCGAACTGTTTATTACATAATAATGAGATAATTTTCAAATTACTTCGAGAAGAAAAATCCTCTGAATCATATATAAAATAAAACTCTCCACTCTGTACGGATACCTCACTAGGGCCAATAAATGATCCTTTCTCTGAAGTTTCTTATCCTCTAAATTGTTTCGCTGACGACACATTACCCTCAACTTTTCATATTCGTTTTAAAATTCCAATCCTTGTCCTTGTCCTTCGGATGTAGACTACCAACTGTAGCGTATTGTAAGTTCATTGAGTTATCATCTTGAGCGCGTAGAATATAACGCTGCAAATTCTATTAACCAAGGGTGAAACCCAAGATTTTCTTCGTCATTGCAAAAAGTTGTTTAATCTTTATACATCAATCTTTAGATTCGGCCATAACACTTGAGGAAATAGAAGAAGTAATAAAGAAGGCGAAAAATGGAAAGGCACCAAGTGAAGATGGGATTCCCTACGAGTTTTACCAGAACGCAACTCCTTCATACTTTAACTATTTGTTAAAGTTTTATAACAAGATCTTGGCTAACGCCGAAATTGCCTCCTCGTTCACAAAATCAGTTATCTTCCCAATTCATAAAAAAGGCGCTTTTGATATTGCTGACAACTATCGAGGCATATCATTTATGAAAGCATTAGCCAAAATATTCTGCGGTATACTTGTGGAGAGACTTGAAAAATGGGTGGAGATGAAAAGTATTCTTTCAAATCTTCAAGCCGGTTTTGGAAAGAGCTATTCTACACCAGACCAGATTTGTACACTTTCTTCAATCGTTAAAGCCTTCCAAGCACGTAATACGAAATTATACTCTTTCTTCGTAGATTTCAAAATAGCTTTCGATCGGGTGGATCGTAATGCACTGTTATATAAGCTCTCGCAGTTGATTAAGGAAATGGAACAAAAGCAGCGGTATGGGATGGTGCAATATTCTCAGTTTGAAACAGCCACTGGAGTAAAGCAGGGATGTCTTCTCAGCGCGTTACTGTTCTCCCTTTTTATCAATGACATTGTTCAAGATCTACCTGGAGGCATAAGGATATCTAATTCGGTTGTAAATGTTTTACTATACGCCGACGATCTTGTTATTCTGTCTGAATCATCAGAAAACCTACCGATTAGCATCTTACTGCAACAGATGGGGACTAACGATTGATACGGAAAAATCTAAAGTCATGGTGTTTTCGCGCTCCTCCCGCAGTCAAAACGTGAAACAATAGAAATCTACTAAAAGTAACCAATGAAATTAAATATCTAGGCGTAAAACTTACCTACAATTTGAACTTCAACAAGCAACTAAGAGAAAAGGCTAACACTTTACACTTTACTTTGTTGAATTCTACATGGAGAAAAGTGTTTACTAATAGTAGAATAATTCTTTCCGCCAACTATAAGATATACGAAGCGGTAGTAAAGTCAACGCTCTGTCACGCATGTCAAGTCTGGGGTGCAGATGAATATGAACAAATTGAACAATTCCAGAGAAATTTCTTAAAAACCCTAAACTATGCAATCTACTTGGAAATGGGATCACCAAAACTCCTAACAAGTACAATTAAAGCGCAGGCTGATTTTATTATTAAGACTTTAGCCCATGACGACTCAAGGATGACAAAAAAAATGCTCTTATACGAGTTGAAGAATAAAGACTGGTTGGCTGCTAAGTGGGAAAACTTAGGTACTGCTTGTGGTGAAACACTTCATATTTACTTTAATAACCCCAACAACTTAAAGGAACAGCTGTACCGTATAATTAAAAATAATGAGGAATTGACTCAAGAAACATTTGTTCTAAATGTTGACAGTAGATTGTTATACTCTCAGCTTTACTACTATCTTGAGAAGAGAAACTACTTTAACGATACCTTAACATACCGAGAGATTCCTTCCATTTTTAAAGGGAGATGTGAACTACTCAGCCTAAACAGATGCCCTTAGGTAGGTAGAAATGGCGATCTCAAGGCAACCTAGCCTGTGATCCAATTAGCGCTGTAGTGCGCCGTTTTGATACCAAAAACTCGTTTGACCTTTGATTGAAAGGGATAGATTTATAGAAAAGCTTCATAGCGATTATGTTAGAGCCATTTTGTCGCATTGAGAAAAAAGGCTATGTCTCTAACCTTTGTCTCAGATAGCTCATCAAGTTCGTGAAAGAATGCTTTTCCAAAGTATTTCATTTTAATGTTTGCCAAAGCAGGACATTTGCAGAGGAAATGGTCACTACAGCTACGGCAAAAGGTGTTGTAAGAGATACCCAACTTCTCTGCATGAACTCCTATAGGCCAATGTCAGTCTGCCTGACTGTCTGTAAAGATAGTCGCATTTCGGTTTTGGTTTGGGTTTTGTTTAAGTATCTTACATGCCTCCCTTATTGACAGCAGTTCAGCCTGAAAAAGGCTAGCAAAGTCAGGAAGCCTAAAGGATTTGGCTACATTTAGGGACTCAGAAAATATCCCAGAACCAACTCCGCACTTCATCTTTGAGCCGTCAGTAAAGATGGTTGTGTCGAAACCTATCGACACGATGTGAACCTCCCAATCTTCTCTGGAGGGAATCAATTTCGTTGTGCTGTGACCATAAGGTTTTGACAACCAGGTGTTTGATTCCTTCAGCCTAATAGCGCTGCAGGAAACTATGTATTTAATAAAAAGGTCGATTGGTAGAAGATCCAAAATAACGTTTAAGGCGTCCGTTGGGGAAGTACGCATGGGCCCTGTGGTGCCCAGGCAAGCTGTTCTCTGAACCTTCTTTAGCTTATCAATAAGAGCAGGCCACCAAACGTTAAGATTGGACGTACTACGGCTGTGTACGTCCATAAAATCATCTTCGACTGAAGTCCCCACTTTTTGCCGAAAGTTTTGCTGCAGGCGTAGAAGGCAACACAGGCCTTCTTAACCCGTACTTCAATATTTAGTTTCCAGTTTAGTTTAGGGTCGAGTATAACTCCCAAATATTTTGCACTGGAAGACAATGATAGAATTTGAACGTTGAGTCGAGGTAGCGTGAAGGGCGGTACTTTAGTTTTGGTGGTAAAGAGCAACAGTTCAGTTTTACTTTGGTTAACTCCTAGTCCACAACTCGTGGCCCAGTTGCTAACTTTCTTCAAAGCTGACTCCGTGATTTCACTAATTACAGAGGTGTACTTTCCTGACACCATCATCCGCATAGGCTACCGCCTTCACTCCACATCTCTCTAATTTAACGAGAATTGTATCCATGACCATAAGCCATAGAAGAGGCGAAAGAACACCACCCTGGGGTGTTCCCCTACTCACGTGTTTTGTTGCGATTGTATTGCCTAGAGAGGCTCGAATCTTCCTACCACTGAGCATGGAAATAATCCATTCTCGAATGAAGTCTTCTACACCAAACTTAACGAGCGATTCTTCTATGGATTCTGTAAGGACGTTGTTAAAAGCACCTTCTATGTCTAGGAAGGTGGCAAGAGTAAATTCTTTATAATGGATTGTTTGTTCTTCAGTACGCACTACCTCATGGAGGGCAGTCTCCGTAGATTTGCCCTTAAGATGAGCATGCTGAGAGCTTTCGAGAGGACGTCCAACTAGGATTTCTCTAATATGGTAATCAAGTATGCGCTCCAAGGTTTTAAGCACAAAAGATGTTAAGCTTATTGGTCTGATATTCTTCACCACATTATGCAACTTTTGAAGCATAACTGGCAGTGTGCCATCCATGCCTCTGGATTTATATGGAGAAAAAGTATTGATGGCCAACAAAATATTTTCTCTGGTTATAACGGAATTGACTTGCTCCACATGAGCTACGTTTAGCTCTGTGGTTTCAAGCGATTCGGGGTTACCACTCTCGCAACCCGGAAAGTGCGTCTTCATCAGTAGCTCGGATGCCCTTATAAAAATAGCTCTGATCAGTTCTGTTCATAATGCAACCTTAAGTCAAAAGAAGACTGCTTACATTTTATAAGTATATGCCCAATATTTAAGCCACACCGACGTTTCTTCTTTAGTAAAAATACCCTTTCAATGCAAGACACCCTTAAAATACTAAACGAGTGCGACTGGAAAACACTAAGTAAATTTTTAGAAGTTATCTTCAAATAAAGAATGCTTTTAGTTAGCGAATATGTTTAATATACATTTAAACTTAAACATTTATTGGATTAATAAATGAATGTGTTACTTACTTACTTTATACGTCAAGCTTCTTAATCTTTAATTTTAAACTTGATTTTGGGCGTACTGTCAAGTATAGAGATTCTTTCTTTAATCGCACATCGAGAATGTTGAATGCTTTGGCCAACTCTGTTTTTCCCTCCCATTTTGATGTTCTTAACTTAAAGACCAATGTGCACCGGTATCTTCTTTTAAATCCTTCCCTTCTTTCCTAACGCTCACACTGTGTTAAAATATAAACATATAAAGGGTACTAATAAAGAAAGAAAGTGGTACAATTATTCTCATATTGGGGCAGGAGTAACAAAAGCCCACTTCAGTCTCTTGGACATAATTTAAGAGAGAGCTTAAATAATGATAGGTGACTGTTGTCTAACTGAAACGTTTGCGTCTCTTCCACACCGCTGCATGTCCCGTTTCCTTAAAAATTAACACCTTATCCGATTCAACCCTTGAAGTGATCCTGGAGTTCTATTGTTAAACTCATGTTCATGAGAACGTCCTGCGTAAAACTTTGAACTTTTTTGTCCAGTAAAAGATCAATTTTTGTTGTTTTCAAATCAATTAGAAAAACCCAGAATTTTGTACCGCTTAATAGAAAGGAGTGATAAATTATCCTACAGAATTTGTAAGTCCATTAAAGTTGCATAATATGTTCATCTTTAAGCATCACTATAACCTTCATTGAAACGTGCATATTGAGTATTCAATAAAAATACTTTTCAAATTTCCAAAACATCATTTCCACTTTCCATACAAATTGCATTCTATTTTAAATATTACCCTAGCCAACAAATAACGTCCTTTAGCTCTTTGTTGTGAGTATAATGTATATTCTAACATCTACGTATGTACATACATAAGTACAAATGTGTAAAAGTAAAATTGTATCAAAAAATTGAAAGTCAATTGAAACTTTTTAAATTGCGTATAAACTTGACTCAAAGCCAAAATGGGTTTTTTGCGTTTGAAAGGAGAACAAAAAGTCAAATTAATATGAAACAAAAGAATTTCGTATGCACTTTCCGTCCATGGAACACTTTTTGTCTAACCCTTAAAAATAAAATACGATCCACAAGTTGTGTTTTGAAACCACAATATGGCGGTAGAAAGGACTCTGCAATACATTGGCTAACCTCGAATAACCCACCCTTTTCTTATATTGCTAGTTTCAACCCCTTTTTATGTTTGTGGTTATTTTGTTTTCTTTTCTTTTGTATAGTTTATAGATTTTCCCGCCCCTTATGTTCAAGTGCAATAGAAAAAAATAAATAACAGTAAACTGAACTGAGTAATGATACAGAACGGAAGTCAATTCCAGCGACATCCTGTATCCCTGGAAGTAGCCAATCTTTTGATTCTATTCTAATTATATCGATTTATTGACATGGACTCTACTGGTACTAACTACCAAAAGACCTTGATTTCGTGAACTCAAATCCCGAAATCCTGTAGGGAAAAGGGATTTCCGTAATGGCTTGTTCTTGCTTTCTTCTTCGTCTATCTTTCTTTCTTTCTATCTTAAAGGAATTCCATCACAGAGTGGATTTGATTTCCTTTCTTAAAAGGATCACAGCCAAAAACAAGAAGTTATTTGCTTCCATTCAGTGTGGCAGTTTTTAATGCCAATAAATCAATTACACTGCCTGCCGAAGGAATGAAAATTTTTTCAGTTAGAGAAGGGTGGGTGTGTGTGCCATTGCCATGCCATAGCCATTGCCACTATCATCCACCCACCTTTATCCATAGACGCCACTGCCACACTCAGTGTATCCTTGAATTCCTTATGGGATTTTGAAAAATGACTCGACCATAATGGAGGATTACCAAATAAACAAGAGAGTATAAAAGATCTCTGGAAACATTTATTACGTTTAAGGATTTGAGCCTTTTTCACCACCCTCCCCCTGGTTGTAGTTCTGTCTTGTAACTTTTACAATGTGTTTGTGTGCTTCGTTTTCTGCCTTAACGAACAGATAACATTGGAAAGCTTTATCAAATAACGCTGGGTAGATTAGGATAACTCAACCAGTTGGTCCGAAGAAGCTACGGTGTAATATTTGTAATCATACAGTCACACGTAATGAGAAAATTTCCATTTTCTCCATTTTTCGGTCCTTTGGATCAGGTCCTACCTTCAATATTCAAGTGCACACAGTTCGAGCTGCTACCAACTGGATTTCAAGTGTGCTGAAGCAGAAAACTAAAGTATTCGGCTTCCACAAACATAATTATAAAGTTAAATTGAAAATAAATCCTTTTGTTTCGAAAAGCGAGGAATATTCAATGCTTGAGGCTGAAACGTCCAAGGCAATAAAGTTCAATTTTCGAATTGTCTTCTTCGGTAAGGAATATAGATGGATATGGATGTGGATATTTTCCTCCTCCATCGACAAGCTTTTCCAATTTATATAATAATAATAAAAAAAAGAATGCCTTTTCAATAGGAGCAGTAGAAGCGACCAATGACGATATACATATTTATCTTATTTTATTTTTGTTCCCAGGTCGCTAAGGATTTCTTCGGTAGGGTAATAGTTAAAACAGCGGAGGTCTTAGCGAAAGAGGGTAAGTTTTTTGAAATTGTGTTTTTGTATTAAAATGTTATTTGTATTTGAATGTTTTGTTTTTTTTTTTTTCTTTGCAGCTGAACGTGATCCTGTTGTTAAGAGTCCTATTTGGTATAAGTACAAGTTGGGCTTCACGAATGCGGTCAGGAAAGATCTCACTTTAAACGATTTGCTTTGAGTGGTTTTTGAGTTTTATGTTAAATGTATTTATTTTAATTAATTGTGATACAATAAAGTTATGCTTGCAAGTTGAATCAAAACAACTACAAATACAAAAAAGTTTTGAATTATATAAATTTTTAATGGAAAATTGTTGAGGACTAACACAAACATATTTTAGGTTCGAAATAAGTAATTTGTGTAGATATTTGAAAACTTTAAATCTTGGATTGGTTTTGAAAAAATGGTCTAGAAAAAAATCAAAGATTGAGTCTTTTAGCCTCTAAGAGTAGGTATCATTTAAGGAAGATTTTTTCAGGAAGACTAAACTAAAAAGAATTGAAAATGGGTACATCTTACATCTTTCTCGTATTTTATGAATAAACACCTGACTTGGATTTCAATTGGGGCCACAGTCCACGTGCTTCTTGAATGAAGATCAAGTACAAGTGCTAAAACAATGCAATTAAAATATTATTGTTAATAAGAATTTTTTGTTTCGTTGTTTCTTATTCACTTCAATGGAGATGATAATTTTTCATTTGCTATAAAAAAGCTTTACGACTGAGTTTTCAATATCAGTGGATCATCTTCAATTTTGATATCTACAATTTCTCAACTCAATATGAATTGTAAAATTATTTTCGCTTTTGTAATTCTTTTTGTAGCTGTTGCTTTTGCCAGGGGTAAATAATTTATAATATTTTAATGAATTAAAAAGAACATAACTCTAAAAACAATTATTTCCCAGATTGTAGATCCAGAGCAGATAGAGGTCCTTGTCATGGAAGGATAAACGCTTGGGCTTATAATCGACACACAAGAAACTGTGATAAGTTTATTTATGGTGGATGTCACGGCAATGAGAACCGATACTCATCTCGTCTTGAATGTGAAAGGGCATGCAAGCGATAAAAACCTCGAAGAAAGGACATACTTAATATTTGGCGTGGAAAATAAAATAAATAGTATTTGCATGAAAACTAATTAAGACTTGTTTTTATAAATATGTAACGCCTAGAAAAGTTGCGATAAAACAGACAATTTAGAATAACTACTTAAATGTAAGTTAAACTCGAATCATTGCCGTAGGTCCCGTCATTAGGTAAATAAAGAGCATCCTAGTAAGACTGAAGGACTGAACGCAAATTTTACAGGGTTATCCATTTTGCGGTTTCAAAAGTAAACGTAAATGAAATATTTTTTTTTTCATGGTATTTCTTTTGATTATAAAGTTTGAATGTTGACGTTATGTGTGCAACACTACATAATTTAAATGGCCACCATGATTATGGTTGCAACTATTGATTCTTTTGAGGTAATTTTCGACCACTTTTTGACACATATTGGCGGTATCTCAGCCATAACTTGAAGAATGTTGATTTTTAAGTGCTCAAAAGTCAAAGGTTTATCAATAAAGGCGGTTTTTCGCGTAGCCCCACAAAAAAAGTCAAGCGCTGTCAAATCGTATGATCTTGGTGGCCAGTTGATATCGACGACGACCACGACGAGAAATTACGCGGTCAGGAAATACCTCTTGCAATGAACCCATATTCGCTCGAGTTGTGTGGCATGTGGCCGTCTCGTTGAAATTACATATTTTCCAAGTCGTATTCCTGCAAAAGTAGGCAAACAAAAGTCTGTTATCATATGACCAGAACTCTCCGTGACGGTGACAGAAGTTCCATCGTCGTTTTCGAAGAAGTAAAAAAACCTCTGGACCAAAAAGCGCACCAAACAGTCACGTTTTGTGGGTGTAATGGCCTCTCTTTAAATACTTGAGGATTCCCAGAACCCTAAACAGGACAATATTGTTTATTAACATACCCACCTAGTGAGGAATGTCTTTCGTCGCTGAAGAAGATTTTGTTCGAAAAATCGCCGTCCACTACTTGTTGTTTAAACACCCATTCCACGTATCTAAGACCGCGACTTTGTGAATGGTCAGCTTGTTTCAGTTGTTGTGTGGGCTAGACTTTTTGTCGTGAGACAGTCCTTATTCTTGAGAACGACGAGGAACCATCGTTCAGCCAACATGAGGGATCTTATTATTTGCAGTCAACTTCATTCCTTGAACGTAAATTTTGACCAAGCCAACTAGTTAGTTTTTCAAGTGTCAGGAATTTCATATTCAGAACTTTACTTCGCAAACCTCTACTTTAAGTTCATAGTACAAAAAGTCTCAACAAAATTAATGTCTAGAAAACAATCCTTAGGCAAGGTACAAGTCCACCAAGATTTGTAATTTGCATTGTAAAGAAAGATTAGTTATTTTTTTTCCAAATTGACAAGGAACCCTTTTACAGAAAGCATTAAATGAAGTTGTGCAGAAAATAAATAAATCATAGAGTAGTAAAGTTCACCTTTCAGCTGAATGAAAAAATATGATCAACTGCCATTTTGATAGAAGTTGACTTGACTTGATAGTTAGGAAGATTTTTCTTGACTAACTTTCCAGTCAACTTTCCAATAAAGTTGCCTTAATTGGAAGGTAATTTTTTGGCAGCTGGCCAATCACTCATCCCAAGACACTAGAAACTTGTCTTACTTTTATGTCCCTTATATCGTCTGAACTTGCCCAATGTGTTTTTAACTGCATTAGCAATTTCGATGGGTGTCGTCTATTGTGTGACAGTTGAAATTGTCAAACTGTGGTGGCATTTGAGAGATTCAGACGACATAAAGGACTCGAAGGTATGTCAAGTTTCTAGTATCTGATTGGCCGGATGCCAAAAGTTGACTTCTCATTAAGGCAAATTTATTGGAAAGTTCACTGGAGAGTTAGTCAAAAATCCTCTTTACTATCAATGTCAGCTTATCCTGTTTTTGGAATCAACTGAAAACTAAACTTTATACCCCTGTGATTTCTTAATATAGTGCACAAATTTAGTTATGTGTAAGTAAGTAAGAAAGTAAGTAAGGTTTCAAGTTTGGTATTAATGGCTGCGTTCAATTTTATACAAAGGTATTCATTAACTTCTGGTATATGGACGTAACTGACAGAACAGCTGATTCAACATATGATTTAATCGATTTCCAATTTGTATGTATTTCGTTAAAAATCAGGTAAATTATTTAAATTTTTAAATTTTAAATTAAAATTAAATAATTTTGGATTTCGAAATCTAAATATTTTCTGCGTTTTGTGAAGATCTGACAGTTGTTTGTAATTTTTGACAGCTATCTCAATTTAGGTATCTAACTCGTTCAATAAGGCATCTAATAAAAGTAAAAATCCAGAATTATATCTGTAGCATTAACTAGCTGCCATAGTCGTTTTTATCGTTGAAAGAATGCAGTGGACTGCGAATAAAGTCCCTTTTGTTGTCTGATCCTATCCAATGTCAAGCTGTGTTGACATTTAAGTTCAGTAAAGTTTGGCTTTTGGAATTTTACTTTAAAAAAATCTATTCTAGCAGTTCATCGAGCACTTCATCTGAAGAATAGTGTACTATCGATGAAGGCCACAGTTCCCAAGCTCCTTGTTTGGGGGTGCTATTCGACACTTTTTCCCATTCGTATTTTCAAAATACCCTTAAATTATTAACATTCAGACTTATAAGAAAATTGTAGTCCCCCTCATTTTCTACTCTTCCCATAAAATCAATATAAAATAACTATAGCTACTATGATACAAATGATACTGTTTAATTATCAATTATTATCGTCTTTTAAAACATAAACATTTTTTTAAAGTGGAACCTACTTTTAAATTATTGTAAAATGCACTGTAGCTTAAAAAACTTTGTTTAGTAAGTTTGTAGATTTTTTTCTATATAGAACTAAAACTATCATTATCAGTTTAATCGATTAATATGATGAATAATCTTGTAGTTGGTTTATTTTTCCCCAACAATTAAAATAATTATTACATTTATACCGTGGACTAGAATTTAGTTTCATTTTCATTATTTTGCATTAAAAGTTTTCGAAACAAAAAAAAACAATACTTTAACAAAATCAACCCAATTTTATTTTTTTAACGGTTTACATGCAGCTTCACAAGCGCTTTTAATACCAAACCTATTTTCATTGCCTCTGCATCCACCAAAAATAAATTGATCACACGTTCTTGTTGCTGAATTATAATAAAACCTTGGGAGCTTCATTCGACATGGTCCAACTTCCATGGGCAATGAACATTTTGGATCTAAAAAATTGAAAATAATTCAATAATTTTGTTTTTTTTTTTTAAACAGAACGTTAAAGGTCACAAACCTGGTACTGCTGCACATAAAGATGTTTTTATTTGATATCCAAATAAAAACATGCAAATTATTAAAAATAAAACACGCATAATTCAGTGTTCACTCTATCGGGCTAGAGCTAGAAAAGCTAATCTAAGACTGATGATGATGGAGCAATTGCAAATAGAATCTATAATAAATACTCGTATTATCAACTTTCAAACTCAATAGATTCATTAACTGGGTGAATTTTTAGATGAGAAAAAATGTAAACATTGTTAATTATTGTGTTTAGCACATTTTCACACATCAAGTTTAGACATTGAAATAAGTGCTTCAGAGCTTCGAGAACTCATAGCTTTGTTGGTTCTTTACCGTTATTTTGTATATATCCATTGGTACCTCTTGTTTTCAAACAGTTGAACTAGCCCAAAAATTGACAGTTCCTTAAACAAAACATATGAATTAAAAATGTCAGAAACTCTGATTTAGCAAATGACTTAGAAATAGAAAAGGCCCTGTTAAAGCTTTCAATGAAAACAACCCGGAAAATGTTTAGAATAATTTTATTGATAAATCATTTCTTGTTTAAAAATTAAATAAATTTCTGTAATGTTTTAAATATATAGCTATTCTATGACTATTCTTAGATTATAATCCATTGCTACCTGCAAAGTACTTATTCTCTTTTTTTTAAACCATTGAACACGCCTAAAAAGTGACAGTTCATGAAACAAAGCACATGAATTGAAACATTGACTATACATGGACTGCTAGTGGTGTGAATTTTCCATACAAAATTTGAATAAAAATGGTTCCACTTCAAATTAGCTACACTAGCCCTTCCAGGCACAGTGGCAAAAAAAGTTATGAAATATTTAGCGACATCTGTTTGTATTTATTTGAGATAAGCTTTTTCTGACATAGAAAGCATTGACATATAATATAATTTGTTGAAGACAAACGATGCCACATTTTTTTGTATGTTATTGAAAAATTTTGACAGTTCGTGCAAAATGAAGTAGAAGCAGGCTGTGAGCTGTGTGTGAGTATTAAATGTAAATGTTACACAATTTTTCCGCATAGCCCTCTTTGCGCTAGTGTTTTGCCCGTTAAAGGTGGAACCATCGTGAAGTTGGCTACTACCAGTCCATGTATAGTATATCAATGAATTGAAAACGGCAGCAACTCAGATTTAGTAAATTACTTGAAATAGAACAGGCACGCTTAAAGCTTTCAATTAAATCAATCCGGAACATTTTAGAAAAAGTTTTATTGCAAAATAATAAATAAACAATTTTAACCAAATCTAATGACAGATAAGTGTCAGAAAAAATGTCCGGTGGATTTCAATCAAATTTTGTATCATCTCTACAAATGACCTGCCAAAAAATTCTGAAGATTGGTTTCAATGATGAAAACCATTGATGATTGATATAGCTTTAACTGTCTCCAAAGATGCTAAAATTGTATAAAATAAGAAAATCTTCTTTTTAATACTTACTACATAAAATGGCTTTAAATTTCAACTTTTCTTAACATCATGGTTACGATTTATTGACGTTGTGATTTTTAAATTATCTGACAGGAATTCGAAAAACGAAATATGTACGAGTAGTTCATTTTTATTAATTTATTTGTTTTCTTTTATATTTTTATTTGAAATCGTTGTTAAGAAAATAGCTGACTAAACTCCCTTGCACTTTTCGATACATTCCTCGATAGTAACAAAATTGTTAGCATTTCCGTTCTTCAGATCACATCCGCCGAGTTCATATTTTTGACATTCCTTTGTGGTCGAGTTGTAATAGTAACCAAACATCAGTTTGCGACAAACCCCAATGGCAACTGGTTCCGGTCCAAGGCATTCCTCTGGTATTAAAAAAGAATTAAAATGGCTTACTACACAAATAAGTTCAAAATTTGTTTAATATTTACGGGCAATTTGAAAGGAGTTAACAAAACACAGTGTAAGAATAAAAAGTAACAATATTTTCTTGGAGAAATCCATATTTTTAGAACAAAATGATGTATTGATGTTGACGCTAGAAAAACAAATGCAATGGATGCTTTTTGGGACGGTTATTTAAAAAGTCTATCTCATGAAAATTGAAGCTTTTTGCAATTTCTGGTGATATACTCTTATCAAGGTCATGTGCATGGATCAGCAAAATTAATAAATCTATAAGCACATTCTTACGTACACAAGATTAATAATAAAAATATTCACACTTGTTTTAATATATTTTATTTTTTGATACTTGAATTTTTTGTTTTAACTTTTTGTCTTTGTTCTGCTTTTTAGGGTGACCGAAAAATATAAATTTAAAGGCACTAATTTCTACCAATAGCATTTCAGATGATTGAAAACATTAGCTGATTACAAAATTGACAGATTTCTCCGAAAAAGTGTCCCAAATGTCTTTAAAATAGAAACGTCATTGTAGACCATTATCAGACGGTGTTTGAAACTGACATATGTGTTGTTTAAGACATCTGTAAATTGCATTCAATTTCTGTATCGTCAAAGATATTGGTAATAAAACTTCTTTCCGAACGCAAAATCAAGTAAGCAATGGGATGAAATATGACAACTATGTGAACTGACAGTCATTGAAATTGTTATTAACAGCTGCAAATAACAATTTCAATGATTGTGATTGTCAGTTCACACGGTTGTCAGATTTTATCCCAAACTCTTAAAAATTTCTTGGTTAATGGTTTGCTCACTTGATTTTGCGTTCCGAAAGAAGACAACAGAGCAGACAAAGCTGAAAATATTGTAAGATTGGAATCTAATACATACAACATGAAAATCTTTCAAATAAATAAAGAAAAACTTTCAAATAAATAAAGAAAAACTTTGGACTGCATTAAATTTGTTTAAATCAGTTCATTTTATTAAAGAATCAGGTCGAACTATTTGACAGCTTGCTTGATGGCTTCTTGCACTTCTTGACACATTCCCTCAACGTGTGAAAACTATTGGCACTTCCGTTCTCCAAATAACATCCAAATGTTTCATATTTTTGACATTTCTTTGTGATATTATTGAAATAATAACCGAAAAATACCTTACGGCAAACTCCAATCGCATTTGGTTCTATTCCAAGGCATTCCTCTGAAAATGTTAAAATAAAAAAAATAGAATAAGAAATTAGATTAGGTAGTAAATTATCTGTCAAAAAAGTTGTATCTTGGAGACTTTCACTTAGGTCTTAATGTCAGTTTGTTGTGGGCAAAATCGGCAACTTCAATGAAAAGTTGACAGTAAAGTTAGTCAAGAAAAATCGCCCTAACCATCAAGTCAAGTTAAATTCTGTCAAAATGACTTTTGATCATGTTTTTTCATTCAACTGAAAGCTCAACTTTATTGATTTATTTATTTTCTGCACAACTTCATTTAATTTTTTCTGTAAAATGGTTCCTTGTAAATTTGAAAAAGAAATAAGTAATATTTATTTACAATACAAATAACAAATCGTGATGGACTTGAAGCTTTCCTGGGGAGTGTTTTGTAGACAATAATGTTTTTTTTTTTGTAGTTTTTGTACGATGAACTTTAAGTAGAGAATTGTGAAGTAAAGTTCTAAATTTGAAGTTAATGACACTTGTAAAACTAACTAGTTGGCTTGGTTAAAATTTACGTTCAAGGAATGAAGTTGACTGCAAATGAAATCTTTTAATGTTGTTTGAACCTGTCCAATGTCTAGATTTACGAAATAACCAAAACTAAGAGTCATGACAATTGTCAAAATTGTTGACTGAGAAATTGAATCGAAAAATTCTTTTGTTTCACAACTCTCCGCAAAAAAACTGAGCAGTCAGCCAGCTGGGATTTCTAATTTCACTTTTAAAAGTTTCTCAGGGATTTAAGACCTCAGAGAGATTTTGTAGTGTATGTATATTAAATCTATAGAACTTTAATGGAGATCAACTTATTCTCATAGAGTTAAACACATGCATGATTGAACTTAATTTAAACAAACAGAACTACGATATTTCCGTATATTTACTTGGAATTTCAAAGGAGTAAACACAGCTTAATGTAAGACCAAAAACGAGAACAATTATAACTTTTAAGAAATCCATCGTCTTTAAAAATTGGGAATGTTTTTATGTAGAAGTAGAAACTTGGAATGTTAAGATTTTCTTGTAAATCTTTAAATCAAAACTCTTTTATTTCAGAAAAGGAAGTCTTTTCTTTCCCTTTTATGATGATATCGCCTTATCAAGGTCATAATATGCTCTTAACTTCGAATCAGCCGACAGACCACTTGAACACTTAATCTTCGGATCAATAAACTCTCAATTAAAATTTACAATTACACATTTTTCAGAATTATATGATTTATTTCACAACAATAAAAATCATATTAATCTACAGAAAATATTTAAACACCCCTACATGACTTTTCACACTCCCTGATTGTGTTAAAGCGGTTTTCATTGCCCCCGCATCCGCCATAAATGAATTCTTTACATTTTCCAGTGATGGGATCGTATGCATAGCTAGGAATGTACCCAAAGCACCTGCCAGCTGCCATACTTTGACGGCACTTGTCAGATTCTGAAACAAAAAGTAATACCAATAAAACATACATAGGAATCTCAAGAAGAGGACATTCTTTTCAACGTCATCAGATACAATTTAAGATATACTAAATTTATTGATACCTACCTCGTTTCAGAATGGCCTTACTGTCTGATGATGTCACAGCAGCTAATATTACTATTAATACTAACAACGGTATTTTATTCATAATATCTCCAAATTACCACCAAATAATAGCTCAATTAATACAGTAAAAAAAATAACAAACAATATTTATTAGGTCACCGAAGTCACAAACAACAACAACATCAACAACAAAAAAGAACAACAATCAAGTCAAGTTAGGTGTTAAGCCAACAAAGATATCACAAGCCTACGAAAACAGACATTATCAACAACTGAGTGCAGAAGCAGCGATTGCTTATGAGTATCTTGAACCAAGCTTAAGGTTATCTCTTTCTTAGATCGTGCTTTTATTATAACTTTATACATAAGTTGACAGACAGGTGAGGGCTTCATCATCATCATCATGATGATGATCATCATCATCATCACTATCAAGCTTTATGTGTTATGACGGACGAGCTGAAGTTCGAAATGTCTCTAGAAGAGTCTGGTGGTAGCTGCTAGCTTATATAGACTTGCTTATAGTGTGACGATAATACAACACAGACGGGAAACTTTCGTTTTTAGAATTTTAAATGCTCTGTTTGGAGTTTGTTTTGGACGCCTCTTTGATACACCTATAATGGACTTCAAAGCGTTAGGGGAGAGTGAACACCTAAGCGACCAACACAAATTTATGGGCTAACTTCTTAAAAAAAAGCACTAAAAATCTTAAATGTTGTGATAGCAAAAAAAACATGACTGAACGCATACGTGAATAACAGTTTATAAACGAACCTTTTTGTTGATATTTATAACAACTGTCAAAGTGTCTGATTTTGCTAATATGACACTTTTGTGATTTCAGAGTCCTCTACAAATTGTCTCTCCAACAAAACTTACAGTTCACAATAATACTTAAAAGGACAGACATTTTCTTTATGCTTCATATTCATTTATATACTTAAATGTCAAATTCTATAGCTGTCATATCGTCTGCTTGGAGGTAAAAGTCATTAGGTAACAAAATCAAAATTTTTCAGGAGAGCAAAATAACGGGCTCAATAATTAATAGTTAAATAGTGAGTTTTCCCTCGTTTGCATTTAAAGCAGTTTTATTCAATTAGCGACTTTTCATAGTTATGGGAAATGATTACATCAATGCTCAATTATACTAAACTTTGGAATCCTCAGAATAAAAGAAAGTGTTCAGTTTGGATCCTGGGCTACACAGAAATTCCAGAAGGCTAAAAATTATAAGTTTCTGGATATTCTGGCAGGCAAACTTGTGAATTCAAACGTTTGTAAGACAGTTAAGAAGAATATTTCATTATTGTAGAATCTGCCTTTTGTTTTTGTAACTTGAGCAACTCTCTAAAAAACTTCAACTGAACAGGCCTAAAATAGTTCATAAACGAAGCAATTCTGACATTTAAAATTTCAAAATGTCTTATTATGCAAGTTCAATATGATACTGAAAAATAGAGTAGATACATCCCTTGTGATTCTTACATTTATAACGTTTTAAGAAGATGCTAAACTAAATCTTTTCAAAATCTTCTTTGTATTGCATTAAATTTGAAGAGTTTCAGCTCACAAATGTTACAGATTCAAAAATTTAATAAAGGTGAATGACAGGTTGTAAATATGTTGATTGTTGAAGTTTTAAAGAGTTCGTATAAAAAATGTATGGCACATTTTCCACCATTCTCCCCTAAATAATTACGTGATGTATTTTGACGCCGCCACTCCGCCGAGACAATACGAGAAAAAAACACGATACACAAAAACTATAAAAAGCCCAACTAGAAATTAGTTCAACGCCATAAAGCGTAAACGTCATTCAGTGAGTTAAATTAAGTTACCATTAATGTTTTCGGTTTCAGAGCATAAGGTTTCGTTTTTAAAGTTATTTACATAATGTACCTGCCTCCGTTTCTTTATTGAATCCGTAGTTCTCTATAATTGAGATCAATTAAACGCTAAACTAATTGATATTTTTCTAGCAGTCATCATACGATTTAGTATGTGAACTCAGATCCGGTTTAAGAAACTCTTAGATTGACATGAAGAAGTTTTATTGTTTGCGTTCTTTTCAGTTTGACGTCATTTGATAAGAAAATATACAATTCTGTAAACACTTTTTTTCTTTCTCAATTATAAATCGGTGCAAGGTCCAAAATCAGCCACGCGACGATCAGATGAAAAATTAGTTCTTTAAAGCTTTACTTTTTCTTATCGAAGTAATTTTGAATAAGAACAAGAAATGAACACCAAGGGCTTTAAATAGAATGAGTTTCTTGATGTAATGAATAAGAAATTTTTTAAGCAACAAAAAAAGAAATTCCCAAATGCCTTACAGTTTGTTTGACAATATTGACAGGTACGTCATTGTCAAACGCCATTGTCAGACAATCGTCATCTTTCGTTACTTATGACATCTGACAACTGCTGATAACTGGTTCATGTCAAATGTTATATCTTAATATATTTCCTTCGTGGACTCATAATCGTATGTGCTTAAGTTTGAAAATTGGGATTGTAATATTTATGGAAAGGACTGCCAATCTTTCTTTGAAAGGTTTATGGCTATTGTCAACTTTTTGACAGCTCTTGTCAGTTTGAGTGATTAGACATATTTGTTGTTAAGCAAAATATGTGTCTTCACATGCTCCGAAAATGGTAAATATTATAACCTTAAATTTCTGTCAAATTGTATATTCACACTTAAAAAACTGTCTTTTAAATAAACCGTTTATAAACATTTTTAATTTGATATGATGTCCTCTCATAAAGAATTTTATTTCAGACATTGCAAATAAATAAATTGCGAGTTTAATATTTTGCACTGATTAAAACTACAAAAGAAATTTGTTTACAAAACAAAAAAATGATCAATAAAATTGTCAAATAGATAAGAACACTGAGCTTTTTGCGACATGTGTGGTCTTCATAAATTTATTATTAAGGTAGGATCAAGAAGGGCATAAAATATGACCATGACCAAATTTTAGCAGTTTGACTAATATTTTAGTTATTAATTTATAGTTCTTGCTATCAATTTGTGATGACGTATTTTAAATAAATCTTAAATTAGTTAACTTTCTTTGAACTCAAGGACTCGAATCTCTTAAGCTTTTAAACAAGTCTATCTATAAATATTTATTTTCCATTCAAGTTTTTATTCATGGAACAATAATTTCATTAAAAACTAGAATAAGGTGTCAGCATGAAAACGTCTACAATCTATAAATCCTAATAAATGGCACTCAGTTCTAAACATAGGCTTAGGGTAATGTCAAAAGCCATTTTAGTAAGTTACATGGTTAAAAATATGATTTGGCTAAATATTTTATCCCTTAACATTTTACTTAAGATAAAATGAAAAAAACTTCTCCTTAAACTTTCAGTATTTTACTAAATTTATAAGACTTATGATTCTCCGTCCGTTAAAAGGACCGTTCCCAAATTTTAGGTATGTTTGTTTTCTTTTAGTTCCACGAGCTGTCACTATTTTAAGACGTGTTTAGACGCAATGTTTTTATAAAAGGGAATAAGTGTTTCCAAATTTTAGGAATACGATTTTGCTAAATATTTTATCTCTTAAAATTGTACTCAAGATAAAATCTTATGAGTCTCCGTCCGTTAAAAGGACCGTTCCCAAATTTTAGGTATGTTTGTTTTCTTTTAGTTCCACGAGCTGTCACTTTTTTAAGACGTGTTTAGAAGCAATGTTTTTAATAAAAGGGAATAAGTGTTTAAAAATTTTGGGACTGCTAGTAAAATGCTAAATGTTTTGAATATTTCTAAGCAGACAAATTCTAAGCTCTTAACAATGTTTTGTTTAAAATTGTACGCCTTTATTTTTGTATAAAGCAACGCAACATAACGCTAAAACTATAACATACCTAAATTAACATAATTTAAGATTCTTTTTCAAAATATTGATAATATAATTTATTTAAAACTAAACAAAACTATAAAAATTTAATCTTAATCATACAAATAGTAACATAACAACGCAAGCTTATTCATCTTCTTAAGCTTGGTGCCGATGTTGGATTTGATGGACTTAAAGTTGTGGTTGATGGTGTAGTTGAAGTGGTTGAAGTTGAGGTGGAACCATTTTTGCTGGCTTGAACTCTTCTGTTACGTCTTCTGTTATTGCAAACCCTATCACATTCTTCCAGTGACTCAAACAACTTCTTGCCATTACCACAGCCCTGGTATTTACACTTTTCTGTATCCTGGTCATAATAAATGCCAACTGTTGCTGTTGTACAAATTCCATTTATCGATGGCCTCCGATCACATCTTGCTGGTGGTTATAGATAAATCATCGTCAGTCTTCTTCGATACAAAATCACATTTTTAACATTTGCTTACATGTTTTTGACCATATCGTCGCGACACAGGAAAAAAGGTAAACAATAAATATCATAAGTTTCATTGTGCGTATAAAACAATACAATTAAAATAAAAATACTGATTAAAATAAAATAATTAAAAAAGCTATCAAACTGCGCGAGAAAAAGGTTGTTCTTGATGCGGTGTCAGCACTTTTACTAACTTTCAATCTTTTTGCCACCCAGCATTATTTTATTCTTCGCATATGAGCTGACTTTGGTCGCTGGTGTTATCATTATCACTGCAAACCGAACTCAAAAAAAGAAATCCATAAGCTGAGAAATAAAACAATATAAATAAGAAATAAATTGGGACCACTTTGTCAGAAATTGATAAAATCGAAGGACAAAGAGAGGGAATAAGTATGATTTTATAAAATAAACACACGTTTTACTCACATTCAAAAAGATACACTCACAGAAACAACAAGAAAAACTTGACATTATGAGTTTTCAAAAAAGAACAAAAACTCAAATACTCTGCAATTTTGAAACAATCGATTACGAGCTTTCTTCATTTTGAAATCGCAACACAAATGCTGAGCTGAACGCGGGCCGTGCCGCCAGCGTCTCTTGACGTAAGACTGATCAAAAGTGACCGACATTCTATCACTGATTCGAAGCTATAAACCGCTTAAAGTTCCATCAAACTAGCTCCAACTGGACAGATCTCAAACACTTAGCTCGTTTACCACCCCGCATCCTTAATCCAAAGAAGACAACATTTCCCATATCGATCAAAATGGTCAATGGAAATCAGAACCAGCAGCAGCGTAGATTAAAGAGAGGAAGAGCGTGAGTTAGGGAGGGAGATTAAAATGAACAATCTCTTCACTTTCGTTAGTTTATTTATTTTGTTTTTTTTTTTTAATCACACACTTTCATTTAAATAATAATCAAATCAAACTGACGACGCACTAAGTTAAGCATCGGATTAAGAAGATCAATCTACTCGTATATCCTGAATGTTGCGAGTTAGATAGATGCAAGTCGCCAAGCAATCTTCACGTGAACCAAAGCTTTGACCAGGAATCAATCGGCATCCGCCCACCTCGTACAGCACACAAGTGTTTATTCGTGGGTCAAAGTAGTAACCTTCGATGGAGATGGTGCAATAGCCTTCGGATCTTGGCGGAGGTCGTGTGCAGATACCTAAAGAACCTTATTAATGACTTTTGTGGATTTGCGATTAGAAATCTACAATACTAGGCATCTGGGAGTACACCGAAGCACCAGTCACAGGTATTTGAGAACCAATCAGCGACAATGATGTCAAACCAACTACAAGAACTACAGAATTCCAGAACATTTTGTGTGTTCTAAATTAGGAATTTTTGCATTTGAAAGGTGTGTAGATATCGCCCGGAGGGAAAAGTTTTACTAACCCCTTTTACTGAAAGCTTGTATTGAGTTTTCGCGGCGGTGTGAAATACAAATACTTCGGCGACACGTCATTCAAAGTGCTGATAAGGCTTATCGGCATTTCTGACCGGATGGAAATGGAACTATGTGTGCACTGAACAAAATTATCAAAGCAAATTGTGGACAGGAATAAGGGTTTCGTTTTTGGTAAAAATACAATTTTGTAAGCATTTTGAGAGATTCGAAACCGATGGTTTTTGATTTTAGTTTGACAGTTGTGAATGTCAAAATGTTATGACATTTCTGTTTAATAACAATAATTCAGCATTATTAGGAGTTTTGCCTGGAAAATCATTCACCTGTAATATTTTTTTTCCCCAAATTTTAAAAAGCTATCAGGAGTTTCACCGGAATAAGATTTCAGTTCGAATTTAGAGCTGACAGTTCAAAAAATAGGTTCTTTCAGAAAACAGCTCTTAATCTTAATAAAAGTTCCTATCTCTGTGATGGGAACAGAGAATAAAATCTGAACCATTTATTGAAATTTTCTTTTCAAATTACATATGTATGCGGCCCTTGAGTGTTGTGATAAGACTTTTAATCTTACTTTTTAAGTAAGCGGGTACCTCTACAAAATTTCCCTCTCCCTAAGCAGGGTGTCTATTCGTGTTCGGGAAATCGAACAAATCTAATTTTCTGAATTTTTTGTTTTGACAGCTGTAGTTGTTGACAAAAGAATTGTTTTTGTTGATGTTTTTTGAGTTTTGCAAAAAAGTACAAAAAATAACGTTAAATATATTAAAACGCTAATAGCCGTGCATGTCTTCTTGCTTGAGAAAGAAGAAGAGACAACACAGCGTCGAACTGTTTGAAAGCAGTTAAGAGATCAATTCAATCTGTTGAAGTTAAACGAACTTTTATACGAATAAAATTAAATTTTGAACTTCATTTAATCTCTAATTATAAATAATTTTCAGATTTCAACAGCTATATAAAACAAGTCAGCTTTTAAGTGTTTGCTAGAGATCTTAAACACCTCATTGCTCCTAAACGTACGATCCTTCGGAATTCAACAAATTGTTAAACTTGCGGCTTGTTTTCGAGTGTCGGTAATGATTACCAAGTTGGATTAGCACAATCATCCATTATTAAATTATTTTTATTAATAATCTTTAATTATTGTTATTAATTGCCTAAAAAGTTTAATTGAAATTTTAAGCTGTCAAATGTGTGACATGTCGCCCGAAATCAATGCTCATGATAAGGGGAATTTTACGAACATGAATTTTATTTCGGTTGAAACTCAAAGTAAGGGAAAAGGTGGTGGAGGCTCGGTCCCTAGCTAGATGTCTCCAGTTTCGCGCTTCAAGTTGGGTGAGGTCACTTTCTACTTGTGCGCGCCACCTGATCCGCGGTCTTCCTCTACTGCGCTGTCCTGCGGGTGTGGATTCGAAGACTCTCCGGGCCAGAGAATTGGTTTCCATGCGCTCTACGTAACAAAGCCATCTTAGACGTTGGAATTTTACCCTTATGGCTAAGTCTACGTCGCTGTACAGCCCGTACAGCTCGTCGTTCCATCTTCTCATCCACTCCCCTTCTATGCATACGAGACCGTAGATCACACGAAGAACTTTTCTTTCGAACCAACCCAAGGTGCTTTCATCCGCTTTTGTCATAGTCCATGCTTCTGCACCTATAGCAGGACGGGGATGATAAGGGTCTTATATAGAGACACTTTGGTCCCTCGAGAGAGGACTTTACCACTCAATTGCTTTCTTAGTCCAAAGAAACAGCGGTTTGCAAGAGTTATTCTGCGTTTGATCTCCACGCTGGTGTTGTTTTCTGAGTTTACAGCGGAGCCTAGGTAGACGAAGTCCTTGACTACCTCAAAGTTACGTCTGTCGATGGTGACGTTTTGACCAAGACGTCGGTGTTGTATGTCCTTTCTCGGCGACAGCATGTACTTTGTTTTGCCCTCATTAACCGTTAAACCTATTTTTGCCGCCTCTGCCACAATACTTACAAAAGCCCGATTGACATCACCCTGAGTTCTTCCCATTATGTCAATGTCATCAGCATATTATGCTAGTAATTGGACAGACTTTTGAAAGATAGTGTCTCTAGTGTTGACGTGTGAGCTCTGCACTATGCTTTCAATCACATGACAGCGCATCACCTTGTCTAAGACCTTTTTTGAAATCGAAAGGTTCTGTTAAGTTGTTTCCAACCTTTATGGAGCAGCGTGAATTCTCCATGGTCATCCTGCACAAACGGCCGAGTTTGGCAGGGATGCCAAAACTAGACATGGCTCTATACAGCTCGTCCCTGTAGATACTGTCATATGCGGCCTTGAATTCGATGAAAAGATGGTGGGTGTCGATTTGGTGTTTTTGGGTTTTTTCCGGGATCAGCCGTAATGTGCATATATGATCAACTGTGGACTTTCCTGGTCTAAAACCACACTGATAAGGACCTATTAGGTTGTTGACGATGGGCTTCAGACGTTCACATAATACGGCAGAGAAGATTTTATAGGCAATGTTAAGTAGACTAATTCCTCTATAGTTGGTGCAGTTTAGAGGGTCTCCTTTTTTCAGGATCGGGCAAACAATACAGAGGTTCAATTCATCGAGCATGGTTTCTTCCGACCATATCTTACAGACAAGTTGGTGCATGCTCCTAACCAACTCATCTCCAGCTGATTTAAAGAGCTTCGACATTTAAGCCATCCACTACAGCGGCTTTATCAGACTTCAGCTTAGATATGGCAATCTTTACTTCGTCTATGTCGGTAGGACGGGATTGTTGGCTTTCGTCGTCTATGTTGAATAGATCATCCTGCTTGACAGCGGAATTCAGTTCTTCTTCGCCGTTACACAGTCTGCAGAATAGGTACTTCCATATCCTCATTGACTGCGGTTCTACTATGATGTTTCCACTCTCGTCTTTGCAGACTTCGGTTTAGGTTTATGTACTTGTGAATTTCGTTTCACCTGTTCTGCTTTTAAACCTCTCAACATCTTCGACCGCACGCTTCTTATGCCACCTCTTTTTCCTTCTGAGAAGTCGGCGTTCCTCTCGCCTCTTTTGCTCATAGAGCTAATGAACAGCTCTAGTCCTGTTGCGTCCCTGTTGTTTGGCTGTATTTGCCTGCCGACATTCCTCATCAAACCAGGGGTTCCTTGTTGGTGACTACTTGAAACCCAGCACATCAGAGGCGGCTTCTCTGATTGCATCTTGGCAATGTTGAAACTGGTTTTCGATACATTGTGTTGGCGACAGAGAACTTCGAGATAGGTTACTTGTAATTTGGTCGGAAAAGGATTTGGCGATCCCTGCTTTGCCTCATGTTTGGAAACCCGAAGTGCTACCTTGGCTACAACGGGGTAGTGGTCTGAGTCGATTTTAGCTCTTCTGAAAATTCGGACTTCCATGATGCTGGAAGCGTGTCTGGCGTCGATGGCAATATGGTCAATCTGGTTGACGGTAGATTGATCTGGAGAACTCCAAGTTCCTTTGTGGATGTTGAGGTGTGGAAAACGCGTACTGGCTACCATGACATTTCGCTCCGCAGCAAAATCTATGAGCCTGAATCCCTTGTCGGAAGTGTTGTCGTCAAGGCTGTTCTTCCCGATTATTCCACCAAAGATGTCTTCCCTTCCTAGCTTGGCATTAAAATCGACCAGGACAGTTTTAATATCGTAGCTAGGACACTGCTCATATGTTTTGTCTAAGAGCTCGAAGAACATATATTTGTAGTTGTCGTCTTCCTCGTCGTAGGGGCATGCACGCATATCAGGCTAATGTTGCCGAATTTAGTCTTGATGCGTATGGTCATGAGGCGCTCATTGATGCACCTATAGCTCAAGACTTCTTGCCTAAGTCTGGCTCTAATGACGAAGCCGCATCCAAATAAGCGCTGTTGGTTTTCGTGGTAGCAGTCACCATAGTAAATATCGCAGTTTTTCACGCTCTTTTTGCTCTGGTCTGTTAAGGGACCTAACATTCACGTACATAGATTTCAATTAATTAATTTAAGGGGCTTTGTACACAAAAGTTTAATCTACTTAATTTAGTATTCAATAGTTTCTGGAGTCTTATGACTAAAAGTAAAGTTTAAACTACCAAGAACTGATGGTGAAGAAATTAATTCCTATAATTTGCCATAGAAGGAAGGTTTATGAAAGAAAGTCTTTGTTAGTAAGGCGGTAATACATAAATATCCTGAAACTACGGACAGTAGACAGAAACGCAAAAATCTTTTCTAAATAGCTTCAATTCTTGTGACGTTCACGGAATAGTAAGGTGACCATACATTACAGGCATATTCCAGGACTGGTCTCACAAATAAAACAAAAAGTAATTTTAAAACATATGGATCACGGAAATCACGACCAAATCTCTTAATGAACCCAGAACTCTGATTGCCTTTTTAACTATGAAGTTAATATGTTCAATAAATGTTAGTGTAGAATCTAAAACAACACCCAAGTCAGAAAATACAATTACTCCACTTAAAGAACAAGAATAAAACATTGGACTAAAATAAAACTAATGAAACTATAAAGTTTGACAAAATTTAATTTAAATGTTAGTCGTTGAATCAGCGTTTTATAAAAACGTTAAGTCCATGGACATTTCGAGGAAGACGTAAGGTCAATTAACCTTAATTCTACTATTTCGAAGCTTAACGTCCATCTACATTAAGTCTTCTCATTAAAAATACCATTCAGGAGTTATAAAAACAAATATTGTTTCCATTAATTTGAATTAGAGCAGATACCACGTTTTTGATGACTTTCGAGTATCATATTTTAATATAAATTCCAAAAACTTACAAATTCATTCAATATTTGTATTTAAATGAGAGTATTAAATTTTATTTCATTGTATGTATTTTTTAATTATGTGTTTATATTTTTTGCAGTGCAAACAAATCTATTTTGTTATTCTCAAAGCTTTCTAATCTTCTAAATTAAAAATTCGACTTATAATTACAACCTAAAATTAATCTATTAACAAATTTGGACATCAACATCATTAAAATGAGCAGCAGCCTAAACAAAAAGAGAGATTCTTCTATGAGATGAGAAGTCTAGAATGAGGCTATAATTTCGAACATCAGTAATAGATTAGAATTCAAAGACACAACATCAAGCTAGAAAAATAGAAATAAATATGAAACTTTTATTCGGTTTACTGTTGGTGGTTTTGAGGATCATAGCTTTGACTGATGCTAAAAAACCAGGTAAGTTCTGTTAAACTATAGAAATATTGAAAAACGTTATTATTTAATTTAATTTTATTTAACAGCGGCTTGCCTTCAACCTCATTCATTTAACGGAGAAAATCCATGCCGAGGTTTTGATCAATTATGGTCGTACAAAGCTTCCGAGGACAAATGTGTAAAATTCATTTATGGAGGATGTGATGGAAATGACAATGCCTTTGAAACGAAGAAAGAATGTGAAGATCTTTGTAAAAAAAAATAAGCTCTTAGATACGAGTAAATAAAAGATTTTTAAAAATGTATTGTTTTATTTTGATTTAAAATCAGCTTGAAAATATTATTTACTATAGACATTTTAAACAAAATATTTACTCAGTTGTTATTCCAACGTGATGCTTATTCAAGTCTGATGTATTCAAAAATTTGGATAGAATTGTTTGGAACCATTAAGAAAATATAGAAGGTAAAAGTAAAAATAAGAGTTTACTCTATTTTATATTATATCATATAGTGATTACTTTGAATAAGCGACCTTGATCTTTTTGTAAACCGACCGTTTTCAATTATGTTACGGATACGTCATAGGGTACCACATTTGTTTATTTAATATTTAGTTTTTTGACATAAAACAAACGGTTGTGTGTTTGAAATTTCAGAACATACAATTAGAAATGATGGATAAGACGACTAGAAGTAAGTAAAGATTAAAGAACCCGAGACAAACACTTCGCTGTGTGGTCCTTCGAGCAAGTTTCCCATTTTTAGGTACAGACAACAAAATAATGTTGGACGGAGACTGAAGCCCATTTAAGGATTCTAATCAGGGTGTGAGCTCATGACGGGTCGGATCAGTCCTTCCTCTAGAATGACAATGATTCATATTTTGGGACTGTAATATTCATACAAAATTAAAGGGACGGACTTGACAAACCTTGGGAGTTAGAGACAAATGACTTGACAGAAAGTTTTTAGCTCTTCCGATAAAATTGGTTTTAAGAAGTTAATCACTGGTGCTGAGAATTCTTGGAATCAAATTATGAACGATTTCTTAAACAATGCTAAGTTTTACATATTCTTTAAATTGTAATATTTGTTTGTACTTTCGAAGTAACTTTTGGATATTTTGTGCCAAAGTTTTTTGGTCTTCTATTTTTGAGTAATGAATTTTTAAATGAACCATATTCACTTAGCTTTAAAAATACCATTTATTTTAAAATGATATTTATTTTGTGTATTTTTTTTTTACAAATATCAATCCAAACAAGCTGCTTCACATTCAGCTTTGGATTTGAAGCGGTTATCGTTTCCATGACATCCTCCATAAATGAAATGTACACATTCTCCTACATCTGAATTATATGACCATGATGGAATAGAAGCCTTACAAGATATTATTCCATTGCTACGGCGAGAATGTTCTTGAAAACAAGCCGCTAAATGGACAAAAAACAAACTTTATTAATAACCTGCTTTTTGATTCAAAATCTGGTTTGATATTTTAAATTCTTTATTCTTACCAAGTTTTTCAGCTCCAACAATAAGGAAAATATTGGATAGAGCTATAATTAGTACCAATATCAATTTCATGGTTGTCTGTAAGTGCGAGATGTCTTGTCTAATGCTGAAAACTGATAGTGGAATTATGTTGATGCAAATAATATATGAGAGTCACAATCATGGATTTTAATTTCCATAGTTTGAGCAAGATATATAAAAGGGTTGCCATCTTTGCTTTTTCACTGAAAAAATACATTCCCAAGAATTTCTTAGAGGGTAAATTTGTAGGGTTTAGAAGTAAAAAGAAAAAAGGAAAAAAAAGTTGCTGGGGCGGAGAAATTTGGGCTGCGCGAATTACTCAGAATCCAGAAGCAATACAACAAGGTGTTTTTTTACTGGAAAACATTCTGCCCTTCTTGCAATGGAAGTTAAGTTTTTATTTTTCTAATAAGAAAAAAGAATAAAAGAATAATTCGTTTTTTAAATTAGATACAAAAATGATGTTACTTCGAAAAAAGCTTTATTTATGCGTCTTTAACATTTCATGAATGATATATTTTGAATAAAGTAAGCATGAAAAACAAACTTGGTAAAAAATGTAAGAAATATCCAAATAATAATCACTTTAAAACAGAATATAAGAAAGTATGCAAACAATTAATAAAAGAAATTAAAACTTGTAAGGAAATTTGCTATTTAGCTGAACTGGAAAAAAATAAAGGTAACATTAACGGGGAATGGAAAATTGTAAATAAACTTTTAAATCGTAGTTACCAATCAGAAAAGCCTTTAGTTATAGAAGATGAAAACATTCAAATAACTGATTCTACTGAAATTGCTAATCATTTTAATACATTTTTCATTCCTATCGCTGAAAATGTCTCTACTGAGGTATTTAGGAACAGGAATGACTGTTTGTTAACTGAAGGTTTAACTAATGATAATGTTAATACTGAAAGTCTTTTTTATGTTAATATTTTGCCTGGTGAATTACTTTTTATCATTAAAAAGTTAAAAAAATCAAGTTTTGTGACCAAAGATAATTGTTCTAGTTTTATCTTTAAACAAATTCCTTACAGTATTGTGGATGTACTTTCACATATTTTCAATAAAAATGTGTACGGTGGTGTTTTTCCAAGCTTTCTCAAGATTGCTGAAGTCATTCCTCTACACAAAAAATCAAACCCTTACATTATGAATAATTATAGGCCTTTTTCACTGTCAGCTGTTTATTCTAGAATTTTTGAAAAAGCAATCAAGAAAAGAATTTTGAAGTTTCTTGATAAAATTATTTTTTTAGTGAATCTCAATTTGGATTTAGAGCCCATAAATCAACTGAAGATGCGTTATTAAAATTTTGCAGTGAAATTTATGAAAACATAAACAAGAATTTGTTTTAGATTTTGATTTAGTTGATCATAATATTCTCTTGAGAAAATTAAAAAATGCAGGAATGCGTGGATTTATTTATAATTGGCTAGATTCTTATTTTTCAATAGAAAGCAATTAGTGAAAAGAAATGGTAGTTTAAGTAGTTTGTGTGAAATTAGTATTGGTGTTCCCCAAGGTTCGGTTTTGGGTCCCTTGCTTTTTCTGATCTTTATTAATTCTATTTTAAATCAGAATTTCAAAGGCAAAATTACAGCATTTGCTGATGATAAGGCCTTTTCATATGGTTGCAGTTCTCTGGTTAATTTAATTTCTGACATTAAATCAGTCTTGGATATCTTAAGGCGCTAGTTTGCAGTTAATAAAATTGTATTAAGTAATAAAACAAAACTAATGTCTGTTAGGATCTTCTAACTTAGTTGATTGCGATATATTTTATCATTCCTCAGATTGAAATTCAGTGTAAATGAATCTAATAGTTTTGTCTCAAGGGAGCCCTGTTCAACTTATTGCTTTCAGGTAGAATTTGTGAATACCTTTAAATACCTTCGTGTCATACTTGATAGTAAAATAAATTGGTCCGAACATACATTATCGTTAAAAAATTATTTACTATGTTGCTCTAGACAGTTTTATACACTTGGTTTATACTGCTCGAGAAAAACACTTGTTATGATCTACTTTGGTATTGTTCACTCTATAATTCAGTATTTAATAAACTGTTGGGGAGGGTCTTATAAAAATAAATTCAATCCGCTTCTTATTCTTCAAAAACATGTAATAAGAATTATTTGTAAAAAAATCGCTTTCATAATAGTTTAAATTTATTTCAGGAGTTAAAAGTTCTTCCTTTAAGACATCTATACTATTTCAAAGTCTTGAGGGTGTTTTTATTAGAAGTGGATATTTATCAATAAGAAATAATCCTCGATACAATTTAAGAGTGAATTCAATGAATTTAGTATCTATTCCCACTTATAATAAAATTCACATTCACAGATTCTTCACAATAGCAGCAGCTTCAGTTTTTAATAAATTGCCTTTCTAAAAAAGAAGTCTTAGAGTATTGACCATTTTCCTACAAAGTGTAAGGTCATGGCTGTTTGGTTACGATCACGTACAAATTGAAACCTTATTATCTTAAGTAAATTAATTTAAAAAAACACATTTCTTTCTATCACCTTTTTCAGGTAACTATTAAAATCTCTTAATTAATACATTTTTGTTTTAAATTATTCTTAATTTTTATATAATGTAATTAGCTGGTTATTATATTTTGCCTTAGTAGCTACCTATAAATATTAATTAATTGAGATAAATGATATGTTTATCTTTAACGTCTTCTGCTTAAATTATAATTGTAAAGGTACTACATTAAAAACATTCATCAACAAATACATGACATTTTCTAAATTTACTCAAAACATGTTTTTAATTTTTTTGAATAATGCTCGTAATTTTGTTTAAACTCTTATAACAAACTTTATATATCATTAATATCGGACAAAGTTAATCCTTCTTATTCTATGTATTTTGATCACCGAAAGACTTAATATTTTTTTTTAATAATATTTGTATTATTACATGAAGAACATCAAATTCTATATTAAATTTTTTCTCATAGAACTTGTTGTCGAAACTTTTAAGAACAGTAGAAATCAGGAATTCTTTCCCTTGATATCAGTTTCATTATTTTACAATTCAAAGTTGGATAATTATGAAAATACAAAAGTGGTTCAACAACGTTTTGAGTATTTTATTCAAATTAAGCTTAAGAATAATATTTTCAAGGAAATTAAATTTTTTTGGAATTTTAGTTGCAAACAAAAGAACTCATAAGAGTTATCTTTTAAAGACTACTTCTTTCAAGAACATAAGAAGATCTTGCTTACTTAAGACGCCTGAAAACGAATAAGCTGGCATTTTTTCACTATTGTACAATATTTGATATTTTTTGAAATATTTAAAACGTTTAATTTAGCTGGCAACTCTATAAATTAAAAGTTATAAACAAAAGAAAGCGATAAGGAATATTGTTTTTGTCTTGTATGGGGCCAAGGATCAGTCTATAAATTTTGCTTCCGAAATATTTTTGTTACTTTTTGACCAATTCCCAATATATATTTCTCATCATGACATAACCGTGATAAGACAAACAAAAGTTTTTTTTTTAATATTAGAACAATATAATAATGTTTTATGTATAGTCGTACATAGGTTCATAGTCATAAGAACCTAAAATCTGGAAAACAAATACTTGTATTATTATATTGAATATTATAAGGTTACAAATTTATAGTAGTGAGGAATAAATTCAAATTAGCAAATACATATAAGAAAAGATGTATGTTCTTTTCAAGGGCAGGATTGTTAAGGCGCTTAGTCTTAAATATGTTTAATTGTTACTTTTAAAAGCATTCATCCAAAGCTCAGTTTTAGAGTTATGTCATGAATCTAAGAATTACAGAAAATGACAAGATATGATCACACTTTGTTGACAAGTGGAAATACTGCTTCTAGGGCACTTATAACCTTGCTATGACAGCCACTAAGGACGTTATTACTACCACTAACATGATTTGAGGATTTAAAAAGAGGTACTGTTGCAGCTTAGCCTCAAAGTTTTGAATATCCAGATTTGGGGAAAAACAGAATTAGGTAAAACTTTCCACATTCTTCATGTCCGGGTAAAAAAGAATCTCTCTACCTGACACTACGACCTTGATTCTTGGATATACACTGTTTTTTGACCTTATTTTGCTTACAAGGTTATATTAACAAAAAGGCTGTTCTTTTAACATGATTTGTAATTGATTGTTTATTTTAAACTTAATAAAATACAAATTTTTCATTTCCAAACATTTTAATCTTTCTATTTACTTTCTGCATAATTTTTCACATTCAGCCTTGTTATTGAACTGGTTATCATTTCTATCGCATCCACCATAAATAAATTGAATGCACTTATCCTCTGCAGAATTGTAGGTCCATTTCCGGAAGAGACCTCTGCATTCCGTATCATCATCTCCATTTGATGAATGACGTTGCAAGCAAGCCGCTAAAATTGTAAAAACATGAACACATCAAATCACCCACTTTATTCCCAAACAAATTTATTGATTTTACCTGGTTTTTCAGCATTGACTAAAGCAATGATGCTTAAAATAGCAAAAATAAATCCTAAAATTAGTTTCATGTTGTTTCGGTAAAGTTTGTTTTTAAGTAAGGTACGTCTGCTTTGCAAGAAGATTGATTTACTATTAACGCGAATTCAAATCAAAGTTTTTTTTTCGAAAACTTTTAGAGTAAACTTTGATAGAAAATTGTGCAAAAAACTAGGCCATAGGTGGAGTAGATTTTTTTACTTCTGGGGGCTGTTAAAAAATAATTATAAGCTCTGTTCAATGGACACTGAAGTAACAGTGTGATTTTCTCTAAATTTATTTGTGTTTAATTTTTAAAGAACTTTGAAAGTAAATTCTCAATTTTTTCAAAAGTTTTTTTGTAGGCTATTGAAGTTTTTTTAGATAAAGGTGTCAATAAACGTTATTTTCGGGTAAAATTTATCGAAGAGAACTCGATAATGTCCGATAAGTATTTTAATACATGTTTAAGAAATACTTCTCCGGTTAAAATAATTTAAGTAGTTTTAAGAATTGTACAAAATCTGACATTAAATATCATCATAAATAATGTTTTGTTCATTCCATATAGGTTTTATAAAAACGAAGATTTGTTTGTTTGCTTGTTTGTATGCGCTAATCTCAGGAACTACTGGTCCGATTTTAAAAAATTCTTTTAGTGTCACACAGCCCATTTATTGAGGAATTCTAGATGCATGTTTCAAAATCAGAGATTAGTTTCCCTTTCGAGAACGTCCACTGTATGCGCTGCAGAAATGGTTAATGTTTTGCTAAAATAATGTACAACAGAATTGTTCGCCTTTAAAAGTTATAAAAACAAGACTGCAACAGCATATGTCTATCTTTTAAAGTTGGCTGACAATAATCTAGTTATAACCAAATATGTTCTAAAAAAAACATGCGAGAAACGCATTTGCGACATACAGGAACAATATGGCAAGTTTTACATTCGTGCAAAATTTTGAAGCGGAGATTTTAACCAAACATGATATTTCGATGGTAGACAAGTCGAAAAAAGTGGGTCCCGCGATTCCGTCCGGTCTGTTTTGTCTGTCTGTCCACGCTCCTACAGCATAAACCATTCGGTCGATTGAGTTCAAACTTGGCAGTTAAGGTTTTGAGCAGGTTCGCGTTAGGCATTTTTTTCACTTTTTTTAGGATCAAAACTAACAGTGGACTCCATAAAATTTGTTTTGTCAAAAAACGATATTTCGAATTTTCTCAAAAACAAATTGGCTTCTTTTAATAAGAAAAACATATTTTTGTATTTCCCAGGAAAAGTACCACTCATCATAGAACCGTTATTTTGTTTTTTAATTTTCTCAGCAACTTATGAACTGATTTCAATAAAAAAAATTGAAAAATCAAGAATTTTTTGATTTATAAAATGGCATTTCAATTTTTGAAGACAAACTTAGTTTTCAGGTAAAATTTTGAATCTTAAAATAGTTTTTGTTTTGATTACTTTAACTGTGCGTGAGCCCGAAAGAGTGACATTAGTGTAATTACAAAATTGTAATTACATTTCTATCTTTCATCCAAATTAATGCATTTGGTACATATTTATGTATTTTTATAACAATAATTATTGTAAATACCAACGATGGCCGTCCGTGTAGCGCCACTGTATCGGATTAACGAATATGATATATTTAATCAACAATCTGTTTTCAAGTGTCTATCAAGAAGTATTATCTTGGTACCTTTGTATATATTATTCTTTACGAATAAGGTTGTTTCACACATATTTTACTTGCCTTCGCCGATAGAAAAGAATACATACTTAGTAAGTTTAAGAAACGGGCCAGAAAGAGAATATGTGTTTTCTATTAGAATCACTTTTTCAACGTATGTATACACATTATACCTTCTACCTACTAATAACATTCCTTCACTATCATCATAAACATGGCTGAGCCAATGGCGGATCCAAGGGGGGGGTCGTAGGGGTCATGACCCCCCCCTGAGAGATAATTTGTTTGCTTTTTCGTATGAATTCCCTTCAATTCAAAACTAATCGTATTGCGTTAATGCATATGACCCCCATTATATTTTGAATTATTTATTTTTTGTATATGAAAACAACATGTGTATTTTACTTCCTTAAACTTTGTTGCTAAAAGTACTACTTTTGAATGAATATTGGACCAAAAACATAATATGAATCAAATATTCAGCCCTATTCCAAAAACACAGCACAAATTCATCAACTTTTGACCAATTGACGATCCAGGGGGGGGGTCATATGAGCCAAAAAGCTTATACAGTTAAGTTGTATACGTAAAGATTTCATTTAAAGATTTATTAGTAATTTAACGACATTTACCAAAAAGTGGTTTGCTGTCAAAAACAACTCAAATTTTGATTTTCGCTCAATTTAGAACTTGAAAAACTTTAGTCATGCTTTAAATTATTTTCATAAAAATTGTTTCTAAGAAAAAAAGTAAATATTCAGGTTCTTAAGAAGAAACCTTAAATAAGAGATCATCAATTTATCAATAAAGATTTATTAGTAATTTAACGACATTTACCAAAAAGTGGTTTGCTGTCAAAAACAACTCAAATTTTCATTTTCGCTCAATTTAGAACTTGAAAAACTTTAGTCATGCTTTAAATTATTTTTAAATTTTCAGGTTCTTAAGAAGAAACCTTAAATAAGAGAACATCAATTAAGTTGCCTTCAATTTTATTATTAAACTTTTTGACTAAAAAAATAGACAGTGAGCATTGAAGTAATTTTTACATGCGGCATATAGGAACTATATGGCAAGTTTCGCATAAGTAATCGATTTCGAAGTAGAGCTTTTAATCAAATATGACATTACGGCGGTAGAGAAGTCGAAAAAAGTGTGCCTCGATTCCTTCTGTCTGTCTGTCTTTCCTGGCCCCTACAGTCCAAACATTTGTGTTGATTAAAATTAAGATTTTCAGCTGACATGTGATTTTTCTAAAACTTTCTCTAAATGTTGTGTTCTTAATTTGGCTTCTTTCTACAAGAAAAACATATTTTCGTATTGCTCCAGAAGGGTACCCCTCAAAAAACCTTTATGTATTTAGTTTTTAAGTTTTCTCAAGAACTAATCGAATTTCAAAATTCTTCTCTTTCTGTGCAAGCTCTTGTCAATGATCAAATTAATGATGATTTTTTATGATCAAAAATGTATTTTTTTTATTTATAACAACATTAATGAAATTTAAATGTAAAATGTTCATAAATTTATAAGCTTTTTAGTTAGTGCTTATACCAAAAATATTTTTAAGACAAAATTTAAAATGATTTTCGAAAAAAATAGGTAAATTTAGATTTTTTGACAAATCAAATGGCATTTAAATTTTTGAGAAAAATTTATTTTGGAGGTACATTTTTAAATCTTAAAATATATGTAGGTAATATTTTTAAACAGACTTTTTGGAAGAAATTATCAAGTTCTTTCGACCCAGTCGTGCATTTCATTTCTTTCAAAATTAGTTTTCTGTTGAATACAAAAGATCTTACAAAATTAAATAAATCTACTTTTGAAGTGAATTTGCTTTGGATGTTTTAGAACTGAGATTAAAACACGAATTTCAATAATACAAATGTCCCAAAAAATCAAGTGACACTTTTGTTAAACTAATAGCTAAGTGAAAAACATAATAAACGTTTTAAATCTATTGATATAAAAGCTTTGAAACGTGTGATTTGTGAGTACTAATAAACTCTTCTTCTTCTTTTAGAGAAATTATGTGCTTAAATGCAACTATTTCCTTAAATTCAAGAACCAAACCTTTTTGTCTCTACAATTTTTAAGTTTTGTTGACGACTTTATAAGATCCAAATGTGCTAGTAAGCAGATCGATAACGATAGTAATATGAGACTCCCGGAAATTGAGTTCGAAAAACCTACGTCAAAATAAAGCCCGACATTTTTACATTTCAGATCCTCTCTCATTTTCTGGATTTTTAAATGTTTGCAGCGTTCCTCGCATAAATAGAAATGAAAACAAGAAAAGTGTGTTTTGTTTTTGGAAAAACGTCCGCGAATTGCACCAAAAACCCTCTAAGCTATTGTATTTTAGCTCTTAAATATGGTATATTTAGACAACTGTTCGAACCTTGGAATGCTATCATATGAGTCATCTAAATTAAATAGTTAGACCATAACTTGCTGGACAACAGTGTTCTAAATAATTTGATAACTAAAGTTGTCATTTTAGCAATTATTAAATTTTGTTAGCATCCTTTACAAAACATTAAAAACTTTTTAAGCGGTGAGTAAAAACTCATCTTAGTGTGTGACCCCCCCCCTGATGAAAAGTCTGGATCCGCCCTTGGGCTGAGCACGCCAATAAACTGTTATTTATTCGTTTTAGACACATGTATAACTACATAACCAATAAGCAATCGCTTTACAATTTAAACATACATATTCTTCCTCTTTCTTATCTTCAGATAATTTACTTTCCATCCTCGTTCTTCTAATATTAAACTAAAATAAAGCTATCCAAATGAAAAAGCTTTGAACGAACCAGTTCGAAACACAAACAATAGTTTTCGTTAAGAATGCTTACAAGTAGTTTTCATTTCCGAAATAACCTCCAATGGTCACCGACTTCCTGGTTTGGGTATCAAACCAATGAACGACAAATAGGAAGCAGTTAGACAATTTCGTGAACCCTATGATTCTGGAGAAGTAAGAAGCTTTAGGCCTTGTAAATTATATCAGCAAGTTTATTCCCAAGATAAGTGAGCCACTACGTCGGCTTATTAAGAAAGGTATCAAATTTGAATGGGGCTACGAACAACAAATTGCTTTTGAAAAGTTAAAACAGAGCTTGTCAGATGAAATAACCCTTGGATACTATGACGTAAAGTGTCCAACGCAAGTTATTGCGGATGCCAGTCCTGTTGGTTTAGGGGCTGTCTTGCTACAGACACAGAACAAAGAGTCAAGAATTATTTCATATGCCAGTCGGAGTTTGACTGCTCCTGAACAGAACTATGCTCAAACCGAGAAAGAGGCCTTAGCATTTTAGTTTGGGCTTTTGAACGTTTCCACTACTTTTTGTTCGGGCGAGATTTTGATTTGATAACTGATCGTTCGGCTTTGGAAACACTTTTTGGACCAAAATCAAAACCTTGTTATGTGGGTTATTCGCCTTATGTCATACAAATTTAAAGTTATTTACAAACCGGGAAAGTCCAATATTGCTGATCCCCTTTCTCGCTTAATAAAACAAGTTAACATAAAATTGGAAAACGAAAGAAGTAATACTGAAGAATACATACAGTGGATAATGTCATACCAGGAACCAAGAGCAATCAAACTTAATGAAATTGCAATGCATTCCAAAACAGACACAGAAATACAAGCAGTCAAAAAAGCAATTGGTGAAGATAAATGGGAAAATGAGGTATCAGCATTCAAATTTTTAGGTAGTGAATTATCTTTTGGTGGTGAAATTTTACTAGGATTGTTATTCTCAAAGCTTGCGTGAGCGAACACTTCAATTAGTCCATAAAGGCCATCCCGGAATGTCCCTTATGAAAAGACGACTCAGAGCAAAAGTTTGGTGGCCGAAAATCGATGCTCAAGTTGTGGAATTTGTGAAAAAATGTAAAGGTTGCATTTTAACAAGCGGATTAGTAGCACCGGAACCACTCAAAAGAACTGAATTACCATCGGGTCCATGGCAACATCTGGCAATCGATTTCTGCATTCCCTTACCAACAGGTCATCATTTATTCGTAATTGTTGACTATTATAGTCTCTTTATAGAGGTAGAAGTTACGAAGAAGATTGATTCCTTGGCGGCCATAAAACTCCTAAAAAAGATTTTTGCACGATTTGGATTACCTCTTTCAATTACAGCTCATAACGGTCGCCAGTTCATGAGTGATGAGTTTCAGAAATATTTTGGTACGAACAACATTGAACTGATCAATACGATCCCGTATTGGCCTCAGCAAAATGGGGAAGTTGAACGCCAAAATCAATCTTTACTAAAGAGATTAACCATTTCTCAAAATGAGAAAGGAAATTGGCAAGAAGACTTGCAAGACTATCTGCTAATGTACCATTCGACACCACATTCAACCACTCTGAAGACACCTGCTGAACTTATGTTTAACAGAAACATTCGTGATAATATGCCATCAATTCAGCAGCTTTCCAATATTGATAACAAAGTGCGAGATCAAGATGCCATGGAAAAGTGGAAGGGAAAGTGCTATGCGGATAGTAAACGTCATGCTAAAGTAAATGATGTTGAAGAAGTCGATGATGGTATTATGAAACGCCAAGTGGTTACTACTAAACTTGCCACAACATTTGAGTCAATGGCTTACAAAATAATTGAGCGAAAAGGATCTGAAGTAACAGTTCAAAATCCGAACACTGGAACTGAGTACCGACGAACACGTTAAAAAGCTTCCAGAAGGAGTTTTCAAACCTACAATACCATCATCCAATGGACCAGACTCATCAGAACGATGCCAAATCATTATCGGGACTACGACTTATTAGAGCAGAAATAAAAGAAAAAGTATTAAGTTATTTGAATGTGTTGTGATGTAGTATCGAGGTTTCATTGTAAAATATATAAACAAACTGATCCTCAGTCAGTCGAACAGACCTAAATAATAATACCTCATTATTAGAAATTACTGGAAAGGAAATCGTCACTTATGAATGTACTGGCAAGGCAAGCAGACCCAAATATTACAGTACTTTAAACAAACTCTTTGAATACAGAAGCAAGTTCGTGCGACCCAGTCGTGCAATTTACTTTATAATATAAAAAAACCTTCAATATTCATAGGACGCCTAAGCAAAATGTTACAAAGAATATTTTTTAGCTTATTTCGATATGAACGCCAATGGTTCAAGCTGATAAATGTTTATTAATCTAATACATAAATAAAATGAATACGAATAACAAAAAACCTAAACACAAATAAAATAAAAGTTTATGCTAAGACTTACTTTGGTTTGTTTACGAGTAGAATTCAAAAATATAAAAACCTATAAATCAAAAAAACTTATAGTTGTAAAAAGTTAAAGGCAAAAATGCTGAAGGTACATTTATATCAGTAAATAATGACCAACTTTTTAGTATAATGCAGATCGTTCTTGATCAAACTTTTAACTTACCTTGCAATCAAAATTAGTCTTTGCACTATTCGTCTATGACTGCAAAGCAATTCAATACGTTTAGGAACTTGCTTCTCATCAAATTTATAATAAATAAATAAATAAATAAGGTGGCGCAAGAGTCCATGAAGAACCAGGGCCGAGTGACTTACAACTCTCAACCATTCCTGAACCCAAGACCCCTTGCATGACAGTCCAACGCACTAACAATCAAGCTGCAGGAAGTTATTAAACCAAAATAATTCACAAGCTTAAGAAAATCCACAAGTGTTAGACTGATTGGAAGCACAAATGGTGTTTTCATCTAAGATTTTAATCACTTAAGTTTATTCATTTATAGAAGGCATTTAATTAAGTTCCACGAAGTCCGCCATTTCAATCATCCATTTTTATATCAGTTCGAATAATGCACATTGAATTTCGAAATTGACTTATCAATAATTGTCATCGCCGCTGCTTCTGCCGCTGAATAAATCTCTTTATTGATCCCTACCGATGAGGGTTATCAATTTTATTAATACAAATTTACTTCCACTTGGACTTGCAACTTCGAAGCTTGTAAAAATATCTTTCCTCCTTTAGTTCAAGTGAATCGTTCAAAGCATAAGATGAGGCTTATATTTTTGTTTATTTTGGTGACAGTAATTTTTTCAATACTGATTGAAGCTAAAAAATCTGGTGAGAATTCATTTTAGTCAAAAATTAACAAATTTTAAAAACATTATATTTTTCTCAGACTCAGCATGCCTTCGATTGTATTCGTTTGATGGTAAGATTGCTTGTAGAGGTCGAAGCAAAAGTACTCCAGAGAAGAGGAAGAAGAAGCATCACACGTCTTCCCGAAAGAAATCAAATACTAGGAGATCTAAAAAACATAAAAATAAGAAAACTAAAGTCGAATCAACAACGCAAGTAGTGAATGAAACCGTCACATCAAATGTAGACATTTCTTAGAGTACAATTTTGAATGTACTTTTATTTTTATAACTTATTTTTTAAGAACCTAAAGCTTGAGACATGTAGACAATAAAAATAAAGTGAACAAAATTATGGTAAATAGTGAAATCAACACCCTTATCTTAATTTTATTTCCAACTTTGGAAAATAAGAAAATAAAATGCGCTATAAGGTTGAACGTACTTGCTTATTTTTAAAACGAAATTGGATGTTTTCATATTGTTTTTGTAATAACTTAAACATTTAAACCATGAAATTTCATAATAAACAGTATTTTTTATAAACAAAAAATGTAAAACAAATCTTATAACAAAAAATATAACACTTTTAAAAATCAAATAAATGTGAAATTAAAGAAATTATTAAAAGTTTTGTTTAAGTATTATGTTTAAAAACATTATAGAAACATTTTGAAAAGTTTTATTAAAAATGCTACCAATTACAATATTTTTAATTTTTGTTCATAAGTCGTTTTTAAATGTAAGTCGAAGCCATTATTAAAACCAATCATTGGAATGTTTCGACATGTCAGTTATATCGATCATCGATTTCTGACAGAAATCTGACATTGGAATTGTATAAAATTGAAACGGATTTGATTTTTGTTTGACATAGAAATGTCATCTGTTAAGAAAAATAGATTCTAGTAAAATAGAAATATATTTCTAACATTTTAAACTATTAAGTAAGATGTTAAAGCCTTTTTCAGTAATCTGAAATAAATAAATTAGGTGGTGCAACAGTCCATGAAGAACTACGGCGTAGTGGACTTACAACTGTCAAACATTCAAAACATTTGTTGGCACAAAGGGGGCCTAACTTTATACATTGATGAATTACAAAATTTAACATGTGTTTAACATGAAGTCGATGGCTAAAAAAGAGTGTCGTTGGCGAGGTTCATCTCATCAGTGGGGAGTTTGTCCAAGATATATTAATATCACAAAGGTATCTCGGATCCGGGTGTCGTTCCTGATTGGTCATCCTTCTCATTAATTGGGTAGGGTGGCTGGCGACTTTGGTGATTATCTTCCTTGCTGCCTGTGCAAGGAACTGGTCAAGTGGCTTGATTTCAGCTCCTTCGTAGACTCTACGATTACTATAATGCTTCTGTCGTTGACGGTCGAATTGTAGATCGGTGCATATCCTTAGTATCTTCCTCTCGAAGACTTAAAGTTTTTCCATTGCAGTTGTTTGTATATCAACATTTACTTAATCCAGTTTTCTTCTTCATGAGAGGATGAACTCGATAGAGTGCTATGTTGGCCTTTGTTATCACAGCCTTAGAGCTAGGGTTGAAACGCAGCAGCTCATTGAAGTGTATTTCCAGGTATTTGGCGTTCTTCTTGGCTTTAATCCTTGATCCATCCAAGAACGTCAAAACAAGGTTTCAAGCCACTGCCGCCGATCTACAGCGGCTGTTGTTGGTGACAGGTCTCCGGAAGCATACCAGTTCCGATTTGGAGGTATTTATCCTTATTCCCCACTTCTGGTAGTACTCGTAAAGTCTGCTTATGTGCGCTTCTACTCTTCGGGCTGCGATCGTAGGAAACATGGAGGACGAAAAGGCAAACAGCAGGTTCTCACAATCCGTTGGCACTGGCTGGTCAGATGTCATCAGGCTGTAGAGGAACGGTCCAAGTTTCGATCCTTGGGCGATTCCAGCCTTTACGTCTCTAATCGTTGACTTGCAACTATCTATTTCTACGAAGAAGTTTCTGAAAGAAAGAAAAGAAAACTAAATTTTTATTATTAACTGTGGGATATTAAAAATTCGGAGCTCATGGATGAGGGCTTCAACCCATACGCTGTCGAAAGCTTTCTCGACATCCAGAAAGCATCCAACTGTGGCTCGGTGGCTATTGAGAGCAGCGGTGACGTCGGACTGAAACTTTAGAAGTGGATGGATCGTTGAGTGAGCCTGTCGGAATTCAAATTTCATACCGGGGATGATGCTATGTTCGTTGCAGAATTTCTTCAGTCTCCTTAAAATTACTTCTTCCAGAATTTTGCTGATGCTGTTGAGGAGTGAGACAGGCCTGTAGTTGGAGATCATATTGTTACTGCCTTTCTTGGGAATTGCAACTACTTTGGCTGTCTTCCACTTTTTTGGAAAGTAGCCGTTGTTGATGCAGTTATTTATGATAATAGTCAAGATTATTATAAAAACTTGAGGAAGTCTTTTCAGGATACAGTTGGAAATCCCGTCCATTCCAGTTGACTTCTTCGACTTCAAGTTGTTAATGATCTCAGCTATCTCCTCAGGATTTCAGAATTTATGGGTATAAGCTGGTTCATCGGCTTTGCAGTTGTCGTCAAATTGAATTTCAATTTTTGGCTGTTGAATCAACTGGATGGAGGTTTCTACTTCGTTGAGGATGGCTTGGTCCGTTGATGTTCGAGTAAAACTCTGTTCTAAGTGTTTGGCAAAAGCTTCAGCTTTGTCATTCGTTGAAGTTAGCTCAATGTTGTTGCTCATCATGACTTCTGGCAGTGGTTTTCTCCTACCGATGAGGCGGTTTATTTCCTTAAAGGCGTTTGGTCCCGGTTTTATCTCCCTCAATCTCTCTCTGAAGGAGATGTCGTTGATGTTGTGAGGGGTGATGAGGACCTACAGTTTTATGCCGAATCCCAACGGCTAATTTAAGAAAGTACTCTTCGTGAAAGGAATTACTCTTGTAGCAGTTGTAAAATCCTTGCAAGAGGCACAAACCATGAAAAAAAACTTTAGATGACACAGGCAGTGTTTTAACCCGAGACCTGTGGTATGACATTCCATTACACAAATCAGCATTCTAAAATGATGATGTACTTAATTTTAAACGACTTCTTATTATCTCTTAATTATTTGCTCAAGGTCATATAACGAAATGGCTTTAATTTAAATTTTAGTAAATTGTTAAATCCATATGAAATCTTTACAATTAATTTTATGGATGAATGGTCCAGCCTACAATTGTGAATAGCTCCGTTTAAGCTTTCTTGATTGTTTATTTTCACAAACTGTCACTATTTAGACATGTTCGGATGCCTGTTTTGTAATAAAAGGGAGTCAGCAAAACGAAAAGCATCTTTTAAAGTTTTAAGATAAGTCAATAGGTTAATATTAAGAAAATTGGTGAGAATTAATAATATGTTCTTAAAAAATTTCGTGTTTTGTTAAATAAATGTTTTTAATTAAATTTTTCTTGATTTTGTACGAATCCAAAATTAAGCCTTCGGAGTAAGTTTCTCTATCACAAGTTGCTTTAGCATGATCATCTAAGCTTTGTACTTATCAGCTCATAGAAATTGTATAAATGCATGAAAATAATATACTTGATTATAGTAAGAACAAATCTACCGACTACTACAAGTCGTTTCTAATTCTTAAGATTTAAAAAAATAGTAAGTCAGACATGAAGTTCGTTCTTGGATTTATGCTAGCAGTTTTTCACTGGTTTAATTTAATTAAAGCTGAAAAACCTCGTAAGCTTTTACCTACAGTATTTGCTTTTTTTGTTTAATTAAAATAATATTTAAATTTTTAAAAATAGTTTCCTGTCTACTTCGTCACTTTGTGAATGCAAATCAAGGCCTCTCTTCTTTTGCATTTTCCCCGCGTGGTCATACATTTCACAAAAGTAAGTAACAAAAACATAAAATAATGATTTTCATAATTTTAAAGATTTTAGCCTTACTCTTAACAATTTACTTCAGTTAAAACCACAAAATGTCTACTATGACTATTAGTGATTTGATTGGTCCTCATGACTTCTGAGTGTTTGACATTTGAAACCGTCAGATTCCCAGTATTTTGTTCCTTTGTATTTGTTTTCAAAAAAATGCAATGTCAACAAAAATTGTTCAAGAAACGACTGTTGTTTGAAATTGTCGACTTATCAAACTATCAATATCAAAAATGAAAAACCTTAAATCGTTAAAAGTTCTTAACTTGCTTAAGAAATTTAATATAAATATCCAAATGTTTAGTCTTATTTTTTAACAAAAGATTGAAAAGCAAAGAGAGGAATCTATAAAAATTGATTATATGATACATTGGATTATTGTATAAAGAAATTCGTCTTTTAATTTTGATGACAGTTGACAGTTCAACACTCTCAACTCATCTTTTGAGCTGAGTTGTGAATGATT